>NC_052156.1:64373265-65708737 GCF_902713615.1 Scyliorhinus canicula | reverse complement strand
AAAATTTATTCTTCTATGGGTTGTGGGTGTTGCTGGCAAGGTACGCTGATGGGCAGCTAAATGGTGTCCATCCCTAAATGCCTTGAACTGAGTGGCTTGCTGGACCATTTAAGAGGGCAGTTAAGAGTCAACCACATTGCTGTGGGTCTGGAGTCATTTGTGTTCCAGACCAAGTAAGGGCAACATCTTTCCATCCCTAAGTGACATTAGTGAACCAGATGTGTCTTCCCCAACAATTAACAATAGTTTTCATGGTCACCATTACGTCTAGCTTTCAATTCTCGATTTATTAGTTTAATTTTGATTGTACCAGCTGCCCTGGTGGGATTTGAACCTGTGTCCTCAGAGCTTTGACCTGGTGTGATGACCACAGCAGATGAGCAAGGCAGATCCCAGAGGGAAACCCGTCTTACTGATCACTTTTTGCATTTTGAAAATAAGGAAGAAAACTACTGATGCCAAAAGCATATAACTTCATTTGGACATCATTCGGATTTTAAAATTCAACAAGAAAAAGAAAATAAGCACATAAGATTAATTACACAGTTAAAGTAGTCTTATATAGCAATCTCAAAAAAAACCACTTGGTAAACATACACAAGTATGCTGCCATGAAACACGTCTTCCCCCTCACTCCGCTGCCCCCCCCCCCATCAGAATTCTGCAAGGACCGCTCTGTGGCACCCTGACCCACTCCCCCATCAGGACCAACTCCCCATCCTCTTCCCACGCCATCTTCCCTTCCAATCATAGAAGGTACAAGAAGTGCCACTTTACCTCCTCCCTCCGCACCTTTCAAGGCATCATATATTCCTTTCAGATTAAGCAGCGTTTCACTTGCACTTCCTTCAATTTGGCCTATTATATTCGTTGCTCCCAATGCAATTGCCTCTACACAGGCTGCTGGAACACCTTTGCTCAGTCAGCAAGCATGACCCCAATTTTCTTGTTGCATGCCATTTTAACTCAGCACCTTTCTCTCATGCCCACTTGTTCAGTCTTGGCCTGTTGCAATGCTCCAGTGAAGCCCGGCACAAGCTGGAGGAGCAACACCACATCTTCCAGTTGGGATGATGCAGCCCTCCAGACTCAATGTTGAGATCAGCAACTTTAGATTGTGACCTTTCTCCTCCATCTTAAACCGCTTTAAAAAAATGTCCCATACATGTATTACCTCAATACACCCCCCCCCCCCCCCCCCCCCCCGCCCCTGACACACCCTTACACACATCAGGTCATCTGTCTTTTGTTCTTAAAGTTTCTACATTTTAATGCAGTCTCTCTACAGCTACACTTTACTATCTAACACCTACTCCCTCTCTTCAGTTCTGATGAAGAATGAAAGGATTAGACATGTTAACTCTGCTTTCTTTACTAATAAATGTTGCCAGACCTGCTGAGTTTTCCCATCATTCTCTGTTTTTGTTTCAGATTCCAGCATCTGCAGTATTTTGCTTATTTAAGTAAATTACCTTCTTGGCAACAACTCCCTTATAGATTTTTAAGTATAAAGTCCAGTAAAATTCCCTAAGGCAAAGACTGCAGTCTTTAATAAAGACGGTAAATATGACCCCCCAAACATTTCTACTCTGATGCGGAGATTCAAAAGAAAGGTTCAGAAACAGAATTCTTTCTGAAAACAAATACTTTTTTCTAGTTTTACTGGATGGCTTCTTCAAATTCACAACGTTCTCCCATTATATCTCTGCTCCCACGATATTATACCCCATAAAGCACCACTTCTTAGCTAAACATCCTGCATAAATATATTTTCCCCCTTTCACCTCAGATTCCATTGTCCTCAAACACATCTTTGAATTCAATTTTTCCAAAATATAAGACATTTTCATGTTTTCCTATGTCTTTCGGATAAATAAAATTTAATATACCTTCCCCATTTCACTTACAAAATTGTTGTAAGTTGTAAAAGTGCCTTGTCATTTCAGAACACAGCTTGGAAATTCAACAGCTGAAAAGACAAGTCCCTACTTATCTCATAATGCAAATTTCAAATCCATCCTTTCTATTTCTAATTCCTACCTCACAATAGCCTCCCATTATAAATGCATAAACCTAACACATTTGCCCCATTTATCTCTCAGCTCTCACAGACAAATTGCCTCTGTTAACCTTCTCCCATGTTAATGAATCATCGACACAGGGACACATTGCCTTCTTTAAAGAATATTACAAATTTCAAAATAATTTTAAAATTAACTAATCGTCATCATACCAGACCTCTGGATTACCAGTCTAGTGAGATTATGTCTCTCCTATAGCAGCAAAGTAGGAAGGTAAATGGATTGCTGACCCTTCTTGTAAACAGGATGGCATATAAAAATCAGGACAGTTGTACAGGACGCTGGTGAGACAATACCCAGAGTATGTGTGTGGAACGGTTTTAGCTGCATTGAATGCAGTTCAGAGAAGATTCACAGGTTGATTCCTGGGATGAAGAGGTTGTCTTATGAGGAAATGTTGAGCAAGTTGGACCTCTACTCATTGGGGCTTAGAAGAATGAGAGGTGTCTTGTTGAACCACACATGATTCTGAAAGGATTTGACGGTGTAGATGCTGAGTGGAAGTTTCCCCATGTGGGGGAATTTCAAACTATTGGGCACAGTTTCCGAATAAGGGATCTCTGATTTAAGACAGATATGAGGAGGAGTTTCTTCTCTCGGTGTGTTATTAATCTTTGGAAATATCTATCCTAGAGGACAGTGGAGGCTGGATCATTGAATATATTCATGGGTGAGTTGGACAGGTTTTTGATTTACAAGTGAGTAAAATGTTATAAGGAGCAGGTAGGAGGTCTTACTTGGATCAGCTGTGATCGTATTGAATAGCGGAAGCAGGTTCAAAAGGTCGAATAGCCTACTCCTTCTCCTATTTCACATGTTGTTATGTTTCTATGGCATTGGGGCATCAACCATCCATTGTATATATGGCTATATGAATATATCTAATATTGTTTCACCCTTCTCAATTGTTAATGCCTCTGCAATTTCCTCATATGTTACTATTTTGGAAAAGATTTAATTAAAGATTATTAAATGGTAGGTGGAGGCTAAAAATTCACTTTCATGTAGTAATTGATTTTAAACCCATCCAACTTAAACTGTCATTACATCTTAAATTGCATATTAAGTAATCTCAAATGTGGGATTAGAATGTCAGCATTATATCCATAAATGAACAACTCTCTTTATGTCGAAATGTTTAATGAAACCAACTTTGTTTCTCTGGGAGTTGAAAAGACGGATTGTGCTTATTGGATCCAGTGAGCGCTTTCAGATCTTTAAACGCGGTCAATACACATTTTGTTCTTGTGCAGTAGTGTTTTCAATGCTTAATGAGGTGTGATATTCTGAAATAATTCAACATAATAATAGATAATTTGGTATTCAATCAATGTGCAATATCTTTTTCCACTTATGTTAGTGGTTTTAAAACAAGTTCTGTTTGCATCAAACCTTTTAGCGGTTCAGGAAAAAGAAAATGAGTAATCTCAGAAAACAAATGTGGCTGCTAGGAAGAGAGGATGCTAGAGAAGAACTTGGAGCAATTAGGTGTGAAACTATTAAAAAAGGAATAGCTAAAAAAATCATCCATTATGTGTGTATATCATTTTACGACCTCAGGGATCCTTTCAGCTGATAGAGTTGTCTTTATAGTAAAGTGAAGAGGCAGGATAATTGAAGACTCCGATAATTGCAAATACAGAGACAAACTATTTAGACTGCAACAGATTCAACGGTTGCTGTTACTCTCCCTACTTCCCATCAGTTATATTGCATTTTTGCTACCCCGACCTGATTATTGGCTGAGTGCTCCAATCTCAAAACCATTCCTGTGGCCAAATTCATCTGTGCCCTTCCCTTTGTGATTGCTGATGGCTTTGTTCCAAAAGCCTCCTGGTAATGATCAGGACCAATTCCACTGCTACTCAGCGATTCAACTTAGAGTGTTGTCGATGTTTAACATACTGTCCTCCATGGCCCTGTCTGCATGATGAAAATCCTCCACCATAAAGGAATCAATGATCTTTCAACAGAAGGTGTGGTTATTATAACACACTGATCCTCTATATTGGAATCTTGTCCTGTACATCAGAAAGCACCACTGCATAGGGTAGGTTTGGGCTGCGATGAAAGTCTTTTAAGGAAGGTGAGACAACACCACAATTGCAGAATTCTTACTGATGGGTTTCAGGAAATTGCAGGGAAAATGATGTAAACTGTGATGCAGCACAACACCGGGATCCTACCTGGCACACCCACCAATTTCCTTTCACTCCCAGGAATTCAAATACATCTTCACCCTATTATGTTCCTTTAATGCGTTCCTGTGCTATGCTCATTAGAAATGTTATTGTGTCTCCTATAGCTCTTATCACAAACTGCTCAACTATTAATTCGTGTTGTTCTACCTGTAAATCGATAAGGTCTAATTTCACCACCGCCTGCTAAGTGTTGAGGTACAGAACCAAATCTTATATCTTTCATATCATCTATCAAAGTCCTAAGCCAACATGTCACATGCCCTTCCCCTAGACTGTGAGTTAGTCATATCAATGCATATCCAGAGGACATGGTTTGTTTGTGGGTTTCTGATACCTCACACTGACCGGAATTCTCTGGCCGTTGGGATTCTCCTTGCCGGGATCACACCTCCACCCACAGGTTTCCCAGCAGTTTGGGATTGCTTCAGTAGGAAAGCCTATTGACATGGAGGAGGGAATTCCGCTGCCAGCGTACGGTGCGAGGCCGAGAAACACAAGACTCGGGGACCTGTGGAGAATGGAGAATCCTGCCCACTGTGTATTGCTACAACCAAGTTGGTTAATAACATTATACAACACTCTGGACAATATTGCCCATCTAATCCCAGTCCCCAGGCAAATGGGGACAAATTAGTCTGTCCCGTTATATGTTCACTCCTGTGTTGGACATAGGTAACAGTTAGTGTTGCACACTCCTCATATGTCCAAATTTCCAGCTGCATCATCAGTGTAAAAGGTCAGGACAATGACACCCAAGTTGATCTGTCCACGTTTTGATAATATAACCTGAATAACATGGCTGGGACTCTTTGCTTGGAAGACTATGGGCGGGATTCCCCATTGCCCACCGCCGATTTCGCAATCGGCAATCGGGCCCCTGTTTACGACGTTACCTGAAGGTCCTCCCCCGATGCTCCACCCCCAATGGGCCAGGATCCCGATGGCGCGGGACACATTTGCTCTCAGTTTTTGTGAACCCGGCGTGGCAGCTACGAACTGTGTCCAGCACCGCCACAGTCGGGGGTAAGCCGTGCTGCTAGCCGGTGGGGAGCTGGTTGGGGGGGGGGGGGGGGGTGGCCTGGGATTGGCGAGGGGTTGTCCAGGGGGACATTATCTGGCAGGCCGGGTCCACGCGCGGCCAGTACCGTGTTGTACGGCGCGGCTGCTGCAGGTTGTTGCCGTGCTCATGCACAGGCATGGACCCCGCAATTCTCCAGGCATTTGTATCGGCAAGGCCGTGCATTTTAGGTGGTACGGCTGCTAGCCCCTCACGAGTCAGAGCATCGGTGCAGGGGTGGCGCCAACGTTTTTGTCGTAAAGCCAGACACTTCTTTTGGACATTGACTATGTTCTCCCGTTGGGAGAGGATTGCTACTGATGGAGCGCAAATTATGGAGCAATTCAGTTTCCGTCGCCATGCAAATTTCTACATGGCGAAGAATATGAGGGTTTCCTGAGGGCATCCCACTATTGTGCCTCCATTTTGTGGGGGTTCCTGATAGCAAAGTCCTATGCCTGGCCCCTCACAAATCAGCCCCTCGCACCGCCCCTCCCACATTGCAGAGCAGCCCCCCCACCCCCAGATTTTTTGGGTGCCCACTTTTATCCCAATAATAGGATTAACTGACCTGCCCCCCACCAGAGACCCTTAAAAAGGGAGACCCCACAGAGGCCTCCTAAACAATGGGATCCCCTACTGGAACCCCCGAACAAATGGGACCCCCAGCGACCCCATAACTATCTTCTTCATAGATGAGTAACTCTAATTGCTGTAACCACAATATTTACAAACATTATCCACATCAAAGAGAGTTAAGTGCAGTCAATTTCCTGCTTAGCAATTAAAAATTGCTCAAGCGTGAATGGGCATGGTGGAAATGCTCCCTTTGATGTGGTTGATATTTGTAAACATTGTGGTGACAGCATCTGCAGTTACTCATCCATGAAAAAGATGAATGAAGCAATGCTCATGGCTGTTTTGTGGAAGGTGTCAATCACAGCCCACTGGGACAACTGAATGAATGGCTTGTAGCTAAAGGATTTGAGGGGTGTAAACACTCGTTGCAGCAATTTTCTTTCCATAAATGGACACATGGTGCTTCCAGATGAGTGCTACAACTGTATTTTTTTTTCACTGACTCTGTCTGGACTGTTCTCTAGCAGGGGTCTCTTTTCTGGAGGGTTGTCCATGGAGGGGGGGGGGGTCTCTTAAATGTTTGTATGATATGTCCTTTTTCCTATTTGACCATACCCATTTTACAACTGCACTAGTTAAAGACTGCTTTCTTGTATACTGTTGTGGGCAAGTTTTGTTCAAAGTGCCTCTTGTTCCTTCATAATTCTCCCTCTTCCTGAGTCAGCCTCCCTACCTCCGATTTCCCTAACTGATATATATTGAGGTACACAAAATCACAATTCCTTTCTCGTCTTTCCCTTTTGTTTGTTTATCCCACCATGCTTCTCTGGGGTTCAGGATTGGTCCAAGCGTTCCTTAATCATTTTACTTATGATCTTATTTTTATTTGCCAAATATCCAATGAGTGACTCTTCGGGTCCCCAAACCAAATTTCTATCTGTCATGGCTAATGTTTTGTTGATGGTCTGACCACTATTGTCTACCAGGGAATGGGTCCGTCCTAGCCCCCCTTTTTTTCTGGAAACTGAGAAACAGTCAATTCTGGTGTAACGTACCGGACTCCACCGGACACACCACTTTTCAGACACCAGGAAAATCCCACTGGACATAACTGCTTTTAACCCACTGGAAAAACCCTGACCGGACACTCCACTTTACTCTCCACACTAATTTGACCTGGAAACAATTGTAATATCCATTTTCTTTTAAACACTTGTTTCTTTTTAATACTTTCCACTGTACCTCGGTACACGTGACAATAAACAAATCCAATCCAATCCAGTAACCAGTCTCAAAAAATGTTTCATTGAGATAATTGTATCAGGAACAACCCCTTCAACTTTACACAAATTGTATTCATCCAAGATTGATCCAGTGCAGAATTGGTCACAGTCCTTTCAAATATCACAAATTCCAATTAGCCATATTGAATTAAAACAATTTCATTCTGAAATGCATGAATTTGTGTCCAGGATAAAATTCCCACATATTAATCAAAAATATCCAGGAATTACAATTCTGACGAGTAAGCATGATTGCAGGTCCATAACCTGAAATTAATTACATTTCCCTTTTGTGAGCTTTTTGACTTAAACCACTAAACCTACTGTCACAAAATCACCACATCAGACAAAAAAAACATTAAAGCTTGAAGCACACAAACATCATCCGCCCACAAATAGAGAAACATATCACATACTTTAAAACCATGATAACCAAAATGAATGACGTCTGCGCTCCAGTGGTGCTTGCTTTAAACTTCTGAAATGGCTGCGATTAAAATTTTAAGAGGTGGTTAACTTAATAAAACCTTAACATGTATACCCCACACCAATAATAAAAGAAACCTGTGTGACATCCATGTGAAAGAAAAGCAACACAGATTCTCAAAGCTTGTCAATTTCAAGTAGCTATTGCTCAGCATTCTCTCCTGGTTATAGGCTCTTAGAGACAGAATATTGGAAATTCACAACTAAAAATCTCAGCTCATGCAGTAATAACATTTCCACTTTGATAATGCCATGCACCCCAAGAAATATGTGATACACACATTAAACAAGTAAGGGAGAAAAAACTTAAAACAACATACAAGACCAGACTACAGGGGGTGAACAGGCCATTTGTCGCTGTCACAAAACAGCATTTACAGACACACAAGGAATCACATTCAGCCAGTAAAAGGATTTATACTTTAGCAAAATATAGATCACCACTAGCTATTTCTTTGCTTGTGTTGCCTTTTCACACAGCATCTGAACTATACTGTGGACTATGAATTAGTTTCTTACCATGTCCTATCTTAATCTTATTGTCACAAGGTGGAATTTGGAGAAACAGATTGTTTATGTTTTGTTCAGGCAGCTGTTTGTCATCTCGCTCAAAAGAGAGTTTGCCTTCGTTAACTGCCACTACAAACAGCTGCTTTTTCTTTTAAATCCAATATCTGAAACTTACACAGTGAGTGACCAGCTTCTCTGTGAGGTGGCTTAACCATTTCACTTTAAGATATTCTGGCATCACACATTTCCTGTGAGCACCTCTCATTTGTCCCATTACTTTCTGTGAGCTCCTGCCTGAGTTGCTGTACCTAAATCAAGACAATTCCTGCATGCAAACTGGATACACTCTACTGTTACGATATTGCAGCTGACTGCTCAACTCCAAACCTTGAAGTAGTTAACTCCTGGGGTGAGTTTCTCCATCCTGCCAGGCCCCGTTTTCCAGCGTTGCGTGTCCTGCCGGCAGCGGGATCCTCCATTCTGGTAGCCGGCCAATAGCGTTTCCCATTGCAGCCATCCTCCGCCGTTGAGAAACCAGGCATGGGTGCACTGCGGTTAAGCGGAGGATCCCGCTGATGGAGAATCCCGCAGCTGATCTTTCTGCTGGAATTGCTTGCTCAAATTCTACAAGTCCTTTATTCTTCAAAGCCTCATCAGCCAGGGGCTGGTTTAGCTCACTGGGCTAAATCGCTGGCTTTTAAAGCAGATCAAACAGGCCAGCAGCACGGTTCGATTCACGTACCAACCTCCCCGGACAGGCGCCGAAATGTGGCGACTAGGGGCTTTTCACAGTAACTTCAGTGAAGCCTACTTGTGACAATAAGCGATTTTCATTTTTCATTTCATTTCATCAACTTTCTGAGCCTGGTTAAATGCTGCATAAGCTAAAAGACCCATTGCTTTCCCAGCGCCTCAACCTCTTTGCTCCATCTGTCTCTTTATTGCACTCACACACCTGTATGCTGGTTCGTATCTTCAAAACGACCCACCCATTTCAAATGCTGGCCGCCCTATCTAATGGGTAGTAAATGAATATACTCACCTGTCCTCGGCTGTCAACATTTAATGTGGTTACAGTGTCTGATATTACAAGAACCCTACTCGCAGCATAAAAACAGATGTGGTTAAAAGATTGAAACCACTCAAATCCATAAGTTGCAGTAGCTAATACTTTATTCAGAAACATATTTGAGAGAGATGGCCCTGTATCTAATCTTGCCTGATTGGTACCAAGGCTGTGTAACATATTTATTCCTTTTGGTTATGGAAAAATAGAGGGCGGGATTCTTCCGCAATCGGCGGAGCGGGCTGTATCGGCGCCAAGGAGTGGCGTGAACCACTCCAGTGTCAGGTCGCCCGGAAGGTGCGGAATCCCCCGCACTTCAGGGGGCTAGGCCGGTGCTGGAGGGGTTGGCGCCGCACCAACAGGCGTCGAAGGGCCTCCGCCGGCCGGCCGGCGTAAATTGGCGCATGCACAAGAGCGCCAGCGTGTTCTGGTGCATGCGCAGTACCAGTTGCGTGATTCCTGCGCATGCGCAGGGGATTTGTTCTCCGCACCAGCCATCGCGGAGCCTTACACAGGCCGACGTGGAGCGAAAGAGTCCCCCCACAGCACAGGTCCGCCCGCAGATCAGTGGGCCCCCATGGCGGGCCAGGCCACCGTGGGGGCACCCCGGGGCTGGATTCCCCCCGCGCCCCCTTGAGGACTCCGCAAGCCACATTCAAAGCCAGGTCCTGCTGGTATGGACCTTGTCTAATCCACGCCAGCGGGACTGGCCGAAAACTGGCAGCCGCTCGGCCCATCGGGGCCTGGAGAATCGCCGGGGGGCGGGCACTGTCAATGGCCCCGAACCGGAGAATTCGGTGGGGGGGGGGGGGGGGGGGGGGGGGGGGGGGGTGGAGAATCCCGCCCAAGATTTTCACACATTCATCAATAAATCAGGGATTCAAAATGAGTGGCATGTGGTGTCAACTGATGAATATTGGATGCAGAGTGAGGGTATTGGCAACAGGAAGTCATGGTGAGTGTTAGAGGGGGCAGTGGGAGCTGGCACTGGAGGAGGTTGAGTGTTCAGCAGTGACAAGTGAAGGGGTGCTGAGGGTTTTTGGAAGGAATGCAGAAGTAGAAGCAGATTCTAAGGGTTGGAAGAATTGGGGGGGGCAAATTCACTGTCATGGGAGTGGGCTCATTTTGAAGGTGGGTGATGTGGACATTCACCTGTGCAGAATGTAGGGTGATTGGGATGAGGGGGGGGGTGACACGTGGTTGTTGAAGGTCAAATGTTACACCTAGTGTGTCATTGATTGAGGGGGAGGATGTCGGGAATGGGGAAGGGGTAAAAGCATTTAACTGCATGTTGGTGGTATCAACACTATGGCTGCATGCAACTATGCAGAGCCTCATGGTGTAGATTTCGAGATGATGCATGAAGGTCGGGTCATCGGAGGTGGGAAGAGATGCAGGTCATCACAGCTGCCCAATGGAAGGAGAACCCCAGTAGTACTCACAATGCTGGGGGAGTTCAAACACATGAGCGTGTGAAGGGCAACGGCTCAGTGTGTGCATGAGGCTTCTTGCACATGGCTCACAAGGGCCCTGACAATTAACTTTGCCTCCCTGCACATGTATATTTCTCTGGGGGGTCCCTCTGAAGAGGGTGGGAGTAATGGGGTGGAGATGCACGGGCTTAATTACTTCAATCACAAATGAACCACATCAGACCTCATTAAAGTGCACATATAGCCTATTTACAAAGCTTTCATAACATTATCAATCACAGTGCACCCGTGCACCCAGATGTAAAATCAGATCTTATTAATCTTGTGTTCTCCACCACTTCTTCAAGGAGCTCCCCCAACATTCTCAGCAGTGGTGGAGGCAGCCTGCTGACCAGTTTGTCCTGCTGGATGACATTGGTGGCTGCCCTCTGGAGACACGGCTGACTTTGGTTGTCCTGCTGTGGGGAAGTTGCTCCCTCTGAGGTCACAGAGAATGAAGCTGGAGGGCTCATAGGCAAGGGCTATTCAGAAGAGCCAGTCACTCTCAGAGTCCTGAGTAGAGGTTCCAGGGGTGACCAACAATCACTCCTCCTCCCTTTGGATGTTTGAGGGCCTCTGCCTGACTCCATGAGGGGAAAGGGTTTTTGGTGGAGGTTGAGGTGCCTTATCCCTCTTGCGCATCGCCACTGCAGAAGCTCACCAATGGAGTACTGGAGTGCATGTCTGTGTGCATTTCCGGCAGAAACTGTGCATTCTGCTGAACCAGATTCTCCATAGTGTCCACATGGTGCGCGCACATGTTTGTACCATTTCATCAGCCAGCAGACAGTTGGATGCTTTCACCTCATGTGCCACTCCATTGAAGGCCCCCAACACCTCTGCCTGATTATCACCCACCTCTTGCAGCATCTCATGCAACATCCATCCCAGCGGCTCATCATCTGACTTGGGTGTCACAGATGCCTCTTCCCTAGCAGCCCTACAAGTGTTGGTGAGCTTGGCTGACCCGGCCTCCTCCTGCTTTGGCCACATGTCGTGTGGTGACCACCAAAATGTGAGACCCTGCCTGAACTAGATCTCATACCCACCAGAACATGTGCCTTTGTGATGGTGGAGGGTGCAGCTGACGCTGAGATGCTTCTACAGATGTATTTTTGTTTATGCCCCTAATCCCCCCCCCCCCTCCAATATCCTTGGTATATGATCTGGAGGAGCTGCTGGCAGGACTTCCTCTTCTTGCTTTGTGCCCTTTCTGGTGACACCTGTAAATGAGAGAAGAGAGAGTGAGTGACTGAATAAGCTACCTCCAACAAGGACGAACGCAGGCTCCTTAGGTTTCTTTGTGACATGCATAGATCCTTACTGAATGGAGATTGCCTGCTGATCTCTCCATCTTCACAGGTTTCTCCCCAGCCAGCTAGGCTGCCTGCTCCTCATAGTCAGTGAGGCCATGCAGATAGAAGGATAAGGCTCACTGAGGCATGTCATTAATAGTGCTTGCTGGTGTCCTCGAGGTCTAACCTTCTTTCCATCATAGTGGAGCTATGATGCATCACCTTATGAAATTGAGCAGCTTCCACTGCATTGAGCAGGACTTCCAAGGATGCGTCCTGAATTTGGGGGTTAGAGTTCCCTGTGATTGGTGGGCCATCTCCTCCTTCAAAGGTGGTGTATGTTGATGTCCTGGACCTTTTAAAAATGGTACCCAGATGTGATGATGGGGAGCTACCATCCAGTCTGCCTCCCCATACAAAACATAAGAACATAAGAACATAAGAACTAGGGGCAGGAGTAGGCCATCTGGACCCTCGAGCCTGCTCCACCATTCAATGAGATCATGGCTGATCTTTTGTGGACCCAGATCCACTTTCCGGCCCAAACACCATAACCCTTAATCCCTTTATTCTTCACAAAACTATCTATCTTTACTTTAAAAACATTTAATGAAGGAGCCTCAACTGCTTCACTGGGCAAGGAATTCCATAGATTCACAACCCTTTGGGTGAAGAAGTTCCTCCTAAACTCAGTCCTAAATCTACTTCCCCTTATTTTGAGGCTATGTCCCCTAGTTCTGCTGTCACCCGCCAGTGGAAACAACCTGCCCGCATCTATCCTATCTATTCCCTTCATGATTTTAAATGTTTCTATAAGATCCCCCCTCATCCTTCTAAATTCCAACAAGTACAGTCCCGGTCTACTCAACCTCTCCTCGTAATCCAACCCCTTCAACTCTGGGATTAGCCTAGTGAATCTCCTCTGGGAACGTTGGGAATCCACCGACTGCTTCATTAATTAGGCCAGCATTGTGCGATAAAATACAAATTCCCTCCTGCCTACTTGACAAGAAATACCTCAGTTCCTGCCCCTGCTACGGGACAATGTCCCGGAATGGAAAATTCCACCCATCTGTCTCTGTAATCTGAAAAAACAGGAGGTTTGATAAGAAATTCGAATAGAAATAAAACCAGAGAAAGGGCTGTTGGACAAATCTACTTTCAACAATGCAAAACAAATCTAATTGAGTAGAGAGAATATAGGAGGAAGCAAAAAGATAATGAGGAAAATTAACCAAAAGACAGGAAAGAGAAGACAAGAGAAATACTGAAGTAACTTTATGAAAACGTAATGTACCGCGATTGAGCCGTTGGCCATCGCGTTAAGAGGTTCGAGGGTGTGGAAAGGGATAGTGCGGGGGGTGGGGGGGGGGGGGGAATAGAGCATAGGGTGTCCTTGTGTGCAGATGACTTGTTGTTATCCATGTTGGAACCGAGTGTGTCAATAAGGGGAATATTGGAGGTGCTTCGGGAGTTTGGGTCTTTCTCGGGGCTCTAAGTAAATCCAGACAAGAGTGAATATTTTGTTGTGTCTTGGCTGGGGGTGGGGGCAGGGGTGGGGGGCTGCCATTCCGTAGGGCAGGGACTCACTTTAGATATTTGGGATTGCTCGGGATTGGGGGAGGGTTTCCGTCGGTACAACATTTCTAGTTTGATGGGAGGGTGGACAAAAACTGATCTGGCAAGGTGGGATGTTCTCCCTCTGTCACTGGTGAATCGGGTACAGGCGGTTAAAATAAACGTGCTGTCGCGATTTCTGTTTATTTTCCAGTGCCTGTCAATTTTCCTGCCAAAGGCATGTGGGAAGGTGGCCAGAATTAGAAAGGTGCTACTACAGAGAAGAAGGTAGTCAGGTGCAGACAGGGGGTTTGGAACAGGACAAACTGTTGGTGATGGTGACCCCCCCCCCAGGAAATTAAAGCCATTGAGCATCGCCACTTCGGAGCCATTGATGCAGACGGGAGTGTGTGTAGTGCTATACTTCCTGAAGTCGATGATCAGTTTCTTGGACTTTCCGACCAAGTAATCTTTAAAGTGATGCACATGAAACTGGACCCGGGCCCTCGGGGGGCCAGCCGGGGTTGGAAACAGCTGTGGAGGCAGATGTTGTAGCCTCCGCCTCGTTGATGGCCCGAAGGCGGATCTTGTTGGGATGGAGATCAATCTCTCCACCCTGTGCCCTGGTATGGCGGGGGGACCTGCTGGAATTCTTGACTCTTGAGAAGGTCAAATTTGAACTGATGGGAAGGATGGAGGGGTTCTATAATTCATGGGCGTGATTCAATATGCACTTTCAAGAATTGGATTACATCGAACATTAGGCGGGGAGCATTAGTTGGGAGGGTTGGGGAGGGAGGACGGACTGTATGTGCTAATGGTGACTAATGGTGATTCCTTACTCCTTTTTGTTATTTGTTTATGTTAACATGCAAGATGCTGTTTGGGGGTTTGGTGGGAGGATGGGATTGTTGATATTGATATGGGGATTGATATTGTATTCGTTACTGATTATTGTTTATTGTTGGTGGGTGTAAATTTGGGAGAAAATGTGAAAAAGGAGGAGAATAAAAATATTTAATGAAAAAAAGAAAATGTAATGTGGAAGAATAGTTCAAAAAGGATACAATTAATTATTATAGATGAAAAATTAGACCTTGCAGAAGATGAAGTAAGAACAGATACAAATGAGTATTGCATTGTTTTGAGCTTTCACAGGGGATATGAGATAATGGGAATGAGGACTTACATGAGGAAGAAAAGGTGCTGGAGAGGTTAAGTTGGGAAACTAAGGAATTAGTATTGAAAGAATTGGCGAAACTAGAGTGTGAAGGGTACCAAGCTTCAATAGTATACAGCGAAGAATGCTGAATGAAGTCAAAGAGTAAATAGAGGAGTCTTCGACTATAATCTTTAAAAAGATTTTTGATGCAGTATTTGTGCCAGAGGACTTCAGGGTTACCATTGTAATACCACTGGTCAAAAATAGAAAAAGGGATAAACCAGGTAGAACAAAGAACAAAGAACAATTACAGCACAGGAACAGGCCCTTCGGCCCTCCATCTAAAACTGTCGCCTATTTTCTAAGCATCTGTATCCCTCTGATCCCTGCCCATTCATGTATATGTCTAGATACATCTTAAATTACGCTATCGTGCCCGCCTCTACCACCTCTGGCGGCAATGGGTTCCAGCCACCCACCACCCTCTGTGTAAAGAACATTCCATGCATATCTTCCTTAAACTTTTCCCCTCTCACCTTGAATTCATGACCCCTAGTATTTGAGTCCCCCACTCTGGGGGAAAAGCTTCTTGCTATCCATCCTGTCTATACCTCTCATGATTTTGTCGACCTCAATGAGGTCCCCCCCCCTCAACCTCTGTCTTTCTAATGAAAATAATCCTAATCTACACAACCTCTCTTCATAGCTAGCACCCTCCATACCAGGCAACATCCTGGTGAACCTCCTCTGCACCTTCTCCAAAGCATCCACATACTTTTGGTAATGTGGCGACCAGAACTGTACGCAGTATTCCAAATGTGGCCGAACCAAAGTCCTATACAACTGTTACATGACCTGCCAACTCTTGTATTCAATACCCCATCCAATGAAGAAAAGCATGCCGTATGCCTTCTTGATCACTCTATCGATCTGCACAGCCACCTTCAGGGTACAATGGACCTGAACACCCAGATCTCTCTGTACATCAATTTTCCCCAGGGCTTTTTCATTTACCATATAGTTCGCTCTTGATTGGATCTTCCAAAATGCATCACCTCGCTTTTGCCCGGATTGAACTCCATCTGCCATTTCTCTGCCCAACTCTCCAATCTATCTATATTCTGCTGTATTCTCTGACAGTCCCCTTCACTATCTGCTACGCCACCAATCTTAGTTCATCTGCAAACGTGCTCATCAGACCACCTATACTTCCTCCAGATCATTTATGTATATCACAAACAACAGTGGTCCCAGCACGGATCCCTGTGGAATACCACTGGTCACAGTTCTCCATTTTAAGAAACTCCCTTCCACTACTACTCTCTATCTCCTGTTGTCCAGTCAGTTCTTTATCATCTAGCTCGTACACCCTGGACCCCATGAGACTTCACTTTCTCCATCAGCCTACCATGGGGAACCTTATTAAATGCATTACTGAAGTCCACGTATATGACATCTACAGCTCTTCCCTCATCAATCAACTTTGTCACTTCCTCAAAGAATTCTATTAAGTTGGTAAGACATGACCTTTCCTGCACTAAACCATGTTGCCTATCACTGATAATCCCATTTTCTTCCAAATGGGAACAGATTCTATCCCTTAGTATCTTCTCAAGCAGCTTCCCGGCCACTGATGTCAGGCTCACCGGTCTATAATTATCTGAATTATCACTGCTACCCTTCTTAAACAAGGGGACAACATTAGCAATTCTACAATCCTCCGGTACCTCACCCATGTTCAAGGATGTTCCAAAGATATCTGTTGAGGCCCCAGCCATTTCCTCTCTCACTTCCCTCAGTAACCTGGGATAGATCCCATCCGGACCTGGGGACTTGTCCATCTTAATGCCTTTTAGAATACCCAACATTTAACCCTGTTTGCCAAAGATATTTCATGACCCCTTTTAGATTTCATAGATTTCATAGAATTTACAGTGCAGAAGGAGGCCATTCGGCCCATCGAGTCTGCACCGGCTCTTAGAAAGAGCACCCTACCCAAGGTCAACACCTCCACCCTATCCCCATAACCCAGTAACTCCACCCAACACTAAGGGCAATTTTGGACACTAAGGGCAATTTATCATGGCCAATCCACCTAACCTGCACATCTTTGGACTGTGGGAGGAATCCGGAGCACCCGGAGGAAACCCACACACACACGGGAAGGATGTGCAGACTCCGCACAGACAGTGACCCAAGCTGGAATCGAACCTGGGAACCTGGAGCTGTGAAGCAATTGTGCTATCCACAATGCTACCGTGCTGCCCTCTTGATTCCTCATTTCAGATTGTTCCTACATTCCCGATATTCTTCCGAAGCTTTGTCTGTCTTCAGTCGCCTAGATCTTATGTATGCTTCCTTTTTCCTCTTAACTCGTCTCACAATTTCACCTGTCAGCCATGTTTCCCTAATGTTGCCATTTCTATCCCTCATTTTCACAGGGACATGTCTGTCCTGCACTCTAATCAACCTCTCTTTAAAAGCCTCCCACATATCAAATGTGGATTTACCTTCAAACAGCTGCTCCCAATCCACATTCCCCAGCTCCTGCCAAATTTTGGTATAGTTGGCCTTCCCCCAAGTTAGCACTGTTCCTTTAGGACCACTCTTGTCTTTGTCCATGATTATTCTAAAACGTAAGGAATTGTGATCACTATTCCCAAAGAAATCCCCGACTGAAACTTCAACCACCTGGCCGTGGTCATTCCCCAACACCAGATTACATATTGTTCTAGAAAACCCTCCTGGTTGCTCCTTACACATTCTGCTCCATCTAGACCTCTGACACTAAGTGTAGCCCAGTCAATGTTGGGAAAATTAAAATCTCCTATCACCACCACCTTGTTGCTCCTACACCTTTCCATAATATGTTTACATATTTGTTCCTCTATCTCACGCTCACTGTTGGGAGGTCTGTAGTACAGCCCAATGTTGTCACCGCACCCTTCTTGTTTCTGAGCTCTGCCCATATCGCCTCACTGCTCTAGTCCTCCATATTCCCTCCTTCAGCACAGCTGTGATATCCTCTCTGACCAGTAATGCAGCTCCTCCACCCCTTTTACCTCCCTCTCTATCCTACCTGAAGCATCAATATCCTGCGATATTTAGTTGCCAATCATGCCCTTCCCTCAACCAAGTCTCAGTAATAGCAATAGCATCATACTCCCAGGTACTAATCCAAGCCCTAAGTTCATCTGCCTTGCCTACTGCACTTCTTGCACCTCAGACCACCAGTCCCTTTGCGTTCATCGTCTGCTCTCCACCTACTCTTCCCCTTCGTCACGCTGATTTCATGACCTAGTTTCTTACAGGCTTCAGTTACTACCTCCTTACAGTCCACTAACCTCCTCATTAGGTTCCCATCCCCCTGCCACATTAGTTTAAACCCTCGCCAATAGTGTTAGCAAAAACACCCACAAGGACATTGGTTCCAGTTCGGCCCAGGTGTAGACCATCCAATTTGTAGTAGTCCCCCTCCCCCAGAACCGGTCCCAATGTCCCAAAAATCTGTACCCCTCCCTCCTGCACCATCTCTCAAGCCACAAATTCATCCTGCCTATTCTTTCATTTCTGCTCTGACTACCATGTAGCACTGGTAACAATCCTGAGATTACTACCTCTGAGGTCCGACTTTTTAACTTGGCTTCGAACTCCCTAAATTCTGCTTGTTGGACCTCATCCCATTTTTTTACCAATATCATTGGTGCCTATATGCACCACGACAACTGGCTGTTCATCCTCCCCCTTCAGAATGTTCTGCAGTCGATCTGAGACATCCCTGACCCGTGCACCTGGGATGCAACATACCATTCGGGAGTCTTGTTTTCGACCACCGAACCGCTTATCTACGCCCCTTACAATTGAATCCCCTTTGACTATAGCCCTTCCATTCTTTTTCCCGCCCTTGTGTACAGCAGAGCCAGCCACGGTGCCATGAACCTGGCTACTGCTGCCTTCCCCTGGTGAGCCATCTCCCCCAACAGTATTCAAAACAGTATACCTGTTTTGGAGGGAGATGACCGCAGGGGACACCTGCACTGCCTTCCTGCTTTTTCTCCGCCTTTTGGTCACCCATTCCCTTTCTCCCTCAGCAATCCTAATCTGTGGTGTGACCAATTTGCTGAAGGTGCTATCCACGACCTCCTCAGCATCGCAGATGCTCCAAAGTGAGTCCATCCACAGCTCTAGAGCTGTCATGTAGTCTAACAAGAGCTGCAGCTGGACACAGTTCCCGCACATGAAGGAGCCAGGGACATCAGCCATGTCCCTGAGCTCCCACATTGAGCAAGAGGAGCATAACATGGGCTATGCTCATGATCTCCTGCCATTTTTAATCTTAAGCTTAACTTAGTCCAATTGCAATATCAAATAATAGATAAATGAAAAAGGAAAAAAAAAAAGAAAATTTGTTACCAGTCACACGATAAAAACAATTAGAAATATAAAAACCTTACCTTATCAACACACCTCAGGGAAAAGAAAAACTACTTACCGGTCACCAGCCAATCACTTGCTGCTGGCTGTGACATCATGGTTCAACTTCTTTCTACTTCTACCTGCTCTTGAGTCTCCCTCTTGATCTTTACTCCGCTGGGATCCTTACAGTGATTGTTTTTTTTTGGTTAGAGGAGAAGGTAGGGAGGCAACCACTGAAGACGTATTTGAGGTTTAACTGTTACTTGACAACAGCTCCTCCACAAACCACCTTCTGGATACAGTGGCCGCAATGCACTGATGCAAATTTTCCCCGCAACAGCCAATCAGCGGCTCCACACTGCTGCCCTCTTTTGGTCGCAATAAACGTGTCAGCCTGACAGTGATACTGGGCCACCTTCTACAGGTCAGAGTGTAGAATAAGGTTTATACTGACTGAGAATATGATGGGTTAACTTGGAACAGGTTAATACTGACTGAGAATACGATGGATTAATTTGGAACATGGAGTTTGAAAAGACAATTCATAGCTAACTAATTTAATAGAGTTTTATACATAGAAAGTGTATGAAAAAAGGGAACAGTGAATAGGTACATAGATTTTCAAAAGGTGTTTCATAAGATTTAATTGGAGACTTGGTACAAGGAAAATGTATTAAAATTGAAGAATCTTGCAGTATAGGCAGAAATTTGATAATAGGACAGACAAAGAAGAGAATGACAATTGGAATGTTTGTGGACTACAGTAATGTAAATAAATGTTAGCATTGTTCCCATCTGAAATAGCGGGGAATATCATGAATGCATGCAAATTGGAACTGCATGACATTGTTAAGATGATCATTGTGTACTACATTTTGGATGTCCTTGCTCTGGAAACAGCGTGTGAGCCAGCTTAGGAGGAGACATCCAACATGATTAGGAAGAGGACACTGATGACGTAGAGAATGGAGAGATGATGAATGGAATCCAACTGTTCTGGTCAACATCAACTTAGTGAAGAAAACTTCAGCTGAGTTATGTGTTGTCCCCCCCCCCGCATTTATAGTCCATTCCAAGTGTTGATCCAGTACTTCTAACCTACAGTAGTTGTGTGTATACTGCAACTGCACTGTTAATACTGCCCCACATTGCAAAATAACCATATGTTGCAGGAATTCTCTGTTTCCAAATAACATTTTAATGGCAGATAGAAATGCTTTCACATTGCTTGCCATCTCATTGTGTTCTCCTTTTGCCTTTTTAATTGTTCTCATGATTTTACAAGCTGCTGGCCCAGAGTTTGAGGATTTAAATTCGTTTGAAAAAATTCTGGGATGAAAATGTTCATCCTTACTGAACCTCTCCACCTCTCTTTCCTTTAAGATGGCTCTTGAATCCTCCCTCTTATCATCTGTCCTCATATGGCTCTGAGTTAAATTCTGCTTTGAATACTCCTGTGAACTACTTGGAATGCTTTTGCTACATTTATGGGACTATATAAATACAAATTGTATCAAAAAGGTGATCGTGCAACTGGCAGATTGCCATTTTAAAAACCCAACAAATTCACAAATGTCCTTTCGGGAAGGAAATCTGGCCTATAGATGACTCCAATCCAACTCTAAAATAGTTGCCTCTAACAGCCTCGCAATTCAGTTTTGTCAAACTGTTATCATTAGTTCAGGAAAAATACCTACTCCCCCCTCAGCAATTTGGAATGGGCAATAAAATGCTGGCTTGTCAACAATGACAGCATCCCAAGAATGATTTTTTAAAAAGCTGTAGTACAGCAGGACCTCTTCCTGTGCTGGTTGCCTGCCTTGTTGAGTCTAAGCTTCTCCTGTAAGAATAGTTGGAACAACAACAAAAGCAGCTTGCACATAGATCGTGCCTTTAACACAGTAAAATGTGTCAAGGTATTTCACATGAGCACTTACATTTCAAAACGTTAAGGAGATATTAAGACAAATGGTCAGAAGCTTGATCAAAGAGCTAGATTTGAAGGAGGGTCTGGAAGGCGAAGCAAGAAGATTAGGGAGGTATTTCCAGAGCTTGGCCGAGGCACTGAAGACATGGTTGTTATAGCCTGCCTAAGTACTACTGGCTGGGGACTAATGGCAATCCCACAATCCTTAGTGGGTAGTATTTTGGTTTATTAACAACTCAACAATGTCATATCAAAAGCATTCACAAAATACAAAAATCTTCAGCACACACACACACAACCACCCCCTGTCCCTAATGGCAGCCCACATTGGCGAAAAGGTGCTCCAACAAGCAGCACAAACCACCGTAGGGCACAGTGTGAGAGAGAGAGAGTGCAAAAACCCTTCCTCTCCCACAAAGGGGGCCTAGTTCAATTCAAAACAAACTCCTTGAAACAGACAGCCAGCTACAAAGCCAGCACATGGCCACTTTTCTCTCCCTCCACGACAGTAGCTAAAATGTTGAGGTCCTTGTGGGACAATTCTTGCCTTCAGACAGCTTCCTACAGTTCAAAAGTAAAGTTTTAAAGCCTTTCTCTCCCCCATCCCCCCCCCCCCCCCCCCCCCACCCAGCACGCCTCTGTCTCTCCCCTCCCCCGCTCCCCTCCACACCCTGCAAAACACAATTTTGCTTGCTGTCGGCTTTTCAGAACATGCAACCACTTTTGATTTCCAATCACTCGCTCGCTACTTTGGTATTGGCAACTCACTCACCATTTACAAGTGAGGGATAACTTAGAAAATGGGTTTGATTGTGCACTGATTCCTCTGAATGATCATTATTTTATCCAACATATTTCCTACTGGTTTTATGCCAAGAAATTAGAACAAATATATACCCTTTTAGGACTTTATTAAACAGCATTTTGTAGTCACAATTAAAATGTGTTGCTGTTCTTCATGGGCATCATAGTACTGCGATGACTTGCTTAATAAAATCCCAAAACACAGCAAACCATGCTCCTGATATTGGTTGATCACAATGCTTTGTGGAGGCAGAGAAAAGTGTGAAAATTACAAACATTGATTTAAAACATGTGGGCGGAATGTTCCATTTTTTGGCGAAGTGTCAACTCGGACGAGAAAAGAGGGGTATAGTCTGCCGGCTGCACTGCTGGCTCCTCTCGCCATAGGTTTTTGCACTGAGTCCAAAGAGGACCATTCCCATGATTTCACGCTCTGAATGAGCCCACCCCAGCAGCAATTTTGGCTCTCAAAAGATTGGGGGCCCCTTTTTAAATGGGGGCACGCTAATGTGAATGGAATGTCCATGTTGAGGGACAATCAGGTGTAAATGCCTAATCTGCATTGGAAATTAGATGTAAATGGCGATCGCGACTTTTAATGTTGGGATCCCTCTTACATCATTGGCAGGCAGCAAGGACAATCGAGTGGGGGAATTCTGCCAGCCAATTTGCCAATCAATTCTCCATCTCCTTGGTCGTTCCTGCCCTCCTAAATCAGGGACTGAAAATCCCACCCCCCTCATAATTTTTAGACCTTGTTTGAATTGATCTGAACTCTATACACACAGAGATCTATCATAATGCATGATACCATTGATGTGTTGGGTATGCTGGGTCTGCGAGGACTGCATTTACCATAGCAGTGGGAGAGACAGGCTTCCAACACTTGGAGAAATGCAACTCTATTTTATTGAACGACCAACTGTTAAACATATTTGAACTGTGGGTTGACACTATGCTGAGTTGACTGGAGACCTGAGGCTAACCTGACCAGACTATCTTGCTACCACATGGTGGATGTTCGTGTTGTTGCTACACGGGCTCTGGCTGTCTCAGAGACTGCATCCGAAGAGAGCGGGAAAACTAGTGCCCTCTGGCTTTATAGTGGCCGTGTCCTGTCTGATGATTGGCTGCTGTGTTCTGTGTGTTAATTGATCATCCTGTGTGTCAATCAATGTCTGTCTGTCTGTGCACCATCATATACTTGTGTGTACATTATGACAACTGTTTACATTAGTTTAGGGTAGATTAGATGAGGTTCTTAAAATTTGTTAAACTGGCTACTTTTAGAACTCTGCAAGATTATTTGTGGTTAGCATCAAATGGGATGGATAATTCAGATCAACAAGAGGTAATAATCCAAGACTTTCATTCATAGAAGATGTAAAACTTGTTGAGGCCTAAAAAATTGGGCTCATTTATTTATCTCCCAACAGGATATTTCCAATCTATTTTAAAGTGTAAGTTTTATTTGTAAATGGGGATTCAAGCTGCTGCAGGTCTCACAACCTCCAGCCAATTAATTTTCTAAAAACACTGGAGAAACGCTTCCATACTGCATGCAAGGTCAAATTGCAAAAACAGTGAAAAATATTGCTGGCACCTTGACATGTATCAGAAAATAAATATGTTCATCAAAGATTGTACTGTAGATTGTTACATATTCTCATGGTGAAAGGTGCTGAAAACGTCGTCTTGGAATATTCGACTGAAAGCAATTGAAACAATGATAGAATGTTACCTCATGTGTTTGGTGCGCAAGTATTAGGTCATGTAGTTTGATCTCATCAACAATAAATTAAACTCGCAATCGAACATTGATTGAAATGATTCAGATTTGTATTTGATCAGCAACAAGGAGCATGCTGACCAATGTAAATGAGGAATGTGTGAGGCTCTGACAACCAATAGTAACACTGGCAACTTGAACACAATGATAAAGCACAGCAAATATCTTTGAATGAAATGTTAGTTTTGGGCATCAATCTCTGCAAGATATATCATTTCAAATCATTCTTTCAAAAAGTCACCAGTACTTTATTTATTGGAATTTAGTAATTTATTAACAGCAATTTATTGGGCAGCACGGTAGCATAGTGGTTACCACAGTTGCTTCACAGCTCCAGGGTCCCAGGTTCGATTCCCGGCTTGGGTCACTGTCTTTGCCGAGTCTGCACGTTCTCCCCGTGTGTGCGTGGGTTTCCTCCGGGTGCTCCGGTTTCCTCGCACAGTCCAAAGATGTGCGGGTTAGGTGGATTGGCCATGATAAATTGCCCTTAGTGTAGCACAGGGCTAAATCGCTGGCTTTGAAAGCAGACCAAGCAGGCCAGCAGCACGGTTCGATTCCCGTAACAGCCTCCCCGAACAGGCGCCGGAATGTGGCGACTAGGGGATTTTCACAGTAACTTCATTTGAAGCCTACTCGTGACAATAAGCGATTTTCATTTCATTTCATTTTCAAAACGTTAAGTGGGCTTACTGGGTTATGGGCCTGGGGTGGAAGTGTGGGCTTGGGTAGGGTGCTCTTTCCAAGGGCCGGTGCAAACTCGATGGGCCAAATGGCCTCCTTCAGCACTGTAAATTCTATAATTCTATGATACTTCTTTCTGTGCTCACCCCAGTCCAACGCCGGCATCTCCACGTCATGACTTTTTAATAAATTCATGTAAAGTGCAGAAAATACTTTAATAATCTAAAATCTGTGCTTTGTTAAATATTTTCCACAGTTTCAAACAAATCAATTTGGCTTTTACCCAGTAAAACTATTGCATTATTACTTTAAATATGTTACAATTATCAATATGTCATTGGTATTCATTCAATATTTGTTCAATCTGTTATTTTCCTAATATATCATTAATGCCACATTAAATTGTAAAGAATTGTTTGAAATTAGAACTTCTGATAAATGTGTTAAATATTGGACATTCTGGCTGCAAATAATATATTTCCCTATCTTGCTCCCTTGCGGCAGGCATTGCTGCAGGCCGGGATGGGAGAATCAAGGGGAAGTGCTTCAGGATCACTTTGAAGTCCGCAATCCTGGCCACCTGTGAGTGGTTGCTCCTTCATCCTCACTGATGACTACCTCTTCAACCACTGAAGGAGACCACCATCTGGGATGTAAATTAGTCCAATACACACATTGGGCACAATTTTCCGGCTGTGTCACGCTCGAACAGGCGTGCGGCCGGTAGATGCCAGGAGATACCTCTATCCAGTACGCCTCAAGAGATTTACCCAGATCTCGCGACGTGCTGGGATCAGGATCCTGTCCATAATGGGCGTGACCAAGTTGCTCTGCTTAAGTCGGTTTCAAACTGACTTCAGCAAGCTTACCGGGGAGCTACCAGCCTCCTGGGATCTACCGACCTCCCCAAGCCAAGCTGGGCACCATTCCGTGCTAGTCCACACAAATGTGGACCAGGCAGAACAGCACTGGGGTGTTTCCCAGGCCAATGGAGGCCCCTGGGTGGTGAGGGAGAGTGCAGGGTGGCCCTTGCCCTCCACTGGAACTCGACATCTTGGCAATTCCAGGCTGGCACTTTGGCACTGCCACTCTGGAGCTACCATGGTGTTCGGACCGCACTGCAAAGCACACTTGACAACCCACATGAAACTGCAGGGCACTGCTAGGATGCCAGGGTGGCGGTGCCAGGGTGCCTGGTTGCCAGATTGGCACTGTTAAAGAGGTATGAATGGTAGAGGGGTGCAGGGCAGGTATGTAGGGATATCTGGGAGGTTGGGGTGAAGGGTGGCGACCCTGGAACGGGGAGGTTTGTCAGGAGGCATGGGGGAGGGCCTGAAGTGGGAGGGCCACACCAGATGTCCACACTTGGGCAGGCGGGGGGTGATGACCTTGTGTGTGGAGGGTGACATTGCCCACGAGCTCACTTAGAGATCGGGGCACCATTTCAAAATCGCAGCCCGATCTCTGAGGAGCCCGTCTAGCCAGTGGGTTCAGCTTCCCAGTGCTGGGCTTGATACCCTAATGCTCGGTGGGGGGTGGGGAACCCTCCACAGGGGTGGGCACCATGGGAGGGTGGGGATGTGCACTGGGGGTCACAACCGGGGGGGAAGCTGCTTGCGGCACCACCATGCCAACCCCTGGATCGTGTTTATCTGTTCCAGGTGCAAGTCTTGTCCATAATTATTATTACACTTGGTTGCCTGCCTGCCTCACCGATCATCCAGAACCCCCACGACTCCCGAGCCTTCTGGCCGTGCAACTGAAGGCTTTCGCTCACAGGGTATTGGCAATCATGGTTAAGTGAGCAGTTCACATAAAACAAGTGGATTCCCGTGGGTGGACGGGCCATTTAGACTGTGGGAGTCATTGCATAGCATCCCAATCACACCCTGATGGATGGACGCTGTGCTTGAACACTGCAGGAGGCAACATCATACATGCAGCAGTCAACATCCGAACACCCAGGGGATGGGACACAGCTCCGGAGTCATATCCATGGCTGGAGGGTAGCTGTGTGCCACAGGGAGACAGGGATGTCTGTAGTGATCTGCATATCTGCATGCATACAAGAAGCTAATGTAAATACACTACAACTAAGTAATCACTAGAGGGAGCACTAGAAAAGTATAAAATAGACAGACGGGATCCAGGATCCCACTCTTCATAGGAACGGCAGCTCATGAGAAGGATACAGACAGATAGCTCAGATGTAACATCAGTATGAGCTCTGCAGAGAGAACAAACTTACTCAATAAAGCATTTACTTCAACTGGATGACTATGAACTTTATTACGACATAAGAAATAATATATGGTACCAGAACTGCTTTCAGAACGCTTCCTAGACAGATTACATAAGATGCGGACAAAGAATAATCGAAAAGAGAAGAAAACGCGTACCGGACATTCCACATGGGGAGACTTTGCTGCTTCGATGGAACTCGTTGGAACTCCACCGCAGCTGGAATCAACTGATAATTAAAGTTATAACTGGAAAATTTGTAAAAAAATGTTCAAAATATATATCGTAGCTAATGACTTGAACAAGGCGTCTGAAGAAACAAAAATAGCTCTCCTATTAGCAGGACATCAATCTGGAGAAATCTATAACTCTTTTAATTACTTGGAAGGTGAAGACAGAACTAAATTGAAAGTGATACGTGGAAAGTTTGAAGATCGTGGTAACATACTCAACTATGCTACTTCAAGATATTCAATGCTCAGAGACCAAATTGGACAGGAATAAGTGAGTCGAAACTCAAACAATTATGATTAAAACAGAAAGGTTTAACACTGGAAATCACGATTGAAAAGTGCAAATCGCAAGAAAAATTAATAATCAGTACGTTGACAAAGAATGCTCTCCATGAGGCTGAAAACCATAAAATGGAGTCTCAGCATTCAAACCAGCTTCTTCACTGCGGCGCCTCTGATTTAAAACTATCCACACATGCACATATCAACAAAAGACGCAAACCGGCAAAACTCCATTCTGTGCATGCGCAGGAAACCAAAGCCGTGCATGCACAGTTGGGAAAGGATCGCACACCGTTTGAAGATGGAACTGCAAATGTGCAAGCCGCGCATGTGCAGTTGAAGAAAAAGCGCACAATGCTCCATGATCGATTTGCGCAAGCGCAATCGATTAGTACTTATGAAGTCACAAGCATCATGATGTCAGCAGAGTCTGACCACGCCCATTTAAAGAGGAAATGCCTGCAAATCACAATTAAGACTCTTAAAGGTACAAAACCTAAAACTTTAACCTCAAAAGGCACAACATTGCCTAAACTTCAACAAAAAGTTGAAAACAACTTTCGCAGCACCACGGAACTAGTAATTTGCCGCATAAAAAGTGAAGAGCAAATGAAAAAATCCAAAACTGATGAAGATTATTTGTTCATTAAAAGTGAAATGCTCAAAAACAAATCCAAAACCACAGAAGACGTTTTGTTTATCAAAGAATACTACTCAGACACGACTGAGTTGTTCGGATATGATCATAATAGCATCAGCAACATGGTTGAAATACTCAACACAACTCTACTAATGGTAGATGAATCCAATACCATGATGCAATGGCAGATCGTTGCTACATTGGATGACAGCAACCTATAAAATAGCCAAGAAGAAAACAATGCTGCTCAGAGAGTACTGACAGACGCCGTTGAGAAAACACAGATCAACTCCACAGAGAGAACACTGCATGACTTCACACAGAGAGCGATGAAAGACTCCACACAGTGAGTGACGCAAGCCTCCTCAGAGAGCTCATTGACAGACTCCAGAATGGAAGCAATTAAAGACTCCAGAGCGACAACCATGGATGAAGAAGACTGTGAAGGTCTATCCATCTTATTTGAGCTATCAGAAGCAGACTATGCAAGTCTACCCAGCTCAATTGAACAACAAGAAGACAATGAATGTTCAATCACTGTATGTACGAACAGTGACACAGTGATCATAATCAGAGTACACGATGTGCAAGATCACAGTGAGACTGTCAGATCTCAGCTCATCTGTGCAGAAACACTAATCGAAGTAAAACTACTCTTGAAACCAATGAGAGCGCATCAATTAAAACCTCAGCCACTCTTCCCAACCCACAAGAAACTGAAATCTTGACGACTTTGACTCCAGAAGAGGAGCACCAAGAGATCAACGAGGAAGCAAATCAACCACAAATAACTCCAAAGGAGGAGCACCAAGGGATCAATGATGAAGCAAATCAAGCAGAAATGACTCCAGAAGGGGTGAACCAAGGAATCAAAGAGGAATCACATCAATCACAAATGACTGATGTCACCAGGATCAATGCAACATCAGATCATTCTCACAATCCTCGAGATAAAATGCTCAATGAAACATCAGATACCACAAAGGTCACTGATACCAACAACTTTGAGAATGACTCAAATTATCCACATGGAAAAGACATTGAGCGCAACAAGAACAACAACAAAAACTACAAGAACAACAACAAAAACAACAACAAGAAGCACAACAAAGACATCAGAAATAACAAACATGAAAAAAACAACAAGAACAATGAAAACAACCAAAACAGAAACAACAAGCACGCCAAATCAACAACAGCAAAAACAACAAAGACAGAAATGACAGAAACAACAAAAATAACAACAATGAAACAACAATCTGGACAACATGGTACAACTCTGCAGATGAAGGACAATGCAACAGCACAGTCCAAAACAATGGCAAGACTACAAACATAACATGGCATGACAACAAATCTCACAAATTCATATCTGCCCCACAACAAACAAGCAAACCAGTTTCAAGGCAGATGCCATACAGAATCAATACTGCAAGCACAGGTAAAAGTCCACATCAGTCAACAAAGATGACATCCAGAATTAATACTGCAAGCACAGGAAAAAGTCCAGGTCAGACAACAAAAATAATTTGACTATTCGAACAACTCATGATGACTTGTTGGTCACTTAAACATAAGAACACTGACGATGTTCGCAAAGAAATTCCAACATCAACATCACCACCTCAACAACAGAAGAATAAACAATCTCAACCAAATAAATGTATAAAGTTTGGACTCATAAATATTTTAATAATAATTGGACTCATAAATATTAATTGGCTTTGTATAATTCTCAATATCATCGCAACTTGTACATATAATGATTTATCTACCTGTTTTGTACAATTTTCCTTTACACCGTACAGAAAATATGTAAAAAGAAAAAAGAGGTGATGTAGTGATCTGCACATCTGCATGTAAACAAGGGTTCATGTAAATACACAACTAAGTAATCACTAGAGGGAGCACTAGAGAGGTATAAAATAGACAGACGGTATCCAGGATCTTCACAGGAACAACAGCTAGTGAGCAGGACACAGACAGACAGCTCAGATGTAACACCTAGTATAAGTTTTGGAGAGAGAACAAACTTACTCAACTAGGGTAGCACGGTAGCATTGTGGATAGCACAATGGCTTCACAGCTCCAAGGTCCCAGGTCAATTCCGACTTGGGTCACTGTCTGTGCGGAGACTGCACATCCCCCCCCGTGTGTGCGTGGGTTTCCTCCGGGTGCTCCGGTTTCCTCCCACAGTCGAAAGATGTGCAGGTTAGGTGGATTGGTCATGATAAATTGCCCTTAGTGTCCAAAATTGCCCTTAATGTTGGGTGGGGTTACTGGGTTATGGGGATAGGGTGGAGATGTTGACGTCGGGTAGGGTGCTCTTTCCAAGAGCCGGTGCAGACTCGATGGGCCGAGTGGCCTCCTTCTGCACTGTAAATTCTATGATAATCATTTATTTCAACTGACGACTACGAGCTTTCATTGTGGTTGTGCACAAAGGTGTTTATTGTGTTTTACAGTTCCCCGCCGTCCTGATGGTTCTGCTCCCTCCCCCACCCCCACCCCCTAACCCCCTGCCTACCACCCCACTCACCCCCGCCCACGATACCCTCAGTGATCCTCGATTGCTTTGCCCTCCTAGCCCTACCACTTCATCTCGGTGTGTCCTCAGGATGCACATCAGAGATGGCGGCAGTCAGCTGCTTACCTCATCCTGTGACTTTCAATGCCCTTGCAGGCCCCAGCTCACTTGTCAGCGGCACATGCACAGCCGTGCCAGCCTGTCCCTTGTGCTTGCTGAGAGACGCAGCCTCATCGGAGGGGTGGAACACGGGGAGCTGATGGCCACCATCGCCACTCCATCGGATGGGTCCAGGTTGGCACTTAGCGCCCCCTCCTCCCGCTCGGTACCCATAGGGCCCTGGGGTGCATCTTGGAGCTGAGAGGCAGCTGGTTCGAGCCCCAACTGCCCCTGTATCATCTGGCTCTGCCAGACCCAGTGTCTCCCCATGGCCCGCACTATTGTGTCATCTCCCTTGGCGATGCTCCTCAGTGACTGGGACATGATCTGCAGTGCGTCGGCAATGCCCATCTGAGAGTGGAACAATAACAATTCACGCTTGACAGGTTCTCCGGGTGCAGCCCAGTGTTTGCTCACCTCTGCAGTGTCCACCAGCCTCTGTGTTGGTGACTGCTCTGTACTAGTCCACCTCAGTCACCTCCATGGCATGCTGCTCGAAGGCGGTGAGGATACTTATGTCCGGCACGCCCCCACCAGTCTGGAACCCTCCCAGTAATTGTGGGATAGCTTTTCCTGAGGAGACACAGAGAGGGTAATGTTAGCCACTTGCGTGGTTCACGGTGGTGGGTGGGGGAGGGTTTGAAAGAGGGGTTAGGGGGTTGAAGGGGGAGGGGATGGAAGAGGGTTGGGGGGATTGAAGTGAGAGGGGGGTAGACGCTCCCGTGGGAGGGGGGGGGGAGAGAGGTATCTGGGGAACGGGGTGGGGGCTATAGTGTCCACTCACTCATGCTGCCCAGTTTAAGTTATTGACCTTTTTCGTGCACTGGAGACCAGTCCGCCTAGTCACACTTCCGGTGCTCACAGCCATGGCCAACTCTTCCCAGGCAGCACAAGCTGCCCTATGGCTAACATTCCAGGACCACAGGGGAACAGGACATCCCTCCTATCCTCCACTGCATCTAAGCAGCCTCCCCAGGTCAGCGTCCCCAAATCTTGGGGCTGGTCTCTTCGGTGCCATTGTTATGAGCTGACCGGGGTTGGCTCAGCATGTGTAGCTTAAGTGATGCTCGATCTTGTCAGCGGGGGAATGGGGAGTGTGGTCTTGGCGAATCAGCTGGCGAGGCTTCATTTGTAGTGGACCAATTAACATTGAATTGCATGCTCAGCCTCGCTGGGCCAAGCGCCGGGAAGCTCGCGGCAATTCCCGTTTGTGACCACACTTAGAAATCTTTCTGGAAAATCGCGGACTTAGAATTTATTTTTAGCACTGGGGAGCTGCACTCAGAGATCGGGTCTTTTTGAAATGGTGCCCGATCTCTAAGTGAGCTTCTGGGTCCCCCACAGCCCCCAACCATGGGCAATGTCACCCCCCCCCCCCCCCCCCCGCACAGATGGGGACTACCTCATAACCCCCAAGTGAGGGAAACCCGCTATCGGGTCCCTTGGGGCCACTCTGTACTGACCCTGACCATCCAGGTGTCTCCGATAGCATGGGAGACCTCCCAGGTGCAGTTTTGCCTGGTCCACGATTATGTGGACAAGTACTGAACAGCAACAGGCTGCAACGTTGCTTGGGAGGCCGGTGGATTTTGTGAGCCGATGTATTCCGGGTAAGTTAGCCAAAGTCAGTTTAAAGCTGGTTTTGGCTCACGTCGTTTGGTCCCACCCCTCATGGCCGTGTTTCTGACTCCGAAGTCTTGCGGGACTCGAGTGAATCCTGCGAGGTGTGAAGATTTCCGGGAAACCCACGAGAGGGCTCTCCCGGCATTCACCGGCCGCACCGCCCTTGAGCGAGAATGCATCGCGGCCGGTGTGTGGGGAACTAGCCGACAGAACTGGCAGGAAACTTCCATCAAAATCCACCACAAATGGCACTTCAATACGTTTCTATTGGATTGCACCCATCATCTGTCCATCAGTAGAGAACCCATTGATGTGAGTGTATCTGTACCAGAGAAGAGTGTGTTTGAATGAAGTGATGGTGCTGGGTCAATTATTTCCATCTCTTGTGACCCTGATGATGTCCCTGTGGCACTGGATGCATCCCTCTGATTAGCCCTTTAGGAGAACCAGAGAAAGAGATCATGAGGACTCATCTGTGACATCAGATGCCTTCACAGAGCTGCGGTTTCCCAGTGCAACGGATATTCTGTCAAGCTGTCAGTGGAGGTGGAGTGTACTTCATACCATCAATCTACATTTTTCAATATCTTTCGCACATTTTCCTCCAGGTATCCCCATTTCTCCATTATCCATTTCTTCATGTGACACCACCCTCGCAATGTTCATTGCTGCCTCCTCCATTACAGTCAGAATGACAAGTTGGGACACTCCTGAAACTGTGAACGCCTGGTACTGTGCATCCTTTTCTTCTGCAAGGACAAAAGAAAATTATAAGGCAATATTTACCTCTCCCATTCATTCCAGCAGCTCATTTAAATGAGATGCTGTATGTTTAAGTTCTGCACTCTAAATAATAAGGACTGGGGATTTGAGCCTTTCTGAAGAGTTGGTAATTATCCTGGGTACCCAACTCTCCCATGTTTGGGAGCACCATGCACCCTCAGGCTGTTCAGCTGGTGCATCTGCTGCAGCTATAGGCCTGGATGCCTGTCAACTGGGTGTCGCACTTCACCCACTTGCTGGATCGAAGAAAGTAATTGAACTTCTTCCTTCATTTCACCTTGGTCCTCCTCCCAAAGTTGCAGCTGCTCATTTGTTCTTCGTCCACCAGCCAGATCTTTTTAGTCTGGTGCGCTGGCGTACCTGCCACTCTCTGGGAACAATTGACCTTGATTATTTCACACCATTTCCAGCATTACTTTCAGAGCAGTGCCATTGAACCTTGGGACTGCAATGCCACAGGTGCCTGTCCTCAGCATTTCTTGCTCCATGCTTCTCCCTGCCACTGCACTTCAATATGGCGCCCATAATTATGGCTGTCGAAATTGGGCCTGCAGTTTCAAACTTCTGAATCCTTCTCGCCTACTCTGAAGTCTTGCGGGACTTGAGTGAATCCCGCGAGGTGTGAAGATTTCCGGGAAACCCACGAGAGGGCTCTCCCGGCATTCACCGGCCGCACTTACCTTCCCCCAATTAAGGCTAACCTCTTAGAAATCACATCTCATGACTGCTTGCCCCTTTGACCAGGGTCAGGGCATGAAAATGGGGCTGATGTCAGGGTTCTGACGCTAAGGTGTAGTTTAGCTGCTGAAATAACGACGTGCATATCTCTCATGGGCCACAGACATGAGCATGGAACTGTTGGGTGAATGGTCTGTTCCTGTGCTGTTACTTCTATGTAATATCGTTGTATCAATTTTATGTTATTTTCTGGGGAGCATGAGCATCAATGATGAAACCAGAATCTGTTATCAATCCCTAATTGCTGTGGAATTGAATGGCATGCTAGGCCGTATTGGAGAGCAGTTTAGAGTCAACCATGTCTGGAGTCACATGTAGGGAATGACAGTTGCATGGTCATCATTAGTGAGACTAGCTTTTAATTCCAGATTTATGAATTGAATTTAAATTCCATCAGCTGCCGTGGTCTAATGTGAACTGGTATCCCTAGATTGTTACTCTGGGCCTCAGGATTACTGGTCCCGTGACATTACCACTATGCCACCAGCTATTCCCAACTGTCACTTTTGTAGTAGTCAGTTGGGCAGGAAAAATGCCCGTTGCTAGTCGTGCATGTTTTCAAGTTATACAAAGTTACATAGAGAACCACTTATAGATTGCACGTCCAGTTTGAACAAATTGTAATGTTGCTTTCCTTGACTCAGGAATGTTAAGTGGAAAAGTGGTCATTTTGGACTCCAGGATGAGAATAATGACTGTTGTAATCTCTAAACACAAGGCCATTAGGTAATCTCTGGGGGTTGCACAATCTGGCATATTTCCAGCATTATTCTTCAGTTGAAAGAGTGTGTTTTTTTTGTCACTGGTCTTCTGGCAAATTAAATGTTTGGGTGGAAGCATAATGCTGACACATTGTCCAGGGTTTTCCTTCCAATGTGGGAATACTGGTTAGTGGACAAATGAATTAGGAGCAGAAGTAGACCATTCAGCCCCTCAAGCTAGCTCCGCTATTCAATAAGATCATGGCTGGTCTGTGTTTTGAATTCCACATGATTTGGGGCATACAGGGGATTGTGTTGATTTCAGTTATCAATGCCACTTCATTAACATCAGATTTTTACCTTTGGTTGGATTCATGTGAAACATCAGTGGCTCTCTTGTTGAGGATTGAAACATCACACGGAAAGTAACTGGTATGATTTGGACGAGAAGTGGCAGATGATGGAGAGGAACAACAGTGAGAATAAAGGATGCATGCGGAAGTCATTGCAGTGACAATGGATGTAAGATCAGGCCTGGGTGTGAGAAATGATTTGGACGCTTTGTAGTGGAGTAATATAAAATCCACTGGTTTTCCTCTCCACAAGAAGAAACACAATTTACAATGTGACAGATCACAGTACATAACCAAAAAGAAAGTTGGACAATAAGTCACTGTGAATCCTGTTTTAAATTAAGCTGCAGTTTTAGCAACACTGATCAGGAAATAACAGACCTGGTGTAGAAAAAAAATCTTGTTGCAGAATAAATTATTATCTGAAACTGCGGCAACAACCATATGTTATGAAATTCACAATGCCTGTCATTCTGCTTGTTAATATTATGTCTTTGGAATTTGTGATATACTGAACCCCAAATCAAAATGGAAGCGTATGGCAGGATTTTGTGCCCAAACTGTAATTATTAATCTTAAAATCAATCAATAAATAAAAGGTAAATTAAAAACGTAATTAGAAACTACAACATTGAAAAATACAGTGTATAATTAGCTGAATAAATTAATCTTTATCCCTAGTTCCAAACTAATATTTAAATTACTTACATTATATTTTAATGATACTGCTCTAATTGTTACACCTTGCATTTAAAGGAAAATTGCAATTGCAATGTGCTTTGGACATTGAGGAGGTTACATTAATGTGGACATTGGCATAATTTATCAGTATATCTTAATGCAAGTTTTTAGTGTTTCGTAGTTTCAGTTCAAGCCTAGACACTAGAGATTGATACCTATCCAGAAAATTATATGCTGCAGATATAATTTACTGTTTGTAGTTTCACTTTAAACAAGCTGGCACCTCTTTCAAAATAAAAATGAAGAGCAAAATATCAGCTCTTAAAATTAAGTATCATTTTCAAATATTTCAGAAACTATTTTCTAAGTTAGGCTGTTTTGTTCATTCTGCAAGTCCCTCTATGATCAACAGGGAATCACTTGAAATGTGTTTTGTCCAGGTTGTCCCAGGATGTGAAATCCCAGAGGACCTAGGCTGCTCTCCCCTTTGAGAGCCGGCTGGTGGTAATTTGACCTGAGGGCCACTGCATCTCAGGTGAGGGGCAAGGTTGAAAAGGTGGGGCCTTCATGAATAACCACAGCTGGTACGGGAATTCAACCTGCATTGTTGGCATTGCCCCCGCATCACGAACCAGCTGCCCAGCCAATTGAGCTAACCGGCCCCTCCGATGATTAAATTGAAACGGCCAAAGATTTTGCAAACAATCGGGATAGAAACAGGTATCCATGCATCCATTTTTTAGATGTAAAAAGGGCACTAAGTATAGGTTTGTGATGGCCTCACTGCTAAATGTGCAGGGCCCTTCAATTCGGCATTCGAGGTGGATGACTAAAACTGCCATTAAGTCCCTTAAGCATCTGTAAAGTCAAGGAAAACCCAAAGTTATGTGATAACTAAGGAAAAATAGGGCCTATTAGAGACATAGAAAGTAACTTGTGTGTGAAACAGAGATTGTTATAATGAAGGAAATAGATAGTTTTGGAATTAATACCGGGATGAAGGGTTATGGGGAGCGGGCAGCAAGGTGGAGATGAGGCTGAGTTGAGATCAGGCATGATCGTATTGAATGGTGGATCAGGCTCGGGGGGGATGAACTGCCTACTCCTGCTCCTAGTTCATATGTTCTCACAAAAATGGTGGATGATACAGACATTGTAGTTACAGAGAATTGTGAAATATTGGATGGGAAAAACAGTGATAGAGGAAGTTTTAAGGGGTTCAACATCTTTGTCAGTATAAATTTCTTAATCTGGATGAAATGTGTCTCAGGTTGCAAAGAGAAGCAAGGGAGGACATAATGGAGACTCTAAATCCTCTCTAGCTCCAAGTGAGTTACTGGAGGACAGCTAAAGTTGCACCCTTCTTGAAAAGGGAGAAAGGGCTGGAATGAGTAATTACAGACCAGTCAGTCTCAACTCAGTGATGGGTAAACAATTGCAAAAATTTCCAAGTGATGTTATAAATTGACATTCGGGCACAAATTAATCAAGGCCAGTCAGCACAGACCTGTTAATGGAGGATCATGCCTGACTCACCTGATTGAATTATTTTAAGAGGTAACAACAAGGGTTGTTAAGCTCAGCATATTTAACCTTGCCACAAAGAACATGACCATCTGATCAAATGCCTCTGCCATGTCCAATCCTTCCACGAGCCAAACTTGCTGGAATACTCCACCCCACCCCTTCCCGCCCTAGCCCGAAAGACCTTACATATTTTTTATTGTTTCTCCCCTAATCTGAGCTCATCCCGTCCATGAGGCTCATCTTCTGTTCCTTCGACACTCTTGTAAGCCTTCCAGATCGGTTCCCACATTTCTCAGAACCCCATGTTTAAGTTCCTTCAGTCAGGCTTAGACCCTATCTCAGATTTGTTTCCTGGCGAAGCAACTCTTACCAAAGTCACAAATGCCGTCAAATGAGAATCTATGTGACTGTGATAAAGATAAACTTTCCTTCCTTGCCTTTCTTGATCTGGATGCAGCCTTTAAAAAGTTAACCACACCATTCTCCAACTGGGTGGGACTGCTCAATTTTAATCGATCTAGTCATAATCAGAAAATCAGGAGTATTGACTTCTCCTCCTGCTCTCACGTCCATGCGTACCCTCAGACACTGTCAACAACACTCAGCTCTACCTCAACACCCTCTGGTCTCCTTTCCTGCTGTTAAATTATCAGACTGCTGACCTAACATCCAGTAATTGGCAGAAGAATTAGGAAGGAATTGACGAGATTTCTTTTTCATTTGTGTCGGGTTTTGCGGAGAGTTTTCTGCCGGTTCCATTGTTGAGTTTCCTACCGCTGATAACCACATATAGTCACTTTTCCGGGCCCTGGGTAGTTTTGCCCCGGTCAAGCCCACACTTAGAATTATTTTCATCACTGAGGGGCTGAATGTGCTGGCCAGACCGGGTCACCATTTTGAAAGAGTTCCCCGATCTCTCAGTGGGCTTATGGCTCCTTCACATCCCCTACCCAACCTTCCCATGGGCAATTTCACCACCCACACACATGGGCACAACGCCCCCCAATGATGCCATGCTGCTATGGGGATGTTTAGGGCTCGCCTTTTCAAGCATTCCCACGCCCCCTTCCAAGACCCCCCCCCAATCATCCAGAGACCTCTTCATATGTGCCTGCACCTGCACCCTTCATTCCCCTTCCACCCTCCTTTCATGGGCATGGCTCCCTCAGACCCTGAGCGTTACAGTACCACTTGTGCACCTTGGCACTGGCACCATTGCAGTGCTTCTTCTGGCCTTGCAGTGCTCCTAAGCACCTTGGTAGTGCCAGGGTGGCAGTGGCCCCCTCTGTCCTGTCCCTGACTACCCAGGGGTCTCGGACAGCCTTGAGACTTCCCGTGAGCTGTTCTGCCTGGTCCATGTTTGTGTGGACCTGCACTGAACAGCGCCCAGCTAAGGACTCCCTGTGGAGGCTGTTAGATGCCGGGATCCCAGGTGAGCACACCTAATTGGGTTTAAAACCCACTTCGGCACATGAGGCTGGGTCACGGCAATTATGGGAGGGATCCTGATCGCGATACCTCACAAGATTAGGGTAGATCTCGCGAGGTATACTGGCGGCCAGGAAGCCTCTGGGAGGCTTCTCCTGGCATCTACCGGCCGCATCACACTCATGTTTGGGCACGATACTACCGTTAGATTGCAACTTCGCTGTCTGAAGGTTGATAAAGTTAGAAACATTCAACCTTTTTGGAAAAGTGCTTGTCTGAGCAATTAAAGGCTGGGAAATTAGATTAGGCCATATTTTTCTTGACCAGTTTAGAGCATACGGGCTGCATGACCTCTTTCTGTGCTGTAAATCCTCTGTGTTTTTCTGTAAATGTGTATATTGGGGAATGTATGCATATTAAAGAACGTATTTTCTAAATTCATTGGGGATAAGTGAGGCAGATTATGCCTGTCTTCGGCAGCCGCAATGTAAGATAAATATTAAATAATAAAGTAAAGATAATAACTCATCATGTAGAGCTGGAAAGAGTCAACACACTCCCACAACTCCACAGAAATTACATTTGTTATGCCCCATACGCACCCCTTATCTTCCTGACAAAGCCTTCCCTAATCCCTTCAAGCCTGCTCCAATTCCTTCACCCACGACTTACATGGCATTGATACCTTTGCTCAAACCATCTACTTGTGGAGGCACACTGTTAGCTCGTGCCGAATATGCAGATGAGGCCTGAGGACTGATATTCCTTGATCCTCAGGCCCCTAGGTTTGTGCACGTGTTGGACACACATTGCCGTGTTTAGGTCTGGAAACATTCCCAGGTCATGAACTAGTGAGTTGAATTCTCCACCGTTAGCGTGGAGTTCCTGGTGAGGCGGAGAATCCAGCATCACGGAGAAAACGGATCAGTGCCGATCCATTTCCAACGTTCCAGCACCCCACTGGTGGCGGGATTGAGGTTCGCGCTCGCATGCCAGCGGGAGGATGCAAATGTGTCATTAAGGCCCATTTACATTCACATATCGGGTGGGGTGCCATATTCTCTGGGCCCGCGTGATTGTCTGCTCCTTTGGGCTGGGCATTGTGTGGGCTAACACACTACAGGTGGACCACTATAGGTGGACAATCATTCGCCTGACACTTTCGACCTCGCCATTGGCGCAGGGGGTAACACCTGAAGGGAGTTGCCCCCAAAGTCCACCTCAGGGTCATTCTCCCTTCCCCCAAAAATGGAAGATCTGCACACCCCACCCTCACCAGACACCCCCTGCCCCCCAGAGAATCCCTAAATAGACACCCCAAGATCCCTTAAATAAAGAGTCCCCCCTCAGAGACCCCTTAAATAAGGATACCCCCCAACAGACCTGCCTAAAAAAGATCCCTCCAGAGACCAACTCAATAATGAGACCCCCCCACACAGAGATCCCATAAATACAGAGAACCCCCCCAAAAATTAGAATCCGGGGGGTGGGGTGGGGTGGTGGTGGTGGTGGGGGGGGGGGGGGGGGGGGTTGGCCAGCCATGGGGCCTTGCTATCGGAGGATTGGGAGTGCAAATCAGGTGCAATTCAGCACTGGCGGGAGAACATTGTCTATCCCACAGGAGAATTCCGCCCAGTATCTTGCAGCTGCCATATAAGGCCTGAAATAGCAATAGGATTTATTCCTTCAGTCAGAATTCCAAATGAATTGTCAGTCAGATGCTTGAAAGTTGATTCCTTAATGCTCCAGCCACATCCCAGGATAATTAAATTTTTGGAATAGTGTTTACCATATCATTGCACACATTAATCTGTCAATTTTAAAATATTTTCAGTTTTGATTTTTGTTGGTTGAGACTGTCATTGTGTTGAAATCAAATGTTGTCCTTCTGCTTAAATTACCAAAGTTTTGTACATTTGGTTCCAGGTTCAGTTGTTACAAGATATGACTAACTAAACCATATAATATTGTCGACTGTCAAGATAATGGAGCACAACAAATTAGCTGAAAATCCATTGGGAAAGGTGCTGTTCATCTTGACAAACACAATGAATCAGTTTGAGGACCAGTTACAGCAGGTTCTACAGTCATAGAAGCAGCCATTTGATTCTGTAAATCCTGAGAGGATAAATCTTCTGTCTGCTAAATTAAATTTTTTAAAGATGCATTTCGACCAACACTTCTTACAGTTGGTATTTGTGTGTTGATCAAAGTACATTAAAATAATTGTAACAATCTCACTTATTTCCCAAGTATTAGTCGTTAGTAACATCCAACATTTGCATTCCACTGAATTAACTCTAATTAACTGAAGGACGAGAACATGGATTATGGTGCAGAAGAGTGAACAATTCAGGTTATTCCTTCTAGAGCTAGAGAAGCTTGATTCAGAGATTTTTTTCTTCAGAATTAAGAAATATTTGTCTCAGGGCTAACTATATTTGCAAGTGTTAATTTGTCACAACAATAACATTGAATCATTTTCCTGTTGCACTAGGTTTTAAGGAAGGGATCAATCTACCCATACTGGAAGGGCAAGGCAGGTTATCTGAATGTCAATGAATCTGCGTTAGCTGTGGCTTAATTGGCAACAGTTTTGTGTCTAAGTTAAAAGGTCATGGGTTCAAGTCATACTCCAGAAGCTTGAGCGCAGAAAATTAGGCTGATACTTCAAAGTAGGTCAGGAAATGCTGCATTGTCGCAGGGCCCATCTTCACTATCATACGGATGGAGAAGATCCCATAACACTGTTTTGAAAGAAAGCAGATCAATTATCCTTCTTGTCCTGACCAATATTTATCCCTCAATGCTGTTTGTTGGAACCTGCTGTGCCCAATTTGATAGCTGTGGTTCCTCCATCACAATAGTCATTACATTTCAAAAATACTTGACGGGTTGTAAAGCACTTTGGGGTGTCCTGGGGTCATGTGAGTCTTTCTTTCTTTGGGAATAGCAGCCTCCTGAGAGAACATTATATTATGAATCAAACTCATGAGGATTCTGGATAGAATAAATAGGAAGAAATTATTCCCAATGGCAGAAAGGTTGAGAGCCAGATGACATTGATTTAGGGTGAATGGCAAAAAAAACAAAGATGACACGAGGAATCATGGGTGAGATTCTCCGCACTCCCGACGGTGCGGAGAATAGCGTGGCTCGTAAAATTTTACGGCCACGCTGTTCCGACGCCCTCCCGCTATTCTCCCCCCCCCCCCCCCCCCACGCCCAACTCCCGACACGAATTGCTGCCGCCGTTTTTTTACGGCCGGCAGCGATTCACAGCTGATGGATGGGCCGAGTTCCCAGCCCTTTACGGCTGTTTTTACGAACGGCAAACACACCTGGCCTGGCCGTTTGTAAAAACGGCCGTAAACTCTCGCTTTTTATAACCATGGCACCGATTGGCACGGCAGTACCACGGCCGTGCCAAGGGTGCCATGGGCCCGCGATCGGTGGGCACCAATCGCGGTCAGCGGGCCCGATGCCCGCGCACTATTTGTCCTTCCGCCGCCCCGCAGTATCCATTCGTGGGGCGGCTGAGGGGCATCCCGGCCCGCGCATGCGCGGGTTTCGCGCAAATACGCGATGACGTCATCCGCGCATGCACGGGTTGGGGTCTTCCAATCCGCGCATGCGCGGCTGACGTCATATGACGCGTCAGCCGGCGCTAACTCTGGCAAGCGGGCTTAATGAAATTCATTAAGCCCGTGATGCCGGAGCTTACGGCGTCGGGCTGCTAGCCCCGACCGGGGACCAGAATCGGTTCCCGGTCGGGAAGGGGGGGGCTGGCGTCAAACCCGCCCGGGTTTGACGCCAGCCTTACGATTTCTCCCGGTTTGGGAGAATCGCGCCCCATCTTTTTCTGTGCAAAGAGTGGTGCAGATCCTGAATACACAGTCTGCGATTGGGGTGGAGGCAGATTTAATTGTGGCTTTCAAAAGCGAATTGGATGATTATCCGAAGAGAGGGCTGACACAGACACGGCAGGCCGAATGGCCTCCTGTGCTGCCACCATTGTATGATTAAATGTTAAGAAGCAGAATGATATTAAATATTAGAATTAGAAAAATGAAAACTCAATTGACCATGTTTGACCTCGAGTTAATGATTGAAATACGGCTTCAGCAGAAATTGATCTAAAACTGTTATTTTTATTCCTCACTGTAACAGTCATTTATTTATGAGTTCTCTAAGGCACAGAACTAGTTTGCTGTGTTCCTTTATTCCAACAGTAAACTAAATAACATGCTGTTGGCATTCACCTGTCGAGCATTGAAACCAGTCTGAAATTAAATGAAATGAAAATAGCTTATTGTCACAAGTAGGCTTCAAATGAAGTTATTGTCAAGAGCCCCTAGTCGCCACATTCCGGCGCCTGTCCGGGGAGGCTGGTACGGGAATTGAACCATGCTGCTGGCCTTCCTTGGTCTGCTTTAAAAGCCAGTTATTTAGCCCTGTGCTAAACCAGCCCCTATAAAGGAGTACTCTAAAGCAGAAACCTTTCACCGAACTATGACTGCTGCTCTTATAGCACTTAGGACGAAGGGGATCAAAGAATATGGGGAAAGTGGGATTCGGCTATTGAATTGGATGGTCAATCATGATCATAACGAATGACGGAGCAGACCCGAAAGACCGAATGGCGTCCTCCTACTCCTATTTTCTATGTTTCTATGTTTCAATTTCTCTGACCAAAGGCTTGTCAGGATCGCAGTTTCACTGAAGATGCACTCTTACTCTACATTTGTCTCAATGACCCTGGCAAAATGCACACAGCTTGACGATACAAGTCTGCTGCATGTTAATTGCAGAATTCCCGGTTAAAATGAAACTTAATTGCTTACTGGAATATTAATTGCTTTGGAATATTTAAATACCTTTCGCAACAGCCACATCGAGTTCCATGCTTCCCTTGAATCCCATCTGGAAATAAAGTTGGATGATGCAGGGATCCTGGCCAGCGTCATTTTTGTGAGATATAACTCGCTGCATGTCCATTGCATACACAATTTCTTCCTGTGGATCTATCCATTTCTGAGATAGATTTCAGAGGTTCAACAACAATTTATCTTTTTCCACAATGCCCAGCCTCAATAAAGCCAGTACAAAACAAACATTTCTACTCATTCTAATGTTCTTGCTAACCCTTACAGTTTTAATCAGATATGAATAAGTTGGGCAGCACGGTGGCCAAGTGGTTAGCATAACCGCCTCACGGCGCTGAGGTCCCAGGTTCGATCCCGGTTCTGGGTCACTGTCCGTGTGGAGTTTGCACATTCTCCCCGTGTCTGCGTGGGTTTCGCCCCCACAACCCAAAACAAAATGTGCAGAGTAGGTGGATTGGCCACGCTAAATTGCCCCTTAATTGGAAAAAATAATTGGGTAATCTAAATTTATAAAAAAAAAGATATGAATAAGTTGATGTACTCCCAAAGCATCTCAAGTCCATCTACTGAGAGGCTTTTTGCTGTCAATACAGATTTGCAATCTTTGGACTTATTCAGACCCAGAACTTTTCATGGGATTGATATTTTAATGTTAGCTTACTTTTGGTGCCTTCATAATCTACAAACTAAAAGACACAAAGTATTTAATTCCAAAGTTATTAATTTATGAAGTAGCAACTTGGAGTGACCTGCACTCACAGATCACATATACTAGTGCACTTGACAAAATTCTCAAAGGAATATTATAATTTAAAATAATTGAGGATCAAAGTTTATTGAAAAAACTTACGTTCACTAAAATCCTACCACTGTTAATGCTTGCTGCAGAAATTGTTTGGAAAATTGACTATTGGGCATTGCAGAATTCTAGGTTTCTGGCCACAGCTAGAAACCAATTTATCTAAGTAGCTTGTGAAACAGTGCAGTCCTTATTCCAACTTATTTTTCATGGTCTTTGCTCAAGAAAGTGTCAAATCAATATAACAAGCGGTGTATAAAAGCAACTTAAATGGTGCAAAGCAAATATGTGATGCCTTGAAGGGGATGTGAACTTAGATATGGATTGTGAAATCTTTTGTGAGTGCTTAACGTATTGCTATCAAATGACACACTCCACTCTTTTAACAGTGGCATGAACCTGTTTAAAATAGCAATTAAAAATAGCAGAGAGGAGAACTTGATAGCAACACTGTTCATAGCAATTTTCTGTTGATTTAAGATGCTGACTGAAATGCTACAGAGGGGTATAGAAATTTGGTCTCAAGAAGCCAGGCAAGTGCTGCAAGCCAAAACTACTAACCCTATTTATTGTTGACTATAATCCTGATTGAGCAGCATGAAACCAGTAGGTTTTCAATCATGGGAGTGACCGTAAATTGTTTCCAACTAATTGGTTTCTTGTGCCCATGTTCCAAGGAATTCTTTGACAGAGCCACTGAACTAATGTGTGGAAGGGAAACAATAACTACTGTTGAATTGGATTTTGGAAAGCCGTTGATAAGATTCTGGACAATGTGTTATTAGGTGAATTGAGGTGCATGAAATTAGCGAGAACCTTAAACGTGGAAAAAGGTGGAATAACTGTGGAATTCTTAAATTGGTAGGCAGTGACAAGGAGTTTTCTCCAGATATGACTGCTGGAATTCTGGCTTTTCCTTCTATTAATATATTACTTGGATCTGGAAATGCAGCGGGGTGGGGGGAGTGCAGAGAAATATATCCAAATTATGAATGTGAGAGGAAGAAGCGACAGAAAAACAAAAGTAAAGTAAATACATGGAACATTATCAAATGCAGCCAATTATGAGGTAAGCATTGTAAATGGGAAGACTGACTCAATAAGGAAACACTAGGGGGTAAATGAACAAAGAGACCTCGGTGCATGAGTTATTGAAAACTAGTTCATAAATGTAAAACACAATCAGGAAGACTAATTAGATATTGAACATCACCACAAGAGGTACAGAATATAAGAGCAAAGAATTTTAATGGGATACTGCACTTCTTTACAGCAGATAATGAAGCAAGGGATTGTATGGAGTCTAGTCAGACTTCATCTAAATGAAGGATTGTTAGGCTGCATCTTGAATAATCCTTCTTTGGCCATCAGGTTCTGGCATGGGAGTTGAACACAACTTTTTGGATCAGAGGTAGGAATTCCACCAACTGAGTTACAAGGTGTCCACCCCTTCTCCACTGGGTGCAGTTTGAGCTTTGTGCATTGCACTCGAGAACAGATACAGTGACTTTGGAAAAGGTCCATCAGCAGTTCAGGATTGCTAGTCGGGATGAAGAAATTTAGTCATGATAAGAGGCTGATCAAGCTTGACTTTCATTCACTGGAGATCAAGGGGTGGCAGTTGTGATTCAGTTAGTAGCAGTCCTGCTTCTGCCAGAAGGCTCTGGGTCCAACTTCCACTCCAGGGCTTGATACCAATGAAGATGTTCAAAATGGGTCAAGAAGTGGGGGACCAGATGAGGTTGAGGGTTGGAGACCAGATTATGCTGAGGTTGGGAGACCAGACGAGGCTGAGGAATGGCTGGACGGGGCAGGTATTCCAGTTTGGTTGGATATAAAGATGAGAGGGGTCGCAGTGTTGATCAATAAGAGAGTGGCGTTTGAGGTGGGCTGTTTTGACACAGTCCCGGGGGGTAGATTTGTGATGGTGAGTGGGAGGTTGGAGGGGCTGGTGTTGGTGAATGAGTATGTCCCAAATTGGGATGATGTAAACTTTTTGAGTCGGTCTTTGTCAAAGATCCCAGACCTGGACACAAACCTGGAATGTACTGCCTGGAGGTGTGGTGGGTGAAGGTTCAATCAAGGCATTCAAGAGGACATTAGAAGATTACTTGAATATGCAGGGGTACAGGGACAAGGTAACGGAATGGCAGGAGGTCATGATGTTTGTTTGGAGAGCTGGGGCAGATATGATGGGCTTAATGGCCTCCTTCTGTGCCGTACAATTCTGTGATTCTGTGAACTGCTTTGTTTATTCATTCATGAGATCTGGGCTTCGTTGTCTGGGCCAGCATTTATTGCGCATCTCTAATTGCCTTTGAACTGAGTGGCAGTTAAGAGTTAACCACATTGCTGTGTGTCTGGAGTCAAGTGTAGGCCAGGCCAGGAAAGGATGACAGATTTCTTTCCCTAAAGGACATTAGTAAACCAGATGGGTTTGTTTGTTTGAAGATTATTTTAATTAAGGACATGTGGAAATGTTTTCTATCATAGCTAAATTTATCATATCTCAATCTATAGAACTAAGCCTATTAAAAGGGTATTCCAAAAAAATGTACCTTCTTAAAAGACCTTATGAGGATTCAGAATACATAGGAGGCAAAGATGCAGAATTAATTCAACTATTTTTAAATGGAGATAAATATATTAATAAGAAACAGCATTAAGGAATACAGACACAGGGAATGTGATTTTGGATGGAAAATATATGTTTACAGGGATGTTTACTTTGAGGGCTAGGCTTGATGGGTTAAATGACTATTCCTATATCAATGCTTCCGAATCCCTAGAATTGTCTCACACTGTAAGAGTGAAAGCATACAAGTCCTTGAGTGGCTTATCTGGATATTTGAAATACGGAACATGAAGGGAGATTTGGAGAATTCAGTGAGGTCCTTAAGATATGAGGTTCAATAATTCTTTGAGTAAGTTGACCTCTGTAGAAGCATTATGGTAGCAATTAGAATTATCCTTTACCTCATTGCAAGGAAATCTCTAATCCTTATTATTGGCATAAGGGTAGTTCAATTTCAGACCGATCACAACAGGAGCTGCAATCTTTCTGTCCAGAATTCGACCAGAATTCTCTCACGGTTTAGCAATTGCTTTGTATAGAATGGATGACGAAGATAGCTCATGATTCGTCAACCTGAACCAACTGGAATGTACAAAAAAAAATGATAAGGAACAGATGCATTCCAAATGCAATGGTTTTGGATTATGTCAGTGGGCATGTGTGTTCCATTGGCTGCCTGTAGAAATTGAGGATATATTGTGCTACACAGAGGAGTTCAGGAAATTGAATTGTTTAAAAGTTTATTTATTTTGAAAGCGCAACAAACACTTAAGATGCAATTAGGGGTGAAGTGCTTGTCATGGTACGAACAGAGTGATGTACTCCATTTTGGGCTTTAGCACAAATCCATTCAGTCAGGTAACTGAAGGGAGTATTGAGGATATTATGCCTTGGAGCCTATGGTTAAGAAGGATGGTGCACTGCTCCATCTTCAGAAGTGCAGAGTTTTCTTTTATTCAATGATAGAAGGGTTGAAGTATATTAATTGAAAATAATATTCTCCATGTTATCATCATGTAACATCTCTTCAGAACATTTGATTGCACCCGGCCAAAATACCTAAATTAGTGACTGATTTTCAAATAAATTAAAATGAATCGTAAGCAGTTCATAGAATCCCGACAGTGCAGATGAGGCTGGGGTGGTACAGTGCTCAGCACTGCTGCCTCACAGCACCAAGACCATCGGGTCTGCACTGACCCTCCGAAAGAGCACCCTACCTAGGCCACTCCCTGCCCTATCCCACAACCCTTTGGAAACAAAGGGGCAATTTATCAAGGACAATCCACCTAATTTGTGTATCTTTGAGCAGTTGGAGGAAACTGGGGCGCACGGAGGAAATCCAGGCATGCACTGGGAGAACTGTGCAAGCTCCACAGTCACCCAATGCCATAATTGAACCCTTGTCCTTGGTGCTGTGAGGCAGCAGTGCTAACCACTGTGCCACCCCTATTGCTTTTGTCAGGTAAAATTGTTCCACAAAGTGGAGGAAATCTAACGATTACAATTTTTCAGCAACATTTGTTCTGTTGCCTTACCAGAAACACACCTCAGGCAATAAAAACATAATTTAGGTGTGTAATAACATTTTACAAAGTAGTCTTTTTACAAGTGTTGGACTATTTATAAAGAAAATTGTTTAAATTCATATTGTCATGACATCCTGGGCTAGTGCATGGTGAATTCCATTCCCACTTGACCTGAAGTCGCAACACAGTTGAAATTAACTTTTAATTTTCAAAATACCCCGGGGTCTTTGGCCTTTGACTACCCAACAATTACAGTCACCAGGTTTGTAAATTTAAATACAATTAACTTGTATTGATAACGACAACTATAATGAAATTGGCAGTAAATATAAATGGTTAACTATGATCTAATTTGTAACCCCCATTGGCATATAATTAATGAGTCTGACTCGGTTTCTCCTGAGCTCCCACGGTGCTCAGCCTCTGCCAGGAGAAAAATAGGGAGACAGGCACTGTAGCTGCTAAGGGTGAGAGAAGAAACTAAACATGTTGCCAGAGGCACGACCATGAGCTGTAGTCCTGCTGCTGGAAGGGCTGGTGGTGTCTGCTGGGACCGGGGGCAGGGGGGGAGGGTGAGTATTTGGGGGGCGATCATGGAGAGCCATAGGTTCAGGGTGGCCCCACTGTCAGCACGGACTGTCATTGCTGCAGCCGGCAAATGCAGCCATCTTGTTGCACGCCCACTGACCGCCCTCCCTGGCGGGTTATGGAGAGTGACACCAGCCGTGTGGTGACCCCGCCTCCACACTCTAAACCCCTCCCCCAACAGCCGGGAGTCCACCGCTGGCAAGGGATCACATGGCCCACCCAAGGGGGACGCTCACTGTTGGCCCCACAGGAGGGCACCGGGAGGGGGTTGCAGAGTGTACCTCTGGCATGGGTAGCACAAGCCACCGGTACCCCAGCCAGCAGGGAAGGGTGCCAGGGCCAGAGAACCCCACTGTGCCGGTTCCAGACGGCGATAGGGGTGCAGTGCAGAGGGCAGAGTGCTGGGAGAAAGGCCTGGAGAGGTGTGGGGAAGAAGGAGGGAGCAGGGGCTGCAGTGCAAATTAGACCACCATGTCGCCCATTGGACCTGGTTGAGCATAGGGGTATGCACCATGGTAAGGTGTCTGCCTTTCACGCCCTGTAGACAATGGAATTCGGAATCCAACCAAGAATGGTTGCCTTCAGCCTGGAGGATGCAATGCGGCTGTATGAGCTGATGCTGCTCGGGGAGCACCCTGCAGCTGTGGAGTCTGCCCAAGAGGGACGAGAGACAGCTGGTGAGAATGGGAGCCAGCTGCCCAACAGTCTGAGGTGGAGATGGGAAGGAGGCACCGCATCAGGCCTCGTGTTTACTAGCAGTGCTTGTCATTCGAGGACATGCCGAACCGGGCATGCCGTTGAAGACTCTGGCTGAGCAGGGGGACCGTATAGCATATCTTCAGGAATTGCGGGGGTAAGGGGGAGAAAACTTTCTCCCAGTGGCCGTTAAGTTGACAATCACCCTGCGCTTTTACGCTAAGGGGTCCTTCCAGGCCCCAGGTGGTGATTTGTCTGGGACCTCACACATGTGCGCCTGCACCGTCACAGAAGCCCTGTATGCCCACTCGGCACACCATACCAAATTCAATGTAGACCGAGACTACCAGGTTGCCCGGGCAGTGGGGTTCACTGCCATCGTCGGGATTCCCCAGGTCCAGGGAATGATATGCGGGACACATGTCCCCCTACGAGCCCTGGCCCATGACCGGCTTGAGAAGGGGGAAGAATGCCAGGCCTCACCTGATGAGCAGGATGGCCAGGTTCGGCAGAGCATGGAGCCTGGGCGCGCATGGAGGCCGCACAATGTGTGCAAGGGCCTCCGCATACTGGACATTCTAATCGCCTCCAGGTTCATCGACTGGGGAGTCTGGCAGACGGCATTAACATCCAGTCCCACCCCCACATCACCCCCTGGGGGCAATGAGGGGGTGGGGTGGTGAGGGGGTGGTGGGGGGAGATGGAGTCAGAGAGGAAGGTGGGGGCGTGCCATGCGTACCAAAGTGACATCTCAACTCAGCGGAGACCACTTAATTGCCCGATGCCGACCTCTGCTTGGGCGACTGCCCTTTCTCCGGGCGCATTGACCAGGTTCAGTGACGATGAGGAGCCACAGGTCTGGCGGTCCACCTCCAGTCTTCCCTCTCTCTCTGCAGTTGTGCGCCACCTACTCCTGAGGGGAGGAGGAGAGTGAGGGGACAGACAGAAAGCACACAGTGTTAGGCAGTCGGACGTGGGCAACACAGAGGGTGGGCAGCTTGTGGCCCCGGGCACCCGGCCATGGCAGGCAGTAAGGGTGTTAGCATGTGGTGCAGGGTGGAGAGCGCACACTTTGCCGGCAGGTGAAGTTCAGTCACTCTCCGGGTTGGCGGCGTGCATGGTGCTGTGTGTGTGTGGGACGGGGATTGGTGCATTGATCACAGTACTGCCTACTCACCCTGGCTGCCCTAAGAAGGTCATGCTTCTTCTTCCTGCACTTCTGTTCAGTCCTGGGGGTGGGGCCCATGGCTCTCACAGCCTCTGCCACCTGTGCCCAGGCCCAGTATATGGCAGCAGGTGGCAGCCTTCTTTCCACCACGGGGAACAGGGTGGTCCGCCTCACCTTCTAGGCATCCAGTGGGGTCTCCAACTCTGCATCCAACTGTGCTGCCAACTTGTTGGCTGGGATTAGTGAGGGCTAATATGCGACTGTAGCTTGTCAGCCTCTCGAATAAAAATGCTGACTCCAGCGAATCGGACACCGTTTTTCATTCAAATCAATTGAGTTCCACATGACGCCTGTGCTAGCCCATTAACGAATCATGAATTGCTCGAGGACCAGCGCCAATTTAGTTGTCATAGAAGTCCACCAATTCAGTCCCGGCTTCAACACTGTGGGCGTGATTCTCCGTTCCCCGACGTCGATATCCTAATCGGCGAGCGGGCGGAGAATCCCTGTTTTCGACCGAATCGGCGGCGCTGCCTGGTTTTGGATGCTCCGCCCCCTCCAAAGCGGCGTAATCAAGCAGAACGCCCCACGCCGTTGGGACGGCCTCACAACGTCACCTGAAGGCCCTCCCCCGATGCTCCGCCCCTGATGGGCAGGGTTCCTGATGGCGCAGGACACGTGTGCTCTCAGTTTTCGTGAACCCGGAGTGGAGGCTGCGGACTGTATCCAGTGCCGCCTCAGTCGGGGGGCGGAGCCGTGCTGCTAGCCAGGGCGGGGGGTGTGGGAGGAGCTTCAGGGAGGTCTGAGGGGACTGGTGGAGGGTGGCCCGGGGGTCGCAAGGGGGTGTCCAGGGGGATACCATCTGGCAGGTCGAGTCCTCGCTCTGCTGACGCCATATTGTATGGTGCAACCGCTGCAGGTCGCCGCCATGCACATGCACGGCCACAGACCCAGCAATTTTCCAGGCATTTATATCGGAAATGTTGTGCGTTTTACGTGGCGCGGCTGCTAGCCCCTCACCCGTCGGAGGATCGGTGCTGGAGCCTCGCTTATTTTTTGTCATAAAACGAGACACTTCCTCCGGTCATAGCCTCAAAATCGGAGAATCCAGGCCCAAGTTTCTGAAACGGAGAATCCTGCCCATTGTATTTTACTGATAGCAAGTGAGTTGATATGATAAATTCAGCAAAGAGATTAAATACTTCTATATGCCCTTGGTTAGAATGATCTTGAATCAAGCATAGTTGGTGTAATTTTCCTTAAAAAGCATTCTTTAAGGGACTTGATCATGCCTTTTGTAACTATCAGTCCCAAAATGACTCAAGTGTATTCATCTATGTTGCCATGTTATCTGCAAATGACGTGCTTCATGTTTTTTCTCATGCACTCAGAAGTTAATAAGTCCCTTTTAGGTGTACAATTACTAGGTAGAATGGATTTTATAGTTTTATATAACATTATAAAGTTAACAATCTGTATTGTCTTTTATTGTGCTTTTGGAATTGCACATAAAAGTGGTCCATCTTTGAAACACTGCCTTTGCTTCCGTTTGTGTCATCAAACCACTGTTAGTTCGTCAGAAAACGGATTAAACACGTTTCTCTGCAACATGAAAGTGAATCAGATAAAATGTCATAATTTAAAAAAGAAAGGTGCAATTTTACAGTCCCCATCACGGCAAGGACGAGACCATAAAATGTAACTGGCCATTCAAAGCTCCATTGACCTTGGTGATCTGCCTTATATTAGTGTCAAAGTTTTTACTTGGAGAGTATTAATTTGAGAGTTTTATTGTCCAAGCGAGTAAATTATTACACTTGATGCTCAATTCCTTGAGAAAGGCACATGTGAAGTTAAATGCAATCATTGCATACCAAATGATTCACAGTACATAAAGTGTCCTAATCGGCAAAATCAAAAAAGCAGCAGAAAAATGAAGTTGAAGAATGTAAGATGCTGTGTATATTTTATGGATTAGTTATTGAAAACTTTCCTTCCTGTAACAGTAAATTACTACTTATTTGGTAGTTATCTTAACTACAGAATTATATAATGTAAACAGAAATTCATACAAGCTCTGTCCTATTAAAGACCACAGACGCATTCTCCTTTGCCCGACGCCAATATCGTAATCGGCGATCGGGCGGAGAATGAACTCCGATGGCAAAATCAGGGCCAGAGCAGGTTTGATGCTGGTCAGTCATGCTCCGCCCCCTTGGAAATGGCGTCATCACGTCGCACTTCGCACGCCACGCGCCGTGAACTAACGTGAGACCTAACGTTTTGAGTCAGATGACCCTTTAACGAAGGGTCGACAACACTAGCTCTTTTCTACAGATGCTGCCAGACCTGCTGAGATTTTCCAGCATTTTCTCTTTGGTTTCAGATTCCAGCATCTGCAGTAATTTTCTTTTATTTATGAAGTCAAGATGTTGTGCTGTCTGAAGCGAAGGTTTTGAAGTTGAAGGATTGCCTCTGCAGCAGCTTTGGCTTCTAATGTTGGATTAAAAGATGAGCTTAGAAGGTGGAATTAGGTTTTATGGGGAGGAGGGAAAGTTTCTCACTTCTGTTGTTTAGGCGTGGCACTTGTAGATGTCTAGTTACTTTCCAGCAGACCATTTTTTTCCGATGCTTTTCCCTGTCTCACCCTGGGATGAAGCTTCTTCAAGATGGTTCACTGGGTCTACTCTAAGGCAGCTTGCTGGTCTTTTTTTTGCATAAGCAGGAAGCAAAGATGCTGCTCCCATGCTGAGTCATTGTTCCATATAAGGCAAGAGATAATTCCATTAGTTATCTGAAGTCCCCTTATCCCCGATAGTGATCGAAAAGGGGTCAAGGTTGTTCACACCTCACACGCTTATCACTTAATATCTTTGTGTTTGGAGGAACAGCCAACCATTCACTTAATTCCTTTTGTCTTTTTTTGGAATATTCGTTGAATTTTAAATATACATGTCTAAGGATGTTTCCTCTTTGTCTGACTGAAGAGGGTGCAGCCCTGATCCACAAGGAGAATATCAGGTGACCCCCTGGAGTTTATTTTAGAAATGGCCTTTCAACTCAGTCCACGTTTTACAAATTGTGACTTTTGCAATTTTTTTTTCTAAAAATTTGTAATATAACTATGCACCAGAACCATAATTGGTTCCTGCATCTGAAAACTGAACCTGGCGCATCAGAAAAATTAATTCCATCAGAAAAGAAATTATTCCCCAGTGACTTCTGTGGTGAATGTAACGTAGTAATTCACACTGTATTTACCAATACCATTGTAAGCGCAGTAGCGTTATCCGACCACTAGGGGGAGTAACTCTGGGCATGCTCAGGAGTTTGTACAGGGCTCCACCCTTGGCTCCGCCCACGACTCCTCCCCCTTGACTACTGTATAAATAACCGTGTCCAGAGCCAGCCTGCAGTTCATCGAGAGTTCAACGGGTAACAGGTTGGCTCTGTAGTAAGTAGATTAAAACCACTGTTCATATCTTAAAGCACGTGTCTCGTGAATTGATAGTTCCATCAATTTAATCTACTTAAGAACAGTCAGGATCGATCATGGAATCAGCCCTCAAGCCTGGACGCCTGGAACTCGACCCACAGGATGCAGAGGCAAAAGAAATCTTCTCCCACTGGCTGCGGTGCTTTAAGGCCTACCTGGCTGAAGCAAGCACAGCCAAAACAACAGAGGAACAGAAGTTAAGTCTACTGCATGTGAGGGTGAGCCACAGAATCTCTACGCAACTAAACTCGGCCGGTTCATATACTGCAGCACTAGCGATACTCGATAAGATGTATGTAAGGCCCATTAACAAAGTTTACGCACATTATATGTTCATGACTCGCCACCAGCGGCCTACAGAATCACTCACCGAATTTTTAAGAGAGCTCAATAATCTATCTAATGACTGTAACTATCAAGCGGTTACCGCGGCTGAACATAGAGAACTTGCTGTACGCGATGTTTTTGTAGCGGGCCTCAGGTCTAATTATGTGCGCCAATGACTGCTGGAAAAGGGGACCCAAGACTTAGAAACAACTGCGGAAATTGCTACCACGATGGAAGTCTCCTTCCGCAGCCTCACCTCGTTCCCCGCGGATCCCGTGACCTAATTATGGGCCCCCGACCAGCGACTCCCCCAGGCCTGTGCCACGCGTCTGCCCAGCCACCAGGCTGCTCCAGCCTGCCATTTCTGCGGCCAGAATCAGCACCCGCGGCAGCACTGCCCTGCCAGCAACGCGACCTGCAGCAGCTGCGGGCGGAAGGGCGACTATGCGAGAGTGTGCCTCGTAAAATGTGCCCCAGCTTCCAACACCCAGCGGCACGAAGTAATCGCTCCCCACACCCGCAGGCCCACGGGGCCCGAAACGCGGCGGCCTGTGCCCCGACCCCGCCCCCCATGTACGATCCATGGGGGCCGCCATCTTGGCAAACCTCCACCACGCGGCCGGCCACGTACGACTCATGGGGGCCGCTATCTTGGACGCCATCTTCCTCGCCACCCGCCACGTGCGATCCACGGGCCCGACCTGCAGCTCCACGCTCGGACAACTCATCGGAAGAGTACGACCTCCCCAGGCGCTTGTCACACGGCCCACAACTAGGCGCAGTCACCCTGAATCAATCACGCCCGAAGCATCTGCGAAATTCGATGGCAGAGGTCCAAATCAACGGGTACAACACGTCATGCCTTTTTGACTCCGGGAGCACTGAGAGCTTCATTCACCCAGACATGGTAAGACGCTGTTCGCTCCCCGTTTTCCCCATGCGGCAAACTATCTCTCTCGCTTCAGGCTCCCATTCTGTACAGATCCAGGGGTGCACCGCCGCGACACTCACAATCCGAGGGGCTAGCTACTCAAAATTTCAACTCTATGTTTTGCCCGACCTCTGCGCGCCACTCTTATTAGGCCTAGATTTTCAGTGTAACCTTAAGAGCCTCACCCTCAGCTTCGGCGGGCCCCTGCCCCCACTCACTATCTGCAGCCTCGCTACACTGCGAATCTCCCCCCCTCCTCTCTTCGCCAATCTCACAAAGGACTGTAAACCCATAGCCACTCGTAGCAGGTGATACAGCCTGCAGGATAGGGTATTTATCAGATCAGAGGTATGAAGGCTTCTCAGTGAGGGGATTATAGAGGCCAGCAATAGTCCCTGGAGAGCTCAGGTGGTGGTCGTCAAGACCGGGGAAATATTCCGCATGGTTGTCAACTATAGTCAGACCATAAATAGATTTACGCTCCTCGACATGTATCCTCTCCCCAGGATTGCAGACATGGTAAATCAGATTGCCCAGTATCAGCTCTTTTCCACGGTGGATCTGAAGTCTGCATACCACCAGCTCCCAATCCGCCCGGAAGGGCCGCCACTACATGGCATTCGAGGCCGATGGTCGCCTCTTCCATTTCCTCCGGCTCCCCTTCGGCGTCACTAATGGGGTCTCGGTGTTCCAACGAGCAATGGACCGAATGGTGGACCAGTACGGGCTGCGGGCCACGTTTCCGTACTTGGACAATGTCACCATCTAGAACATAGAACATAGAACACTACAGCACAGAACGGGCCCTTCGGCCCTTGATGTTGTGCCGACCTGTGAAACCATCTGAAGCCTATCTGACCTACACTATTCCATTTTCATCCATATGTCTATCCAGTGACCACTTAAATTCCCTTAAAGTTGGCGAGTCTACTACTGTTGCAGGCAAGGCGTTCCACACCCCTACTACTCTCTGAGTAAAGAAACTGCCTCTGATATCTGTCCTATATCTATCACCCCTCAATTTAAAGCTATGTCCCCTCGTGTTGGTCATCACCATCCGAGGAAAAAGACTCTCACTGTCCACCCTATCTAACCCTCTGACTATCTTATATGTCTCTATTAAGTCACCTCTCAGCCTTCTCCTCTCTAACGAAAACAACCTCAATTCCCTGAGCCTTTCCTCGTAAGACCTTCCCTCCATACCAGGCAACATCCTAGTAAATCTCCTCTGAACCCTTTCCAAAGCTTCCACATCCTTCCTATAATGTGGTGACCAGAACTGCACGCAGTACTCCAGGTGCGGCCGCACCAGAGTTATGTACAGCTGCAGCATGACCTTGTGGTTCCGAAACTCAATCCCCCTGCTTATAAAGGCTAGCACACCATATGCCTTCTTAACAGCCCTATTAACCTGGGTGGCAACTTTCAGGGATTTATGTACCTGGATGCCGAGATCTCTCTGTTCATCTACACTACCAAGAATCTTGCCATTAGCCCAGTACTCTGCATTCCTGTTACTCCTTCCAAAGTGAACCACCACACACTTTTCCGCATTAAACTCCATCTGCCACCTCTCAGCCCAGCTCTGCAGCTTATCTATGTCCCTCTGTATCCTATAACATCCTTCAGCACTATCCACAACTCTACCGACCTTCGTGTCATCTGCAAATTTACTAACTCATCCTTCTACACCCTCTTCCAGGTCATTTATAAAAATGACAAACAGCAGTGGCCCCAAAACAGATCCTTGCGGTACACCACTAGTAACTGAACTCCAGGATGAACATTTGCCATCAACCACCACCCTCTGTCTTCTTTCAGCTAGCCAATTACTGATCCAAACCGCTAAATCACCTTCAATTCCATACTTCCTTATTTTCTGCAATAGCCTACCGTGGGGAACCTTATCAAACGCCTTACTGAAATCCATATACACCACATCAACAGCTTTACCCTCATCCACCTGTTTGGTCACCTTCTCAAAAAACTGTGGCTATGACCAGCAGGACCACGACGCCAACCTCCACAGTTTTTTCCAGATGGCACAGAAATTGAACATCACCTACAACAAAGAGAAATGAGTTTTCCGCACAAACAGACTGGCCATCCTCGGCTATGTCGTGGAAAACGGCGTCCTGGGCCCAGACCCGGACCGTATGCGTCCCCTCTTAGACCTCCCCCTCCCCCATTGCCCCAAAGCCCTCAAACGGTGCTTGGGCTTCTTCTCCTACTACGCCGAGTGGGTCCCTCAATATGCGGACAAAGCCCGCCCACTCTTTAAGGCCACACGATTTCCCCTGTCAGCTGAGGCACGCCAGGCCTTCAACTGCATCAAGGAGGACATCGCCAAAGCGGCCATGCGGGCGGTGGATGAATCCATTCCATTCCAGGTTGAGAGCGATGCCTCAGAGGTAGCTCTAGCAGCCACACTAAATCAGGCAGGGAGACCAGTCGCATTTTTCTCCCATACCCTCTCCGCTTCAGAACTCCGACACTCCTCAGTCGAGAAAGAAGCACAAGCCATTGTGGAGGCTATTCGTTACTGGAGGCACTACCTCGCAGGTAGGAGGTTCACCCTCATCACCGACCAAAGATCGGTTGACTTTATGTTTGATATTTCGCAAAGGGGCAAAATAAAAAATGATAAAATTCTTCGGTGGAGGATCGAACTCTCCACCTACAGCTATGATATTAAGTATCGACCCGGGAAGCTCAACGAGCCTCCGGATGCCCTATCCCGCGGACATGCGCCAGCGCGCAGATTGACAGACTGAAAGTCATCCACAACGTCCTCTGCCACCCGGGGTCACCCGGCTCGCCCACTACATTGTAGCCCGAAACCTGCCTTTCTCCAACGAGGAGGTAAAAGCGGTCACCAGGGACTGCCCAATCTGTGCGGACTGCAAACCGCACTTCTATAGACCAGACAGGGCCCACCTGGTCAAGGCTTCTAGGCCCTTTGAACGCCTTGCGGTTGATTTCAAAGGGCCACTCCCCTCAACTAACAAGAATGTTTACTTTCTAAACGTCCCGTGCCCCGACATGACCTCCCACACAGTCATTAAGGCCCTCCATAGCATCTTCACCCTGTTTGGTTTCCCCAGCTACGTGCACAGCGACCGGGGTTCGTCCTTCATGAGCGACGAGCTGCGTCAGTACCTGCTCGACAAGGGCATTGCCTCGAGCAGGACTACCAGCTACAACCCCAGGGGGAACGGGCAGGTGGAGAGGGAGAATGCGACGGTCTGGAAGACCGTCCTACTGACCCTCTGGTCTAGAAAGCTCCAAGTCTCCCAGTGGCAGGAAGTCCTCCCAGACGCGCTCCACGCTATTAGGTCCCTCTTATGCACAGCGACCAATCAGACCCCTCACGAGAAGCTCTTCATTTTTTCCAGAGGCACTAGCACGGGGGTCTCACTTCCGGCATGGCTGAAGACACCGGGCCCGGTACTCCTGAGGAAACACGTCAGGGCACACAAAACCGACCCCCTTGTTGAGAAGGTGCGCCTGCTCCACTCCAACCCCCAGTACGCCTTCGTCGAGTTCCCTGATGGCTGCCAGGACACAGTATCCCTCCGGGATCTGGCACCCGCCGGATCCAGCGCCCCCTCTACCCCCACAGAAGGACCCCTCACCCTACACCCCATGCTGCCGCCCCCTCGCGCTCCCGAGCCCATGAGCTCGCTCCACCAGTTCCGTGCACCCGCGCTGGCCAGCCCCCAGCGCCCCCAGTCCCCGGTCGAACCAGAAGAGTATGAAGCTCGGACACAACCCTCCCTGGAGTCCGCCATTGTACCCAAGCACACAACACCCATCCAGCCACCGCAAGAGGCTGCAACCCCGGTGCTCCGCAGATCACAGCGGACAGTTCAACCACCGGACAGACTTACTTTGTAGACCATGACCCCCGCCGGACTTGATTTGTTTGCAGGGGGTGAATGTGGTGAATGTAACGTAGTAATTCACACTGTATTTACCAATACCATTGTAAGCGCAGTAGTGTTATCCGACCACTAGGGGGAGTAGCTCTGGGAATGCTCAGGAGTTTGTACAGGGCTCCAACCTTGTCTCCGCCCACAACTCCTCCCCCTTGACTGCTGTATAAATAACCGTGTCCAGAGCCAGCCTGCAGTTCATCGAGAGTTCAACGGGCTGGCTCTGTAGTAAGTAGATTAAAACCTCTGTTCATATCTTAAACACGTGTCTCGTGAATTGATGGTTCCATCAACTTCCAGCTGCTTTTGAATATCTGTTTACAGTATCAGCTTTTTGTCTCCACCAGAAGCAATATCAAATTTCAAAGAAATTGCTCGCCATTTTATTCAATTTTCTGTCACATTCTCAGGTAGAAATATTACAAGTGACATTTAGTTACACATTACAAATCCAGTAATAATACCGAAAACAACTCGATTTTTGGAAAATGGCAGGATCAGTTCTCTGGAATTGCAGTTACAGCTATTGTTGCAATGTTGCTTGCTTTGTGGGACTTTCTAAAAGATATGATGGCCAGCCCAAAGCAGCTGCTCTGACATCCATGGGAGTACTTTGCAAATTGTGAGGGTGGCATTGGGGAAGGTGATTTAATTATAAACTGATGAGATCTTATTCAGAGCACCCTGATGTCATGCTGACATTTAATGATTTATTCTTTGCTCTGCCTGTCTGCCAAATAAAGACTTATTTTTGTGCACCTTATAGGAACATAATGATGAAGAATTAATAATAGGAAGGCAGCTCAGTTGATAGTAAGTTGGCATCATGGCCAATATTTCAAGGGTAAGAAATGCAGTGTGATATTAAAAAAGCTGGTTCCAACTGCAATGGGAAAAAATAGACAAGTGCCTAAAAGCAATACTGGTAGTGAGAGTCATGAATAGGATTTTGTGTCTGCCATTGTGAAGTTCTTGGGAAGAACTGGAATTGCACATACTGTTAAAACATGGTTTCTTTATTCCCCTTCTGGACTCCCTCTGCTGGTATATGTTTATGGTAGCTTTAAGTGGACAAAATGCACAATCAATTTTCATTAAACTACAACTGCCATGTTAGACCACCTGTTGCTATTGATGGTACATACAGTCGCAAATTAGTATGTAATAATCATAATGACCCTCAAAATAGTGAACTGAAGCTACGTTATGTTGAAGGAGACTTGGGGAGTTGCTGACGTGCATCTTGTATATAGTACACATTGCTGCCACTATGCTGCGGGAGGGATTGAATGTTTAAGTTGGTGGATGAGGTGGCGATCAAGTGGATATTGCCACTTCCTGAGTGTTGTTGGAGCTGCATTCGTCAGGCAAGGGGAGATTATTACACCAGACTCCTGACTTGTGCCATCTAGCTGAAAATATTGGTTTGTAAGGCACCTTTAAAGTAATAAAATATCTGAAATGCTACACAAGAGCGCTATCAAAGAAAATTGACATCAAGCCACAAATGCAGATATTAGGTCAGATGATCAAAACTTGGCCAAAGAGGTAGTTTTAAGAATTTATTGAAGCAGGAATGAAAGGTAGTATCCCCACTATGAACATTGTGGAGGTTACCATTCCTGGTACGGGAATTGAACCATGCTGCTGGCCTGCCTTGGCCAAAACTTAACTGAACTTGCAATATAAATACTCTGGCTGCAAAAGCAGCTCAAGAAGCTGATGATTTTGGGGCAAGTGGTCATTTTCTGACTCCCCAAATCCTGTCTGCAACTTTCAAGTTCCCTTTAAAGCCACACACTATCCTGGCTTTAAACTATATCGCCATTCCTTCGCTGTTGTACAATCAAAAACCTGGAATGCCCTTCCCAAAAGCACTCTGGGTGTACCTGCTCCATATTGACAGCAGTGATTCAAGAAGGTGGCTCACTGGCACCTTCTCCCATGTAATTAAGGATGGGCAACAAATTCTGGCCATGTAAGCAATGCTCACATCCCAGGACTGAATTTCAAAAAAGGTTTGATGAGGGACTTCCAGAGTAAGGAACTTTGCAGATGAAGATGTGACCATAATGTTGGGAAGATTAAAACTGATGTTGCTCAAGAGGCCAGCTTTGGAGCCATGCTGCTATTTCAGAAGGTTTAGATCTGGACAGCTGAATATCACTGAGAAGCTTCAGAACATGCTGAGAGGAAAGGATGAACAGCCAGCAGTCGTGGTCCACATTGGTACCAATGACATGGACAGAAAGAGGGATGTGGTCCCGCAGTCAGAGTTTAGGGAGATCGTTAGAAAATTAGCAAACAAGACTTTAAAAATAATCATCTCCGAGTGACCTAGATAGGATGCACTTTCAGTGGGTCAGTGCAGACTCGATGGGCCAAATGGCTTCCTTCTGCACTGTAGTGATTCTATGATTCTATGACTTGCATCGCAAGTGAGCATAGACATATGAGTGTAAACCGGTGAATGCATGGCTGGAAAGATAGTGCAGGAGGGGAGAGATTTGGGTTCTTGGGACATCCCTGGGGAAGATGGATCTGCGCAGAACAAACAGACTGCACCAAAGTAGAGCCCAGACAGCATTCCTTCGCAGTCAATTTGTTAGTGCTAATGGAAGGGTTTAAACTAACTTGGCAGAGATGTGGGAACCAGCAGGTCATAACAGAGAGGAATACTAAATTGCACAGAATACTGCAATAGATAGATAGCATTGGCATAAGGAATAGTCACAAGGTAGGTTCAGAATAAGGATTATTGTGTATATATGTGAATGCAGATGTGGGAAGATTGGTGAGTTATAGGTACAGATTGTGCCACGTGAAAATTTTATGTGGCTGCTACAGAGACCTGGATCAAAAAGGAATAGAACTGGGTATTAAATATTCCTGCACACATGGTGCGCAAGAAAGGAAATCAGTGGGAGGGATTGCCGTATTGATTAAGGAGAGCATTGCAGTTTTAGAGAGGATGCCCCAGAGGAGTCAAGGCCAGAATCGATTTGGCTTGAGTTCAGGAACAAAAGGTGCAATTACATTGCTCTGTGAAGTCTGTAGGCCACCAACTAGTGGGAAGGATATAGAGGAACACCTTTGCAAGGAAATTACAGAGAGGTGCAAGAATTATAGAGTAATTATACTGTGGGACTTTAATTTTCTGAATATCGGCTGAGGTAGTAGTAGTGTAAAGGGCAAAGATGGAAAAGGGTTCCTGCATTGTGGTCGGAAAAATTTTCCAGAGCAATATGTTTTCAGTGAAACATGAAAGGAGACATTGCCAGACTTGGCTCTCGGGAATTGGGTGAATGAAGTGTTCGTAGGAGAACAGTGGTCACAGTATCTGAACGTTTGCATTGGCTATGGAAAAGACCAAAGAGCAATCCAGACTAATAATACTTAACTGGGGAAAGCCAACTTCAATCCGGTAAAACTGGATCTGGGCCAAATAAATTGGGAGTCAAAGGCTGGCAGGAAAAAGTTACCTGAGCAATGGGCTACTGTGATGATTGTTATCAGTAGCTGATATAATGGTACCTTACCTTTAATGCATTGGCCCTTTAAGACCGGGCCTGGAACCCTGGGGGACTCTGCCTCTGGCTCCGCCCCCTGGAAACGGTATATAAGATAAGTCTCACTCAGGCCACATGTGATGAGCACACTTCTCGGCTGCTGTACAGTTCTCAGATGATTAAAGCCTTTGAATCATCTATCTTCTCTCCTGTGTCGTGATTGAGGGTATCTCAGCTACTTTCAAAGAAGATATATCTGGGTACTGTCAAGATATATTCCCATGAAGGGAAAGATAAGGCAAGTAAATCCAGCATTCCCTCGATCAGAAAATAAATAGAGATTAAAATGAAGTAGGAAGTCTGTGCTTGTGAAAGATGTCAGGTGGATATTACAGCTGAGAACAGCCTGAATATAGAAGGTAAGAGGTGAAGTGAGAAGGCAAATAAGGGAAGCAAAGAGAGAACATGAGAAGAGACTGTCAACGATTATAAAGGTAAAGGAGTGCGGAAAGGAGTAGTGGGGTCAATTAGAGATCAAAAGCGGGATTTGGGCAGGCAGGCAGTGGGCATTGTTGGATTGTATACACATAAACCATTGAAGGTGGTAGGACGAGGTTGAGCGAATGGTTAATACAGCAGAAAACGTCCTCAGCTTTATTAATTGGCCGCAGACAACAGGAGGTAGGAAGTTATGTTGAACGTGTTTAAGACACTGGTTTGGCCTCAGCTAGAGTATTGAAATCATTTCTGATTAAGAGTAGACTGGAGCTGGCCGGGTTGGACTATCCCGATTTTTGTGGACAGGATATACCAGTACACATGCCAGTGTTGTTGTTTTACTGGAACAGCTTTGCAAGGGGCAATGCTATTTTTGAGCACAGGTCTTCTGTTTCATTGCAGGAATGTTGTCAGGACCCATAACTGTTTCAGTATTCAGTGCCGTCAGCCGTTTCTTGATAGCACATGGAGTGAATCAAATTGACTGAAGACTGGTGTCTGTGCTACTAGGGACCTCAGGAGGAGGTTCAATTGGATCACCCACTTGGCACTTCTGGCTTGTGATAGTTGTAAATATTTCTGCCTTGTCTTTTGTGCTGATATACTGAGCTCCCCCCCAGCACTGAGGGTGGGGATATTTGCGGAGCCTTCTCCTCCAATTAGTTGTTTAATTATCCAGATCATGGAGCAGAGGGAGGTGGAGGAGGTGGGTGGGGAAGTAGATTTTGGAGGACAGACGAGGAGGAGCAAAGGGGGCCCCTGACGCATACAGGGCATCGTGCAAATAATGTGCCTCTCCCTTTCTTCCCACTTTGTTCACAAAGTTGTTTTAAAAAACGCCTTCTCACTCCCAGCCACCTGCCCATGTTAAAGGCATTATGGTGTGGGATTGTCATCAAGCTCAATTGCCCGTTAGTTATTTATTTTAAAATGACATGTGGCCAAACTCTGCTAATTTTGGTATGCGCCAGCTGAATATTTAAGTACATCTTTTAAAATTGAGCAATGGTAAGTGTGGCAGGTGTTGTATTTTCACTTTTCAGGAATCATTAGCAGTTCTCCTGGTTGCCAATGAGAAGTTGTGAATATAACTTTTTCAGGCTCCGCAGCAATCTCAAAGACCATTGTGAGTCCCTGCTCAAACCTCTCTGCTGACTTTGAGTCCTCCAAATGATTTCTTCCACCACCTTTTAATTTTCTCCATTCCCTGCCTGGATAATCGCCTCTCGTCCACCAGTGATTTATTCTGGAATTATTCAGAAGCAATTAAATGGTGACTCAGTGGATTTTGAAAGAAAAAGGAGCCTCACCATTCCTCCTTTGTGCTATTTTTACAATGCAGAAAATAAAATGATTCGGTTGTGGCAAGCATAATTATCTCACTTGTCTGTGTTATCAAAATAATGAATTGATACTCAGCTCCTCCAGAAAGCATTCATTGAAATCTCCTCCCTGAAACTGGAACTATCTCTCATTTCATGATTCCTTTCACCCTAGAACTGCAAATTATTCACATATGGCCTTTACTAAACCACAGAAATATTGAACTCTAATTGACATGATCCATTTCTGCAGTGCCATGATAAAACAAATTATCTACCGCCTGAAAACTTTGTGGGGCTGAACATTTGACAGGGGTGCAGTGTAGGTAGTAACAAATAAGACTCCAGCTTCATTCTACACCTAGGTTACTTTGCTATTGAAGGCAGGAATTGTTCCTCCAACCACACCCCCATGTTTCATATAAGGCAGAATATCGGTGTTTATTTTAGACTGAAAACAAGTGTCCATATAGAAATCAATTTTTGTTATTCAAGAAAACTATTGAGAAGAGGCATCATTCAGGTGTTTAAAATGCCGAGAATAATGAAGGGTAGATGAAATGAAGAGTAGATGAAAACCATTGTCCCTGATGTTGTTTTATCTCCACCACCTTACATGCCAGCTGATTCCAAACAATTATTGAAATAAAAGTACTTTTCCCAAATTTGTTTATTGGTTAGCGTTAGGATTAGATTGGCTTCATCTCTGAGACAGAAAATTACACTTCTGAATACACTGGGCAGCACGGTAGCACAAGTGGATAGCACTGCGTCTTCACAGTGCCTGGGTCCCAGGTTCGATTCCCCGCTGAGTCACTGTCTGCGGAGTCTGCACGTTCTCCCCGTGTCTACGTGGGTTTCCTCCAGTTGCTCCGGTTTCCTCCCACAGTCCAAAGACGTGCAGGTTAGGTGGATTGGCCACGATAAATTGCCCTTAGTGACCAAAAAGGTTAGGAGGGGTTATTGGATTATGGGATAGGGTGGAAGTGAGGGCTTAAGTGGGTCGGTGCAGACTCGATGGGCTGAATGGCCTCCTTCTGTACTGTATTTTCTATGTTCAATGTATTTCAAACTTTATTCCAGGATTTAGGCACCTAGAATCATTGAATTACTACAGTGCAGAAGGTGGCCATTTGGCCCATCGAGTCTGCACCGACCCTCTGAAAGAGCACTCCACCTAAGCCCACTTCCCCACCGTATGCCGGACCGAACTTACACATCCTTGTGACACTGAGTGTCAATTTAGCATGGCCAATTCACCTAACCTGAACATCTTTGGACTGTGGGAGGAAACTGGAGCACCCGGAGGAAATCCATGCACACGCGGGAGAAATTGCAAACTCCACAAAGTGACCCAAGGCCCAAATTGAACCCGAGTCCCTGGCGCTGTGAGGCAGCAGTGCTAACCACTGTGCCATCATGCCAAGATGATGCTTAAAACATTGAGTGAGATCTGCACTGTCAGACGGACTATCTTATGGTTGAGATGGTCCACCAAATCCCTGAATGCCTGCTCAGGTGGATGTAGAAAGTCCTTTCCCGCTATTCGAGAAGAACAAGGTAGGTCTCCAGGCGCCTTGATCAATATTTATACCTCAAACAAAACCACCATCTCATTGCTTTCTCTGGAATCTTGCTTTGTGAAAATGAGCTCAGTGATTTGTTTGGATAACAACATTGACTATACTTCAAAAGATCTTCATTAGCTGTCATGTCTTTTGGGGTTTCTGAAAGTCATAAAAAGTGGTAACATTCAGGTATGTCCTCTTGTTTTACTTCCCTTGCTTCATTAAAAAAATAGTCTTGGTTTGTTTCTACATCTTGATGAAGTATTTCCATGACAATAATATTTCCAGTATATGGATTATGTATCTCTGCTTCATAGCTTTACTTTGGAAATCAATCATATTACTCTTTCCTGTCGCCCTTCAATGCTTGTGTGCATTTTTATTTCTGATGATCTGAATGAACACCAATGCTTCAAAGTATAGTTTGATCAGTGTATAACCTTAGCATAACCTTTGGTGAGTTAAATACCCATCATTCCTTTCCCTTTTTTAAGTTGCTTCACCCCATTGCCTAACCATTGAAAGTGATTAGTTTCAATTTCACGTTCCTTCAGCAGTCTCCTGTCAACTCAGTTCTATTCACTGCATTCTTGTGAGGCACATTCTTTTCAACTAATATATAATCATTTATATTTACAATTTTTAAATTTAATTTGTCATTTGTCTGCCCAGTGTATGGAAGTCTTTTCACAAAGGTATAATATCTGTTTCACCTGCATGCACCTTTCATGAATGCTGTATTTTGAATGTTTAATCATTACCCAGTCCAATACAATCCTGAATTCCTTCAGCTTTTAGTTTAATTAAAAGTCTTTGATTAGAGCCATTACCAAAATCTATGAGCAAGTCAAAATAAACAATATTCGGGAGTTTGACTGTGTACTTTATTTGTAATGTGCTCAAAGACATTGAAAAGAGTTGTCATGCAGGTTCAAATTCTCACTAATACTGACTGCTAATTATTAAATTTCTCTATATCGGTTTGAAAAAAAATGTATTCATGGAATGTAGGCATCACTGGCAAGGCTACATATATATGCATCTGAATTAGGAGCAGAAATAGGCCACCTGGCACTTCGAGCCTACTCTGCTATTTAATAAGATCATGATTGATCTGACATAAACTCCCAATTACCCCCAATAATCTTTCACGCCCTTGTTTGTCAAGAATCTACCTATTGCTGCCTTGAAAACATTCAAATACTCTGCTTCCACTGTTATTTGAGGAAGGGGGGTTCCAAAAGCTCACTCCTCTCTGAGAAAAAAAAATGTCTCTCATCTCTCTCTGGAATTGGAAACCACTTATTTTTAAGCAGTGACCCCTGGTTCTTGATTCTCCCACAAGAGAGAACATCCTCTCCACAACCATCATGTCAGGATCACTCAGGAGCATTTATTGCACATTCCTGATTGTCCTTGAGAAATGATGTTGAGCTGCCTTCTTATACTGCTGACATTTGTGAGGTGCTAGGTATGGATTACCAAGAATAAAGCCAGAGACGATGAAAAAATATTGATATATTTCCAAGTCCGAATATTGTGTGACTTGAAGAGGAAATTTCAGGTTCTGGATTTTCCATGTGTGTACCGCCCTTCTACTTCTAGGTGGTGGAAGTCATGGGTTTGAGAGGTGCTGTCAAAAAAATAAAAATCATGAGGAGTTTTGGTGGTACGTTTTGCAGATATACATGCAACCATGCTGCACCAGTGGTGGAAGGATTCAGTGTTTAAGATGGGGTACCATCAAGGGTGACATTTTTGGGATTGTGTTGAGCTTATTGAGTGTCGTTGGAGTTGCACTCTCAAGGCAACTGGAAAGTATTCCATCATACTCCTGACTTTTTCATGTGGGTGGTGGAATGACTTTGCTGAGTCAGAAGGTGATTCACTCACCACTGCCTGCCTCTTAAAATGATTCACATTATTTTACTTGTTATTGATCTTTCATTAATGGATCTCAATGTACCTAGGTCAGATTCTTAAACTTTGCAATAATGGTACTATATTGTTCTAGCCAATGAGCATTGGCTCATAGGTGATGATATCTTGTGCCCTGTTGGTTTCCTCTTCTGTTTCTTTGAGACTTCCTCGGGTATGCATCGGATCAGGCCATTTTATTTCACTTTAAATCTTAACAACACAGCTTTGCCTCAAATTAAACAGAAAACGCTGAGCAGTTATGATGAAAAGTTATTGACCTGAAACATTAACTCTTTTTTTGTCTCCACCGATACTGCGAGACCTACTAAATATTTCCAGCATTTTCTGTTTTTATTTCAGATTTCCAGCACCCATAACACATCACAATTGCCTTGCCCCATAGATTCCAAAATCCAATTTGATGCTTGGTGCAATACAAAAGCTTGGTAGGAAGCCAATTCCTATTTTAACTATTTAATCTTCAGTTTATGAGCCACTTTAATCCCATTTCAGATTCCACTATCTTTCTCAACACTGGTAAGATAACGTTTTAGTATCGTGAGTAACAGCTTTCGCTACATTCATTTACAGAGGCTCTTTCAGACCTCTACTGTCTCCCTTTCAATCTGTTTTCCTAGATTTCTAAGTTCTAAATTACACTAAGTGACAGCAGTTTTTTTTTGTGTCTTTCACTGGTCTATTTTTAACTAGTTTTGTGTAAGTACTTAGCTTGTGTACATTCCACATTATAGTTTCAAATGGTTCAATATTATTTATTTCTGTTCATTCCTCATATAAATGGCATCCCGATATCTCCAGCCTCCAATGTGACTCCAAGCCCCTTCCCCTGCAAAGCCTCAACTCACCTATAAGGGGGTCCTCCCCCCGCCTCCACACGCCACCTCATGTGCACATGGCACTCCCAGGTCTGATCCCCATCATTAAAAAAAATGCCAGCTTAGCACCTTAGCAGTGCCAGTCTGGTATTGTCCCTGTCACTGCCATCTGGGCACCTTGACAATGCTAGGGCAGCACCCAGGTGACACTGCCAGGTTGTCAGGCTGGCAGGGCCAGTGCCAGGTGTTGCATGTTTTACTATGGGCGTAAAACGCGTTTATTGGAGTGTATTAACACGCCTCCGAGTTCGACGTGTGCTTAACACTGCTAGGCTCTGTTCTATGTAATTATTTAGCTCTGGAGTCGCCAGTTGCCGTATAGGCAACGTCACAAGTATTCCAAGGTCAAGTTCAAAGTAATAAAGACGATACACCGATTAGTAAAGTTCAAACGATCAATATTTATTATACAGTTATAATAAATACTCATGCACACTAAGAGACTAAGCTATAACTAAACTTAAGCAAACAGAATACTTATCTAACAGGAACAGGCAAGGTCAGAGAACGAGGCCTTCGTCCTGGTTTTGTCTGCAGCCTTCAGCAAGCGTTCTGGTACTTGGGAGTCTAGTGGGCTTGGATCGCGTAGCGAGCGTTGAACTTACGGTTTCGGCGGCTGGTGCTCAACGGCTGGAGTCAGGATGCCAGATGTCAGTCAGAGCCGGAGCACGGGTTTAACAGACCGGACAACACGAGGTCCCTATCTTTTATAGGGGTTCCATTGTCCTTCCCTCTTCTCGGGCGGGCTCTACCTATTGGATCAATTTCTTATCGATACTGGATTAATTCCCCAATGCGAGGGGGTCTCCGTGATGGAGGGGGCGTTTCTTATGTCCTTTTGTTTGGAGGTTTCTGGTGCCTCGATGTCTGGGTCTTGATTAGAATGTGTCCATTCAGAACCAAATGTATCTATTGTGTGGGTGTTCAAGTCTGATGGCCTCATTAGCATGCAAAGCGTTTTGCCATTTGCACCTAGCTAAGGTCTTTTCACCTGAGCCCAAACTGGTTTCTGCTGCTGCAGAATGCAAACTGCTCTTTGCAGACTGCTGTTCTGGCTAAACTGTCTGTTTCCCAGCAGTCTTCCATTTTAGTTTGGCTCAGTGTCCATTTTGCGTGGCCAGCATGGCTACACAGGTTGGCAGTGCCAGGGTTCTCGGCTGGCACCAGTAGTGCCAGAGTATCACCCTGCCCAGAGGTACCACCTGGGGGCCTCCGGCCTCCGATGTGGGAACCAGTACTAAACAGCGCTTGCCCGAGGTCTCCGAGGCAAAGGGGATAGATACCAATGCCCCGGTTACCTCAGGGAAGTGTGTATTAGAGTGAGACTAGCTGTCTCACTCTAATATGCAGATTTGCTAAATAGTGATCCCACCTCAATGGAAGAGATTCACATCACTACTTCTCATGAGATCACGTTAGATCTCTCGAGGCAGGACAGCGCGGTGGTGCAGTGGTTAGCATTGCTGCCTCATGGCACTGAGGTCCCAGGTTCGATCCCGGCTCTGGGTTACTGTCCATGTGGAGTTTGCACATTCTCCCCGTGTTTGAGTGAGTTTCGCCCCCACAACCTAAACATGTGCAGGGTAGGTGGATTGGCCACGCTAAATTGCCCCTTAATTGGAAAAAAAAGAATCGTGTACGCTAAATTTATGTAAAAAAAAGATCTCTCGAGGCAAAGCAAGCCAGGTAGAATCCGGCGTGCTGACTTTCAGACGCAACGTGGTCGATAGATCGCACCCATATTGGAAGAATAAGACTGAGGTGTGCAGATATTTTTTCTTTAAGAGGCTCATTACTGTGTGGAATTCTGTTCCCCAGAGAAATGGAGGCTGGGCCATTGGATTTATTCAATGCTGGGTTGGATAGATTTTTAACTGACAAAGTAGTTAAGGCTTATGGGGGCCAGACAAGATGATGGAGTTGAGATCACAACCAGATCAGGGATGATGTCGTTGAATGGTGGAGCATGTGCAAAGGGCCAAATTGCCTACTCGTGCTCCTGTGACCTATGTCCTATGTTCTGACAATGATTTGCATTCTTTTCAGGAGGTCTGCACCATAATTCTTGACCTTGGTCTCTACTGTCTCATTAATTTTATTTCATTTTGTGCCTTTTCTTGAGTGATTCCCAATTTTTTCTGAATATAAAGGTCTCTTGTTTTTCTATAGCCCTATGTACAGAATTCACTCTCATCTTTTGGGTTGAACCGTGTTGAATAAACTCCCAGCTAAAAGTAATGAATGGTACGTCAGTTAATAGTTGGGTGGAGAGGATCTGAATGACTGATTGTAAATGGAAGTGAGGGCTCTAAGCACAAGTACGTGGAGAGATGACTGAAGTCTTAGAATCTTGAAAATGACACGAGCAAAGAAGCCGAGCTAGTTGATGATAAATTATCCATGATGTGTGATTAGATCTTTTGGTGTATTGATTATTTCACGATTGGAAAAAGAGGAGCGACTTTGTACAACACATCCTGAGGAGATTAAATAGGTTGAGTCGAGCATAGATTGTGCTTCGCCCATTGAAGAAAAGAGCTTCAGAGAACAAATTCCATACTTTGTTCCTATGACTACCTTTGGGATTTATAAAATGATTAATGGCATTTTAAGGTAGGTTGAAATCTGAATCGTTAATATTGAGCTCTACCTACATTTCTGTGCAGCATGCCATTATTCATCTAATTGCACTTTTTTTCTCCAACCTTTTAAAAGGAAACACATTCTTTAAACTTGCCACAGTACTCCCAAGAATATTCGAATAACAAAGTTGCAAACCTGACTAATTGTGTTTGCGCCTTTAATAGTGAGACTGTGCTGTACCCAACTAAAGGAACACTCTGACCTTTAAGACATAGTCATTATTGTCAACGGGATATATATTTTAAATTATTAAACATGATGTAATTTGCCATTTAAACTTCATTGGCATACATGGGAAAACACAAAATGGAATGGAATAGAGGAGGGACAGCCCAACTTCACTCGAGGAGCTCCTTGTCCTCAGGGCGTTAAGCAGGAACCCTCGAGCACCAGCAGCTGGAGATCCAGGCGCAATCCACACAGGTGACTTCAAGAGTCTCCAGCCAATCTTTATACCTGTGACCCCATCACCATAAGCTGTACAGGCTGAGGCAGCTGCATCTGCCCAACAGCAGGGCACCCAAATAAAGCCAGGCCCTCTAGTTCTCAGCCCTCCAGCAGATGGGCATCATGGTGGCATGGTGGGTACTGCTGCTGCCTCATAGGGTCAAGGACCAGGGTTTGATTCCTAACTTGGATGACTGTTTGTGTTCTTCCTGTGGCTGTGTGGGTTTCCTCCGGGTTCTCCCGTTTCCTCTCACAGTCCAAAGATGTGCTGGTAGGTGGGGTTATGGGGATAGGGCAAAGGAGTGGGCCATGATGGAGAGCTCTTTCAGAGGGGCAGTGCAGACCTTTTGAGCCAAATTGCCCCCTTCTGCACGATAGGGATTCTATGCTTGCCATAGTAATCAAAGACGACAGGGCTGAGCAGTCAGCAAGCTGCCTTTACCTCTATTGCAGTTGTTGGGGATGCACCAAAACATAGCAGGAGGGTTAGAAAACTGAAGAAATTTGAATATCACGGATGTTCAATCACATTTTATATCATGCACCTTTCTTAACACGTTTGCTGTTCGTAAGGACGGTCATTTGAAAGCATCGTGCATATGCATCTATGTGCCCCCTTATTGTAAGAGTGAGCCATGCTCTGTGATCATCTGCCTTTGTGAGCCTCACATTCATGTGATGTGTAGCTGAGTCATAATAGTTACTGGACCCTTGTATTCTGTCAGGGAAATGGATCAAACTCTTTACTAGAAGTGTCTGCAAAATACTTTAGTAACCTATACCCCTGACAAGATGACATGGAGTTAGATGTGCTCAAGAGCATTGGAAGGGTAACTGTAATTGTTTCTCTATTACCACTTCAGTGGAAGTGCCAAAGCGCCATTGACCTGCAGTCTCTTCAACTGTATGCAACCATTCCAGTGTCCGCTGAAAGTTTCTCATTAAGGTGGTGTTTGCGCTGTTGTTCACTTTCCAGAGTGCACAAGTTCACCATTGACCTTCCGAAAGATTAGGGTTGAGTGAATCATGAGTTTTGAATATGCAAATACAGATTCTGAACTTGCTTTTGATGCTACTGTTTGCAAAGGCCTTTCAGTGCATTGACATGGCACTTGCCACCAAAATGTAGAGGAATGTGGCCATGTCCTATTGCGTGCACCTTACTCCGCTCAGAATATCCGCTTTACTCCTCCTGGAATTTCCTCCTTACTCTTCCTGTGGCTCTGAATGTGTCATGGGCATGTTGTTGTTCTTCTTCAGTGGCATGTTCGGGTGGAAGCTGACCCTCACCCCCCACTTTAGGTTCCTACCCTTCCTGTTATTCATCATCCAAACTGCTCTCAGTCTCTTCTATATCCGCCTCAGCCTCCTCTATAATCTCCCTCTCGCATGGGGCCCTCCCTTTAACACGCCAAGTTGTGAAGGGCACACCAGACCAAGATTATGCAGAACACCATCTATGAAGAGTACTGCAGAGCCCATCTGAACGGTCCAAACATTGGAAGTGCATCTTGACCTTCTCTGGTTTGCTTAATGATGCATCGTGTTGTCCGATTGTGTTGTCAGACTAAGTGAATGGGCAAAATTGTGGCAGATGGAATTCAAACTAAGCAAGTCTGAGCTTAACCATTTTGGCCCAAAAAAAAGGAGAGAGAAAAATACTTTCTAAATGGAAAGAGGTTAGGTGCAGTGGATGTCCAAAGTGACTTGGGAGTTCAGGTGCATAGATCCTTAAAATGTCTGAACAAGTGCAGAAAATAATCAAAAATCTAATGGGATACTAATCTTGGAGGATTGGAGTATAAAGACACAGGGATTAAGCTGCAGCTATACAAAACACTGGTTAAACCTCACTTGGAGTACTGTGAGCGGTTCTGGGCACCACACTTTAGGAACAATAATTTGAGATCACTCAAATTTGAGATCAAAGTATTCAAAACATTAACAGGGAAAGACAGGGTAGATAAAGATAAACTATTTCCACTGATTGGAGGTTCTAAAACTAGGGGACATAGTCTAAAATTAGGGCTAGACTGTTCAGGAGAGAAGTTATGACGAGTTTCTTAACTCAAAGGGTGGTAGAGGTTTGGAACTGTCTCCCACAAACAGCAGTTGAAGCTGGAACAGTTGTTAATTTTAAATCTGAGATAGATAGATTTTTGTTAAGCAAAGGTATTAAGGATATGGCCAAAGGCAGTATATCGGGTTAGGTCACAGATCAACCATGATCTCACTGAATGGTGGAACAGGCTTGAGGGGTTGAATGGCCTACTCCTGTTCCTGTGTTCATGTGTACCTCTCCTATGAGGCACAATGAGGATTACAAATGGATGTCAAGAGTCATTGTTTGAGCAGGTAGCCCTTACCTCAAAGCCCCTGTTTATGAAATTGTTGAGTCCCTTTGAATAGGAGAGGCACTGAGAGCGACTCAGGATATATGAGTAATGGGAATTCCCAGGGTACCTGACACAATTTTGCATGATTTACTTCTGATGATCAGGCACCAGTTGAACACTCGGGGAGTGGAATCCATTTATTTTAATGAACATCAATGACTAGTACCATATTGGATTGGATTTGATTTGCTTACTGTTACGTGAACCGAGGTACTGTGGAAAGTATTGTTCTGCGTAGAGTCCAGATAGATCATTCCATACATGAAAAAAAAATAGGGCAAACATAAATACACAGACACAGGCATCGGGTGAAGCATACAGGTACTACTCGGAAGAGAAGATGTGTGAAGAGATCGGATCAGCCCATAGAGGGTCATTTAGGAGTTCTGGTAACAGCGGGGAAGAAGCTGTTTTTGAATCTGTTAGTGCGTGTTCTCAGATTTTTGTACCTTCTGCCCATTGGAAGAAGTTGGAACAGTGAATAAGCCGAGTCTTTTGATTATGCTGCTCACTTTCCCAAGGCAGCGAGATGTCGACAGAGTCAGTGGATGGTAGGCGGGTTCGTGTGATGGACTGGGCTGTGTTCACGACTATGCAGTTTCTTACGGTCTTGAGTCGAGCAGTTGCCATAGCAAGCTGTAATAGAACATAGAACATAGAACATAGAACAGTACAGCACAGAACAGGCCCTTCGGCCCTCGATGTTGTGCCGAGCAATGATCACCCTACTCAAGCCCACGTATCCACCCTATACCAATAACCCAACAACCCCCATTAACCTTATTTTTAGGACACTAAGGGCAATTTAGCCTGGCCAATCCACCTAACCCGCACATCTTTGGACTGTGGGAGGAAACCGGAGCACCCGGAGGAAACCCACGCACACACGGGGAGGACGTGCAGACTCCGCACAGACAGTGCAGCCAGATAGGATGTATTCTATGGTGCATCTGTAAAAGTTGGTAAGAGACAATGTGGACATGCCAAATTTCCTTAGTTTCTTCAGAAAGTACAGGTGCTGTTGTGCTTTCTTGGTCATAGCATCGACATGGATGGACCAGGACAGATTGTTGGTGGTATGCACACCGAGAAATTTGAAGCTGTCAACCATCTCCACCTTGGCACCATTGATGCAGGCAGGGGTGTACAATACATTGCTTTCTGAAGTTAATGGCCAGCTCTTTATTTTTGTTGACATTGATTGTTTAATTGCACCATGTCACTAGGTTCTCTATCTCTCTCCTGAAATCTGACTCATCGTTGTTCGCGATCCGACCCACAATGGTCACGTCATCAACAAACCTGTAGATGAAATTGGAGCCAAATTTTGCCACAGTCATGTCTGCATAGGCAGTATAGTAGGGGGCTAAGTACGCAGCCTTGCGGGGCCCAGGTATTGTGGACTACCGTGTTCATCCTTACTGATTGTGGTCTATGGATCAGGAAGTTGAGGATCCAGTTGCAGAGTGAGGAGCAAAGCCCTAGGTTTTGGAGCTTTGGTATGAGCTTGGCTGGGATTATGGTGTTGAAGGCGGAGTTGTAGTCAATGAATAGAAGTTTGACGTAGGAGCCCTTGTTATCGAGATAGAACCCTCAAAGCCATGCATGTGCAACCGATTGCACCTTCTACTCGAGGGAAGTCTGAGATAGCTGCAAACCCCAGGAATCTAGCAGCCTGGATAGTTTCAGTGAGTGTGAAGCTCACATAATGTTAAACCTTACTGTAGAGGGCATCTGTCACCTTATTGCATTTATGTTCTGAGGACTATGAGAAGTTGCATCAGTCTCCTGTTGATCCCTGAAACAATCTGCAGGCAAAAAATAGAGGGTGGCAGTGATCGCCATGAGCACTGGCAGGGGATGCCTTCTCCGGCATGGGGCGTCAGATCCTCCCGCAGAGTGTCACAGATATAGACATAGACATAGAATTTACAGTGCAGAAGGAGGCCATTCGGCCCATCGAGTCTGCACCGTCTCTTGGAAAGAGCACCCTACCCAGGATCAACACCTCCACCCTATCCCCATAACCCAGTAACCCCACCCAACACTAAGGGCAATTTTGGACACTACGGGCAATTTAGCATGGCCAATCCACCTAACCTGCACATCTTTGGACTGTGGGAGGAAACCGGAGCACCCGGAGGAAACCCACGCACACACAGGGAGGATGTGCAGATTCCCTATAGACAGTGACCCAAGCCAGAATCGAACCTGGGACCCTGGAGCTGTGAAGCATTTGTGCTATCCACTATCACATCTCTTCTTGAGCGCAGATGTGCACTGCATTATCTGTCACGCATCTCCCAAGCTATCTCTGGTGGACCCCTGATCATGCAAATATTATTGGCCTTCCACTCACAAACAGAAAGAAAGCCAATGTTATATCCCAGCTCTTCAGCTGTGTGGTGGACCTTTTGCTGATGCAGCCTTGCAACTGAGGTGCACACTCACAGAACAAGGTCACCAAGATGCCAATCCTCATACTTGACATCTCAAACCCACAGAGATTGGGAGAGGTTTGGGCACATTCATGAAATGTGCCACCTTCCCAAGGGCACTCCTGCAATGTCTGATCTGGATGTTGACCAACCAGAACTTGCAGTTCAGCCTGTTATCCATGCCAATTGGAAAAAGCACATTAGAGGCTTCCATTAATGATCTAGCAGGAATGGAGCAGCTGCGCTGCCTTAATGCTTGTCTGCATTTTCCATTTTCATATACCCCTCTGTTAAAGTTCAAATAGAGCAACTATGTTGTGCAGCGAATGGCACTACAGACACTTGTTAAAAGGCACCAAGAGACAATGGGGCAGAACTTTCCGATTTTTGATCAAAGTTTCAACTGGGGTGGAAAAAGCGGAGCATAGAATTCCAGCTACAGTGCCGGATTATCCCACCATATTTTTTGACACTTCGAAATAAAAGTGAAGGGCCGGGTTGCACGACAGAGCCTGTTGAAAAAGGGCCGCCCGATTTTTTAAAATACAAAATCAGAAAAGGAATACCCCACGGAACCCCTCCTCCTCCACAGAACTGCCCCCACCATGGAGCCCCATGGTCCCCCACCACCCCCCATGGAACTCCTGGCATCTCCCCCACAGGACCACTCTGGGCACTGCCCCCTGCAGGGCAATGCCCTCCGCACTGCGCCCGTCACTTCCAGGTGCCACACTCAGGCATGATCCTCTTTTCACCCGGGGGCTATACTTACCTATGTCCTCCAACATTTTGTGTTGTGCCTCACGCCGACATGAATGGGCAGGCTAATGTGGTGAATAATCCGGTGTAAACAAAATGGGAATATCAAATTTTAAAGGCAGGATCGCATTAGGTATATGGCAAGGGGCGGATACATTAACTAGGTAAATCCCACTAGTTCCCATACCAGCCTCCCCGAACAGGCGCCGGAATGTGGGGACTAGGGGATTTTCACAGTAACTTCATTTGAAGCCTACTTGTGACAATAAGCTATTTTCATTTTCATTCAATTTCATTTCATTTCTTTAGTGTCAAAGAAGTTCTGGGTCACCTGTTTGATTCTTTGTCCCTCTGCCACTCCCCTCCTCCCACCTCCCCAAAATGGGGCTGGAAAATCCCCATCACTGGCTCCAAATGCACTTTCTCAAGGCAGTCATCTTCTTTTCTCTCAGTTCCGACTCTCTTACTATGTTGACACTCTAGGCAGTTTGAGGGCGTCCCTAAGTCCTGCTCTGGGATCCTCTCACACTGACTTGGACCCGTTGCAAACAGATTATTTTCCAGCTTTGATTTCAAACATCAGTTTTCAAGATGGTGTGCTACATTTTTATTTTTTCCAGCTTCACCCCTCCCTCGTCACTGTTTGGGTCCATCCAGTCTTACTGAAACCCCGCGATGCGCAGGTAGAGCTCCCTCCTGTTATTCTCCAACCTCCCCTCAATAACCCTGGATCACATTGTCATTGTGGCAAACATTCCAGCCCTCCCTCCTAAAATCATCACTGTTGTTGTCCCCATTACCTCGGTGAACCTGAGCTCCTCTATTCCAAGGCTGTGTGCACTGTCACTTGTAAAATCCCCCAGGAATGTTTTGAATATCCCCCTCTTTATTTTGGCTTCCCCATTTACAAGCTTCCCATCTGCAACCAACTACTGAACCAAACAAAACTGTTTCTTCTTTAGTGATGACAACACAGAGTCCCTACCCTTCCCCTCCCTGAGTATCTGCACAACCTGTCCCTCAAATGAAAGCCTTTCCCTTCCCCCGCCTCCATAAGGCTCAGTGCAACACACCCTTCTTGTGCCACATGATCACAAACCCTCCACCCCCTTGTATTCTGGAGTCTGCTCAAGTTATATTCCAACCAATCCCCTTCTGTGTCTGCATTCTAGACTTCTATGTTGCTATCCAGTTTCCCCACTCAGGCTGGGATTTTCCAGCTCTTCTCGCCAGCGGCAACCCTCTGCCGCAGTATCCCTGCGGCATTGCTGGCAAGCAACGCAAATGGCCATCGAATTCGGCAGGACCAAAGGATCCCACTGATGGTCCAATGGCAAGCTGCCTCCGCTGCCATGGTTTGGGGAGGTGTCCGTGTCATAAAATACACACAAGTATATGATGGTGCATAGACAGACATTGATTGACACACAGGATGACTAATGAACACACAGAACATAGCAGCCAATCACCAGATAGGACACGGCCACTATCAAGCCAGAGGGCACTAGTTTTCCCGCTCTCTTGGGATGCAGCCTCTGAGACAGTCAGAGCTCGTAAGCAGCAACTAGAACAAACACCATGTGGTAGTAAGATAGTCTGGTCAGGTTAGCTTCAGGTCTCCAGTCAACTCAGCATAGTGTCAACCCACAGTTTAAGTATGTTTAACAGTTGATAGTTCAATAAAATAGAATTGCATTTCTCCAAGTGTTGGAAGCCTGTCTCTCTCACTGCTATGGTAAACGCAGTCCTCGCAGACCCAGCATACCCAACACATCATTGTACCAGTGCGCGATGTTAGAGTTTGACGGATACCTCGAGATAGCCTTTGACTAACGATCAGCTATCCGGTAACATGGACAGCGTCCACCCTCCCCCGCCGCTCCGCATCGCCGGCAACCTCGGTGCCAAGTGGAAGATTTTTAAGCAAAAGTTTCAGCTGTATCTCGAAGCCACCGACCTTGAAGCCGTATTGGATGCCAGAAAGATTGCTCTCTTCCTCTCTACAGCCAGGGACCACGCTATCCACATTTTTAACTCCCTCACCTTTGCTGAAGGTGAGGACAAGACAAAGTTCAAAACAGTCCTGCTGATGTTCGACAGCCACTGTGACATCGAAGTCAACAAGAGCTTTGAACACTATGTGTTCCAGCAGAGGCTTCAGGGTAAGGATGAACCTTTTCAGTCCTTCTTAACCCATCTCCGTATCCTCGCGCAATGCTGTAACTACGGCTCCACTTCTGACTCCATTATCCGTGACCAGATCGTTTTCGGGGTCCACTCCGACCCCCTTCACCAGCAGCTCCTTAAAGTGAAGCAACTCACCCTCACCATCACCATCGAGACCTGCGTCCTACATGAGCACGCTACTAACCGGTACTCCCATATCAAGGCGGCAGAGACGGTGCGTCAAGGCCCCCACGATGCGGAGCGGGTGCAGGACGCTCCAGGGCCTGAGTCTGGATGAGGGCAGCCATTTTGCGCGCTTTTCCCGGGCTCATGCGCGCAACGACCGAGGGGACGGCAAGGCCGAGGACCGAACTGCGCAGGTGCGCACATGGTTCAACCGCACCGCGCATGCACGGTGGCGCACGGAGCATCCTGACATCGGCGCCATGATGTGCAACAACTGTGGCTCCTCCCACTTAAAGCGGCAATGGGGTTTTGGCAGATACAATTTGATGCATCCAGTCGGAAGCTCTGCACTTTTAACACCCCGTTTGGCCGGTATTGTTACAACGGATGCCCTTTGGTATCATCTCCGCCTCGGAGGTGTTCCACTGAATAATGGAGCAAATGATGGAGGGCATTGAGGGGTTTGCAGGTGTACGTCGATGACATCATTGTCTGCTCCACAACTCCACAGGAACACATTGATCGCTTCAAGCGAGTGTTCCAGAGGATCCAAGAGCATGGCCTCCGACTCAACAGAGCCAAATGCTCGTTCGGTCAACCATAATTCGTCGCCAGCCACAGAGACTCAATTTATAAACTGAATGTTTCGTTGCCTTGTTCTTCGTTTACTCGCCTGTGCATATTGTTCTTTCTAATTTGTTATATGCACTCTATCTGCACTAGACACCTTCCCACGTAAATACGTTCACGTTTTTGTATGTAGTCAGGCTCCTTCCTACTCATGTAAATACGCTCACATACTTTGTACGTAGTCAGGCACATTCACATACTCACTATTTATTGACATATACACATTTTTTAAAAGGGGGGAGATGTCATAATAATCACACAAGTATATGATGCTGCACAGACAGACATTGATTGACACACAGGATGAGCAATGAACACACAGAACACAGCAGCCAATCACCAGACAGGACACGGCCACTATAAAGCCAGAGGGCACTAGTTTTCCCGCTCTCTTGGGATGCAGCCTCTGAGACAGCCAGAGCCTGTGAGCAACAACACGAACATCCACCATGTGGTAGTAAGATAGTCTGGTCAGGTTAGCCTCAGGTCTCCAGTCAACTCAGCAATATGTCAAGCCACAGTTTAAGTATGTTTAACAGTTGGTAGTTCAATAAAATAGAGTTGCATTTCTCCAAGTATTGGAAGCCTGTCTCTCTCACTGCTGCAGTAAACGCAATCCTCGCAGACCCAGCATACCCAGCACTTCAGTCCGGGCGGAGCGGGGGGGGGATGGTGGTGGAAAATCCAAGCCTCAGTCTATCTCTGCCTGCTTTGTTCTTCCCTTCCCCTTCAACCCTACTATAGCCCCTCTGGTGAATTCATACTGTATCGTAATTCACACTATTGTATTATATAGTATTATGTCCTTGTGGGCTCTGTCTGTGAGCCGTTGCACGGCTCTGCCCATAGGGGGAGATCATAGAATTTACAGTGCAGAAGGAGGCCATTCGGCCCATCGAGTCTGCACCAGCTCTTGGAAAGAGCACCCTACCCAAGGTCAACACCTCCCCCTATCCCAATAACCCAGTAACCCCACCCAACACTAAGGGCAATTTTGGACACTAAGGGCAATTTATCATGGCCAATCCACCTAACCTGCACATCTTTGGACTGTGGGAGGAAACCGGAGCATCCGGAGGAAACCCACGCACACACGGGGAGGATGTGCAGACTCCGCACAGACAGTGACCCAAGCCGGAATCAAACCTGGGACCCTGGAGCTGTGAAGCCATTGTGCTATCCACAATGCTACCGTGCTTCCCTAGCTTGTACAGGGCTCCACCCTTGGCTCCGCCCATGGTCCCTCCCATTACCGGAAGTATAAAGTGCTGCAGACGTGTGAGCCTGCCCTCAGTTCTTCAGGTCGCATGCAGTCTCAGTTGTAAGACTAGTAAATTGACCCGGGTGTCACCCGGCTCGCCCACTACGTCAAAGCCCGAAATCTGCCTTTCTCCACCGACGAGGTAAAAGCCATCACCAGGGATTGCCCGATCTGCACGGAGTGCAATCCGCACTTCTATAGACCAGACAAGTCCCACCTGGTAAAGGCTTCCCGGCCCTTTGAACGCCTGAGCATGGATTTCAAAGGGCCACTCCCCTCGACCAATCGAAACGTGTACTTTCTTAACGTCATCGACAAATTCTCCCACTTCCCCTTTGCCATCCCATGCCCCGATATGACCTCCCACACAGTCATCAGATCCCTGCACAGTGTCTTCACCCTGTTTGGTTTCCCCAGCTACGTACACAGCGACAGAGGTTTGTCCTTCATGAGCGACGAGCTGCGTCAGTACCTGCTCGACAAGGGCATCGCCTCGAGCAGGACTACCAGCTACAACCCCAGGGAGAACGGGCAGGTGGAGAGGGAGAACGCGACAGTCTGGAAGACCGTCCTACTGACCCTCCGGTCCAGGAAGCTCCCGACCCCATTGGCAGGAGGTCCTCCCCAACGCGCTCCATGCAATTAGGTCTCTCCTGTGCACCGCCACCTTCCAGACCCCTCACGAACGATTATTTGCTTCCCCTAGGGGCACTACCACGGGGGCTTCGCTCCCATCCTGGCTGAGGACACCGGGCCCGGTTCTCCTCCGGAAGCACGTCCGGACACAAAAAATGGACCCGCTAGTAGAGAGAGTGCTACTGCTTCACTCGAACCCCCACTACGCCTTCATTGAATACCCCGACGGCCGTCAGGACACCGTTTCCCTCCGGGACCTGGCGCCTGCAGGATCCACCACGACCACCACCACCGCTGAAGTACCCCTCACACTACACCCCACCCAACCCCCCACACCCTGCGCCCCCATGCCTACAGGTTCCCTGCCCACGCTTTGCACCCCCACGTCTATAGGTTTCCTGCGCCCCCCCCCTTCACCCGTCGCACCGGTCAGGAATGAAGCTCGGACCAAAACACCCCCAGAGTCCACCCTCATATCCACACCAACCGTCACCACCCAGCCACCCGAAGAGGCTGCAACCCCGGTGCTCCGCTGATCCCAAAGGACGACTCGGCCACTGGACCGGCTCAACCTTTAGACCCATCACCCCCGCCGGACTTGATTTTTTTACAGTGGGTGAATGTGGTGAATTCACACTGTGTGGTAATTCACACCGTATTATGTCCTTGTGGGCTCTGTCTGTGAGCCGTTGCGCGGCTCTGTCCATAGGGGGAGATGAGGAGCCTGTACAGGGCTCCACCCTTGGCTCCGCCCATGGCTCCGACCATGGCCCCTCTCACTACCAGAAGTGCTGCAGCCGTGCACTTTAGTTCTTCTGGTCGCAGGCAGGCTCAGTTGTAAGACTATTAAAACCAGTTTACTTCCAATCGTGTTCCGAGTGAATTGATGGTCACATCAGCCCCATTGTATTGTCACATCTGTGACTGCCCTCCTCCTCACCCCCCCACCCCCACAGTAACCCTACTATAGTCCATTTCCCCTACGTCTCCACCATCCCTTCCACCCAGTTACAATGCTAGTCTTTGTCTCAAAGTGCAGTGTTGCCTGAGATCCTCCGAACACACACACTTTCAGAGCATGGACAAAGCTAGTGAGCAGAACAACCCAACACCGAGCCAGTGTGGCGTCTCACTGGCATTTCTGAGAATCCAGAGTAATGCCTCTGCAGGTAGGCTTTGAATGTTGCACTCATGTCAAAGGCATGAGTGAAGTGAGGGCTGACAGCTGCACGCCACTCATTTCCAAATATGATATTGAGCAGTCTGATTTCCCACTGATGTAGCGCAGGATTGACAGGTGCAACGTGATTCCAGTGAGTTGCATTTTTAATGACTATTCACCACACGATGTGGAGATGCCGGCGTTGGACACGGGTGGCCACAGTAAGAAGTCTTACAACACCAGGTTAATGTTCAACAGGTTTATTTGGAGTCACTAGCTTTCGGAGCACACCTTTTCATCACTCACCTGGTGAAGGAGCTGTGCTCTGAAAGCTAGTGACTCCAAACAAACCTGTTAGACTTTAACCTGGTGTTGTCAGACGTCTTACTGTATTCACAACATGGTAATGCATGTAAATATGGTTCCATACATGGTAGGAAACCCAACCTGCTATCAGCCAGCCGTGAAAATGGTGAAGGGAAAATTCTGAACAGATTTCCCGCCAGTGGAAATCCGGTTTTTGGCCACTCTCTCTCCCAATTTTCTGTCCCCATCCGCCAAGATATCCGTTGTATGCAGGACCAGACTATTCTACACATAGTAGCTACTTTTTGGACTTTGTAAAAATCGAATCTAAGCCCTGACTCTAAGCACAGAATAATACAGCACAGAAGAGGCTCTTCAGCCCGTCGAGTCTGCACTGACACATGAGAAACACCTGACCTGTCTATTTAATCCCATTTGCCAGCATTTGGACCATAGTCTTGAATATTATGACGTGTCAAGTGCTCATCCAGGTACTTCTGAAAGGATGTGATACAACCTGCTTCTCCCACCCTCCCAGGCAGTGCATTCCAGACCATCACCATCCTCTGGAAAAAACGTTTTTCCTCAAATCTCCCTTAAACCTCACCCTGAACTTGTGTCCCCTTGTAACTGACCCTTCAGTAACCAGGTGCAAATAAAAAGTGATCATCCCAGGGAATGGACTTCGAGCGTTCCCAGTTTTATCAGAGTAAGAAGTTTTACAACATCAAGTTAAAGTCCAACAGGTTTGTTTGGAATCACTAGCTTTCGGAGCGCAGCTCCTTCCTTAGGAGAAGGAGCTGCGCTCACGTAAAGAAGTAGCTGTGCTCCGAAAGCTAGTGATTCCAAACAAACCTGTTGGACTTTAACCTGGTGTGGTAAAATCTCTTACTGTGCCCACCCCTGTCTGACGCCGGCATCTCCACATCAGTTTTATCAGATGCAAAGATCCCTTTTAGTTTTGTCTGGCTAAAATCCATAATTGATAGAAAAACGTCGTCAAAGAAGGGCCTATAATGAATGATGCCAATTGTCCATAAAGCAGCTCCAAGTGGGTTTAGCTGACACATACAAAGTTTTGATAAAAGAGAGCTGCTTGCTCTTATCCATCACAGCCTACATGTATACAATCGCTGCAGTCATGTTTTTGATCACGTCAGGAAAATGAAAAGGTTAGAACTTTTCCATTTGCTTTTTGAACCTGTCACTTTTCCATTCAGCAAATGGTTCAAAGCCATTCACAAACACATCACTACCACTTCCAAAATTATACTTTTACTGCTATGGTTGGCTAATCAAGCCCAACCAGTTTACAAATGACTATGAAGTTACCTATTCACTTAATTTTTGATCTTTGGTTTTTGTTGCAACACATATGATCCAGCTTGGGTTATCTTAACAGAGTAGAGGAACTGTTTTTCAAAGTCATACCTTTTAGATTCCGTATATTTAGGAGTCCATGGAATGTACAATTGAAAAAGGAAGAGATAGGCTAAGTTAATTGTTCTCATCTTTGGCATTTTTTCTCATTTGGTGATCGTGAGATGACATTTGCACTCGAGAAAGGAAGGAATGTTGTGCTTAAGCATAATAGTTCTACATAGAACAGTACAGCACAGACTTCTTGACCTATTAAAATTACATTTAAACATCCGTGGCTCATGGCACAAAAATGGCACATGGAGAACATAGAACAAAAAAACCTCCATGAATGTCAGAGGAAGAAGTTCAATTAAAGAAGCCATGCACTTTAGGAGTTGCATTCTCGTCTGTTTTGTAGCACAAGAGCTTTGTTGTATAAGGTCAATACAGAAGAGTGTGAAATCTATAATTCATGACTTTTGGGGAAAATATTCCTCGTGTTCAGCTGACTAAAATGGATCATAATTATTGCAGTGAATTTTTAAGAATGAAGTAAAGATTATGTCACGCAAGGTCATAAAACTGTTGGATATGATCACCCAGTCACAGATGCAAGTGTAAAACATAAGACATAGTGATGCAAAGAAAAATGCTGCAGACATTGGGAATCTGAACAAACAAAAAAGACAGAAACTGGTGGGAGTAATCAGGCAGCTTCTATAGAGAGATAAACAGAGTTAACGGACGAGAATTACCGAGAAACCTGCCGCGTTTCCATGGTAATGGGAGGTGGCCTGCCATTGACTGGCAGCAGGATCTTCTGCTGCCGCCATTGTCAATGGGGTTTCCCATTGAATGCATTCCTTGCAGCCAGGAAACCCGCAGGGAGTGTACAATCGGCAGGACCGGAATATTTTGCCGGTGTGTACGACTGAAAAGTATCGGCCATTTTCGCATCGAAGGCCTTTCATCAGTGCTGGTGCAAATTATAAATTGAATAGGTTTTAAGCAAGTGAAAGGGTGGGGAAAGAACAAAAGTGAAGACCTGTGATAAGGTGGAAAACCTTAAGGTGGTGTTGCTCGTTGTGTTCCCTCTTTAATAGGCTCCGTTTATGGCGGTTAATATGGTCGCCTTCCTTAATTCTAATTACGTTTGCTCAAGAGTCACCAGGTATCTTTCGATACCGCCACAAGGTTCAAAACCGAATACTGATCACAGACTCGATACACAAGTTAGTAAGTTCGAAATCAATGCTCATTTATTTACACACAGTCAAATATACTCATGCACAAACTGTACCAACTAAACTATCACTACTACTAAAGCCAATAGTTAGCGTTAGGCACCCACTCAGTCAGAGGAACAATGGCCGTTGTCCGGTTCTGAGGCTGCTGGGTTGAGCTGGTACGGAATACTGTAGTAGCTAGGAGCGTCTGTCTCTTAGTGTGCGTTGACTTTGGACTTACTTGTTCTGGTGCAGCTGCTAGGCAGGTCTCTCCTCGCTGAGAGCCAAGGCCAAGAGAGCGATTCTCTCTTGGGGGATCCTTCTTATACCCAAAAAGGGCTTTGTGCGCTTTTGGGCGGGCCTTGAACTTGGCCCCAATTAATTGGACCGCATCTTGATCATTCCTATCGATTTCCTCCTATAAAGGGGTGGGTGCCCTGATTGCTGGGCGTGTCCTATGTGGCCGTTGGCCTGCTTTGTTCTAGTCTCCTCTGGCGCCGGGGTGTCTGCTTTAGTATTGTTTACTTAAATGTTACTCTTTTGTCCCCGGAGATGGTTCATTTGTATGGTAATGGCTTTGCAGTATCGGTCTTGTCTGGGAGCTACAGCTCCAATCAACAGACAAACTTTGTAACTGCTTGCTTTCTCAGTATTGTCCATTTTCCCTGTATTCTTTGCAAAGTCTCCATTTTGTAATCGGGACGTGGCCACCCCAGATGGCTACAGTGGTTAAGTGACAAAGGTATTGGTGGAGCAAAGCCAAATGAAGTGGTGAGGGGACAAGTAAAGAAACAAAACATGTGTCAAGAAGTGTGAATGATGAACAGATGATGACCAAAAGCAAAACAAGAGTAAAACAATAATAAAATTAATCCTGCAAAGAACAAAATAAACAAAATGGAGTCAGAGATCAAGGTCTGAAATTGTTGAGCTCAATCTTGAGTCCAGAAGGTGATAAAGTGCCTGGTCGAAAGGTAAAGATTTTCCACTCACTGTCACCCGATGTGTCGGTGGAAAATGCATCCCCGCTAATCCATAGAATCCTTATAGTGTAGAAGGAGGCCATTCAGCCCATCCAGTCTGCACCAACCATCCAAAAGTGCAATCTACCTAGGCCCATTCCCCTGCCCTATCCCCGTAACCCCATGCATCGATCATAGCCAGTCCACCGAACCTGCACATCTTTGGACTGTGGGAGGAAACCAGAGCATCCAGAGGAAACCGATGTAGACATGTGGTGAATGTACAAACTCCATACAGTAGTCACCCAAGGCCGGAATCAAACCTGAGTTCCTGCCACTTTGAGGCAGTAGTGCTAACCACTGTGCTGCCAACACAGGCGTCCAGCAGATTGGGACCACAACCAATCCCCAGATTCTAAACCATAATCAGTAAGAATGGGGGTGGAGGGTGGAAGGGGGGAATGTGGAGGTGGTGGGTTCTCACATAGGGTAGATGAGGCCAAGGGAAGCTTAGGGGACGGGTGGGTGATTTTTGATGAGGCTGGGGTAGGGGTGGGAGGGTGGGGGTGGGGGTGAGGAGGAGCATTCATAGAATGTAGAGCTTGGGTATATTGGTGCCTGATGTGTCGAGTGTCATATTATCCACTCCTGTATATAATGAAGTGCAGACAGGCAGTGATTGACACACAGGATGACCAGTAAGCACACAGCACAGTGCAGCCAATCACCAGACAGGACACTACCACTATAAAGCCAGAGGGCACTAGGTTTCCCGCTCTCTCTGGACCCAGCCACTGAGACAGTCAGAGTCCACGAGCTAGCCAGTGCAAACACCATGCGGTAGCTAGTAAGTCTGGTCAGGCTAGTACCAGATCTCCAGTCAGTTGAGTATAGTGTCGACCCACAGCTGAGCATGTATATTAGTTATGTCGTTGAATAAAATCGTGTTGGATCTTCTCCAGTGTTAGAGGTCTGTCTCTCGCCACACTGCATCAAGTGCAGTCCACGTCGAACCAACCTGCCTAAAACATCAGAGAGGTGGCCCGTCCTCCCTTCCTCCCTTCAAAATTGAGACCAGGCAAGAAGCAAACCTCATGTGACCAAATTCAATTGGGGTGAGGCTAAGAACGCTGTCTTAGGCCTCACCTTCCCTATATAAAATAGTGGACAGGTCAGCAGAACCTCGATGACCACCTGGAGAAATAAACACCCTACTTCATCCCCCCCCCCCCCCCCCACCCCCACACACCACCCCCCTCCCCCCTACCCCCACCACATCCATGAAACCTGCCGTTTGGGGACTGTACTTCTTTCAATGTAGTATATTGTATTCTTTGGAGACCAAACAAAGACCAGCTGACAGTTTAGCCTCTGCCTCTGTCAGTCTCCAAGCATGACCCAGCAGCTTTTAGTCACCTGTCATTTGAATTCACCACCTTGCTCTCATGCTGACCTCTCTGTCCCTGGCTTCCTGTGGTCTTCAAATGTACCTCAATGTAAAAGCAAGGAACAGCACATCACTTTCAACCAGGAACTTGACAGCATTCCAGACTCAATGGACACAATTTAACACCCAAAGCACAGAGTCCCATGTTGGGCACGTATAGCGGGGAGTTTCTCCGTGCCTGCAGTGCCACGAATGACTCCGTTATCAAATGGAACCCTGCTTTTGTTTTGGCCTTGGTCGGTAATGCCCCACCAAGGCCGCTCTTACCTCAGCACGTCAGTGTAGTAAGACATTGGGGAGCCAAATTTAAATGCCACCTCAATTGCTCAACCCTCTTGGACTCATCACCATGGCCTTCGGACCCCTTCCCCACTGTCCCAACATACCTCTTAGGGGGTCCTCTGACACGCCACTCACCCCACCTGTTAGGGGAAGGGCACCCAAGGGTGATCCCTGGCAGGGGCAACCTGACACCCGGGCTCCTCGGCACTGCTAGCCTGGCAGTGCCAAGGTGTCTGGGTGGCATCCAGAATGCCAGGGTACCACCCTGTCCAGAGCCCGACGCCTGGGTACCACCAAAGATCCTGGCGACCCCTCCAGGTGCTTTTACTCCTGTGCTAAATGGCGCCATGGCGTGGTCTCCCAGGCGCGAGCATTTGTTCCAATGCCTCGGGAGAATTGGGCATCCCCTCATGGCTCACTTAAATATGGATCTCGCTCAGTGAGGGCGAGATCCATATCGTGCGTCTCGCGCAATCTCGTTAGATCTCGCAAGGCGTTCCGAGCGGTGCAAATCTCATGAGACCTCTCGGTGTTGCGACGAGGCCGTTCGATCATGCCGAACATTTAAGTTCACCAGTTTATGAACTTAACCTCTGACTCCATTTTATTTCATTTTCTCTTTGTGGTTTCCGTTTCATTCTCTCTTGCTTACTGATGACAGCTGTTCATCATCCTGCCATCAACACTCCTCCAGACACATCTTTTATTTCTTTATTTGTCCCTTTACCACAGCTTTGGCCCCATACTATCATCTGTTTTGTTATTTAATCTTTCCTATCTTCCACCCTTTTATTGATTATCCATTTTCATCTTTTTCCACACTTCCACCCCCCCCCCCCCCCTTTCATTTGATTAAAACCTAATGCATTTCCCACTTTTCCCAGATTTGAGAAAAGGTCATTAACCTGAAATATTAACTCAATTTTTTTATCTCTACAGTTGTTGCTTGATCTGCTGAGAATTTCAAACTTTTTTTTGATTTTGTATGAAAATTTGAAGTTAACCCCCCCCCCCCCCCCCCAATTATTTATTATTTTTGAAGTATGGAATTATGTAAAAAGCTGCATATAAGGGACGGCACAGTGGCACTGTGGTTAGCACTGCTGCCTCACAGCACCAGAGCTCCGGGTTCAATTCTGGCCTTGGGTAAACGTCTGTGTGGAGTTTGTATGTTCTCTCTGTATCTGTGTGGGCTTCCTCTGGTTGCTCGGCTGCCACCCACAATTCAAAGATGTGCGAGTTAGATGGATCAGCCATGATAAATTGCCCCTTAGTGTCCAAAGATGTGTAGATTAGGTTATGGAGTTACGGGGATAGGGCGGAGTGGACATGGGTAGGATATTCTTTCAAAGGATCGGTGCAGACTTGATGGACTGAATGGCCTCTTTCTGCACTGTATGGATTCTATGATTCCATAAAAGTGGTTTTGAGTTGTTTGAATTTGAAGTACTTTAATTACCAATGCAACATATTCAATAAATTCAGGTCTGCTTGACTGCACTAATTGTTGTGTGCTAACTATCTGTCTGTGTGGAGTCTGCACGTCCTCCCCGTGTGTGCGTGGGTTTCCTCCGGGTGCTCCGGTTTCCTCCCACAGTCCAAAGATGTGCGGGTTAGGTGGATTGGCCATGCTAAATTGCCCGTAGTGTCCTAAAAAGTAAGGTTAAGGGGGGGTTGTTGGGTTACGGGTATAGGGTGGCTATGTGGGTTTGAGTAGGGTGATCATTGCTCGGCACAACATCGAGGGCTGAAGGGCCTGTTCTGTGCTGTACTGTTCTATGTCTATGTTTAAGATGATCTTCTTCAACTGGTAACTCCAACATTCTACAGTCAGCTGACATACCTTTTTCCACGGAAGGGAATAATGCACACTTCTCTGATACTATCACTTTTATTTAAACAAAATACTTTATTTCTTGGTCCAATCTGTAAAACCATAATTTTCCATGAAACTGTGAACACTAGAGAATAAATCAGCATGAGCCTATATCAGCAATGTTCAGATTTTGAAATCACAGGACTCCATGTCTTGTCTGGCCTTTTGTAGTCATGTGACCCCCATCGTGATGAAATCTGTTTAAGCTGCCATCTTTACATCAGTTCAATAAAGACCTATCATTGTAACAGACATTTAGACGCTGTGCAGTGTACAAACGCAAAACCGGTAATTTATTCAAATGTTCAGCTTTGATTACAAGCCTTGCTTTTTCAGGTGCAATGAAAGACCTTGCCAGTAGCGGACAAGGGCATCTGTTTCTTGACAGGAATCTTCCCCTCATTTTGTATAAATCAATTTGAATTCTTGTTAAGCTTTACATTGAGGTAAAAGTTGCAATAGGGTCCAGTATTGAGAAACCTTCTACTGTTCAAGTAACCACACAACAAATACGTTATCCAGTCAAAACATTATATTGGTTTTATGATCAATCCAGTGAGCAGATCTACCTCAATGAGGTATCCAACAGAAATTTTATATTGGTAATCATTTCTCAATGTCACCTAGTGAGCCAACTTGCAGGGATGATGAGCTCGACAGGCAATGCTTTCTCCAAACTGAACTAAATTGATTTCTTAAGTATAACGTGGTCCCGTTGCAATGATTTTACTCCAGTAAAAGAAAGTAACCTTGTTAATTTTGCTTCAGAGAGTATTCAAGCTGCCAAATTTTGAGGTCAGGTGAAATCATGGTAGTTTAAATGGCAGTGTCACCCTCATTGTTGTATCAACACAGAGCTAAAACAATTTTCTTGTTGTTTTTCTCAACAGGTCTTTTTAACCCATTTGTTTTTGGGATTTGGAAAATGCTGGAAAGACTGATTATATTTCCCATTCAGTTGACCTAATAAGATAGCAGTGACCATCTGCTTGTTCAAGGTAGTGATTCATAGGGTGAGGGTCCTCTGACAGTGGTGTTACATAGAGAATTTGAGGCTATTGACAACAGTGATTAATAATTAATAACAAATCTGGCGGGGGTAGGTGTTAGAAACAATCATTTGGGCAAGCTCAAGGTAATTGGGGAGAATCAGCATGGTTTTATGAAAGGGAAATCAACCCATTTACTGGAATTCTTTGAAGGAGTGACATGTGCTGTGGAAAGGGGGTGCCTGTAGGTGTACTGCACTTAGATTTCCAGAAGACATTAGATAAGGTGCCACATCCAATGTTAATGCAAACATTAAAAGACCATGGAGTACAGGATGACATATTAGCCGAGATTGAAGATTGGCTGGCTGGCAGATAGCAAAGTGTATGCATAAATGGGTCTTTGTCTGATTGGCAAGATGTGACAAGTGGAATCCTGCAGGTGTCTGTCCTGGGGTGGCCTCAAGTTTTTACAATCTACATTAATGGCTTAAATGAGGGGAGTGAAGGCATGGTCGCTAAATCTGCAGATGGCACAAAGATAGGTAGGAAATATGCTGTGAAGAAGACATACAGGGCGTGATTCTCCGCACCCGGGAGAAATCGTGAGGCTGGCGTGAAAAACGGGCGGGTTTGACGCCAGCCTCCGCCCCCCCGACCGGGAACCGATTCTGGTCCCCGGTCGGGGCTAGCATCCCGCGGCCGTGAACTCCGGCATCGCGGGCTTAACGAATTTCGTTAAGCCCGCTAGCCAGAGTTTGCGACGGCTGACGCGTCAGATGACGTCAGCCGCGCATGCGCAGATTAGACAACACCAACCCGCGTATGCGCGGATGACGTCATCACGCATTTGCGTGAAACCCGCGCATGCGCGGGCCGGTATGCCCCTCAGCCGCCCCGCGAATGGATACAGCGGGGCGGCGGAAGGATAAAGGTATAAAGTAAATGCCGTGGTTTTGTGAATTGCCCTGTGCATTTGGACTGTGGATAAAACGCGGTTTAATGTGGTATTAATGAACCATAGAACATAGAACAGTACAGCACAGAACAGGCCCTTCGGCCCTCGATGTTGTGCCGAACAATGATCACCCTACTTTAAACCCACGTAACCCGTATACCCGTAACCCAACAATCCCCCCATTAACCTTACACTACGGGCAATTTAGCATGGCCAATCCACCTAACCCGCACATCTTTGGACTGTGGGAGGAAACCGGAGCACCCGGAGGAAACCCACGCACACACAGGGAGGACGTGCAGACTCCACACAGACAGTGACCCAGCCGGGAATCGAACCTGGGACCCTGGAGCTGTGAAGCATTGATGCTAACCACCATGCTACCGTGAGGCCCCAATAAGTTACCCACAAGCGCGCAGGCTGCAACATTCCAAACTTTATTTTCTTCTTATAGAGCACCTCCTTCGTCCGATTAAACCCGGACCGCCGCTTAGCCACCTCCGCACTCCAATCCTGGTGGATCCGTACTACCCCATTCTCCCTAGAGCACATGGTGCAGGCTACTGCAAGGCTATTAAAGGAAGCAAAAGAACAGCAGCACGGCATTTTGGTTTAAGGAAATAGATTCAAAGAACAGAAAATAATGGGCGGGATTCTCTGAACCTGAGGCTAAGTGTTGACGCAGGGGGCCAGCATGGCTCTGGAGCGACCCTGGCCGCTCCAGCTGCTGATCCCGGTGTCAACTGGGCGCCACGGGATCTGCGCATGTACAGTGACACCGGCGCCAACGCGCGCATGCGCAGTGAGACTGGTGCCAACGCGCGCATGCACAGTGGCTTCCATCTCCGTGCCAGCCCCGATGCAACATGGCATAGGGCTAAAGGGTCTGCGTGGAAGAGAGGAGGCCTCCAGCCCGAGAGGCCGGCCCACCAATCGGTAGGCCCCGATCGCAGACCAGGCCACAGCGGAGCACCCCCTCCCCCCACCCCGGGGTCGGACTCACCTCCCCCCCCACAGGCCGTCCACGGACCCTTCCACACCGAGATCCCGCAGGGTAAGACCACATGTGGGTGGAGCCGGCAGGACTCTGGTTTTTTGTTACGGTCGCTCGGCCCATCCCAGGCTGAGAACCGGCGCCAACCACGCTGGTGCCAAAGGTGCCGATTCTCCACGCGTCCCGGTGTCGGGGTGGCATGTCACGATTTGCGTCGGTCGCGGAGATTCTACGGCCCGGCCCCAGGCTGAGAGAATCCCACCCCATAGATCAAAGATGAGCTCCAATGATACATCAGGAAATAAGAAATAAGCCAGAGCCAGAGTGAAATGGAATAGGATGGGAGATATGGCTGGAAAAGATTATTCAGATGATGTATCCAGTTCTGGTTGATGGAACAAAAAGGAAATATTAAACACAAGAGGCTGTGCAGAAAAGAGCTGCAAGGATGATGTGTTGTGTGAGAGGCCAGATGAAAGGAGTGTTTGTGAGCCAATTTATTGAAGCATTGAAAATGGTTATGCATATGGAAAAGACAAAGTTTAATTCATGATGTTTTGTGAGTAGGGCAAAGGGTCAGAGGCTTAAAAGTGAGAAGGGAATTGTAGGACTACTAACAGGAAATTCTGAACACAGATTGCTTTTCGCTCAGATCTCTAATGCTGTGGGTCATCATTATGGTTCTTTTCTGTACTGCCTACAGTGTTTAAAGGTCTCCTTTGTATCCTGGCAATCAGAACAGGGCAAGATATCTGAGTGATCTTCACCGGCTATTGGCAGAGGCACCTAACGTTCTTGAGGTATAAAATGAGCACATTAGCTGTAATGGTAAATGTGGTAAATGAGATTCCTGGGATGCTGGATGAGATCAAAAATATAGTGAGGGAGGACGTACCAGAAATATAACTAAGCCACCTGGTCCAGATGAGATGCATCCTCGGTTGTTGGAAGAAAGGGTTGAATTTGTGGGGACACTAGTCACAATCTTCCCCCATTGGGGAATGACACAAGATTATCAGAGGGCATATTTTCAGAGTGAAGGGTTGCCCATTTAAGACCAAGATGAGGAGGAACTTCTTCTCGCAGGCGGTAGTGAATCTGAGGAATCATTGACTGCAGAGGGCTGTGGAAGCTGGGTCATTAAGTATATTCAAGGCTGAGATAGACAGATTTTAAGGATTGAGGCAATCAAGGATTATGGGGATAAGGGATATAATTTTAAAGGAGGTTCAAGCAGTGTTTATGCAAATATCTTTTAACATGGCAGGGTGGGTTAACAATGCAGATGATGATAAAGAAAATAGAATCGTGAACTTTATAAATAGAGTACAAACACCAGGAAGCTATAACACTTCAAATGACACGGGATGAGATTCCCCGCCCCGCCCCGCCAGCCCCGTTTTCTAGTGCGGCACGCCCCCGCTTGCTGGGGGATCCTCTGTTCGGCCAGCCGGACAATGGGGTTTCCCATTGTGGCCATTCCAAGCCGTCAGGAAAGACATGGGCGTGGGTGCGTTGCCAGCCAAGTGGAGGATTCCGCCAACGGATTGTCCCTCAGGTGGATTTAGCCCAAAATCATCTATTGTCAACATTCTGGCCACACAAAAAAAGGCAGTGAAGATTTTGGAGGGTTCAGAGGTAATTTACTGGAATTGTTCAAGGAATGATGGATTACTGGTATGTGGATAAACTTGAAAAGCTGCGGTTGTTTGCCTTGGACCAGAGACGACCAAGAAAAGATGTGATAGAGCTGTTGAAAATCCTAAAAATTTTAAATAGAACAAATAAAAAGAGAAACAGATTCCTATGGCTGAAGGGTCAATAGACAAAAGGCACATTTTTAAGGTGCGATTGGTTAAAAAAAGAGATATCATGGGCAGGATTCTCCGAATCCACCGCCCGTGTTTCTTGGCGACCTGCTGTTCGCTGGTGGCGGGATTCTCTACTCCTGCCTCTTGTCAATGGGATTTCCCATTGATGCCACTCTATGTCACCGGAAAACCCACAGGCAAGGGTACACTGCCAGCGGGAAAAATGAATCCCAACGGCTGGACTACTCCAGCCCATGAGGAATACCGTTTTTACACAGCAAGTGGTCAGGATTTGGAATGCATTGCCTGATAATGTGATGGATGAAAGTTCAATGCTGGCCTTCAAAGTGAATTGAATAACTATTTGAAGATGAAAATATAGCAGGGAAGAGTGGACAGAGTCGATGGTTAGATGGATTGGCCATGCTAAATTTCTACTCAGTGTCCAAAGGATAGTGGGGCTACGGGAATAGGGAAGTGGATTGGGTCTAGGTAGGGTGTTCTTTCGGAAGTTTGGTGCAGACTCAATGTGTGTCATGGCCTCCTTCTCCACTGTAGGCATTCTATGATTCTATGACCAAATGATTTCCTTCTGTTCTTTACTATTCACTGATTGTATGTGAAATAGGCTTCCACCAAGGCAATTAGGGATCAGCAACAAAGGGTACAGTGGCTAGCACTGCTGCCTCATGGCGCCAAAATCCCACGTTCGATCCCGGCTCTGGGTCACTGTCCGTGTGGAGTTTGCGTGGGTTGCGCCCCACAACCCAAAGATGTGGAGGGCAGGTGGATTGGCCACGCTAAATTGCCCCTTAATTGGAAAAAATGATTTGGATACTTAAATTTAAAAAGAAGGGACGGGCAACAAATACTGGCCTTGCCATTGATACCCACCTCCCCTGAAAGAATTTTAAAAAGATGCACGGTAACAATTTACCAAGGCTTCTTTCACATGTCTCCCAAACCTGTGACCTCTACCATCTAGAAGAACAAGGACAGCAGGCATTTAGTAATGGAAACACCATCACCTCTAAGTTCCTCTCCAAGTCACACACCATCCTAACTTGGAAATACATTGCTGTTGCTGGGTCAAAACTTTGGAATTTCCTCCCAACTTCATTACATCGACTGTGACAGTACAAGAAGGCAGCGCACCACCACATTCTCAGGGACATTGAGGAGAGGGAAATAAATTCTGGCCTTGCCAGTCATGTCCACACCCTTAAATTAAAACAAATGATCTGGTCAACAATTTTATATTTCCTGGAATTCATGAAGGATGAGGAGAGCAAGATGATTTTGAAAACAATTCTGGATGTACTTTGAACATGTATTCGGAATTTGGAAAAATGACTTTCATTGCTAAAGAAAATTCTTTGTGTACTGCAGTTGTAAAATAAAATGAGATAGTTTCTTGACATGACACGCATGCCTGCTAGCAGTTAATCACTGACGTTTGAGCTGGGAGCAGGCTTCAGTCAATAGAATATCCAAACTGCTTTAATACATATACAATTCTCAGATCACTTCATTAATTCAATTTTAAATATTTGTTTGGGTCTCAATCACTGTGTTGAATTTTTCCAGCCACTTCAATGTGATGCTTTTAAGATGGGTTAAACAGGTATTACCTTAATATGATTAGCACCCCTAATGATTGTCAATACTGACTGGCACTGTTAATGTCTACCAATATATTGCAAAGGATGGGCTTTAAGTTAGGAAACAGCCAGGCAAACGCTCATATGCTTCAGCTATTTCTAATCAAATTTTCAATCGGTTATTTTCATTCAACTTAAAATTGTGTCAGTTGCTGTCGGTGATATCCTGCTTCTCCATACGTTGAACTGTTGCAAGCTTTACTGCTGAATTTCCACAGAGTATTGATGCAAACTTCGGCCACTAAGCCACCATCATTGAATAAAAATCGATGCAAGGCTTAAGGATTGTTCAGTCACAAATAACGTGAATTTTTAATACATATTAAGTCATGACGATTGCTGAATAACACACTTGGCCCCCATAAAGTAATTTTGTCAGTGAGGAATCGTCTTCCTCAGAAGAAAATTATTATTGCGGACCTTAAAAGAATATTTTAAGCAGTTTTTCTGTTATGCACTTTTAAAAAAAATAATCTATTGTCATAATAGGCTTACATTAACACTGCAATGAAGTTACTGTGAAAAGCGCCTAGTCTCCACATTCTGGCGCCTGTTCGGGTACACAGAGGGAGAATTCAGAATTCTCAGCTGGTAGGGTAATTGAACCCGTGCTGCTGGCCTTGTTCTGCATCACAAACCACCTGTCTAGCCCACTGAGGTAAACCAGCACTTCTATGCATTTTTACCTTCATCCCGTTTATATGACATACATTGCTTTCTGTAAATGCTTTAAATGCAATTTATAGTTCCTCTTTAAATACAATATATGTATAATCTAATTTTTTTACTTCCTGCTTTGCTGTCTGTGACAATTCTTCAATTTTACAGGACAAGAAGCTATTTTGCTACTTGTCATGCACCACAGACACAACGGGATTAATTCTCCGCTCTCTGCCGCTAAGACCAGGGATCCCCATCAGGTGAAGAATCCCACTTCATCCCAAAAATGGGATGGGTTTCGGAAGCAGACCGGTCCACAGCCTCTGGTCCCACCCCACCAGTCCCGGTGGGCTTCCAACCTTGTGCTGGTGGAAACATGCAAACAGTTCATATGCATTCATTTGAATGTGATTAATGGATTGGAAGCCAAATCTCCATCTCCCCCATCATGCTCCGAATTCCCCAGTGGGAGCGCCACTGAGCGGGTTTTGGTGCAAGCATTGACAAGCACAGTGTTGACGCGCTAGACTTTGAGGAAGGTCATGGAGATTAGCCCATTGCTCATGTGTCCCTCTGCCACTGCCAGGATGCAGAGGGAGTGTCCCCCAGGGGTCCTGGGTTGAGTGGGCATGGCTGTGTGTGAGGGATTGACCCAAGTACCCTCCCGAGGGATAGGACTTCCTCTTCCAACCCTGGGCAACCTGAAGATCGCTCTTGGCATGGTGATCTCAGGCAGCCGTCTGTTCACAATCATCATCCTTGTCTGACCTGTAAACTTTGAAATGGACTTCACACAATGAGCTGTTCTGCCTGACAGCTGTTGAGTAGATCAGACAATTCATTGAAAATGACAGCCAGAAAAACCTTTCCTTTTCTCATACGACCTCCCTGAAAAGACTTAAACTCTTCTGAGAACCTTTGAAATGCTTAGCATTCATTCAATTTCACAGTGCAGTACCTTTAACTTGCCTTTTATTGACAGATTAAAAGTTGAAACACAACAGGCTGGATGCTTGTTTATTTATCTTTCCCTCCATGCTTGAATGTATCTGAAGTACCATCCAATGATTCTAACCACAATATTTATAAACGACCTGTTCTGATTGACAGCTGCTGTCCATTTCAACTATACTAAGGATTTTCTATGGCTAGAAAAGAGGAAGTGAAGAGTGAAAGGGGAAGGTCAACATTTTCATTGGGGGAAGGGAAACCTGTCTCTGGTTGCTGGCAGAGCAATGGGGCACTCGATCAAAAGGGCAACCCAAGATGAGTAAGTGTAAGGAAACAGACATGTTCACTGCTATACATAATTTTGCCCAGTAAAGGTGTGTGGTAGTGAATTCCACAGATTCACCACTCGCTGGGTGAAGACATTTCTCCTCACCTCAGTCCCAAAAGGTTTACCCCTTATTTTCAAATTATGACCCCTAGTTCTGGACTCCCCTCACCATCAGGAACATTCATTCTGAATCTACTTTGTCTGATCCTGTTAGATTTTGTAATGTTGCTTTCCTCACAGGATTTGTTATTGAATTAACTATTCTAACTTCCTGGCTTGTCACCATATTGTTCATTGAAACTTATTCCACTGATTAGTTAAATAGATATGCAATTGATTGTCCTGTTCATACAGGCCTCTGTAGAGGGGGCCGTGCTTAAATCAGCTTTGTCATTAGCCCCCATAGAAGGTCTATGGACAAGTTTAAGTACAATGATTGGCGCTGTGCCCAAAATTTAAGATATTGTCAAAGGGCAGAATTGTATGCACTCCCTCTCAGATACTTTTGAGGTGGGGAGGACATTTATTTGGGTGGATGTTGGCAGCTAGGAACCCCTGCACCTTCTTGCTCTCATCTTGATCAAGTCCATACCAGAAAAAGCATGTATAAATGTATTAGGCACGCTGGTACTTTGAATATTTAGATATCAGTGTCAAAATCATTGTTTGCAACCACTGCAGCACATAGTGCGGAGTTGATTCCTTCCATGAGCTGTTGCAGAAGAGTTGAAATATACAGATGGACAAAAGAGATACTTACATTCATTCTAGCAGTCTTTACACATTTTATTCATCATCAAAAAGTCACACATCACGGTAGGCAATTTGCATTATGTTAATGAGGACATTTAAATCAGATATCATGGAACTCATTTGCATGTACAAGTTAGTTTAATTAGATTATGACCTGAACTCTCATAACCTTGATGTTGGCCCAAATACCACAGTCAACAGCAAAACAGAGGGCGGGATTCTCTCACCCTGGGGCCCGGCTGGAGAATCGCCGGGACCGGCACGAATCACGCCATGCTGGAGCGCTGAGAATCAGCGCCATTGGCGCCGGCGTGGTCGGCGTGGCGCCGGTCCGGGGCTGCTCGACGGAGCGACCCTCAGCAATTATCGGCCCGGGATGGGCCGAGCGGCCACGCTGAAGAAGCCGAGTCCCGCCGGCGCCATTCACACCTGCTCTTGCCTAGTGGGACCTCGCCGTGGCTGCATCTGGGGGCGGCCTGGTGGGGAGGAAGGGGTCCGACCATGGGGGGGGTCCTCCGCTGTGCCTGGCCCGCGATCAGGTCTAGCGATCGGCGGGCTGTCCTCTCGGGCGGGGGGCCTCTTTTGTTCCGCACCGGCCCCTGTCGCTGACACCATGTTGCATCGGGGCCGGCAGGGAGAAGGGAGCAACCACGCATGTGTGGCAATTGCACCGGTCCCACTGCACATGCGCGGACCCCGTGGCACGCATCTGATGCCGGGATCGGCACCTGGAGCGGCGTGGGTTGCTCCAATGCCATGCTGGCCCCGCGACGGCATTCACGACAGCGTCAACACTTAGCCTCGGGATCAGAGAATCCCGCCCAAGACACTGCTAGCTGACCTTGACGAAAGCTGCACGCAAAGATTCCATGGCATGGATGTTAACCTTTCCAACATTAGTTTGAAACTGTGGCATGGATTTTAACTATTCCAACATTAGTTTGAACCTGGCGACAAGTCTAGGAGATCTCCAGATGTCCAGTAATGATGATGTCATTTAGTAGTAAATCATATTGGAGTATGGGCAGCACGGTAACACAGTGGTTAGCACTGTGGCTTCACATCGCCAGTGTTCCAGGTTCGATTCCCCGCCGGGTCACTGTCTGTGTTGAGTCTGCACGATCTTCCCATGTCTGCGTGGGTTTCCTCTGGGTGTTTTGGTTTCCTCCCATCGTCCAAAGACGTGCAGGTTAGGTGGATTGGCCATGATAAATTACCCTTAGTATCCAAAAAGGATAGGAGGGGTTATGGTGGAAGTGAGGGCTTAAATGGATCGATGCAGACTAGATGGGCTGAATGGCCCTGTTATGCACTGTATGTTCTGTGTTCTCTTCTCACAGGCAGCAAACAAGGAATTATATTGAACTGATTATCCTTCACATTGTACAAATTTTACAGACACAAAATAAATAATTAGAGTATGTAGATTAGAAACTGAATATCAAGCTAATTTGATAAAAATGGTACATTAAGAAACTTGAAATTTTTATCAGAAAGAAAAAACAAATTCAACAGATATACAATCTGTTTCTTCGGGCCAGCAAAATTCATCAGTTGTTGTGACAATGTACCCTTGTTGTATTCCATTAACATATTATAAAAATTTTCAGTGGTTTTCATAGCGATACTGCAGGGTAAAAGGGGAAGTTCTTGCCAGTTCACTGATTTTATTTTTGTTGCTCGAAGACTGTGGGAGCTTCAACAGTGCGTCCTATGGAGAAGCATAGAATCACCTCCAGCAACTTTGAGATTCAGCCTGCTGAAACTTTATGTATGCATTCTAGAATTAGACGGCAGCTTTAGAGGAATAATCATGGTGAACGCTGACAGTTTTGCCAGCATTACCAGCATAAAATCTGGCCTTTTATTGCTGTCCTCTGATTTTAATATACTTCAGGTAATTTTTTTCAATCTGGATCAAATATTTCAGAAGTAATATTTCATTATGATACCATCTGCACAATTTAAATATGACCTCGTCCAGTTGGTATTTTATTGATTCAGCATCTATTGACAAGTTTACAATCTATGGGGCACATGCAGCCCTAGAGGTGTTAATGTGTTGGTTACTAATAATCCATCAAGTCAGTCTCTAATTAGGGAAAATACAAATTTTTCAGCTGTCTACAAACAGAGAAATATGCATCCTGAAATGATTGAATTTGTGTAGGGGATGAATCCTGTAGCTTTTGCTCATCACCGAAGTTCCAAATAAACCAACCTTCATAAAATAGCAAATTTGAAGACTGAGAGAAGCAAAGGGTTTCCATAGTAATTAAAAATATCATACTCTAATTGGATGGTCAATGCTGCTTGCCTCAACACAATGGCTTGTAACTTCCTGGCATCTCAGCGTCTGATTTGGCGGTATCTCAAAGAAGCGCTGCGAGATCCCTCTCGGACGTTCCCAAGTAAGGGTTTACTCGGAATTTTTACAGAAAGGCTAATTGCCCCAGGACAATTGTGATGCGCTGGGAACCATCCAACAAAGTGATTTAAATTGCTGACTTTGGACAGTTCTGCCATTTTTACACTTCTAGTTACTCTTAAAGAGTTAGTAGGAAAAAAAGTGCTTCTAAGGGGTTAAGGGGATAGGACTGAGGATTGGGCCTGGGTGGGGTGCACTTTTGGAGGGTTAATGCAGACTCGATGGGCCCAATGGTCTCCTTCTGCACAGTAGAGATTCTATGAACAATTTATATTCTAATTTCAGAATAATTTATCTTAAATACCCAGGCCAAGCCCCAAATGGGGCACTGCCGCACGCCTGACCCCGAAATAAGCACCCCATCCCCCACAGTATTGCCCACCCACAAAGGACTCCCCCCGACTGGGCCAGATCCACCCCACCCCTCCCCCAGCCTGACCACCTCTCGATGTCCGCCGCTCCTCCCCTGATATTCAATTCCCCCCAATGTCTCACTCCCTCCTCTCCCGATGTTCCACTATCCTCCCCCCGCCCCAGATCCCACTCACTTATTTTAGAAACTTATCTTCTCCTTGGGCTGTTCATTTTAGTGAGGCATTTAGTGCTATAAAAATGGGACGTGTCCCAGAAACTCCAATATTTAATTTAAATTTTGTAATATGAATAGGAAAGAATACTTTGTTCCAGGTGTGATTACATGAAGAAATGTGGATATGGTTTATTAAAAGAAACTTTATTACGAACAAAGTATCAAAATATTACACATTGCACTGGAAAATAGCTTACAATACCCCTTAAACAACACTACTCAATACAATACTCTTAATTGTTATCTTTACTCCCACTTAAGCAACGTGAAAATAAACCATCTCAGCCTTCAATCCACCTTAAATACCAATGACACACATGAAATTTGTATTGGCACAATTGACAAAACCATACCTCAAAAAATCATCGTTATACTGCTTAGCTCCTGAATTAAATGTTGTCTTTGTAGGCTGTTAAACAAAGGCACTGTAGATAGGTACAAAGCTGACACTAGCACTGCTCTGTACTGCCCTGGGTCCTCTTGTGCAGCTCTCTCCATCACATTCTGTTGTGAGATCCTGTGCAATAGATAGACTGCATATTTGAGTCTCTGACCTTCTCTTACTTTACATAAAATGATCTATCTGCACAGTCCTCTTGCCAGCGGTTGGAGATTTGATGCAACTCTGCTCCATGATTTGGTGCTAAAAGCATGTACATAGAGGGAGCTTGATGTCAGGTGTACATGCTGAGCACAGGATCTGCTCTCTGCTGCCATTTCTGGCTGTAAGAGTCCACACAGTCTCATTTATTTTCAATCTAATGGCGGCATGGCTGCCATTCTCAATGTAAAAGCAGGTAGCGATCCTACGATTGGGAACACTGCGGAAACTGTGTGACTGTTTACTCCGTGACCCTCCCGACCTGCCTGCAACCCACCTGGATTCATGACCTGAACTTTGAAAAACCGTGGCCTAACCAATGTTGAAACAAGTTAAATGTAACTTCTCTGCTCTTCAATTCTACCACTTCATAAATCAACTTCAGTGATTCTTGTTTGATTGCCTGATAATGTTGTGTTATGATTCAGCGATTTGTGTATCCCCCACATCCCTTTGCTCCTTTACCCCACTTAGACGCTTATTTCCCAAGGACCATATGTTCTCTTCTCCCAAATTGAACTTCCTCATCTTTCTGTATTAACTATACCAAACCACATTCCGCTCCACATCCCAGTTTGGTGTTGTTTGCAAATTTTGAAATTGTAATCTCAATTCCTGAGCAACGTCGTTGATGTAGATGGCGTATAGTGGTTGCAGTACCAATCCTTGTGGAATAGCTTCCAAACTTTTGCCATTTTGAGTGATTGATAATGTAGCATTCATGTCTTTACTTGTTAATTGTGCTACTCTGCAGAGGATATTTATATTTTCTGACAGCAGTCACAGAACAATAGGTGGAAGTGGGAGTCCTGCCCATATTTCAATTCCTTAATCCAGAGACAAAGATCATTGGCTGAATTAATCACTTCCTGCCACCAGCATCGTGAATTGCGATTGGCGGAGACCATCATGCAATGGCAAAATCATGATTTGTGCCCAGCTCTGATTTGGTTGCCACATTCCAGTCCCTCGCTGGTGGTGTTGTCGAAGATTGAACCCTACCCTTGCGGGTCAATGCAAAACCCATCATTTGCATAGATTTAAACATCATGAGCGGTTGGACACTTCATGCTGTGGGGAGCAGTCTCACGGACGAGAATTGGTGCAAGTATTTACAAGCGATCTGGGCGCCACGGCTGTTCAGGGGCAGCGGGAGGCTAAAAAAGCCCTCAAGCATTGGCGCACTTGGAGTGGCTGCCCGAGCTGGGGGCAGTAGTGGGGAATGACTTGGTGCCATGTCCGTGGACTCGGGTATCCCCCTCGGGATCGGGGTGGCTTGGCTCAGACTGCCGTTGCTGCAGTCTTTGGATTTAAACGCATCCCTTTGGTGCTTCTTACAGGACCATGGTTGCTCACCCTGCTGACTGCTCACTGTGTCCTGTTCAGACAACCGCTGGTGATATGGGAGCCTACCCAGGCTGGCCCTCTGGAAACCCTCATAACCCAGCAGTATTAGCAAGGGGATAGAAACATAGGAATTAGGAGCAGAAGTAGGCAATTTAATCCTTCAAGCGTGCTCCGCCATTCAATCAGATCATGGCTGATCTCTTTCTAGTCTCAAATCTGTCTCTCTACCTGTTCCCCATATCTGTTTAAACTGTTTTTTAAATCAGAAATATATCTATCTCCTTCTTGAAACTATTTAATGTTTCAGACTCCACCGTACTATGGGGCAGCAAGTTTACTATCCTCTGCAAGTAGTTCCTCCTCATCTCAGTTTTAAATCACTCGCCTCTCAACCCATATGATGGATGTGGCCAAGCTCAATCTGTGGCCCACCAGGGAATCACGCCCCCAAAAGAAAGGCAAATCACATGCTATTCCGTCCCGGCAGGGACATATATGGCACTATTCTCCGGCCTCGTTGCACACTCGTTTGAGCAAAACAAGGCCGGTGAATAGTGGGTGAGGCCGAAAATGAGAACTGCACCAGGTTCCAAACTGTTGCAATGCAACCGGCTCGCTCTCCTAGGCAAAATCGGAATCTCGCTGCAGCATGGTGAGAAACCAATTATCACCGCTTAAACCTTATTTCCATGCAATTAATTGTAGCTACCTCATATCCAATAGCCTCCCGTGATTCATCGGCCTCCCCAGCAAGTGGTCACGCTGCTGCCGATTGATACTCCTTTTTGAAAAATGTGAACCTGGCGGAAGGGCTTCTATGGGGAGCCGAGGAGGTGAGTCGCCATCTTTGCTCACAGGCAAAGAGCCTGGGGGTGTTGGGCTTGCCATCCCAGTGCTCAGCGTGTGGTGGGGCATCCCGGCTGTGGGTGGTGTCATAATATACATCCATGTATATGATGGAGTGCAGACAGGCAGTGATTGACACACAGGATGACCAGTGAGCACACAGAACACAGCAGCCAATCACCAGACAGGACATGACCACTATAAAGCCAGAGGGCACCAGTTTTCCTGCTCTCTCGGGATCCAGCCTCTGAGACAGTCGGAGCTGGTGAGCAGCAGCTAGTACAAACACCATGTGGTAGTCAGTTAGTCTGGTCAGGTTCGCCTCAGGTCTTCAGTCAAGTCAGCATCGTGTCAACCACAGTTAAGCATGTAATATAGTTAGATGTTGCATCTCATCAAGTGTTGGAAGCCTGTCTCTCTTTACACTGCATCAAGCGCATCCAGCTTGCCCAACACATCAGGTGGGGTCCTTCCGCAGGGGTGGAACACTTTGGAAGTGTGGGAGGAGAGGTGTTGGAGGGGCAACCGGGGGCGGGGGGGGGGGGGGGGGGGGGGAACCACACGTGGCACGGCATGCCAACCTATGGATCGTGTGTATCCATTCTCAGGTCAACCCTTGCCCCTGCCCGTCTACCCCACCAACAATCCATAACCCCCACCGACTGCCGGGTTCTCTGGCCATGTGACTGAAGGCGATTGCTAATCGAGAATTGGCAATTGCGGTGAAATGAACATCTTCTTTTTCTTTTTTTAATCATTATTTCTTGTCACAAATAGGCTTACATTAAAACTGTAATGAAGTTACTGTGAAATTCCTCTAGTCGCCACACTCCGGCGCCCGGTTGAGTACACCGAGGGAGAATTCAGAATGTCCACTTCACCTAACAGTGCATCTTTCGGGATTTGTGGGAGGAAACCGGAGCACCTGAAGGAAACCCACGCAGACACAGGGAGAACGTGCAGACTCCACACAGATAGTGACTCAAGCAAGAATAGAACTCTGGACCCTGGCGCTGTGAATCAACCGTGCTAACCACTGTGCTACCGTACCACCTAAGTGGCACACATCCCAAGTGGATTCCCATGGGTGGTGGGCCATGTAGAAAATGTGAGTTATTGCCGAGTATCCCAATTAGACCATGATGCCTGGATACTGTGCCTGAACACTGCTGCATGCTGCAGTCAACATCCAAACACCCAAGGTCTCTGTTACATCACTTCAGGTGCTGGGACTTTGTCGGCACTGTCAGCGGATCACTGTCAAGGGCAGAGGGATAATGGTAACCCGCAGAGAGCTGAGCACCAGTGCTCCTCAATCTATGCCACAGTCTGACCCCTGCCTGTCAGCTGAGTGCTGAATAACATTCATCACCTGCATGCACTGCCCAAGGGTTAGGAGGTCGGCCGGCATTACGGAAGAAAGTGACAGAGGCGTTATACTGGTTGTGCTCAACGGTGTTGAATGTGTTATGCAATTCCCTACTCTCCCGGTGGTACTGCCCCCTCCACCCCCCAACACACCCCCACCCCATATCTACTCCACATCCCCCATCTCCCAGTGCCCTCAGTGATCCTCAATGTGCTTTGCCTTCTTAACTCTACCGCCACGTCTAAGTGTCACTCCAGGATGAACAGCCAGCTGATTGCCTCATCCTATGGCTTTCGATACTCCTGGCAGGAATCCTCTGGGGGAGCTGGGGCTGGTGGGTCCCAGTGTACATGTCGGTGACACATGCACAGCCGTGCCGCCCTATCCTGTGTGCTGACTGTGAGACACAGCCTCATCAGAGCAGTGGAACTCGGGGGAGCTGATGGCCACAGTTGCCATTCCATGGGACTGGTCCGGGTTGGTGCCCAGTGCCCCCACCTCCTGGTCGGTGCCCGTAGGATCCTGGGTTTCACCTTGGGATGAAGGGACAGCTGGTTCGAGCCATGCCTGCCCCTGTATCGTCTGGCTCTGCCAGCCTTGGCAGCTCCCCAATACCTGCATCACTTTGACGCCCATGGTGATGCTCCTCAGTGATTGGGGCATGCTCTGCATCATCTTGGCAATGCCCACCTACGACTGGGACAAGTTCCGCAGCGCCTCGGCCATTCTCATCTGAGAGCGGGACATGTCCCGCAGCACCTCACCAAGGTCAGCCTGGTACTGGGTCACATCCCCCAGCAAGTTGGACATTCTGCTGTGGCCCTCAGCCGTGTCTGTCATTGACTGCGCCATGCCTTGGACACCTTCACTCATGTGCCGACGTCGTGCAGATGCCACCCTAGCAGTGTTGCCCTTGGTGTCACGCATTGCCGGTAACATTTCCAGCGCCCAAAGCCTCTGGGACTCCTCCAGTTGGCTATAGACCTGATGGAGTGTTGCTGACATCTCGATCCCAATGTCCTGACCGCACTCCAATGTCTGCATCATCTCCGGGTAACCCTGAACCAGAGGCTCAGCATCAGGTTGGGACCCAGCTGGATCTTGGGATCCAGCAGACCTCTGACCACTGTCTGGCCTTGGGGTTCCTGCCTCTACCTGATGTATATCAGTAGCAGTGTGGTGCTCACCAGACTATGCCCCAGAAGCCTGACCACTAACATTTCCCACTGAGGTCTGTGTATCTGCGCTGGTGGAGTGTGGGGATGACAGCTGTGCCGCCTCGATTGTGCCTTCCTCGGAACTCTACTCCGAGGTGGTCTCCTGGGAGGCTGGACAGGGGCCACCTATAATGGGCCAGCGCTGTCGGCTGGAGCACCTGCATGCGAATGGTCATTGCGAGAGATGAGCCAGTCAGTATGGCAAGAACAACTCATATTTGACAGGTCCTCCGGGTGGAGCCCAGAGCTTCCTCACCTCTGCGGCTTCCCCCAACCTCCGTGTGGGTGACCGCTCAGTCCTTAGCCACGTCAGTCATCTCCAGGGCCCGCTCCTCAAAGGAAGTGAGGATTCCTATGTGCGGCACATCTCTGCCAGTGTGGATCCTCTCCCACCAGTTGTGGGTGCTTTTCTTTAGAGGAGACAGAGGGCATCGTTAGCCACGTGCGTGGTTCACAGTGGTGGGAGGGGGAGTGTGAAAGAAAGTTTGAAGGGAGGGGGGAGCTCAAGGAAGGTTAGGGGCTGCATGGAGAATTGGGGGAGGGGTGGATGGTCGCAAGAGGGCAGAAAGGCCTCCTGGGGGGGGGGGGGTCATTAGTGTCGATCATTCATGCTCCCAGTGTAGGTCGTTGACCTTTCTTCGGCACTTGAGGCCCACCATCTCATCCCAGGCAGCATTGGCTGCCCTCTGACTCACACTCCAGGACCCTCAGGGGAACAATTAAGCAGATAAAGAAAAAAAATCAGTGGTTCATTGTCATCAGCTGAGACTGTCAGTGGTCAGTGACCTGAAGAAGCATTGTTATCCACACCCTGAAACAAAGGTTTTGAGATTAAATCTGTAGCACAACTGGTTTTAATGGGAGAAAGGTTGGACGTTTATATTGGCAAAAATAATCAAATAATTTATTATTGCAATATCATTGCACTTCCCAGCTCTAGAACAGTATGTAAAAATAGTTCCATGTAAAAGAATTGCCTCAATTAACTTTTGAAAAGACGTAGGTGAATTTCAACATCGAAACAATTTTTATATTTTTGGGAACTGTGCTCTTTAGTGTGTCACATTTAAGGCGGAATTTACCGGCTGTTCACGCCGGCAGGATAATGCAGTCCCACCGACGGTGCATCACTGACGGCGCACCCCGCCTCGGGGTTCCCGGTGACGAGCGGTGCATTCAATGGGAAATCCCGTTGAAAAAGGCAGGATCCGGAGATCCTGCTGGCCGGCTGCTTCCGTATCTGAAAAACACACGCCGAGCTGTACAGAAAATCCCACCGCGAGTGTTCCAATTATCACTTGCATTGTGCCACATTGAAAAGTATAATTTGACAAGGAATTTGGCAAAAAAAAGGTAAATTAAAGAAGGACCAGACTCTGATCTTATTGCATGGCAGAACAGGCTGCATCAGCTGAATTGTCTACTTCTATTCCCATGTTCTGATGAATGCTGATTACAAAGGGCGTCCTCTTGCCCATCTGAAAAGTGACTGATTTGCAGTTAAGCTGAAGAATCACTATTGTCTTTTCAAATATATTAATCTATCAGGATGCCAATCCAGTTGATTTGCCCAATTGACAAAATATAGCAATATTTTTGAATGGTATTTGCATTTAAAATGATCAAAGTAGTGTGGTAATCACCACTGTTGTATATATCACATATGGGATGTAATACGGTAAGGCTCCTGTACTACAGGTACGGGGGTAGATCCCTGCCTGCTGGCTCTGCCCAGTAGGCGGAGTATAAATGTGTGTGCTAACCGAGTTGCAGCCATTGCGGCAGCAGCTGAGGGAGGCTACACATCTCTGCTTAATAAAGCCTCGATTACACTCTACTCTCGACTCATCGTAATTGATAGTGCATCAATTTATCAAGCAGAGATTTTACAACGATAGACCTCTGCATCAAGCCAGATCGCCTGCAGCTGCACCTTCAAGCAGACAATGCCAAGTCGGCCATCGCCCATTGGCTAGCTTGCTTCGAAGCCTACATCAGATCTGTGACAGAACCACCCACAGAGGCACAGAAACTCCAGATCCTGCATACACGGCTGAGCTCCGATATCTTTCCCCTCATCCGGGACGCGCCTATCTATGCTGAGGCCATAGCGCTACTGAAAGAGAACTACACCCAGCAGACCAACAAACTCAATGCCAGGCACCTCCTGTCCATGCAGCATCAACTCCCCGGTGAGTCTGTGGAAGATTGCAGGCGTGCCCTGCACGCCCTGGCGAGGGACTGCGATTGCCAGGCCGTTTCGGCCGTTGAACATTACGAACTCCTAATCGGGGAAGCTTTTGTTATGGGCAAAGGGTCGGCGTATATCTGCCAGCGCCCCTTAGAAGGGGCTACCCTCAACCTTGCGGCGACCAAGAAACTCACGATCTCACGGATGGTCGCCTCCCGTAATGTACAAGCGTACACCCCCGACCGCATGGCGCCCCCTTCCTGGACATTGTGGACCCCACTAGCGAAAACCCCATCGTGGACCCCACCAGGGACCACTCCCAGCCAAACCCAAGCCTGCGCCGCGCAGCAGCCAGCCAATCCCGGGGGACGTAAGTGCTACTTCTGCAGACAGACAAAGCACCCCCGGCAGCGCTGCCTGGCGCGGAGCGCAGTCTGCAAGGCCTGCAGGAAGAAAGGACATTTCGCTGCTGTGTGCCAGGCCCACTGAATCACCGCGGTAACCAGGGCCATTGTTCCTGAACCACCCACATGCGACCCATGGGCGCCGCCATTTTCACCCCCGCAACCCACGTGCGGCCCATAGGCGCCGCCATCTTGCTTGCCTCAGGACACGTGCGGCCCATGGACACCGCCATCTTCCCTGCCTCATCTTCCCCGCCTCAGGAGCCCTGCTCGTCGGGCACCTCATCGGGCTGCTCATCACCCGCAACCACTGCCGACCAGCGAGGGGCCTTCCAACCAGCTACAGCTTGCCTCCATAACAATTGACAAGTCCCGGCCGCACAACCCCACAACCGCGTCAACGATGGTAAAGGTCGACGGGCACAAGACATTATGCCTTCTTGACTCCAGGAGCACAGAGAGCTTCATCCACCCCGATACGGTAAGGCGCTGCTTTCTCATAGTACACCCCATTAACCAGAGAATCTCGCTGGCCTCCGGATCCCACTCCATGGAGATCCGGGGGTACTGCACCGCCACCCTCACCATCCAGGGTGTAGAGTTCAGCGACGTCCGGCTCTATGTCCTCCCCAACCTCTGTACTGCCTTGCTACTCGGCCTGGGCTTCCAGTGCAACCTCCAAAGTCTCACCCTGAAATTCGGCGGGTCCTTACCACCCCTTGTTGTATGCAGTCTCACGACCCTTAAGGTCGACCCGCCTTCTCTGTTTGCAAACCTCACCCCGGATTGCAAACCTTATGCCACCAGGAGCAGACAGTACAGTGCCCAGGACTGGACCTTCATCAGGTCCAGCGGCTGCTGCGGGAAGGCATCATCGAGGCCAGCAACAACCCCTGAAGAGCCCAAGTTGTAGCTGTGAAAACTGGGGAGAAAAACAGGATGGTTGTTGACTACAGTCAAACCATTAATCGGTACTCGCAGCTCGACACGTACCCCCTCGCATGCATATCTGATATGGTCAATCAGATTGCAGAGTCGCGGGTCTTCTCGATAGTGGACCTGAAATCTGCCTACCACCAGCTCCCCATCCGGAAGGCGGACCAGCCGTACACTGCGCTTGAAGCGGACGGCCACCTTTACCACTTCCTTAGGGTTCCCTTCGGCGTCACTAATGGAATCTCAGTCTTCCAACGGGAGATGGACTGAATGGTTGACCGGTACGGACTGCGTGTCACCTTCCCATACCTGGATCACGTCACCATCGGCGGCCACGACCAGCAAGACCACGACGCTAACCTTCCCAAATTCCTCCACACCGCCAAACTCCTCAACCTAACGTACAACAAGGAGTAGTACGTGTTCAGCACCAACCGCTCAGTCATCCTTGGCTACGTGGTGCAAAATGGGCCCGACCCCGATCGCATGTGTCCCCTCATGGAACTCCCCCTCCCCACTGCCCCAAGGCCCTGAAACGATGCCTTAGGTTCTTCTCATACTACGCCCAGTGGGTCACTAACTATGCGGACAAGGCCCGCCCACTCATTAACTCCACCGTTTTCCCCCGATGGCCAAGGCTCACCAGGCCTTCAACCGTATCAAGGCCGACATCGCCAAGGCCGGGATGCACGTGGTCGCGAGACGCTCCCCTTCCAAGTCGAGAGCGATGCATCAGATGTTGCCCTAGCCGCCACCCTCAACCAGGCAGGCAGGCACGTGGCACTCTTTTCACGCACCCTCCATGCCTCCGAAATTCGGCACTCCTCCGTCGAGAAGGAGGCCCTTGCCATCGTAGAAGCTATGCGGCACTGGAGGCATTACCTGGCCGGCAGGAGATTCACTCTCCTCACTGACCAACGGTCGGTTGCCTTCATGTTGAATAACACACAGCGGGGCAAGATCAAAAATGATCAAATCTTGAGGTGGAGGATCGAGCTCTCCACCTACAAATACAAGATGTTGTATCGCCCCGGTAAGCTCAACGAGCCCCCTGGTGCCAGCGCACAAGTGGACCGACTCCGGACCCATCACGGCGTTCTCTGTCACCCAGGGGTCACCCGGTTCTTTCACTTCATAAAGGCCCGCAACCTGCCCTACTCCATTGAGGAGGTCAGGGCTATCACCAGAAACTACCAGGTGTGCGCGGAGTGCAAACCACACTTCTACCGGCCAGACCGCGTGCACCTAGTGAAGGCCTCCCGCCCTTTGAACTCCTCAGCATGGATTTCAAAGGGCCCTACCCCTCCACCGACCGAAACACGTATTTCCTTAACGTGGTCGACGGATACTCCAGATTCCCCTTCGCCGTCCCATGCCCCGGTATGACCGTCATCAAAGCACTCAACACCATCTTTGCCCTGTTAGGTTTCCCCGCCTATATCCACAGCAACCATGTATCCTCATTTATGAGCGATGAGCTGCGTCAGAACCTGCTCAGCAAAGGCATCGCCTCGAGCAGGACGACCAGCTACAACCCCCGGGTAAACGTGTAGGTGGAGCGGGAGAATGGGACAGTCTGGAAGGCCGTCCAGCTGGCGCTGCAGTCCAGGAAACTCCCGACCTCCCGTTGGCAGAATGTCCTCCCTGACGCCCTCCACTCCATCCGATCGCTACTTTGCACTGCGACTAATGCAACCCCCCATGAACATTTCTTTGCCTTCCCCAGGTTTTGCTCCCAACATGGCTGGCAGCTCCAGGACCCGTTCTCCTCTGCAAGCACGTGCGGCTCCACAAGGTGGACCCATTTGCAAGAGGGTACAGCTACTCCATGAAGACCTGCGGTACGCCTACGTGGCGTACCCCAACGGCCGCCAAGACACAGTCTCCCTCAGGGACCTGGCACCAGCTGGGTCCCCACCGCCACCCTGCCCCGGTGCCACCCTTCCTCCCCCCCCCCCCCCCCAGCGCGGGTTAGGTACGTTTTGGCGCCAACCGTTTTGGCGCCGGCTGTTTTGGCGCCGGACGTTTTGGCGTCAACATGAGGGAGGTGTGTTCATCAAATTTAGTAGTCGCACAAACTTTGTTACATTTTGTTTAAAAACCAGCGTTCTTACTCATACATGATATGTATTTAAGGGCTTGCTGGTTTTGACTGGATCATCAAGAATTGTAAACGCTATCTTTGATACCTTGCTATTTAATAGTTACAAGTTAGCATGTATTCTAATGTATGAAAATCAAATGTATTTCTAAATTTGCTTGCAAACGGTTTAAGTGAATGGTGGACATGGTAAAGTTGAAAGTGTTGGGCCGAGACAGCCACCCGCGTTGTATCCGAGCCGCGGATATCCATGATGGGGGTTTTAAATTTATTTAAAAATCTATGCTAGCGCTTCCCATTGTGAGTCTACGGGGGGCAGGGGGAGAGGTCAGACCCCCGTAGACTCACAATGGGAAGCGCTAGCATAGATTTTTAAATAAATTTAAAAGCCCCATCGTGGATCCAATTAAAACAGTGTCAATTTCAGCGGCCGGCTCACTTTGATCCGGAGAGGGAAGCTGCTCTCACTGAAACAATCAGCCGGCCGCTGAAATTGACACTGCTGGCTGCTCTCTCCCTCCAATCAGAAACATTAAAACTTAAAAGTTGGATTGGAGGGAGAGAGCAGCGGGCAGTGTCAATTTCAGCGGCCAGCTTCCCTCTCCGGATCAAAGTGAGCCGGCCGCTGAAATTGACACAACTGACAGTTCAAAATAGTAAATTGAATGTTTCAACAACAAATACAATAGTTTTCAGAATACAAGAATTTCTATCGTCTGCGCCCAAACGGCCGCGCCAAATTGGCTGCGCCCAATTGTCCCATGGCGCCCAAACGGCTGCGTCCAAACGGCCGCGCCAAAACGGCCGCGCCCAATTGTCCCATCCCCCCCCCAGCGCACCTCACCACAGTCCCCGTTCCAGGATGATCCGTCCTCCCCTTGGTCCCACCCCGGGATGAAAATGAGGTCTACACGCTCCCGAGTCACCGGCGACCGAGCCGACACCTGCATTGCCACCAGGACTGCGGCACTCACAATGGAGGTTCAAGGCACCCGATCGGCTTAATTTGTGAACTTTCCCCAAAATGTTTACCTTAAAATGCATGTAAATTGTTTTCCACCATCCCTGCTGGACTCTTTTCTTTTTAACAGGGGTGAATGTGGTAGTCACCACTGTTGTATATGTCACATACGAGGTGTAATACGGTAAGGCTCCTGTAGTACAGGTACAGGGGTAGGTCCCTGCCTGCTTGCTCCACCCAGTAGGCGGAGTATAAATGTGTGTGCTCACCGAGCTGCAGCCATTTCAGCAGCAGCTGCGGGAGGCTACACATCTCTGATTTATTGAGCCTCGATTACACTCTACTCTCGTCTCGTCGTAATTGACAGTGCATCAAGTAGACATTTTTATTTTTAGGGAACCTCTCCTGGTTCTATTAATGGTTCCAATTCTACTGCATTGTATTTCGCCCAAATCAGTTGAACAAGTTTCCTTCCAGGTGCTGTTGTTAGTACTTTGATTCATGGTTTGCTTGTGTGATTATCAGCTTAATTTATACATGATAAAATTGTACTAGATGGTGCCAGAGTTAAGCGGCGGCATTCTCTAACACCCCCCCCCCCCCCTCCCCCGGCCACGGTGTATCCACATTAGTGCATTAAAGTGCTGTACTACTACTACCACTGAGAACAAAAGGAAAATTTGTACTCGAGATATCTACATGGTTGAATTATTTATCTCAAACTTAATAATTTCAGTAGTCTTAAGTTGGGGTGAAGCATGAACTCACGAGAAGAATGGCATAACTGAAGGTGTAAACCTCCACGTGAAACTCTAATATAATTCCCATCAAGCGGCATTGTTAAATGCTTAAAAGCCGATTACTTGGCAAGCATTACAGCTGGGTGACAGTACAGGGAGCCCAGAAGAGAAACAACAGGAGAGGGCGAGAAATAGTAAACTGGAGAAAATAAATCAGATAAATTATAAACAGGATTGTTGCAAAAAACAATAATTAAATAGAACATAAAATATTTTATTTGTAAAAAAAGATTTTTGATACAAAGAAAGTCTGTCAGGTTACAAAATATTTAAAGGGTTGGGGAGCGGGGAGAAGGACATGCAGAGTTGATAATTTCCCACGTGCCTAATTTGTCAAATGCTCAACTGGCAAATGCCCAATGATATTCTCAACCATATGAAACAGAACTTAATACCTCTTTGCTGGTTGTCCATGGCATTTGCTTTTGATTGCTATCCTGTGTTCTCTGCTCCAACTCTTCTGATATTAATTAATCCTACCCAAAGAACACCATTATGATGCTGGATCTGTGCTGCACCATCAGTTGCCATCTTGGGAAGAGGGAAGAGTCATGGTTAAAAATTGGATGAAAAATTTCACGTCAAAATGCCAGAAAGTCAAAAGTCAGCTGTGATTATATTATAAATAAAATTATTTTGGATTTGTGTCGAATGATATCTGTTGACAAAACCCCCCAGAAAAGTAGCTTTTTCATAATGTTTACTTTTTTATGGTAATATCCGTTTTGAACATCACTGACTGTGTATCGAAAAGGTGAACAGTTCTGCAGCAATGGCAGAACTGCTGGCAAATATATATTTAAACAAAAAGCTAGTTCCCATGGGCTTATTGCTCACTGTAAACTGAAATGCACTGATGCACTTTCTGTTGATATGCTAATGTGTTACTAGGGTGATTGTGAAGAGATTCTGAATTATTTTTCTGTGGAATGACTGAAGAGGAAAACTCACTACAACCAGACAGTAAACATATTCACAAAGCTTCCTTCATCTGGACTCGGGCCTCTATTATATAGCTTTTGTGAGTAGTCAAAGACAAGCATAAGCATGACTAGGTTTATTTAAATGGATGCCGGATATATTAAAAATATCAAAGCATTACTTCAGTTAATGATTGTCAATACTATGCTGTACGGATGAAATAACATGGTTTTCGATTTGTTATGAGTTTAATTTATTTTATGGTCATAATTGAAACTTAATATTTGTGATGTGATGATAACTGTGGTCCACCTCTATAATGGAGAATCTAAAGTGATTGCAGTGATTCAATAAGGAAAGTTGTGATGATTAGTATGTTGTATGATTGGCTGTCATCTCCATGGTGATAAACAGTCATGGTATTGATCATGACTGAACCAATTAGAAAAGACAGTAAGAGCAGACGCATTTTCTCACTCATGTTTGAGCCATTTAGATGATGTTCAGTGGCTTATTAGTACCCAATAATGAGACATAGTGGAATTTTTAATGTAAGAGTGTGTAATTATCATATTAATAGCCTTCCTTTTGAGATGAATGTGATGCAAATTTAAAGAACGTGGTAAATGGCCGGAATTCTCCGAATGTTCGCTGGCGGCTGAATTCTCTGGTCCTGCCTGCAGCGCACTCCCGCCCGTGCATTTTCTGACAGCGTGGGGTGACTTTCATGGGAAATCCCATTGAAGGCAATGGGAGCAGATAATTCCGCCGCCAGGCAATGGCAATGGTGCAATAAACATAAGGCCTTAGAATCCCGCCCATGACAAGTTTTAACTTGGAGAATCTGTTAGCTGAAGAAATTTATGGATGTCATGATTCAGTAATTTGACTTTGTGCCATTTATTCTTGGAAAAGGACAGAAAATGTTTTTGCTGATTTTTTAAATAGAAAAGCCAGTTGGTCAGAGAACTGGAAATGGGTAAACATATAAAGAATGCACTTGTATTTCATGCTCTTTAATCAATCATTAATCAGACGCATTCATAAATGTGAGTCAGGTTGGCCAAATGGTGTCACAGCACTGCAGAAGCAGATGATCTACTGAGACTTGAGTTTGAATATCTTGATTGGCATTCACACTTAATCAGATATTCACTTCTGGCAACTTTCTGCAGCTTGGCAATGTTAATTAGTAAAATAAACTGGAGATGCTTTCCTCCGCTGCTGTGCACAAATGGTGTGTCGACAATGGCATTGAATTGACGCTGTTCATAATATGACCTTTTGTTGGCCATTAATTTTATTTTCTACAAAATAATTGATGGTGTTTTTTGGATTAAACTCAGGTTTTATTTTGTTATTTAACATGCCAAAACTCTACAAGACTGATCTGATGCAGATCTGCCCAGTTAATCTTTTTGGGAATTGTGGGCCACAGCTTAAAGAGACTTTCAAATGATAGAGGTACTCAAATTGTATAATAAATAGAAGAACAAGGAATGATAAGTGAAATGGTCAGATAGGATTCTGCACAATTAGTCATTATAGTATAAAGAACTAGAGAAATTCCTATTAATTTCTGTTGAAGTATAAAAAAAAGAGTAAATAACGAGGAATAAACAAGGAAGGGCGCAACTCCCCCCTTTTCCCCATAACCCAACTGATCATAACAGGATTTAAAATTAATTGGAAGAATGAATGCGCTAATTCATTGTGTGACTTCATGTGCAACAAACATTTTTTTTTATAAATTTAGTGTACCCAATCATTTTTCCAATTAAGGGGCAATTTAGCATGGCCAATCCACCTAGCTTGCACGTTTTTGGGTTGTGGGGGCGAAACCCACGCAGACACGGGGAGAATGTGCAAACTCCACACGGACAGTGACCCAGAGCCGGGATCGAACCTGGGACCTCAGCGCCGTGAGGCGGTTGTGCTAACAACTAGGCCACTGTGCTGCCCTTTGTGCAACAAACATAAGGTGTTAGTTTTATTGTACAAAATAACTCACCCTGTTAAAGCTATAAAAATAGAAAAAAATGTAAATGCATCCTCAGTTGTTGCAATGTGCACATACAGACGTACACATACAAATACATACATGCAAAAATGCAAGTTGCACAGTCGAGGTGGTTAACTTTTGGCCAAATCAAGATACAACAAAAAAAGGAAAAGATATAAAGTGTTTATTGTTTATGCACTTCACTGTTGTTCATCGCTGAGACAGTTCCTAAAGCTACTGTTGTTTCCTGGAATTGCTGCTTTGGAATTAGAAACCTTCATTAAAATTGCTCTGTCTGCTGTCCACAGTATGGAATAAGCAGACATGATTCAATTCATTTGAGAGAGGGAGAGAGAGAGAGAGCGAGGTAGAGAGAGAGAAAGGGATTATAGCCTTTTAATGCTTCAGATGTACTTTCACAAGTAAAAGTACTTTCCTAGACTGACACAAAGCCGACAGGGTTTTATAAAATATTTTTTAAAATATCATGTGATGACTGATCATTGATATGCAATGGAAAACAATCAATAGCCTATTCCCGTTAATGAAAGAGGTTCCACCTCTAATGGTCAAAACTATTGATATACAATAGAGGCAAAAGTGGCCCCGAGCACTTCCCTTGCCCATAATTAGTTTCATGAGTTCTCTTTCGTTACCTGGTAGTCCTGGGAGGCAGAACTCTAAAGCAGTAGTGGGCAACCTGTGGCCCAGGGGCGACATGCGACCCTTCTGACTGCGGCCAATGAGACATTTTGTTAACCGTTGCCCACAAAGAGAGTTCTCACATTCCGCTGGTTTCCGACCGCGTAATTTGTTTCCTCCCAGTATGATGTACGTAAAGCAAGGGCAAGTGAAGTAAGGTGCATGCTGATTGCACACGACATTGGCTGTGATAGCCGTGTGCTTCCTCTGCATCCGAAGTGTAAATATTTATATTGTTTTTACTATTTGAAGTTGATGATCATTCTATTAATGTATGAATGATTATGCACTTTAAATGCAGCATGTACTCTATCTTATTCCTTGATCATGGTCAGTGAACCCGATTTCAATCTCGCAGCCCACTGAGATGAAGGAGGGTGACTCATGCGGTCTACCCATGAGCCTGGGTTGCCTATCACTGGTCTCAGGCAGTATTGTCCATGCTGTTTGGAGTCTGTTTTGACAAGGGAATGTGTAACAATGTCAAGACTCAAATTTTCAATGTAATTTGCTTTTATAACTTTCAGAAACTTGGCCAGATTGTAATCAGAAATGTCAGGTAACCTGTTACAGCCATCTTAAGCCAGTGTCTTGGCCGTGATCTAGTGGCCCCGGATTTGCACCGGAGAGATTAGGTTTGAAATCTTCCCTGGCCCCTGCCGGTGATATGATAAGAACGTGAACCAGCTTTCCATATGTTATAAAATTCTTAAAGGGTTTCACACAGTTATGTCCCCCACAACAATATATCCTATAATAATAATCTTTATTGTCACGTAGGCTTACATCAACACTGCAGTGAAGTTACTGTGAAAAGTCCCAAGTCGCAACATTCCGGCACCTGTTCGGGCACATAGAGGGAGAATTCAAAGTGTCCAATTCACCTGACACGCACATCTTTCGGGAGTTTGGGAGGAAACCAGAGCACCTAGAGGAAACCCATGCAGACACGGGGAGAACATGCAGACTCCGCACAGGCAATGGCCCAAGCCGGAAATCGAACTTGGGATCCTGGCGCTGTGAAGCAACAGTGCTAACCACTGTGCTACCGCGCCACCCATAACCACTGTGCTACTGTGCTACCTATGGCAGCATGACATCAGGCTGGCGTGATTCACTGCTGTTTTTTAGAAACTAAAAACAGTCACGATGACCACACCGGGGGCACAGAGATGCCTGAAGCTTCTGTGTGTCGAGGTACTTGCCTGGACATTGCCCCCGGCATCCTGGTGTTGTGTGCCAGGGGACATTGCCAGGAGCATTGTCAGGAGGCACAGGCATGAGGATTCTGGCAAGGCTCGTTACTGTCCTTCATTCGGGAGGGCCCCTTCTGCGTGTGGGGGAGTTCCTTTTATCCTTTTATCGGGGGAGGGGGTGGGAGGGGGATCTTTAATTTCACAAGGACGCCCCAATCTCAGAATCTCAGCGTTGCTGGTGTGCTTCGGCCCCGCCCCACCAGCTGGATTTGTGATCCTCCCCAGCACTCTGAAATTGCACACTGCTGTTGAATCTGGCCAGAAACTGTGTCTGCGAAGTCAGCGAGTTTCACAAAGCATTTCTCACCCAATCCACCAGTATAAAATTACACCCCTTGTTTTAACAGTTGAAACTGCCTTTTTTTTTAAAGTTCAGAATGAAAGTCCAGCAAATGAAATTGATATTTAACATTTGACAACAAAGGCAGGTTGGGTGGATTGCCCTTAGTGTCCAAAAGGTTAGGCGAGGTTATTGGGTTACAGGAATAGGGTGGAAGTGAGGGCTTAACTGGGTCGGTGCAGACTCGATGGGCCGAATGACCTCCTTCTGCACTGTATGTTCAATGTTCTATGTTCTATACCTCCACAGCAATACTATTGGATAATTCCTTGTCTAATTAAATGAGCATTTCAAATGTCTCTTCTAAATTCAATATCAACCCGTTATGATTTGAGTTTGTATAAAATATTGCATAAAACATTGTCGATTTATAGCATAATTAGAAGGGACAAATAGCCATAAATGATCATCTTGAATGATTCCTGGGAATTATTGTCAGAAGAAAACATTTCCATTTTTTTCAAATCATGAAAAGGGACCAAAAAGGAAAAAGAAAATCATGCTTAATAAATTGTTATGTCTGGAGCCAAACATAGTCAAGGGGCTGGATTCTATGATTCCGAGACGAAGTGCTGATGACGGCGTGAGAACGATGGCGTTTTACGATAGAAAAAACAGCGCAAAACGGCCACCGATCCTCCGTCTGGAGGGAGACTGGCAGGCACACAATGTAGAGCACCTGGCTGTAGCTGCGGATAAGGCCAGAGAATTGCCGGGGCTGTGGGCATGCATGCCGTGCAACAAGGCCTGCCAAATAGTGATCCCCTTTGGCCAAGTTTGCCACCCCTGGACCACCCCTCACCAGTGCCCCTAGCCCCCGCTCCCGCCAAAGTCCCCTGTGCCCGCGGATCGGCTCCCGTCCCCCCCACTCCCCAACTGTGGCGGTGCTGGACTGAATCCTCAGCCGCCACACCGAGTTTCCAGAAAAAAACACCACATGCAACCAACGCTGTCGGGAACTCGGCCCATCGGGGGAGGAGTATAGAGGGGAGGGCCACAGGAAACATCTTGAGGCCCTCCAGACGGCGTGTGCCGTACTCTGCGAGTACGCCATTTTAGAAGGAGTGGAGCATCGCAAAAGTGGTGCCGTCCCCGATATTGCCACTGCCATGATGTACAGGCACAGACATAATGATATACAGACAAGCAGCTAATGGACACAGAGAACAGGACATGACCAATAAGCAGGCAGGACACTCAGGGGTGGGATCTGACTATAAAAGACACAAGGCACTCACACTCCACCTCTTTCCACTGATGAACACCTAGAGAGTCAGTCAAGGGTGTTGTTACAATCTCACACCTCCACCACGTGGCTGAGAGCTAGTCTGGTTCAGTCAGACAGAGCAACCACACGTAAGTTAGCAGAGAGTCAAACTCAGAGAACTGTGCTAACTGTGCTATTCGTTCAATAAACCTGATTGAACTAACTTCAAGGTCTGGAGTATCTTTCTGATCTAAGCTGCATCCAGTTGCAGCCAGTGTTCGACCAGTGTACCTAACACGACATGATACCAGGAGACTACTAATTTAAGGTGGCTTACCTCAGTCCGTTCCGTGACGCCCAGCAAATGTATCCCGGAACCATGGAACAGATTCAGGCTCCTCACCAGCTCAAGAACTCCGGCAATCTCAGTGCCAACTGGCAGATATTCAAGCAAAAGTTTCTGCTGTAAGCCTCAAACCCCGAGGGTGTGTCTGAGGGTGTGGTTGCGCCTGATGCAAGGAAGATCGCACTTTTCCTCTCAACAGCGGGTGATCAAGCCATCGAACTCTTCAACTCGTTTAACTTCACCGAAGGCCAGGACAAGACAAAGTTTCAGACCATCCTGGACAAGTTCGATAGTCACTGTGAAGTGGACACCAATGAAATCTTCAAGCGCTACGTATTCAAACAACGTCTTCAAGGTAAAGATGAATCTTTCAATGCCTTCTCAACTAGCCTCCGCCTGTTAGCGCTGTCCTGCAACTTTGTTGATATTGCTGACTCCATGATCAGAGAACAAATCGTGTTTGGAGTTCACTCTGATCCTCTGAGAGAGCAGCTCTTAAAAATCAAGCATATGACCCTGCCAGTTGCGGTTGAAACATGTACAGTGCATGAGAATGGAAAAAAATCGGTATTCCCAATACAAATCGGCTGAAAATGAGAAACGTGCCTCCCACGAGGCAGTGAGTATGCAGACCATCTCCCGGATGCAGCGCCTCAGCATTGAAGACAGCGGCCATCTTGCGTGCTTTTTCCAGAGCCCCACGCATGTGCGATGCGAACGGGATAACGAAGTGGTCGACACGCACACTGCACAGGTGCAGATGTCTGCCGATCGCACTGTGCATGTGCGACACGCACACGACGCTGAAGTCATGACATGCCCGAACTGTGGCAAAGCCCACTTAAAGGGACACTGCCCTGCAAGATGCAGGCGATGTTTAAACTGCGGGAAGCCTGGACACTATGCAGCCCTGTGCAGATCTGCACCACCAGTCAGGGGCCAGCATTCCCAATTCCGACGACGGCCCATCCAGAATGTGCAATGATGATTACAGGATTCTGATCCTGGCAGTACAACGGATTCAGAGGACGAGTGCCTGGAGTCCGCCTACCAAGTGGGCATCATTGCCACACGTGAACATGCCACACCTAACTCATCTCTCTTTCAGTCCATCCTCGCTGTGGATTCAGAGGACGAATGGCGTGCGGTGATGCAGGTCAACCGCTGCTCCATCCAGTTTAAGCTGGACACAGGTGCTTCTGCCAACCTCCTCTCACAGGCAGACTTCAAACACATCAAGAAGCCCCCGAAGGTTCTTCCAGCAGCCTGCCCCCTCCTGGACTATAACAGTTATGGCATCACGGCACTGGGGCCCTGCCATCTACTCGTCTCCAACCGGAGCACCCATGCATGGCTAAGGTTTGAAATTGTCAAGCCGGACAGGGCATCCCTATTGGGCGAGAATGCCTGCAAAAAGCTAAACCTGGTGCAGCGGGTTTATTCAACGACATCCTCCAATGTAGATCTTCAAGCTGGCATTGACAACATCCTCGCTCACTATCCAGATGTGTTTGACGGGATGGGCACTTTGCCATATCGGTACAAGATCCTACTGCGACCTAGTGCCAAGCCAGTGGTCCATGCACCACGCTGGGTCCCGGCTCCGTTGAAGGAGCGCCTGAAGGAACAGCTCAAGGAGCTGCAACTGCAGGGGATCATTTCCAGAGTAACCGAACCGACTGACTGGGTCATCTCGATGGTGGTGGTTAAAAAACCCTCTGGAGACCTGCGCATCTGCACTGATCCCAAGGATCTCAACCAGAGTATAATGCGGGAACACTACCCCATCCCGAAGCGGGAGGAACTCACCAGTGAGATGGCACATGCACAGTTTTTCATGAAGTTAGATGCGTCACATGGATTCTGGCAAATCCTGCTGGATGAGTCCAGCAGAAGGCTCTGCACCTTCAACACACCGTCTGGCAGGTACTGCTATAACCGTATGCCTGTTGGCATCGTCTCGGCATCAGAGATATTTAATCGCATCATGGAGCAGATGATGGAAGGCATCGAAGGTGTTCGTGTGTATGTGGACGACGTCATCATATGGTCCACGACCCCTGAGGAGCATGTTTCCCATCTCCAGCAGGTATTCCGCCATGTCCACGCCAATGGCCTGAAGCTGAACAGCGCCAAATGTTGCTTTGACATGACAACACTCTAGTTCCTCGGAGACCAGATCTCTCAGCAGGGCGTGTGCCCAGACACAGACAAGGTCAAGGCCATCGCAGCCATGAAGGTCCCGGAAGACAAGAAGGCGGTATTGCGCTTCCTGGGCATGGTCAATTTTCTGGGCAGGTTCATCCCAAACATGGCCTCACACACCATGGCTCTACAAAACCTAGTGAAGAAGTCCACTGCCTTCAAGTGGAAGGCGGCCCATCAAGCAGAGTGGTTGGAGCTGAAAGCCAAGCTCACCACCGCACCCGTGTTGGCATTTTTCGACCCAGACAGCGCAACGAAAATCTCGACAGATGCAAGTCAGGATGGCATCGCTGCGGTCCTGCTGCAACGCGATGACACTTCATCCTGGGCACCAGTTGCCTACGCATCAAGGGCAATGACCGCCACCGAACAAAGGTATGCACAAATCAAGAAGGAAAGCCTGGGCCTTCTCACTGGTATTCTCAAGTTTCACGACTATGTCTATGGCCTGTCGACATTCACAGTCGATGCGGATCACAGGCCGCCTGGTCCACATTATCCACAAGCACCTGAATAACATGACACCTCGGTTGCAGCGCATCCTCCTGAAACTCAGAAAGTATGACTTTGACCTGGTATACACGCCTGACAAGGAGCTCATCATTGCCGATACACTGTCCTGCTCCACACCGTGCCTAGTGAACCAATGAACGTCATCCGGCAAATTGAATCACAGGTTGAATCACAGGTGCAGCTGTGTGCTTGCACCCTCCCGGCATCTGATGAGAAGGTGATTTGTATCCGTGAGGAGACAGCCAACGACCCCCCTCTTGCAGTGTGTTATGCAACACCTAGCCAATGGCTGGCAAAAAGGGCAGTGCCCTCAATTTTTCAATGTAAAGGACGACCCGACGGTCATTGATGGTATCCTACTCAAACTGGCCTGGATTGTAATTCCACAGTCTCCAGAGCTTGGTGCTCCATCAAATCCATGAGGGCCACCTGGGTGTGGAACAGTGCAGATGCAGAGCCAGGCAGGCTGTTTACTGGCCCGGGATCAGGCAGGACATCGCAAACATGGTCCTTAACTGTGTGACCTATCAATGTTTCCAGTCAGCGCAGAGTAAGGAGGCACTTCAGCAGCATGAAATCGAAACCTTACCGTGGTCCAAGGTTGGCATCGACCTCTTTCATGCAAATGGTCGTGACTACATGTCAATCATTGATTACTTTTCCAATTACCCTGAAGTCGTGAAGCTCTCAGACCTCACATCTTGGACCATCATCAAGGCCTGTAAGGAGACGTTCTCCAGGCATGGTATCCCACTCACTGGCATGAGTGACAATGGCCTGTGCTTCAGCAGCCGTGAATCGTCTCTGTTCGCCCAGTCGTTCCAGTTCAAACACGTCACTTCCAGCCCACACTATCAGCAGTCAAACGGAAAGGTTGAGAAAGGAGTGCACATAGTGAAGCAGCTCATCTGCAAGGCCGCAAATTTTGCATCTGACATTCACCTTGCGCTGCTTGCGTGCAGGGCGACCCCACTGTCCACTGGCATGTCACTGGCTGAACTCTTGATGAACAGGAACCTGCGAACGACACTTCCAGCCGTACACGTGCCCAACCTGGATCATCTCCCGGTGCTGCAGAAGGTGCAGCAACTCCCGGCAAAAACACGGCTATGATGCTCATGCCACTGATTTGCCCGTGTTATCCCCATCAGACACTGTTCGAGTCAAGAGCCCTGATGGAGGCTGATCAGCTCCAGGTGTCGTCGTTCGACAGGCTTCCCCCCCCGCTCGTATGTTGTATGTACGGCTGATGGTTCTGTTGTGCAACAAAACAGACGGGCACTGCGCAAAGTTGCCTGCCCACAACCACTTCTTCTCCGTTTGCTTCTGTTGTTTTGCCACCTCCTGATACCTCGGCTCACGAGGCCATCAGTCAGGCTTCAATCCCGCCCATCAAGGCGCTGTCGTCCCCACCACCACTTTTCCGGTGGTTGGCCAGGATCAGACGCAAGCCACAGAGACTGGACTTATGAACATTTGTTCTGTTTGCTATGTTCTGTGTTCTCGCATTAGACAGCTGTTTTCACATGTACATATGTTCACATCCACTGCATGTATATATGTTAATATTGGCCTATTCTTGTAAATACGTTCACATATGTCATCCAAACATAAAAAAGGGGAGATGTCATGATATGCAGTCACACACATAATGATATACAGACAAGCAGCTAATGGGCATAGAGAACAGAACATGGCCAATAAGCAGGCAGGACACTCAGGGGTGGGATCTGACTATAAAAGACATGATGCACTCACACTCGGCCTCTTTCAACTGATGAACATCTCGAGAGTCAGTCAGGAGTGTTGTAACAACCTCACACCTCCACCACGTGGCTAAGAGCTAGTCTGGTTCAGTCAGACAGAGTAACCACACTTAAGTTAGCAGAGAGTCAAACTCACAGGGAACTGTGCTAACTGTGCTATTAGTTCAATAAACCTGATTGAACTAACTTCAAGGTATGGAGTATCTTTCTGATCTAAGCTGCGTCCAGTTGCGGCCAGTGTTCGACCAGTGTACCTAACACAATAGCCACCAATGGGGATTCTCCGGCCGATTGCCGAACGCGATTTTGGCGTTGGAGACCGGAAAATCCCGCCCAAGATGCTGTATCAGTATTAATTCAATAAAACAAATAGAAATAATATTAAACTTTTATGTAACTCCATAAATGAAGGGAGCTGAACTCACAACTTGGAAATGCATGTTATTAACCTATGATGTTCCAGTTTCAATTGCAATGTTCACTTGTGCAGCTGAGCTCAGTAACTCTTCCATTATCCCACCAATGATCTCATAAAAATACCCTATTAATCAAAATCAATTATGCTAATCTGCAGTGGTACAACAAATAAATTGGAGATTTTAAAGTTAGTGTGAATCCTTTTCTCTTCAAGTTAGGTAGACAATGTTTTGCCATCTGCTGGGTGGTGCACGGTGCTTCAACTCTGTTCATGTTGGTGATAAAAGACATGACACTTGCTGTACATATGTGAAGCATGCTTCATTAACAGTGATTTGTTTTAAAGTTGAAGAGAACTGACACACTTTACCGCCCCACTGCTTAATAGAAACAGATAGAAAATCGGTCAGAGAATTTCATGGTTTGTTTAGCCATGACAACTAAAGTAAAATATATTTGAGGTGAAAACAATGACATTTTATTTTAGAAATTAATTATTGATAGTCCAAGGTCAGCCAACTGAGGCTTTTATATATTTTTTTTGTGTGGTCAGCATTGCCTATTGTTATGAGCTGGTGGAACATTTACCAATGAAGTAAATTGTCTGACTCAGTGCAGTACAGTGTATCTTCACCTTTTTGCTCTGGGGAGTTTCTTTATTGCTAACATCTGTACATTACTCAATTGTTGAGCTTTTGCCCTCCATGCGTGTACAGGGGATTATGTTTACAAGACAAGCAGGACCTACTGCCATTTCTTTCACAACATGCTTGGGTGCTGTGCTTTTGATTATTCACTCTGAATAGATAATTGCATAATTTATTAATCACCAAATAAATTGTTTTTAGCTGGATCAGCCAAACAAAATTCCAATGTCATTGGTGCATTCTGATGGTAGGTAGAACACTGGATGCTTGCTCTTAATTCTTCTTCAAATTGGCTTTTCCCACAGATTAGAGATTGTCGCTTGAAAAGGAAGTCTTCTATTAACTGCTGATTGTACGAGAGGCTTGTTTGCCCTTGGCAACTGAAGATGATGTTACTATGGAAACTACTGTTACTACAATCATTCATTGGCTGCCTTGCAGGTAAAATATCTCATTAATACACTTGATCTGTGCATAGAAAAATATCCATCATAATTTCTGTTCAATAATGTTATCTTTTTCACTTTCTAAATGTTTTTAAAAATGTAAAGTAGAGTTTCATTTCTTCTTGAGCAGATTTATTTGGAATTACCTGATGTATTCAAGAGATGCAGATTAATTTTATCTAGTGATAATCTGCTAAGGAACCAAAAGCAGACTTTGTTTAAAGCAGTTTTGTTCCACACTAACAGGGGAATTCGTTGATCATTTTTGAACCATATTCTAACTAATTTCTACACTATATTGTGTAATCATTTGCATTAGATAATGTGAACTGGAACACAGTCAATTATGAAACATATCAAAAGTACTCTCCCCAGGAGTACTGTATTAGAAATGTTTATCCAGTAAATGTTCTGTATCTTTGAATCATAATGATTATACCAATTGTTTCCAAATATAGAGGTGAATTGAATAATGGTGATATTTTAATATTACAATTGATGTATATATCCATTGCTGTACATACTTGATATAATTTTGGAATTTGCCTTCTCATGTCACTGTTGTCGAAGTAACGCGGTGAACCAATCTGTTTCTTACACTTGCAATAATTACAGCAGACTCAAATCGTCAAGTAAAACAATTATTTATAAATAATGGATTATACAAGTACTTTGTTCATTCACATTCAGCCATGATTTAATTCCATTATTTAAAATGGAAATTGATGATTAAATCTTTGTTCACTTGAAGAAAATATCAAATTCCTTCAGAGCATAATCATTGCTCTTTTGGAGAGTCTAAGAAGTAGGTAAATATCATGGAATAGGAAGGAACAGTTTGCTGTGAAACCTGTTTTCGCTGCATGGTGTTGTTGCCAAAGTTTGCACCATAACAGATGTGGGATCTGCTACTGTGCAAACAATTATGATGTCATTTTCTTGAGACTAAATTCTTATCATTGAAATTCCATTTCAGATTTTCCTTTGGTCATAAATGTTACGTGAATAGTTTAATTGTGTTGTGTACATCCACCATAGAAAAGCTACAGGAGACAGTTCCGTCGAATAAATGGCATTTTGAAGGTTAAAGTGTATTTTCTTCACATGTTTTTGGCATTAAGTGAGCTAAAGCACTCAGGGATTTTCATCTCGAAATCCTTCTGTTGCATTCCTGCTGTCAGCCTTGTAAAACCAGCTGCATCATTTTCCTTTGAAATAAGCAGAAACATGGAAATGACATGTGTGACGACAAACGTACAGTGGCCAAAATCTGAGCCTTAATGACAGCTTCTTGCGAGTTGAATAGAAATATATATGTTTGTATTTCCTACTCATTATTGGCAGTGTAATCCTAAGCAATTTTAAGATCGGATTGTTTTATTATGTTCTTTCCTAGTGCTTTCAGTTCATTGTGCCTTCTACAATACTGATACAGTGGAGTGATCTATTTCCAATTATCATGTGCCTGCATTGATTTGAACATCACCACCAGTAAAGCAATGTAAATGATTGGTCTTCTTCCACCTGGTGTGTGCCTATATTTGGGCTGCAGGCAAAAAAAATCAAGTGGAGACCAATTCCACCATGGCTTGGATTCACATGACTCTTTTTGTGTTGGAATAGAGGTGGAATGCCTTTAAAATTAGCAGGAGGGACCCAATTATGGGATTCTTACCCACATTCCTGTTTGCTCGTGTGGAATATGGGTGCAGGTAATATGTCCTTATGTAGCACTTCTGCCTTTCTGGCTCCATTGCAGGGGTGGACATTTCAGACTCCCTACTAGCTTCAAGACGTAAGGCTGACTTTCACAGAAGACATGGTTTATGGCAACTCAGAGGAGTCACAAACTGGGGAAAACCTAGTCTGCAGTTGGGAACCAACAAAAACAAATAGGCATTCAAAATTCTCTCTTACCTTCTCATAAAGCTGTCCCAATAAAAAACAGGTACTGAAAGTCCCATTGAGGAATTGTTTAATCCACTTCACATTTCTTAACCTCGACTAAATAACTAGAGAGGCATTGCTAAGCTATTTCAAAGAAAGATAAACTTTTTTATATAAAGCAACATCGATGTAATTCAAACAAGTTCTCACTTTGCTTTGCAATGTAGTAAACGTACCTCTGCTGGGCTGAGTCCCTTTGTCAGTATTGGAGCTCAACCATGGGTGGACAATGAGGCCATATGGCAACTTTATCAGCAGAAATAAGTTGAATACATAGCTCGGAACCTATTTTTAAATTTAGCCTCATTATGAATGTTTGGCTGAACTCCAAGAATGTCAAATAAATCCGGCCTTTCTGGGGTCATTTATTGTAAAGTGAAGTGCTAGCTTTGATTGACTGAGGGCATTGTTGCCTTGTAAAAGCATGATATTTCTTTGAAAAGGTTTTGCATTGCCGACATATATATTGGATAAGAGTAAGAGGTGTGAAGAAGATTAAAGATCTCCTCAATGGAAATTCCAATGCCTGCATTTGATTGAAAGCTTTGTTAGAGGGTAAGATGAGTAATATTCTTCAAAACGCATTTTTGAATTGCTGATTGTAGCATTCTAAAGACTTGCAAGTGTTATTACTCATTGGCTGTGTATCTCTTTTTTAAAAATAAATTTAGAGTACCCAATTATTTTTTCCAATTAAGGGGCAATTTAGCATGGCCAATCCGCCTACCCAAAGACAACATCTTTGGGTTGTGGGGGTAAAACCCACGCAAACACGGGGAGAATGTGCAAACTCCACATGGACAGTGACCCAGGGCCGGGATTCGAACCCAGGTCCTCAGCGCCGTAGGCAGCAATGCTAACCACTGTGCCACCGTGCTGCCCCCTTGGCTGTGTGTCTCTTGCATGCTGGGTGAATAGGCAAGGAGGGAGAGTGGAGAGCATAGATGATAGGAGGGAGCATGAGCGTGGGTGTGGTGTTCAGGAGTGAGGTCTAGAGTGTCTCAGAACCATGATTACAACTGGACCTATGTCCCATCAAACAGAAAGAAGTCTTACAACACCAGGTTCAAGTCCAACAGATTTGTTTGGAATCACTAGTTTTTGGAGCACAGCTCCTTCATCAGGTAAGTGAAGAGGTGGGTTCCACAACCACATATATAGATAAAGTCAATGATGCATGGCAATACTTTGAATGGCATTCAAAGTATCATCTACAAGTTATAGATTAAACTCATGCCTTCATCATATAGACTAGGTACTGAAGGCATTGTTTGTAATTGTTTGTAATGTGTTTGATGGTAAAAGTTGAAAGCTAGTTGGGGGCAAATCTCCTTTCCCCCTGCTGATGTGTTCAATGGTGGGCAGGGGTGGCGAATTCGGCAGGAGACCAAAATAATTACTTTTATGTCGGCGCGAATGTACAGTGGGATGTTCTGCTGGTGCCTGCCATGGCAGTGAAACTCATTTGCATCCCGCTAATGGGATGAGAAGAAGGTCCAACCACCACCATCCATTTCTCCATAGCACCAGTGGAAAATGCACCGGTGTGTAGTTTTCGGGATTCATCTGAACAATGCCTGGGACTGTGTTTGGAGTTCAGAAAGGAGGCCTCTGGCTACTCTGGATGCCGGAACACCACATCAGTGGGTGAGGGGAGCATCTACAGGTCGGCCTTCCAGATTTGGCGTCCTGGAGGGAGGTCCAACCTCTGGCCTCAGTGTGTTCCTGGAGGCCTAACTTCATTTTCAGGATGTTCAACTTCTTTCTTCATGTCTTTAATAGTGGGTCAGTGATGTTCAGCAACTTTTTAATGTGGGACCTAGATGAGATGGCAGATTATATGCTATCAGGCGGCATAAATGTAAAACATCCGGTTTTATAATTAATGAGGTTGGGGCTTGAAGATGTGTTGTATATTCCCGCTGGCCGCCACAGTGAGAAACACTCTGGGCGGGATCCTCTCACCCTGGGGCCGAGCCGGAGAATCGCCGGGACCGGCACGAATTGCAGCACACTACCTCGATGCCGCTTCGCCAATTCTCCGGAGAGCGGTGAATTTGCGCCATTGGCGCCGGCTGTTGGCGCAGAGCCGGTCGGGGTCCGCTCCACGGGAACCCCCCCCCTCCCCGACGACCACGCAATAAAAGCCCAGTCCCGCCGGCGCCGTTCACACCTGCTCTTACCCGGCGGGTCCTCGCCATGGATGCATCCGGGGGCGGCCTGTTGGTGGGGGGGGGGGGGTGGGGGGGGTGGTGAGAGGGGTCTGACCCCAGGGGGTGCCTCCGCTGTGGCCTGGCCCGCGATCGGAGCCCATTGATCGGCTGCTGGCTAGCCTCTCAGACTGGGGGCTTCTTTTGTTCCACACCGGCCCCTGTAGCCCTACGCTATGTTGCGTCAGGGCCGGCATGGAGAAGGGACCCACTGCGCATACGCACATTGACGCCGGTCCCACTGCGCATGCGCAGACACACGGCGCCCATCTCACACCGGGGATCAGCAGCTGAAGCGGCATGGATCACTACAGTGCAGTGCTGGTCCCCTGTAGGAGTCAGAATTACTGCTCTTGAGGACATGTTGATGCTGTCGAGAAACACGACGGCGTTTACGACGGCATCAACACTTAGCCTCAGAATCAGAGAATCCCGCCCTCCATGTTCCTGTCTGACTTAGTCCCCCAATGGGAGAATTCTGCTTGTTAAATAATAATACAGTATAATAATCTTTATTAGTGTCACAAGTAGGCTTAACAAAGCAATGAAGTTACCGTGAAAAGCCCCTCGTCGCCACACTCCAGCACCTGTTCAGGTACCCTGAGGGAGAATTCAGATGTCCAATTCACCTAACAAGCACATCTTTTGGGACTTGTGAGAGGAAACCGGAGCACCAGGAGGAAATCCCGACAGACACGGGTAGAGCATGCAGACTCCGTACAGTCAATGTTCCAAGCTGGGAATCGAACCCGGGCCCCTGGCACTGTGATGCAACAGTGCTAACCACTGTGCAACCGTGCCGGGACTGTACCTCAATTCCTTTTTAACCAGCCTTTGCTTGATATCCCCTTGCTTTACCCAATGCAAGTGTTTCACTCTGGCTTAAAAATTTAAGTTGACATGTCATCCAAGTCTTGGAGTGGAATTATAAACAAAAATTAAAGGTTGTCTCCTAATTTACTCCTTAATGGTCTATTTCTAATTTTAAAATGATGATCCCATTGTTCTGGATTGTCTCACCAAGCAATGTGACTGTATCTCCCCTACTGAAGCGCTTTAATAGTTAAAGATTTCTTTAGATCACCCATCAACCTTCTCAACTCAAGGTGATATAATCCAATTTTACATAACCTGCCGTCATAAATTAGCCATTCAAGTCCTTGTATAATCAAAGATTATAACATATCTTTCCAGAGATTTCTACCCAAAGCAGTACTCAAAATGTGCTCTGAACCAGGCTCTGAATAACTTGGTATCAATTCCTCCATTTTGCCTTCCAAAGCCCTTGACATAATTATCAGCATTCAACATGTGCCCTAGTTGAATACCTTTGCTTCCTATGTGTGGTGATCTACCATTGTATATATGTGTGTGCTTGCATTAGGGGATGTACGACAGTATTACAGGTTTTCCGGTAAGCTCCTGCCAGCTAGCTCCGCCCACAGGGAGCAGTATAAATATTCATAAGTTTCCCTGAGATGCCATTCTACAGCTGCAGCCGAAGGAATAGCATCTCACTGTAATAAAGCCTCTCTTGTACCGATTCGGGTCTTTGTGTGCAATTGTTAGCACCACACTATGTTTCTTCACAGTTCCTAGTTTCCTAGTCTTGCACCATGAAGAAAATAGAAAATATTCAGGTTGACATTCTTACATCCAAAGTGGATGAACTCAAGTTCCCCACATTGAAATCCATCTGCCGCAGGATATCCCATTTACTTAGTCTGTCCATGTCCCTTTGTACATTCCTGTTGCCATAAACCAGCTTGTGCTACCTCTTGAATTAGTTTAACTCGATTTACAATTCTCTTTGACTCTGGAAGACTGTCCATAATAAATTCTAAATATGTTTTCCCTTCATCATTTGAGGGATTCTATTTCTAGCAGTCTCTGAATCACATAATCATATAGTGCACCACAGAAGAAGGCCATTTGGACCATTGAGTCACTGCCAGCTTAGTCCCGCTCTTCCCCATCTACTGGAATATTTTTCTCCTTCCAATTTATTGCAAATCCGAATGACTCATTGCATGGTAGTTTTTTTCTCACGGTGCCTTGTTTTTGCTAATTATCTTATGTCTATGGCATTTTTTATGGACTCGTCAGCTACTGAAAACCATTTCTCTTTATTTAGTCTATCGTAAACCTTCATGTTCTGAAACAACTTCACCAAATTTCCTCTTGTGTCCCAATTACTGGCCACGTCCCGCTGCAATTGGAAAGGGATGGAGCTGGTAGATCCTCTGAGAGGCCTCTTTCGGGATTGCCGATGGTCTAATGAGATCTTGCGAGACGTCGCGATCTGGATCCGGCCCCAGAATGGACGAGATCCAGACTTGCAGACTTAAATGAGCTGAAAAACTCACTTAACTCTGCCGACTCCAGATCAAGCCGACTTCAGGGATCTACCGGCCTCACCAAGGCGACCCCAACCAGCACCGTTCAGAGCTGCTCCCCATAAACAGGGACCAGGCGGAATGGCACTTGGGGAAGGGGGGGGGGGGGGGTGGTTGGAGTGGGGGGTGGTTCCCAGGTGATCGGAGGCCCCTGGGTGGCTAGTATCTGGGTAGGGTGGCGCCTTGGTACTGAGGCCACCCGGGCACCGTGGTACTTCCTGGGTATCCAAATGGAACTGCCAGGCTGGAAGGGCACTGCCAGGGTGGCAGACTGAAAGTGCCAAGGTTTCCAAGTGGCATTTTGCTGACCCTGGGAATCGGGAACGGAGATGTCCTGCCCACGTGAAGTGAGGTGCGGGAGCTGGATGACCCTCCCCCCCAACAGGTGAGTTGGGACATGGGGGGGGGGGGGTCTGGAGGTCGCTTCTGGGTGTCGAGAGATAAATGGCGCCCTGATCTCTTACTGCACTGAGTATCTCTGCTCATCAGAACTCCACAGTGCAGGAAATGCCACTAAGTATGGCCTCGTCAGGGAGTTCTCCATCAAGGCCCCCCAAAAAAAGTGTCGTTGGATAGTGGGGTGGAATTACCCCTCTAATCCCGACCAGAACTCTGTTTTTTTGATGGTTACATCGCGCTCTTAGTCTTTTCTTCATGAGGGAGAAAAGCCTCAGCTTCTTCCCCTTGGATGTATCCTTGGAACCCTGCTAGTCTCTTCTGTACCCTTTCAAAACCTTAACATCCTTCCTAAAGCATATGCCCAGAAATTGGGTCTAATATTCCATCTTGGGTCCAACTTGTGTCTTGTACAGGTTTAACAGAACATCCTGGCTATTATACTGTATGGCTCAATAAAGCCCAGGTTCACAATTGCTTCATTAACATCTTTGTCCACAGGTCTTGCCATGTTCAAAGATTCATGCATGGTCACCTTGCGGTCCCTCTCTTCATGCACCACTTTAAAATTGTACCATTCAGTTTGCATTGTCTGTCCTCATCCTTCCTACTAAAATGTATCACCACCAGTTTCCTGCACTGAATTGAATCTGCCATTCCACCAGTCTGTTTGTGCCTCAGGAAGTCTATTACCACTGTTTACTACATTTTCCAAGATTTGTGACATCAATTTTGAAAATGTCCTCTGTACCCCCCAACCACAAGGCATAAGGGACAGGATTCTCTGACCCCCTCGCCGGGCCGGAGAATCGCCGGGGGAAGGCGTGAATCCCGTCCCACCGCCCCGACGCCGGCTGCCGGATTCTCCGGCGGGGGCGGGAATCGTGCCACGTCAGTCGGGGGCCGTTGGTAGCGGCCCTCCCGGCGACTCTGCACCCCGCGATGGGCCGAGTGGCTGCCCAATTTCGGTGGGTCCTGTCGGCTAATCACAACAGGTCCTTACTGGCGGGACCTGGCTCCACGAGCAGCCTGCAGAGTCCTCGGGGGGGGATGGGGTGGCGTGGGGGGATCTGGCCTCTGGGGGTGCCCCCACGATGGCCTGGCCCGCGATCAAGGCCCATCGATCGGCAGGCAGGCCTGTGCAGTGGGGGCACTTTTTCCCTCCGCACCGGCCTCTGTCAACCTCCGCCATGGCCATTGCGGAGGGTGTGCATGCGCTGGTATGACGCCAGCACACGCTGGCACTCCCGCGCATGCGCCAACTCGTGCCGGCATCAGTGCGGCCTCGGTGGAGAAAAACACTCGGAACCAAAATAACCGGCAATGTGCCGTTGAACAGCAGGTGATTCCTGGAGCTGCAACTGTCGAGGCACACATTGCCAAACCCACTCAAAAGCATACTTTAACTTTTGTCCGCTAAATCGTGCCATACATTATATACTCAAGTTCAGCAAGAGTTACTGAGATATTTTTAAAAAGCAGCAACGATCCTAAATATTAGGGCCAGGATTCTCCGAATTCCCAGACAAGTGTTGACGCCAGCGTAAACACCAGAGTGGTGTATGCCGCCGTCAACGGGCCCCCTGACCCAGCAATTCACCATTTTTTAGGGGGCTAGCACGGCGCCAAAGGTGGCCCTGAACGGCTGGCGCAGGTCCATGCATGCATACCACGGCTTGCACGGGTCCGCGCATGCGCATGACGGCTGTCTCCGCGCCGGCGCATGCGCGTTGTTGCCGTCTCCGCGCCAGCGCAGCGCAACATGTCAGGGTCCTAACAGTGGGCCGCGCGGAAGGAGGTAGGCCCCCTCCAGATTGCGACCGCCCTCCAATCGGAAGACCCCGACTGCGGGCCAGGATCCTGTGGAGGCCTCTCCTGGAGTCAGATCCCCCCGCTCCCCTACCAGGACGTCCACAGTGGCCGCGGCAAGCTCCCGCTGGGTGGTATCATGTTTGAACCACGCCAGTGGGGCTCGGCGGGAGTTTGGCCTGTCGCCCACAGAGAATCGCTGCGGCAGCCTATTTCAACGGTACCCACTTGGCGCCGCAGCGACCACGCAGGCACGATTGGCACAGATTCTCCGGTGGCCCGAGAATCGGTGGGCCGGTGTCGGCGCGGCTTGGCGAGAATTTCCTGCATCCTGGGCAATTCTACGACCCGTCGCGGGCTCAGAGAATCCCGGCCTATATGTCCAGATATTTAATTTAGATAAATGACAGCCCTGTCTCTCTCATCTCTGAGTCAGAAATTTTGGGTTCAAGTCCAAAGCACTGGAAAATTTGTTCCATATAAATGAAATACAGCACGAGACTGAGAAAAAGATACTTGAGCCAGATGAGGTTCATGATATTGCCCTGGTCAGTCTCCAATAGCTCCCTGAAAAATTAATGAAATCATAGACTGTTTCCACCACAGAAGGAGGCCATTTGACCTGTCGCATCCATGCCAGCCTCCTCATTCCTCCCATATCTCTACTTTCTTTTTCTCTTCAGACAAACCATGATTGAATCCGTTTCCATCATGTATTCTCCAAACAGGTTATTTTGGCCCCTAACCTGACTTTTGTCTATCACCTGTTGCACGTTTTGCGATGGGTGTAAAACGCGTTTATTGGAGTGTATTAACACGCCTCCGTTTAAAGGCCGTGTGCTTAACACTACTAGGCTCTATGTATGTATTTTCAGCTCAGGAGTCGCCAGATGCCGTATAGACACCTCACAAATATTCCAAGGTCAGGTTCAAAGTAATAAAACGATACACCGATTAGTAAGTTCCAAACGATCAATATTTATTATACAATTATAATAAATACGCATGCACACGCTAAGGGACTAAGCTATGACTAAACTAAGCAATCAGAATACTTAACTAAACAGGAACAGGCAAGGTCAGGGAGCGAGGCCTTTGTTCCGATCTTGGTCTGCAACCTTCAGAGAGCGTGCTGGTCACTGGGGGTCTAGAGGGCCTGGTTCGCGTAGCGAGCGTCGTATTGGCACTTACGGTTCGGCGGCTGGTGCTCAACGGCTGGAGTCAGGATACAATTCGAAGTTCTTGGTCAAAGCCGGAGCACGAAACAACAGACAGGACCATGGGTGGGGGTCTATCTTTTATAGGGGTCCCCAATGTCCTTGCCTTTTCCTGGGCGGGCTTTACCTTCAGGTATCGATTGGATCGCTCCCAATCGATATCTTTTGAATTCCTCCAATGTGAGGGTCTCTCTTGATGGCGGGGGCGGTTTCTATAGTGGATACTTCTGGTGCCGCTCTGTCTGGACATCCACTTAAAGTATCTTATTCAAACCAAAATGTTGCCATTGTGTGTGCCTAGATCTGGACTGCCTCATTAGTATGTAAAGCGTTCTGCCATTATCACCTTTGGTTTGAGATCTTCCACCTGGCCAGAAACTAGTTTTGCTGCTTGCAAAATGCTAATGAGTGTTTGCAGGCTGCTGCCTTGGCTAAACTGCTTTTTCCCTGCAGTCTTAGCGATTCTCCATTTTGTTTAGTTCAGTGTCCATTTTAGGTGGCTACAGTGGCAACACACCTTAAATTGTGCCCTCTGGTTATCAAACTTTGGTCACATTTTCTCCCTGTCAACTCTATAATGACCTGTGAGTTTGAACACATCTATCAAATCTTTTTAAAATATGTTCTTCTCTAAAACGATCAGCTCCAGCTTCTCCAATCTATCCATGTAACCGGTGAAACCATTCTGGCAAATTGTTTCTGCATGCTCTTGAATACCTTCACATTCTTCCCAAAGTGTGATACCCAGAATTGGAACACTGTAGTTGAGGCTAAACTAGTGTTTTATAAAGATTTATCACCATTTCCTTGTTGCATCGTGGACACGATCCTCCGTCCACGCTGGGCTGGAAAAGCAGCTCACCATGGTGCAGCATGGCCGTTGAAAACCGGGAGACCCTGCTCCCGGAGATTCAACGCAATTGCTCGAGATGTTACAAGGTGAATCCAGCCCACAATGGCAGGATCACGTTTTAGCAAGTCTGTATATTAGAGCGAAGCAGCAAGATTTACCCTGACGTGCAGATTCCAGAGATACCCGAGGCTTTGGGTTTCAATCCCCTCGCATCGGGGACCTCAGGCGACCATCATTTGGTACTGGTCCCTACAAACGGAGACCAGACGGAACACTCCAAGGGGATCGGTGGTCCCCGGTCCCCAGCTGCATGCCCTTTGGGCAAGGTGGTGCCCTGGCACTGCTAGTGCCAGCCTGGCACCTTGGCAGTGCCACCTGGGTACCAGCCTAGCACTACCAAAGTGCCAAATTGGTAGTTTTTGCACAAGATCGAACCAGGGTTGCCCGGCGTGGGTGTTGGGGGGCCCGGGGGTAGGGGGAGGGGGTGGGAGTGGGAGGAACGGGGGCCCTCCCATACTGTATTTGGGCTGGGGGAGGTCGGGGATTATTTTGGGGCCACAGAGATCGGGGCATCTCGGCACCGCGTTCCCTGCTCAGGGCCCTTATTCAAAATGAGTCACGTCGAATAGTCGTGTGTTTCTCGACACTGTGAGTGCCGAAAAATACACAGTTAAACCCGTTCGCTCGGTGAATTTGTCCCCTTTTGGGAAGATCACGCCCCATGCCTCTATTTGTAAAACCTCAGATCTTGTATGCTTAGTTTACAGCTTTCTGCCAATTTCAATGATTTGTGTATGTAAACCCCCATGCCTCTCAGTTCCAGTATCCCTTTTTCAACTTTTATTGCCCCTCTTTATTCTTTCTCATAAAATGTACCCTTTCTCTGCCTTAAATATCATTTGCCACTTAGCTGTCCATTTCACCGGCCGAGCTATGTCCTCTTGAAGTCTGACACTGTCCTCCTCACAGCTCATCATACTCCCAGGATTTGTGTTAAGCAGAAATTTTGAAATTGTTCCCTGTGCACCCAGGTCGAGGTTAATTAATTTTGGGGGCAGCACGGTAGCATGGTGGTTAGCGTCAATGCTTCTCAGCTCCAGGGTCCCAGGTTCGATTCCCGGCTGGGTCACTGTCTGTGCGGAGTCTGCACATCCTCCCCGTGTGTGCGTGGGTTTCCTCCGGGTGCTCCGGTTTCCTCCCACAGTCCAAAGATGTGCGGGTTAGGTGGATTGGCCATGATAAATTGCCCGTAGTGTCCTTAAAAAGTAAGGTTAAAGGGGGGGTTGTTGGGTTACGGGTATAGGGTGGATACGTGGGTTTGAGTAGGGTGATCATTGCTCGGCACAACATCGAGGGCCGAAGGGCCTGTTCTGTGCTGTACTGTTCTATGTTCTATGTTCTAATATTGATCAGCAAAAGCAGCAGTCCCAATATCAACCTGAGGCAAATCCACTATGTACTTTCTCCCAGTCCAAAAAGCAATCACTCACACTACCGTTTGTTTCCTGTCTCTTTTGTGAATTTTGTATCCGTGCTGCCACATTCCCATTTATTTCTTGGACTTTTAATTTTTCTGATGAGCCTTGATGAGAGAAACATCTGCTTGTCGAAACAAACAACTCTTTCATTCACAATCCACATCAATGCCTTTCCCTTCCACTGCAGTAGATGATGATCCTCACATATAAAGAAGCATCATTCTTCACTTCTCTCCTGAGAAGTTTATCCTTCACCTTGGCAATTTTTTCAGCATTGTCTCAAAAATGTCAAAATTCCCTCCACTCCTGGTCTTAAAAAAGTACAACTCATTTGCCTCAAGACTAAGACTAAGACAAAACTCAAGAATAAGTATCTGTACTTATACCTTGTGCCTGCTGCCAGAGCTTCCCCTTCTTCACAGCTGGTGTTTGCTGTGCTGGGCAGACTATTTCTGTGCTTCTTAGTACAATGCCTGAGACAGCAGCCTCTGAGGCAGTTGGCAGCTGCTTATCCAGAGATAGCACCTGGGCTCAAGTGGTTACTGTCCCTGACAGCTGTCCTCCTGAAAGAACTGCTTTGGGATACAGCACTTCCAGTGTGAGGTTAGCTCAGGTCTGGCTGTTAGGAAATCATTGGACAGGGGGGTTAGAATACTGTGGAAATGTTGTGTCAGGCTAGGCAGCAAAATTATTCATTGGCAGCACTGTTCAGCCCCAGTCACTGAGTCCACTGATGTGTTATTAAACAGGTCCCATCACGGACATGACACAGTAGAATACTACAACAATCTCTTTCCATCTTTGGCTCAATTTATCAGCCAACTCTTCGGATGAGGGGTTCATGTTGCAGCCAAGGGCCTGTTTGGCAACTTGAGAGATACTCAGACTCGGGCATTTGGATCTCTCCCATGAAGCATTGTTCTGCAGACTGCAGACTTCCTGCAGATTTTCAATTCTGTTCATCAGCACCCCACGCAGGCAATTTGTGGAAACCTCCACACTCCTACTATTTGTTAGAATTAGCTATTCACATCATCCAAAGCCTCCAACAATCCATAACAAGCGAAAAGCATCCTTCTGTTAAAACCTGAACCATTGATAACTAAATCCTTGGGCTCCCAGCAGGAAATAAAAACTTTGCACAATCTCTTTCACATATAAATTCAATGGTTTACTCCTTGAGGCTCAGCACATTGCTTCATCTTATACTGCTCCCAGGTGTACTAGATTTCTTCTCACAGCACAATACAGACTAAAAGGAGACATTTTGCAAAAGACTACTAAACACAACTAGACGCAGAAAATACATCAGAGATATAGCTATAAAAATGACACACAATCTGGAATTACAATCCAATTAAGGAGCAAGTGCAAAAGCAAAATACTGTGGATGTTGGAAATCTGTAAGGAAAACAGAAAATGTTGGAAACACTCAGCTGATCTGTCTGTGGAGGGAGAGAAACAGAGTTAATATTTCAGGTTTATGAACTTTCATCTGAACAAATGAGGCCTGGAGAAAATGGCATTTTACATCTTTGAGACCGACAGGAGCACAAGAAGCTCTTCCATCTGGTTATTGTACATGCATCCAATGAAGAGACACCGTCTCTCTGAATTTTCTCAGAGCTTTTCCTGCTTCAGTGCAGTTCCTTTGTTAGGGGTTCAACAGAAATCCCAAGTGAAAATTACAGCAAGTGAGTGGATAAAACCCCAAGCAAATTTCAAAAGCATACCCTCCTGACACACGCACAGTCTACGGAACATACTCAACAGAGAAAATGGTGCCGTAAGGCACTTCTTGGAAAGGTCATTTAGATTTTTCTCTTCACAGATGATACCAGACCTGCTGAGTTTATCCCCTTTCTTTTGCACTTTTCACTGGTATTTCTTTGCTATCTGTCACCATAATGCCCTTTTTGTTCCCTCTGTTCCTGAGGTCTACTTAGCCTCCTCTCTTCCCCCTTCCACCAGTTGACATCACTTTCGAGTTTAGAACCATCCAAAGTGGGATGCAAATGTTACTTAGTTTACTTTCACCCCCTGTCCAAAAAAATTAAAATGACCCTTGCAAATTTTACGTCACTAACTTGTGCTTTCTTTTCTTTTGTAGATCTCACTCTCACAAAAGCAAAGAGAGATAAATTTATTTTATAACCAGTAGCAACGTACGGCCATTACGTCGTTTGACTTTGGGTACTGGAGACAAATTAGCTACCTTTTCTAATGCATGTGTAGAGTTTGAATGGAGCCACAAATGTGCAGTTTTTAAAATTATTTTTAGGAGATGTGAGCTTTGCTGGCAAGGCCTGCCTTTGTCCTCCCTCTTTAATTGCCCTTGAGAAGGTGGTTAGCCATGTTCTTGATCCACTTTGGACCATGCAATATGTTGTCTGATGTCAAACTGAGCCACAGGAAACAGGATGTTCCCACATTTAATCCATGGTCTGTAGTAATTTGTATTACTACATAACATCAAATAGAATATTAGTAATAGAAACACCTTAACTAATCCAAGCTGGCAATTATAATCCACAAAGGTCTCCATCCATTCCTCATCCCTGTCTTTCAGAATAACCTTATGTCCCCCTTTCTCTCATGTGCGTGCCTAATTGCCTTGCTCCCCTTGTGTTTTTTTCAGACATATTTTCAAATCCCTGTCTCCACATGCTATAATAATTGCAATGAGCCTACAGTTTGGTTGGTAGTTTATCCAAGAAACATCAAAGCTTTGACTTTGACTGCATTACCTTACCTATCTTTCCCTGGCCTTATCAAATAATTTTATTAGATTAGTTAAGCACGATGTACCTTTTGGAAGCCATGCTGACAATGTTTTCTCATATTTTCTGTCTCTAGATGCTCTTCTGTCACATTTTTAAAATGGATTTCAGTGGCTTTCCTGCCACTGACCTCAAGATAACTGGTTTATAGCTCCGAGTTTTATTTGCTAGCACCCTTTTGCTAGAGGAACAGCAATAACTGTCTTCCAGTCCCCCATCACTATTCCCTATTTACAAGGAACTTTTAGCCTCTAACATCTCCTCCTTAGCTTTTTTCAATCTTCATGAGTGCATACCATCTGGATGTTTTTTCTTATTTTCTTTTAGTTTTGCTAACTTCTCATTTTATTTTTTCCCTTTCTCTCCCACTAGTAATAACCCTTTAAGGTTGTCCTTTAGTGATACATCCATTGGTTAGCTGCTTCAGTAAAAACTGAGGTGAAATAGCAATTCAATACATTACTATTTCTCTGTCATGACCTGGAAGTTTATCCTGGTTGACCTTCAATATCCTATTTTAGTTTTCCTTTGGTTGTTTATGTATCCATTGAGAATTTTATTATTTAATTGTACATTTCTTAATAATTTGATTTTGTAATTTCTGCTTGCCTTCCTGATTCTTACTTTTCCACTTTTGCCCTCTACAGTACCCAAAAGCTAACTTGCTTCTTGTTGACATTTTGAGAAATGTGTTTCTCTTGAACTCTTTCATTCCACTTTTAAAGATTTCACACAGCTTTTTTCACTTTGTTCTTCAATATTTTCTCCAATTTACCTTCTTTAGTTCCACCTTTATTTCTGCACCATTTGCTATGTTTCAATCTATTACCTTAGCCATTGCCCTACTTATGTCTCTATTATTAATCAGATACTCACTTGCTTTTCTTATCATTATCCATTATACACCCTGGCAGTGACACTTTTCCCTTGTTGGACATCTCACGCACCAAATCAGAAGGACTCTGGTGTACACTGTAATAACTCAATATAGCTACCTCTCCCAGACAACTTATTTTGGCGTAGTTGAAATCTCTCATGATCATTATTCTCTGCCTGCTACGTATTGCACAGATTTCTCTGCCCACTTCTTCCTCTGTTTCCCTTCCTCTGTCTGGTAGTCTATTGCAGATCCCTATTAGGATGATAGATGGACGGCGGGATTCTCCATTGCTGAGACTAAGTGTTGACACCGGGGCAGGATTCGTGGACTTCCACGACAGCAAAACTGGCGCCGCACCTGGAGTGATTCAGCGACTGTTAAGGGGCTAGGCCGGCGCCACGTGGAACACAATAGTTTCCAATGAGAAACGGTGCCAAATTTGCCAGATTCGCGATTGACACACAGGAGGCCAACAAGCAGCAGCCGCACATACACACTTCACTCCCCACACACACTATCCCAGTCAACACGATGCGCGCTGGTTGCGCTGGAGCACGCCCAGAGGGCTGATGGCGCCAGAGGGTACCTAGGGGTGGCCTGGGGGAACACCCATGCGACCCATGGCTGTAAATTCACAGTGGGCAGTCAGCAGTGTGCGCAGCTGCATGGCTGCCTTGAAGGCTGTGGCAATGGTATTCCATGCCCGTCCACCCTGACCCCACAGCCTACCTCCTGGCCACCCCCCACTACTCCCCCATTGCCTAGGCAGAATCCCCCCGGCCAGTAGCACAAATGTCGGCAAACTATGGCGATGTTGGACACTTTTTATATCCCCTCTCTCTCCCTCAGCAGTCACGGTACCTTTTTCACGATTCTTAAAAGCACAAGTGAACCTCGCCGATGGGAATTTGGCCCATTGGGGACAGAGGATCGCGGAGGCCCCAGTGAATACCGGGTCAGGCTCGCTAATGAAGGGCATTTACTGGACGAGTGATCTGGAACGCATTGACGCCGCTTTCGAGGCGACGGGAATTGCGATTTGCCGTGAAATCGGCTCCCACCGCTATTTCAGCAACGCAATCGATTCTCCACCCAATCGCATCTCCCGGTTCCGGTGTTGGCCATCGGAGAATCCTGCCTATGATCTTTTAACTCAGTCTGTATTCAGTATCTTTTTCACTGCTAATCAAATCCTTTTATTTGACTGCCACTCTGTTTTTTTTTAACTCGTACACCTACTTCACCACCATCCTTCGGAAATGTGTTGTGCCATGCTATATCTAATCCAATCCTGCTGTCTATATGGCCATGTTTCAGTCACCGTGATGATAGTCAGAACATATCTGAAATATATTGCTTGCAGTTCATTAATTTTGGTTTGAATATTACCAATATTTCTGTACAATTAGTTTACTTATTATTGTTGAATATTCTTTTCTCTTTATTTTTGTAGTCCAGTTATCTTAATACTCAATGGTCTGAATGTTGCACTCAGTTGGCAGCAGTTTTGAACGTGGGAAGGCAGCTCGCCAAACACCTCCTTGCCCACCTCCGGCCCCACCACAATTTTTCCAGTGGCAGGGGTGGCATCAGATTGCCCACCCGCAGATCAGTTGAAACCCTTTATTAGCCAATTAATGGCCACTGAAGATCCTCATTCCACCAACACCAGTATTTAACTGGTGGTGGGAAATACCCGTGCTAAGTGCCCATCCATGGCTGGTGGCGAGCAAGGGTGAGGAATCCTTCTTAACTAGGCCCATTGGCCTCCAACACCCGTTTCAAGACAGCCAAACACTTCCCAGTCCGATGCCAAAGAGTACCTCTTGCCCAGCTGCAGTACTGGTAGTGACCACCACTCCTGCTCAACTGGTGATAGACAGCAGTTCTTTGAGTTGGGACTTCCTCTCCCTTCGGGGAAGAAGCCCCACCTCCAATCTGTTAATGTCCTTGGACGTTATATGGCTCTGAGCTAGCCATTCTTCTGCTGGGTGACGTCTCGCTGACTTTTTAGCTGGATAGGTAGGCATCACAGTGCCCCTTTAAAACCAAGTCCAGTGACTTACTCTGAGCTCTGCGCATTCATATCATGTTTGTTATTTCCTTTTAGTGTGTTATTTATTAATTTTGTTCTGGTTCTTTTATTGTTGGTTTTCTGCAATTTCTAACAATTCCCTCCCCTGACCCCTCCAAGTTTATAGATTAAAATCTTATTTGCAGCCCTTGTTATCCTTTCCACTTGGACCTTGGTCCCAATCTAGATCAGTTGCAGCCTGTCCCAATGGTACAGCCACTTGCTGTCCTGGTACTGGTGCCAGTATCTATGAAATGAATTTCCTCCTTCCCACACCACCCTTTCAGTCAAATATTGACTTTGCTGATTCATGGCGTATTTCTGATTTTCAATTTAGCTCCCGGTTCCAACATATGGCACAAAACCAGATTCATTTTCTCACTTACTCAATTCTTTTTCTGTCTTAAATGTTCCCCTTACCCTTGAGACAGTATTCCCAAAATGCTATTTATTCCCCGAATTACAGAATCCCTTACAATTAGAACCTCCTCCTCTTGGACAACCTCCTTCTCTGTGATGCCTTAGTCAGTATTCTTGTATTTCCACATTCCAACTCCTTATCATCAAGAGATATCCAATACTCCTTTACCAACTGACTAACAGGCATGTTCTCCACTTCCAGCACCTCTGTTTTCACCTGTGACACCAATATTTTTAGAAGTCAAATAATTTAACTTCCTGCCCTTGTTTTTTTTAATCCAACTCATCGTGGGCCGAAGGGCCTGTTCAGTGCTGTATTTTTCTATGTTCTATGTTTATTCTTACACATATCTCAACTTGTTCAAGAAACATGTTGTGCAATAGCAACCAATTCCTACATGCTTCAAGGTAAAATGATTAAACGTGCCTCATAAGCAATGTTGGAGCAGCAGAGATGCTTTAGAATGCGTCTCGAGGTACTGTCTATAATTTCATTAGCTAGGATGTATCCAGTGGTCTCCAGTTTGGTCATTCATCAACCAGAATAGGGTGATTGGCATATGCACACCGAGACTGCTACATGGGCAAGGAGTCAATTTCCCAGGTAAATTTAGACAACCCTTTTATAGCTCATTAAACAATTAAACATTAACTGCAATTACTTTCCGCAAACAATTTGACTACCTGCCAGACCTCAAGTGTAATGCAGCTCCCTTTACAGAGCTCCAGTTTGCAGAGAAGGAGATTTGCAAGTGTCTAAATTTAGAAAATTGTTACCTTTGAGAAACTGTTTTGATCTGTAATTGTGAAATATGCTCCTAATTTCAAGTTGGAGTAAATCATCCACATTGTGGTTTTATCTAATTTATGAATAAACCTCGTGAATACATAATGAGTGATGACATTTGTAAATATCTATCATAGACTGGACCAATTATGGGCAGTCATCCGAGACTTATCTAGGTGGATTTGTGAAATCATAGAATGTGGTAAATATTGTTACATTCTCAGTTGATGTTACTATTGGATGGAAAAATCCCAGAATGTAGCCCTGTCTTAAAAGATCGTGGGCGGGATTCTATGCCCCGCCTCATCGGTTTTCCCGTCGGGAAATCGCCGGGTGTGGGTGCGCTGCCGATGCAACGGAGAATCCCGCCAGCGGAGAATCCTGCCCCGTAACTTTTACTTATTTTTGTAAAAGGTCGATGAACAGAATCACACGACTGCCAATTAGCTTTTAACAATAGAAAAAAAATGAATAAACGTGAACAGTGTGACTAAAATAAAATACTGCTTCACTCCCACATATCTTCACAAATGCATGCATATTTCAAGGATAACAAAGGTTACAAAATCTATCTTATGCTATAATGTTCTCAGTAACTACACAGTTCCTGCAACCCAACAGGCTATCTCTGGTCAGACACACCCCACTTTGAAGCCAAGTAGCAGTTACCATTTCAGGCATCAAACCTCTGTATTTCTCTTCCCATTTCCCCCAAATCATTATTGCATCATGGGCCAACTGACACTGGACTCTGGCTTTCACGGGATTGTTTACAAAACTACAGTCCTGAAAAGACATGGGGCTGGATTCTCCGCAGCCCTGCGCCGAAATCACGTTCAGCGCTGGGGCGGAGAATCCGATTTCACTCCGAAATCGGGCCCAGCACCGATCCGGCGATTTTCCGGGTCCCGAGAATCGACGTGTTCGCAGAGTACTCCATGTGGCTGGGGAGCCATTGCCAGCGATCCTCCGCTCCCAGCCGGCCGAGTTCCCGACAGCGTGGTTCTAACCACCAACCCGCTCGCGTGGTGGGTGCGGACTCAGTCCGCGGTGGCCCTGGTGGGGGCGGGGGGATTGGACACCGGGGGGAGCGGGGGCCTTATGGGCGGCCTGGGGACAGATTGGGCCGGTCGGATCTTTGGGCATGTGGCCGATCGGGGGGTGTGGGCGGGCGGGGGGGGGGGGGGGGGGGGGGGGGGGGGGGGGGGCGACATGGCACTCAGCGCGCCTGCTGGAGGCCACCAAAGTGCACATGCATGGGCTCAAAACCAGAAGTGCGGGGGCCGGTATCTGTAGCTAAAGCTGCATAAATCACTCTGGGTCCCTACTAGCCCCCTGCAAGTGAGTTCATTGGCTTATCTTTCTTTAGGAAACTCCGGCGTTTTTACGCCGGCGTGGGGGACATAGTCCCATTTTGGGAGAATCCAGCCCATGAATTAAAATCTTCTTTCAATAAACGCTTTTCCTCAGCTGTTCCCTGCAAGGATCAACTTCCAGAATTTGCAACTCCCCTTTCAGAAATTCATTTTGTGAATAGCCACGAGCTTTCAAACTTTCACAGAATCTCTCAGGGATTCAGCCACCAATTGCTTCAACATTTATTGCACAGTGTGTAGTAAGATATCACCAACTTTAGGATTGCTTCAGAAATCTCTGTCTTCTCACGAGCAAACTTCACCGCGTCTGCCTTTTTCATCTGTGTTTAACTTCAATGAGCATTACCCTGTTCCAATTCCGGTTCCTCTTACTCCCTCGACTTCAAACTTCCTGGACCCTCTCTATCCATCCCCTTGTTTATAAAACAAACTATCCTTTAGTTTCTCTGGGACTTACTTTCTTGCCCATGACTCCATTGTTCTGCTTCTTCTCCTGGCACAGCAGGGAAAACTGTTCTCTCCACAGCTGCTAAGTTTCTTCTGCTAATGGATTCAGTTGAATTAGAAACACAAGGGGATTGAATTCTCCATTTCAGAGACTAAGGGCGCAATTCTCCGCACTCACGACGGTGCGGAGAATAGCGGGCGGCGTAAATCTTTACGGCCACGCTGGTCCGACGCCCTCCCGCTATTCTCCCCCCCTACGCCCGCCTCCCGACACGAATCGCTGCCTGCCGTTTTTTTACGGCGAGCAGCAATTCTCAGTTGGCCGATGGGCCGATTTCCAAGGCCTTTACGACCGTTTTTATGAACGTCAATCACACCTGGTCTGACCGTTCGTAAAAACGGCCGTAAAGTCCCGATCTGGGGAACCATGGCACCGATTGGCACGGCAGTACCACGGCCCGAGATGCCGGAGTTCACGGCCGCGGGATGCTAGCCCCGACCGGGGAGCAGAATCGGTTCCCGGTCGGGGGGCGGAGGCTGGCGTCAAACCCGCCCGTTTTTGACGCCAGCCTCACGATTTCTCCCGGGTGCGGAGAATCACGCCCTAAGTGCTGACACTGGGACTGAATCAGTGGTGTTCCATGATCCGAAGGCAGCACCGATACTGGAGCAAATCGGGATCCGTTAATGGACAGCACTGGTCCCACATGGAACCAGTGCAATTCCAATGCAAAACAACAATGCCACCCCCCCCCCCCACCCCATTTCCACCTGCCTCCCCCTGCTCGGGACCCCGTCCCCATCTCCGCCACCCCAATGGTTCGATGGGACCATGTGATGGAATGGCCAGCTTGCATGCAGGGATCACCCAGGCAGATAGTGAATTATTCTTTGCTGTTCCTATGTGAGGGCTATGGTGCACATAAAATGCTGTCTGAGTAGTACCAATGTCCTTGTTTTGACTGCTATCTTTTGGGGTTGGTATTGTATGATGGAAACAAGTGCATCTTTTTGAAGTAGTTAATGAACCTCTGAAGGTTATTGAGTTGAATAAACTTCAAAGAATCCCATCTTCACTTTTGATTCTGTTGCACATGGATGAGCATTAATAGTGGATAGAAAAAGTCATGTGTCAAAGTAACTTGCTTTTTACCAGCCATTTTCTTCAAGATTTTCATTGATTGTTATACTCAGAAGAAGAGAAGAATTACTAAAGCAGAGTAATTTGAATTCTGATGTTAATCTCGCATGTCAACCAATACATTAAACACTTCATAGCCATGTGCAAAAAATTCTGATGAAAATATCTGAACTTGCTTTAAAATATTGCTTCCTGCTGATATTTTTCTGTTTCTCTTCATAAACTATTTTTGAACTCAGTTACTTAAATACAGTTCAATCATAGCTAATTGAATAATTGGGCTCGAAGTTTGGTCCTAATGTGTTGAGATCAGCATAGATAATAAAGAATCTGATTGAGAAAATAATTTCATCATATATTTTGTTATGTATGGTCGATGTATTTGTATATTCATAAAATCTTGGCTCCTGGGCAACCTTAAATTTGATTGTTTGTAGTAATATTTTCCAGTTATTAAAAGCTAGAGAGATTTAATGTTTTTGCCCCAAGTGTTCTTACTGCACTTTGGCATATATTTTCCTCCGCTCTTAATAATTGTGAGAAAATAGGTACTTTATTCTCACATCAATATTTTTACAAATGGAGGAGAATATATTCCTGAGGGATTTGCTCTTGAGAACATTACGCATTGAGTGAAATCTAATTCCCCTCTCTCTTTTTAAGTGCACTTGATGAAATGCACAGGTGTAGCCATTTTGTGTGTTCTTGAAGCTGAGGTGCACTCCAACTAATACATAAGTGAGTAATCAAAACAAAAACTTTCCAAAGAAATAAATAATGCTTAATATGCCAGAGCAGCTGCTAAGTGTATCATTTTCCCGTCACCGTCGAGGCAAATCAGAATGGCAAGGACCCAAAATGCTGGATGGAAGAGCAACTGACAGAATAACCCAGATTCTGAGGTCAGTAACAAAAGTCATATCACTTGTTACTGACCTTGAAATATAAGGCAAGCTGGAATTTATCTTGTGCCTTTGATGACCACGAGACTTCCTGAAGTGTTTTATAGCCAATGCAGTATTTTTGAAGTGTCATTACTGTTGAAATTTAGGACACCCACAATGATTACTGGTCTCTGGAACATCAATTCCCTCTTCTGATGTGACTGTGAATCTGGCGCCATCAATAGGGGATCTGGTATCCAATAACTGTGAAGTCATAAGGTAGACTGATTCATCAATCGGAATGAAAAATTCCCAAGTAGCAAAGTAGGAAGTAAAATGCACAAATTATAATTCACACTTTTACCACTTTACTGAAAGCAGAATCAATCCTTCAATGTACCAATGGGATTAAAGCAGAAACTCAGAAATTAAACAAAATTAAACCAGATATAAATCATGGAATTTTAAAATTTTCTTTTAAGGGAATGTTTTCCACAATTCCAATATTAATTATTTGGACCCAGAAAAGTTGTCCAGCAATAACATGACGTAGCACACCGTTAAAAAAGTTGGTTACACCTCATTAATTAAGCTTCACATTGCATGTTTTATTACAATATTTACTTTCAACCCATTCCTTGTTTAACTGTACATCAGCAAATGTTGTTTTTTTCAAAACGTCTCATGGTGTCAAAATGTCAATCCTGATTGACAGGATCATTTTCAATCATCATGGACATGATTAAGACTTAGATGTTTGCAAACACAGCAGAAACAGCCATTATAGATATATTTAGACACCTTGCAGCAGTCTCCCTGACTCAAGTGGTTGGTTCTCAAATTGCCAACAGGCCCTTCCAATCACTTTCCTTTGAAAGAGGATAGGCTATTCTGAGTGCACAAACATGATGTAGAGCAATGGGGTCAGCAGACTAACAGGCACAAGCCCACTCCCAGATATCTTTTGGGAACCTTCCACACCTTCTTCCAATAGGGCATTAGTTCAGAATTGTTCTTGAGAAAAGACACAAGTGCTGGAGAAGGCACAAAAGGATGACACAGTGAGTTATCAAGGTTCGTGTTCAGCTTTTTCACAGGATGAGTAACAATCATGCAAGCTCAACCATTGGCAGGCAATCTGATGTGTTGGATTGCCACTTAGGCAGTGAAGGTAAAATTTACCTTTGTCATGTTAAATACAAACTGTTGGCAATTCTGGACAAGGTGAAAATAGATAAGTCCCCGGGGCCTGATGGGATTTATCCTAGGATTCTCTGGGAAGCCAGGGAAGAGATTGCAGAGCCTTTGGCTTTGATTTTTATGTCATAATTGGCTACAGGATTAGTGCCAGAGGACTAGAGGATAGCAAATGTGGTCCCTTTGTTCAAGAAGGGGAGTAGAGATAACCCCGGTAACTATAGGCCGGTGAGCCTAACGTCTGTTGTGGATAAAGTCTTGGAGAGGATTATAAAAGATACGATTTATAATCATCTAGATAGGAATAATATGATTAGGGATAGTCAGCATGGTTTTGTGAAGGGTAGGTCATGCCTCACAAACCTTATCGAGTTCTTTGAGAAGGTGACTGAACAGGTAGACGAGGGTAGAGCAGTTGATGTGGTGTATATGGATTTCAGTAAAGCGTTTGATAAGGTTCCCCACGGTCGGCTATTGCAGAAAATACGGAGGCTGGGGATTGAGGGTGATTTAGAGATGTGGATCAGAAATTGACTAGTTGAAAGAAGACAGAGAGTGGTGGTTGATGGGAAATGTTCAGAATGGAGTTCAGTTAAGAGTGGCGTACCACAAGGATCTGTTCTGGGGCCGTTGCTGTTTGTCATTTTTATAAATGACCTAGAGGAGGGCGCAGAAGGATGGGTGAGTAAATTTGCAGACGACACTAAAGTCGGTGGAGTTGTAGACAGTGCGGAAGGATGTTGCAGGTTACAGAGGGACATTGATAAGCTGCAGAGCTGGGCTGAGAGGTGGCAAATGGAGTTTAATGTGGAGAAGTGTGAGGTGATTCACTTTGGAAAGAATAACAGGAATGCGGAATATTTGGCCAATGGTAAAATTCTTGGTAGTGTGGATGAGCAGAGGGATCTCGGTGTCCATGTACATAGATCCCTGAAAGTTGCCACCCAGGTTGATAGGGTTGTGAAGAAAGTCTATGGTGTGTTGGCCTTTATTGGTAGAGGGATTGAGTTCCGGAGCCATGAGGTCATGTTGCAGTTGTACAAAACTCTAGTACGGCCGCATTTGGAGTATTGCGTACAGTTCTGGTTGCCTCATTATAGGAAGGACGTGGAAGCTTTGGAGCGGGTGCAGAGGAGATTTACCAGGATGTTGCCTGGTATGGAGGGAAAATCTTATGAGTAAAGACTGATGGACGTAAGGTTGTTTTCGTTAGAGAGAAGAAGGTTAAGAGGTGACTTAATAGAGGAATACAAAATGATCAGAGGGTTAGATAGGGTGGACAGTGAGAACCTTCTCCCGCGGATGGAGGTGGCTAGCATGAGGGGACATAGCCTTAAATTGAGGGGTAATAGATATAGGACAGAGGTCAGAGGTGGGCTTTTTACGCAAAGAGTGGTGAGGCCGTGGAATGTCCTACCTGCAACAGTAGTGAACTCGCCAACATTGAGGGCATTTAAAAGTTTATTGGATAAGCATATGGATGATAATGGGATAGTGTAGGTTAGATGGCCTTTAGTTTTTGGACTTCCCATGTCGGTGCAACATCGAGGGCCGAAGGGCCTGTACTGCGCTGTACCGTTCTATGTTCTATTACATAGAGCACTTTTTCTATGTCATAGAAGGAACATTTAAATACCATGATAATTATGGGTAATACCTTTATTTGTAAAGTTTGAAACTTTAGATTGAACTTTTTATGTTACAGTATAGAGAAAAAAAGCATTGTCTCTTGAGGCTGACAAAGAGCCATATAGGGTAAATCAAAGTTTATAGAATCATTGAATCTCTACAGTCCAGAAAGAGGCCATACAGCCCATCGGGTCTGCACCAACCCTCCTAAAGAGCACTCAACTTAGGCCCTATCCCATAACACCGCGCATTGATCATGGCCAATCCATCTAATCTGCACATCTTTGGCCTGTGGGAGGAAGCCGGAACACTGAAAGGAACCCATACAGACATAGGGAGAATGTGCAAACTCCGCAGTCACCCAAAGCCGGAATTTAATGGCGCTGTGAGGTGACAGTGCTAACAATTGAGCCATGCCTTGTAATAAGTTTTGTGTTCTATCCTATTTCCAAGAAGAGACCTGTACAATCCTAAAAAGAAATAACAATTTATTGGTGTGTATGCTGCTGCAGTCACTGACTGTTGCCAGAGCTGAAACAGGTCTAAGATTACACTCCTGTCAAGGCACACAGCCTTCCAATTGACTGGCATGCATCCTACATTACAGCAACTACACTTCATTCTTGCAGTCTCTGTTGATCGTCTTTCAGTTATTAAAGACTCAGGCACTTACTCAGAATTCACCCAAAAAACTTATCGTTGATAACTTTAGTAAGTTGAATCTTGTTCTGCCGACCATTTGATATTTTCACGCCAGTTCCAATTGTGAAAATGAATGCAACATGTGACTCAAGTCAACTCGAAGCAAATTTGCACATTTCCTGCTAATTGCTGCTTAGCAAGAATATTAAAAGCAAAAATAATTGCTACATCAGTACCACACTGGTTAATATTCAGAAGTATTTTTAGGAACTTGGGCAAATTTAGCACAAACTCCATTAATGTTAACAAACGTGCACCACCTTTATGCACAAACAAGCAAGTGTTATCTCCAGAATTATCAGAGAATATTAAAACCTAAGGCTGTAAAAATTATGTTCCATTGAACTGCTGATGCCAGCAATGAAGACAGTGTGGTGCAGGCAACAATTTCAACCTCTTCAGTTGCAGCCTGTGGTGCCACATGCTGGGAATGCTGTTCACGCAGGTGGGCCATGGGTATGCTAGATGCATGAGGAGAGGTTAGATTGTGACGTCAGTCAATTGTTCTGGTTGATTTGACTCAATCCTTTCAAACTTGGGACCGCTTGGGTCCAATGAAGTCTTTTGCTGATCACTCACAATTGAACATACAAACCTCCCTTGAGCATTATTAAAAGGGTGAGCCATCCATCTTGCAAATTAGGTACTTTTGACTTATTCTGCTGCGGAGAAGATGGTGGAAATACTGTGACTTGTTTTAAGAGCTCCATTAGTACACCCATTCAGGGAAGGAGGAGGATTTGGCCACCCAGGTCTGCAAGGGATATGGGGGCTATAGTTACAGTGTCTGTGATCTGTCACATGACTGAGAAGTACAATGTTTTGACCAGATAAGAAGCAGTGAACTGGCCCCTTTTACTCCACTCCCTTGGTTGGAAATTTGCTTCCGTAAATCCAAATGTACTTACTTCCGAAGAAGGAGGCAATCAAACCAGGTTTTCTTGAGTCACAAAAAGAGTTAATTAGTATAAAACTTGAGGAAAAAAACATTAAACAGCGCGACAACGCACGCACGCACATGCGGCTGTATGACATTCGTTGGTTGGCTTTAAACACCCAGAGTTGAATTGCATGTACCTGCCCTTTTCTATCCTTTTTATTCCATGAACCACCTCCTGAGGTTCTTTCTAATGGAAACAGACGGGGGGGGGGGGGGGGCGATTCTCTACTCGTGTTGCGCCCACTGCACATCCTGCTATGCCAGGAAAATAGCGGGAGATCACCTAAATAGGGATCATGCTGTACCTGACGTAATATGGGCATGAACTAAATTAACATAATTCAGTAAGTATTTAAATGTGTTTCAAGTGGCAGCACAGTAGCATTGTGGATAGCACAATTGCTTCACAGCTCCAGGATCCCAGGTTCGGTTCCCGGCTTGGGTCACTGTCTGTGCAGAGTCTGCACATTCTCCCCATGTGTGCGTGGGTTTCCTCTGGGTGCTCCGGTTTCCGCCCACAGTCTAAAGATGTGCAGGTTAGGTGGATTGGCCATGCTAAATTGCCCTTCAAAAAAAATGTGCTTCATCAGGTTAGCGCTGGATTCTGCCAGCTCCCGGGATACGCTACGCCTCCCCTGCCGATGTGACAGAGGCCGATGGGAATCACTGGTGATCTCTGCCACCGCAGACTAGATGTGATGACCATGCTGGGGGTTTTGGAGGCCATTGGAGCCCCTGGGCTGTTGGGGGCATGGTAGGACAGGGTCCTGGCACTGCACCCTGGCACCACGCTAGTGCCAACACAGCAGTATCAGGTTGGCACTGCCAAGGGGGCATGGCCATGAAGGGTGCGTGGCCATGAAGGGGATTTAAAGGGGCCATGGAGAGGAGGGCATGAAGGGATGACCATGATGGGGGTGGGGTATGAATGAGGAAGCTTTTGGTGACCCCATCATGGCGCGTCACTCACCTGGGATGGGGTTGCTGGTACTGACGATTGGGAGGGATCGATGCCAGCTAGAAGTGGGTGGGGCCTGAAGGGAGGGACCCGATGTCCCCTTGCCGTCGACCCTTTGTTGGGTTGGGGGGGTGGGGGGTGGGGGGGGGGGGGGTGGGGGGGGGGGGGGGGTGAGGGTGGGGTGGGGTGTTGGAATAGTATGTGCCTGTACTCTCAATTTGAGATTGGGGCACCTTTTATAAATGGCACCTCAATCTCCGTGAGGTCGAGCCTGCCAGCAACTTTGGGTCGCACCAATAACTTTTCAAGCCGGTTTCTCCCCTGCCTCCAAAATAATTACTAAGTGCATTAAAATCCCACCAAAGTGGCACTTAGATGTTTTTGGGGGAGAATTCTATCCACTATCTCTTTGAATAATTTAAAGACTGTTAAGAGCTAGAGGGCGTGATTTAACTCCCAAACACAGATTCCCTATATGGATGTGGAGTGGGGTGTTTCTCAGGAACAATTCCGCTATCAAATGGGACTCTGGTGTTTTTTGGACGCGACCCTGCCGAGGCGACATTTACCTCACTTTCGTCTGAGTTTATCAGGGCAGGACGAGATTGGAGCAACATTTATAAACGCCAATCTCTCGAGCCTCCTCAGACTCCACAGCATGGCGTCCAGAGCCGTCAATGCACCGACTTGCCTCCTGGGAGGTCCTCGAGCCCTACCTCACCCCACCTGTTAAGGGCAGAGGAACATTCGGGCCAGATCCCTGGCATGGGCAACCTGACTCCCAGGTACCATGGCACTGCCAGGGAGTGTGGGTAATAGTGCCAGGGTGCCCGGTGGTAGCGGGAGTGACAGGGTACCACCCTGCCCAGAGCCCAACCACTTAGACCCTCCGATGGCTTGGGAGACCTCCTCCTACACCGATGTGCCATTATTCCTGGTTCACATTAAACTGCACCATGGCAAAGTCTCCCAGGCGCGACATTCAAATTTTATTAACATGCCTTGACTTGCAGTCATCGTTCCAGAACAAGTAATCAAATTTTTAATCTTTCGTCTCATAAACGTTTGGCACATTTGAATATTGTAGAAACCAACAGGAGATGGGGTTATTGCATCTTGCACAGGAGATGTTGAATGTTTGTTGGTTATCTGGCTGGCAAGAAATTCCCATTGTCTTGATAGTGTCAAAAATCCACTCATGTATATAATGAGATGCAGACAGGCAGTGATTGGCACATAGGATGACCAATGAACACTCAACTCAGAACAACCAATCACCAGACAAGACACCACCGCTATAAAGCTCACAGGGCATTAAGACTCCTGCTTTTTTCAGGACACAGACACTGAGACAGTCAGAGTGCACAAGTCAGTGGACATTATTGCCATGTGGTAGCTAGTAAGTCTGGTCGAACCAGTAAGAGGTTGTCAGTCGGATTAGTAGAGTGTCAACCCACAGCTGAACATGTACAGCAGTTCATAGTTTAAATAAAACCGTGTTGAATCATCTCCGGTGTTAGACGTTTGTTTTTCGCTTCCCTGCATCCAGTTGCAGTCAACGCCAAACCAACCCGCCTTACATATCATGGTACCAGAGTGCTATTAATCCTGCCAAACCTACCTCGAGTATATCTGCAACGACCAGACAGCGGCCATCCAGCAACATGGAAAACATTGAGCCTCCTCCGCAGCTCCGCATCTCCGGCAACCTTGCCGCCAATTGGAAGATCTTCAAGCAAACGTTCCTCCTGTATATCGAGGCCTCCGACCTCGAGGCAGCATCAGATGCAAGGAAGATCGCGCTATTTCTCTCGACCGCGGGGGATTACACCATTCATATTGACAACTCGCTTACGGTTGCCGATGGCGAAGACAAGGCAAAGTTTAAAACGGTCCTGCTGAAATTCGACAGCCACTGTGACATTGAAGTGAGTGAGAGCTTTGAACGGTACATCTTCCAACAGAGACTTCAGGGTAAGGATGAACCTTTTCAGTCCTTCCTGACCCAGCTCCGCATCCTGGCACAGTCATGCAATTACGGCTCAGCGGCTGATTCCATGATCCGGGATCAGATTGTTTTCGGGGTCCACTCTGATTCCCTTCGGCAACATCTCCTTACAATAAAACAGCTAACTCTCTCCATTGCTATTGAGATGTGCGTGGTCCATGAGCATGCCAAGAATCATTACGCCCACATCAGGGCGGCAAAAAATGCAAAACTGGACTCCCACGAAGCAGAACGGGTGCAGGCCATTGAAACAATGCAAGGCCTGAGCATCAAGGAGAGTGGCCGTTTTGTGCGCTTTTCCCGGGTCCCGACTCATGCGCCACAGCCGGGTGGACGACGAGGCCGACAACCTCGTAGGTTCGTACGTCGGACAACCGCACTGCGCATGCGCGTTGGTGCACGGAACGCGCTGATGTCAGTGTTATGACATGTCCTAATTGTGGCTCCGCCCATTTAAAATGCTAAAATCCAGCCAAAGGACGGCGATGCCCCTCCTGCCACGAGAACACCGATTGCCATCGATCCCGCCTGTCCCAGTGCCGGCATCTCCTGCTCCACCTCTGCGGCGATCGACCAGAATTCGGTGCCCGCCTCAAAGACTGAATCTATAGACTTTACTTTTGTAAATTTCGTTCAGTTTGCTCTGTACCTTCCCATGTATATATGTTCGTTAACTCACCATTTGTACATAGTCAGGCATGTGTATACTTTCACGTTTCATAACTTATTTTTTTAAAAAGGGGAGATGTCATAATACGCACTCATGTATATAATGAGATGAAGACAAGCAGTGATTGACACATAGGATGACCAATGAACACACAACACAGAACAACCAATCACCAGACAAGACATCACCACTATAAAGCTCACAGGGCATTAAGACTCACCAATTGTTTTCAAAGAGCACTTCTCATGCCTCCACATTACACAGGAGAGATATCTGAGGTGACTCTAACTCAATAAGCAGGTATTAACTGAATACTAATAATAATCGCTTATTGTCACAAGTAGGCTTCAATGAAGTTACTGTGAAAAGCCCCTAGTCGCCACATTCCAGCGCCTGTCCGGGAGGCCGGTTAGGGAATTGAACCCGTGCTGCTGGCCTTGTTCTGCATTGCAAGCCAGCTGTTTAGCCCACTGTGCTAAACCAGCCCCTGAACCAGCCACTGTGCCACATCCTTTATTCTTAATAAAATAATTATCTTCCTTTGGGCAGCACGGTAGCATGGTGGTTAGCATAAATGCTTCACAGCTCCAGGATCCCAGGTTCGGTTCCCGGCTGGGTCACTGTCTGTGCGGAGTCTGCACGCCCTCCCCGTGTGTGCGTGGGTTTCCTCCGGGTGCTCCGGTTTCCTCCCACAGTCCAAAGATGTGCGGGTTAGGTGGATTGACCATGCTAAATTGCCCGTAGTGTCCTTAAAAGTAAGGTTGGGGGGGGGGTTGTTGGGTTACGGGTATAGGGTGGATACGTGGGTTTGAGTAGGGTGATCATTGCTCGGCACAACATCGAGGGCCGAAGGGCCTGTTCTGTGCTGTATTGTTCTACGTTCTATTAGTGTCACAAGTAGGCTTGCATTCCACTGTAATCAAGTTATTGTGAAATCCCCTAGTCGCCGCACTCCGCACCTGTTCAGGTACATTGAGGGAGAATTCAGAATGTCCAATTTACCAATAAGCATGTATTTCAGTACTTCAACAGTGTCTGGAACCTTACTTGAGGATGGCACTGCCAGTGATCAGAAATGTTTCAGTTGAATTAAACTACATGTATACCATCCTTCTCTGCATCAGAAGGGTGAAATGCAAAGAGAGGCCTTTACATTGTTCTAGCTCCAGGCAAAGGGAAGATTGATGACGGGGAACTTGACATTACCAGGATAGTGGGATTTCAGATGGTACACGGACCCACTGACAACATACATATCATGCTTACCACGATAATGGGAAAATGTATTGGAATGACAAGGGTTGCCGTTCCATCGTATGCGATCATGCACTGACCATAATGCCACTGAATGCCCACTTTCCTGGCAGCAACCATGAAGTCTGACGTTATTACTATCTTTGTGTCTCTAAGAAGAACCAGATGATGGCTGTTCAGAAACAAAGGAATATATATCTACACCTGGATGATGACAACCTCCACCTGATTGCAGGTGGACCATAGACGTATAATAAGAGCCATGAAGTCTCCAGCAACATCATGGAGCGGAGCATCAAAATACTAAAACAACATTTCCACTGTATGGACTGCTCAGGCAGAGCCCTCCAGTGCTATGTGTCACTATATTTGTGCTGGTCTGCTGCATTCTTAACTACTTTACCATCATGAGGGCATAGACATTGCCACCAGGCATCCATGAAAGGAACAATGGTACTTATTTGATTATTGAATACTTACAATGATGGTGAAAGTGTGATAGCAAAATACAGCTACTCATTGTATGTCATTATGTAGAGCCATTCCTCACCACTTAATTATTTTAGCTTGACAAATATTAGCAAGAGAAATATTAAATATTTCAAAAATAAAGTGCAAAAGAATTTAGAGGAGAAAATTGCGGTTGGCAATAGATTCAATAATCTTTCTTTAATACCGAGAAAACAAACTTAATGCTGAGTATAAAACGACAACAGTTTCAGAGCAAGCAAATTGCACTGTTTATTAACCCTATCCAGAAAAGAATCAGTTTAAAAGATTTGTTTTACATCATTTACCTTGCTGCCACCTAAAGTGTTGCCACTTGGCTGAATTGGAGTGCTGCTTTGGGTTGCATCAGAGTGCTTAAATTGGAGTTTAGGGAGTGAGGGAGTTCATTGAAGAGGGGAAAGACATGATCCTTCCATTTTCTACCTTTCCTTGATCTCCATTAGCTGTCTCTTACTTTGCTAAAAAGGAATAAGCTGATTGGTGAGTAAATGGTAAGTTATTCTACTTAATCTAATTTTAAAAATAGTTTAAAAAACTACGGCATGGCAGCTCAGATCAGCCGAGTGGGGTCCTGTGGTGTATAGGAAGTCATGGACATGCCATGTGTCCCAAGTGTGCATGGCTGCAGGGATACTAGATACTGTTACCCGAGCTAAGGAACAAAAAGGTGTAGTCTATAGACCACCAACTGGTGGGAAGAAGGTAGAAGAACAAATCTGCAGGGAAATTACAGAGTGCAAAAGGAGAGTTGTTATAATGGGGGACTTAAATTACCTGAATATAGACCGGGATACTGGGAGTGTAAAGGCCAGTCAAGGGCAAGCATTCCTCGATTGTATTCCGGAGTATTTTCTGCAGTAGTATGTGTCCAGCACAACAAGAAATGCTGGACCTGCTTCTTGGGAATAAGGTGGGCCAGGTAGATCAAGTGTCAATGGGGAATATCTAGGAGGCAGTGATCACTGCACCATAAGGTTTAGAGTGGTTGTAGAAAAGGACAATGGTAATCCAGGCTATGAATAATTAACTGGGGAGAGCTGATTTCAAAGGGGCAAGGACAGAGCTGGGCTGGACAGACCGGAACCAAACGTTGGTAGGAAAATTGCCATTCAACAATGGGCTACCTTCAAAAAATCAATGGTTCATTCACAATCAAAGTATTTTCCCTCAAAAGGGAAAGTTAGAGCAAGCAAATCCAGAGGTCTCTTGATGAAAAAGAGATAGAAATTAAAATAAAGAAGAAAATGTGTGCTTATGACAGGTATCAGGCAGAAAGTACAATTGAGAACCAGGTTGAAAATAGAATTCAGAAGGGAGGTGAACAAGCAAATAGGAGAAACGAAGAGGATTATGAGAAAAGACACATAAATAGTAAAAGTGTGGTAAAAGGGGGAATAGGGCTGATCAGAGACCAAAAAGGGGGTGTAAACATGGAGGCAATGGACATGGTCGAGGTGTTAAATGAGTACTTTCTGTGTGCCTTTACAAAGGAAGCCGTGCGACCCAGGCCATGGTGACGACGGAGGAAACTCTGTCACTAGAAGCATTCAAAATTGATAAGGAGGAGGTATTGGGTAAACTTAAAATTGACAAGGCACCGGGACCCGATGAGATGCATCCAAGGATATGGAACGAAGTGAGAGTGGAAATTGTGAGTGTGCTGGCCATAATCTTTCAGTCTTTCCTATGTTCAAGGGAGGACCCAGAAGACTGGCGAATTGCAAAATTATCCCCTTGTTCGAAAACGGTTGCAAGGATAAGCCAAGCAATTGCACACCAGTCAGTTTAACGTTGGTAGTGGAGAAGCTTCTAGAAATATTTATTCGTAATAGAATTAATAATCACATGAAAAAACGTGAGTTGATTAAGAAGAGCGAGCATGGATATTTTAAGGGAATATGTGTTTAACCAATGCACTGGAGTTTTTTTGAAGAGATAACAGAGAGGAAGAGTAATGATGTTGATATGGTGAGGACTTCCAAAAGGCATTCAATAAAGTGCCACATTGCAGACTTGTGAGTAAAGTTAGAGCTCATGGAACAAAAGGGACATGATAACATGGGAAAGAGTTGGCTGAATAACAGAAAACAGAATAATGGTCATTGGATATTTTTCAGACTGGAGGAAGGCTTATACTGGAGTTCCCCAGGGGTTGGAATCGAGACCCTTGCCTTTCCTGATATCCATTACTGATTTAGATCTTGGTGTGCAGGAGTCAGGAAATCAGCCTCCCCAGTTAATTATTCATAGCCTGGATTACCCATTGTCCTTTTCTACACCCACCCTAAACCTTATGGTGCAGAGATCACTGCCTCCTAGAATTTCAAAGTTTGCGGATGATAGAAAACGTGGAAGCATTATAAACTCCGAGAAGGACAGTTTCGGACATAAAATGACGTAGATGGGAAGATACGTGACAGGTAAAGTTCATGGAACATCAGAATTCGGAGAAGACGTAGGCAATTCAGCCCCTCGGGCCTGCCCTGCCATTCAATCAGATCCTGGCTGATCTCTTCCTGGTCTCAAATCCACATCCCTACCTGTTCCCCATATCCCTTATACCCATTTTAAAAATCAGAATATATCTATCTCCTTCTTGAAACCATTTAATGACTCCGGTTCCACCGCACTATGGTGAAGCAAGTTCCACAAATTCATCACCCTCTTTTGTGAAAAGTCGTTCCTCCTCATTTCAGTTCTACATCCATCGTCTCTCAACCTACATCTGTGACCTCTCATTCTAGATTGCCCTACAAGGGTGAATATTTGGTCTATGTTTACTTCATCGATCCCTTTTTGTATTTTATGTACCTCGATTAGATTCCGTCTCATCCTTCTAAACTCCAGTGAGTATAAGTCCAAACTGTTTAATCTCTCTGTCAACCCTTTCATCCTCGTAATCAATCTGGTGAATCTCCTCTGAACTGCCTCCAATGCCACCACATCCTTCCTCAAATAAGGAGACCAAAACTGGACACAATACTCCAGATGTGGTCTCACCAACACGCTGTACAATTCCAACAACACTTCTCTACTTTAATACTCCAGTCCTTTTGCAATAAGTGCTAACATTCTATTTGCCTTTTTATTGCATGCTGTACTTGTATACCGACTTTCTGTAATTCATGAACAAAGACAGTTGGTGCAGGTACGATGGGCCAAATGACCTTCTTCAATACAACAACTTTGAAATTCTGTAAATTCAGAAAGATAACTGTCTGACATTCAGTGAAAATATTCAAAATAACAGGAATACTTTTTTTTTAATGCCTACTTAACCAGCTATCAACCTTCAGAAACAGATGGTGTAAAAAATGTGCAATATGTCCTAAGGACAGATGTTTATGGTAAACATTGAATATATTTTACAGAATTCTGAAAAACAAGTTTATGGTTTTTCGACTTGTGTAATTGAAGACAGTGCCAGTTTTTACTGCTTACACACCAGTAAATAATTAATAGATCACAATCAACTCAATATCAGCCAGTCAAATTTGTGGTTGATTGAGTCTTTATCTAATCTGTACCTCTTAATTGGACAGGATATCGCAACAAGGAATCACTTTTTGTTTATGAAATGGTGGTTTACCATCCTTTTTCTGGAGGGAACTGGCATCATGTGGGGTTTAGAAGCAGGTTTACCTGCCCACCATCTCTGTTGGTACGTGTCTGGGAGATTACAGGAGCAGCAATCTTTGTTGGAACATACTAATACAAGGACGGCAGCAGTTCAAGAAGGCAGCACACCTCCACGTTCATGAAGGCAATTAGGGATGGGCAATAAATACTGGCCTAGCTTGCGATGCGCACATCCCATGAGCGACCAAAAATTATTCAGTTCTCAGTTTTTACTTTCTTGGAAGAAGGATATGAGACACAAAATACCTGATTAAAATCTATGCTGAACACCTTGTGGTACTACCCAAGCTAAATTCATTCTGTAACTTAATTATTGTGATTGAATAGTATTTGAGTAATAAAGCAACTGACCACTGAACAGCGATAATCTAGTTCTTAGTCACCACTTAAATCAATGTCACCATGACTTTGTACAATTAGTAATATAATGAAGAGATTATTTCTCATTTCCAGTGTTCATTATGGTGATAAGTGGTGCTCGGAGAGGCATTTTTTTTCTTTGCATCCTATGACAGTACTCAGTAACCCTTAGTCAGATGTTGGCCTATGATTCAGCTGTAATGGCAGGTCATCTCTCAATTGTTTCAACAGCACTTTAAATCTCAAGTAAAAGAAATTTCATCTCAAATTTACAGTGGGGACATTTTCATTATTTGTGCGTGCTGTCAGATTTGAGGGATGATTCACATCAATTCCAAGTAGAAATTAGGAAAACCCAATTTATTTGGAATTCTCAACACTTGCTTGTGACGAACAACCTTTATTTATTTTCCCAGAGTAGGAATCAAAGCTAAACCTCTATAAAGCAAGCATGGAGGTCAATTGCTGCAACCTGGTCTGCATTTGATTCAAAAAAATCTGACCAGGGGCTCTTTGTTTACGATGGCAGATTCGCTGTTGCAAAATATATTGCTGCCATTTTTCAATTTGGAGAGCTTTGTTTGACCTTTATTCTTCCACGAAAGCTGGGGGCAGCTTTAGGGGCCAAAGCAGTTTCAAGATGATTGTAAATATTGAAAAGAGGGGATCAGTGCTTTCAGTTTTGTTGCAAAGTTCAATGACACTGAAGGAAACTGCACCTTTGGTGATACAAGATCCTATTGATGGCACTTATTCCTTGGTGGATAAAGTGTTCATGCTGAAGATTTGTTTTTAAAGCATATTACTTCCCTTGAGGAATTGTTATTTATATTCCTCCATAGATTCACTGTTTTCCCTGAGTCCCACAGAACCGATCCTTGTAATTATAAATTCTCTTCCATATAAAACTTTCATCTGGAGTATTTTAATTTCCCAAGAGTTGTTTTGTTCATTTAGCTACCATCATTTTTACATGTATTACACAGTACTATTTCACACGTAAATCCACAATCTCCCTGTAGAATGCAGATAACCTTTACATTGCGGCTACATATTTCAGGGGAGCTTCTCCTTATTTGGATGATTCAAAACATTTTTTCCCCCCATTTCTGACATTTTGCTCCATTCTACTTCCTCAAAGAGCCACTCAGCCTCTCTTCTGTTGCAACTTTCCACACTCTAACACTCAGTTACTGCCTTTCCTTTCCCACAACATTTCCTAGTTTCAAAAAAGTTTTCTGATATTTTTCAATGCTTTCTGTTCCCAAAGGAATGACCTGGTCATCCCTATGTAATATGATGAAGTGCGATATTTAACAATATCCTTTTAAAAGTTAATGTTTTTTTTAATGTCATTTCTATTGAAGTACCTTCCAGTTTTGCAGCCAGATGAAAGCTGAACACTTTTGTCTTGCATTTCACACAAAATGCAACCTTTTCAAGTCTTTAAATCTCTTCAACGTAAGCCAGTATTCCTTTTTTTGATCTCAGAGCTAAAATCTGAATCCGCTCTCACTCAAATAGAGTGTGTGAAAGCGACTTACTGCACCTTACTGTCTCCTTTTGCTAGCTTTGCATTAAATAGGAGACTGTCACCAGTATTCACTTTGTCTCACATAAGTGAAGTAGTCTTCACATGCCCGGCGAGGGAGCATCTTATCTGCAGCACTCTTCACTGCTGCCAAAAATATAATAGGTGAGAACATTCTGGAAAGTTTTGCTGCAGTTGTGGCATTAGAGTACCATTGCAACAGTTTGCTCCAGGAAATACTGATTTACACTGGCTTGACATTAAAACCCAACAATTTCCTTGACCAGTCTGAGGCACATCTACCAAAAACCCATTGATGTTCATGTACATAACCCGGACCCCATACAAAGGAGCAATTGCTGCAAGTTTTAAATATTGTGCTGTTGAGGCTAAAAGCCCCAAAATAGGTGCCTGAAATGATCTGAGATTGGTGTAACAGTGATTTATGGAGTTGGATAACTATTTTCTTTGAATTGTAAGATATATATCCGTCGTATTGAGACTTACACTATACTCAGTGAAAATGCTGTCAGCCAAAGTTTAGACCCTCAACGCCTCTTACCCCTCCACATATTCAGAAGGATCTGTTCTTCATGACAGTAGAACAGGAAGGTCATGCAAGGCAAGAGTTCCTGGGAGTAAAGCACCATCACAGAAGGTGATGATTGAATTAAATCATGGATATACAACTCTTAATGATAGGAAATTCCTCTTTCTGCTCTGCTGGTTTTACTTCATGGAAAGCGTGGATCTGGGTGGCGCCGGCTGGACAAGCATTTATTTCCCAACCCTCATCGAAATTGCCTTTGAACTGAGCAGATTGCTGGCATTTATGAGTCAACCACATTGTTATGGATCTGGAGTCACATGTAGGCAGACCAGGTGAGGACATTAGGTTTCCTTCCTAAAATACATTAGTGAATCAAATAGGCAGAATAGGGCTTTGTTTTTAATGACAATCGACAATGGTTTCATAGTCATCATTAGACTTTTTAATACCAGATTTTCTTTGCCCATTGAATTAAAATTTCACCATCTGCCGGGGTGGGATTTGAACCTGGAGCATTATCCTGGGTCTCTAGATTACTAGTCCAGTGACAATATCAATATGTCACCACCTCTGTCACTGGGTAAGGGAGTAAGGTAAGTGTGTAAGGAGGCAATGTAGGTAATGTAAGGTGATAGATAACAAGTGGGTAAGGGGTGGGTGAGGGGGTAAGATAGGTAAAGTAAATTTTTAAGAAGTAAACTGGGTGAGCTAAGTGGATGAGGGTGGGGTGGCTGAGTTGGTATGGTGGTGAGGTTGGGTTTAGAATGAGTCAGGGGCCTGGGGTAAGGGTGGATTTGGATATTGAGGCTGGATCAGGTTGGACTGAAAAGGAGGGGGAGTTCGGGAGTGGAGGGAGGGATTCAGGGGGTTTGGATTGAATAACTGGGGGAGGGGTGTGAGTTGTGTAGATGGCCAAAAGTTAGACTCGGATTTTTCTGTTTAATATCTCTTGGATAACGACCTATGGAAGCCAGTCAGAATCGTCCAAACTCTCCTACTCTAAATTAGACTTGGAAATTTTTCCGGAAGGTCCCGAAGTATAGGGGAATTGCTTGTTGGGAGTTCAAACTTCCTGGTCAATTTCCACTAAGTCAGTGCACTGTGACTTCTGAAGAAGGTGTGTCCTGGGGGTCTGGTCTCTGACTATTTGGAGAGCGGATGATTTGGGCACTTCTGGTGAAATATTGAAAGTGACTGCTGAATATGCCACTAAATTCAAAATTACAATGGATAGGGCTGTTAATTTTCAAAGTAATTCTGAATAGTTCAGACAGCAAAAACATTAGCACTAGCTGTCAACACTTGCGTTGAATGCTGGCCAATTTTACAGCATGACAAAGGTTTGAAAATTAATCATTGACATTGGATACTGCTCCTGCCAGAAGCGGAACCAGAAATTCCCACCCAAAGTCAATGGGCATTTGATTGAAGAACAAAGAACAAAGAAAATTACAACACAGGAACAGGCCCTTCGGCCCTCCCAGCCTGCGCCGATCCAGATCCTTTATCTAAACCTGTTGCCGAAAAGAACAATCGCTCTCCAATTTTTCCCGCCCCGCCCACACTGATATCCACCACTGGAAAATCCCGGCCATTGTCTTTTCAAATGCATGTAGAATTGAGAGGGTGAACCAGAAACATGTCCTCTCCTGTTGCCTTGATGGTCAAATGTCTGAGATCTCAACTGGACATCAGAGTTCAACTCAGATTTGACAGTCACATTTTTATAGATAGAACAGTACAGCACAGAACAGGCCCTTCAGCCCTCAATGTTGTGCCGAGCCATGATCACCCGACTCAAACCCACGTATCCACCCTATACCCGTAACCCAACAACCCCCCCCCAACCTTACTTTTATTAGGACACTACGGGCAATTTAGCATGGCCAATCCACCTAACCCGCACATCTTTGGACTGTGCGAGGAAACCGGAGCACCGGGAGGAAACCCACGCACACAGGGGGAGGACGTGCAGACTCCACACAGACAGTGACCCAGCCGGGAATCGAACCTGGGACCCTGGAGCTGTGAAGCATTTATGCTAACCACCATGCTACCCTGCTGCCCCTGCATGCTACCCTGCTGCCACTTCCTCGTTTTCCTTCCTCGTTATTGTGCAACCATTGATGTTTCTTATCAAATCACAAAATGATGCAGGAATAAAAATAGAAAATGCTGGAAATGTCAGCAGGTCAGGTAGAATACGTGGAGAAAAAATATTGCTATAATAACAAAGAACATCTATTTTATAGCTCCCACCTGAATTGGATCTACCAAAATGCATAATCTTGCATTTGTCCGGGTTAAATTCCATCTGCCGTTTCTCCGCCCAATTTTGCAGCCTATCTATATCCTGCTGTATTCTCTGACAATCTTCATCACTATCCGCAACTCCTGCAATCTTATTGTTATTTCAGAACTGTGACCTTTCATCAGAAATATTATTTCTAAAAATTTGGTTACGATGAAAGTAAGGTTGTTTTTCTGAAAAAATTCTCAACACAAGTTGTTCCTGCTGCAGTTTTATTTTCCTGTCTTGACCAGTATTTGCATAAGATGCAAGTTGACATGTTTATAACATCCTTCTCCTGATCAAAATATTCTGTTCTGTTTCTCAGTTTTCTGCAAAATTTGTTGAAAGATATTTTGACTGCTATTTGCTTCCCACAATATATTTGTCGTTCTTTTTTAAAAAATAATTTTTATTCAAGTTTTTCGATAACAAATTTTCTCCCCACAATTTAAAACAAACAAGGCGTGTTTCCACACCAACACAAGAAAAGAACTCACCCCCCAAATAAATAATAACAAAAACCAACAGCAATACAACAAAAAAGAAAATAACAACATAGCAAACCCACCGCCGCAAAAACAAACCCCCTAACCGTCCCCAAACCCCCCCCGTCCCCGTCCCCCCCCCCCACCCCCAAGTTGCTGCTGAGACCGACCACTCTCTACCCCTTCACCAGGAAGTCGAGAATGGGCTGTCACCGTCGAAAGAACCCCTATACCGACCCCCTAAGGGCAAACTTCATCCTCTCCAACTTGATGAACCCAGCCATGTCGTTGATCCAGGCCTCCGAACTCGGGGGCCGCGTATCCCTCCACTGTAACAGAATCCTGCGCCGGGATACTAGAGACGCAAAGGCCAGAATGCCGGCCTCTCTCGCCTCCTGCACTCCCGGCTCCGAAGCTACCCCAAAGATCGCGAGCCCCCAGCCCGGCTTGACCTGAGACCCGACCACTTCCAACAAAGTCCTCGCCACCCCCTTCCAAAACCTCTCCAAGGCCGGACAAGCCCAGAACATATGGGTGTGGTTAACCGGGCCTCCCGAACACCTCCCGCACCTGTCTTCCCCTCCGAAGAACCGGCTCATCCTTGCCCCTGTCATGTGAGCCCCATGCAGCACCTTCAGCTGAATTAGGCTGAGCCTTGCGGAAGAGGAGGAAGAATTCACCCTCCCCAGGGCGTCCGAACACGTTCCATCTTCAATCTCTTCCCCTAGCTCTTCCTCCCACTTCGCTTTGAGCTCTTCCACTGAGGCCTCCTCCTCCTCCTGCATCAGCTGGTAAATAGCCGAGATCTTTCCTTCACCGACCCACATTTGGCGGCAGCCGCGGAAACTCCGCCACCTGCCTCTTAACAAATGCCCTGGCCTGCATATACCTAAAAGCGTTCCCAGGGAGGAGGTTCCACTTCCCCACCAGCTCCTCCAGAGTCGCGAACTTCCCATCCAGGAAGAGGTCCCCAAACTGTTTGATGCCTGCCCTGTGCCAACTCCCAAATCCCCCACCCGTTCTCCCCGGCGCAAAACAGTGATTGCCCCGTATCGGGGCCCAAACTGAGGCCTTCACTTCCCCCCTATGCCGCCTCCACTATCCCCAGATTTTAAGGGACGCAACCACCACCGGACTCGTGGAGTACTTTGCCGGGGGGAGTGGAAGTGGGGCCGTCACCAAAGCCTCTAGACTCGTATCCGCACAGGACGCCACCTCCAATCTCTTCCATGCGTCACCCACCTGCGAATCATCGCCACGTTCGCCGCCCAATAATATCCACACAGGTTGGGCAGCGCCAGGCCCCCTACCTCCCTTCTTTGCTCCAAAAATACCCTCCTTACTCTCGGGGCCTTCCGCACCCACACAAACCCCAGAATCGACTGGGTCACTGTCTGTGTGGAGTCTGCACGTCCTCCCCGTGTGTGCGTGGGTTTCCTCCGGGTGCTCCGGTTTCCTCCCACAGTCCAAAGATGTGCGGGTTAGGTGGATTGGCCAGGCTAAATTGCCCGTAGTGTGCTAATAAAAGTAAGGTTAAGGGGGGGTTACGGGTATAGGGTGGATACGTGGGTTTGAGTGGGGTGATCATGGCTCGGCACAACATTGAGGGCCGAAGGGCCTGTTCTGTGCTGTACTGTTCTATGTTCTATGTTCTATGTTCTATGACTTATTGACCCGTCTGAAAAAAGCCTTTGGGGTCAATATGGGGAGGCACTGGAAAGAAACAAAAACCTCGGGAGCACTGTCATCTTAATCGACTGGACCCTGCCCGCCAGGGAAAGAGGTAGCGCGTCCCACCTCCTAAACTCCTCCTCCATCTGCCCCACCAGCCTCGAAAAGTTAAGCCTGTGCATGGCCCCCCAGGTCCTAGCCACCTGGATCCCAAGATACCTAAAGCCCCTCTCAGCCCTCTTCAACGGGAGTTCACCAATCTCTCTCTCCTGATCCCCCGGGTGCAGGACAAACAGCTCACTTTTCCCCACATTGAGCTTATAGCCCGAAATATTTGTCGTTCTTGATGAACATATCATCAATGCATCATTCTCCGGCCTGTTCATTTCACTGTTGGCTCCTTAATATCACCACATATTTGATTGCATCCAGTGTAAAAGCAGCACCAAAGCACTTCACACCGTTTTCTTTCACCCCACCTTAAACTTCATTGACACAAGAAAATCCTCACTCCAATCAGAATATTTAATAGCTAAAGCTGAAAGAAACACTGGGAAAAATTATTAGAACTTATTTTGTTCGGCGATTTTAATAATTAACCCACTATGTTATAATGACATGTTCTAGTCCTGTTTCTAACTTGATCTGTGCACACTAGTTCCATGCCATGAAAATCGTCTTGCAGAAATGAACTCTGATCAATTTACTCCCCCTTCATCTTACTTATAAACATTCTGCCCACCCACCGCACTGTAGTTTGACTATTTTAATGCTCCAGGCTTAGATGTCAATTCCAACAAGGTATCGCTGTTTTTCACAGGGGATTTTTCCAGAATACAACAAATCACTATCTTTTCCTCCCGAGTTGAAATACAATGGGTATGCCACCCCCCAAGCCAGGTCCCACCGGGATGGACCATGTCCATTTCACACCAGCGGGACTGGCCGTAAACGGGTGGCCGCTCCGCCCATCGAGGCCCGGAGAATTGCCAGGTGCCACTGCAACGGCCCCCGACTGGCGTGGTGCGATCCTCGCCCCTGCCCAAAAACCGGCGCCGGACAATTTGGCAGCTGGCGTCGGAGCGACGGGGTGGGATTCACACCGCCCCCGGCGATTCTCCGACCCGGCTGCGGGTCAGAGAATCCCGCCCAATGTCAGTTCTCATGGCACATTTTGGACAAAGCGGTAACCACCAGAGCAGTGTGGCAATTACAATGCCCATGATTTATCTTGCGGCATTTTCCACAGCAGTGGGAAAGCCTCAGCCCCCACAATATGGGTTAACATGCCAATCCAAGGAGTTAATAGGGGAGAGCGTGAATCTTTTATGAGCACTTTTTAGACAAAATTATCAATTTATATGAGTAAATATAGAAAGAAACAATCTTGCATTTATATAATGCCTTAACATACACTCAGGGCATTTCAAACTGCTCCACAACCAATGAATTACTTTCTATCTGCAGTCAATGCCTTTCATGTAGGCCAATTCAATAACCACACAAGAGCGCAAAGAGGTGTTTTTCCAATTATTAGATTTTGAGTGATGGAGAAATGTTGGACAACAGTTTAGGTGCTCTTTGGTATATTGTACTTTGGAAGGGTTTGCCAAACGTTTCCTGTCACTTCACCCTTTGGACCTCTCAAGAGTACTGGTGGAACCCCGAAGAAACATTCTTAATACATTGAAGAGTTCAATCACTAAGAAATTACTGTTTTGTGCAATAGATACAAACGTGCATAAACAAAGTTATAAAAGTCTTCTCTATTTCTTATATGTATCAATTGTTATCATTAAAAACTTATCCTATTCAATAAATACTTTCATATTAGCTTGCTTTTGTTATTCTTAGTGGGAGGAGTGATGCTGCTGCTTTTGCTCACTAATTTGTTTAATGACAGGTGTGCTGCTCGGGAGCTGGATTCTCATGTCGGACACACATATACACACATTCTCTCTCTCTCTCTCTCTCACACACACACACACAAACACACACACACACATTCTCACCTTTCTGTCCCTCACACACACGCATAAAGCCTCAACTCTCTCCCACACACTCACATTCTCACCTCTCTCACAGTCACAAATGCACACTCACTTCCCACACACACTTTCACCTCTCCCTCTTTCTCACAAACTCACACTCTCTCTTGCACAAACCCTCATACACACACATTCACACTTTCACCTCTCTCGCTTTCTCTCAGATACACTCACACTTCCGCCCCTCTCTCTCTCTCTCTCTCTCTCTCACACACACAATCATACTCCCACCCCCTCTCTCACATACAATCACACTCCCACCTCTCTCCAAAATATACTCACACTCTCACCTGTCCCCCCTTCCACCCCCTCACTGACACACATACACGTTCAGCTCTCTCTCTCTCACACGAAATACATACCTAGGACTTGGCTCCTCCCTCTGCAACTGGATCCTCAGCTTCCCGACCCATAGACCACAATCAGTAAGGGTAAACAAAAAGCACCTCCTCCAAGATAGTCCTCAATACAGTGGCCCGGCAAGGCTGTGTACTTAGACCCCTACTACACCCCCTATACACTCACGACTGTGTGGCAAAATTTGGCTCCAACCCCATCTACAAGTTTGCTGATGACATGACCATAGTGGGTCGGATCTCGAACAATGATGGGTCAGAATACAGGAGGGAGATAGAGAACCTAGTGGCATTGTGTAACAATATCAATCTCTCCATCAACATCAGCAAAGCTAAGGAGCTGGTCATTGACTTCAGGAAGCAAAGTATTGTCAACACTCCTGTCTGCATCAACGGGGTCGAGATGGAGATGGTTGACAGCTTCAAACTCCCAGTTGCGCAGATCACCAACAATCTATCTTGGTACACCCACATCGACTCTACGACGAAGAAAACAGAACAACGCCTATACTTCCTCAGGAATCTAAGGAAATTTGGCATGTCCACATTGACTCTTGCCAATTTTTACAGATACAGTGTAGAAAACCTCCTATCTGGCTGCATCACATCCTGGTATGACCGTAACTAAGGACAGAGTCGTGAACACAGCCCAGTCCATCACACAAAATCGTCTCCCATCCATTGACTCTGTCAACACCTTCCACTGCCTTGGGAAGATGAGAAGCATAATCAGAGACCCCTCCCACACAGGTTACTCTCTCTTCCTACCTCTTCCGTCAGGCAGGAGATGCAAAAGTCTGAGAACAGAAGTCTGCACTAACAGATTCAGAGGCAGCTTCCTCCCCACTGTTACCAGACTCCTGAGTGTCCCTCTTATGGACTGAACTAATCTATTCAAACATCTTCTCTACTTAGCACTCCGTATGCTTCACCTGATGCCTGTGTCTATGTATTTACATGCATTTATGTATGTCCAGTGTTTTTTTTCATGTATGGAATTATCTATCTGGGCTGTAAGCAGAACAATACTTTTCGCTGTACCTTGGAACACATAACAGTAAATCAAATCCAAATCCAATCCACACTCTCACCTTTCTCACACAATCAAATACACCCACTCCCACTTCTTCTCCCTCTCTCACACAGACACACTCTCTCACTCCTCTCATACACACTCACACTGTCATTTCTCTCCGTTGTTCCATGGTCGCTTCCCCTCCCACCCTCCGTGTCCACTTCCCCTCCCATCCTCCGTGGTTGTTGCCGCACGCTCTGCCACTTAGTTGTCTTTGCTCTCTCCCTTGTCTGGGACTTTCAATACAGAATTTGTAGCTATTTCCAGCTCATCCAATCAGAAACCAGCTTCTCAGTGCATTGGGTACTGATAGGTGCACTAGTCAACCTTTCAATAGTCAATGCAGTATGAAAACTGCCTTCGATTGGACAAGCTAATATTACTGCTTTTTCAAATTTAAAATGGCCGGACTTATGACGCAATCTGAGGATTCTGCGGAACCCAGTTTGGGAAAAGCTGTGATACAGAATACATTGCATTCTCCTTGTTGCAACCAGGTGCGGAGAGATCCAATCGGGAGGCGGAGAATCGTCGAACAGTTGCCGGTCCCGATTTCATATGGGAAACTGGATTCTCTGCCATTAAGCACGGCGCAGCCACTGGAGGCCGCCACCGTGCGTATGCGCGGCCTCTGACCTGGAAGTGCGGGGGGGGGGGGGGGGGGACGTATCGGCAGCTAGAGCTGCACGCTCTACGACAGCTGCCTACTAGCCCCCTGCAAGGCTCTGAATCTGTGGCCTTTTAATGTCAGTTGTTCTGGTGTAAAAGACCACAGTTTTCACGGCGGCGTGAGGACAGAGTCCCTGAAATGGAGAATCCAGCCCAGGTTTTTTTTAAATGACAGTTGATAAAGCTTCAGTGATTGAATCTGAAGGTTGAAAACCATGGTAGACACATCCCTATTCTCTTCAGGAAACAAGCATTATAGAAATCCAGTAGTTTTTAATAGACAGTCTCTGTTTCGAGAACTTTGACTAAAGGCCATAAGACATAGAAGCAGAATTAGGCCATTTGGTCCATCAGGTCTGCTCCTCCATTCGATCATGGCTGATAGGTTTCTCATCCCCATTCTCCTGCCTTCTCCCCATATCCCCTGATCCCCTTATTAATCAAGAACCTATCTATCTCTGTCTTAATGACACTCAGTGATTTGGCCTCCACATCCTTCTGCGGCAGTGAGTTCCACAGATTCACCAGTCTCCGGCTGAAGAAATTCCTCCTCATCTCAGTTTTAAAGGCTTCAGTCTGAGGTTTGTGCCCCCTGGTGCGAGTTACTCCTACTGGTGGAAACAGCCTCTCGATGTTCACTCTATCTACGATTCTCTAAGTTTCAATGAGATTCCCCTCTCATACTTCTCACCTCTATGGAGTACAGACCCAGAGTCTCCAACTGCTCCTCCTGTGACAAGTCCGTCATTCCGGGGATCATTCTTGTGAACCTCCTCTGGACCCTTTCCAAGCCCAGCACATCCTTCCTTAGATACGGGGCCAAAACTTCTCACAGTAATCCAGCCTCGATAATACATTCCTGCTCTTATCCTAGTCCTCTCAACATGAATGCTAACATTACATTTTCCTTCCTAACTGCCAACTGAACCTGCATGTTAATCTTAAGAGAATCCTGAACTGGTACTCCTAAATTTGTGCTTCTGATTTCCTAAGCCTTTTCCCATTTAGAAAATAATCTGTACCTCTATTCTTCCTTCCAAAGTGCATAACCTCATGCTTTTCTACATTGTATTCCATCTGCCAATTCTTTGCCATCTCTCCTAGCCTGTCCATGTCCTTCTGCAGCACCCCTCCTTCCTCAACACAACCTGTCCCTCCACATATCCTTGTGCCATCTGCAAACGTAGCAACCATTGTCTCAGTTCCTTCTTCCAGATTGTGAATGTATAATCGTGAATAGCTGTGGTCCTAACACTGACCCCTGCGGAACACCACTATTCACTGGCTGCCATCCTGAAAAGGACCCCTTTGTCCTCACTATCTACCTTCTGCCAGACAGCCATTCCTTTATCCATGCCAGTACATTGCTCCTAACACCATGGGCTCTTATCTTATTTAGTAGCTTCCTGTATGGCACTTTATCACAGGCCTTCTAGAAATCCAAATAGATCATGTCCACTGGTTCCCCATCTAACTTCCTTGTTACCTCCACAAAGAAGCTTAATAGATTTGTCAGGCATGACCTTCCCTTGATGACTCCGTGCTGACTCAGTTATATTTTACCATGCACTTCTAAGTACTCCACAATCTCATCCTTAATGCAAGGCACAAAAACCTTACCAATAACCAAAGTCAGACAAACCAGCCTATAATTTCCTGTTTTTTGCCTCCCTCCCTTCTTAAATATGGGTGTTACATCAGCCAATTTCCAATCCCCTGGGACCCTCCCAACCTCCAATGATTCCTGAACGATCACCACCAATACCTTCACAATCTCCTCAGCTATCTCCTTCAGAATCCTGGGGTGGAGTCCATTTGGCCCAAATTATTTTCCACCTTCAGACCTTTCAGTTTCCCCAGTACCTTCTCCTTAGTGATGGCCACTTCACTCATCTCTGCCTCCTGACTCTCTTGAAGTTCTGGTGTGCCACTGGTGTCTTCCACTGTGAAGACTGGTGCAAAGTGCCTATTCAGTTCCTCTGCCATTTATTTGTTCCCTATTACTATTTCTGCAGCCTCATTTTCCAGTAGTCCAATGTCCTTTCTTGCCTCTCTCTTACCATTTATATATCAAAAAAGATTCTTGCAATCTTCTTTTATATTATTAGTGAGCTTACATTCATATTTCATCTTCTTCCTTCTGACTGCCCTTTTAGTTGTCCTCTGCTTGCTTTCAAAGGCATCCCAATCCTCTGGCTTCCCACTAAACCTCGCCACATTGTAATAATAATAATCTTTATCAGTAAGAAGTCTTGCCACGCCAGGTTAAAGTCCAACAGGTTTGTTTGGAATCACTAACTTGCGGACCGCAGCTCCTTCATCAGGTAAGTGTCTTTATTGGTGTCACAAGCAGGCTTCCATTAGGCAATGAGGTTACTGTGAAAAGCCTCTAATCCGCATTCCGCGCCTGTTTGGGTACACGGAGGGAGAATGTCCAATTCACCTGACAATCATGTCTGTCCGGATTTATCGGAGGAAACTGGAGCACCTGGAGGAAACTCACACAGACACAGTTAGAATGTGCAGATTCTGCATAGACAGTGACCCAAGCGGCAATCGAACTTGGGACCCTGGTGCTGTGAAGCAACAATGTTAGCCATTGTGCTACTTCCTTTCCTTTTATGCTGTCCTTGACTTCCCTTGTCGGTCTTTGTCGCCTTGTCCCCCCCTTAGCATGATTCCTCTTCCTTGGGATGAATTTCTGTTGTGCCTCCCGAATAACCATGCAGAACACCTGTCGTTGCTGTTCAACTGTTTTCCCCGATAGGCTCCTTTTCCAATCAACTCTGGCCAGCTCCTCCTTCATGTCTTTTTAGTTATCTTTATTCAATTGTAAAACTGTTACATCTGATTTCAGCATCTCCCTCTCAAACTGCAGGGTGAATTCTATCATATTATATTCTGTCACATTACTTTCTCCATGCAGTTGTATCTTCTGAAAGAAAGTTGATCAGCTCATGTCTGATACAGCTCCTCAACCATTTGGACAGCCAAAGTGATACATTTTTCATGTTCCAGCAATGAATCCCAGAATGGTTTATTCTTCCATTTGGATGAGACAGGGAAAAAGCTTTTCATACCAGGGTCATTGTCTATTGGGGGCTTCACATATTGTGGCGACACAGACACAAATTGGAAGCCATTTTAAATCAATTTTATTGTTTGTCAGTGAAATATCCCTTTTCAGAAAAACGTCTGATCTGTGACATCGGGCTGGATTCTTCAGCCGCGCCCGCTGCAAGATCGTCACGGATGGACAGGGACCATGTAAAGTTCTGTTGACCTCGAGCGGGAATTTCCAACCAGCGGGCAGATGCGGACACAGAATCCTGCCCATCAAATTAATTCTGTGCAGCACACCTTCATGACAATCTGAACAGATAGTTTTAAAGACCCATCCAGAAGATTACTCTGTGAGATGTCGCACTTCCTCACTGCATTGTCAGTTTAATTTGAAGTCCCTTTGGCCTACTGTGTGGCTGAAATTCACAACCTTGTGACTCACAGAGAAGGGAATACTACCAACTGAAACAAGTTGACAGCTTTGTGATTATTTTTGTACTGTTGTATGTCATGTTGAGATCGGGTTGAGTTATGTGTCACAGTGGTGGTTGTGAAAAGTATGAGTCAATTGTGTGCAATTTAATAATCTGTTTTGTGGCACTTACTATTTGTTATTAGTAGCTTTGAAAACACACGGGGGAATTTAATTGCATAATTTTCTGCCTGCTGATTGTTCTTGATTCTGGTATTGTGCTATTTTGATTCATTTACATTTCTTCAGTTAACCAAGTAAATATCTAAGTGAACCTCTAAGTAGTTATTTGAGTTGATCGCATGAAGATTTTGGGCCAAAGGCATCTGAGGCCACACTTGCAAAGGTGTAACACGATGAATTTGCACGCAGTGTAAACCTTGTCAGTAGATCTCTTGACCTGTCATAAATATGAAGAAAACAAATTAAGTTTTCCATTAACTACAAGATGTGCTCATGTTTTATGGGGGGGGGGGGGGGGGGATGGTGCAGCAGTGGTAATGTCACCTGCCAAGATATCTAGAGGACCACGCTAATTCTCTGGGAACACTGGTGCAAATCCCACCACAGAAACTGGTGGTCTTTAAATTAAATTAATAAGTCTGGGATATAAAGCCAGTCTCAGTAACAGATCAGTGACCATGAGACTATCACCGATTGTCATAAAAATCCCACCTGGTTCACTGATGTCCTTTCAGGACATTATCCAGTCATCCTTACCTAGTCTGGTTTACATGTGACTCTAGACCCACACCAATGTATTTGACTCTGAACTGACTTCTGAAAAGCAGGCCATTCAGGTCAGGGACAGCTAGGGATGGGTAACAAATGCTGACCTTGCCAGCGATGCACACATCCCATGAAAGACAAGACCCTGATCCCATGCCCACATGTCTGTTCTCGGCCTGCTGCAATGTTCCAGTGAAGCTCAACTCAAACTTGAGGAACAACAGCTCATCTTCCAGTTAGGCATGCTACAGCCTTCTGGTCTCAATATCAAATTCAACAACTTCAGATGGTCAGCTCTACCCCACCTCGACTCGTTTGTTTTAATCCCATTTCATTTTAACTGTCTTTTACCATTTCTTTCTTTCTTGTCTTTCTTCATAGATATTTACCTCCCCCATCATATCCCACTTTCCTTACCTTTTCTCCCTTTTGCTTCCCCCTCCCCCTCCCCCCACATCTACATCTGTCACAGTTTACCCTCTGATGTTAGTTTCTCTGCTGTTTGGCCTTTCACACCTTTTGTTCTCTCTGGGGACTGCCATTAGACTCTTTCCCTTGGTCTCTGTGGGTATCAGTGATGTGTTGAGCAGGCTGGGTCTATTTGGACTGCGTTTGATGCAGTGTAGCAAGAGACAGACTTCCAACACTTGATGAGATGCAACACAATTTTATTTAACATATAACTATGTTACATGTCACTATGCTGACTTGACTGGAACCTGAGGCTAGCCTGACCAGAGTAACTGACTACCACATGGTGTTTGCACTGGCTAATGCTCACGAGCCCTGACTGTCTCAGAGGCTGGATCCCGAGAGAGCGGGAAAACTGGTGCCTCTGGCTTTAGAGTGGTCATGTCCTGTCTGGTGATTGGCTGCTGTGTTCTGTGTGCTCACTGGTCATCCTGTGTGTCAATCACTGCCTGTTTGCACTCCATTATATACATGGATGTATATTATGACAATCAGCACCCTGTTCTCTTGGTTTCTGTGGCTATGACTTGCCTTTCATTCTTTCTCTCCACAGTAGAAATATTTTCCACTTTCTCTGTTTTTTATCTTTGACAAAAGGTCATCTTGACTCGAAACATTAACTCTTTTCTCTCCCTACAGATGCTGCCAGACCTGCTTAGATTTTCCAGCATTTTCTCTTTGACTGCAACTTATTTATTTGTACACCATAAATTTTTAAATTGCTCTTTAAATTGCTTCTCACAATGAAATCCACTTCAGTGTTGAAAAATAAAGCTGAGTGCCTTGTTTGACTAAAGTCCTCCAACTTAAAGTACATTTCGGTTGGTCTTCTATCATGAGCTCAACCATAAATATCTTCCCATCAGATTTCTCACAACACCAAAGGATGGACTCTCCAGTCTCCCAGCCATGTGTTTCTCGGCAGCCTGCCATTCACTGGTGGTGCGTTTCTCTATTCCCACCACTTGTCAATGTGATTTCCCTTTGAAGCCTCCCTGTGCCGCTGGAAAACCCATGGGCGGGGCTACGTTGCTGGTGGGAACAACGGGCTGAGAATTCCGGCCCCTAAACTCAAACGCTGAAAGAAAGTCATCAGTGAGAATTGTTTACGACGATATTATATGCAACTTTGAGATTTGCAGAAGGCATTTTACTTTTAAGCTCACTCCATTACTCATCTCAGTGTGAACATCTGGTGTGTTATCCCTGTACCAACCTGGAAAGCAGATAAGCCACAAGAAGCTGCTTGTTAAACTTTATTGTGTAGCTTATGGGCAAAATGTCTCCAATCAACTCTCCAGTATACTAGGAAGATTAATCTTACTCCTCCTCTGACACTTCCCAGAAGGAGTCACAGCAATTATATATCCAATGTTTGAGACTTGGGCTGCTGTTCAAACACCAAAAGCTCCCATTGCCAATTCATCTCCAACATTCAGTATTTCTGCTAGCTTGACATCTGAGTTCCCCCTACTCGCCTCCTGGGCTGGACCCAGCACAGCATTCTTCCTCAAACTCTGAGTGCAGTACCCAGCAGTGGCCATTGGTCCTGGTGGTGCTGCAATATTGGAGAGCTGCCGACCTTTGATTGCCCGGCAATTCTCTTCGGTGGGATCTTGATCCAGGGTTGAATTTTTGCCCCAAATGTTTTGTGTCAAATTGGCCATTAAATGGTTGTGGGGCATCTGTTTCCTGTTCTGTATAATTCAGACCATCAGTTCAAATCCCACCTAGACAGCAGGGGGAATTCAAATTCAAATATTAAAATTAATCTGAAATAAAAAGCTATTCTCGGTAATGCTGACCATGAAACTACAAGACAATTGTAAAATCCCCTCTGGTTCACTGATGCCTTTAAGGGAAGAAAATCTGCCCCCCTCACTCAGACTAGCCCCACAATGTGGTTGACTCGTGACCCACAATGTGGTTGACTCTTAACTGCTCTCTGAAATGGCCGAGCAAGCCACTCAATTGCATTGAACCACTGTGAACAAGTCAAATAAGAATAAAATAAGGCAAATCACTCGGCATTGACCGAATAATTGGATATGACAGAGGCACCTCATCATGACGGTACAGTGTCAATTTGAAAGCTTGCCAAGATTCCAGCAGCATTCCTATTGTGGTGATATTGTTTTATGTGTGTGAACCAATCAGTCAAGGAACGGCAACCCTGCGCAGCCAATCATGCCACCCCTGTCCATCAGAATCATTCGCATGTGCAATCTTGGCATCTTCAGCAGAAAACGTTGAGAAATAAATAATTCTAATGACCACATTTTTCACTTTTAGAATTAGTATGTAGGTTAAGGTTGGACTGGTCATGCAGATTTTGTTGTCAAATGTGGCCAACAGTTTGAATTCACAGCTACTAACTTTCAGAGAGAACAGTGTTTTGATTGGCATTGGCAAGCTAGATCGGCACCTAGCTCATATTTTGTTGTTCTATCCCCACGATTGCTAAATCATGTTAGTTCCATCAGTAACACACCATCTTCTATTCAATCAAAGTTAATATGACCACAAGTGTGTCACAGTTGATTTACTTGGCTTTTCTGGACCTAAGTGCTTTGTTTTTTTTAAATCCCTGAAAACCTAATAAAATCTGCATCTTTTTGTTCATTTTGCCCAATGGCCATGTTGTAAAAAACTAGTTGCTGGATTTAAGATTTAACCATTCAAATAGAGGCAAGAAGAATAAAGTGCAAAATTCTATGGTTCAGATGTGCCTCTCCCACCAGCGGAGAATCCAGACTGTATCCCGTTGGTGATAGCAGTGACGACGAGGCGGTATTCACATATCTTTGCGATGCTAAATTAGGCAGAGCGGCGACCAGGCCAGTTACCCACCACTTACTGGTCTTGGGCTTCCATTTTCCTGGGCCCCTTGATCCCGCAATCCAGAGGCAATCCCCCCCTCGCCCTCCCACAGTGCAAATGTTGACCTCCCTGCTGACAAGTGGAGCATCCCCAATCTCTCATCAAGTTGGGGCATCCACCCATCCAACCCTCCAAACACCCTCCGTCAGCTACCCTCCATCCACCACCACACCACAGGACAAGATCTGAGATTGGGGAAAGGTCTGTTCCTTGGTCCTGGGCTGGATTCTCCGATTCTGTGGCTAAACCCGCAGGATCCATCTGGTCTTATGTCCAGAAAATTGGCGCTGCCCCCACCCCAATCCTCTACCCGATGGGGGGTTAGTAGCCATGCAGCGTAAAGCCCCTACCTGTGTATACGGCCACAGAATGGCCGGGTCCATGGCCGCGCAAGTGCACAGCAGTGGCCTGCGGTGGCCGGCCGTGCACGGAGCTGGCCTGCCAAAAGCTGCTCCCCTGTAACTCCCCTTGCCTCCCCCGGACCACCCCCCCCCCCCACCAATCCACCCAACCCCCGCCAAAGACCTCCCCGCCAATGGAATGGCTCCCCCCCCCCCCCCCCCCCCCCCCCCCCACCAACTATGGAGGTGCTGGACACAATCTGCAGCAGCAATGCGAGGTCCCCGAACGTTGTGGGTACATGCGCCCCACGTCGTCAGGGACTCGGCCCACCTGGGGCGGAGCATCGGAGGAGTGCCTCAGGTGATGTCCGGAAGCCGCCTCGTCGGCATACGCCATTTTTGAGCGGGCAGAGCATCGCAAAAATGTCACCGCCCCCCGATTCCAGCATAGACGTGGATTCTGCAGCTGATCGCTGAATGCAATTGCAGCGTCGCCGATCGGAGAATCCCGCCCCCTGTTTTTAGACAGACGTTGGATTCTCTGCCCAATCGGGTTTCCCAATCTTAGCAACAGGGACTGGAGAATCCAAGTCTTAGTATCTGGAATGTAGTTATCTGTTAGTCATATGAAATATTTAAATTGAAATATAACGGCAGACAGTAGTTGGTATTTATTTGTAATCAGAGTTAAAATCTATTTTTCAAAGAGAATGTAAAATCAAATGATAGAATTTTCAGCCTCCTATCACTGACCTGTTCGCAACTTGGATATCATCTTACACTCGCAGCCTTAAAGTTGTTCTTCCAGGCTTTTGCAGGTGTGGTGGTATGATTAGCATAGCTGCCTGCCATTGGTGCAGAACACTGGCTTACCATTGGCCCTGGTCGGTCATGTGCCTCTCGACCGGTTGGTTGAGACCAGTCATGTGACAGCTTCCTGATTGGTCGAGAGGCTGAGTTAACCCCGCCTCCAGGGTGGGGTATAAATACCTAGTACTCCCGGCGGTCGTCCTTCTACTGTTATCGACCGCAGGGCTTAACATCTAGTATATTAAAGCCATACTTTTGTTCAGCAACTCGTCTCGCATTCAATTGATGGTACATCAGCAGGTGAACAATTTCTTGTCAGGCACTTGGAGATTTCGATCTTGATTAACAGCAAGCTCAGTCGCAATTTGGAAATAGATCTCTGCCCATTTTGTTTCGAGAATTTTTTGGTGTTTGTGTGACTCTTCACCTTGGGCAATGTTGTTTTAGTAGGAGAAACATTCATCCTCGTCTGCTCTACCACCAGGTTATTTTAGATATTCTTCAGAGTTCGCCATTTCTGCTCCCCAACCAGCAGACTCAGACTGACATCTAACACCCAGTGGATTTAAATGAGGCTATAACCTGGCAGACAAAATGGTGGCTCCTGTTGTGTCCATTTTGGTGCCAGTTAAACCTTTGCATCAGAAGTAGTTGGCAGTCTTTTACACCCTGTGCGACATCATGCTTAATCTTGTCCTCATCTATTGGACAATGCACAATTTCAAGCAGGATCACTGGTTCGCAAGCAAGAGGGAAGCCATTAGCTGAATTTTCCCTCCACGGCCTCAAGGCACAGACGCCAATTGGAGCACACATATGGCCTAAATCAGCACAGATCAGGGATAGAAACAGAGACATTTTATATAATATGGCTCAGCTCCAGGCAGTGCTTGTCTCATCAATTCAATCAAAGAGTTAGTTAATCTCTTTTTATTCCTATTTGTAAAAAAAGGATTAAGACAAAATTATTTCAGTGCTTAAACATGAATTGGCATTAGGGTATGCAAGCATTTCCAATGTACTGAGGCACTCTCCCATAAGAAACCTGAAATCAAAGTGTGAAATGACTTCACAAAATATGTGCCTATATGTAAATTCTTTCAAATGTAATTTAAAAATAAACTTGTACAGTTGGTATCTATCATTATGCTGTCAGTGCACTTTGCAATTTAAAATAAAAGTTAAAGAATCACTCTTGAATGGATAATTATACTGTTTATCTCAGGGAGCTGTGATTCCGAAGAAGCCACAGTATTTTTCTGCTAATTTATTTAAGTGTAATAAAAGACAATATTTTACGATTATGTTATGATGAATTTGTTCAGAAATGGTAAAACGTTTGGGCATTTAATGTAAATTATTATTAGGTAAGCATACCACATAGTAAAGAAAAATATATTGAGCATAAATGCAATAGTTTCATTTCGCATTGACAATAATGAAGAGGCACATGCACCGGTACTTGTAGAAAATATGACTTCCTTAACAAACGATGACAGTGAAAAGGATCGTTGGAAGTATACTTTGACAGAAAGAGAGGACAAAATGTTTGCTAATGGGGAATTTTGATATGAGAGGAACATTTAGATAAGCTAGATGTTATCCTGTGATGCAAGTATGTAAACATAAGGACTTAAGGTGTGCATATTATTAGATATTACGTGAGATATGGAATTCCGTGACTATCAATCTGAGAAACCCACTTAACAATCTTTCCACTTTTTAAAATTAGATAAAATAGAGAGCTTCTTTTCTGATGACAACTAACACAAGTGGAGGTTTGTTCAGAGACGATAATGAGGTGTTGATGCCTGAATGCCTGTGCCACTTTGCTCATGGCTGCGCCTCTGGCGGCTGCAGGGTCAGACCAGGCGGCGAATACCTATGTGGTGAACGTCACTTCCGCACCAAATGCCATGGTGTAGGCACTGTTGAAGGCTGCTGAAGGACTTGTTGCCCGTCGGAAATATCTGCCACCTGGGTCTCCATGTCGGAATACTTATCGATTACCTCTCGCATTTTTGTATCCTCTCCCCCTTGGGGCAATGACCTCAAGCCTCGAAGAGTTGTAGTAGGCTGATCAGTAATTGGCTGCTCCTCAGGTGCTCAGTGCACTTCTGGTCTCCTATTTCTGATATGATCGATGTGATTTTTCATGATGTGACCTTGTTCTTGAACTTAGTACGATACCGACCCGGTCTTGCTAAGAACCATTCCTGAGATCTATTGGGTGCCGCCTGCATAGTTCCAAACATAGACTGCGTCACCTGATACAAACAGCATAGTCCACTTATGCGTGTTTGGGCGACGACCTTGCTGCTTTTGGCTGCGGCGCACTTTTCTGCCAATATCTGGGAACCTAAGACTGAGGCATGTCCGTAGGCGCCGGCTCGTCAATAAATCCACCAGTGCTACCTTGGTTGCAGCATTTGGTGTGTTTCAATAACAGAACAGGAATCTGGCCAGCCGAATGTTCATCGACCCCAAAGTTTGCTTCTTCAGCCCCCGTTCAAATGTTGACATCACCCTTCCCATTAGCCCATTCAAAGCAAAGTGATATGGGGCCGTACCCCATTTTCCTTCACAAATTTTGTGAATTCCTCGCTGGTAAAGGGTGTAACATTATTGTTGACCAGAACCTCTGGGATACCGTGCTGAATGAGAGCCGTAATCTTTCAATGGTTGACTTCGAGGTAGTCTACATCATTCTATGTACTTCAAGCCATTTCGAGTGGGCCTTACTCAAACGACGACGTGTGTTCCCCACAGCAGGATTCCATCTTCAACACTGAACTCGGATATTTTGGTTGAAAATGCCTGTAGCTCCTCAGATAATCTTCGACGCTGGCCCCCATATAAATCTATGTCCCGGATTTTGGACAATATTAAGTCCGTCTGTGTCCATTCCCATGTCTGGGATGCTGTAACTGGCAGCGTGCCCATGAAGTTGAGCGTGGCTAGCACTTCATCTGACTGAGGAGGAGACAATGGATAACAATAAGCGGATTGGAAGTTGGTTTAGGACACGTTTTCTTAAAAATAGTGACCCTCATTCACCAGAGAGACAACCAGCCTGTACGGATTGTGCAAGCCATTGAGTAACGTGTGGCTTCAACACCGGGTTTGTTCCACGGTCTTACCACACAGTACCATATACATAACTTCTGACAGGAGTGGATTATTTCTGGTATGCTTCTTAACTTGTCCTGCGGTTACAGCAGTGTTATCAACTTTTCTGAAATAGAAAATGTAACCACTCAAAGTATTCATTGACGATTTGTTAGACAAAGGAAATCTAGAGAGTCCTTCAGCATTCCCATGAAGATTTCATTGATGATATTTTATTGTTTAAGTGTGTGGTGACAACAGCAATGCCCATCTCTGCATCCGGCTCACTGCTCAAGATGGAATACCGGTGTACAGCCCAAGAATCAATGTCAGTCGAAGATGATCCGTTCGTAAAGAAGGTTTCCTTCCATTTAGGTATTGATTCTGAAAATTATGCAAGAGCTTCCTTCTCTATCTGTGCACAGTTCATTTCTGCTTTGTTCAAAGATCTTGATGCAAATGCTATTGCCTTCTCTTCACCATTGGGCATTGTGTGAGAAACCACTGTTCCCACCCCATAAGGTGATGTATTGCAAGCCAGTTGAAAGGTAACTTTAGTTCAAACTGTGTCAGGACATCCGACTTTATTAGTGCCTCTTTAGTTTGTAAGAGGGCCTTCTTGCACTGATCCACCTATTTCCATTTCCTGCGTTGCCAAAATACGTTGTGTAGTGGCTTGAGAGTCGTTGCTAGATTAGGGACAAAAGTCCATAATAGCCCCAAAAAAATCAAAGTTGATTTGAGTTTTGAGGCGCAGGTTCCTCAGATATGCTTTTACTTTTGAAGGTGATTTGTGCAGTCCCTTTGCATCTATGATGTGTGTTCAATAGAAGATTTGAAGAATTCACATTTATCGATCCGTACTTGTAGTCCGTAATCTTCTCGTCTCTGCAGTGTACCATCTAAATTTTGAGGGCGCTCTTCTACACTCTTCACAGCAACTAATATATCATCTAAGTAGTACAGGGGGCGGGATTCTCTCAGTATGGGGCCGGGCCAGAGCATTGCCATGACCGGCGTGAATCGCGCTACGCCACCCAGATGCCAGAGTGGAGAATCAGCACCATTGGCGCCAGCGTGGTTGGCGCGGTGCTGGTCGGGGGTCGCTATATGCGGCCGGCCTGCTTATTCTCGGCCTGGGATGAGCCGAGCGGCCGTTGTAAAAACACCGAGTCCCGCCGGCTCCGTCCACACCTGCCCTCAGCCGGCAGGACCTTGTCGTGGAAGGGTCAGGGGGCGGCCTGTGGGGGTGAGGGGGGGGGGGGGGGGGGGTCCGACCCCGGGGGGGGCCTCCGATATGGCCTGGCCCGCGATCGGAGCCCACCAATCGGCGGGCCGGCCTCTCTGGCTCGGGGCCTCGTTTCTTCCGCGCCAGACCCTGTAGTCCTGTGCCATGTTGCGGCGGGGCCGGCGTGTTGAAGGAATCCGCTGCGCATGCGTGCGTTGGATCTGGTGCCACTTCGCATGTGCGCATTGGCTCCGGCACCACTGCACATGCGTGGATCCCGCGGCTCCCAGTTTGCGCCGGGATAAGCAGCTGGAGCGGCATGAACTGCTCCAGTGCGGTGCTGGCACTGGATTAGAGATTCCCGCCCAGGATTCCTTCTGATCTGCTTTGAATTTGATACATAGCACAGTGGAACAGATCCGGACGTGATGCCAAAGAGAAGTCTTTTATATCTGAATAGCTCTTTGTGTGTCGCGAATGTCAAATATCGTTGTGAATCTGGGTCCACGTTTATCTGGAGCTAAACTTGACTAAGATCAAGTTAAACCATGGCCTTCAGACAACTGAGCCAATTAAAACATCAATTAAAGGCAGAGGGTACATCTCTGCACACAGTACCAGATTAATAGTGACTTTAAAATCGCCAAATATGCATACTGAACTATTTTTCTTCACCAGGGGTACTATCAGTGTGGGCCAATAACATAGATTTACGGGTTTTAGAGCCCCCATCTTGATCATCCCTTTCTGTTCTGCCTCAAACGTAGGCTTGATAGCATAAGGCACTCAACTAACCTTAAAGCACCTTGCTTGGCATTTGTCCTTAATCTTTACCTTGACTGAGATCTCTTTCATGCTTCCCAGCTCGCCATTAAAGACAATGGCATGTTTATTTCAAATCTTTGGTCGATTTGCTTCGGACTCCAACATGAGATCCACCTCAGCCCACTTTAGGTTGATTATCTCCAGCCTAGTTCTCCCCATCGGGGCTGGATTACCTTTAATGATGTGCAGAGACAAGTCTGTGGTCTCTCCATTTAGCTGCACATTTATATTGATACGGCACCTCAACAGAACCACTTTCCATGTTTAGGTTTTGAGGGTTTTAAGGTGATATGTCGTATTCTCTCTTGGTAAATTGTTTCTGATACCAATGAAACTGCTGTTCCAGTCTCCACCTCCATTCTTACTGATTGTCCATCCAGGAAAGGAGTTGTCCATCCAGGAAAGGAGTCATCAAGTAACGGTTTGCTGTGCTGGCAATGGAAAGTACGTTCAACGATAGTTCATTATCTGACTGTAACGCTGGTCCTTTTTCATGCCCTTTTTGTATCACGTTGATTCTTTTCCCTCTATTCAGTTGTCCATTTGAACCTGAGCCTCTCGGCGATGTCCAAAGATTTACATAAGAAGATTTACATGGCCCTGCAATATCTCCACAATCTCATCATAAGCTTTCAAACCTTTTTTTTCTGACTGCACCAGACTACACAGGATGTTGAATGTTACCCCCCATTGTACTCAGGAAAGTTAGGACTACAATATCTGCCGCAATTTTATTTGCTGGTACAAAATAATCATATGGTCCCACAGCACTAGAAATTCACACCATATTTACTATGGAAAGGGCTTGCGTAAGCACGATATGCCACAAAATATTTAGCACAACCTTGCTTCATTTTCCAAATGAGCTCAGGCTGTTTCCTTTCGGTTTTTGGAGCACCCTGATCTCTAAACTATTGTTAGTTTAGAGTGCTCCCTATACTGATCCAGATATTTCTGGGCAGAGCACATGGCAAGCTTCTTTTTGATGTCGTTTCCCCTGTAACCTACATTTACATTTTGGTTCCTTTAATGGCTGCTACCAATATTTGACACCCCTCTGCTGCCAGCTTTGGTGTAGCAAAGATTTTAGCCTCTTGATCCTTTGCAGATGTCCGTGCACAGATGGGCAATTTTTCTGTAATTATTGTACTTTTCAAGGAGTCTGCCAGCATGGTTCCCATCCCCTGGTCACCAGCTTTCTTTATAGTATTTTTAAATGTACAAATGTACAAAGAAAAAAAACAAGAGCTTTATTGGGAAGGTGTTTACTCTACAGGCTGTGAGGATAGACTGCCCATTTGCCTGCGCAAATGACCAATTAGATCATCAATATGTCACATGATTGGACTCTTCAGGTGACCTTGTTCCACCTAGGAACAAGTATGGATACACAACATACTGAATGCCTTTGAATAAGCGACACTGCTCCCCTCCCGGGAGCCCACAAGCAAACACACCAAGGTTGAAATCAGCGACAGTGGGATGTGGAGGCACCTAGTTAAATGCTTTCCCATCACCGAACTCACCATGAGGGATGGCAAAAGCTCCTGCCTGCAACCATTCTAGCTGCTTCTCTTAAGGTCCTATCCCGAATGCAGCAGTCATAATGCCAGTATAAATGTAGCAGGACGTGCCACACTATTTTCATGATGTGGAGATGCTGGCGTTGGACTGGGGTGAGCACAGCTAGAAGTCTTAGAAGACCAGGTTAAAGTCCAACAGGTTTGTTTGGAATCACTAGCTTTTGGAGCATAGCTCCTTCATCGGGTGAGGGTTTATTTTCAGGTTATTATTACTCCAGTCAAAGTAGGGAGAGACATTTGTCATTTGCCCACAAACGTTTTATATATATTTGGATGATTAAACCCCGAACAACTTATTTATTAAAAGCACTCCACCTTGTGCAGTACTAACCATAGAAAAAAGAAAATTTCAGGTTGAATTCCTCCTTTTTGTGTTGTCAACTCCATTTGGCCACAGCAACTCAGTCTTTTGGACTCCATGGTATATATCGGTGATTTAGACTTAAGCATAGGGGACACAATTCAGATGTTTGTCAATTATAATAAAATTGTTTGTGTGGTTGACAGATGGAGAAAGCTGTAGACTGTAGGAAGATATATAAGTGGACCAGTCAGGTGGGCAGGAAAGTGCCAAATAGATTTCAGTCTGGAAAACTGTAAGTTAATGCATTTGGAGAGAACAAACAAGGCAAGGGACTACATAATAAATAGTAGGATACTGCTCGTGGAGAAGAACAGTGGGATCTTGGAGTGCACCTCCACGTTCCCCGGATATAATGAGCCAGATGCATAGGATGCTTTTGGGACACTTTCCTTTATTGGTCAAGGCATAGAATAGGACAGCAGGGACGTTATGCTTGAACAGTATGCAACATAGGTTAGGCGACAGCTAGCCTCATCTTTGTTGTTAGCTGTCCATTACTTATATTGGAATGTGTGCACACATGAACTCGAACAGGCTTGCGTTTGTTTTTAGATACACATACATGTGCACATGCATATGCCAATGAGTGCACTTTGCTATAGTTGCAGCTCAAATCAGTGCTAATCTGTCCCATTTACTGTGGGTAGGCTTTACAAAGCCATTTCAGCATTTAATATAACTCAGTTTTTAATATCGACCCATGCTTGATCTTTCAGGTGGAAGTCTGGTGAGGAGAAATTTGAGGGAGAGAGGTCAGCAATTTAAACTAATAAATTAATTAAAGTTCACATCCAAGATGAATTATGGGTCAGATTCTGCTGTGAACAATGAAGGAAACAATTGCAATTTATTAAATTTGCATTTGCTGCTTGGTTCACTGTTATTCTCATTGCAAAATCTAGCCCCTTAATCATATGTTAAGAAATGAAATTGTACAATTATAGAGTGCAAGTAATATTTTGTCATTTGATATTTTATCATTTACCCTATGCTTTGTTGAATTATTTGTCATAGAATTTACAGTGCAGAAGGAGGCCATTCGGCCCATCGAGGCTGCACCGGCTCTTGGAAAGAGCACCCTACCCAAGGTCAACACCTCCACCCTATCCCCATAACCCAGCAACCCCACCCAACACTAAGGGCAATTTTGGACACTAAGGGCATTTTATCATGGCCAACCCACCTAACCTGCACATCTTTGGACTGTGGGAGGAAACCGGAGCACCCAGAGGAAACCCACGCACACATGGGGAGGAAGTGCAGACTCCGCAAAGGCATTCAGTATGTTGTGTATCCATTCTTGTTTCTAGGTGGAACAAGGTAACCTGAAGAGTCCAATCACGTGACACATTGATGATCTAATTGGTCATTTGCGCAGGGAAATGGGCAGTCTATCCTCACAGCCTGTCGAGTAAACATCTTCCCAATAAAGCATGTTTGTTGAACATGATATGCAAAAATAACATTTTTGGAATCGCCTTGTAATTCTTTTGATTACTTCCACTGGCTGGATCATGCCGGGTTCGATAGCCTTGTCAGAAATTGCACAGAGTGAGCTTTTCTTAAAGTTGCAATGCCATGGGGATGTTTTTTGAAAGTAATATTTTTAATCCCCAAATCAATCTACCTGACACACAACTACCAAGAACACAATTCTCCTGCGAAATATATACTTTGCACCAACAGTTTTATTTGTTTTGATTTATGGATGTGCACTTCTAAATTGTCAGCAGTGCCTGAGGGGTGGAAGAAGTGATAGTTCAACTACAGTGGGCTGGTAGCAATTGGGACTGCAGCATTCCAGTTAATTATCATTGCACTGACATTTAATATGAGAAAAAAAACCTAATACATACAACTTGCTCATTCTGATTAAGTTTGCATTTCTTCTGGCATTTCGTATTTGATATTTTGTTTTCCTAAAATGTCACATATTTATACTGCCTTTTTAGGGTAAATTCCCCAGTTGGGCACCCTCAGAAGGGAAAGATTCTCAACAAGGGTGATGTTTGAAAATCTGCAGGCCCAGCAATCCTAATTTTCCACTTGCCAATGTAAATTCAAGTCTCTGTTTTGCAAATAGCACTCCCTGCCAAAGCTTGATCAGAGAAACAGTCACAGTTTTTTGACATAGAGTTATTCAAAAATGACCCAAGAGAAGTTTCAGAATTTTTGTTGTGTTAACTCACATATCTTATTGATGCTTGGGGTATTTCAATGTCCATGACTGTGGTAAACCATTGTTGCACCTCTATTAGAGGATGTATGGTAGGGCCTGTTCTACAGGTACGTTGGTAGTCCCTGAATATAAATATGTGTGTCCTCATTTCGCCAGCTGCTGTGGGAGGCCACACATCTTAGAGCAATAAAGCCTCAGTTATATCCAATTGATCGTGCAACAATTTATTGCTCTAAGATTTTCAAAAGATGGACCTGCGTATCAAACCGAATCCTACAGCTGGATCCGCATTCAAGCGATGCCAAAAAGGACTTTCAACACTGGCTAGCTTATTTCGAGGCATACATTAACTCGGCGCCCAGCCTTGTCTCGGAGGCTCAGAAGATACAGATCCTGTACTCAAGGTTGAGCTCCAGCGTCTTTCCGCTAATCCAGGATGCGCCAAACTACACCAAAGCCATGACACTTCTCAAAGAGAATTACGCTCAGAAGACAAACACGCTCTTCGCCAGGCACGTACTTGCCACTCGCTCTCAACTCCCTGGTGAGTCCAGGGAAGACTTCTGGCGGCCCTAATCCCACTCGTTCGGGACTGACTGTCAGGCCATTACGGCCACTGAACATTCAAATCTCCTTATGCAGGATGTGTGTGTTATGGGGATTGGGTCGGACCTCATACGCCAGCGACTATTAGAAGGGGCTTCGTTCGACCTAGCAGAGACAAAGAAACTAGCGCTCTCTATGATGGTCGCCTCACGCAACATTCAGGCCTACACCCCCAGCCGCGCAGCCCACCCCTCCTACGCAGCGTGGACCCCACAGACGGCTGCCCCAGCGGGGGCCTTACCCAGCCAATACACCTGCGCTACGTGCCAGGCAGCAAACTCCGGGAGTCCCCGATGTTACTTTTGCGGCCAGCAGAAACACCCCCGCCAATGCTGCCCGGCCCGCGCTGCCCTTTGTAAGGCTTGCGGCAAGAAGGGACACTTCGCCGCGGTATGCCAGGCCCGTGCAGTTGCCACTATTGCCCCCACCCCCCTCGCTTACGGGCAATGGGCGCCGCCATCTTCTCCTCCTCAGACCATGCATGGCAAGTGGCCGCTGCCATTTTCTCCCCCTCAGAGCAGTGGGCACCGCCAACTTCCTCTCCGAGCAACACGTGCAGCCCATGGATGCCGCAATCTTGTTCAACCCCCACCACGTGCGGCCCATGGGCGCCGGCATTTTGTCCTCCTCAAGAACTTCAGGTGCCACCATCTTGTCTCCCCCACGGCACATGGGCACCGCCAGCGTTCCAGGACCTGTGCCACCCGGGCTGCCCATCATCCGACACCAGCGACGACCGACCATGACTCGCCTCAGTGACCATCGACCCGTTTCGCCCTCACAACCTGGCCACCGCATCGAACTGCGTTAAAATCAACGGACACATGACCTCTTGCCTGCTGGACTCCAGGAGCACTGAAAGCTTCATCCACCTGGATACGGTAAAGCTCTGCTCCCTCGCGGTACACCCCATTAACCAGAGAATGTCCCTGGCCTTCGGATCCCATTCCGTGGCGATCCGGGGTTACTGTACGGTCATACTCCCGGTCAAGGGCGTAGAACTCAGCGGCTTCCGCCTCTATGTCCTCCCTAACCTCTGCGATGCCCTACTACAGTACTCGGCCTGGACTTCTAGTGCAACCTCCAGAGCCTAACCCTGAAATTTGGCAATACCACCCCTCACTGTGTGCGGCCTCGTGACCCTAAAGGTAGATCCGCCTTCCCTCTTCGCAAATCTAACCTCGGATTGCAAACCCATCGCCACCAGGAGCAGACGGTGCAGCACCCAGGACAGGACCTTCATCAGGTCCGAGGTCCAGTGGCTGCTTCGGGAAGGCATCATCGAGGCCAGCAACAGCCCCTGGAGAGCCCAAGTGGTAGTAATTGAAACTGGGGAGAAACACAGAATGGTTGTGGACTACAGCCAGACCATCAATCGGTACACGCAGCTCGATGCATACCCCCTCCCACGCATATCTGATACGGTCAATCAGATTGCAAAGTACCGGGTCTTCTCAACGGTAGATCTCAAATCCGCCTACTACCAGCTCCCCATTCGTAAATCGGACCGTCCATACACTGCATTCGAGGCAGACGGTTGCCGCTATCACTTCCTCAGGGTTCCCTTTGGCGTCACCAATGGGGTCTCGGTGCAAAGGGAGATGGACCGAATGGTCGATTGGTACAGTTTCCGGGCCACCTTTCCTTACCTAGACAACATCACCATCTGCGGCCATGATCAGCAGGACCACGACGCCAACCTTGCCAAATTTTACCACACCGCCACTCTCCTAAACCTCACCTACAACAAGGAGAAGTGCGTGTTTAGCACGACCCGCTTAGCTATCCTCGGCTATGTGGTCCAGAACGGAGTTCTGGGGTCCGACCCCGACCGCATGCGCCCCCTCATGGAGCTCCCACTGCCCCAAGGCCCTCAATCGCTGCCTGGGGTTCTTTTCGTACTACGCTCAGTGGGTCCCAATCTATGCGGACAAGGCCCGCCTACTCATACAGTCAATCCATTTTCCCCTGACAGCCGAGACACAACAGGCCTTCGCCCGTATCAGAGCCGATATCGCCAAGGCCGGGATACACGCAGTAGACGAGACACTGCCCTTTCAAGTAGAGAGCAATGCATCAGACGTCGCCCTGGCAGGCAGACCTATGGTATTCTTTTCCCGCGCCCTTCATGCCGTAGAAATTCGGCACTCATCCGTAAAAAAAAGCCCAAGCTATCGTTGAAGCTTTGCGGCATTGGAGGCATTACCTGGCCGGCAGGAGATTCACTCTCCTCACTGACCAACGGTCGGTAGCCTTCATGTTCAATAACACACAGCGGGGCAAGATCAAGAACGATAAGATCTTGAGGTGGAGTATCGAGCTCTCCACATACAATTATGAGATTTTGTATCGACCCGGTAAGCCCAACGAGCCCCCAGACGTCCTATCCCGAGGTTCATGTGCCAGTGCACAAGTAGACCAACTCCGGACCCTGCACGGCAGCCTTTGTCACCCGGGAGTCACACGGTTGTACCATTTCATAAAGGCCCGCAATCTGCCCTACTCCGTCGAGGAAGTACGGACAATCACCAGGGACTGCCAGGTCTGTGTGGAGTGCAAGCCGCACTTCTACCGGCCGGACCGTGCGCACTTGGTGAAGGCCTCCCACCCCTTTGAGCGCCTCAGGATGGATTTCAAAGGGCCCCTCCCCTCCACCGATCGTAACACGTATATCCTCAGTGTGGTTGGTGAGTACTCCAGACTCCTCTTCGCCATCCCATGCCCCAATATGACGTCGGCCACCGTCATCAAAGCCCTCAACACAATCTTCGCTCTGTTCAGTTTGCCCGCCTACATCCACAGTGACAGGGAATCCTCCTTCATGAGTGATGAGCTGCATCAGTTCCTGCTTAGCAGGGGTATCGCCTCCAGCAGAACGACAAGCCACAACCCCCGGGGAAACAGACAGGGAGAACGGGGCGGTATGGAGGGCCATCCAACTGGCCTTACGGTTCAGGCGCCTCCCGGCCCCCCGCTGGCAGGAGGTCCTCCCTGATGCATTACACTCCATTCGGTCACTACTGTGCACCGCCACTAAAAATACACCCCATGAACTTCTTTTTGCCTTCCCCAGGAAGTCCAAATCCGGGGTGTCGCTCCCGACTTGGCTCGCAGCTCCAGGACCCGTCCTGCTCCAAAGGCACGTCCGACTCCACAAGGCGGACCCGTTGACGGAGAGGGTGCAATTGCTCCATGCAAACCCTCAGTATGTCTACGTGGCGTACCTCGATGGCTGCCAGGATACTGTCTCCCTCAGGGACCTGGCACCAGCAGGTTCCACACACACACACCCCCCCCCCCTGCCCGGCGCCACCCACCCATCCCCCACGCTCCCAGCAGCAATCCCCCCATGGGCCATCCGTCCTCCCCCTGCCCACACCTGAGGATGAAGAGGATTCCGGCATGCTCCCGGAATCATCGGACATCAGACCAGCATCGGCATCGCCGCCACCACTACGTTGCTCCCAGCGGCACAAGGCCCCTGACCAGTTAAACCTCTAACGGGTCCACTGGACTTCAAAAACACTTATTTTTTCTCTCTATCGAATACTGTAAATGTAAAAACCATTTGTTGTATATAGTTCTCCACCACCCCCGCCGGACTCAATTTTAACAGGGGGTGAATGTGGTAAACCACTGTTGCACCTCGATTAGAGGATGTATGGTAGGACCTGTACTACAGGTATGTTGGTAGTCCCTGAGTATAAATATGTGTGTCCTCCATACTGCAGCCATTTCGCCAGCTGCTCTAGGAGGCCACACATCTGAGAGCAATAAAGCCTCAGTTGTGTCCAACTCAAGTCTTTGTGCAATTAATCGTGCATCAATGACTAAAGCAATTTAAATAATAAAGAGGAGGCTGCAGTGTTCTCCCACTTAAGAAACATGGGTGGCTTGGGTTTAGTCCCTTACAGGCTGCCCCTAGCACTACAGAAATACTAAGTTTTCATTAGAACCCAGCTTGGGTCACCAAGGCAACAATTCAAAATGCCTCATCTCCTGCACTGCACATTTTGACATTTTTAATATGCCTGCCACTTGAGTTATAATGAGCTACTGAACAACTGTGAGTTTAATGCATCTGTCTGTTTTTGCACATGATGGTTATAATATTCAGAGATTTGCATTGAATTCCCATTTTTGAAGCTATTTCAAAATTTCTGAAACTGCTGTTCAGCCTTTAGTAATTCTCCCATGTCATAATTGGGGGGGGGGGAATATTTGAGACTAATATTCCTCAACTTCTACTGGACTATTTTACATTCTGTGAGTGGGTCCTCATCTAAAATCTTAAAGGGAGTGTGGCATACAGAAACGTAAGTGAGACACTTATTTTAAAGGTTGGATGAAGTATGAAACCCAGTATATTTGTCTTGAATATTAAAACATCTCTGTGATGGATTTGCAATGTATTTGGTGCTGGAACATTGCCACACAAATACTTGACTGATGCCAGTTATGTTCTCCATCTGCAAGTTCCTCCGTTGAATCAGTATTTTCTTTTCATTCTCGAGTTGGCGCAAAACCACCAGACACCCACCATTTTGTGCTCCGATTATTGTTATGTGTTCCATGTGCTGCTGAGTACTCAGCCAACAGCGAATTGCTGTATGAATGACTGCTCTGCATTGAAGAACAAGAATTATACCAATGCACATTGATTTGGCAGAATTACTTGCTGTTGTAATATGTGGCTCCAATGAATATCAAGTGCCTAAACGTGTCAGCGTCCCACCCAGAATACTGGACTTCCATGAAGGTGAGAGGAGTTGACACATTTTTTTGCTCTCCAGCAAGATAGGTACACTTCAGGGAAGAAAAGAACAATGAACCCTTACAGTGAAGTAAGGGTTAAGAATTATCCACCATTCCCAAACATGCAGAAGACTGACTTCAATTAGTTAACAGGTCGCTCAACATTATTATGAGCTGAAATATTCTATTTCAATATTCTACTTTCATGGCATATCAAATTGTCATCAGAATTAGTTTACCATAAAAAGGAAATGCATAGTGCAAAAATAGGTCAATGAACTGAATGTGAAACTCAGACATTAATTTTCGTAGAGGCAGATGATAGCATAGATTAGTCAAAGACATAATTATTGTCTACTGTGAATAATTTAAAATAATGCATAAACAAAGTTTGACCCTCCCTCATTATAAAGATCTGAACAAAATAGTATTACATAGAGCTGTTTTAGCTCAATGGTCTAGACAGCTGGTTTGTAATGCCAAGGCCAGCAGCGTGGGTTCAATTCCCATACCAGCTTACCCGAACAGGTGCCGGAATGTGGCGACTAGGGGTTTTTCACAGTAACTTCATACTTGTGACAAAAAAATGTTATTATTATATCTATTTAAACTGCTATTTCTTGATTCCTATTTTTGTCAGGTCTACTATCACCCTGTTATGGGACACTTACAATCATATCTATCTCATTATTGCCAAATACTTACAACTTGGGGAACTTGTTTTGTGAATAGTGAAGTATAAGTTGCAATTTATAATAAACCTAAATGAACAACATATAATTTTATTATTTATTGCCTAAAATGCACAGCAAAGATTTGAGTGGAAAATCTTTTCATACCAGTATAGAATAAGCCTGGCCCCTCCCTTGACTCAATCTTATGATTAGGGAAGTGTAAAATCAATAGCACTGAATCCAAATCCAAATGTTGCTGGTGTTCAGAATCAACAATGTGTGTTAACTAATTACTGTGGTAATTCACTTGCAGGCATTTTATTCTTCAGAGGTCTCATGGATACCAATTTTACTAGTTTATTTTTATAAATGTAATGCCTTTATTGAAAAAGTACATGCAAAGATTTTACATTGCATCACAATATATCACTTATTTATTATGTATGTTCAAAATGATGCTATTCTCATTCATATCCCTTCCAAACAAAAGGACAAACAAGGTTCCAAGGTAACCTTTCAGAAAAACAATGGCCTTTTGAATTAATTTCATTTTTGTGTTAATTTTGTTTATAAAACAATCTTTCACAACCTCACACCATTATAAACTCATCATTCTGACAGCTCCCAATTAATTTCTGAACTGCCTGTGGAGTGTACAATTGCCTTGTTCTGAACTCAGGATGACCATGGTTCTGACTACCTGGTATAAAAACTGAAAGGAATGTACCTCCCAACACAGGAATTGCCTCAACATTCCCTGGAAGGAGCCTACATGCTGAATCTTTAATCTCAAAACATCGCCAGATTGCACACCATACTACATTGACTTGCATCAATTTAAATGTGCTCAGAAAGCCCTTAATGCAAATATCCAAACCTGTGATTAGCAACCTGTGAATTTGGGTACCTGAGACCAATGGCGATTTTGGACTATCACTCCTGTGGGTTACCTGAGCAACATCCAAACCAATACACACTCTAAGGATAGCTGGCACACTGTATTGTCTTAAAGAGTAACTCCTCTAGGTCTCTCTTCAGCTCCATTACCTGGAGCAACAGGAGCACAGAGGGATTTGCTATCTCCAGGTTGCTGGAATGTTATGGCCGTGGTTTTATGGTCATGCTGCGTCCGAAAAGCAGCTCGTTGCGGCACAGCGCGGCCTATAAAAGCTGGGAGACCCCACACCCAGGATCTATCTGGCTCGCAGTACCTTACTAGATCTAGAATCATAGAATCTCTACAGTCCAGAAGGAGGCTATTTGGCCCATTATGTCTGCACCGACCCTCCGATAGAGCACCCCACCCAGAGCCACTCCCCCAACCTATTCCCATAACCCAGTAACCCCACCTAACTTTTGCATACTAAGAGGCAATTTAAAATGGCCAATCCACCTAACCCGCACATCTTTGGACTGTGGGAGGAAACTAGAGCATCTGGAGGAAACCCACGCAGACACTGGGAGAACGTGCAAATTCCGTACAGACAGTCATCCAAGGCCGGAATTGAACCTGGATCCCTGTCACTGTGAGGCAGCAATGCTAACCACTGTGCCACCTTTCTTCCAACATGATTTCATGAGACGTTGAGATGTAAATCCCGCCCATTGTGGGCAAGATCACTTTTTTAGCAAAACTGCATATTAAAGCGAGGCAGCTAGGCTCACTTTAATGTGCAGATTCCAGAGATACCCAAAGCATGAGATCTATCTCCTTCACCTCATAGACCATGGACGAACGCGGTTCAGTACTGATCTACAAAAACAGGTACCAAATGGAATGGCACCCATGGGAGTCTCCCAGGACATCGAAGGTCCCCAGGTATATGCCCTTTGGGCAGGGTGGTGCCCTGGCATTGTCAGGCTGTAACCCTGGCAGTGCCACCTTGGTGCCACCCTGGCACTGCCAAGACACCCAGTTGGCACTGCCAGCTGATGGGCACTGGCAGGGTGCCAGATTGGCACTGCCATGTTGCCAAACTGTCACTTTTTGTATGTGGCGATCAGGCTGTAAGTGCCCTCCGTGGGTGTGAGGAGGGTATTGTGGGGTGGGGGGCGCGGATCCTCCCATAGTGCATTAGGGCTTGGTGGGGGGTGGGGGGGGGGGGGTTCGCATCCTGATCTCTCCGATGAGTTCCAGCTAGCGGAGCTCCTCAGTGCACAAAACCGGGCTATGTGCAGCCTTGGCTATGCGTTCTCCGCTGAGGCCCCTTTTTAAACGTGCGTGGCGTTTTGCAGCATTGTGTTTCTGCAAGCGCTAGAAAACACACGGCTCAACTCACTCGCTATTGGACCTTGTTCCCATTTAGTAAAATTGCACACTACATTTACTCAATCCCCTTATCTGAAAAAAGTGTACAAGTCAGTTAAAGTTAGAATCAAGAGTGGTGTGTTGCGAGACATAACCAAAAAGGATTGTAATGCAACTGGAATTATAGCGTGCTGCTTATCATGTGTGTACTGCTGGGTGATGGAATGGGGAATTATTTTTTATTATGCAGTGATTATATTGCCAGCATTTATTAGCACTACAGCTGTGATTATTAGGGAAATAGATACTTACCTGTGATGCAAGATTGTTGAGGAATATAGTTTAAATTCAGGGAATGGGAATTAAAAGCTCAAACAAAAATGATGGAGCAGGCCTATGGATGCACATTTTTATAAGTGCATTAAAGCATTTCTCATGAATCACTTAAATTAAAAAAAACGTATTTTCGCTTTCGGTACTTTAGCCGTCAAAAATCAATTGAAATTTGTGGTATTAGAATCAAAAGCAATGGTTAAACATTTTGTGAACAGCTTTACTTGCAGCAAGTACATAGAACATAGAACATACAGTGCAGAAGGAGGCCAGTTAGCCCATCGAGTCTGCACCGGCCCACTTAAACCCTCATTTCCACCCCATCCCCGCAATCCAATAACCCCTCCTAACCTTTTTGGACACTAATGGCAATTTATCATGGCCAATCCACCAATGCACAACTTTGGACTGTGAGAGGAAACCGGAGTACCCGGAGGAAACCCATGCAGACATGGGAGAATGTGCAGACTCCGCACAGTGACCCAGCGGGGAATCGAACCTGGGACCCTGGCGCTGTGAAGTCACAGTGCTATCCACTTGTGCTACCATGCTGCCATGTAAGACAGTAAATATCTACTGATCAAAATTAAATCATCTCATGTTCATCTAAAACTGTGAAGAGGAAAAGGTAAGGTTATACTCTGTAATGACATAGCTTGCAAGCTATTCACTACTAACAGCCTATCAGAGAGAAATGCAGTCAGGCAGTGGATCAATGGAAATTCAAATAATGAACTGATTACAGGTCTTGATTGTATTTGCATAGATTGTGTAGCAATATATTTCTTAACAACTGTACTGACATTTAAAGCTATCTTTTGTTGTTAACTGTGCAGTTCAATAACACTTCAGCTTTTAAATATAACTTCAGCTATAATTTTTAATGCTGGACATGCACATTTATGTGTGTCGGTACTGTATGTAAAACTAGATTCTGAATGTAGACTTGTGTCAACATTATTTTGTAGTAGAAACATACAATATAATTAATGATAGGATCCCAACGTATATATAATTCACATTCCATTGCACTGTTTCCAGTGAAAGAATGAAATTCAACTTCTTTCCACTCAAGTGCCGAACAGTTAGGGGGGAAAAATAATTTTCTTGATGGGCACCATGGCTTTCTTTGAGACTCATTCAGGATGTTTAAATCTGTGTGTAAGAAATAATTGATCGCACTAACAGCAGATGAATTGCAGTCAAATATTCCGATTGATCTATACTGGTTTGAAGCTGTTCTTTTATTATTGAATCACCATTTTTGCACCTCCAAGTCATGTACAACCCAATCCTGATTATGTGGCACTCTTAAAATCTTATGTGACAAAGACTTTTTTTTCCCCAAGTTTGAAATTGTGGCGTAATTTAAAAAGCAAACATTTCCGGAAGTGGTTTTATGAACGGTGATTCCACAATCCTCCACTAGTTTTGTAGTGGAAAGCTGCACTCTCAGATTTGTGGTAAAAACCCTGGAGAATATGTTGGAAAAAGTAATCGGGCAACATTTTGTCCGAAATCAGCAAAGTGCGATATTGGGCGGGAAAAGAAGTGTTTTTAAAATTTTTTTATAAATGTTTTTTATTGAGTTTTCATATTTTATATATGACAAATTACAAATTATTAGAGAGAAAAAAAAAACACAAAAATTTAACATATATATTTACAGGTAAGCATCTTCATAACAACAATTGTGGCCGCCCCCTTTAGCCGGCATACATATTTTACATTCCCCAATATGGCCGAGGCACATGTTTATTGGCATTTATTTATAGTTTGGTTTTGGGCCTTAGCTTGCCATCAAACCCCCATAACGAACCCGTAACCCCCCCCCGGCTACCTTCCCCCGATTCCCGTCCATTTTCCCCTGATTCTTGGCCACCCGACTATTCTTCCTCTTGTACGATGGCCACAAACAGGTCCCGGAAGAATTGCATGAATGGCTCCCACGTTCTATGGAAGCCGTCGTCTGACCCTCGGATGGCGAATTTGATTTTCTCCATTTGGAGAGATTCCGAGAGGTCGGACAGCCAGTCTGCAGCTCTGGGCGGTGCTGCTGACCGCCAGCCAAACAGGATTCTACAGCGGGCGATCAGGGAGGCAAAGGCAAGGGCATCCGCCCTGCTCCCCAGGAATAGATCTGGCTGGTCTGAAACCCCGAAGACCGCCACTATCGGGCATGGCTCCACCCTCACCCCCACCACTTTGGACATAGCCTCGAAGAAGGCTGTCCAGTACTCCACAAGTCTGGGGCAAGACCAGAACATGTGGGCGTGGTTGGCCGGGCCTCTTTGGCACCGTTCACATCTGTCCTCCACCTCCGGGAAGAACCTACTCATACGGTTTCTCGTTAAGTGGTCTCTATGTACCACTTTTAGTTGCGTCAGGCTGAGCCTTGCGCACGTGGAGGTGGAGTTGACCCTATGCAGTGCTTCGCTCCAGAGTCCCCACCCTATCTCCAACCCCAGGTCGTCCTCCCATTTCCTTCTTGTTGCGTCCAGTACGGTGTCGTCCCTTTCTACCAGTCGGTCATACATGTCGCTACAGTTCCCTTTCTCGAGGATACTTGTGTCCAGTAGGTCTTCCAGTAGTGTCTATCGTGGCGGTTGTGGGTACGTCCTTGTCTCCTTTCGTAGGAAGTTTTTGAGCTGCAGGTACCGTAGCTCGTTCCCCCCAGCTAGCTGAAATTTCTCTGTCAGTTCGTCCAGTGTTGCGATCCTGTCGTCCGTGTATAGGTCCCTGACTGTCAGTGTCCCCCCGTCCTGCCTCCACCTTTTGAAGGTGGCGTCAGTCAGTGCTGGTGTGAACCTATGGTTGTTGCAGATGGGAGCCTTGTCCGACATTTTGGTCAGGCCAAATTGCTGCCGCAGTTGGTTCCAGGATTGGAGGGTGGCTGTCACCACTGGGCTGCTGGAGTGTTTTTTGGGTGGGGATGGGAGTGCTGCCGTGGCGAGGGCCCGGAGGGAGGTCCCCATGCAGGAGGCCTCCTCCGCACGCACCCACTCGGCTTCTGGCTCCTCGATCCATCCCCTTACTCGCTCGGCTGTTGCCGCCCAGTGGTAGAATTGTAGATTCGGCAGGGCTAGCCACCCCCTGGATTTTGTTTTTTGTAGGACCTTCTTTGGGATCCTAGCATTTTTACCCCCCCATACGAACGCCATGATAAGTTTGTCCAGCGCTTTGACAAAGGCCTTGGGGATGTAGATCAGAATGGATCTAAACAGGAAGAGGAACCTGGGCAGTACGTTCATTTTGATCGTCTGGACTCTCCCCGCGAGGGAGAGCGGGAGTGTGTTCCATCTTTGCAGGTCCTTTTTAACTTCCTCCGTCAGGCTGGTGAGGTTCCATTTGTGGATCCCTTTCCAGTCATGGGCTATTTGGATCCCCAGGTAGCGGAATTTGTGTCGGGCTTGTTTGAACGGCAGCCCCTTTAGTGCTGCCCGCCCCCCCTTGCGGGTGTACTGGGAAGATCTCACTTTTGCTCATGTTGAGTTTGTAGCCCGAGAAGGCTCCAGACTCTTTCAGGAGCGCGATGATTACGTCCATGCTGCTTTGTGGGTCCGAGATATAGAGGAGCAGGTCATCTGCATAGAGTGAGGCTCTGTGCTCTCTCCCTCCCCTTCGGATCCCCCTCCAATTTTTTTGCTGCCCTGAGCGCGATTGCTAGCAGTCCGATTGCTAGTGCGAACAGCAGCGGGGACAGTGGGCATCCTTGTCTGGTGCCCCTGTGCAGCTGGAAGTATTGGGAGTTGGTATTATTGGTCCGTACACTCGCCATGGGAGCGTTGTATAGGAGCTTTACCCAAGCGGTGAACCCTGTTCCAAGCCCGAACCGCTCCAGTACCTCTATGAGGTATTTCCATTCGACTCTGTCGAAGGCCTTTTCTGCGTCCAGGGAGATGATCACCTCTTGTGTTCTCTCCCCGGAGGGGTTCATTATCACGTTCAGCAGGCGCCTGATGTTCGCGGTAAGCTGTCTACCTTTGACAAAGCCCGTCTGGTCATCCGTGACCACCTCAGGTACACAGTCTTCTAGCCTTTTGGCTAGGATTTTGGCCAGTATTTTGGCGTCTGCGTTCAGCAGAGATATGGGTCTGTATGACCCACATTCCGTTGGGTCTTTGTCTTTCTTAGGTATCAGCGACATTGAGGCCTGTGCTAACGTGGGTGGCAGTGTGCCCCTAGCTAGCGAGTCTGTGAACATCTCCCGCAGGTGCGGGGCCAGCGCTGTCGCAAATTTTTTGTAGAAGTCCGCCGGGAATCCGTCCGGTCCCGGCGCCTTCCCCGTCTGCATGGAGCTAATGCTGTCCATGATCTCTCCCAGTGCTAGTGGTGCTTCCAGATCCCATTTTCTGCCCTCTCCCACGACTGGTATGTCCAGTCCATCAAGAAACCGGTTCATCCCAGCCTTCCCCGTTGGGGGCTCTGAGGTGTACAGCTCTTGGTAGAGGGCCTTGAAGGTTTCGTTAATCCTCTCTGGTTCTGTTTCGCACGTGCCTCTGGTACCCCTGATTTGCGCAATTTCTCTGCTGACTGCCTGCATTCTCAGCTGGTGTGCCAACAGGCGGCTGGCTTTGTCTCTGTGTTCGTACAGGGTCCCGCACGCCTGGCGGAGTTGGTGTACTGCTTTCCTGGTGGAGAGCAGGTCAAAGTTCCTTTGTAATTCTTTTCTCTCCGCCAGGTGCTCTACGGTCGGGGCCTCGGAGTATTTACAGTCTACCTCCAGTATGGAGTCGACCAGCTTCTGCCTAGCCACCCTTTCCTCCCTATCTCTTTGCGCTTTGAAGGCAATGATTTCCCCTCTTAGTACGGCCTTAAGCGCTTCCCAGAACGTGGAGGATGAGACCTCCCCGTTTTGGTTGTTCTCCGTGTACTCTGCTATGGCCCGCGCTATCCTTTCGCTGAAGGCCTTGTCAGCTAGTAAGGCACCGTCCAACCTCCATGTGGGGCACTGGGCCCTTCCCGTCTCCAGCCGCACGTCCATGTAGTGTGGGGCGTGGCCTGATATCACAATTGCGGAGTATTCCACTTTGTCTATCCCTGGAAGCACCGTTTTCCCCACCACAAAGACGTCAATTCTGGTGAACACGTTGTGTACTGGGGAGAAGAAGGAGAATTCTTTCTCCCCCGGGTGGGCGAATCTCCAGGGGTCCACTGCTCCCATCTGCTCCATATAGTGACTGAGTTCCCTTGTCATGCTTGAGGTTTTCCCCGTTTTGGGGTTTGATCTGTCCATCTTTGGATCCTGTACACAGTTGAAGTCCCCCCCCCCCCATGATTAGTCGGTGCGTGGAAAAGAAGTGTTGAGGCCACCAACGACAATGGCGGCTTTTTCCTCCAGAAAGTGTGGGACTTTTAAGAAAAAGAAAGCAGGCAGGTGTTTCACATCATATCGCTGGTGGGTGGCACCTGCTTCACTGCCCTCCCCCCGCTATCAACTCAGTGAATCAATGATACGGGTGCCATTTCAAAAGGCCGCTCAGTGAGCACAGCAGGAAACAATCTTGACCCAAATGCAACCTCTCCCCCCCGGCACCACCTTAGCACAGAGCTAGCACCCCCAGCAACATCCTAGCACCCCCTGGCATTAGCCTGGTATGACCTTCACTCTGTACTCCGCCCCCTCCCCCGCCCCGAGTCCTGCACTCACTTCCGAGCACTCCTGGGAGTACTGCATGACTTCTGAACCCAGTCGCGCTTCCCTCCGTTCTCACATCATGTCGCCTTGGATGGATCATTTGACGTGTGAGGTGTTCATTCTGACTCAAAGATGAGATGTTAATTTATTATAGTGAGGATCCCGACATTCAACAGTGGGACATGCAGCCCGCCACTGACTGGGGAAGAGGATGATTGCTTCCAGCTTGATATCAAACGCAGCTTTGGCCTTCATGCAATATTTCCCGCTCTCTTCATTAAACCCACCCGATGCAAATGGGAGTGAAAAATCCGAGCCATGAAGGGCAAAAGGTGCAGGGTTACCAAAGGAAACAGAATAAGGGCTGAATCTTTTGATATTTTTTCAGTGTCATTTTCAGTGAGAAAACCAGCATCCAGCTCTCCAGCTGCGCAGTTGAGTTCTCTCTTCAGATTCTCTGGCACTCTGTGCACAGAGAACCTGGGGCCACGGTTTCCACTAACACTCTGGTGGGGCGGGGCTTGATAGAGCTGGCAACACCGGCTCCACAGAGATCCTGACTGCCACAAGCATCAGGTCATGTTGAACCCCAGAATCTGTCACGCTTGATGGCAGTGCTATCTTTTAGCCTGAGCCTCCTGTCCCAAAAATCAAGCTTCATATTATAATGTCAGTTCAGGGTTTCTACGATTTTTGCTGATATCACACCTTTCCCATTCTCAACCGAATGCTCACAGCAAGGAAGAAAGAAAAACAATTGGGAAGATTGCATGGTTGAACCATGACCTTTTAAATATTTCATTTAGAGACTGTGTGTAACATTATCAAGTGAGTTAGATCCACTGCTCACCTCAGCAACTTATCTGACCCTGATGCCTCTTCAAAGTTTCTCTAATTTTAATCCTTTTTTCATTTTGTTTCCACTTCACTTGCTGCCCTTTCTAATTTGTTTACCCAATTGCCTGTTGCCAAATGTCATATTTTTCCCACTGGTGACCCTCACCCTCTGCTTTTTCTCCAGTCTGCATTTCATTGGCTGTTTTTCAATTCCCCCTCTTCCTGCCTTCCTGCCCACACACATATGAGCTTCTCCCCCTGTGAGTTCATGAATCAATCAGGAAAAAAGGCAAACTAATTTTTCTATGTTGTCTTACAGTTGCAAAAGGTTTTAGACCTTCTCCTATCATAGTACAATACAAGTCATAGGGCCGTACAGTGCAATCACCTCCTTCCTAATGTGAGGTGATAAGAACTGCACATAGTACTCCAGCTGTGGTCTAACCAATGTTCTGTCCAGGTCTAACATAACCTTCTTGGTCTTATGAAGGGAATAGATAGGATAGATGCAGGCAGGTTGTTTCCACTGGCGGGTGAAAGCAGAACTAGGGGGCATAGCCTCAAAATAAGGGGAAGTAGATTTAGGACTGAGTTTAGGAGGAACTTCTTCACCCAAAGGGTTGTGAATCTATGGAATTCCTTGCCCAGTGAAGCAGTTGAGGCTCCTTCATTAAATGTTTTTAAGGTAAAGATAGGTAGTTTTTTGAAGAATAAAGGGATTAAGGGTTATGGTGTTCGGGCCGGAAAGTGGAGTTGAGTCCACAAAAGATCAGCCATGATCTCATTGAATGGTGGAGCAGGCTCGAGGGGCCAGATGGCCTACTCCTGCTCCTAGTTCTTATGTTCTTATGTTCTTATGCCTTCTTAACTACCCTATTCAATTGCTCTACCGCTTTCAGGGATCTTTGAACAAGTACCACACAAATTAACTGTTCCTCTGAGCTTCCTTGTGTCCTCCCAATCATTACATAAACCCTTGTCATGTTTTTTTCTTCCAAAGTGCATCACTTCACACATATCAGTGTTAAATGCCATCTGCAGCACGGTAGCATTGTGGATAGCACAATTGCTTCACAGCTCCAGGATCCCAGGTTCGATTCCGGCTTGGGTCACTGTCTGTGCGGTGTCTGCAAATCCTCCCCGTGTGTGCGTGGGTTTCCTCCGGGTGCTCCAGTTTCCTCCCACAGTCCAAAGATGTGCAGGTTAGGTGGATTGGCCATGTTAAATTGCCCTTAGTGTCCAAAAATGTCCTTGGTGTTGGGTGGGGTTGCTGGGTTATGGGGATAGGGTGGAGGTGTGGGCCTTGGGTAGGGTGCTCTTTCCAAGAGCCGGTGCAGGCTCCAGTGGGACCTTTGTTCACCAGGTGCACGTCTTCAGAGGCCAATCTGGCTTCACGCTGTTCTGCTATCACACCTTGGTGAATGGAATTTTTTTGTGGGGGCTGGGAGGGGGGGGGGGGGGGGGGAAACTATTCTGGAGTACAGGCCATTGTAATGACATGTAGGGCGGGATTCAGCAACCCCGGTGCCGGAGATGGGTGAATCGTGCGAGAGCTCCAAATCAGGGGTCCGTGCCGGGCGCCAAGTTGATTGCAAGTCACCTGATTGCCCCTCACCAGCCGAGCCTGGGAAACTTTGCCAGGGTGCTGTGTGGTGCTGATCCATACAAAAGTAGACCAGTTGTAATGGCATCTGGGGGAGTCTCTCAGGCCTTTGGAGACCCCTGGGAGGTTGGGAGCAGGCAGGGTAGAACCCTGGCACTCTCTGGCACCTAGGCACCTTGGCACTGCCAGCTCAGCACACTGGCAGTGCCACACCAGCACAGCCAGGATGCCCGAGAGGCACTGCCAGTGTGCCATGGGCACTGTCAGGATGCCAGACCAGTAGTGTCAGTGTACTTGGGTTCCAGGTTGGCACTGCCAAGGTTCAAGCTTGCGGGGTGGGGGGGGGGGCGATCTTGCCCATGCCCATGGGGGAATGGGGTAAGTGTAGGTTCCCAGCGGCCTCAACAAGGTTGGGGGATGAGGGGTGGGCAGAAAGCGGGGGAAGGGGGGCATGATCGGGACAGCTGGACAAAATGGCACCCTGATCTGCCAGTAGCTGTTCCTGCTAGTGTGATCAACTCGCTGGCAGGAAATCTCTTTACGGACAGCCTCGGTGGAAGGAAACCCCCCCCCCCCAACCTCTCAAAGTGTTATTAAATAGCGGGGTGTTTCTTGCTGCTGCAGCAGACCTTGCTTTAAATCTGCTGAATCGCACCCATAAATATATTCAAATGAGGTTCCTGGCATTAAACGTCAGGAAATATGCCCTGTCACCGACGAGGAGAGGGGACAATCCTGTCATGCATTCACACTGACGTAAAATGTAACCTTTGAACTTCTCGGGATAATTTCTACCCCATCGCTGAACCCGCCAAATGTGAACGGACGCGGAGAAACCCGGCGAGCGGATCAGCATCTGTGATGAGCACAATTAACTGATCTTTATGTGGTTCTTCATTAAAAGGCAGAAACCTAACAAAGCAAAAATTGCAGATGCAAAGGGCAGTGAGGTAAACTGCTCAAAATTCTCAAAAATAAATTAAAGAAAAAATAAACAGAGCCAGCTGCAAAATAGATGAGTGATGAAATGATGGATGTGTTATCTTCATAAAGATTGATAAACTTAGATTAAAAGTACTGCAGTATTTTGCTCAGCCATGATAATTCATTTTATTCATTGAACTATGTTCATAAATGTTTCTTGACAAATGTATACCTGTATTCATGGAATTGTGGTGTTGTGATTGTGCAGTTAATACAGGTTTGTAAAGGGAATTATGAGAATCAGATCTGGAAGCCTCATGTTTTTCCAGGATTAAATTAGGTTTTCACAATATGTCACTGATGACTTGCTGCTACAATTCTTTGTTTGTTGTTGTTTCCAATTTCAACAGAAAGGTGTTATGGCAGCAATGAGATGAGGTCATGGGATGCCCCTTGATACATTAAAAACGAATCCAGGAAGAACATTGAGCTTTAATCGATGTGGTATCTTTCATCTTTAAATTAGGTAGAGCTTACGTAGGCACAAGTTGACAAAGCAGTCTTAACAGCAAACTATCAGACAAAAATAAATGTTGGAAACCTGTTTAAAAAGCAGATATGGGCCGGGATTCACTGATATCGCGGCCAAGTGTTGACTCCGGCTTCAAAACCGGCGCAAGTGACGCCGGCGTCGACTGGCCTCCAGGCCCAGTAATTTTCCTCTTCTTCAGGGGCTAGAACGGCGGCGGAGTGCATTCGTGCCATGGCCGTCTCCACGCTGGCGCATGTGCGTGGTTGCCGTCTCCACACCGGCACGGAGCAACATGTCGCCGACCGAATAGCAAAAGGTATGCGCACTCCAGATCGCTGCCCGTCGATCGGAAGCCCCCGATCGCAGGCCTGAACCCCCTGTGGAGGCCCCCGTGGAGTCAGATCTCGCTGCCACCCCATCAGGACGTCCACATCGGCCATGGGTCCGGGCTCCCCTGGGTGGTACCAGATCTGAACCACGCCGACGGAACTCGGCGGGAGTTCAGCCTGTCGCGCATGGAGTATCGCATCGGGGGCCTATTTCAGCGGCCCTCGACCAGCGCCACAGTGACCGCGCGGGGACGATTGCCACCGAATCTCCGGCAACTGGAGCCAGAGCAACGTGGCGGGATTCCCGCGCTCCCCCCCTCGCCAATTCTCCTACCCGGCGCAAACTCGGAGAATCCCGGCCATGAAGTGTGAATGCATTTAAATATTACATGCCATGAGGGACTTCTTCAAGTGGAAGAATATACATTTGAAAAGGAACAAAACTCAATTCCATTGCAGCCCAGAATGAGCAAAAAATAACGTGCATCCAACTTGCTCAGGGGTCTGTGGCTAATTTATATTCTGAGAGCATTGGGTTTCAAATTAGGATCTGTGGACCCATGAAATTCATAAGGTTAGCAGCTTTCTGTCAGGATGCAGTGTCAAATGTTTCAAAATTTTGTTGAGGGGCAAGTACATTATCTCTGTTGCTGTGCCATAAAAAATAATTTGCTGCAATTATAGAACATAGTTTTTCATTTATTGGATGTGGGCATCACTGGCAAAACTTGTATTTATTGCCCATTTCTAATTGGCCCTAAGAAGGTGATGGTTTGTTGCCTTACCGCAACATTATAGTCAATATGGTGTAGGGTACACCCACAATGCTGTTAGGTAAGGTGGTTCTGCCTTTTTGATCCAATGACACTGAAGAAACAGTAATCTAATTCCAAATCAGGATGGCATGAGACTTGCAGTGGGGTGCCAGTCAAGCAGGTTGCTTTGTCCAAGAAAATGTCAATCTTCTTGAATATTGTGGAAGCTACACTCATCCAAGCAAGTGGAGAGAATTCCATCACACTCCTAACCTGCATCAAATAGATGGCGGAAAGGCTTTGGGGACATGAGCGGTGAGTCACTTGCCCCAGAATTCCAGAGACCTACTGTTATAGCCACAGTATGTATGTGGCCGGTCCAGTTAAGTTGCTTGTTCATCGTGAACTCCAGGATATTGTGGTGGGAATTCCGCAATGGTAATGTCATTGAACCTCAAGGAGAGGTGGTTAGACTGTCTCTTGTTGGATGTGGTCATTGATCGGGACTTGTCTGGCATGAGTGTTACTTGCCAGTTCTCAGCCCACACCTGAATGTTGTCCAGGTCTTGCTGTATGTGGACACGGACTGCTTCATTACCTGAAGAGTTGTGAATGGAGCTGAATACTGTGTAATCATCAGTAAACATCCCCACTTTTGACCTTAAGGTTATTGACAAAGCAGCTGAAAATGGTTGAGCCAAGGACACTACCCTCATGAACATCTGCAATGATCTAAGGCTAAGATAATTGACCTTCAACGTTCAAATACCACATCCACCTCCCTTTATATCAGGTTTAACTCCAGCCTGTGGAGACTTTTCTTCCTGATTCCCATTGATTTCAATTTACCAGTTGTCCTTGAAGCCACATTCTTCAAATTCTGTTTTTATTTCTAGGACCGTAACTCTCAAGTGTGACTGTCTCTCAAGACATGAATAGGAATTGAGTTATTTCATCCTTGCTTAGCTAAGGCTGTACTGAAGGCTAGACCTGACAGAACCCAATCTGAGCATCGGCGAGTAGGTTATTTCTTATTAAGTGGTGCTTAACTTTTCATGAAACCTTTGTGTTCCTGATGATTGAGAGCAGACAGATGGGGCAATAATTGGCTGGACTGAATTTGTCCTTGTTTTGTGTTCACAACATACCTGGACAATGATACACTTTGTCAGATGATACCAGTGTCGTTGCTGCAGTGGAACAACTTGGCTATATGTGCGCAACTAGTTCTGGAGGACCAGTCCTCAGCGCCACATCCACGATTTGTCTGGGCCTGTAACCTTCATTCTATCCAATGTTTCTTGTTATCACATGGAGTTAATCAAATTGGCTGATTACTGTCTGCGATAGTGAAGAATTAGGAGGAGGTCCTGACATATCATTCACTTGAACTTCTGGCATAAGATATTTTGCAAATGCACAAGCCTAGCCTTTTACACGCTGTCTTCACCATCATTAAAAATTGAAATTTTCAGAGAGACTCCTTTTCCTATTTGTTATTTAAGTGTCCACCACTATTCACCTTTGGGTGTGCAGTCTGTAATAGTTCCATCTGATCCATTGCTAGAGACATCACTTAAACCTGTCCATAGCATGCTGCTTTTGCTGTATACTGTGCACGTGTAGCTTCGTCAGGTTGGCATCTCATTCTGATGCGTACCCCTGGTGCTGCTTCATGCATGCTATTCTATATTACACGTTGAACCAGGCTCTATATGTTGATTTGAGGATAATGGCAGAGGAAGGAATATGCTGTGCCATGGGAATATAGAGTTTACACTAAGCTGCTGCTGAAGGCCTATGGCAAATCATGGGTGCTCAGTTTTGAGCTGCTGCTTTGTTCTGAACTATTCCCTTGAGAACAATAGTAGAGTTAAGTAACACGATGGAGGGCATCCTCAATATGAGCATAGGATCATCTCCACAAGGACTGTGTGATGGCACATATACCAACATGATACAGGCAGGTAGATTGGTAAGGACCAGGTTAAGTCAGTTTTCTCCTCATGTAGGTTCCCTTACCACCTGCCAACGACCCAGTCTTGCACAAGTGCCCTTCAGGACTTGGTTGGCCCCATCATTGGTGGTGCTATCGAGTCAATCTCGGTGCTGTTCCGCACTCCAAGTACATCCTTGCCACCCTCAGTGCTTCCTCCAAGTGTGTTCAAAATGGAGTAGTACTGATTCATCAGCTGAGAAAGGGCAGTAGATCATGGTCAGCAGGTGATTTCCTTGCCCATATTTGACCTAATAAGTCTTCAGGGCATCCAAAGTTCACGTCAAGGACTCCTGTCCTATTTTTGGCACAATCCCCCAGATATTAGTGAGGATGACTTTGTAACATTGACTGGCAGGGTGTGCCTTTGTCATTTCTGGTGCCTAGATCAATGTTGGATAGTCTGTCAAGTTTTATTTTATTCAACTTTTCCATAGTAGCTTGATACACCTGAGTGGCTTGCTAAGGGTAGTTAAGAATCAAGCACCTGGCCATAGGTCTGGAGCCTCATCTCGGCCAGACCAGGTAAGGACATTGGGTTTTAAGACATTTTGAAGTGTTTTTCTTATGTGACCATAACATTTGATCCCTCAATGAGAAAAGTTCAAAAGCCATTGCCAGATGTTCTGCTTTAACAATCTGTGTAGAACTTCATAGATATACAGTACAGAATCGGGCGATTTGACACAACTGACATGATTATACTCTACACATGCTTCCTCTCATTCTAAATCACCTCAAGCCTGTACATCCTTCAGTTTTGTTACTCCCCTGTGTCCTGATCTTGCTGTATTTTAATGAATCTGTGCTATTTGCATTAATTCCTTCATGCAGAAACAATTTCATATTTTAAGAGAAAAGAGCCCCTCCTTGTTTGCGTTTTCTCAAGTATCGGTTGAGGACTTCCCAATCTCTTCCAATGTCAAGGCATGCGAGTATAAACAATTATGAAGCTACATTCATGTACCTTCCCTCCTCAAGCAACAAAATTCCTGGTTGTTTCAGATAAAATTAATAAATAGCTGAGGAACTCTGCTTTTACTGGAATTCTGACAGCTCAATTTGGTTCCTTTCTTACAGTTGCCCAATATTTAGACTGATCATTCAAATGACAGATAAAATAACAGGACATATACCCCAGTTAATGTTATGTTCTAAACAGTAACTTTAAGGCAAAATAATTTTCACTATGTCAAAGACACGAATAAAAACATTGTGATTTTTAATAACTGAGTTTTTAACAAATCAATGGTAAGGATCCCTACAGTGGAGAAGGAGGCCATCAGGCCTATCGAAAATGCATCGACCCTCTGAAAGAGCACCTGTAGCCACCTGGGGGTGGCCACTTCCCGATTCCAAAATGGATGCCCGCAAAGAATGCAGGGAAAATTGGCCAGGCACAGGAAAACAAGCAGGTGCAAGGTTTCCTGTGTATTAAGACTTGCAGAACCCAGACAGAACCGAAACCAGTAGCCATCTACATATTAATGAGCAATCCCCAGAAACAATTAGAAACATTGAAGCAATCGGGACCAAACCAGACTCCCCCGCGCCAGCGGGAGCCAGGACAAAGGAAGGCCAACGGACACATAGGGACCACCCAGCGATCAGGGAACAGCTCCAGTACTGGAGAAATGGATTGAAACGATTGGGACTTGGTCCAATTGATTGGGACCAGGTCCGGGGTCCGCCCAAAAGGGCGCAAAACCCCTGGGGACTATAAAGTAGAGTCCCCAGGTTTAGTTCACTCTCTTGGCAGTCTCTTTTGGCAGGTTCTCTTAGCAGCTCTAAAGAACTCTTGACCATGACTCTCAACAAGGAGAGACCTGCCTAGCAGCTGCACCAACCAAGTAAGTCTCCAGTCAACGCACGCTATGAGATAGGCGCTCCTAGCTACTATTCCATACCAGCTTGAAACCCGCAGACGCAGAACCGGACAAAGGCCATTGTTCCTCTGACCTGGTGGGCCATTCCAAAAGCTAAGTATAGGACTTTAGAGTTAGTGATAGTCTAGTAAGTAGAGTTTTATGCATGAGTAGTGATTGACTATGTGTATAATAAATGTGTTTTGATTTGAAACTTACTAACTGGTGTATTGAGTTATTGATCAGCACTAGGCTTTGAACCTCGTGGTGGTATCAGAAAGATACCTGGCGACTCTAGAGCAAAGGTTATTAAAACAGAGCAATTAAGTAAAAGCACACCGAGCAACACACCCTACCTCAGGCCTTAGCCCAACCCTCTCGCCGAGGGCCTTAACCTCGCCCTCTCGCCGAAACGCAACCTAACCTTGGACATCAAGGGGCAATTTAGCACGGCAAATCCACCTAACCTGCACATCTTTGCACCAGCTATCAAAGTAGTGGAATGTCAGATATTGAAATGAGGATGATTCAGATTGATAGCATTGTTACCCTTGTGTAAAAACAAAATTGAAGATTCGGTAAAAACCTAATGAATGGTTTATTGAAATATAAATACAGCACGAGCCAAGGAGTTGACCCCGACAACATTCCATTGTCAACTGCTTCTGGGTTCATTATAAACTAGATTTAGTTTTGCAAAGTCAAATTGACTAGTCATCAAGAGCTCTGAAGGGCCTTGCACTTACTTCATTTGTTGTTTTGCTTGGGAAACAAAAATCTTTAAATTACCCAAGTCCTCATCTATGAATAATTAATGAATTGTGGTTTTGCAAGTCTTTTCACACCCAGTAACAAACTGCAAGTGACAGTCGCTAAAACAGTTATCCTAGTGTATTAGCAACGGCATTGAGACTGGTGATATCATGCAAGCCTTTCTCAAAATGGAATACCAGAGATTGCACATTTGTATTGTATAAAATATTGGGCAGACACCGAAAAATATTATATTCAATGCTGATCACTGAGGCAGGGGAGGATTCAATTTCACTCAACAAAATAAATAGAAAAACAACAAAAATTATTATAGTTATCAAGATGCAGTTATGAGTATTGCAATGTCTGAATAAACACACTTGATTGTTGTGGTAATAACTACTTTCGTTACTTGATCCTGAAGAATATTCACATCAAGAGCAAGAGTAGAAATATAGTTATTGCAATGTGCTTACTCCCATCAGGGGCTCTATATTGTTAGTTAACAATATGCAAATATCTTAGCGTGTCAGCCGCTGTTGCAACACACATCACAGAGCCTGAACCAGGAAGCATAAGTTAGAAAAGTGAATTAATTGCAAGTCACGTAAAGAAAGCAGAATAAACAGAAGGCAAGAAAGGCTGGGTTGAGAGAGGAAGGCAAAGAAGAAATTACAAAAATGTATTGTTTAATAAATCTACAACAGTTAAAAACTGAAGGAATGAGGGGCGAGATTCTGTGATCCTGAGGCTAAGTGTTGGTGCCATCGGAAACGCCATTACATTTCTTGACGACGTCAACACAGCCTCAGGATCAGCAATTCTGGCCCCTACAGTGGGCCAGCTCAGCACTGGAGCGGTTCACGCTGCTCCAGCTGCTGATCCCGGTGTGAACTGGGCACCACAGGATCCGTGCATGCCCAGTGGCACTGGCATCTACGTGCACATACGCAGTGGCTTCCTTCAATGCGCGACCCCGACACGCAACATGGCGCAGGACTACAGGGGCTTGTGCGGAAGAAAGGAGGCCACCAGCCAGAGAGGCCGGCCTGCCGATCGGTGGGCCCCGATCGCGGGCCAGGCCACATCGGAGGCCCCCCCCCGGGGTCGGACCCCTCCCCCCCCCCCCCCCCCCCCACCCACAGGCCGCCACCCGACCTTTCCACGCCGAGTTCCCGCCGACTGAGAGCAGGTGTGGACAGCGCAGGTGGGACTCGGCATTTTTACAATGGCCGCTCGGCGCCGCGCCAACCACGCTAGCGGAGAATCTCGTGCTGGCATTGCGGCGTCGGGGCAGCGTGGCGTGACTCATGCCGTTTGCGGGGATTCTCCGGCCCGGCCCTGGGCTGATAGAATCCCTCCCGAGACTTCATATTTTAAAACCAGTCTTTAGTGTAGATGTTGGTTGTCTGTAATTAGCACTTGCCATAAAATGGAGAGCCCAGAACAAGGAGCCATAAATGAAAGATATTCACTTATAAACCTAAGAGGGGCCGCACGGCACCCAGTGGTTAGCACTGCTGCCTCAGTGTTAACAAGGACCCAGTTTCAATTCATGCTTTGGGTGACTGTGTGGAGTTTGCACACTCTCCCTGTGTCTGTGTGGGTTTCCTCCGGATGCTCTGGTTTCCTCCCACAGTCCAATGATGTGTTGGGTAGGTGGATTGGCCATGCTAAATTGCTTCTCATGTCCAAAGATGTGAGGTGGGGTATGGGGTTACAGGGCTAAGGTGGGGGGTGTGGGCCTAGGTAGGGTGCTCTTTCAGAGGGGTGGTGCAGACTCAATGGGTGAATGTCCCCCTTCTGTAGGCATTCTGTGGTTCTGTGGTTCGCTGGAATTCAGGAGAAACTTATTTATCCAAAAAATGGTGAGAATGTGGAATTCTCCTATCTTAAGGAATCATTAAACAGCAAACAGATGCATTTAAGAGGAAGCTAGATAGAAACGTAGGGGAGAAATGAATAGAAAGATATGCCGATGGGGTCAGATCAACTAAGATTGGAATATTCTCAAGTGGAGTATAAACATCGACATGGACCAATTGGGCTAAATCGCCTGTTTCTGCGCTGAACATTCTATGTAATACTTTGTAACTTTATGTGGCAATATTATACCCACAGGAACCTCATGCCAGTTAATATATCTGAATGAAAGCCAGATGATGAAATGCTGTTTTCACAGTTTACACAGGAGCATTGCATCTCAGACAGGAACTTCGAGATTTTCACATTTATCTGAATTTGCTTAAAGTTTTTACCCGAATTGTGCATATGTAACAGTGAGGATTGTTAATTCCTCGCTATTATTCTTGTAGACCATTACAATCCCCAAATAATCATCTCGAAGAATTATCCCGATTAGCGGTTGAGAAAAAGAAATTCAGCAATTAAAGCTCACAGTGACATAATTTTAAAAAGACATAGCATCCTTCTGATAGTATGCAAGCAATATGGGCCTGTTAACATGAGACTCGTAATCTGAGCTACGATACTCATAATGAATACTCTTCAAAAGTACTTTATTGACTGTGAATAAATATAAATGTTGCCACAGTCCCAGAGGACCATAGGCCGCCAAAGTGTTTTAGGATGTCTGGAATTACGAAAGACACATGAGAAATGAAAGTTTGTTCTTACTTTCGAATGATAAGTCCATGCAATCTGGAAGCTTTCCTTAGCTTTGTGTGAATCGTTGAGTAAGAATGACCATCGTTGAGCTAGGACTAATAAGGGCCAAGATTCTCCGATCTGAGTTTGCCCCGTTACCGCCACCAGCGAGAATTGAGAATTTGGCGCTCAGCCACAACTCCATTCATTGCAGAGGGACCGGAGAATCCTGCCGACCTGGTCGGACAGAGAATTCTGGCCATGATTTATGGTCTCAGGTTCAACATGGTCAGGATTAATAGCTTTCTTCAAATTATTCCCCTAAACTTGCCTCAGTGAGTGTTGAAATTTCATAGAATCTCGAGAATTATAGAATCCCTACAGTGCAGAAGGAAGCCATTTGGCCCATCAGATCTGCATGGACCCTCCGAAAGAGCACTCTACCTCGAGCCATTTCCCCACCCAACCCGCTACAAACAAGGCTGGAATCGAACCCGGCGAGAAGTTTCTGCTGCATAGCTTAGTTCAATTAAGAATTTGCTTTATTTTGGAAGGCAATATTTAAAGCAATGCAATTTCATTTTTTAAATATTACTTTAGTCATCGAAAGTTACTCTCGATATCTGAGGAATATTATTTTGAGATTTATGGCGTATTAAACCCTTCATATTTTTCAGCAATCAGAGGCTTTAAGCAAATGAGTTTCAAAAAAAACTCCACTCATCAAAAGGAATTTTTAGAATATTCCTTCACTATTTCACCAGTTTAGCACAATCTCGAATTGCCTTATGCACGACCTTTTATCTGAAATGCACCGCCTGTCGTAATGGCCATCCGTGCCAACTGCATCAGATTAATATGCAAATTACATTGTGTAAAAATAGATTCCAACGTTTTGCTGCTGAACTTCCACTGTGCTGGCCCCTTCCAGGCTCTGAGTTATAACTACACAATGACTTGTCAGCCAACCATGTCTGATTGTGAATCAAAAATCACTGATACACGCAAATGTCCCAAAGTCAAGACAGCAATTACCTACAATTTCCTGAAGGAGGAACTTGGAAGAACATGAATTTCTACACATTTTCCTTAATCTCAGGACACTACGAAATACTTCACAACCAATGATTGACCTTGAAGTGCTGGCATTATTCACCTCATAATTATTCAACCCATCATAATGCAGTCATACAAAGGATCACAAGGTTTTTCCATTGCTACATCACACAATTGGCTCTGAAAGAACTTGAGGGTTTTCGCTTCCACAATTCCATCTGGAAGGTTTTTCCAAGTTTATGCGTGTGAAGAATAACTATCTGATGCAAGTCCTAGCTTTATCTTTTATCTATTGTGTGAACTTGTGCCCTTGATTTTTTTTCTCGATTTTCAAAGTAACTTCTGATTTGCCCACTTCATGTCATTAATTAGCTCATAAATCTCTCCAAAATCGTAATTCAGGCACATTGCGAAATAAAGCCCCGTCCTCTCCGGTCCTTTTTCCTTTAACTCAAACATATGCCAAAAGAGATTATTCTTTGCATTGCTTTTTTCAGACAGTTGTGATAATCTGTACACAACAAGGTGCCAAAACAAGTGAATGAATAATTAGAACGTTTGTTTTTACTGATGTTGGTTGAGGGAAAAAGATTGTCCAGGACTCTGGGAAAACATTCTGCTCTTCCTTAAAGAGGATATGAGGACTGATAGCCAGTTTTAATGGGAATACACACGACCTATGTCTATTCCTTTCTTCCATTTTAAACAATAGTACAACATTATAGTCCTTCAGCCTCCAGCACCCCGACTATAGATGGAGGTTAGAAAATGATGGTAATAACTACTAGCCCTTGCTATTTCTTCCATTATTTCTCTGAATACCCTGATACATTTCACCTTTCAAGGAACCTATCTTCTTCTTTCAAATATCCTAAACCCCCAAATAACACGTCTCTCACTAGGTTTGTCCCATCCAATGTTACGCCTTTAACTTTCCTCCTCTACTATAAATCTTATATCATCACCCTTTTTTCTGAAGACAGAGGCAAAGAAACTTCTGCCTCCACTTGCAGGTGACCTTTTCAATATCTAAAGGCCCTACTCTATCCTCAGTTCTCCTCTAGCTCTTAATGTATTTTTAAAGCATCTCTGGTTTATGTTTTATTTCAATTTGTCAATATTTTTGTCTGGATTCTTTTAACCCATGAATATGAGGGTTGGGGGATGGGAAGGAGGGTGTTGGGGGTGGGGTGCAGCTAGCTGGAGGATAGGGGGAGCCATATTGGATTGGCACCCTGTCATAATCAGCCACAAGGGAGTTTTTTGGGATGAGCTGGGAAGAGGATCGCTTACCTATTCAACAGAAGCAGGCTGCCAATAATTAATAGTGATTGAGACCCCAATGTAGGATGAATTTGCTGGACCACTGACATTTTGTTATGCAGAGTGGTCCTTTGCTACCTGCAAAGGCCACCAACTCACTGGAGGTGGCCTCCCTGTGGCATGCTGGTAGCCATCAGACCCGGACACCTCATGGCCCATTGACATGGCTTTGAGCGGGAATTGCTGCAACCTTGGCCAATCCTGCTCCAGTGGAATGGCTCGCTCTGCATCCTGATGGAGCTGCTGGCTTCAGCCTTTTTAATTATCGATCTTTGTAACTATCGTAGTAGTACAATTGGCTTCTGGGTGGTAGGGCCATTCTCCACTATTCTGGCTGCTGGTGTGATGTCATGGCGGTGGGAGATATGCACTCCACCCCTGACTTCACTTACCATTTTACAACTCCCAAACACATACCATCCCACATCCCAGCCTGTCATAGAATCATAGACTAGAATCAAGAATTCCTACAGTGCAGAAGGAGGCCATTTGGCCCATCAAGTCTGCACCAACCCTCTGAACGAGCACCCAACCTAGGACCACTCCTGTGTCCTATCCTCGTAACCCCAGCTAACCTTTGGACACTAAGGGGCAATTTAGCACGGTCAATCCACCTAACCTGCACATCTTTGGACTTGGAAGCTGGCAAAACCTAGCCCAGTGTGTGACCACTGATTGTATAGTTTGTGATGTGTGAAAGAATATTGGGTGTTTCTGTCACATAAGGAAATAGAGGTTCCACGATACCACAGATTATGATCTCTACCGCGGGCAATATCAGGGGGCAGTGCCAGGGTACTGTCCGGCTATGATCCTATCCCGCCCTTGGGGATATGCATACTTGTCCACCCCTTAAGGGTTGTCTTCACCAGTTCACCATTTGAAAAACATGCCAGGAACCCTGGCAGTGGAGACCTTCGTAGGTGGAGGGTTGTTCCAGCGGGGAGGCCTGCAAATTATATGCTCTGAATTTATGTGGGGTTCCAGTCATCGCATGATGAAGGGTGGGGAAAATCGAGCAGGGATATCCGACTAACATAAATGCCATTTTGGGACTCTCCCTCAATTCTCTGCCCCACCTCTATTCCCACCTGCCAGGGGCCAGAAAGCTGCATTAATCACATAACTCTTCAAGCTCAACTGCCTGAAACTTGAATGGATTAGTATTGCACTTCAAAAGTATCATGCACTGCACTCAGTCTTAGAAATATATCCTTAAAGTTGGGGAGGCAATTAAAAGCATAGAAAATAAATTAAATAAAGAAAATATTTCAACCCATTGAGGTTGCTCCTTCTCCTGACAATGTACACCTGTCCAATAATACACTCTATCCCATTTAATCTCAAGGTAAACTTGCTCAAAATTGTTTCTTTACTCTCAAATGGTAATCAAACATAGCTGCAGAATATCTATTAATTCCCACTTGTCTGTTATTCAACACTAGCTGATTATTTATTGCAGATTAAACGTTATGGGGACTTCTTGAATGATTTAATTATCTCAATTCACACTTATCCTTGTATCTTTCGATGATATCCCTGATCAGATATTAATCTGCACCTTTTTCAAGGAGTTGATCTGCACTATACTAACCACTTTGACTGACTTTGTTCCAAATATCAAATACGTGATGAGTACACGCATTTCTTCTCATCTCTTCCTGAGACTTGTTTGATTGGCACACATTTTAGTGAGAGTGAGGTATAGCATGTATAGACCATCACAACTCATAAAGCAGCAGGCAACTTTAAAGAATGCAAATTCTTTAAAGGTGCTGTGCTTTCCCAACACCTTGGGTTTTGTGATACAATATTTATTTTACTACTACCCCACTGCAAAGACGAGTTAGGATTAACTTGGGAGCAGAGATGATGGCAGCACAGTGGAATGCGGAGGGAAGGCGTTGCCCTGGGAGTCCCCAACATCGACTTCAGACCCCATGAAGTCTCATGGCATCAGGTCAAACATGGGCAAGGAAACCTCCTGATTATTATAGCAAACTGTCCCTGCTCAGCTGATGAATTCGAGCACCACTTGAGGGTGGCAAGAGCACAGAATATGCTCTGGGTGGGGGACTTCAATGTCCATCACCAAGAATGGCTTGTTAGTACCACCACAGACTGAGCCGGCTGGGTCCTAAAGGACTTGGCTGCTAGATTGGGACTGCAGCAGATTGTGAGGGAACCAACAAGAGGAAAAAACGTACTTGACCTCATCCTCACCAGTCTGCCTGCCACAGATGCAGCTATCCATGACAGTATTGTCAGGAGTGACCACCACAAAATCTTTCTGGAGACGAAGTCTCGTCTTCACATTGAGGATATTTTCCATTGTGTTGTGTGGCACTACTACCATACTAAATGGGATAGATTTTACACAGATCTAGTAACTCAAGTCTGGTCAATCATCAGGCAGCAGCAGAACTGTACCTAACCAAATCTGTACACTCATGGCCCTGAATATCCCCCACTCGACCATTAACACCAAACCAAGGGATCAATTATAGTTCAATGAAGAGTGCAGAAAGACATGCCAGGAGCAGCACCAGACATACCTAAAAATGAGGTGTCACCCTGTGAAGCTACAACACAGCGCTACCTGTCTGTCGAACACCATAAGCAGCAAGTGAAAAATAGAGCTAAGTGATCCCATTGCCAACGGATTATATCTAAAGTTTGCCCTCCTGCCACATCCAGTACTGTACTCTCAAAGGAAGAATGTGCCTTAAACTGGAAAGCATTGGCACAATCAAACAAAGTCAACATGGATTTACGAAAGGGAAATCATGCTTGACAAATCTGCTAGAATTCTTTGAAGATGTAACTAGGAATATTGACCAAGGAGAACCGGTGGATGTGGCTTACTTGGACTTTCAGAAGGCTTTCGACAAGGTCTCACGTGGCAGATTACTATGTAAAGTTAAAGCGCAAAGGGTTGTGGGTCATGTCTTAGGACAGATAGAAAGCTAGTCAGCAAACAGGAAACAAAAAGTTGGAATAAATGGGTCTCTTTCCAATTAGCAGGCAGTGACTAGTGGGGCATCGCAGAGATCTGTGCCAGGACCCCTAACCGTTCACATTATATATTAATGATATAGACAAGGGAACCAAATGTATTATCTCCAAATCTGCAGATGATACAAAATGGGTGGGAGGGTAAGCTATGAGGAGGATTCAGAGATGTTTCAGTAGAATTTGAACAGGCTGAGTGAGTGGGCATATGCATGGCAGATGCAGTATGATGTGGATGAATGTGAGGTTATCTGCTTCGGTAACAAAAATAGGTAAGCAAATTATTATTTGAATGGGTGTAAATTGAGAGAGGTGGATACTCAACGAGACCTTGGTGCAGGTACAGCAGGCAATAAAGAAGGCAAAAGGTCGAATGGCCTTCATATTGAGAGGATTTGAGTATAGAAATAGGGATGTTTTCGTGCAATTGTATAAGGTGTTTGTGAGGTCACACTTGGAATATTGTGGGCAGTTTTGGTATTATTATCTGAGGAAAGATGAGGGCAGCAAGGCGGCACAGTGGTTAGCATTGCTGCCTCACGGCGTCGAGGTCCCCGGTTCGATCCCGGCTCTGGGTCACTGTCCATGTGGAGTTTGCACAATTTCCCTGTGTTGCCGTGGGTTTTGCCCCCACAACCCAAAAGATATGCAGCCTCGGTGGATTGGCCATGCTAAATTGCCTCGTAATTGAAAAAAAATGAATTGGGTACTCGAGATTTTGTTTTAAAAGACAAACAAAATAAAAATAAAAATCTGAGGAAGGATATTCTTGTAATGAAGGGAGTGCAGCCAAGGTTTAGCAGGCCAATTGTTGGGATGGCGGACTGTTATATGAGGAGAGACTAAACTGGTTAGGGTTATATTCATTGGAGTTTAGAAGAGTGAGAGGGGATCTCATTGAAATCTACAAAAGTCTAACAGAATTAAACAGGATAGATTCAGAAAGAATGTTCCTGATGGTGGGGGCATAACTATGGGTCATAGTTTGAGGATAAGGGGTAAAACGTTTAGAAATGAGGTGATCAGAAAGTTCTTCACCCAGACAGTGGTGAATCTGTGGAATTCACCACCACAGAAAGTAGTTGAGGCCAAAATGTTGTGTGATTTCAAGAAGGAGTTAGGTATAGCTTTTGGGGCTGAAGTGTTCAAGGGATATGGGGGAAGGATGGATGAGAGTATTGAACTTGATGGTTAGCCATGATCATAATGAATGGCGGAGCAGACTTGAAGGGCCAAATGGCCTCCTCCTGTTTATATTTTCTATGTATGTTTCTATGTATGAATTGTCAGGGCAGATAGTTAGCACAAGGTTCAAACACCAAAATGTTTGACTGCTGGTTATATTCTGCACCTTTGTGTAATCCTCTTGACTTCACTAGATCGTGGCATATGCAAGAACTACTAAAAGGATTTATTGAACGTAACTGGATAATTGAACAGATTCAGTGGTGCATTACAAACCCACAGTTGTTACAAGCCCACCTCTGAAGATAATAAAATAACAAACAATCATGTCTGTTGTGCTAAATTGCAACACACACTGTACTGGACACAGAGGCTCTTATTATTAATATTATTAATATTTTTATAACAGTTTGCTTTTGATCATCCACAGGGTTACTGTAAAATCCACTAAAGCAGCACGCATTTGGCAGGCAGGTAGAAAACAAAGATTATATTTAATTGTGATATTACACTTTCCACTCCCAGGTTGAGATTTATAATGAGAGGTCTGATCCCCAGTTAAGAGGAAACGCCGCCTCCTTGTTACTAGGGGAGCTCACATCAGAGGAGGTCACCTGGAATCTAATTGTCCTTATCTTGTGACATCCTTGAGGGTTATAACACTTACTCTATCTTATTCTTTTCTCTCTCTCACCTCTCTCTGCCAGCTTTAGACAAGAATATTCAATTGGAACAAGAGCTGCAAAATTAGTTCAAAATTTGCAAGGGACAAAAAACATGTAACTTGTAAAGTCGATTAGAACTGTGGATCCAATATATATTTATACAAAGCCCTTCAGATTTTTTAGCTTCACTGTTCCCCTGCAATAACTTGCTTATTATAGGTCTCCAGTACACCAGTGCTGCTGGAACCGTTCTTATAAATGGACTCCGCTTTTAACCTCACAATGTGATATGTGACCTGGTCACTATACTTCCTCAGGAAATGAAGGGAATTTGGCATGTCCACATTGACTCTTACTAATTTTTACAGATGCACCATAGCAAGTATCCTATCTGGCTGCATCACAGCTTGGTAAGGCAACTGCTTGGCCCAATACGTAAGAAACCACAGACAGTCATGAACACAGCCCAGTTCATCATGCAAATCTCCTATCCATTGACTCTACACCTTCCACTGCCTTGGAGAAATGGGCAGCATAATCAAAGACCCCCTCTCACTTGGATTATTCTCTCTTCCAACCTCTTCCATCAGGCAGGAGATACAAAAGTCTGAGAACATGTACTAACAGATTCTTCCCCACTGTTATCCGACTTGTGAATGACCCTCTTACGGACTGAACTGATCTCTCCATGCATCTCTTCTCTACTGAGTAGCACTCCACTCCGAATGCTTCCGATGTCTATGTATTTATGTTGTGTATTCACTATGTTTTTTCATGTATGAAATGATCTGTTTGGACTGTACACAGAACAATACTTTTCAATGTACCTCGGAACATGTGACAGTAAATCCAATCCAATCCAGTTAGCTCAACGTAGAAGTCAGACGATTTGCAACCTTCGAAAACCGTTGAATCGTAGCTGTGTTCCTTTGGCACTTGTAAGTTAACAGCTGAATTCAAATGGGGACTTAACCCTAAACTGTAATTTGCAGAGATATATCGCAGATGTTCTGCCAACTTAGCATCCATTTCCTTCTGTCACTCAGCAGAGAAGATGTGTGGAGCGATCAGTTCAGTCCATAAGAGGGTCATTCACAAGTCGGGTAACAGTGGGGAAGAAGCTGCTTTTGAATCTTTTAGGACGTGTTCTCAGACTTTTGCGTCCCTCAAATGCTCACAGTTCTTTGGTCCAAATGTGAGGCTTGGCTTCTATTGAAGGTTGTATTAGTTTCTATTTGAGAGTATTCCAGCCCTGTATCAGAAAATGTATGTTTCAGTGTCATATTTTGCGATTAAGCAATGATCAAATGAATTCATATTTTGCTGTTAAGAAATGATCGAATGAATTCAGCACAAAGGTATTAACTTCACTTCATGCAAGTTTATTTAGAAACAAATGTACTCAGTGACAATGTGCTAGTTTCATCAGCAATCCTCATTGTTGCAGTTCAAAAGGTTCTGCTACCTATTACAAGATTACAAGATTGCATTTGTTTGTGGTCTTCGCTGTCTTGGCAGGGTCTCGTTTACTTTACTTATTTGATGTTCATGTTTCACAGTCTATTTCTTGATTAGATACTGTACAACCTGTGGTGTGGATGGCTAAATTCTGCATGCGGGATTGTAGCTGAACTCGTCAAAATGTCATCTACTATTATTTCTGGCTCAGTAAAGTACGCTTCCTTCTCCCATTAGATTTTTTGCAATATATTTTCTGTGAAATTGCATAGGTAGACCTAATGTATCTCAGTCAAGTGGCACATTTATGATGTTCAGCTAGTGTAATCTGTTTTGTTGAAAAAAAATCATTGAATTTGGTCATCTCAAAATTGTGAATAATTTTGCTAAGTTTATAATGAGGAGATTAGGGATGGATATTAGTACTTGGATGGTAATATTCCACATATACAGTTGAACTGGGATGTAGGCATCACTGACAATGGTCATCATTTATTGCCCATCATTCATTGAACTGAGGTCAGTTAAGAGCCAACCACATTGCTGTGGACCCAGAGCTAAATGTAGACCAGACCAGGCAGATTTTTTTCCCTATAGGACATTAGTGAACCATGTAGATTTTTACAGCAGATGATGATAATGGTCACAATCACCATAACTAAGACTACCTTTATAATTCCAGATTGACAAAAGCAAGGAGCAATCCTGGCATTTCTTATTTTCTCTCAAATTACTACATTAGGTTGGACACTTTCTTGAATACAGATGAGATTGAGGTAAATCAGCCAAGAGATCACATTGAAACAACTCATAGCAATGTGGAACTAAGGAAAAAGATGCACGAGGAATAGCAATGTGGAACTTAGGAAAATGATGCACGAGGAAGCCATTCCGCTCTTTGAGCCTGCTTCACCATTGAACTAGATCATGGCGGCTCTTCTGCCTCAACACCATTTTCCTACATTATACCCACATCCCTTGATATTTTTAATATCTAGACATCTACCTTGTGAATATACTCAATGACTGAGTGTTCCCAACCCTCTGTTGTAGAGACTTCCAAAGGTTCACCAACCTCTGAGTGAAGAAGTTCCTCCCATCTCAGTTCTTACTCTGCGGCTGTGTCCTTTGGTTCTAAACCCCGACCCTGGGTAAACATCCTTCCTGCATTTACAATGATGAGCCCTGTAAGAATTTTGCATGCTTTGGTAAAATCACCTCCCATTCTTTTAAACTTTAGAAACTATAGGTCAGTATCCTCAATCTCTCCTCACAAGACAATCTCGCTTTTATGAAGACATGGAGAGTCCACACTGAGTTGTAACAAAAGGAACAAAGATTTATTTACACGGTTCAAGGTACACAGCTCCCGGTGGTACCCAACCGGTCTGAGGCAGGCAGTCCTGAACTGGCTGACCTTTTATATAATGTTATTTAAGCTTCCCTCGCCCCCATAGCGGCAAAGCCCATATTCCGTCAGGGACATGGGGAACACAATCATTCCCTTTCTGTACGTCCCATACAGGTGCAGGTTATGACACCTGCCATCCTAGGGATTAGTCTGATAAATGTTCTTTGCACTCCTCCATTGGAAAGTGTGTCCTTCCTTAGGTAAGGAGACCAAAACTGTTCACAATACTCCAGGTGCAGTCGGATCAAGGCTCTATACAATTGCAGCAAGACCTCTTTAATCCTGCACTCAAATCCTCTTGCAATAAAAGTCAACATACCTTTTGCCTTCCTAATTGCTTGCTGCACCTGCCTTTTGGCTTTCACTGACCTATGAACAAGGACACCCAGGTACATCAAGATTTCCCAATCTCTCACCACTTAAGAAATACTATATATACTCTGCATTTTGTTTTTCCTACCAAAGTGGATAATTTCACATTTCTCCACATTATATTCCATCTGCCATGTTATTGCCTCCTGACTTTGTCTGTCTAAATCCCCTCAAAACTCTTTGCATCCTCCTCACAACTCACATTGCTGCTTAGTTTTTCATCATCGGGCAGGATTTTCCAGCCATTCCCACCAGTGGCAACTTCCAGTCCCACTGAAAGCGACCCACTTGGCGGGTTCCCCGGCGGTGTAGCTGGCAAGCAACACAAATAGTCATTGACTTCGGTGGGACCAGAGGATCCCACCAACTGCCAATAGTGTGCCTCATCTGGCACCGGAATAAACACTATGCGGGGTGTGTGTGTGTGTGTGTGGGGGGGGGGGGGGGGGGTGGGGGGGGGGGGGGGGGGGGGGTAGTTGCTGGAGGAGATGCCAGGCAAGCCATCAATTCAACTTCCTGTCACAGGGATCAGTGCACTCAGTCGTCTTATTTACAAGGATTTTAGCTTTTTTTTTAATATAAGATATAATCCTCCTCATTGTTGAAAGTCAGCATTGCCAGTAAATCAAAATAAGCAGTGCAATGTCATATATAATATTCACCATTTATGTTCCTCTGAATGTTTTGCAAGGATTTGATGTACAAAAAACCGAATCTGTTCAAACATATTTTAACAGGTAACAAAGTGCTGTATTCTCATGTAAAAATTGTGACATTATAATGCACAATATGCAGACATTCCAGAAGGTTTGGAACTTTTCCAGTATGTTCACCCAGAGGCATCAAATTATATGCTATGATTACCTACCCACATGTCGCAGCATGCTGAAATTTATTTTAATGCAGTTTGGGTGCACCGCTGACATTTGAAGTCGACTGAAAATAGGTAGGAATGCACTGTTTTTAGAAACCGCATAGTCAAGCTCAGTATTAATACCAGTTGTTAAAACTCGATATTATTTCATGTGCAGCTTGTGAAAGCAGTGAGGATGTTCGTAAAAGTAATTTGAAATCACATCTGCTGCTTCGCATGACAATGGTGATTTACCCATGCTGGAAGTGAATTTATATGCTGAAAATTACCTGCCAGAAGTTTTGTCATGTACAGGTGCTATTTCTGTTTGAAGAAAAGGTCAACTCCTTGTTAACTCACCACGGAGTAAATAACTCACATCAGGTTTAAATCTTTGCAAAGACAGTCAGGGGAACGGGAGAAAAAGATTTATTATTTTGGAGTGTATCATATTCTTATTACAACCTACGACTAAATGAATTCCAATGTTCCATCCTGCACACTTCATATCACAAATGCACATTCAGTTATATGGCAACTTTATTTTATTGCCTGTCTCATGAAAGGCTGTAAATATGCAAATGTTAAGTAAAAAATGTTTCTCATTACTCCTTTCAATGCAATTTATTTACAGATTACACTTGTATTTTCATCAAGGTTTTGCCCAAGAGTAATTTGCATTTATTTTGTTCGTGCTTATTTCCATCTCTTTAATATAATGTTACTGCTGAATGCTATGGTTCATTTATCCTCAGCCTGTTTGGAAAGGACTCGTTCACTGCTAAATTATGAAATTGATAAGAAAATTGTGTGCCGATTATTGAAGGCCTTATCAGGTGTTTACTACATGGTTTTATAGCCCCAGACTAAACTAGCAGTCCAATCGTAACATAATTACTACAGAATATAACAACTAAAGAATTTCAGAAATGATGCGTAAATATTAACTTTGCTTTCAGTATGCCTGAATGTAAGTAATGCACTCTGATAGATTGTGGTTAGTCAAGCAACGGAAGTACAGTAGTGATAATATGTAATTTTTCAATCTGTTAAGCCACTTGACAGTAAAATGCATGCAGTTGCAGTTCCGGATCTGTATTTTTTACTTAATTTGTGTTTAGGTGTACATTATATGAGAAATCATTAATGTTGAGATGACAGTAATATTCTAAATTTAAACTCCCAAACGTTTATTGACTGTAGCAGGGAATTATTGATGTATTTGTACACAACAAAATAGACAGGTAATCACGGTACAACACAAATACTCAAGCTAAAAGATTGTGTGAAGGTAAGCAGACACATGGGAACACCAAGTTCCCCTCCAAACCACTCACTGTCTTGACCTGGAATAATATCGCCATCCTTTCACTGTCACTGGGTCAAAATCCTGGAACGTCCTTCCTATCAGCACTGTCGGTGTATCTACACTAGATGGATTGCAGCGGTTCAAGATGGCGGCTCACCACCACCTTCTTAAGGGCAATTAGGGGTGGCAACGAATGCTGGGCCTAGCCACATTCCTTGAAAGAGTAAAAAATGAATTTCACATGGAAGTATAGTATACCCAGATGTCTTTTTAAAAAATGTTTCCAATTAAGGGGCAATTTCACGTGGCCAATCTACTGACCCTGCACATCTTTGTGTTGCAGAGGTGAGACCCACGTAGACAGAGGGCGAATGTGCAAACTCCACATGGACAGTAACCCGACGCCGGGATCAAACCCTGGTCTTTGGTGCCATGAGGCAGCAGTGCTAACCGCTGCACCACTGTGCCTACCTCAAATGTTCTCTTTCTAATAATTGCCTACCAATTCTTCCTCTGGAATGCATTTCCATCCATAAAAATATCTCTTTGCCAACTTATAGAGCCTTAGAAATCTTTTGCAGTTGAACTTGCCCAGGGCTTTTCTTTAAATTACTATCAGATTTTCAGGTGCAGCAGGAAGCAATATTTTTTTTTGGTGTGTCATTGCAATTTTTGAGCATTTTAAAATAACTCACTCCTCAAAACATTACTGTGCTTTCTGTTTCTTTGAGTGCATATTTATGACATCAGTAAAAGTAAAAATTGAAAAACTTCCCTGATTGCATGTTCCTAATTACGATTTGATGAATGTTGACATGATGATGGTGAAATGAGATGAAATTTTAATGTTCATTCTTTGAAAAGAGAATGTGCGACATGAATTTGGTATTTTCCTTGGACCACATTGGTTATGCAGATTAAGGCCCAGTTTGTATATTTGGTGATATGGGACGATGATTGGCAGGAAAATTAAGAGTAATTTGACATTAGCAGAAGTGGTTCGATAATGGCTATAATTTTGGGTGCAATGTCCAGGTTGTGTCCCTGCAGAAAAATCCAGACTTTTATTTGTTCCAGAATGACTAACTATTTAAAAGTTCACGCGGCCTAAACACCTCAACCAACTGGTCAAATTGAAGTGATGTAAGGGCATTTCCAAAAGCTGTGATTGAGAAAACCCTTTGTTGGCTAATTTATCATCGTTAACTCCTTCTTCTTGAGTTCTCGGCCTGAAGGCAGCAGCACATCTTCCACCAGAGGTAGAAAAAGGATGCAGGTCTTGAATCCACCCCAGCCAGAAAGGGGGCCGAACCCCGTGTTTTTGGCACCAATCTGATCTACATCAGCTGTCCAACCAACTGATCCAGCCAGCCTCCCAAGGAGTCCAAGTCGTAATGACAACAGATACTTTTCGCATTCATGTGGTAAACTTAGGGCGCGATTCTCCGCTCCCCACGCCGGGTGGGAGAATCGCGGGAGGGCCCCCCGACTAATTTCACGACCCCCTGGCGCCCCCCGCGATTCTCCCACCCCCCCGCTCGGAAGAATCGCCGCTCGCCGTTTTTCACAGCGACTGGCGATTCTCCGACCCGGATGGGCCGAGCAGCCTGCCGTTCGCGACCGGTTCACGACGGCGGCAACCACACCTGGTCGCTGCCGTCGTGAAATCGCCGTGAGATGCCCGTTTTGGGGCTTGTAGGGGGCCTGGTGGGGAATGAGCACCACGACTGTGCTCGGGAGGGGACAGGCCCGCGATCGGTGCCCACCGATCGTCGGGCCGGCGTCTCAATCGGACGCACTAGTTCCCCTCCGCTGCCCTGCAGGATCAAGCTGCCACGTCTTGCGGGGCGGCTGAGGGGAAGACGGCCACCGCTCATGCGTGGGTTTGAGCTGTCAGCCGTCATGACGTCAGCCGCGCATGCGCTGGTTGGAGCCGGCCAACCTGCGCATGTGCCGCCGTCGCGTTACTCTCGGCGTGCCGCCCAGTGGCTGAGGGTTACGGAGCGGCGCTCCTAACCCTGCCGGGAGGGGAGAATAGGGGGCAAGGAGCGGCCTCCGAGGCCATTGTGAAACTCGGCCGAGTTCACGACGGCCCTCCCGATTTTTCCCGGGAGCGGAGAATTCCGCCCTAAAGCTATGGAGAGTGATGGTAGAATTTCTCTCCATCACAGGGCTGACCAGGAATCTTTCCTGCTCTTACTGTCATTCATTGGCGTATATCGGAAAGATGTACACGTCAATACCTCTTTAAATGCATTGTGAGCACACCTTCCTTAGTCTGGAGTCCTGGAGTGGGACCTAACCTAGAGCTCTGACTCCGAGCCAGAGACATTCCACACTATGCCCCCTACTAACACACCAGGCTGCTCGAAACTATGACCTTGACAATTAATCTCCTTGAAAGATGTCTGTTTAGTCCACTTGGATTCAGGACAATTAAAATCAGTTGCACATAGCATTAAGAAATACGAGAAGGCCTTTGTTGTGTATTTTATATCTTGAAGCTATAAGCAGAGGTGACATAACAGCTTCTCTGTATGCAGGAACTTTATTTACAAGAATTAAAAAAATGTTGCTCCATGGAACAGACCTTTGCATTCAGCAACTTCTACTGTTTACTTCTCTCTGAATCCATACCATGCCTTAACTAATCAAGCCCAGTAAGTATCAATAGTCAACTGAGCTCACATAATCAAATACAGAACAATTGAATACAGCAGGAATAAAGCTCCTGAATACCACTCCACCTTTTAATAGAATGTTTTCAACGCCATCTTTTGTCTCCTGTTTTCAACTCCATCTTTTGTCTCCTGTTGAGTCGAAAAATCTTGTCAATTTTAGCCATGAATGTACTCAATAACAGAGTACCTGCAGCCTTCTGTGGTAGATTGTTCCAAACATTCACACCATCCTAAGCAAATAAATGTATTAAATGAGTCCAAGGACTGAGGCTTTATCCTAAATCTAAGCCCCCTAGTTCCAGAGCTTTCATCCAGGGAAACAGTTTCCATATATATCCTGTCAAACCTTCTCAGACGCTTATGTTTCAATAAAATCATTTCTCATTTTTCGATACGCCAAAAAGCATCTGCCCATTCTACTCAATCTCTTCTCAGAAATTCTCCTTCATGGAATCCATAAGGCAGTAATATTCTTCCTTCAGTCAGGATATCAAAACATTATACCATCCTCCAGATATTGGGCATGATAGACTGGCCACACTGCTCCCGAAAAGCAGCACACACCGGCGCAACGCGGCCGGTAAATGACGGGAGACTCTGCCCCCAGGATTTATTTGGCTCACTTCACCTTGTGAGATCTAATGCGATCTCGCAAGACATTGTAATGTGAAGCCTGTCCATTGTGGATGGGATCACTTTTTTTTGGTAAATCTGCATATTGGAGTGAGATAGCTAGTCTCACTGTAACATGTAGTTCCCTGAAGTAAACAAGACATTGAGATCTATCCCCTTCACCTGGGAGACCTCGGGCAGAAATCTCCGACCCCCCGCAGGGTCGGGGAATCGCCTGGGGCCTTCACAAATCCTGCTCCCGCCGTGGCCGGAATTCTCCGCCACCCGGGAATTGGTGGGGGCGGGAATCGCGGTCGGCGGGCCCCTCGCGGCGATTTTCCGGACCCCGATGGGCCGAAGTCGCGCCGCTGTCAGGCCTCTCCCGCTGACGTGATTTAAACCTCCTCTGGTGCCAGCGGGAGCAAGTGGCACAAGTGGGCCCTGAAGTCCTGGGGGGGCGCGGGGTGATCGGACCCCAGGGGGTGCCCCCACGGTGGCCTGGCCCGCGATCGGGGCCCACTGATCAGCGGGCGGGCCTGTGCCGTGGGGCACTCTTTTTCTTCCACCGCCACAACGGCCTCCACCATGGCAGAGGCGGAAGAGACCCCCTCCACCGCGCATGCATCGGTGGTGACGTCAGCGGCCCCAACGCCGGTCTGCGTGGCGCCAAAAGCCATTGGCACCAGTCGGCAGTGCGGGAGCCACTTCGGCACGGGCCTAGCCCCTAAAGGTGCGGAGAATTCCGCACCTTTGGGGAGACCCGACGCCGGAGTGGTTGGCGCCACTCCGCTATGCCGGGACCCCCCGCCCCTCGAGTCAGCGCCGTTCAGGACTGGTCTCCACAAACGGCCACCAGACTGAATGGCACTCATGGGGGTATCCCAGGGGATTGGAGGCCACCAGTTGCATGTCCTCTGGGCAGGGTGGTACCCTGGCACTGCTGGTGCCGCCTGGGCACCCTGGCAGTGCCACCTCAGTGCCAGACTGACACTGCCAAAGCACAATGTGGCCATTAAATCATGCCCAATGGATGCACTACTCGTGGTTTTCCAAAATTCCTTAGATTCTGGGATGAGTTTGAAGAAGCTGTTGCGGTGTTTTGAGGCTATAATTGCTAGCATAGAAAAAGAGGAACCACTAAATATAGTACTTTTGGATTTTCAAATGTATTCAATAAGGCAAACACATGAAAGATTATTGGCAGAAGATAATGGCTCCTGGGGTTGAGGATATTAGCATGGATAGAGGATTGATTAAAATGGTAAGTAGCAGTAAATGGATTGTTTACAGATTGGCAGGCTGGTTGTTGTTGAAAGGGTCAGCACTGCAGCCCAATTTATTTACAATTTATATTAATAACTTAGATGAAGGGACCATGCAATTTCAAGTTGCCGATAATTCAAAGCTAGATCGGAAAGCAATCTGTAGCACACAAGCAATCCATAAATGTGATATAGACAAGTTAAGTGGGCAAGAAGGTCGTAGCTGGGTGGGGAAATGAGGTTACTCACTTGGGTAGGAAAAATAGAAAGTCAGAATATGTTTTAGAACATAGAACATAGAACATAGAATAGTACAGCACAGAACAGGCCCTTCGGCCCTCGATGTTGTGCCGACTCAAACCCACGTATCCACCCTATACCCGTAACCCAACAACCCCCCCCCCCAACCTTACTTTTTAGGACACTACGGGCAATTTTAGCATGGCCAATCCACCTAACCCGCACATCTTTGGACTGTGGGAGGAAACCGGAGCACCCGGAGGAAACCCACGCACACACGGGGAGGACGTGCAGACTCCGCACAGACAGTGACCCAGCCGGGAATCGAACCTGGGACCCTGGAGCTGTGAAGCATTTATGCTAACCACCATGCTACCGTGATGCCCTGATGATAAGATAAGATAAGATAAGATAAGATAAGATAAGATAAGATAAGATAAGATGATAAGAAACTATTAAATGTTAGTGCTCTGAGGAAGTTAGCATGTAGGCACATGAAGCAACTAGGAAGGGATCTGGATTATAAGAGTAAGGAAGTTTTTCTGCAATTTTCTACACAAATGGTGAGATAAGGGGCGTAATTCTCCGGCTGTGTTGTACAAAGATTGCCTGCATGGCACCTCGGCAGTGCCAGTTATTTGATTTGTTAGGACACTGGTCGAAGTGGTCCCTGCACCATTGCTTGAACTGTATATTCTGATTTTTTGACTAATTTGCACATGGTTCAAGGAGTGACCCACCAATGAGCTTTCACTGCTGAACGTTTTATTTGTTAAATTAGCTTGCACCACTTTCTTTTTCATTGGATGGTTTTTGGAGTAAGTAACTGTCTTCCTTTGGTGCTACAGATTCCACCCAAATTGACTCAGACCTTGGGCGCGATTCTCCGGAATCCGGCGGGTGGGCCATACCGACGCCAAAGAGTGGCGTGAACCACTCCAGCATCGGGCCGCCAGGAAGGTGTGGAATCCTCCGCACCTTCAGGGGCTAGGCCGGTGCCATGGGGTTGGCGCTGTGCCAACCGGCGCCGAAGGGCCTCCGCCGGCCGCGCGAGTTGGCGCATGCGCGGGAGCGCTAGCGTGTTCTAGCGCGATCCCAGCGCATGCGCAAGGGGGTACTTGTCCGCGCCGGCCATGGCGTACCGTTACAGCGGCTGGTGCAGAGGGGAAAAGTGCCCCCACGGCCCGCCCGCAGATTGGTGTGTCCCAATTGTGGTCCAGGCCACTGTGGTGCCCCCCCCCCCCACCCCCAGGGGTCAGATCCCCCCCCCGTCCCCCCCGAGGACTCCACAGGCCGCCCACAGAGCTAGGTCCCACTGGTAAGGACCTTGTTTGATTTACACCGGCGGGAATAGCCGAAAACGGGTGGCCACTCGGCCCATCGCGGAGCAGAAAACGGGTGGCCACTGCCAACGGCCCCCGACTGGCAAGACGTGATTCTCGCCCCCGCCGAAAAACCGGCGCCAGTGAATCCGTTAGCCGACATCGGGATGGCGAGGCGGGATTCACGCCGCCCCCCCACCCCCTGCCGATTCTCCAGCCCGGCGGGGGGGGGGGGTCGGAGAATCCCGCCCCTTGTGTCACACAAAGTTATTAAATCTGAACAGTATCAAATTCTCCCTTGCTTATTGTGTTAACACTCCCATCTATTTATTTTCCCTGTCATCTTTAAATAATTTATACCTTGCTGATTGAAGCCCATGTCTGTCCTCAGGCTCCTCCGTTAAACCAATTATTGCCATCCTCTCATTACATACGCAACCTTCAAGCTTCACTACCCTACTCTGCTGCTCCAAATGTTGCAGAACATTTTGTTTATCACAGTTATCTCTTGATTTCATAGTGCTTCATCCTCCTTATAAATGTTTATTACAACCTTCTATATATCTCTAATATTGTTACGATACCCTGGGCTAGTGCATGGTTAATTCCAGCCCCACAGACTCCAAAGTCCCAACACAAGTGAATTAACTAATAAAAAGTTTCAGAATGTTTGGCTTCTTGATTGCTCAATAAGTTATAACCACTAGATTTGTAGATTGAACAACGTAACTTTATTTTAACAGGAACACAGTTGAACGATACAATAATTATAATGGACAAACGGCCAGCTAATCTATCACCCCCATTTACCATCCCACCTTCTACCAAACACACACAAGATGGACAAACACAGAGGGCGAGTGGGAGTGAAAATAAGAGGGATTATGATGAAAAAAGGAGAGATGAGTGTCCTTGTTTCAGAATGTTGAGGTTATTGCAGCAGGCTGTCCTCCCAGGATGCAGTGATTGAAGCCACTGGTTGGATTGCTAATGAGGATCTTCTGGCAGTAGCATGCAGTCACAACTCCCAGGTTGTAAGATTCCCTCTGGGGAGTCACTTCGACTTTCATTAACCTGGGTCTTCATTCAGAGGATCCACCTCAGGCCTGTTCAGTTCTTATTTGTTTCCAACTCCACCAGAATGACCAACAGCCTTACTTAGAATAGAACAGAGTTACCCACACAAGATTTAAAAAGGGGTTTAAAACAACTGACCCTGCCTGCAGCTAGTGGCTGGCTGAATCTCCCTGCAGTTCAATCTGACTGTGGCAAGAGAAAGATCTTTACTTTGGGTCTTCAGAAAGAATCCATTAGATGAGAGCGGGAGAGATCAGTGCTGTGATCCTCCAGCTTCTGACCAAAATGAAAGTAAAATCTGATCTTCCTAAGGAATATTCCACAGACACCAAAACCAATCACTGCCTTATCCTTGATGAACATGGCTCTTGAGAATAGCTCATTGGCCACCAGCCAAGCCAGTCTGTCCGGGTCATCACTGATGGCAGACCAAACAGCACATCCTGCTGGAGTTTCCTATTTTACAATTGAAGGTAAGTTGCTTGGTCTTAAAGGCATTAATCATCCATGGGCAAAAATGGCAATAGCGAACAAGCGCATGGAAATTAAAAGGAAGAAAGAGGAACAGGCAGGGATTAAACAGGTTGATCCTTACAATATACTAGTTTGTTGCATGATATTTCTTGGTTTATTGTATTAATCCAGTGAAGAGGTTTTCCCAGTCTATTTTTTCCTGGAGAGCAAAGAAAGATTGACTGAAGATTCATCACGGGTTTAATTTCCTTGATTTTTAAACAAGGGGTTAAACATAATTTTTTTCCCATTGCTTTTAAAATGGTGGATGTGTCTGGTTTATGTATTGGTGAATTTAAGTAAGTAGGGTTTCCCTAATGGGAATGACCAAACAAATCAATTAATCACAAGATCACCAAACACTTCTCAGGTCACTAACTTGCCACTTAATTAGTTCAGTAATTCCTTGCTGCATGTTGTGTCTCAAAGAAAAAGGAGATGCTGCTGAATCTCCCTCAAGGCTCCACATGTCATAAGAATTCCTCCCTTGTATTCCTTTAATATAGTTTCCACCTTGTTCATTGTACTCGGGATGTAAATTATCAGTTACCAGTGTTTATCTTTTGTGATTGTGACCACAGTATGCTTTATTTCTTGACATAACTCTTTGGTTGTCGACCACTCCATTCTTCTTCACCTCTCTCCACTTTTGTGCACCTCTGCAACACTATCCAAGCACTGATTCAACACCTACATTTCCTGAAGCAGTCAAGGAGTTTGAAGTGAATTCTCTTCCCACTCCAAATCACTCACATGAGTGTTTTACGTGCTGCAAGCTCATCCATATCTTTGTTACCTCCAGATTTGAAGATTAAAACACATTTCTTGTTGGTGTCCTAGAATCTGTCCTCCATGAACTTGAGGTCAGCCAAGACACTGCTGTCCATGTTCCAATTCATACCAAGTACCATTCACCTATTGGCTCTGTCCTCATTAACCTATATTGACTCCCAGTTACGTCAGCTCTCAATGTTAAAATGATCATCCTTGTTCTCAAATCCATCCATAACCAGGCCCCTCCCTGACTCTGGAATCTCTTGCAGCCCCACAACCTTCAGGTATCTGCACTCTTCTAATTCTGGCCTGTTGAGCACCCCCAATTTTAATTGTTCCACAATTGGCAACCAAGCCTTCTGTTTGTCAATGATCCAAGCTCTGGAACTTCATCCCTAAACTTTAAATTCCTCTAATTCTCTTTCCTAATTTAAGATGCTCCTCAATTTGCAGACATGGGATTACTTTGAATATGTATGTGAATGACATCCAGCTTAATACATCAACAACCAGAATTCCCTTATGGTCATACTTGACTATGAGCTGAGCGTCAAATCATTTTTCTCCCACCAGCCAAACACTCAAGCTGCTTCCTCCCAAAGAAACATCACCTGCCTCTTGTCTACCTCATTCTCTGCAATTCATTTAAAGACCACTTTTGTGGCCACATTCAGCAGCCAGAAAGCCCAAGAAATAAGCCCCACAAGCATTTTTGGAAACCCCAATAGAATTCAATGGTAGCCAGCCAGGTGTCTGCCCTGAAAGGTGGAAGTCTCACCTCAAAGACCTGCCAGTAACCGAAGGTCTGTCAGCTGTTCAGGCCCTGCATTACCATGGGACGTGTGGCCACTGCTAACACTGCAGCAGACCTGACCAACCAGGCCATGACAAGGGCAGAGGGAGGTGGGTGGGGGGGGGGGGGAAAGAGGGGGTTAGGTACTTCGGAGAGCGCATTCATTTGCTACTTAAGGTCCTCAATTAGACTCTGAGTGAGTAGGTTGTCCTTAAACTTGCCCACCCCGAACTTAATCGGGGGAGTTGAGAAAGCAACAGGCTCTCTACCCGCTGTCTTCCCTCCCATTTCTAGTCGCCGCAGGCTCACAGCTCTCCCCCAAGGGCAGAATTAAACTCCACCCCCTCTCTCTTAAACATTCCTGTCCCCATGATTTGTTACCTGTCTCAAATTACTCCAATCTACTTGTCAGCCTCCCAACGTTTTTATAAGTTGTTTATGGTAAACCTTGTTCCCCCGTTAAAGCATTTTCTGGCTTCCCAATTGCTTGCACATAATTCTAAAAATCATGGGCGCGATTCTCCGCAAATGCGGAGAGTCGTAAAGGCTGCCGTGAAACTAGCCGTGTTTCAAGGCAGCCTCCGCGTCCCCTCCCAGGACCCGATTCTCCCCCCCGGGCGGGGCTAGCAGCGCGGCCCCATGAAGCACGGTATCGCGGGCTTAGCGACCATCGCTAAGCCCGCACGCCAAGCATCACGGCGGCTGATGCGCACGATGACGTCAGCCACGCATGCGCGGGTTGGACGGCTCCAACCCGCGCATGCGCGGATGACGTCATCACGCATATGCGTCAAACCCGCGCATCGCTTGGGCCGTCATGCCCCTCAGCCACCCCGCGGACTGACCCTGCGGGGCGGCGGAGGAACAAATAGTTTGCGGGGATCGGACCCGCTGCCCGCGATCAGTGCCCACCGATTGCAGGCCCATGCCACCCTTGGCACGACTGTGCCAATCGGTGCCATGGTTGTCCGGGACGGCACTTTGCGGCCGTTTTCACGAACGGTGAGAGCAGGTGTGTTTGCGTTCGTGAAAACGGCCGTAAAGGCCTGGGAACTCGGCCCATTGGCCCGGGGAGAATCGCTGTTCGCCGTAAAAAACGGCGAGCAGCAATTCGTGTCATGGGGCGGCCGTGGAGGGGGGGGAGAACAGCGGGAGGTCGGGAAAAATGTCGGGAAGGCCCTCCCTCTATTCTCCGACCCGTCGTGGGCAGCGGAGAATCGCGCCCTATTGATTTCATTTGTAGATTAATTTGTAATCTCAGCACTCCATAGGTGTGCAACCTTATTCAACCATATTTTCTTTCTATGCTTTCATTTTGTCCGATGCTGGACACATTAATACCTCATGTCTTCCCTCAGTTTAGCTGCAAGGTCTTCAACTTTTTAAATCTCACATTTTAGGACATTCTATCTGACACTATGTAACTTGTTTCTTTTCTTTTGTCCATCAAAAATCCACCGAAAATCTACACCCTCAATTTTCTTTCACCCACCATCTTCAAATTAGAACTGCATGACCCATGACCCAAAGGCCTCAGCTGGAAAGCTGTCGCTAAACTCTAATTCATATTTCACCAGCAAGTGTTCAAATTTTTGATGGAAATTGAAAATCTTAACTCAATTGTTTTTTGACAGAAGCTGTACCACTGTTGAAATACTTTCGTTGGTAACTTATGTTTTGATGTTGAAAGAGACTTGGGTGCACTCATACAAGGAACACAAAATGTTAGCACACAGGCACAGCAAGCAATTTGGAAGTCGAATGACATGTTGATCTCTATTGTGAGGGGTTAGGAATACAGGAATAAAGTAGTCTTCCGAGAATTGTACAGTGTTTTGCTGAGACCATATCTAGCGTAGTGTGCAATTTTGGCTTTCACATTTCAGAAAAGATATATTTGCAGAAGAGGTGGTACAGTAAAGGTTCATCAATTGGCTCTTGAGATAAGGAGGTTGACCTATATAGAACATTACAGCGCAGTACAGGCCCTTCGGCCCACGATGTTGCAACGTCCTGTGAAACCCTTCTAAAGTCCCTCTACACTATTCCCTTATCGTCCATGTGCCTATCCAATGACCATTTGAATGCGTTTAGTGTTGGCGAGTCCACTACTGTTGCAGGCAGGGCATTCCACGCCCTTACTACTCTCTGAGTAAAGAACCTACCTCTGACATCTGTCCTATATCTATCTCCCCTCAATTTAAAGCTATGTCCCCTCATGCTGGACATCACCATCCGAGGAAAAAGGCTCTTGATGTCCACCCTATCTAATCCTCTGATCATCTTGTATGCCTCAATTAAGTCCCCTCTTAGCCTTCTTCTCTCTAACGAAAACAGCCTCAAGTCCTTCAGCCTTTCCTCATATGATCTTCCCTCCATACCAGGCAACATTCTTGTAAATCTCCTCTGTACCCTTTCCAATGCTTCCACATCCTTCCTATAATGTGGTGACCAGAACTGCACACAATACTCCAAATGCGGCCGCACCAGAGTTTTGTACAACTGCAACATGACCTCATGTCTCTGAAACTCAATTCATCTACCAATAAAAGCTAACACACCGTACGCCTTCTTAACAACCCTCTCAACCTGGGTGGCAACTTTCAGGGATCTATGGACATGGACACCTAGATCGCTCTGCTCGTCAACACTACCAAGAATCTTACCATTAGCCCAGTACTCTGCCTTTCTGTTATTCCTTCCAAAATGAATCACCTCACACTTTTCTGCATTAAACTCCATTTGCCACCTGTCAGCCCACCTCTGCAGCTTATCTATGTCCCTCTGTAACTTGTAACATCCTTCTGCACTGTCCACAACTCCACCGACTTTAGTGTCATCTGCAAATTTACTCACCCATCCTTCTACGCCCTCCTCCAGGTCATTTATAAAAATGACAAACAGCAACGGCCCCAAAACAGATCCTTGTGGCACACCACTAGTAACTGGACACCAGTCAGAGCATTTCCCATCAACCACCACTCTTTGTCTTCTATCAGCTAGCCAATTTCTGATCCAAACTGCTAAATCACCCTGAATCCCATGCCTCTGCATTTTCTGCAATAGCCTACCGTGGGGAACCTTATCAAACGCTTTTCTGAAATCCATATATACCACATCAACTGCTTTACCCTCATCCACCTGTTTGGTCACCTTCTCGAAGAGAAGGTTGAGAAGTTGACCAAACTAGGTCTATTTTCTCTGGAGTTTAGAAGAATAAGGTGATTTCATTTAAACATACAAGACTCTGAACAGGCTTGACAGGATAGACATCGAGAGATTATTTCCGCTGGTTGGTGAATCTAAAATGAAATAGTCCAGTCTGAGTATACGGGTGATCATTTCGGACTGAGATGAGGAGAAATTCCTCTACTCAAAGAGTTGTGAAACCTTGGAATTTTCTACCACAGAGAGTTATGGATGCTCCTTCGTTGAATACATTTGAGGCTGAGATGGACAGATTTTTGGTGTATCAGGGAACCAAGGGATTACGGACAACAGGCAGGAAAGTGAAGCTGAAGCCCATGATGCATTGAGTGGTGGAGCAGGTTTAATGGGTCACATAATAGGTCTGCTCCTACGTATGTTCTTTTTGAATTTTATATGGAAAGCTGAGATCTATGCTGGAGCAGATGTTTTTTTCTGCAGTGGTGTAGATTCAATGAATTTTATATTCACCATGTGATTGACTTTTAACTGAATTGTTCTAGCAACCACGTAATGGGGAGACGGTGGCGAAGTGGTATTGTCGCTGGACTTGTAATCCAGAGACCCGGGGTAAAGCTCTGGGGTCCCGGGTTCAAATCCCACCATGGTGAAATTTGAATTCAATTTTTTTTAAATCTGGAAAAATCCGATTGTTGTAAAAATCTAATTGGTTCACCAACGTCCTTCAGAACATATTGTTCCTTCAGGGAAGGATATCTGCCATCCTTATCCAGTCTGGTCTACATGTGACTCCAGACCCACATAACGATGCGGTTGACTCTTAACTGCCTCCGCAGCGCCCCCCCCCCCCCACCCGCCCCCCACACACACACACACACCCAACCCCACTTAAATGGCCTAGCAAACAATCAGTTAAGAGCATAATGGATGGGCAATAAATACTGGCCCAGCCAATGACCACATCTCAAGAATGAATAAAAACAAATAGATGTGCAAAATCACTACGAAAACAATAAGAATGCCACAGAAGCTGGCCAAGATGTGAAGGATGCAGCTTCCAGACTGGATTTCCAGCAGGTGGTGAGAGCATAGAAAGGGCAAGGTCTACTTGATTTTTTTTTCATAAATTATCAGTTGCGGCTGCATCTTGTTCAAATTAACCTTCTGACCTCTGACAGGTTACTCTACGGTTCGAACATGAGAACTATGAGAGGTAATGTGAGCACACTCAAATATCTTAATTAAATGCTGAGATTTATTACACAAGACACACAATGCAAAATTCATGGATACCTGGCAGTGAAATGAGCTTTGACAAAGAGTCATCTGGACTCGAAACTTTAGCTCTTTTCTCTCCCTACAGACGCTGCCAGACCTGCTGAGATTTTCCAGCATTTTCTCTTTGGTTTCAGATTCCAGCACCCGCAGTAATTTGATTTTATCCAGTGAAATGAGCTTATTAGTGTATCTAACAATCCAATGTCCTTTTTAGTCTATCGGGCAATACACTGTCCATTTGTCTATCTGGTAATACTATGCCTTCGTAGTCTAGTCTTGCATACAGCCACATACCGACACAAACACATACACACGCACATTCATATCCATCACAGATATGAGCTTTACTCTTAGCAATAAAGGTGCTTTAGTCCAATTATGTTCTTAGTAAATGGTCATACAATCACCAGAGTGGCAAACTACTTTTGATTGTAGATTCTCTTTTAACCATGGGTCAGATTCCCTTGAAAATCCAAACTGCTGTTCTGATGAAAGTCATTGACTTGAGACTCTTAACTCAATTTCTCGATACAGTTGCTACCTGACCTGCTGAGCATTTCCAGCAATTTTAATTTTTATCCCTTGAATATTCTTCCGATGATTTGCCAAGCTTCCTGAAATATTCACCCGACATTGACACTGGCTTCCTTTGGGCTCCATTTAACATTCTTCATATGATCTGTGGGGTGGCCTTTAAATATCTAGTTCTGAGCACAAAACGGATATTGTGCTGCAAACAAGTCAATTTTCCTCTTTCACTCCCATTCTCCTTCTGGCATTTGGTCACCTTTGTTGCAGTACTCCTTCTATGATTGACCAGGTTCCTTCCTTGTCTGCAGCCAATAGTTTAACTGAATTTATAACTTGTTCTCTTCAATGGTGGACAGGATGTTACATCACCAAGTCCTCACTGGCCTATCGATGATAGATTTATATCAAAACCGAAAGTTGCATGACACTGTCCATGTTACTGTCAGCAAATTCCGTCATCTGAAAACCACACGAACAGTTGATTGGCTGGATAGATCAAAGCACAACTCTCTAGCTGGCAAATGTCCTGATAAGGATTGTTTATTGATGAGCCATCTGAGTTCTGTGTAACACAATCAAGGCATCATTTACACAGCCATCTACTTCTGACTGCACAATGTTTTATGCCGTTGCTTCTTGACAACACTCTCCGGTTTTGCTGTTTTGCAACAGCCCAGTAAGTTTCAATATTAAAATGAGTTTTCCCCCCTCCCATCAGCCTGTTATGGTGGAAAATTCAGCTTTAAGATTTTGTCAAAGAGGTTTACTTTTCCTTCGGTCTGCCCATGACAGTATTGATAGGAGTGTCGAGACAAAGTCCCCACTTCAGACTGAGGACACCAGTTATTGGGTGGCGTGACCATTTTTCCAAATGAATGGAGACAGAACAGTTGCAGCAGCACTAAACTGGGCATTCTTGAGACACTGCAGGCCATCAGCAGCAGTAGAACTGTACTAAAGCACAATCGTATGGGAGGCACATTCTCATTCTACAATTACCATCGACCTAGGGGACAGTGTGGAAGAGCATGACAAATGCGGCAGTAGGTGTACCTGCAAATGAGATGCTAATCTGGTGCAGCTACACCACAGCACTACATGCATGCCAAACAGCAGAAGCAGGGTGCAATAGACAAAGCAAAGTGATCTAACAATCAATGGATTAGATTAAAGCTCTGCAATCTTCTAACATGTGGGCATGAAAGGTGGTGAACAATTAAACAACTAATGGGAGAGGAGGCTTCAAAGCCATCTTTTTACTCATGATGGTAGAACCCAGAAAGTGAATGCCGCCGAGGTTTAAACCACCTCTGGAATGACGGGCCCAGTGGCGCGAGCAGGCCCCCGGGGTCCTGGGGGGGCGGGGGGGGCGATCGAACACCGGGGGGTGCCCCCACAGTGGCCTGGCCCGCGATCGGGGCCCCCCGCTCAGGCCGCTACGGCCTCCGCCATGGCGGAAGCGGAAGAGAACCCCACATCGTGCATGCGCCGGCAGTGACATCAGCGGCCAGCTGCCGCTGACGTCACTGCCGGCGCATGCGCGGACCGGCGAAAGCCTTTCGGCCAGCCCCGCTGCCGGGGGCGCCGGTTTTTTGCGCCGGTCTTCGGATGCCAACCGCTCCGGCGCGGGGCTGGCCCCCAAAGGTGGGGAGAATTCCCCACCTTTGGGGAGGCCCGACCCCTGAGTGGTTGGCGCCACTCCCCTACGCCGGGACCCTCCGTCACGCCGGGTAGGGGAGAATGCCGCCCCATGTCAAATCCAATCCTGGAATTACTACTCCTTCAGTCTATTTTTAACCATCAGCAAAGTGATGGGAGGTGAAATCAGCAGTACTATCAATTATTCACCAAACATCTGCTCACTGATGCTCAGTTTTGAGTCCAGCTGGACTACACAACATTGGACCTCATTAGAACCAATTTCGAACCTGCATCTGTAGAGGTGCACATCAAGGCAGCAGTTGACCAAACGTGAAATCTGGGAGCTCTAGTGGAATTGAAACAAATGGAAGCAACGGGAAAATTCCCACTGGTTGGAATCAAACTTAACACAAAGGAAGATGATTGTTGTTTTTGGAGACCAATCATCTCAGCTCCAGCATATTAGAACATAGAACATTACAGCGCAGTACAGGCCCATCGGCCCTCGATGTTGCACCGACCTGTGAAACCACTCTCAAGCCCATCTACAATATTCCCTTATCGTCCATATGCCTATCCAATGACCATTTAAATGCGTTTAGTGTTGGTGAGTCCATTACTGTTGCAGGCAGGGCATTCCACGCCCTTACTACTCTCTGAGTAAAGAATCTACCTCTGACATCTGTCCTATATCTATCTCCCCTCAATTTAAAGCTATGTCCCCTCATGCTGGACAACACCATCCAAGGAAAAAGGCTCTCAATGTCCACTCTATCTAATCCTCTGATCATCTTGTATGCCTCAATTAAGTCACCTCTTAACCTTCTTCTCTCTAACGAAAACAGCCTCAAGTCCTTCAGCCTTTCCTCGTAAGATCTTCCCTCCATACCAGGCAACATTCTTGTAAATCTCCTCTGTACCCTTTCCAATGCTTCCACATCCTTCCTATAATGCGGCGACCAGAACTGCACGCAATAATCCAAATGCGGCCGCACCAGAGTTTTGTACAAAAATTGTTTGAGGTAGTACCTCCAGGTACACTACCTCCAGGTAGTGTTCTAGACTCAGCCATCTTCAGCTGCTTCATCAATGACCTTCCCTCCATCATAAAGGTCATTAGTGGGGACTTTGTCTGATGGTTATGTATTGATCGGTTCGATTCGCAACTTTGCAGAAAATGGAGCAGCACATTCCCATGACTTTCAATGGTATGAACATCATTCAGTCCATCATCAATCACATGCTGGGAGTCAGGAATGACCAGAAATTTAACTGGGCAAGCTATATAAATACTGTGGCTGCAAGAACAGATCAAAGAATGGATATTCTGTAGTTAGTGACTCACCTCCTAACTCCCCAAAGCTTTTCCACTATCTAAAATACACATATCAGGAGTGTGAGGTAATACTCCCCATTTGCCCAGATGAGTGTAGCTTCAACAACACTCAAAAAGTTAAACAGCAGGTCAAAAGCAGCCTCTGATTGGCTTCCCACTAATCCCTTTGAACATTCACTCTCTCTACTACAGGTGCACCCTGGCTGCAGTGTTCACCATCTACAAGATGCACCAGAGCAACTCACCAAGGCTCCTTTGACACTATCTTCCAAACCTGTCACCTCATCTACCGAGAAGGGCAAGGCCAGCAAGTACATGGAAACATCACCAGCTGCAAGTTGCCCCAGAAATAATACACCACCGTGTCTTGTAAAATGTAGGTGTACAGACACACAATACCTACACGCAATGTACAATAGCAATGTTCAGGAAGGCAATAAGGAATGAGAAATAAATGCTGACCTTTCCAGTTCCACTCACATCATGTTTGTAAGTAAAGTTAAAACATGGGACAACATTCACAGTCTGTACCTGAACTCCTGATTTAGCTATCTTTCCCTTTAGCCAAGAACAAGATGCGTGGGATTCTCCGAGCCTTTGCGCCAAAATCGTGATTGTCGCGGGGGGCGGAGAATGCCCACGGCCAGGTCCCACGCCAAGACGAGATTTTCCAACGACTGGAGAATTGTCACCAGTTGCGCGCATGCGGTCAATGCGGTGCTGGTTGAAGGGCCGTTGAAAGACGCCCCCACGCCGATTCTCCGAGGTCGACCAGCTGAGTTCCGCCGAGTGCGCCAGCGTGGTTCCCGTATGGTTTCACCCGGAGGGAGCTTGGCGTCGAGGCTGCGGGAGCCGTCCTGGCGGAAAGGGGGGGGAAATCAGACTCGGGGGGGGGGGGGGGGCCTACACAATGGCCAGGCCCGCGATCAGGGGCAACCGATCAGCGGGCATGCACATTCCGATGAGGGCCTATCTTCTTCCGTGCGCAGGGGCTGGAACGAAAACAGCGGCCTGTGCATGCGTGGACCCACAGGCGGAAGTGCTCGTCCCCATATCGGCAGCTGGAGCTGCGTGAAGCACTCCAGCACCGTGCTGGCCCCCTGTGAGTTGCATAATCTCGCGCTGAGCCAAGAGGACCATTGACGCCGGCATTAAACACTCCTATGTTTACGCCGGCGTCAAACATTACCGTAAATTTGGAGAATTCCGGCTGATGTTTCCAAAGTAGGGACAAAGTATCCTGGATTCCCATATAACAGAAGATATGTCTTCAATATTTGCTTGCTGTCCTATGATTTTATTTGAATTTTTTTGACTAAAGTTGGAAGTTTAGTTTATCTAGGTCTTATTTCCTGGAAAGACAAACGGTCGAAAATTCCAGGGTTGTGTTAGTTTGTTTTACAAAAGCATGGGTACTTCACTATATTAGAAGATGACATTAAAGGGACCTACACCTTGCAGGCATAATTTGTAAACCTCTTTATGGCCTCCCATCGTCCAAACTCTACACACACTCCATTCATCTGAAGCGAATTTATGACTTGTTCCTCATATTCACTCCAATGCACTTCCTTCTATTGTGCACCTGCACTCTGGAACTACCTGCCAATAACTTGACCTTCTCACTTACCTGCTTTCAAAATGCTGCTAAAATGCTTATCTTGATCTTGACTTTTGGGACCACTTTCTCCTGTTCTCCCTTTCTCCCACAAGTCGAACCTCTGCCAGTTTGCAAGACGCACTATTGAAATGTGTGATGTTGCTATTGGGGAAAAAAAACAATGATTTCAAAGTTGACTTAATAATGAACAAAGTGTAACACAAATGTTAATACTGTGCCGATTGAAGAATTTTGAGTGCCCAGATAAAATGTTTCTTGGGTTCTTTTATGATAATGCTTTGAACAGTAATATTAATGATGAAAGTGTTTGAATTTAAAAAATGTTTTTTTTTAAATGGAGAGGGGAACTGTTTAAAAATGGAGGGATTACCTTCCTGACACATTCTAAATGTAAAGTGAACAACAGAGTAGGTTTACCAAGGGAGTCAAACAATTTTTGGAAAGTAGCAATCAACTGAGGGCACAGCTGCTGGTATTTGTTCTGGTACACACAATCCCTTGATATTTTTGAAGGAAATTACATTTACTGACTGAAGAAATAGTTTATTCAATCTTTTCATTCAACTGGATTTATATATGAGTCCTTGGGATTACCCATTTTACTCTGTTATTCTGTCCTATATTTTGACCTGTCTTACCCTCTTATTATATGTTGTAGACACAGCTGATCCCCATGTGCCTTGATATGAAGCCACCATTTATAACTTCCATTTAGTTCAAGGTTTCACTTATCCATTCCCAAATATGCGTTTTTTCATCTGATCATAGAAGACAGATTATAACTACGCAGGGCAACTATTTCTGCTGGTGTTGATATACGTATGAAATAATTTGTCAGCAAGATATGCACTTGCTTTTATGCCACCTGTTTTGTCCACATCTTGATGCTGACAGTGCTTAATCTTTGGACCAGGATGTGGCTGTAGGAACAGTCAGTAACAATTTGGCAAAAAGCAGACATTACAAAATCACAGAATTGCTGCAATACAGAAGGGGGCAATTTGGCCCGTTGTACCTGTGTCAACTCTCTGTGGAGGCAACGACATGCCACTCCCACGCTTTCTCCCAGTTGACCTGCACATTCTTCCTTTTTCGATAATAATCCAATTCCCTCTTGAATGGTTTGACTGAACTTCCTTGTGCCACACTCCCAGGCAGTGGATTCCAAATCCAAGCACAATTCCATCTGACAGGCACACGTTTATTTTACTGAATGTTGGCAGTGACTGAAACATTGATATCTGAGGGAATCCACATCTTATTTGGAGATTTTTGAAAATGCATATGCTGAAAATTTAAAAATTAGAATCTGAAAGTACGCCGGTGTCTGTAAAGAGTTGATAGCTTTTTCTTATCTCTACAGGAATGCCTCCAATTTCTGTAATTCACAAATCTTGTATTCCCTTTTTCACTTTCCGTTCGTTCACTTACATCTTACCCGTAATGTTATGGGTCAGGCTTTAGAGAACCCCAAAGTGTATCATGGAGTTCACTTGACCCATAACTTTTAATAGATTGTGATATGGGGAGCACACGGCCCACTCTACAAGTGAGGTACTTCAGACAGGGAAATGTACTTCTTTTAAAGCAAAACAATGTTTATTCTATGAACTCAAGTTAACCTTTCTAAAACAAACAGTGAACATCTTAGCAACCAGTAAATCAAATACACCCTCCAAAGAATACAACACTAAGTAACCCTGTAAGCTGTCCTTTTAACATCCGAAAAACTTAACAAACCTTCAAACAGGAGCATGTTAGGTTTACATTCAATATTGAAAACATTTATAATTCTGAATTCACCAAACGATTAAGATCATCTTTGGATGGCTGACTTCAGATGCAGTTCACTGAAAAACACAGACACACACAAGGTTTTCTCAAACTGAAACTAAAAAGCAGAAGTAGAGCTCAGCTCCACCCACACTCTGACATCACTCCAGTAACATGAGCAGCTCCATTCCTTAAAGGTGCATTTCTTAAACACCCATTTCTTAAGGTACTCTCACATGACAGTAACCCCAACAAACTAACTTCCTTTCTCCTTTTATTTTCCTCTGCCTGCTTATCCAGTTCGTCCCCACTGGTACCAGTGACTATTTTGATGCTCTTAACAGTATGATTTCAATTCCATCGCCTTCGGTCATCTTGCCCTTGTGTATGTTCAGTACCTTTACAACTCCACAACTCATAACTGTATTTCTATATTCTTTCTTGAGCAGTGTCTCTGATCGGTTGAAATTCTCTCATCCTCCAACAGTGTTTCTTTCACTCCATTTACTTTCTCCAGATAAAATGTGCTACAGGGATAGCCTCATGATGTTTGACTTTTTACCAAATGTATTGAACACTTTTTCAGCCTCTTCTCTGACTCCTGTTCTGTTATATTAATAACTATGTCAGCACTTAATCTTGCTCTTGCTGCAGTGGGAAAATAGCATTGTTTGGACCTTCCTCTTTCACCTATTCCTCATCTTTCTAAACTACTTTATTTGGCACAGCTAATTGGATGATCGTCTTTTCTGCTTCCCTTTCTTTCTCTCAGGTCTCTGCCACCACCTTATTTGCTCGGATGATTCCAATATTTGGGAAATAAGATTTTTCATGTTCTATTATTGTCATTCAAGTTTCTCCTTCATTCGTATTTCATGTCCTCTGCCTCAGATAATAAAACATGGCTTATCATTTCCTCCCCTTTCATCCACCGAACCTCTGCACCTGCCAAATTATGCTACCATTTCTCCCATCTGCAAAGTAACCCCACCACCATGCTCACCATATTTGTTTATTCACTTTTCAATCAGCTACACTTCTAGCTACTGCATAATTGCACACTGAGTTAATCCAATCGTATCAAATGAAACACTTGTCATCAATATCCTTGCCACTCAAATACTCCAGGACTCCAAATACTCCAGGACTCCAAATACTTCTTTCATGATGTACTGTGTTTTTTAAATGTACTTTGTCCAATCTAGAACATAGAATTTACAGTGTAGAAGGAGGCCATTCGGCCCATCGAGTCTGTACCGGCACATGGAAAGAACACCCCACTTAAACCCCTCACATCCACCCTATTCCCGTAACCCAGTGACCCCACCTAACCTTTTTAGACACTAAGAGCAATTTAGCATGGCCAATCCACCTAACCTGCACATCTTTGGACTGTGGGAGGAAACCGGAGCACCCAGAGGAAACCCACGCAGACACAGGGAGAACATGCAGACTTCGCACAGACAGTGACCCAAGCTGGGAATCGAACCTGAGACCCTGGAGCTGTGAAGCAACTGTGCTAGCCACTGCTTCCGTGGTGCCCTCATGGTGTGGCCGTCTATACATTGGTGAAATCAACACACATTGGAAATGCCAACGGCGAAATACTGCAGATACTGGAAGTATGAAAAGAAAAGAAATACTCAGCAGGCCAGGCAGCTGCTGTGATTAAAGAAATATTTAAGGAGCATGATACTGGTTGAACAGTGCTGGCTAGAGAGCTGGCATGAGCATAACATTGCTATGGTATTATCATAAATGTAAGAACTGCAAGGGTTAATGAAATGTCTAGAATAGCCATTAGAGGGAGCTACAGTTACAAGTATTTAAGGCATTGATGCTAAGCCTTGTGGGAGAGAGTATGCAGGATTTAGCTCAAGACAGTTAGAAGTAGAGATAGTGTGAGTAAGAGCAGATCATAGTTAGATCAGTTGTAGATGAGTGTAGTTTATATGTTAATAATCAACTGTGTATTCTTTAGGAGTACGTGTCAAATCCAAATTAGTAGTGTTCAGAAATTTATAGCTTTGTTCAAGTTCAAGCTATTTTGTGGTCTTTGTGAACACTACGTCAACAATCCTGAATTTAGCAACACAAAAAACACCACAGTTGCCTCTTTTAGTGAATGACCACCCAATTAAATACCACCCAGGCACTTAGGTGTATATTGATGGACCTGGGGACATAAATCCAACCTGCCGAGAGCTCCTGTCCAATCAAAGGTCGACAACCCTATTGCACAGGGAGTCAGCCCTAAGTTTTGTTTTGCAGTTTTGTTGCAGAGAGTTTCTCCCCGGTCAAGCCCACACTTAAGAATTATTTTCATCACCCAGCTCCTCAGAGATTGCCCCCCCCCCCCCCCCCAAGTGATGATACCCTGCCATGGGATCGCTGAGGGCCCCCCTTTTCAGGGTTTCCCATGCAACCCTTCCAGGGCCCCAATCCTTCAACCTCCAACCTTCCACAGGCCGTCCTGCAACCTTCCACTCTTCATACCCTTCATACCCCCTGCACCCTTCTTTCATAGACATGGCTCCCCCAGGCCCTGACCCTTGGCAGTGCCACAATGGCACTGCTACCTTGACACTGCTCCTGCTGGCTTTGCAGTACAATGCAGGCATCTTGGCAGTGTCAGGGTGGCAGTGCCAAGGTGCCAGCCTGGTAGTGCTGAGGTGCCCGCATGCCAGCAGGAGGACAAGCAGACAAAGCTGCCCTGTCCCTGGTGTTAGCACTGCTGCCTCACAACACCATGGACCCAGGTTCGATTCAGAGTTTGACTGTCTGTATGGAGTCTGCACTTTCCCGTATTTGTGTGGGTTTTGTCCGAGTGTTCCGGTTTCCCCCCCTCCCCCACAAAGATGTGCAGGTTAGGTGGATTGGCTGTAGTAAATTGTCACTTGTCCAAAAGGTTAGTTGTCATTAGGGGGATACTGTGGTTGCTTGGATCTGGGTGGGATGCTCTTTTGGCGGGGCGGTGCAGACTTGATGGCCGGATGGCCTCCTCCTGTACTGGAGGGAGTCTAAGATTCTATGATCCAGGGGCCTCGGTTGGACCGGGTGACCCTCGGTCGAACCCAGGTCCTCGGCGCTGTGAGGCAGCAATGCTAACCACTGCGCTACCATGCAGTCCCCCTATCTGACTAATCTTATTGATTTTTATGAAGAGGTTACTAAGGTAGTGGACAGGGAAATATCTATGGATGTCATTTATATGGATTTCCAGAAGGAATTTATAAAGTCCCACACAAGAGACTGTTAATTAAAGTAGAAGTACACTGAGTTGAGGGAAATTATTGACATTGTTAGGAAACTGGTTGAGTGGCAGGTGACAGAATGGGGATAATGGGGAATTACTCTAATTGGCTGGAGGCAACTAGTGATGTACCACAGAGATCTGTGCTGGGGCCTCAATTATTCACCCTATTCATTAATGACATGGATGATGGCATAGAAAGTCATATATCCAATTTTGCAGATGATACAAAGTAAGGTGGCATTGTAGGCAGCTAAAATGATAACAGAAATTTGCAAGGAGATATTGGCAGACCAGGTCAATGGGCAAAATTTTGGCTGATGGAATTTAATGTGAGCAAGTGTGAGGTTATCCATTTTGGACCAAAAAGGATAGAGCAGAATACTTTCTAAATGAAAAGTGGTTAGGTACAGTGGATGTCCAAAGAGCCTTGGGGGATTCAGTTGCATAGGTCCTTAAATGCCAGGAACAAATGCAAAAGAATAATCAAAAAGGCTAATGGAATGTGCTAGCTTTTATATCTAGTGGACTGGAATCTAAAGACACAGGGGTTATGCTGCAGCTATACAAGACCATGGTTAGACCTCACTTGGAGTACTGTGAACAGTTCTGGGCACCACACCTTAGGAAGGATACTTTGACCTTGGAGGGACTGCAACGTAGGTTTATAAAAAGCTGTTAACAGGGAAAGACAGGGTCGATAAAGATAACCTATTTCCACTGGTTGAAGATTCTAAAACCGGGGGCGTAGTCTAAATATTGTGCTGAAACATTCAGGAGAGATGTTCGGCAGAGGTTTGAAACTCTCCCACAAGCAGCAGTTGAAGCTATATCAGTTGTTAATTTTAAATTTAAGATAGATAGAGTTTTGTTGAGCAAAGATACAGTATTAAGAGATATGGCCAAAGGCAAGTATATGGAGTTCGGTCACAGAGCAGCCATGATCTCATGGAATGGCAGGACAGGCTCAAGAGGCTGAATGGCCTACTCCTGATCCAATGGTCCTCGAAGTGACCTTATTGAGGCATCTAGGATTCTCAGGGGCTTAACATGGTTGGATACTGAGAGGTTGTTTCCCCTTATGGAAGAGTCTAGAACCAGAGGGCATAATCTCAGAGTAAGTAAATAAGCAAGTCACCCATTTAAGACAGAAATTAGGGGGATTTTTTTTCTCAGAGTGTAGTGAATCTGTGGAATTCTTTATTGCAGAGAGCGATAGAGGTTGGCCCATTAGTATTATAATGATAATCTTTATTAGTGTCACAAGTAGGCTTACGTTAACATTGCAGTGAAGTTACTGTGAAATCCCTTCGTCGCCACACTCCGGCACCTATTCAGGTTCACTAAGGGAGAATTCTGAATGTCCAATTCACCTAACAAGCTCATCTTTTGGGACTTGTGGAAGGAAACCGGAGCACCCGGAGAAAACCCACGTATTCACGGTTGAGATAGACAGGTTTATAATCAGTAGGGAATCGAGGGTTATGCGGATAAGGCAGGAAAGTGGAGTTGTGGATTATCACATCAGATCAGTCAAGATCATTGAATGGAGGAGCAGATTCAATGGGCTAAATGTCCTAATTCTGCTTCTACTCTTAGGGTCTAATGATGGTGAGATGATTGCACTGTTCAAAGTTTTGCCATAGTGTCGGACTATTGAGGATATAGTCTGGCCATTCTTCCAGACAATATTCTCCAATTTGAAGATTCCCATTCTTCATCTCATTGCTGGGCTTGTTTTACTGCCTGCAACTCTTTTTCAGTAGCTGGTAAGTGAAATGAAAATGAAAATTGCTAATTGTCACAAGTAGGCGTCAAATGAAGTTACTGTGAAAAGCCCCCTAGTATTCCGGCGCCTGTTCGGGGAGACTGTTACGGGAATTGAACCGTGCTGCTGGCCTGCTTGGTCTGCTTTCAAAGCCAGCGATTTAGCTGTGTGCTAAACAGTGCTGGGTGATTAAGGATGTATATGCTTCAACCTCCTCAATGAAGTGTAAGTCCTCTTGTTTAGTTCCTTCTGATAGTATTCATGACAGTATGTCTGCTATTGTTTGATACTTCCATTGAATATAATCTGTGATGGAGTCATATCACATCAACTTAGTCAGAAGTGTTAATTCAATAATCAGTGCCCGAGAGATCATTGATCCAAGCTTTTGCTCAGTCTTTGCTTTTCTTTTAAAATAAAATGATCTTAAATTTATCCCACTCATACACTGAAATAAGAGTTGAAAGTTTGCACGATTTCTTCATCAGAACCTGAAGTCTCATCAGACCCTGCCTTGCTATCACATTATCAGTGAAAGCTCCTACTGCAGAAAGTAATGAACTGACCTGGTCTTTCTAATTTTATTGTGTAATCCAGAAGCGGTTCTGTACTTTGTGAACCTTCTTCCCCAGTTATAACAGATCAGGACCTGTTGTAAGCCTTCTATACTCTGAACTGGTTCTGGAAGTGGTAGTGTGGATCCCATGCTTCTTCTGAGCCTTCTGAATGTTTCTACTTCTATGCTGCTGTTTTCTGTTTCTGGTCTGTGCTCTCTGCTCCCCCATCTCCAGGTCTGTGTCTCAGCAGGCATCTTCTCCTCCCCCAATGCGCTGATATCTTGATGAGTCTTATTTTTTCTCTCTTGCCCTTCCTTTGAGGATCTCTTTTCTGACCAACCCTTTATCTTGATTTTTATGGTTTGCTGGATTTTATACTCATTACCATAATTTACTTTTGTATTTGGGGTCTAGACAGGGATTTGAGAGCTTGTCTATTCTCCCAAAGTGTGCTGCTTGAGTTTGTAGTTTCTTAAAACTATTACTCTGAATTTACAGCAAGTATTTACACACTTGAATCTCTCTCTGAAGTTGGTGCATCCCCTCCTTCTCAGTTAAAGGCTGCGATTCTCCGCAACCACGATGGGCGGGAGAATAGCGGGAGGTCCGCTCCCGGACCTCCCGCTATTCTCCCACCCCCCCCAAAATGGCATGTCGGGTTTTCCGACACGCCACTCGGAGCAACCTGGGCCGCCGTTTTTCATGGCGTCTCGCGATTCTCCGACCCGGATGGGCCGAGAGGCCAGCCGTTCCCGACCTGTTCACTACGGCGGCAACCACACCTGGTCGCTGCCGTCATGAACATGGCGCGCCAGGTAAGTGTGGGGCCTAGGGGGGGCGGATCGGGGATCGAGCACCACGACCGTGCTCGTGAGGGGACTGGCCCACGATTGGTTCCCACCAATCGTCGGGCTGGCGTCTCAAGGAGACGCAGTCTTTCCCCTCCGCCGCCCCGCAAGATCAAGCCGCCACGTCTTGCGGGGTGGCTGAGGGGAAAGATGGCAACCGTGAATGCGCAGGTTTGAGCTGTCCAACCCGCGCATGCGCGGCTGATGCCATTAGGCACCGCCGCGGTGTCATTCTTGGCGCGCCGGGCCTTGAAGCCAGGGACAAGGCCCGGCCGCCGAGTTTCCCGGTACGGCCCGCCTATCCCCCCGGGTAGGGGAGAATAGGGGGCCGGGAGAGGCTTCCGACGCCGTCGTGAACCTCTCCAGGTTTCACAACGGCGTCGGGTCTTGTGGAGAATTCCGCTTATAGAATCTGACATCATTATTACATCAGCATCATGTACACTTCTGATGTTAACTCTATCCTCAACAAATGGAACCCTCAATGCTTTAATTTACATTCTGACATGACATGATCAGTGTACTCGCAAATGTCATTCTTCAGTGGCAATGTTTTGTATTGAATAACTGAGCTGTGAACATGTTGTTTCAGACCATAGAGTTGACAAATTGAGCTCCAGAACTAACTGAATAGGCATTATTTGCTGACTGGATTTAGAACACAACCAATGATAGTGTTGCAAAATAAATCAGAGTAAGGTTTCCAATAAAGTAGTTAGAAGCACCTAAGAAGAAAGTGTATTAAATACAAATGGGCTGGATTCTCCATTCCTGCAGCTAAGTGCTGATGCCAACGGAGTATCAGTGGAGTTCCATGACGGAGAAATCGGCACGATACCTGTACCGGTGAGGGGCTAGCAGCTGCACCGTGTGAAACACCCGCGGAACACGGATAAAACTGTGGGAGAATTGCTGGGTCCGTGCTGGACATGCACAGGGCTGACCAGTCACAGATGTGCATACACCGATAACCCCCCACACTTACACCGATTGTGCTGAAAATATCATAATTTAATAATAATCTTTATTGTCACAAGTAGGCTTACATTAACACTGCAATGAAGTCACTGTGAATAGGCCCTAGTCGCCACATTCCAGCGCCTGCTCGGGTACACAGGGAGAATTCAGAATGTACAAATCACTTTGAGCACGTCTTTCAGGACTTGTGGAAGGAAACCGGAGCACCTGGAGGAAACCAGACACAGGGAGACCCAAACCGGAATCGAACCTGGGATCCTGGAGCTGTGAGGCAACAGTGCTAACCACTGTACTACCATGGCACAGGCTGTGCTGGACCGTGTTCCCGTCCACCCCGACCCCACAGCCCACCTCCTGGTCACCACCCACTACTCCTCCCAGCCCTGGCAGAAGCCCCCTGGCCAGCGGCACGACTGTCGGTGCTGGACACTGTCCTTATGCCCTGTCTCTTTCTCCGTGGCCACCATGCCAGGCTCACGACTGTTGAGACCACAGGTGGCCGGCGCCATCGGGAACTCGTCCATCAGAGGCGGAGCATTATGGGTGGGCCTGATAGTGGGATGTGAACACTGTCCTAAGTGCACGTGGTGGGCGTCACAATGATGCTGAGTTGGAGGGGGCAGAGCATCGTGAATCGGTGCCAAACTAGGGCCTGCTGCAATTTCACTGGCGGCAGCTATTCTCCACCCGATCGACCTCCCTGATTTTGGCGCAGGCAACGGAGAATCTGCGGTTTCAAGCCTCCTTTTCCCAGCAGACTCCTGGCAAACGTCGAACCGATCACAAACAAGCTGGATGAACGTAACGCGAGACTTACCTCTCAGAGGGAAGTAAGGGACTTCTGTGTGCTCTGTTTCACAGAGACATAGAACATAGAACAGTACAGCACAGAACAGGCCCTTCGGCCCTCGATGTTGTGCCGAGCAATGATCACCCTACTCAAACCCACGTATCCACCCTATACCCGTAACCCAAGAACACCCCCCCTTAACCTTACTTTTTAGGACACTACGGGCAATTTAGCATAGCCAATCCACCTAACCCGCACATCTTTGGACTGTGGGAGGAAACCGGAGCACCCGGAGGAAACCCATGCACACACGGGGAGGACGTGCAGACTCCGCACAGACAGTGACCCAGCCGGGAATCGAACCTGGGACCCTGGAGCTGTGAAGCATTTATGCTAACCACCATGCTACCACGCTACATGGCTCACCCCCACCTCACTGGACTGTGCCATATAACCTGAAGGCTTCTCAATTAATCTGGCGGACCACATCACACCATCAAGCAGTGACAAGTCTTATCTGCTGAAACCAGTAACATTTAATGGCAGTTCTGTACAGTCCACATATCCAGGAACATTATCATAAGAGCAACTTGCAAGAATCTATCTCTCAAAATTTCAACCTGATGAAGCAAGATTATCTTGAAATATAATTATATTTTTAACAAAAGGAACTTAGTTTTGCAAGTTCCTTCTATCTCACCCTGCCACAATATAGCCTTTACTCCGCACATAAGATAATAACTGAAATCACTAATTTTCCATGAGCCACCAGCATTATAAAAATAAATTTAAAATCTGCGCATTCACTCTCACCTTCGGCGAACACCAGCTGTAACCATAGCAACTCTTTATACAGCACCGCCCCTTAGCATTCTGGAGTGCCGACAATACAAAGAAATTGCTGGCACTGCATCATGTACCAAAAATAGCCACAACATATTTGTCCCAGTATAATGGGACCAAATCTTCCCGGAGCGATCCAACTCTAATCATCACACATTTCACCACTGTCTTTCAGCCTAATAGTAACCGATGTGTTACAAGCACTGCGAAGCCAACGGAATCATATTTTCCTGCATCAGCTCATGTTAACAACAACAACAAAAATCACAGTGATAAAATCACTCTCTGGTTACATCTGTGTTTATTAACATTAACAAACAATGAAAAATATTCCCTCCAGTCCTTTCATCCCAAGAATATTTTTTATGAAGGGGATTGGGGATTTAAAATAACATTGCCACAACTACTTGGCAGCAAATTCTTGTTCTCTATCTTCCAGTTGGCTTATTGGCCCTCTGAGACAAGGAATTTTAATCATAAATGATTGTCTCAGTCTTAGCAAGAAAGCTATTGGCTAATTAAAAGCTCTGCTGGCAGTTAGTTTATCTCTCCAATTTTACAGTGTGACGCAGCCGTGAGACAACTAAATTCATCCTGAAGGTGTTCCAGCTTTACAGATGTCTCTAAAATTGACTGTAAGCCCAATTATAATACCTTCCTGTTCTGTACAGATACATTCCAAACACGGTTCCCCAGTGCATAACAGATGGATATGCATCTAACATGGAAGGCTGGAAGGGCACACACGTTATGTGCCGGAGGTGCACCACCTGCCTCATTGGTAAAGACAGATAAAGAGGCATCCAAGGACTGCACCTTTGATAGGTGTTAACCCTATTGCACATCCAAATAGGGATTTAATTAAATGGCAACAAAGTCCCATAGTGAGTGTTTAGCCGCATGTTCCCGGCGCTTGCAACGGTGAGAAACACAATGCAATAAAACAGCAACCAGGTTAGATAGAGGGTCTCAGCGGGGAACGTGGGGGTGAGACTGCACATAGCTCTGTTTTGCGCATAGAGGAGCTCTGCTCACCGGACCCCCCACTGTAGTGAAAGATCGGTGGTGTCCTGATCCCTGACCCCCCCCCCCCCCTCCCCCCCTCCGGCCCCAATGCACTATGCCAGCCCCAATGCACTATGGGAGGGTCCCTCCCCACATGCCTCCAACATCCGCACAGGTCACCCCCACCGCGATCGCCAGCTCAGAGCTGGATGGCACCCTGACACTGCTGGTGCTATCCGGGCTCCTTCACTCTGCTGGTCTGGCACCATCCCAGTGCCACCTGGGCCTTATCTTGGCACTACCAAGGTGCCTGTGTGACACTGCCAACTGGCAGGGCCACTGCTAGGGTGCCAGGCTGACATGCCAAGGTGCCAAGCTGGCATTTTCCCATGGCGAGGTCCAGGCCCGGGGAGGGGGGCCTGCACAGGTGAGGTGGGGTGCAGGGGGGCCGAGTTGGGGCTTTGGAGATTTTGGGGGAGCGTCGATGAGTCGAGAGATCGGGGTGCCATTTAAAAATGGCGCTCCGACCTCTTCCTGCACTGAGGAGTTCCAGCGAGTGAAGCTCCTCAGTGCAGGAAATGGGACTCTGTGTGGCCTCGGCAGGGAGTTCCCGATAGATAGCAAGGTGTTTCCCGATCTGCGAATGCCGGGAAATACCCGGCTAAACGCACTCCTCACAGGAATCTGTTACAATTTGGCTAGATCCCATCCGTAGGATTTTATGGTGGTCTGAAGCAACATTTATGGATTTCATCTTGACCACCTTTTCAACAGTTCAGTTTGAATTTCTGCCAGCAAGACAATTTACAGTTAGACCCACTGCGCTAGTGTGCAGTCAAGTGCTGCCCACTTGACCCAGATTCACAACACAAATAAAATTAGATGTTATTTTAAAATATCTGAGGAGCTTGGCTGACCCCAATAAACTGCATTCACCAGATTTGTAAATTTAACACACAAATAATTTTTTATTACTTGACAGTAATATAATTAAACTGACAAAAATGTAACTCACCGTCTAATACCCCTTACCCAACATCCCTCCCCTTCCCAACTTGCCCAACTCTATATCCGTACATACACACAGAAACAACATAGAGGGAAAGGATGGTGGAGAGGGAAGAAAAATGAAGAAAAAGGATATGTGGTCACTGATTCACTCTGATGATTTTCAGTCAAAGTTTTTCAGGAGTTCAAGATTTCACTTCAATGCTTCTTATTTCTAAGCTTGATGTGGTGTTCTCTGGCAAGGCGGTCTGCTTTCTTTGTAGATTCAAGATCATTTCAACGATATAGTAAAGATGCGTCAGACATTCATGGATTTTAGAACAATAAAGCAGTCGTTTACTTCAGGAAAGAGAGAGAGTTCCTTCATCATTCAAGGTCTAATCATTTCTGACCAACTCTCTCAGAAGCACCCCACAGGAACCAATTACTGACTGTTGTCAGCGAGAGCACTGTTCCTGGCCAACTGACAGGTTGGCAGCCAGCCAATCGAACCTACTTCCTCCAAATCTGGTTCTTCAGACTCCCTCAGCACCAATGAGTCTATATTCTCCTCTCCAAGGACAAGTCCTGGAACACACTGTTCTGACTCTCAGGCTGCCTCTGCTTAAGTCTACTGCTTAAAGGCATTCTGATTCTGAGTCCATGGTCCAAAAATAATAAAATTAAACAAAAGAAATGGGAACAAAGGGAAACCAACAGGATGGACTCCAACAACAGTTGTTGAAGAGGAACTGGCATTAATGGATTTTATGACTTCGAAAGTACCAAAAAGCCTTAGTTCCGTGCATTGTATTTGTTTTAATTACACTGTACAACTGAAGGGTTCTATGTCAGCTTTGAAGAAATAACTAAATTGCTTGAACTTAGTATGACACCTTATATTTAAACAAGCTCCCTATTGCTGGACATAAAATCCCTACAGTGCAGAAGGAGGCTATTCGACCCATCAAGTTTGCACCGACCCTCTGAAAGAACACCCTACCCAGCCTCACTCCCCTGCCCTATACCCATAACTCCACCTCAGCTGCGCACCTTTGGACACAAAGGGGCAATTTAAAATGGCCAATCTACCGAACCTGCACATCTTTGGACTGTGGAAAAAAAACAGAGGACCCAGAGTAACCCATGCAGACACGGGAAGAAAGTGCAAACTGCACACAGTCACCCAAGGCCAGAATTGAACCTTGGTCCCTGGTCCAGTAAGGCAGCAGTTTAACCACTGAGCTACTGTGTCGCCTATCTCCAGGACAAAACATTTGTATGAGAGGAAGGCCTTATTTTTCTAACATTAAGGTAGGCATGTTATTAATATTTGTCTTGGTATTCATGAGAATGAGGTGAATAAGTTCATATCAATTTTTATGTTAGGTAATTATTGATATGATCGATTGTTGATAAGAGGGGAAGCAATATTTGCAACTGCTCTTTATCTTGAAGAATGTGTAGCTGGAACATGTCTCCTGGTCACAGATAATTAAGGATCGACATTTATCTTCAGCATACATGACTCTAATTACAGTGGTGGGTGTCATGTTAAGCACACTGAGATAACACGTGCTGCAACTGGATGCAGCTATAACTGAAAGATACTCCAGACCTTGAAGTTAGTTCAATTTGATTTACTGAACCTGTCACACAGTTAGCTCAGTTCTCTGTGAGCTCGACTCTCTGCTAACCGAAGTGTGATTACTCTGTCTGACTGAACCTGACTAACTCTTAGCCACGTGCTGTAGGTGTTATGTGATATATACACTGACTCACTCTGTACATGTCCCCAGTGGAAAGAGGCGGAGTGTGAGTGCCTCGTGTCTTTTATAGTGGGAAACCACTCCCAAGTATTCTGCCTGCTGATTGGTTATGTCCTGTTCTCTGTGTTCATTAGCTGCCTGTCTGCATGTCTGCATATCATGACATCTCCCCTTTTTAAATGTTTTTCTGCAGCATATGTGAAAGTATTTACATGTGTAGGCCGAAAAACTAACTCATTTACATACAATGGCAGATGGGAACATATGTACATGTGAAAACAGGCGTTTAATGTACAAAAACAGAACATTGCAAACAAAACAAATGTTCATCAGTCCAGTCTCTGGGGCTTGCGTCTGATCCTGGTCGACCGCCGGAGAGGTGGTGGTGGGGACGACAGTGCCTTGATAGGCGGGATTGAAGCTTGACTGGTGGCCTCGTGGTTCGAGGTATCAGGAGGTGGCACAATAATAGATGGAAACAACGAAGAATGTGGTTGCGGGTGGGCAACTGTGCGCAGTGCCCGTCTATTTCGCCGCACAACAGAGCCATCAGCCATACGCACAACATACGATCAAGGAGCAGCCTGTCGAACAACAATAGCTGAAGCTGACCAGCCTCCATCAGGTAGCTTGATCGGAACAGTATCCGCCGAGGATAGCACAGGCATATCGGTGGCATGAGCGTCATAGCCCTGCTTTTGCCGGTCCCTGAGATTCTGCACCTTCTGCAGCACCAGGAGGTGATACTGGTCAGGCAAGTGTATGGGTGGAAGAGTCGTCCGCAGGTCCCTGTTCATCAAGAGTTGAGCCGGTGACATGCCGGTAGACAGAGGGGTTACCCTGTACGCAAGGTTGACGTCAGAAGCAGAATCATTGGCCTTGCAGATGAGCTGTTTCACTATGTGCACCTCTTTCTCAAACTTCCCGTTGGACTGCGGGTAATGTGTGCTAGAAGTGACATGATGAAACTGATATAACTGGGTAAATCTTGACCACTCTTGGCTGCTGAAGCAAGGACCGTTGTCAATCATGACAGTGAGTGGAAAACCATGCCTGGAGAACGTCTCCTTACAGGCCTTGATGACGGTCTTGGATGTGAGGCCCAAGAGCTTCATGACTTCTGGGTAGTTGGAAAAATAATCAATGATTAACACATAATCATGACCATTGGCGTGAAAGAGGTCGATGCCCACCTTGGACCACGGGGAGGTCACGATGTCATGCTGCTGAAGCTTCTCCTTGCTCTGTGCTGGCTGGAAACATTGACAGGTTGGACAGCTGAGGATCATATTTGAGATGTCCTGACTAATCCCAGGCCAGTAGACAGCCTGCCTGGCTCTGCGCCTGCACTTCTCGACACCCAGATGCCCTTCGTGGATTTTCCGGAGCACCAAGCTCTGGAGACTGAGTGGAATGACATTGCAGTCCAGCTTGAGGAGGATACCATCAACCACCGTCAGTTCGTCCTTCACATTGAAGAATTGAGGGCACTGCCCTTTTTGCCAGCCATTGGTGAGGTGGCGTATGACATGCTGCAGAAGAGGGTCTCTGGCTGTCTCATCATGAATGCGGATCACCATCCCATCCGACGCTGGGAGGTTGCTGGCCCACAGCTGCACCTGTGATTCAATCTGTTGGATGAATGCCGGCGAGTCAGCAGGCAAGGTTATGGAGCGGGACAAGGCATCCGCAATAATGAGCTCCTTGCCAGGCATGTACACGAGTTCAAAGGCGTACCTTCTGAGTAGGAGGAGGATGCGCTGCAGCTGGGGCATCATGTCGTTGAAGTCCCTGTGGATAATGTGGACCAGAGGCCTGTGGTTCGTCTTGATGGGGAACATCGGCAGGCCGTAGACATAATCATGGAACTTGAGAATTCCAGTGAGAAGACCCAAGCATTCCTTTTCAATTTGGGCGTACCGCTGCTCGGTGGGTGTCATCGCTCGTGATGCGTAGGCAACCGATGCCCAGGATGAGGTGTATTCGCGCTGGAGCAACACTGCGCCGATGCTGTCCTGGCACGCATCTGTCAAGATTTTTGTTTCCCTATCAGGGTCAAAAAATGCCAATACAGGTGCAGTGGTGAGCTTGGCTTTCAGCTCCAACCACTCTGCTTGATGAGCTGCCTGCCACTCAAAGGCAGTAGACTTTTTCACCAGGTGTCTGAGGGCTGTGATATGTGAGGCCAGGTTTGGGATGAACTTGCCCAAAAAGTTTACCATGCCTGGGAAGCGTAGCACCGCCTTCTTGTCTTCAGGGACCTTCATGGCTTCGATGGCCTTGACCTTGTCTGTGTCCGGGCGCACACCCTGTTGAGATATCTGGTCACCTAAGAACTTAAATGTCGATATGCCAAAGCTACACTTGGCCCTGTTCAGCTTGAGGCCATTGGCATGGACACGGCGGAATACCTGCTGGAGACGAGAGATGTGCTCTTCGGGGGTTGTGGACCATATGATAACGTCGTCCACATACACACGAACCCCTTCAATGCCCTCCATCATCTGCTCCATGATTCTATGGAAAATCTCCGAGGCTGGACAATGCCGAACGGCATACGATTATAGCAGTACCTGCCAAACGGTGTGTTGAAAGTGCAGAGCCTTCTGCTGGACTCATCCGGCCGGATTTTCCAGAATCCATGTGACGCACTTAACTTTGTGAAAAACCGGCATGTGCAATCTAACTTGTGAGTTCCCTCCGCTTCGGGATGGGTTAGTGTTCCCGCATTATATTCTGGTTGAGATCCTTGCGATCAATGCAGATGCACAGCTCCCGCGAAGGCTTTTTTACACATACGATCGAGCTGACCCAATCCGTCAGTTCTGTAACTTTGGAGATGATGCCCTGGTCCTGAAGATCCTTTAGCAGCACCTTCAGGCACTCCTTAAGTGGAGCTGGGACCCGGCGTGGTGCGTGGCCCACAGGCGTGCCAACAGGCCGTAGTAGGATCTTGTACTGATATGGCAGAGTACCCATCCTGTCAAACACATCCGGACACTGGGCGAGGATGTTGTCAATGCCGGCTTGAAGATCCACGTTGGGGGAGATCATTGTGTCGACCCGCTGCACAAGGTTTAGCAGCTTGCATGCACGTGCGCCGAGCAAGGAGGCCCTGTCTGGCTTGACGATTTCAAACCTTAGCCTTGCGTGAATGCTCCTGTTGGAGATGAGCAGATGGCAGCATCCCAGTGCTGTGATGGCATTGCCGTTATAGTCCAGGAGCTGGCAGGCTGCTGGAAGGACTTGGATGGCTTCTTGATGCGGTTGAAATCTGCCTGTGAAAGGAGATTGGCAGAAGCATCTGTGTCCAGCTTGAACTGGATAGAGCATTGATTTACTTGCATCACCACATGCCATTCATCCGCAGAATCCACAGCGAGGATGGACAGGCTTCGTGATGATGTCGGTGAGGCATGTTCACGTGTGGTAATGATGCCCACATGGTAGGGGGACTCCAGGCAATCGTCCTCTGGATCCGTTGTGCTGCCAGGATCAGAATCCTGTAAACTTTGCTGTACACTCCGAACACGCCTGCATTGGAATTGGGAGCGCTGGCCCTTGACTGGTGGTGCAGGCCTGCACAAGGCTGCATAGTGTCCAGGCTTTCCGCAATTTAAACACCACCTGCCTCTTGCAGGTCAGTGTTTCTTTAAGTTGACGGTGCCGCAGTTCAGGCACATCATGACATCGCTACGCTCCGTGTGTCGTGGCACATGCGCAGTGCGGTCGGCAGACGTTTGCACCTGCACAGTGTGGTGATCGGCCGCTTCGTTATCCCATTCGCATCGCGCGTACGTGCGGCTCTGGGAAGAGTGCGCGAAATGACCGCTTTCATAAATGCTGAGGCGCTGCATCTGGGCGATATCCTGCACACTCTGCCTCGTGGGAGGCAATCTTCTCATTTTCAGCCAATTTCTATTGGGAATACTGATTTTTGGCATGCTCATGCATTGTACATGTTTCAATCGCGACTGACAGGGTCATATTCTTGATTTTTAAAAGCTGCTCTCTCAGAGGATCAGAGTGAACTCCAAAAACGATTTGGTCTCTGATCATGGAGTCAGCAATATCACCAAAGGTGCAGGACAGCATTAGTAGACAGAGATTAGTTAAGAAGGAGTTGAAAGATTCATCTAGACATTGTAGGCGTTGTTTGAATATATAGCGCTCGAAGATTTCATTGGTGTCCACTTCACAATGACCATCAAACTTATCCAGGATGGTCTGAAACTTTGTCTTGTCCTGGCCTTCAGTGGAGTTAAACGAATTGAAGAGTTGGATGGCTTGAACCTCTGCAGTTGAGAGAAGATGCGCGATCTATCTTGTATCAGACGCACCCTCGTGGTCTGAGGCTTCGATGTTCAGCAGAAACCTTTGTTGAAAGTCCGCCAGTTGGCACGGAGATTGCCAGATGTCCGCAGCTGTTGAGGAGACTGGATCTTCTCCATGGTGCCGGGATACAGAACAGATTGAGGTGAACCACCTAGGGATAGCAGTCTTCTGGTACCATGTTGAATTAAGCACACTGAGATAACGTGGGCTGCAACTGGATGCAGCTGTAACTGAAAGATACTCCAGACCTTGAAGTTAATTCAATTTGATTTACTGAACCTGTCACACAGCTAGCTCAGTTCTCTGTGAGTTTGACTCTGCTAACCTAAGTGTGATTACTCTGACTGAACCAGAATAGCTCTTAGCCACGTGCTGTAGGTGTTATGAGATATATACACCTGACTCACTCTGTAGATGTCCCCAGTGGAAAGAGGCGGATGTGAGTGCCTTGCGCCTTTTATAGTGGGAAACCACCCCCAAGTGTACTGCCTGCTGATTGGTTATGTCCTGTACTCTGTGTTCATTAGCTGCCTGTCTGTATCTCATTATGTGCATTTGTGCATATCATGACAGTGGGGTGGCATCAGATGACCATCTAAACCAATGAAAGAGGATAATTTGGATGATTTTGTAACAAGGAATTAGGAATAGTCGGATGTGGGTTTGAAAGATGGAAAACCAAAGTCTTTGTTGGTACAGTTTTATCATGGTTTCCACGGTTTAATTATTCTGATACACAATTCAATGTTACTTCAGAGACAGAGGAAGAAAGGTACTGTCTGTGTTGGCAACATTTGAGAACACCTAGAGCCTTGCGGGTCATGTTGTCTTCACTGTTTTTTGTTGGTAAATGTAAAATCTTGCTTAATAAATTCTACCTGGTGCACAAATACTAGTTACTCATACCTTGTTAAATCAAGCACAACTGGCAATGGTTGAGCCTCGAGGGAGCTAAGGGACGAATGAGGGTCTCAGCAGTAGATGAGCTGAGACAGGAACAATGTTACCGAAGTTGAAATAGGAGTTCTCTGTGATGCTTTGGATATGACGTTGGAAGCTGATCTCAGGGTGAAGTGTGGCATCAAGATTACAAACAAACTGGCTGTTGTTGGATTCTTGTCAGGAAGAGGGATGGAGTCAGTAGTTAGGGAATGTAGTTTAGAGCGAGGACCAAAAGCAATGGTTTCAGTCTTTCTAATATTTAGTTTGAGGAGATTTATGCGCGTGTGGTACCAGATGTTGGATTATCAGTCGATAACTTAGCAAGATTAGAGAAGTCAGGAGAGACGGCCGTGAGGTAGAGCCAGGACCTGGGAGGTTAGGAAATGGGAGGGGCAGATGGGGAGCGTTGGAGAAGGAGTTAGAGCGGCGGATGCAGGGAGAGGGTGATAGTGCAGGTTGGAGGGGGCTTCGGAGGAATGTTTGGAGGGAAGGTTGAGGAGGAGGGAGGAGGTTTGAATGTGGGTTGGTGGAGGTGGGAAGAAAGGTTTGAAGGAGGTTGGGGGGGGTATTCTGGGGGCAGGTTAGCTTGAATTGCTTCATAAATATAATTATTTCTTTGTATACAATTTGCTTACAACTGTTGATTGCTCTGTGATTAATTATCCTGAGAGAATCAGCATTGGGCCTTTAATGTCACCATTGTTACACTTGCTCTGCATGTAGACATAATGAAAGAAAAACAAAACCTAGATTTAGACAGCACTTTTCAAAAATCCCCAAATTGCTTTCCAGCCAATTAAGTACTTTTACATTGCAGTCACTGATATAATGTCGGCAATGTTATCAAATGACAGAGAAGGTTTGAGGGGCTGAGAGGTCTTCCCCCTGCACATAATCGGTATGTTTTTATGTCATTCTGGGATGGATGAGATTAACTGGGCTAAATGGCCTTTGTCATTCACAACAAGTTCCTCCAATGTTCTGTCTTGTGCTGTGTCTTGTACTTGGCCCTATTCTAACCCCGTCTCTTCCAGTTCAGTCACCACAGTCTTACACCATGTTGTTTTTGGCCTGCAACATTTTATGTTTCCCAGGCGGCGCTCATCTTAAAGCAACAGTATTCACTCTTTAGACATTTTTAGCACTTGTCCGAGTCACCTTATCCAGTACTTCTTGATCACAAGCACAATGCCAATATTCTTGAACAGGTTCTCCTTGGGAATTTTATTTGGCCAGTAGATGTTACAGATCTTACACAGGCAACAGTTATGAAATGCGTTGACCTTGCCCATGTCTGTCCTCACTACCGTCCAGCATTCAAATACACACAGCAGGACTGACTTTACATTGCTGTTGGAGACTCTGATTTTGGTCTTAAGACCTGTATCGTTTGGACTTCCAGAAGATTCAAACTCTGCCAAATGCACCTCGAGCTTCATTCAGCTGGGCCTTTATGTCCATCTTAGCATCATTGTTATTGCTGATATGGAACAACATTAACAAATTCAGGCGGCCTGTTGCTCGTTCTGGGTGAGTGTGTTTAACACTCAATTTGGCTCTGTTTTGTTACTTAGCTCTGGAGTCGCCAGGTATCGTTAAGATACCGCCACAAGCTTCAAGGTCAAGTTCAAAGCAATAAAACCATACACCAATTAGTAAGTTTAAACAAATGAGTTTATTATAATACAATTACAGTAGTCCCCCGTTATACCGCGCTCAGCAATACCGCGGTTCGCGATATACCGCGGGGGGGGGGGGATTATGGACCCCAACTGTCAGTTGTGTCAATTTCAGCGGCCGGCTGATTATTTCAGTGAGAGCAGCTTCCCTCTCTGGATCAAAGTGAGCCGGCCGCTGAAATTAACACTGCCCGCTGCTCGCTCCCTCCAATCAGAAACATTAAAACTTAAAAGTTGGATTGGAGGGAGAGAGCAGCGGGCAGTGTCAATTTCAACAGCCGGCTCACTTTGATCCAGAGAGGGAAGCTGCTCTCACTGAAATAATCAGCCGGCCGCTGAAATTGACACTGCCGAGGGGGGGGCGGGTGTTGGGGGGGAGAAGAGGGGGGGCGGGTGTTGGGGGGGGGGGGGAGAAGAGGGGGGGCGGGTGTTTGGGGGGGGGGAGAAGAGGATCGCAAGATGACGAGGTTTTTGCACTGAATTGATCCCTTAAGTGATGCTGTTTGGAGCTCCTTGGTCTTGATAGGGTCATCCATGACAGCAAGGTTGGTGTTGGGGGGGGGGAGAAGAGGGGGGGCGGGTGTTGGGGGGGGGGAGAAGAGGGGGGGCGGGTGGTGGGGGGGGAGAAGAGGGGGGGCGGGTGTTGGGGGGGGGAGAGGAGGGGGGCGGGTGTGGGGGAGACCCCCTGGGGGTGTGGGGGAGAGAGGGTGGACCTGCGGGTGTTGGGGGAGAGAGGAGGGCCCTGCGGGTGTTGGGGGGGAGAGGAGGGGGGCGGGTGCTGGGGGGGGAGAGGAGGGGGGCGGGTGTTGGGGGGGAGAGAGGAGGGGGGCGGGTGTTGGGGGGGAGAGGAGGGGGGCGGGTGTTGGGGGGGGAGAGGAGGGGGCGGGTGTTGGGGGGGGAGAGGAGGGGGGCGGGTGTTGGGGGGGAGAGGAGGGGGGCGGGTGTTGGGGGGGAGAGGAGGGGGCGGGTGTTGGGGGGAGAGGAGGGGGGCGGGTGTTGGGGGGGAGAGGAGGGGGGCGGGTGTTGGGGGGAGAGGAGGGGGGCGGGTGTTGGGGGGGAGAGGAGGGGGGCGGGTGTTGGGGGGGAGAGGAGGGGGCGGGTGTTGGGGGGGAGAGGAGTGGGGCGGGTGTGGGGGAGACCCCCCTGTGGGTGTGGGGGAGACCCCCCTGGGGGTGTGGGGAGAGAGGGGGGCCCTGCGGGTGTTGCGTGAGATAGGGGGGTCCTGCGGGTGTTGGGGGGGGGAGAGGTGGGGGGGCGGGTGTTGGGGGGGAGCGGGTGTGGGCGGGTGTGGGGGAGACCCCCCTGTGGGTGTGGGGGAGACCCCCCTGTGGGTGTGGGGGAGACCCCCTGGGGGTGTGGGGGAGAGAGGGTGGACCTGCGGGTGTTGGGGGAGAGAGGAGGGCCCTGCGGGTGTTGGGGGAGAGAGGGGGGCCCTGCGGGTGTTGGGGGACGGGGGAGGAGAGGGGGGGGAGGGGGGGAGGAGAGGGGGGGAGGGGGCGAGCCGGAGGGTGTGGGGAGGGGGCGAGCCGGAGGGTGTGGGGGGACGGGGGCAAGCTGGACGCTGTGGGGGAGAGCAGGAGGGTGTGGGGGAGAGGGGGAGAGGGAGCGAGCCGGAAGGTGTGGGGGGAGAGGGGGCGAGCTGGACGCTGTGGGGGAGAGCAGGAGGGTGTGGGGGAGAGGGGGAGAGGGAGCGAGCCGGAGGGTGTGGGGGAGAGGGGGAGAGGGAGCGAGCCAGAAGGTGTGGGGGGAGAGGGGGCGAACTGGACGCTGTGGGGGGAGAGGGGCGAGCCGGAGGGTGTGGGGAGGGGGCGAGCCGGAGGATGTGGGGGGAGAGGGGGCGAGCCGGAGGATGTGGGGGGAGAGGGGGCGAGCCGGAGGGTGTTGGGGGAGAGGGGGCGAGCCGGAGGGTGTGGGGGGAGAGGGGGCGAGCCGGAGGGTGTTGGGGGGGAGAGGGGGCGAGCCGGATGGTGTTGGGGGGGAGAGGGGGCGAGTCGGAGGGTGTGGGGGGAGAGGGGTCTAGTTGGAGGATGTGGGGGGAGAGGGGGCAAGCCGGAGGAAAAAAAAAGAAATTGACACTGCCGGCTGCTCTCTCCCTCCAATCAGAAACATTAAAACTTAAAAGTTGGATTGGGGGCAGCACGGTGGCCTAGTGGTTAGCACAACCGCCTCACGGCGCTGAGGTCCCAGGTTCGATCCCGGCTCTGGGTCACTGTCCGTGTGGAGTTTGCACATTCTCCCCGTGTCTGCGTGGGTTTCACCCCCACAACCCAAAAATGTGCAGAGTAGGTGGATTGGCCACGCTAAATTGCCCCTTAATTGGAAAAAATAATTGGGTAATCTAAATTTATAAAAAAAAAAAAAAAAAGTTGGATTGGAGGGAGAGAGCAGCGGGCAGTGTCAATTTCAGCGGCCGGCTGATTTAAGTGAGAGCAGCTTCCCTCTCTGGATCACAGTGAGCCGGCCGCTGAAATTTTAATTGGATCCACGATGGGGGTTTTAAATTTATTTTAAAATCTATGCTAGCGCTTCTCATTGTGAGTCTACGGGGGTCTGACCTCTCCCCCCGCCCCCCGTAGACTCTCAATGGGAAGCGCTAGCATAGATTTTTAAATAAATTTAAAACCCCCATCGTGGATATCCGCGGCTCGGTTGCAACGCGGGTGGCTGTCTTGGACCCCAACACCCGCGTTATAAAGGGGGACTACTGTATAATCTACTCATGCACACGCTAAGATGACTAAACTATTCCTACCACTAAATAAACCAATACTTATCTTAAAGGGAACTGCCGGATCAGGGGACAAGGCCTCTTGCTCTGCACTGGTCCGCAGACTTCAGGTTGGTACGGGTTAAAAAGGGGTCAGGAGTGTCTATCTCTGGTAGCGATCGTTGTGAGACACTTACTTGCTGGCGGCTGCTGTCCCAAACCTCTCCTCTCTCTCGGTCAAGGTCTTCTTCGGTAAAAGGCTGATCGAGAGGGCTGGTCAAGAGAGGAGGGCTGGTCAAGAAGAACAAACTAAGTTTGGGACCTGTCTTTTATAGGTCCCAGGGCTTCGAGTCCTTTTGGGCGGACCCTCTACCTGCTGGGAATCGATTGGGTCTCTTCCCAATCGATTTGTTTGAATCCCCCCAATACTGAGGCTGTCCCGCGGCTACTGGGCGGGCCTTCAGGTGCTTTGTCTTTGAACCCCGCTGGTGCCGGGGTGTCTGATATCCTACACAATGTTGCAATCACTTCCCTATTTGTGTCCATTGTTCCTGGGATCGTCCCATTACCATGTTAACTGTCCCGGAGATTGCCTCATTAGTATGCAGAATGTTCGTTTTGGTGCTGTCTGCTCTCTTAGCAGACAGAATACACATTGGCTTGGTGCAGCCTGCTTGTGCTGCAAACTTTGTCCATTTTAACCTGCAAGCTTTGCGTTCCTCCATTTTGTATTGAGGGAATGGCCAACTTCGGTGGCTGCAGACCATACATATATTTAAAGGATGCAGACACGGACCAATTATCAAGAAGAAAATTGTGTTTGAGTCAACCAGGTTTAATGAGAAAGCAAGTTCAGGGGAGAAAATCTTTTGTTTCAGCTCCTCCCCCTTTCTACGGATAAAAGTGAGAGACACGGCAACATATTTTCTTGATGTTTTAATAAAGACATCGATTGCATTGCCACGTTGAGACCCTGTGGAACCACTGTAAGATGTTCCTCATTAAGAATGTCACCAAAGTGATCAAGTGTCTTCTACAACAAAAGGGGAAGCACTTTGAGCAAAAGCAACTCTTCCAGGATCTTCCCTTTCTTTTAACAAACCGTACACATTATTTATGCAAAGAATTGAAAGTACAGGGGAGCAGGTGTTCCATGATTGCTGACCCAGGGTTTATGTTTCATTTCATTTCCTGTTTCTGCTTAATACTTGCCAGAGATGTTTCCCAGTAACAGATGGAAAACTGTAATTGTTTTTGTCAGTACTCAGTGGAAATCGGCTAATTGTGCAGTATTTTTGATGTGCAGCACTTTTTCAAGACATTCGGCTGACGGGTATTATAAATTACCCCAATGAAATTCCTTCTTACCTCAAAATGAGTTTAGACCTTTACTTTGGTTAGTCATGTACAAGATATAATGTGGCTTTGTACATCTTTCATCTGTAATTGAAAGTTCAAACCAGATGTTTGGTTTTAACATCACTGACATACAGATCTCCAATTAAAAGGAAATTGTACCACAGACCAATACAATTTCATCCTTGTGTATCTGACATATTGGTCAGTCAATCTGCATTAGAGAACCAGAGGTTTCATCAATGCGAGCTTTAAATATCAATTATAATCAGTTTCTGTCAATTTTGTGATCTCCATTTGATCTTTGCGCAGCTAATAAAGTCACACCCTCTTTTTGTAAGCCATCCTAGTAGTGAGATGTTTGGCAACTATGCCAGCCTGTCTCAATCTGAATGTACTGGAAAACAATCTGATCAGAAGGGATTACATGTGCCCTCTGTTTAAGTCAGATCAGGCATCTTAAGATTTGAAATTTCTTGGACTACAATGAATGGTGATTGCCAAGGTGCCCTTGCCTGTGGACATTATCCCTTGGTAACTTTTCAATTAGGTATTTCAGGAAGGGGATCAGTACTACTTGTACTAAGTATTGGTCTCATCTCTTTCCCCTGTCCTTATTCCACATATCTCACTGTCAATGCTGTCCTGCACATTACTGAGATTACTGAAATGGCTCAGAAAACTTTGGTTGAGTGGGTGAATGACAAATGGAATTCAACCCAGAAAAGAGTGAGGTAATGCTCTTGTGGAAACAAAGCAAGGGAATGCTCAGTAAATGGGAAGATATTAAAATGTAAATGGAGCCATGCTGGACTGATGTGGGGTCAACCTTGATGTTCTGTTAACTCCATGACTATTGATCCTGACAGATCTTCTGGGATCGGGGTCCCTTCAACCGTATTTGAGAGGTGTTTTTGTCAGACGCTAAGGAGTGAGCAAAACAACTCCAGGTGCAATTACTATTCCTGACATTCGAACCATAGAAAGGTTCAGCCATTCAGCCCATCGTGCCTGGACCAGACAAAGAAGAGAGAAAAGAAACTCACAGTTCATTTTAGTTGTACTTTCCAGCACCTGACCCATAGCCATGCTGGTTGCAGCACTTTAGATGCATATCCAGGATTTTTTAATGATTTAAGTGTTTCAGCCTCAAGCACCAACCTGGGCAGTGAATTCCAGCCACCCACCATCCTCAAGATGAAAAAGTTTTCCTCATGTCCCGTCTAATCTCTCCATCAATTACCTTAAATCTATACTCTCTGGTAATTGACCTCTCAGCAATGGAAACAGGTCTTTCCTGTCTGCCCTATCTAGGTCCCTAATACTTTTGTATACTTCAGTTCGGTCACACCTTCGCCTCCTCTGTTCTAATCTTTCCAATCTCTCCTCATAGCTGCAATTTTCAAGCCCTGACAACATTCTTGTGAATCTTCTCTGCAGTTCCATCATTTCATCCCTGTTTCTGTATTCAGTACCTCGCCCAATAAAGAAAATTATTCTGTGTGCTATCTTGACCACCTTGTCCACCTCTCCTGCCACTTTCAAGGACCTGTGGACATGCACACCAAGGTTATGCTCAACCCCTCTCAATATCTTCCCTTTACTGAGCATTCCCTTGCTTTGTTTCCACAAGAGTGTTACCTTACTCTTTTCCGGATTGAATTCCATTTGTCATTCACCCACTCAACCAAACTTTTCTGGGCCATTTCAGAGTCAACCACATTTCTGTGGATTTAGAGTCGCATGAAGGTGACTAGACCAGGTAAGGATGTAAGTTTCCTTCCCTAAAGGGCATTAACGAAACAGATTGGTTTTTACAACCTTTGAAACCAAATATTTTTAAAAATTAATTCTGAATTCCACCACCTGGTGGGATTTGAACTCGGGTCCCCATGGCATTATTACTAGTCCAGTTACCATACTACAATGTTACTGCATCCCTTTTACCTTATGCAAATGTAAATGCCACAAGAGTCCCAGAGGACTATAGGCGGCTTTCCTCTTTTGAGACAGAGCTGACTGGTGGTGATTAAACCTGAGGGTGATCACATCTCAGGCAAGGGACAAGATTGAGAAAGTGTTGGCACCTCAGCCGTCATGGGAATTGAACCCGAGCTGTTGGCATAGCTCTGCATCACAAACCAGCTGTCCAGACAACTGAGCTAACCAACCTCATCAGTAACAACTACACGGCCTAATTTTGTGTCATCTGCAAAGCTCCAAATCTTGCCTCCCACACTAAAATTTAAATCAGTACAACAAGGGCCCCAACACTGAGCCCGATGGAACCCACCACTTGAAATGTCCATTTGCATAAACAGTCATTGACCATTACCCACATTTTTCTGTCACTCAGCCAATTTGGGGTCTCACCTGTCATCTTCCCCTATAACCCATGAGATTTCACGTTTCTGACCAATGGGAGATTGTCAAGTGCCTTATTGAAATCCATGTGGCCAACTCCCACTACACGACCCTCATCAATCCTCCTTCCTCAAAAAAAACTCTACTAAGTTAATAAGAGATGACCTTCCCTTAACAAAACCACAATGACTAACCCTGATCAAGCTGTGCCTTTCTAAATGACAGTTTATCCTGTCTCTAGGAATTGTTTCCAATAATTTGCCCACCACCAAAGAAAGACTGTTTGGCCTACAATTTTCTGGATTAACCCTTGCACCCTTTTCAAACACTTTCAAATACACCTTTTTTAGAACTGTCATCTGCTAGAATCCAAAATTTGGCAAAGGTGGATTGAAAATCCAAGCCCTGCCCTCAACCTAGGACTGCCATCATTTTGGCTAAGAGCATTGTATTTTTCTCTGAGTTAAATATACAGTGAATATAAGATTATTATATTTATTGAAAATTTAGGGTGATTTTTACTGTAACTGTCTAATTTATATACTTTATCCTGGCAGTGTTTTTTCTACACTGGGCGCAGCACGGTGGCACAGTGGTCAACACTGCTGCCTCACAGTGCCAAGGATCTGGGTTTGATTCCAACCTTGGGTGACTGTGTGGAGTTTGCACATTCTGCCCATATCTGCGTGCGTTCCCTCCAGCTGCACCGGTTTTGTGTACCAGGCAGTCAATGTTGCAATGAAGTGATCTGCAAATGGTGTCCTCGAAGTCAGCATTGCAATGAAGCGGTCTGGGAATGATGTCCTCGCAACCAGCGGCAGAGACGCAGTTGAGATTTTTTAAAGTGTTATTTTGGAAGAAAGAACCCGCTGCAAAATAGCACAAATAAGTGAAAGTAATATAATTGGATTGGATTGGATTTGTTTATTGTCACGCTTACCGAAACGTACTTTTTTACGTGCATCTCAAAAGTAAGCAAAGTAGGGTCATGGAGGTAATGTTAGCTTAAGGGAGGTAAGTTAATTGTATTCTTATATCAGCTTATATTTATTGTTTAAAAAAGGGAGTAAATAAGGGGCTTGAGGGCAGACATGGCAGGAGAGCTCGCATCTGTGATATGCTCCTCCTATGCTATGAAGGAAATCATGGAAGATTCAGTTGTCCCTGCTAATGTGCAGGGAATCGCTAATTGCATTTTGGAGCTGGAGCTGAGGGTGGATTCACTGTGGAGAATCCACGATGCTGAGCAAGTCATAGCTAGTATGTTCAGTGAGGTGGTGACACCACAGGTGAAGATTGAACAGGCAGAAAGGGCATGGGTGAGCAGCAGGCAGAGTAGAGGACTCATGTGGTGCAGGTGTCCCCTTTGGCCATCCCTCTTTCAAACTGCTATACCATTTTGAATACTATTGGGGGAGATGACTGTGAAGGGGAAATCAGTGGCAGCCAACTCTGTGGCACCATGGAGGGCCTGCTGCACAAGAGGGGAGGAGGAAGAATAGCTGGGCTAGAATAGTGGAGGATTCAATTGTGAGGGAAACAGACAGGCATTTATGCGGCTGCAAAATAAAGTCCAGGGTTGTATGTTGCCTCCTTGGTGCCAGGGTGAGGGATGTCACTGAATGGCTGCAGGACATTCTAAAAGGGGAGAGCATCAGACAGATCTTGTGGTACATATTGGTACCAATGATATAGGTAGAAAAGGCAATGGGGTCTCGCAAGCAGAATTTAGATGGTTAGGAAGTAGATTTAAAAAACAGGACCCAGAAGGTAGTAACATTTGGATTACCTCTGGTGCCATGTGCTAGTGAGTATAGAAATTGGAGGTTAGTCCAGATAATCTATGGCTGGAGAGATTGTTTAGGAGGGAGAGCTTTAGATTTCTCGAACATTGCAACTGTTTTTGGAGGCAGTGGGACCTGTACAAGGCAGACGATTTGCATCTGAACTGAAATGGGACCAGCGTCCTTGCAGGGAGGTTTGCTAGTGCTGTTGGACAGTGTGAACAAACTTGGTAGAGGGGTGAGATCCTGAGAGAAGATTCGGCAGGAGAAGATGAACTGCCAAAATTAGAAGAGACAGTAAGTGAGTCAGGAAGACAAAGAGATTATCAGCCACTTCAATCACAATGGAGTTTGGCAAGATTGGTATTTATTTTAATGCAAAGAGTCTAATGAACAAGTCAAACGAGTTAAGGGGACAAATTAAAACATGATGGCATGATGTCCCTGCTGTTGCTGAGGCATGATTGAGAGAAGGGCAGGATTGGCAGCTCAATATTCCAGGATATAGGCTCTTCAGGTGAGATAGGGAAAGAGGGGAAAGAGGAGGTGGCACAATTTTGATCAGGGAATCAATTACAGCAATAAAAAGGGATGATATTTTGGAAGGCTCCTCAAATGAAATCCAAAAGGAGCTGGGAGTCCCATATGTTCCCTAACAGTCCAAGAGAAATAGAAGAGCAGATATGGAGGCGAATTTCAGAGCAGTGTAAAAGTAATAGGGTAGTGATAGTGGGGGATCTCGACTCCCCAATATTAACTGGGGTTGTTATAGTTTGAAAAAAATAGAGGGAGCAGAATTTTTAACATGCATCGAGGAGAACTTTTTAAGCCAGTACATAGAAGGTCCTACAAGAAGGAAATAGGAACAATTCTTCAGCCTTGAAGAAGGGATAATTTCACAATGTACTGTATATAGTATAAATAAGCACAATCAATGTAGAGAGCTATGTTGTACAGGAAAGTTTCAGACAGGCACTATCTGCAGACTTAGTAGAATCAATGTAAACTGCTCATTATGACATCAGAGCTCTGTGCAGATGATATTTGCTTTCTGAATGGCTCATTTTTAATGTTAAAATATTCCCTACTGAATATGAAAGGTTCCCCAGAGGTGTGGCAATTGAGCAATTTAAATCTACTCCCAAAACTTCTGCTTTCTGTAAAGCACTCTGGCACACTTTTTAAAAATGTGGCCAAAGTTACTGCTGCTTTTATGTCAATGGTAACTTAACCTTAATGTGAAAATGACAGTGTGCTGTACAACCAGCATTTCATCAACATTGTAATTGGGTTCGACGCTGTTAGCTGTACAGTTCAAGCTACATATTTTTCATGTTGCTTTAGGCCCTCTCTGAAATTAGCTAAGAATTATATGTGTAGGAATGCATGTCTTTTTAATCTTCAGCAGTGGAAGTATTGATTGAGGATGATATTACAGTGCTGGAGAGAGAGGATGTTCTAGAAGGGCCACAGACAGATCTATTTAGCTGAAGCTGAGAAACCCGAGAAGTACCATTATGCCACTGGGCGTATTCGAAAGACCATCAAATAGTCAGAAAGGTATAGAGAAAGAACATTGTAAGGAAAGTGCAGAGACCTGCAAAAGCCTATGGAGTACTCACAGTGAGGCACTTTGATTCTCCGAATATAGCCTGGGTCATAATAATGTAAATGACTGAGAGGTACAGGACTTTTAGATATGTGTTCAGGAGAATTTTCAACAAGAGTATTTTTCTCATCCAATGAGAAAGTATACATTGCTGGATTCATAGAGTTTACAGTGCAGAAGGAGGCCATTGGGCCCATCGAGTCTGCACCGGCTCTTGGAAAGACACCCCACTTAAGTCCACACCTCCACCCTACCCCCATAACCTAGTAACCCAACCTATCCTAAGGAAAATTTATCATGGCCAATCCACCTAACCCTGCACATCTTTGGACTGTGGGAGGAAACCGGAGAACCCGAAGGAAACCCACGCAGATCTGGTTCTGGAGAATGGGGAGGGACATGTAGATCATGTGTCAGTGGGGAGACATTCAGGGGACAGTGATTATAGTATCAGAAAGTTTAGATTCGCTATGGAAAAGGATATGGAGAAATCCCGAGGAAAAATAATTTACCAAAGGATGGCCAGTTTCAATGGGCTGAGGACAAATGTGACCCAGCAAATTGGAATCAAAGATGGACAGACAAAACTGTACTTGAACAATGGGTTACCTTCAAAGAGGAGATAGCTTGAGTACAGTAACTTCATTTCAGTGTTAATGCAAGCCTACATGTGACACTAATAAAGATTATTATTATTAGGTTGAAAGACATTCCCATGAGGGAGAAATGTAAGAAAAACAAAATCACAACTCCATGGATGATGAAAGAGATAGAGTAAGATGAAGCAGAAACATATTGCCTATGACAGATGTCTGGTTGACAATACAGGTGAGACCCAGGCTGAAGATAAAAAGTTCAGAAGCCAAATGAAAAAACTAAATAAGAGCAGCAAAGAGGGACTATGAGAAGAGACTGGCAGCAAACATAAAATGCAATCTAAAAGTCTTCAATAAGCATATAAATATAATAGCATGGTAAAATGAGGAGTAGGGCTGATTAAGAACCTAAAAGAAGGTCTAGACATGGAGGAAGCAGGCATGACTGAGGTACTAAATGAATGCTTTGAGTCTCTCTTTGTCAAAGAAGAAAATATTGCCTAAGTCATTGTGAAAGAAAAGGTAGCTGAGATACTGGATGGGCTAAAAATTGATAATGAGCTGTTTGAAAAACTAGCTGTACTTAAAGTTCCAGGGGGCTGGAGAACTGCAGATGTTACACCTGTCATGAACACTGAACCTTGCAAAATGATTATGCTTTAGATTGTTCCTTTACCTCAAAGTGAAACTGTTCTGAAAAAAATTGCGATGAATTCCTGGTAAACATCAGTTTGGAGAAATGCCCACATCACTTCAGGTTGCCATGGGGGTAGAAGTTAAGAAAGGTTGGAAAATTAAATAGAAGCCCTTGAAACTGTTGAGTTGCAGTTTCAAATACCTCTCACAGAAGAAAGGATAAGCTGATGCTGAGAGGCATGGATAAGAGAATTGGAATTCTCCCAGAAAAAGGTCTATCTTTCCTGGAGGAAATGATGATGAGCAGAAGTAAAACTCTCTCTGGGAAAAATGTGTGAGATACAGAAATCCCTGGAATTCTGGATCATCAAGACTGTCATGACCTAAGAAAGTGGGAAATTTGTCGAGATGTGACTTGCTGGTGTTAATCAGATCTGAAAAACTCAAACAGATTGCAAATATTTTTGAAGTTTTGACCTCGTCTGACAGGAAGTAGTGAACCTCTCCTGAAGAGCTAGGAGTGATTGAGACTGTCCCTTTATGTGTGTATGTATTTGCCAGTAGTACAGTTCAGAGGGAAAGAATTCTGTAAGACATGTTCTCAGAGCAAAACTTAACTTTTCCTTCAGTTTGACGTATCAGTTGTCAGTTGCCTGTTATATATTGTTTAATTAGTGTTGACTTTAGTTTTGTTTGTTGCAGTAAAAGACTTAGAAATTGAATTTTTTGTCCTTTGCTTATCTCTGTTGTGTCATGAGGATTCCTTTCTTTTAAAACTTTGATGGTCTCCATGGAGATTCTTACACGCACTTGTTCAAAAAGGTTGTAAGGATAAATCCAGCAACTGCAGGCCATTCAATTTAACTTCAGCGGTGGGAAAGCTTTTAGAAAAGGTAATCTGGGTCAAAATTAATAGTCATATAGAAAAGTGTAAATTAATTAAGGAAAGCAAGCAGTAGATGTGATAAGGGAAAATCATGTTTCACTAATTTGATTTTTTGTGATGATTTAACAGAGAGGGTTGATGCGGGTTGTGTGGTTAATGTGGTGTATATGAAGTTGCCAAAGATGTTTGACAAAGTGCCATAAAATGCACTTGTCAGCAACGTTGAAAACCATGGAATAGAAGGAACAGTGAGAATATGTTTACAAAGTTGGCTGAGTGTCAGGACACAGAGAGAAATGGTGACTGTGTTTCAGAATGGAGGAAGGTACATAGTGGTGCTCTCCATGGGTCAATATTAGGACTCTTGCTTTTCTTGACCTATATCAAGGCAGAACACAATTGCAAAATTGCCATATGACACAAAACCTCATTTTGGGAGGAAGAATAAGGAGAGGCAATGAAGAATAAAGAGGAAAATTATAAAGGAGCTGCAGGATATGAGGAACCTGGAGAGTATAGGTGCGCAAATTGTTAAAGCCGGACGTCTAGATGGAGAATGTAGTTAATAAGGCATATGGGATTCTGGGCTTTAGAAATTGCAGCAGAGAGTACAAAATCAAGGGCGAATTATGGTGAACTTTTATGAAGCATTCAGCTTTAGTGTATTGTAAATAATTCTGGGAATTACACTTCAGTAAGGTTCATAGAACCCCTACAGTGCAGAATGAGACCATTAGGCACATCAAATTTGCACCGATACTTTGAAAGAGCACCCTACCTAGGGCCCACCAAACCTTTGGACACTAAGAGCAATTTAGCACACCCTATCCACTTAATCTGCACATCTACCGTGGGGCAGCACATGGGGCAGCACGGTAGCATGATGGTTAGCATAAATGCTTCACAGCTCCAGGGTCCCAGGTTCGGTTCCCGGCTGGGTCACTGTCTGTGCGGAGTCTGCACGTCCTCCCCGTGTTTGCGTGGGTTTCCTCCGGGTGCTCCGGTTTCCTCCCACAGTCCAAAGATGTGCGGGTTAGGTGGATTGGCCATGCTAAATTGCCCGTAGTGTCCTAAAAAGTAAGGTTAAGGGGGGGTTGTTGGGTTACGGGTATAGGGTGGATACGTGGGTTTGAGTAGGGTGATCATTGCTCGGCACAACATCGAGGGCCGAAGGGCCTGTTCTGTGCTGTACTGTTCTATGTTCTATGTTCTATCTCTAGACTGTGGGAGGAAACTGGAGCACCCGGAAGAAACCCATGCAAACACAGGGAGAGTGTGCAAACTCCACACAGTCACCCAAGATCGAAATAGAATCCAGGGCCCTGGCCCTGTGAGGCAGCAGTGCTAATCACTGTGCCACCTTGCCGCCATGCGCCGTCTTTCGGAAGGTTGCAAAAAAGATTTCCACGAATGGACCTGGGCCTTCAGTTGCATGGATATGTTGACAAAGCTGAGGCTGTTCTCCTTTAACTTGAGAGGAGATTGATAGACGTGCTCAAAATCATAAGAGTTCTGGACAGAGTGGTTAGGGAGAAACTATTCTCATTGCTTGAGTGGTCAATAATCAGGGGAGACCGACTGAATTTCAATGGCAAAAGAGTCAGAAACAACATGAAGAAAAAGGTTTTTATGCATAGACTGTGGTGGAGACAGATTCAATTATGGCTTTCAAAAGGGAATTTTATATTTATTCAAAGAGGGGGAAAAAATTGCAAGGCTATGGGGAACTGGCAGAGGATATTGGGATAAGCTGCACCGCTCTTAGAGAGCTAGCATGGATACAACGGGCTGAATGACCACCTTCGCTGTAACCATTCTGTCATTCTGTTGTAATTAATTAGCTAAATTTCTCTAAATTGCAGAAGTGTTAGTTCATTTAGCTTCTTAAGGCAGTGAATTTTATAGCAGCTTTAGTTCATTTAACTGGTCCACCTTGATACTTCATTTAATTGCTGTTAATAATTGATTTGATTAGCTGCTGGGCTACTTACATTTATATCATCGTTTTGTTTCCATGTTCCTTGAAGCATCTATATTATCGAAGCTTCCCAAATCTCTTTGATATTTGTTAAGAATATTGAAAATCAGTGCTGTAAGGTGCATTCTTTAAGTTTCAGATGTCAAAAATCCCTGTGTACATTGTCATGCCCTAATTTTCTCTAATTCTCGGTTTTGCCCAGCTCTGGGTTCAAAATTCTTCATCTCTTTGTTTGGTGTGTGGAGGAACATTTCGAAAATATTCACAAACTGCATACATTTCATGTAAATCAACAAGTAGCAGTTCAGAGATGAATGGCGAGATCTACCGGTCACATTGCACGGCGTGGTCGCTGGATGCTGGGAGATCCCACTTTGGGATTTACCCGGCTCGCCATGTCTCGGGAGACTTAACGCGATCATGCGAGATGTCACAATGTGAATCCTGTCCATTGTGGGTGGGATCACTTTCTGGCAAATCTGTATATTAGAGTGAGACAGCTAGTGGCACTCTAATATGCATTCCCGAGATCTAACCAAAGTGTGGGATCTAACCCCCCTGTCTTTGAGACCTCGTGCGAGCGCCATTCAGTGCTGGTCTCCACAAACAGGGACCATCAGATTAGTGGGGGTCTCCCAGGGGATTGGAGGCCTCTAGGTGCTTGCCCTATAGCACTGCTGATACTAACCGGGCAATCTAAGAATTCCTACAGTGCAGAAAGAGGCCATTCAGCCCAAAAGTCTGCACCAGCCCTTGGAAAGAGCACCCTACTTAAGACCAAATATCCATCCTATCCCCGTAACACAGTTTCCCGACATAACCTTTTTGACACTAAGGGGCAATTTAGCACAGCCAATCCACCTAACCTGCGCATCTTTGGAATGTGGGAGGAAACTGGAGGACCCGGAGCAAAACCCACACAGACACGGGGAGAAGGTGCAAACTCCACACAGTCACCGAGGCTGGATTTGAAACCAGAACCCTGGAGCTGTAAGGCCATTGTGCCAACTTGCCACCCTAGGTGGCACTGCCAAGGTGCCCAGTTGGAACTGCCAATGTACAGGGGCACTGCCAGGTTGGCATTTTACACACGGCGGAGATCGCGTTGGGGGTGCCCTGTGCAGAAGTGGGGGAGTTGTGGGGGGCCCAAGGACCCCTTATACATGAGTTGGGGCTTGGTGGGTTTGGGGTTGCGTCGGGGCTCGAGAGATTGGGACGCATCCCAATCTCTCCCTGCACTGAGTCCCGGTGAGTGGAGCTCCTTAGTGCAAGGAACGGGGCTGTGCATTCCCCACTGAGGCTCCCGATCTACCCAGATGGCCATTAGATTGTGGGATGTTTCTCAGCGCTCTGAATGCCGGGAAACACCCAGCTAATTGCGCTGCAGGACTCTGTCCCCATTCAGGTATATGGCCCCCTTCTGGTTCAGAATGTGTTATCAGCATTTCATTACTTTGTTTCCTGCAGGAAAGAGGAGAAAGATCCGAGGCAGTTGGAAGGAATTAAAGGAATGATGCACTGGGTCAAAGACAAATCTTCATTTATTGGGAAACATGCTCAGAAATCTGACAAGTGAGAACATTAAGAGCCCAAATTGAATGTGGACATTTGCTGAAATAGGGAATTTCCATACCTTTGGCATTGTACTTGCTTTGTACCCTTGACAGTTTTCAGGATTTTATTGATTCTGTTTTTCAAAAAAAAAAGACAATGGAAACAAAGGAGAGCTTGCCATCAGAAGGAAAAAGAACATTGAGCAGACAGAAAGAAATGTTCAAAAGCAGAAGTTTCCAATGAGACCTGTTGTCTGATGTCGTTGAAGCATGTCCACTTTGCATTCCACAAACCACAGGGGGTGCCCAAAGTGGAATCCATCAAAGCTTGCTTTTTCATCAATTGCTGAAAACAATACACAATACATTCATTATAAATACGTAGACCAGTCTAATTTGCATTTATTGCTCTGCATTTGATGCTTTCCCTCTTTCGCCACTCTTACTAATTTAAAGGCTTTCAACCACCGTGTCGGCATTTCTCTCCATCTTTTCTTTTCTCCACTGGAGGATTTGTAGTTGGCTCTTGTTTACAGTATTTCCGGAGGTATGTTGGGATCAGGCCCAAAATGTAGTAATTGTAAAGTTCCTTAACAGGGGATGGTGTAACAGCTATTCAGCGTTATAGCTTAGAAATATTATGTATAATCAATGACATCAAGGATGTCATTGATAAAAATCAAGGATAGGCAACAATTTTTCTCATTGTAACTGTGCTCTTCTTGTCTTCTTTAGTATGCAGCTAAAATATGATAAATGTTCAATTATTTAAGAATCAAATTTAATACGGATATCTCAGCTTGCTGGTAAACATAAATTTTTCATTGGCTTATGCTAGTCACCTAGCTTTTTAATCAACAAGAAATACAATAATCACTGAATATATTTGCCATTCAGTAAATAATTTAGGTGTGCATCTGATTTCAATTTTGCACTCATTGAGGCTAAAAGTATTAATTAATACAAACTTAATCACTCTTTGAATTTCTGTCATTCCATTTTTGCTGAGTCAGTTTAGTATCTTCTCTCAGAGATGGAAATATAGCCAATACCATTGATTTCAGAATGTGGCATCCTTCAATTTGAAGCCATCTTAGTTTGAATCTCAGTTTCTGCAAAGTAAAGGTATTACCAAATTTTAGCTTCAAAATGACACCGCATTACAGTTATTTCTTGTGCACTAACTGTGCGCCCAGTGAGGTGGGCAGTGTATGCACCTTTCTGTAAACTGACAAAAAATATGTTGATATTTTATGAAGAAGCAAAGTGATCCTAACTCAGCATAAATATTTTCTTAATGACATGTTGAAGAACTTTACAGATTTTAAGTGATCTCTAAAGTTCTTTTGTAATGCTCTAACTTTTGGGATATTTTTAAGAAACGGGCATCGCAGTCAAAAAACAGAAAAATTAATGCAACTGTCTGTTCCCTTGTATTCTGTCAACCCAGTCTGCTCTAATAATTAAGTCCAGTAGTCAGGCCACAAGAAGATGACTCTGACCCATTTTGGCTCTGTTGATTTACTTTCTTTTCACAAATTAGTGGGCAGCAGTATTTGCATTTGTACACTGGCCATAATTTCCGTAACTCCCCTATTTTCTTGCACTGAAATGCAACCGTGCTTTTCTCACCCAATCGTCTGGCTCAGGCTTGGTGAGAAAAGTGCATTGTAGTTCGTTCTTGAGGCTTTCAACCGAAAGTAGCGAAGTAATCGGGGGAAAGGAAGGCATCCCCCTTATATTTATGGCACTAACTTCTGCAATGCAGGTCATTTTAAAAGTCCAGCCACTGTTAGAAACCAGGGAGACATTAAATGTGTAAGGTAAGTGGATAGGATCAGGATACTGCGAGAATGGAGGATGGGGAGAAGGTTTGGCAGGAGTAGGTGTCAGGATTGGTTTTGAGGGTATGGTTAAGTCGAGGATTGGGGGGGTCGAGTGGCAAATGGGGTGGGTCGGGTTCTCAGTGGGGAGGGGGGTCTGGGTGCTCCATGGTGGGATGTGGTTGGGTGGGGGATTGAGTGGTCCATGAGGGAATTTGAGTGTTCTGGCTACCAGAAGGGCGTGGTCAAGCAGCCAACGAGGTGGGAGGAGGGTGATCAATAACGGAGATAATTGGTGACGATAGTCAGAGATATGGGGGGTAGCCTGGGAGACAGGAGGGCAGTTGGGGGTGGAGGGTGAATCGGGGTAGGGGATGTTGTGAGGGATCTGAGGGTTTGGGAGACAGTGGGAATGGTGGAGTGTAGTCTGGATGTTGAGAGGTTGGTTGAGGACGTGTGGGGGTGGGATGTAGTTGGTGGGGATTGAGGTGTAGTTGGGGTGTGGAAGCATATTTGCGGGATCAGTAGGAGGGATGGGGGCTATTGAGGGCATAATCAGAGAGGCGGGGAGATAGACGGGTGGGTGGAGGGTAGTCAGGAGGCTCGGAGTGGACAGGATGGGAAGATGGCTGGCGTTCCCTTGGGGTCAGAAAGGTCGTCAGAGTGGTGCACAGTTGGTGTGGTGGAGGGACAGCTGGGGAAGTGTGAGCATGTTCGGGGATGGGGAGGTGTGAGTTAGTTTTGGGTGTGAGGAAACCATCCCGAATTCTGTGATTTAAATTGGATTATCAGATGGTTCCCAGTGGAGGGTAATTTCTCAAAAGAAGCTTAAACTTCCTGGGCAATTGCTCTCTAATCCTTACATGGGAATTTCAGGACTCTTGAGCGTATGTTTAAGGTAGCCACCACCCCCCCTTCCCCCACCCACCTCCCCCATCCAATGCGAAGGCACATATGTTTATCAAGCTGATTTAGAGACCTGATCCCATTTGCATCCCTTTAAGTTTTGTATGAATGTCTAGTTCTGGTTTTGATTGATTGGTTAGATACAATGATAAAATTACTGAAGAGCCTGAAATCACTGCATCTTACAGAGCATATAAAGCAGAACGTCTCCAGATTAATTTGACAGCTGCATTTATGTGAAATAATAACTAGTTTCTGGAACAGTATGCTGTTGTTATTAATATTCACATGAAATGTAGTATTATACTTAATTACATTCCCAATTTAAGTTAGGTAGTAAAAGTTTGTTGGGACCTGTCATGTACGACTGCATTGCTTATTAACTCTCTCCATATTAATGACTAAAAAATAGTCTCTACATACTGATCCATTATTCAGTCATAAAAAAACATACTGAGATGCATGAAGGCAATGAGCAGTGCAGATGTGGATAATTCCCAGCTAGATATAATTAGACCATTAAATATGTATGTTTCTGCAATCTATTTCCCAATTAATGATGGCATAAAAAATAAAATGTTCAGCTTTTGGATGCTGTCTCAGGAAGGGAGAGTCAGTACACCACAACCAAAGTTTCCCTTTATCCACTGTGCTTATTACTCCCTGAAAGAACTTGAATAAAGTAGCCCAGCAAGATTTCCCTTTCACAAAACCATGTTGAATCTTTCTCATTGTATTTTGGCTTTCTAAATGTCCTGCTGCTTTCTCCTTTCTTGAATCTTCCAATCTGCTGGGATCTTTTCAGAATCTAGGGAATTTTTGAAGATCACAACCATTCCACCTACTATCTCTACAGCCACGTCGTTTCAACCCTCATCTTTAGTTCTAAAAGTTTCAAACATGGACGAAAGAGTTGAACTCAAGAGGTGAGGTGAGAGTGAGTACCCTTGACATCAAAGCTGAATTTCACCCAGTATAGCACCAATTAAATCTGACAAAATTGAAGTCAAGGAAATTGGGAGGGGAAACTCTGAACTTTTGGAGTCATGCCTCACACAAAGGAAGATGGTTGAGGTTGTTTGAGGCTAATCATATCACTCTCAGGATATTATTACAGTGGTTCCTTAGTGTAGTCTCCTGGGTTAACCGTCTTCAGTAGTTTTGTCAATGGCCTTCCTTCCATTATAAGGTCACAAGTGGGGATGTTTGCTGATGATTGCACAATGTTCAGTATCACTCTGAACATCTCAGGTACTGAAGCAATCCATCCCAAAATATTCAGCAAGGCTTGGACATCAGAGGCTTGGGCAGGAAATGGCTATCTTCAACAGAAGAGAACCTGGCCACCTTTTCTTGGCTTTCGATGACATTATCATCACTAAATTCCACTATCAGCATGCTTGGCGGGGGTTACCAGAAACTGAACTTGACCAGCCATGTCAATATTGTCGTTACAAACGAAGTTCAGAGGCTGTGAATTCTGAGGTGAGTAACTCACCTTCCAATTGTCGAAGCCTATTCATCATCAACAAGGTACAAATCAGGGGCGGGATTCTCCCCTACCCGGCGGGACGGGGGGGTCCCGGCGTAGGGGAGTGGCGCCAACCACTCCGGGTTCAGGCCTCCCCAAAGGTGCGGTATTCTCCACACCTTTGGGGGCTAGCCCTGCGCCGGAGCGGTTGGCACCACGCCGACTGGCGCAAAAACCGGCACCAGCGGCCTTTCAGGCCCGCCGCCCGGCAGCGGGGCTGGCCGAAAGGCTTTCGCCGGTTCGCGCATGCACCGGCGGTGACGTCAACGGCGTCAACGTGGCGGCGGCGGAGGAGAAAGAGCACTGGCCCTCACCCTGATCGGGGGCCCGGTCGCACCGCCAATCCAGCCGCCACCAGAGGTGGTTCAAACCTCGGCGGCGGGAGAGGCCTCCCAGCGGCGGAACTTCGGCCCATCGCGGGCCGGAGAATCGCCGCAGGGGCCTCGCCGATCGGAGTGGCGTGATTCCCGCCCCTGCCACTTCCTGGGTGGCGGAGAATCTCTGCCATGGCAGGGGCGGGATTTTCGGCAGCCCCAGGCGATTCTCCGACCCTGCTGGGCGTCGGAGAATTTTGCCCCAGGAGTGCGATAAAATAACCTCCACTTTCCCAGATAATTGTGGGTCCAATAACACTCAATATGCTCAATATCATCTAAGGCAAAGCAACCTGTTTGCTGGGCAACCCATCCACCAACTTAATTATTCATTCTTTCACAGTGGCAGCAGTGTGGACCCAGGGACAAGATGCATTGCAGCAACTCACTGAAGCTTCTTCGACAGCACTTTCCAAACGTTCAACCTCTACCACTCAGAAAAACAAGGGCAGCAGCCACATGGGCAACAATGCTGTTTTTGCCATTGATGCTCCTATTCCATTAAATTAGTTTTTTAAAATTGTATGTGTTACATTCAGTACTATCAACTAGCTCATTAATATAGATTGTAAATAACTTGAGGGCCAAACATTGATCATTGAGTTATCCCTCATATTACACCCTGCCAACCTAAAAATGATCTGTTTATTCATATTCTTTGTTTTCTGTGCATGAATCAACCCTTGATCCATGCAAATATATTAACCCAATCCCATGAGCCCTATTGTTGCATACTCTTTTCAAAAATCAAATAGACTACATCCACTGGTTCCTCCCTATCCAGTGTGATACTGTCTAAATAACTCTAATAGATTTGTCAAAAATAGGTCTTGCATAAAACCTTACTGACTCTCCCTGATCATATTGTGATTTTCATGTTAAGTGAGTCATGAAAACACCAGAAATAACATGTTAAAGAAGGGGAAGTCTCCGGGAACTTTCCAGCCAACTAAGATAAAACTTTGGAATGTTTCAGCAGATCAGCCCTGGTGTTAATGAGAGCATTATCTGCTTGCACATATTTGTGTACCCTTTGTTACTTTTGGAATTTTTTTTAACGGAGTTAATCAGTGTACTATTTACGACTTACATATATCCACCAAACTGTGAAAAAGGTCAACCAGAACTTGGTACTATTGAGCAATGCCAATTTTGCGCTCGCCCGTTTAACGTTAGATAATTTTTTATTGTAACAATTTTCTCATTTATTTTTAAGCATGGTCAATTTTTCTTTGTTGAATTCAATTTCTGTTATATTATTAACTGACTGTTTTGAATCTTGGAAACATTCTTATTGTTGTGGAAATTGCTCAATGCATCAGTTTTAAAGAATGTTGTCAATCATTGTGTCCTTGTCAGTCACTACTGACACCTCTAAATTTAGTCTTAACAATGATTTACAGTAGATGAATATGATGTCTTTTATCTAATTCTTGGCACGTAAATCATCATGTAATTAGCCTTAATGACAGCAATCTTACATTAACTGGATAAGTTCTGTGGATGATTAATAATCACCATCAAAACTTCTCCATGTCCATTTTTGCCAAGTGACACACACTCATTATGTAAATAAGTTTTCTATACCAGTGTGCTCTCCCTTTTATTTTTACTGATATTATTTGACATTAGTTAACCCATTTTTCCAGGTCCTTTTGAAAGCTGGCAACAATCCCCTACATTGGTCATTTATCCACAATTTTTTCTTCTCCTCAGCAAGCTTTTTAATACTGTATATATCTTCATCTATATCCTTTTTTAAGTAGTTGATTTATCAGAAGACGAGGAACAAGACCCTGGAGAGCTCCATTAGTTGCTTCTGCAATATAACCTTTTTCTTGAGCCACCTCTTTATGCATTCTGTTGAAGAGTCATTTTCAATCAAGCTTGCTACTTTATCAGAATTTAGGCTTGATATTGTACTCTGAAAGAATCCAAGTACATTAACTGTGTAACAGTCATCCACTAATTCTGTATGGAATAAATCAATAGAATTTTGTCGAAATTGAAACAGCCTGACTTTCTATTCTGGCAACAAGGCAATTCATTGATAGCATTTTTTGCTCAAACTGATCTACATTTTCCAATTTGCGTCTCAATCATTTTCTGGACATCAGTTACCCTACATCACTCGCGAATAACTAAAATCTGAAACAAAAATCTTTTGAGTGAAGCGGTCTGCTCAGAATCTTATTGAACATTTACATTTCAGCAGTGAAATTAAAATTTTGGACATTATGCCCAAGAGTTCTATTATTTTGCAAAATGCTGAAAAATGTCTTCTTGGCAGCATATGTTGAAGATCTAAGTGCAACATAAATAGATGACATGTAATGTATTCATATGACATTCCTGTGACTGTTTTTAAACAGCTGCATTAACCTACTTATTGTGAATGTCTCTTTACCTCTATTTAGACGAGGGAATATCATGAAGGCATTTAGTGTTCATCTATTATTATTGCAAGCAGCAGTGTCTCTGCTGTAATGATCAAAATAACATGAAATAATCAGATGACATTTTATTCAAGACCAGTTCCAGCGTATTAATGATACGGGAGGATAACCGGTCCAAACTGAAACATGTGACGATGCAATCATAAGGAAGACAATAATTTACCATGAAATTCAAAATAAACCATCCACTAAATGAAACATTTTTAAACAAAATAGCTGTGGATAATATATTTTCAAATGCTCAATTCACCAGATGACAATAAGTTCTTTGAAGCTTTGTCGATTACAATGTTCAGAATCATGGGTTACCATTTTACGGGACCTCAAGGTGCAAGCTGGAAGGCAGGTGAGCTGAAAAATCAGGAGAGAAAGCAGCGGCTGAATGGCTGTTGTCTTCCTGCCATTACGGCATTTTACCGGCAGCAGGGTAGACGGCAGACTGCCCACATAACCAGAAGGAATTGTACTTGTATAGCCAATTGAAGGCTTCTTCCCACTGTCACTGGCGTTTAACCAGTGACTGTTAGGACCTCTGCCATGTTTGAAGACTGCCTGCTAAACCCTGGCCCAGTTGTCGCCGGGAAGGGAGACTAGATTGGCGTGAACTTCTCCAGCGCTGTGCTGGCCCCCTATGGGGGCCAGAATCGGTAGTGCCCCCCCCCCACCACCCCATCTTCACTCACCAGGGCCAGATGCACAACTAATCCCAGCCCACAGAGATTTATGCATGGGTGGTGTCTATGCTGCTTCTCCGAGCTGGGTGAATTCCCAACAGTGATTACCACAGGCCAGCCCTGACAGAACCCCATTATTGCGAGATTAACATAGAACGATACAGCGCAGTACAGGCCCTTCGGCCCTCAATGTTGCACCGACATGAAAAAAAAAACTAAAGGCCATCTAACCTACACTATGCCATTATCATCCATATGCTTATCCAATAAACTTTTAAATGCCCTCAATGTTGGCGAGTTCACTACTGTTGCAGGTAGGGCATTCCACGGCCTCACCACTCTTTGCGTAAAAAACCCACCTCTGACCTCTGTCCTATATCTATTACCCCTCAATTTAAGGCTATGTCCCCTCGTGCTAGCCACCCCCATCCGCGGGAGAAGGCTCTCGCTGTCCACCCTATCTAACCCTCTGATCATTTTGTATGCCTCTATTAAGTCACCTCTTAACCTTCTTCTCTCTAACGAAAACAACCTCAAGTCCATCAGCCTTTCCTCATAAGATTTTCCCTCCATACCAGGCAACATCCTGGTAAATCTCCTCTGCACCCGTTCCAAAGCTTCCACGTCCTTCCTATAATGAGGCGACCAGAACTGTACGCAATACTCCAAATGCGGCCGTACTAGAGTTTTGTACAACTGCAACATGACCTCATGGCTCCGGAACTCAATCCCTCTACCAATAAAGGCCAACACACCATAGGCCTTCTTCACAACCCTATCAACCTGGGTGGCAACTTTCAGGGATCTATGTACATGGACACCGAGATCCCTCTCCTCATCCACACTACCAAGAATTTTACCATTAGCCAAATATTCCGCATTCCTGTTATTCTTTCCAAAGTGAATCACCTCACACTTCTCCACATTAAACTCCATTTGCCACCTCTCAGCCCAGCTCTGCAGCTTATCTATGTCCCTCTGTAACCTGCAACATCCTTCCGCACTGTCTACAACTCCACCGACTTTAGTGTCGTCTGCAAATTTACTCACCCATCCTTCTGCGCCCTCCTCTAGGTCATTTATAAAAATGACAAACAGCAACGGCCCCAGAACAGATCCTTGTGGTACGCCACTCGTAACTGAACTCCATTCTGAACATTTCCCATCAACTACCACTCTCTGTCTTCTTTCAACTAGCCAATTTCTGATCCACATCTCTAAATCACCCTCAATCCCCAGACTCCGTATTTTCTGCAATAGCCGACCGTGGGGAACCTTATCAAACGCTTTACTGAAATCCATATACACCACATCAACTGCTCTACCCTCGTCTACCTGTTCAGTCACCTTCTTAAAGAACTCGATAAGGTTTGTGAGGCATGACCTACCCTTCACAAAACCATGCTGACTATCCCTAATCATATTATTCCTATCTAGATGATTATAAATCGTATCTTTTATAATCCTCTCCAAGACTTTACCCACCACAGACGTTAGGCTCACCGGCCTATAGTTACCGGGGTTATCTCTACTCCCCTTCTTGAACAAAGGGACCACATTTGCTATCCTCCAGTCCTCTGGCACTATTCCTGTAGCCAATGATGACCTAAAAATCAAAGCCAAAGGCTCAGCAATCTCTTCCCTGGCTTCCCAGAGAATCCTAGGATAAATCCCATCCGGCCCCGGAGGCTTATCTATTTTCACCTTGTCCAGAATTGCCAACATTTCTTCCCTACGCACCTCAATGCCATCTATTCTAATAGCCTGGGTCTCAGCATTCTCCTCCACAATATTATCTTTTTCTTGAGTGAATACTGATGAAAAGTATTCATTTAGTATCTCGCTTATCTCCTCAGCCTCCACACACAACTTCCCACCACTGTCCTTGACGGGCCCTACTCTTACCCTAGTCATTCTTTTATTCCTGACATACCTGTAGAAAGCTTTTGGGTTTTCCTTGATCCTACCTGCCAAAGACTTCTCATGTCCCCTCCTTGCTCGTCTCAGCTCTCTCTTTAGATCCTTCCTCGCTTCCTTGTAACTATCAAGCGCCCCAACTGAAACTTCATGCCTCATCTTCACATAGGCCTCCTTCTTCCTCTTAACAAGAGATTCCACTTCTTTGGTAAACCACGGTTCCCTCGCTCGACCCCTTCCTCCCTGCCTGACTGGTACGTACTTATCAAGAACATGCAATAGCTGTTCCTTGAACAAGCTCCACATATCCAGTGTGCCCAACCCTTGCAGCCTACTTCTCCAACCTACACATCCTAAGTCATGTCTAATGGCATCATAATTGCCCTTCCCCCAGCTATAACTCTTGCCCTGCGGGGTATACTTATCCCTTTCCATCACTAACGTAAAGGTCACCGAATTGTGGTCACTGTTTCCAAAGTGCTCACCTACCTCCAGATCTAACACCTGGCCTGGTTCATTACCCAAAACCAAATCCAATGTGGCCTCGCCTCTTGTTGGCCTGTCAACATATTGTGTCAGGAAACCCTCCTGCACACATTGTACAAAGAACGACCCATCTAATGTACTCGAACGATATCTTTTCCAGTCAATATTTGGAAAGTTAAAGTCTCCCATAACAACTACCCTGTTACTTTCGCTCTTTTCCAGAATCATCTTCGCCATCCTTTCCTCTACATCCCTAGAACTATTAGGTGGCCTATAGAAACTCCCAACAGGGTGACCTCTCCTTTCCTGTTTCTAACCTCAGCCCATACTACCTCAGAAGAAGAGTCCCCATCTAGCATCCTTTCCGCCATCGTAATACTGTCCTTGACTAGCAGCGCCACACCTCCCCCTCTTTTGCCCCCTTCTCTGAGCTTACTAAAACACCTAAACCCCGGAACCTGCAACAACCATTCCTGTCCCTGCTCTATCCATGTCTCTGAAATGGCCACAACGTCGAAGTCCCAGGTACCCACCCATGCTGCCAGTTCCCCTACCTTATTTCGTATACTCCTGGCATTGAAGTAGACACACTTCAAACCACCTACCTGAACACTGGCACCCTCCTGCGAAGTCAAATCTGTGCTCCTGACCTCTATACTCTCAATCTCCCGTACCCCAAAACTACAATCCAGGTTCCCATGCCCCTGCTGAATTAGTTTAAACCCCCCCAAAGAGCATTAACAAATCTCCCCCCCAGGATATTGGTGCCCCTCAGGTTCAGATGTAGACCATCCTGTCTATAGAGGTCCCACCTTCCCCAGAAAGAGCCCCAGTTATCCAGAAATCTGAATCCCTCCCGCCTGCACCATCCCTGTAGCCACGTGTTTAATTGCTCTCTCCCCCTATTCCTCATCTCACTATCACGTGGCACGGGCAACAACCCAGAGATAACAACTCTGTTTGTTCTCGCTCTGAGCTTCCATCCTAGCTCCCTAAAGGCCTGCCTGACATCCTTGTCCCCTTTCCTACCTATGTCGTTAGTGCCAATGTGGATTACGACTTGGGGCTGCTCCCCCTCCCCCTTAAGGACCCGGAAAACACGATCCGAGACATCACTTACCCTTGCACCTGGGAGGCAACATACCAAACGTGAGTCTCTCTCGCTCCCACAAAATCTCCTATCTGTGCCCCTGACTATTGAGTCCCCAATTACTAATGTTCTACTCCTTTGCCCCCTTCCCTTCTGAGCAACAGGGACAGACTCCGTGCCAGAGGCCCGTACCCCATGGCTTACCCCTGGTAAGTCGTCCCCCCCACAAATATCCAAAACGGTATACTTGTTACTCAGGGGAACGACCGCAGGGGGTCCCTGCACTGACTGCTTCTTCCCAGTCCCTCTTACAGTTACCCATCTATCTCCAGTCTTTGGTGTAACTACTTCCCTGAAGCTCCTATCTATGACCCCCTCTGCCTCCCGAATGATCCGAATTTCATCCAGCTCAAGCTCCAGGTCCCTAACACGGTTTTTGAGGAGCTGGAGTTGGGTGCACTTCCCACAGATGAAATCAGCAGGGATACTGACGGCGTCCCTCACCTCAAACATTCTGCAGGAGGAGCATTGTACTGCCTTCCTTGACATCACCTCTAGATTTAAAAAAAAAACAAGAAAAAGAAAAAGAAAGGAAGAGCTTACCTGATATTACCTCAAACCCTGCTCCCGTTGAAAGTTAAGCAAATTTAAAGGCACTCACTCACCTTCACGACAGGCCCCTGCTCCCGCTTCCCAACCACCGTAGGGTGGGAAACACTCACGAAGTTTTTCTGGTTTAACTGTCAGTTGCCAACAGCCCTTCCACAAACCACCTTCAACTTAGGCTGACCGGACTGCACGTATGCAAATTCCCCCAGAACAGCTGATCAGTAGCTTTGCTCTGCTGCCCTCTGCTGGATTCCCACAGAACATTTTTGCGACTCCTGAAACAGCCAAGACGGGGGGCGGGATTTTCTGAAATGGAGGCAGAGTGTCCGCGCCGTGGTGAATGCTAGGGCACTACCGATTCTGACCCGCATAGGCGCTGGAGCGGTTCACGCCACTCTAGTCTCCCTTCCCGGAGACAACTGGGGGCCGCGCCAACTCACACATGCACCATGGTGCCGCGCCAACCCGCGCATACACAGTGGCACCCGCAGGGGACTTCCTCAACGTGACAGCCCCAACGTAACATTTTGCGGGGGTTCAGGGTCCGACTGCGTAACAAAATAGGGCCGGGGTGGAGAGGCCGGGCCGCCAATCGGTGGGCACCAATCGCGGGCCAGACCTCATTGGAGGGCCCCCCCGTGAAGGATCCCCCTTCCCCCCCCCCCCCCCCCCCCCACAGGCCACCCCCCCCAACCCTGCGCGCAGAGTTCCCGCCAGCTGCGAGCAGGTGTGGATGGTGCCGGCGGGACTCTGCCATTTCCGCGTGGCCGCTCGACCCATCAACGCTGGAGAATCAGCGGCCTAGCCGCAGACAGCGGCCCACGGCCGGCGCTGCGCCAAACGTGCCGGCGCAAATGGTGCCGATTCTCCGCTCCTTGGAGAATCGTGTGCCAGCGTCGAGGTGTCGTGGCCCGGTTGCGGGGATGCTCCGGCCCGGCGCGGGGCTCGGAGAATCCCACCCAGGGTTTACACTGGGTTTTCCGACCCAGGAAGGTGCCGTTGCCGTCCTCACAAAATCCTGGCTATGGTGGGTGTAATCTGAGTGGTCACATGATGTTGCGGCAGCTTAAAGGGTCACGTATCAGAAGCATGGGAGTTCTCCCTGGAGCACCTGCAGAGTGGAAGCATGTAAGAGCTGTTCAGATGACTTAGTAAACTATTGATGTTATAACTGGTTGTCAGTCATGAAAGCCCAGCACTTCTACATGGAATGGCTGTTGTCTTCCTGCTATTATGGCATTTTACCAGCAGCAGGGTAGATGGAAGACTGCCCACATAACCAGAAGGAATTGTACTTGTATAGCCAATTAAAGGCTTCTCCCCACTGTCACTGCCATTTTACCAGTGACTGTTGTGACCTCTGCCATGTTTGAAGACTGCCGGCTAAACCCTGGCGGCACTGTTGTTTTTGGAAAACCCATCTGATCATGGTAATACCCCCACCTCAAGGAGTTGGCAATATGGCAAAAGGGCTTTGGCGCATCGACTCGCTCGTGTTCGACAAAAACATTGCGAACAACTGGGCCAATTTTGGAATGGAGTGGCACTTCTACTGCTGTACTTGCTTATCTGACAAATCAAAAAGGTACAAACCTACACCTTACAAAATCATTAGGGGCTGGTTTAGCACAGGTCTAAATAGCAGGCTTTGAAAGCAGACCATGGCAGGCCAGCAGCGCAGGTTCAATTCCCGTACCAGCCTCGCTGAACAGGCGCCGCCGGAATGTGGAGTAACGGAATGTTACTCACTTTGTCGTGGTTTGATTATTTTTTTTAATGTTTTTATTTTCCAATTAAGGGGCAATTTAGTGTGGATAATCCAATTTACCAGCATTACCAGCCTCCCCGAACAAGCACCGGAATGTGGTGACTAGGGGCTTTACACAGTAACTTCATTTGAAGCCTACTTGTGACAATAAGCAATTTTCATTTTCATTTCATTCATCGACCGGCTCCAAGGCCATTAAGAATTTTGAATTGTTTGTCTTTCAAAATCAACTCAAATTACTCTTCAATAAGTTTTAAAACATTCGCCTGCCAGTGACGAACATATGCTGGTCTCCTTCATCATTGAGGATGTAGATATTTGTGGAGACTCCTCCTACAGTGAGATAGACATAGACATAGAAATTACAGTGCAGAAGGAGGTCATTTTGCCCATCGAGTCTGCACTGGCCCGCACCTCCAGCCTATCCCAGTAACCCCACTTAACCTTTTTTTGGACACTAAGGGCAATTTATCAGGGCCAATCCACCTAACCTGCCCATCTTTGGACTGTGAGAGGAAACTGGAGTACCCAGAGGAAACCCACGCAGATACTGGGAAAACATGCAGACTCCGCACAGACAGTGATCAAAGCAGGGAATGGAACCTGGGACCTTGGAGCTGTAAAGCAACTGTGCTGACCACTGTGCTACCGTGCCACCCACAGCACGGTAATACTGTTTATTTGTCCATCACCATTCATGGCTGGATGTGGCAGGACTGCTTAGATCTCATGTGTTTGTTGTGGAATCACTTATCTCTGTCTATTACTTGCTGCTTACGTTGTTTGGCACACAAGTAGCCATGTGTTGTAGCTTCACCAGATTGACGCCTCATTTTGAGGTATAGAATAATGAAAAGTACAGCACAGGAACAGGTCCTTCAGCCCTCCAAGCCTGCACCAACCATGCTACCCGTCTAATCTAAAACCTTCTACACTTCCGGGGTCCATATCCCTCTATTCCCATCCTACTTATGTAAGTCGCCCCTTAAATGTCACTATCCTACCTGCCTCCACCACCTCCTCCGGCAGCGAGTTCCTCTGTGTAAAAAAACTTGCCTTGCACATCTCATCTAAACTTTGCCCCTCGCACCTGAAATCTATGTACCCTAGTAACTGACTGTTCCATCCTAGCAACAAGCTTCTGACTATCCACTCTGTTTATGCCCTTCATCATTTTGTAGACTTCTATCAGGTCGCCCCACGACGTCCGGCGTTCCAGTGAGAACAAACCAGGTTTCTCCAACCTTTCCTCATAGCAAATGCCCTCCATACCAGGCAACATCCTGGTACACCTTTTCTTATCCCTCTCCAAAGCCTCCACATTCTCTGGTAGCGTGTTGACCAGAATTGAACACTATATTCCAAGTATGGCCTAATTATGGTTCTATACAGCTGCAGCATTACGTGCCAATTTTTATACTTAATGCCCTGGCTGATGAAGGCAAGCATGCTGTATGCCTTCTTGACTACCTTCTCCACCTGCATTGCACTTTCAGTGATCTGTGGGCCTGTTCGCCCAGATCCCTCTGCCTGTCAATACTCTTAAGGGTTCTGCCATTTACTGTATATTTCTCACCTGTATTAGACCTTCCAAAATGCATTGCCTCACATTTGTCCAGATTAAATGCCATCTATCATCTCTCCGTCCAAGTCTCCACCCTATTTATATCCTTCTGTATCCTCTGACAGTCCTCATCACTACCCACAATTCCAGAAACCTTTGTGTCGTCTGCAAACGTACTGATCAGATCAGTTACATTTTCCTCCAAATCATTTATATATACTACAAACAGCAAAGGTCCCAGCACTGATCCCTGCGGAACACCACTAGCCATAGCCCTCCTTTCCGAAATGGATCCTTCCACTGCTATGACCGAGCCACTTCTGTATCCATCTTGCCATCTGAACCCATGTGACTTCACTTTTTGTACCATGAGGAATGCCTGGTGTTGCTCCTGCCATGCCCTCATGCACTTTTTATTCAACCAGGGTTGGTCCACTGACTTGAAGGTAATGGTAGACTGTGGGATATGCCGGAGCAGGACATTGCAGCTTGTGGTTGATTTCAATCCTGCTGCTGTTGATGGTCCACAGCGATTCATGGATGCTCAGTCTTGAGTTGCTAGATCTGTTTGAAGTCAATTGCATTTAGCACAGCGATAATACTACACAATACAATGGACAATATCCTCAATTTGAAGTTGTGTTTGAATGGAATGGTAAACAACATTTGGTCTTGTACAACTCCTATTTCGGATGTTTTGAATTTGACTGCCTGCCAGATATGAAGAATAAGACAGTAATAGTCAAGCTCATGAGACACTTTGCCACATATGGCATCCCTCAGAGGCTGATAATGGGCAATGCCAATTTGTCTGCACTGAGTTCAGAAACTTTGCATGCACATGAGATTATGAACATATCACAGTCAAGAATGGGAAGTATGCTCAACCAAGCATCTTCCAGAGAAATGTGTCCGTGATCACACAGATGATTATGCCGCATTTTGGAACCTGCAAAATATTCAAAGATGGGTCTGCCCTCGTCAGCAGAGCGACTGTTCTCCCGGCGTACTGGGACCACAATTCCTACTCCCGAGCCTCCCTTGCAGAATATCAAAACCAATGTGAGTGGTGCCTTCATGGAGCACCAATTCAGGGGCAAAAGGCACAATGATCATAATGTCCACTGACTTGGCCCTCTAACACTACGTCAAATGGTTAGGATGCAAACCACACAGGGCCATGGTAAATTGGCAGTGGTTCACAGTCATGTCCCACAGCTGACCAGTTAAGTGGTAGCCTTAGTCATTGCCCACTATGTAAGAAATCGATGCAACCTACTACAGGTATTAGAACCAGCACCAGCAAATGCCCTAATACCCCAGTCATTCCACTTACAACGCACCTCCCCACACCAGCGGAAATTAATACTCCTCCAGAGCCTCCATTGGGTACATCGAAGGAATGCCCCAGGTCATCCTCAACTGAAGACACCAGTTCGAGAGTCAATTGGTATAATCACATGCTCAGGGTGTATGACCAAACCAAGGACAAGATTCCAGGACTCTGTACTGAACTAGTTGACAACGGTCTTCACCTTTTTAAAACAACAAAAAATGGGGCTTAATCAACGTTCCACCCGATGTTAATAGTTATATGTTGTTAGCCTGTTCAATCATGAAATGGTTTGTACACAGTTACTCTTCATGCACCCTGTTACATTTGAGTATCACCAGTTGATCCAACTTAAATGGGGAAGATGTAGACTGAGTGGTTATGAGATGATGTGATGACATTGCTACTTAATGGGCCACATGTCGGAAGTGCAGGAATTCTCCAACAGGCAGAGTTACAGCTTGCAAGAGCTGCTCAATGTACTTACAAACTATTGTTGTTATAAATCCTTGGTCGCTAGCCATCAGAACCCAATACCTCTACAATGGACAAGAAGTTCAACACATAGTTTTTCCGTGTGAAAATAGCATCAGACTTCAGGGGTGGGATTCTCCGACCCCCCCCCGCGGGGCTGGGGAATCACCTGGGAGGGGGGGGGGCGTGAATCCTGCCCCCGCAGGCTGCCGAATTCTCCAACGCTGGAGTTTTGGCGGGGGTGGGAACCGCGCCGGGTCAGTCGGTAGCTGCTGGCAGTGGCCCCCTCCCCGGCGATTCTCCAGCCCATGATGGGCCAAGTGGCCTCCCGTTTTCGGCCGGTCAAGCCGGTATAAATTAGACCTTTAGTACTTAACTGCAGGACCTGGCTCTGCGGGTGGCCTCCGGGGTCCTCAGCGGGAGGGGGGGGGGAGTCAAGGGGGGGGGATCTGGACCCGGGGGGAGGTTACCCCACGGTGGCCTGGTCCGCGATCGGGGCCCACCGATCCGCAGGAGGCCCTGTACCACGGGTGGACTCTTTCCCTCCGCACCAGCTGCTGTGGACCTCCGCCATGGCTGGTGCGGAGACGAACCCCCCTGCTCATGCGCTGGGATGACGCCAGCACACGTTGGCGCTCCCGCGCATACGCCAACTCGCGCCGGCTGGCGGAGGCCCTTCGGCACCAGTTGGAGTGGCACCAAGCCCCTTCCACGCTGGTTGGCATGGTGCCAACCCCACCGCTGCAGGCCTTGCCTCTGAAGGTGCAGAGGATTCCGCACCTTCCGGGCGGCCCGATGCCGGAGTGGTTCACGCCCCTCCTCGGCCCCGGGACCGCCCGCCCCGCTGGGTAGGGGAAAATCCCGCCCCAGATCTTTCACTATTATCCATTGACGCTCTCAACCTTTAGTAATTTAAGGTGCCCACTTGAAATACAAATTAGGCTCCTTGAACATATTTTTCTGGCTTTGAGACCATTTGGGCACAAGTGGAAAGTCTTCTGAATATTTTCTCAGTTTCAAGTCAAAGTTAGTTTTAGACTTGGAATGTAGCAGAAAAGTTTTAGTTTGCTGCCCTTAATAGAAACCATCCAATAAAAAGATACATTAGATGGCATCTGTTGAAAACACTTGTGTGCATTAATCGTTGGTGTTCAGTTGGAAATTATCCCCATAATCTTTGAGAATTTCAGAGCACTATCAACATGAATTTACGCTGCAATCCTACAGTGCTGAGAAAAATAATCTTCCCCACGGTGTCTGACCACTGAAGCAACTGGATGGTTATTTACAGGTGCTGCCAGCTAGGAATCAATAATGAGGGGGTTCTACCTCATTCCTAAATTTGGAGACCAAGAATTACGATTGCCACAATCTCACACCAAATCCAATACCTTTATTAAGATGTTTAAACAGTTTCGATAAGATCATACAATTGCACCTTCGGTGGTCGATCCGAGATGATTGTCGATTTGGAGTGATCTTTAACTGAGATCGTCATGCTTGGTTCATTGGGTCTCTTCCCATTGATTCATATTTTCTGTTTTATTTCTTCTGCCTTTTTTCTTGAGGATCATTGACTGAACGCTTCACTGATATGCACATAGAGCACCCTGATTGGTTTATGTCAATTAGAATATTCCCAAATTGTCTTCCATGGGCTTAGCTCTGTCAGGACCTTCCTCCTAACCCGCTGTGATTTCCTTTAATCAGACTCCACTAATTTCAATCAGCTTGCTGTGATTAGCTGTTCTATTCAATTCAGCAGTGCTCAATAGAGTGGAGTGCTAATTTGTGGCTGCAGCTTGTCGGCCTCTAGAGTGTCAATCCCGACCCCTGTGAATCTAACACCATTTTACCATTTTCCATTGGAATCAACCGTGCTCCACATTGTGCTGGTGCTAACTCCTCAATGGTTCGCAGAATCAGTCCAGGTGCGACACCAGCTTTGCTGTCATAGAAGACCACGAATCCTGCATCACCATTTAGTCTCAGGAACAGAAAATCCCACCACTTGTGTTAACTTTAGTAAGACAATGTAGTTAATAGGAGGAGCCAGGGGCTGAAGCAATTCGGTGTAGAAATTTGGAGTTCAGTTAAAGATGGCCTGTGAACAGACGAGCAGCTTCTCTCAAAACAGTTTAGTTGAACAAATTTAGGTTGGCACAGGAAATAATCTATAAACTGGTTTTCTGAAGGACCTCTTTGAAAGCAGTTTATCCAAGATATCTCTTTCCAGCAAGTATTCCTGGGTTGGCCGACTGTATTTTAAAAGTGCATTTTGACCTGAGATGGGTTTTGCTTGAGCTGAGATAAAAGATTGGAATTAGGATTTAGTGTTCCATTGTATTTGTTAAGCATTGTCTAACTGGTAATTGTAAGCTATTTTATTTAAAGTTAGTAATACTGTTTGTTTTAATATACCATGGGCAGGATTCTCCCTTCTGTGGATTAAGTCCCACGCCCGCCGGAAAACGGGTGAGAGTCACTCCGGTCTTTTTCCTCGACGATTCTCCATTTTCCAGGGGGCTAGCAGAGCCCCAGGCCTGTGTCCCGCAGCTCTGGCTGCCGGCAGAGCCCTGCTAACCAGACCACACGGCCGTCCATGCACATGGCAGCCGCAAGCGGGTCAATGCATGCGCGCGGTGGCTCACCTCGCCATGGGCGCTGGCAACATGGCGAAGCCATACAGCGGGCCCTCGCAGAGGAAGGTAGGTCCCTACCAAATCGCAATGGCCCGCTGATTGGTGGCCCCTGATCGTGGACCTGGCCAATGCTGAAGTCCCCCCCCCCCGGGAGTCAGAAACCCCCCACCCCCCCACCAGGAACGCCACCGCGGCTGCGGGTCCCAGCTCCCGCCGGGTGGTACCACATGTAAACCACACTGGCAGGAGCTCGGCCGGTCGACCGTGGAGAATCGCGCGGGGACCTGTTCCAACGGCCCCCGACTGGCACCTCGTCGACCGCGCACAAGGGACTGGCGGATCTGCGGAGAATCACAGAAGCGCTATCGCACCATATTTCCGGCATGAACAACTATTCTCCGCCCCCGTGCTGGGCGCGATTTCAACGCGGAGGATGGGAGAATCCTGCCCCATATCTCTATTTGTGCGTGGAATCACTCCTGGAGTGAAGTATCTGCCTCGTGGTGGCACCTAGGTGCCAGGGTGGGACTTCCAAGGGTCAGGGCCTGAGGGGGTGGGGAGGGGGAGGAATGTCCATGAAAGGAGGGTGGAGGGGTAGATGAAGGGTGATTGTACATATAGGGCTGGAAAATAGGGGTTTCTGAGAGGTTGTTGGATGAAGGATGGGTGTCCTGGAAGGGAGGAGGGTGTGGGGTAATATCCACATATGTGGGTTGAAATTGCCCATGTGTGTGTGAGGGGATGTGGATGTCCCTCAAGCTCAATTCAAGGTTGGGGCACATTTTCAAAATGGCACCCCGATCTCTGAGAAGCCGATCTGACCAACGAGTTGAGATCTCCAGTGATGAAAATAATTCGAAGCGTGGGCTAAGTGGGTGAGAAACTCCCCATGGCCAAAAAAATGTGTTTAAGTGTGTTTAAATGAGATAGTGGTGGGGAACCCGCCGACAGAGCTGGCAAGAAACTCCCAACAAAATCCACCTCAAATGACACTTTGAAACTTTTCTGTTAGAATGTGCCTCCTATCGTTTGTTGCTAGTCTCTAGAAGCACCAAATTCATGTGAATCTCGTAAATCACTGCCACCATATATCTTGTGAGATGCTGGTTTGTATTCAGAAAAACTGGAGTGTCCTTTCCAGAGCACAAACATGCACAAAATTTATGGGGTTCTTGGTCACCTGTTTAAAAAAGAAAAACAAACAAAAAACACTATGTTAGAGAACCCAATGGGTTTCTTTGACCTATCATAACATTCATATTCCAAATATTGTCTTTTTGGAAAAATAAATTACAGTGCAAGATTTTTATACAACCCAGGTGACTAAACAACCATAATTACCTCAAATGTCCCAAATTCGAAACAACTCAATCATTAAACAAACTCCAAAATGTGTGAATTTTATATCTGGAATTAAGAATTCCTTCAAATTTATCAATGTAACTAAAGTCTTAATTTGGCCTTGTTAACTTCGAGTTCTCATGACTTAACAAGTTAATTTTAATCATTTAACATCAATTCAGGCTGGCATATATTAACTAAACACAGAACACATGCTTCAAAAAGGAAAATAAAAAAATATGCCATTTCCAGTTCTTTCTTCAGGTGCCTTTTCAAAATATCTGTAATAATACTCGAGGAAAAGTTAACTCTCACAGATAAAAACGGAATATTTTACTCTAAAAATAGATCAAAGTGTTTCCTCCGCTTGTAAGCTTCAAGCATTCACACCCACATTGGTCTTCAAAGAGACAACACTGCAACTTTTCAGTTGGTAAAATTAAAAAAATGTATTCCTATGTTCCATTCTCCACTGATTTATCCTTTCCCCCCACTTAAGCCAATTCCAATTACTGTTGTTATCTGCATTATCCCATTCTGTATTCATTCAAAATCTTTATTTTCAGTTCACGTGAGAACTCAAACCCATTGGGCTGGAGTTTCACAGAGTAGTAAGGACTCCGAATATATTTTAAAATAACAGGCAACACCTAATTTCAAGATTTCCGTCATCATTTTCTATTGGCTCTCTATCATTGGCTTCCCTCTGTAAGTCTGCTTGTTCTGATTTTGCCTTACTTTCTCCTCTTGTCTTTGGACTTGTGGCTTATAAGCCAGAATCCGTACAGCTTTCATTAATTACGGCTTAGCAAGTGAGCTCTTCCATTTGCCAGCCTATTCCACTGGATTCACAACCCTAGTTTCTTCCCAAATTCAAGCTTCACCTTAACCCAAGCTTCTTGCACCTTCAGCGTGATGTACCGGCCGCGTTATGCCCAAAAGACTTGGCAGTGCAGCGGTAGAGGCCGGGAGATACCTCTTCCAGGATCTACCCAGCTCGCCACGCCTCGTGAGATCTAACGCGGTCTTGCGAGACACTGCGATGTGAATCCGGTCCATTGTGGGCAGAGCACTTTTTAGTAAATCTGCATATTAAAGTGAGACAGCTAGTCTCTCCCATGATAAACCCAAGGAATTGGAATCTAACCCCTTTGCCTTGGAGGCCTGGCGCGTGTCATAATATATACCAGTATATCATGGTTCAGACACACACACTGGTGGACATACAGTAGGACCAATCAACATGCACAACACCGCAGCCAATCACCAGTTAGAGCACACTCACTATAAAGACAGAGGGTATCAGTTTTCCCGCTCATTCTGGATGCAGCCTTTCAGAAGTACAAGAGCTTACAGTTTACAGCACAGATTCTCACCATGTGCTGAGTGATTAGACTGGTTATGATAGGTCCAGGTCTTTAGTTAATCTAACATCGTGTTAACCCACAGTAAGAGTATGTTCAACAGTTTATAGTTTAATAAAATAGTGTTGTACTATTTTAAGTGTTGGTGGCCTGTATGTGTTTCACGGATCCAGAGCACCCAACACATCAGGGCGGAATTCTCCACTCCACTGCACCCAGTTTCCGGTGGGTGTGCCCACCGGCAGCGGAATACTCCATCCTGACAACCAGCCAATGGGGTTTCCCATTGTGGGCACGCCCACACCATCGGGAAATCCTCCAGGGTGAGTACGCTGCTAACAAAATGGAGGATCCCGCCGGTGGAGAATCCAGCCCCAGTGGCAGGGTTTTCCAATAATGGTGCTGTGTCCCATTCCAGTGTCAAAACACAGGTGTTTTACTCTGAACTTTCTTGAAAAAACTTTCTTGAAGTCCAGAGTGATTCTCCTACCTGAAGGGGGCTAGCAGGGCCCTGAAGTACTCCACGCAGCTCTGCTGGCAATACGGGTCTCTGCACTTCCAGTCGGGAGTCTGCACATGCGCACGCCTACAGCCTCACATGACATGGCGGGCTCACAACGCGGAGCGGCCCCAAAAATAAAGGCCCCCCCCCCCCACCTGTGATCGCGCGTGTCCGCCAACTGTTCCCGACAGGCAAAACGTGGTTTGAACCACGTCGTCGGGAACTCAGCCAATTTTCTTCGGTGAATCGCGGGGGGGCCTCTGTCAATGGCCCCCTATCCACGCTGCATAGACCACGCGCGCACGCGCGATTCACGGCGATTTTCCAGACCGGATAATCGCGGGAGCGGCGTCGCACCAGTCTTCGGCGTCAACGTCCATTCTCCGGCCCCGCACCAATCTCAATTTCGGCTTGGAGAATCCCGCCCCTGGTCTCCACAATCAGGGACCAGCCAGAAGGGCACCTTTGGGGGGGGGGGGTCTCCCAGGGGATTGGAGGCCTTCAGATGCTTGCCCCTGGGCAGACTAGCACCCTGGCAAGGCCAGCCTGGCACCCTGGCAGTGAGATGTGGGGTGGTCCTGAGGACCCTCCCGATTGTTAGGTTGAGGCTTTGGGGAGGTTTGGGGGTCACGTTGGTGGGATGGGGGGGGGGGGGGGGGCGGTGCGAGATTAGGTCACCATTTTAAAATGGCATCCTGATCTCACCCTGCACCTAGGGTTCCGGCAAACAGAGCTCGGCAGTGCAGGAAACGGGACGAAGTGTGTTCTCATCGGGGAGTTCCCTGCTGTGGCCCTGAATCTACCCTAATGGGAACGGAGTCTTGTTCAATAGCATGGTGTTTCTCTGCGGGAAAAACCTGGCTAACTGCGCTCATCATGCGAGTCTGTTTCCATTCGGGTAATTTACGCCCCTTATTGTTTTGTGTAGTAGTTAGTCGCTAATCCTTCCATACGCTTGTTGGTTTAATCATTGTATTAATTACTCAGTACTTGCCAAAATTGTAGGTGATTTTACCTTTTGCTTAAGCTTGTAATTACTATTGATAGAATCTCACATTGAATCAAAAACCTTTATTGTGAATGTGAGACACAACAGTCTCAATTAACTAATTCATTACCCCTCAGGTGATTGATTTGAAATGACATTGAGGCTTTGGGGAGGTTTGGGGGTCACGTTGGTGGGATGGGGGGGGGGGGGGGGCGGTGCGAGAACTTTGACTGAGATCACCCTGCGTGGCTCACCCGGACTCTTCCCGTTGATATGCATCTTCTGTCTTCTTTCTTGAATGCAGCTGTTTTAGACTTTTCAGAGCTTATATACATAATACATTTTGTGAAAGAGCTCAAGCACAATCCTCTTCTTAATTTGGTGTAGTTAGTTTGGTGCATGATTGGCTATTGCTGGTTCACATATTCCCAACTTGTTTTCCGTTTGTTCAGCCACATAAGGACATGCAATTACCTGTCTGATGCTACTGAATTCAATCAGTTTGCTGTGATTCACATTTTTTTCAATTCAAATCTGATATTCAATTCACCAGTATTACTGCAATTAAAAAATACTAAAGTAATTCGCAAGAATGGCACCCATCCGCTTTCCACGTACCACTACTCTGAATGTGTAGCCCGTCCGTTAACCCTTTCCTTACCGCAACTATAGCACAACCACACTCCAAACTCTTATCCTCTAAGGTGACTTCAAGAATTGTTGGAGTACTCTCAAACCTGACATACCTACTTCACTATCTTTATTTCAGAAGTTGTGACCACAATCTGATTTTCAAATTTTCAGAGTCACCATGGTGACGTGTATCTGAGATAAGTAATGTAAGCAAAATATTGTTGAAATTTATCCGTTAGAAATTTTTCTCTTGCAAAATAAAAAAAATGTGTAATTAATTGATTTCTTAATTATTGATGCCATTGCAATTTATGCACGGATAAATAATCTTACAGACCTTAACTTTCATAAAATTATTCAAACAGTTAATGGTAGGATCAGGATGGATTAATTCAACTTTGCGTGTTCACAGTGTTGCAAATGGACAGTTGGGCAGAATGCCGAAGAGTTGGCATGAGAGCAGTCTGTCATTTGTAAATGTATGAATAATCAATTGATTTGTTTTCTTTCCATATGTAAGAATGATAGTTTGTGCTGTGCTAAACTGCACAGCAACTACACTTCTGAAGGACTGACTTGGCCTTTGAATATTATCTAAGTTTGTACACCAAGCTACTTTTCGACGTTCTGCTTGTTTCTTAGTATATTCAAGAATCATAGAATCCCGACAGTGCAGAAGGAGGCCATTTGGCCTATTGGGTCTGCACTGAGCCCCCGAAAGAGCATTCCACCCAGGCCCACTCCCCCACCCCATCCCTGTAACCCTACCCAACCTCCTACACACTGAGGGACAATTTAGCATGGCCAATCCTCTTAACCTGCACATCTTTGGACTGTGGGTGAAGACCAGAGCACCCAGAGGAAATACACGCAGACACAGGGAAAAAGTACAAAAAACTCCACGCAGTCACCCGAGGCCGGAATTGAAACCGGGTCCTTGGCGCTGTGGGACAGCAGTGTCAACCACTGGACCACTGTGCTGCCTCAAAGGGCAGTGTTATTATTAATTTGCAAAGAGGACTTTGGACGATGTCAGTTTATGGAACAGCCAGGTTGTAGCCTGCTCTGAAAACTGTTGTCATGTCAACATATTAGTCACTGCAGTAGTCTGTATCGTTGTTGACACCACATAATCACAAGTCTTACAGTTTTGGGGGAAAATGTAGAATATTACTCTTCAATAAAATTATGTCGATTTGTTATCTGTAATATCTCAGACACTTCGACCAGCTTATTACTGAAACGTTTTACCCAGGTATCCATGTTTGCTTGATGAACAAAGGACAAATACAATTTATGATCCAACCAAATTTATTATTAAACACAGGAAAACAGTTGCCCCCTTAAATCATCCCAAATAATAATAATCCGAGAAATCTTAATACTACCTGTGCTGGCAGCACCGTGGTGCAAGTGGCTAGCACTGTGCTTCACAGCACCAGGGTCCCAGGTTCGATTCCCCGCTGGGTCACTGTTTGTGCGGAGTCTGCACGTTCTCCCAGTCTCTGCATGGGTTTCCTCTAGGTGCTCTGGTTTCCTCCCATAGTCCAATGATGTGCAGGTTAGATGGGTTGGTCCTGCTAAATTGCCCTTAGTGGCCATAAAGCTAAGGAGGGGTTATTAGGTTACGGGGACAGGGTAGAAATGAGGGCTTAAGTGGGTCGATGCAGACTCGATGGGCTGAATGGCCCCAGTCAAGCTGTGGGTCCAATTCTCTGTGTCTCTGTTGTCGCAGGGCCTTCATCCGCAACAGGGGTCTCGCACATTGCTTCCTTCATCTCTGGTCAGTCATCGAATCTTCTCTACTACCGCTGCGCCGAGTCTACGCTGGGGACAGTCCTGGGTGGTCCATTTTTATACCCTTCTGTGCATTTCCAGGAAGTTCTCTGACCCTCAGCCAATGAGGATTCAGGGTGGGGGTCATAACAGCCATTGGAGTTGCCGTTTGCAGCTCTGCAGGATACCAGGAACTCACCCTCAGAGGTCCATCTCTAGATGCATTGTTCACATGTAACCTCACACCATATATGGGGTGGGATTCTCCGGTCAGCGGCGCTGAAACCGCATTCGGCGATCAACCGGAGAATACCCGTTCCCGACGAAATCGGAGTTGGCGCCGCTTTTGCGATGCTTCGCCCCCCCCCCCCGAGTACGCCCTGTGCCGTATTGAGGGCCTGAGGGCCCCGACCGGCCGAGTTCCCGATAGCGTCGGTTGCGTGTGCTATCATCCATCGGGAACTCGGGGTGGCAGCTGCGGACTCAGTCCAGTGCAGCCACTTTCGGGGGAGGGCCGATCCACTGGCAGGGGGGACTTTGTCAGGGGTTGGCTGCACTGTTGGGGTGTGGTCCGGGGTTCGCAAGGTGGCCAAAGGGGGGGCACTATTTTACAGACCGGGTCCGCACGCAGCCGACACCATGTTGCACAGCGCGGTCGCTGCAGGCACCGCTGTGCGCATGCGCAGCCACGGACCCAGCAATCCTCCAGATTGTATCGGCAGCTAGAGCCGGGTGCTCTATGCTGCTGCCATGCTCGCCCCCAGCCAAATGAATGATTGGCGCCAAAATTTTGGGCGTAAAACGCCACCGTTCCCACACTGGCGTAAGGACATCACCTCAGAATCGGACAATCCAGCCCATGGTATTTGGGTGCCTGACAGTCTCACTTTATCTGGGCAAACCACAACAATCAATCCATTTGAATAGGACCGATTGTCTCCTGATGTGTTGTTGACAGGGCAGGCCCAGACATGTCATCGTAGTGTGTTCAGTGTAGTCAAACTTGTTCAAGTTTGAATTCGAATCAGGTCTGCCTGGAGCTGGCTGTAGTTTAATTTTAAATGTCCAATTCTCAAGTTAACGTGTCCAATTTAAAACGGACCTAAAATTAAGTCCGCTGGACATTTTGCCGCAGGTTTGTAGCAGATATGACTGTAGCTGCTGATGCACCAATCTTCTCATCACACCCTCTCTTTAAATTAGGGAACTTATCTCAAAAGATGGTTTACCTTCCTAGCCCACTCTTATAAAAATCATCTGTGATCAGAATTTACTGTAAAATATGTGAGTCCAACAGTGCTCTGCATTATTTATGTCTAAAGTGGGCAGTGCCTTCGGGCAAGCACAAATGAACAGTTAAACATGAAAATCCAGACAGTGCTGTTTGAGATGCATTGCAGTGTCACAAGCCTCACATAAGTAATGGGCAGTATTTTATTCTCTCTTCTGCACTGTGTTTGGAGGCAGACAGTGCATTTAATTGGTTGGGATAGTGGTGATTGAGGACAGCGCCACCTTCCTTACTCTACTCCAATATTTTCCGTGGCAGCAAAGCCTTAAAGCCTCACCCAAAATTCATGCCCTTAAGTGGAAATCAATTGAGGGACTCTTCCAGTTACCACTGTTATTATCCCAACAGTGGTGGGCCTGCCACCATGCAGACAGCATTGACATGTAAACCCATTTGTGGTCTCTTGGGGAAGGTGTCGGGTTGCATCATTTAAAACCACTCAGTGCCTGCTCAAGGAATCAGCATCAGTAAGGGTGGTCCATTAAGAGATAACCCCCTTCCCTTGCTGCTGACCTTCCTTCACCCACCTCCCATTTGATCACCACCTTGCAAAACCCCTCCCATCATTACTTACATCCGGCCAAGGTCACTCTGCAATGCTAAGGCTCTGGTGGGTGTATTTCCTGCAGCATCACCACCTCCCCACTGTGCGCTGGTGAGAAAAAGGGTTGGCGGTCTCTGATTGGCTGACAATGTTTGACTGGAGGGATTTTTCCGCCCCGGGACCTGATCTCAAGAAAGAGCTGTTGGTGACTTCTGAACTGCCTGATTGGCTTGTAATACAATGAGCTTTCCCAGGAGGATGCTGTACATGTTTCTCATCTGGGCCGGGATTCTCTCCTACCCGGCAGGGCGGGGGGCCCCGGCGGGACGGAGTGGCTAAGCCCGCGCCGGAGTGGTTCCCGCTCTGCCGGCCGGCGCGAACGGCTTTTGGTAGCCCGCCAGCCAGGTCCGAAAGGCCTTCGCCGTCCGGCAGAAGTCCGCGCATGCGCCGGAGCGTCATACCGGCGCATGTGCAGGGGAGGGGGTCTCTTTGAAGACTCCCGCATGGCTTTCTGGTGAAGGCCATGGCGGGGCAGAAGAAAAAGAGTGCCCCCATGGCACAGGCCCGCGCGCCGGTCGGTGAGCCCTGATCACGGGCCAGGCTACTGTGGGGGCACCCCCCGGTGTCAGATCGCCCCGCGCCCCTAGCCCGCACACGCCGCCAATCCCGCCGGTACCAGAGGTGGTTTAAACCACGCCGGCGGGAAAGGCCTGTCAGCGGCGAGACTTTGGCCCATCGCCGACAGGCGCAGTGCGATTCCCGCCCCCGCCAAATCTCAGGGGGTCGGAGAATTCCGCCCCTGGTCTCTGGTCAACGGTCCAGTCGTCTGTCGCCGCCTGACAAATTGCTTTCTGGCTCCCCATTTAGATGGATTGAATGGCGTGAAATTCCTGTACTCATTAAACTCACTGTAGAAAGTTAGATCTTGTGATGTTTCCCTTTAAGTGCCACTTTACTGTTGTGGTATGTCTTAATTATTGCCTAACAATGCCTCTGGCATGGAAAATTGTCATTTATAAGTGTCGTGTTTCATTTTTTTCTGTTTTTAATTGTTGTTGGAGATCATTTTTATATGTACATCTTTTTTCCTCTTTCACTTAATCCAATATTTCTTTCCCTCTCTACGTTCCTTTCTGTATCTGATTTGACATTGAATTCGCAAGTCTTTAATCTGATTGGCAAACGGATCAATCAGTACTGTCTGCTTCCCAATTTCAGATGCCCTGTAGAGGATGCAGTGCACTTTAACTTGCATCAAGTTTCCATGGAAAAGTTCATGGAAATTAACCAAGCAAGGACACATCTAATTGATTCACCAATTACTGTAAATTTTGACCCAGTGCACATTATTTAAAAAAATAATTTTATTCAGATTTTCATTTTATATAATACACAATAGGCCAAAACAAGACAGAATAAAACACCGGTACAAACATAAACACCTGGGGCGCGATTCTCCGCTCCCCACGCGGCGTGGGAGAATCGCAGGCGGGCCAACCAACAAAATTCACGCCCCCCCCGGCCCCGCTCGGAAGAATCGCCGCCCGCTGTTTTTCATGGCGAACGGCGATTCTCCGACCCAGATGGGCCGAGCGGCCTGCCGTTCGCGACCGTTTCACGACGGCGGCAACCACACCTGGTCACTGCCGTCGTGAAACGAGTGTGGAGATGCCCGTTTGGTGCTTGCAGGTGGCCTTTTTGGGAAAGAACACCACGACTGTGCTCGGGAGGGGACAGGCCCGCGATTGGTGCCCACCAATCGTCGGGCCGGCGTCCCAATCGGACACACTATTTCCCCTCCACCGCCCCGGAAGATCAAACCGCCATGTCTTGCGGGGCGGCTGAGTGGAAACACGGCCACCGCGCATGCGCGGGTTCGAGCCGTCAGCAGCGTGACCTCAGCCGCGCATGCGCGGGTTGGAGCCTGCCAACCTGCGCATGCGCAGCTGACGTCACATATGCGCCGCCGTCGCGTCATTCTTGGCGCGATGCCTTAACGCCAGCGTCAAGGCCCCGCCGCCAAGAATAATGGAGCGCCGCTCCTAGCCCCCCGGGTGGGGGTGAATTAGGTGCAGGGGGTGGGTTCCGAGGCCGTCGTGAAAGTCGGCCGATTTTACGACGGCCTTCGTGATTTTCCGCGGGAGGGAGAATCGCGCCCCTGAAATATAGTCGAACCCTTTTCTTGTCCCTTCTCCTCCCTTTTTAGCATTGTTTTCTATTGGTTATTTACATTTAGCTGGTAGCAACATTGTTTCATTAGTGTTTTAAATTTACAACAAGCAAGTATAAATAATAAGGAATCAATTGAGTATGTACGGTACAGAATCTAGTGCAAACTGGGAGTTGATGTATTTTTTGCAAATACCCGGAGAGCATATGTGCAGGTTTAAGGGGCCTGTTTGCTTTGGGCCTCTTCTGGTCAGGTACCCAACTTCTCTGTTCTACTATTTATGTGTGGCTCCCTGGTATTGGAGCATACCAGGGAATGCTTGTGTCCACCCCCAACCCCCTCCCCCGATGTGCCTTTTCTGTTGCTGTTTTGGGCATCTTTCCTAGACTGTCCTCCTCTCCTCTGCACACTTCTGGCCCATTCTGCCCTACTTATCCTGTGTTCTGGGTTGCACCTTCTCCTCCCACACTTGGATCCCCCCCACCCTCAAGCCCTGCTCCCCCCTCCCCTTCCCCATCCCCCGTCTCCTTCTATGTATATTACTGTCCCTCCCCCTTCCCCTATTGATTGCCAGTTATGAACTTCTCCTCAAACAAGTTGGTAAATTGTTTCCATGTTTTGTGGAAGCCATCTTCCAATCCTCTGATGGCGAATTGATTTTTTTTCCAATTTGAGGAATTCGACTTGGTCAGACAGCCAATCTGCGGCCATAGGTGGTGCTGCTGATCTCCAGCCGAGCACTGTTCTCTGGCTGGGCGACTAGGGAGGCAAAGGCTAGGACATCTGTCCCCTTCCCTGTTAAGAGTTCTGCCTGTTCTGATACCCTGAAGTCCACCACTTTTGAGCATGGATCCACACTCACCCCCACAATCCTGGACATGACCTTGAAGAAGGTGGTCTAGCACCCAACAAGTCTGGGACATGGGCAGGACATGTGGGCGTGTTTAGCTGGGCCTCCCAGATACTGTTCATATTTGTCCCCCACCTCCAGGAAGAACCGACTCATGTATGTTCTTGTCAAGTGCACCCTCTGCACCATCTTTAGCTGCATGAGACTCAGCCATGAGGAGGGGAAGTTTGCCCTGTGCAGTGCCTCACTCCAGAGTCCTCCCTCTATTTCTATGCCTGGTTCTTTCTCCCAGTTTTCCTTTGTCTCATCCAGCGGTGGCCTTGTCTCCTCTAGTAGTCATCCGTACATGTCAGCACAGTTACTGTCCACTAGCTTGCATGTGGTTAGAAGTCTGTCGTGTAGGGAGTGTCCTGGTCATTGGGGGGAAGTTGCAGTCTCCTTGCAGAGGAAGTTCCTCAGTTCATGTATCGCAACCCGTTCCCTTTTGGGAGCTGAAGCTTGCCCGTCAGTTCCCGGAGAGTTGCTATCCTACCTTCTACATATAGGTCCCCAATGTCAGTGTCCCCTCATCTGTCTCCAGCTTTTGAAAGGCATCCAGTGTCTCCGGGGTGACTTTATGGTTCTTACAGATGGGTGCCATGGCAGACATTGCTATCAATCTATAGTGTTGTCTTAGTTGGTCTCACGCTTTGAGCGTAGCCACTACCACCGGGTCTGTAGAGTATATGGCTGGGGTGATAGGGAGTGTGGCCTTGACTAGTACTTGGAGGCATGTCCACGTACAGGCGGCGGAATTCTCCCCCCCCCCCCCCCCATGCGAGTCCCGCCACGCCACCCCGGCACCCACACGAGATTCTCCCACCCCCCCAACCGGCGCGGCGAGAATCATGGCTGGCTGCTGGGAGAATCGCCGCTCGCCATTTGCAATGGGGCATGTAAATGACGGGATGCTGCTCCTAGCCCCCTGGGGGTGGGAGATTAGGGGGCTGGGAACGGCCTCCGACGCCGGAGTGAAACACTCCGGTTTTCACTCCGGCGTCGGCACTTAACTCCCAATGGGAGAATTGCGCCCAACAACTTTCTTCCATTTTCATCCATTCTGCTCCTGGGTCTTTGACCCAGCCTCCTACTCTCTCTGCAGTGGCTGTCCAGTGGTAGAGCTAGAAATACAGGGGGGCATGCCCTCCCCACTCTTTCCTCTCCCAAGCTTCTCCTTATTGGTAAGATGCTCTTTCGGATCTGAGGAATCTTTTTTCCACCCACACAAACGCCATAATTGATTTGTCTAGGTTGGTGAAGAAGGCATTGCGGATGATGATTGGGAGGGATCTGAACAGGATGAGGAGCCTGGGCAATATGTTTATTTTGATCATCTATACTCTCCCTGCCAGGGAGAGTGGGAGTGCGTCCCACCTCAGCAAGTCCTTTTTTACCTCCTCCATTGGGCCCGATAGGTTCAATTTGTAGATCCGTCTCCATTTGGATCGCCAGGTATCGGAGTCTGGTTTGGACCAACAAAGACTGGATTCTCTTCACCTCTGGTTCCCCTCCCAGTTTTTCAAAGATGCATAATTACCATTGCAGGTTTTATAGAACTTGCAGGCAAATAATTAATCAAATAAATCATACTTTTTAAGAGTGCATTTATGTTGAATATTTCACTTTTACTCAGATAGAGATTCTAGCCCAAGAAGGCTCCAAACTCTCTGACTAGGTCCATTATTGCTCCCATGCTGGCTCGGGGGTTTGAGACGTAGAGAAGCAGGACATCTGCACCGAGCGATATTCTTTACTGTCTATTTTCTCTCTGGATGCCTCTCCACCTCTTCGCTGATCTGAAGGTGATGGTCAGTGGTTCGATTGCCAGGCAAATAGCAGCAGGGTTAAGGGCCATCACTGCCTCATGCCTTGGTGTAGCCGAAACTACCCAGAACTGATGGTATTTGTCCATATGCTCATCATGGTGGAGTGCTGTCCAGTGACTTCAAACATGAGGTGAATCCTGGCCTGAACTCAAACTGATCCAGGACCTCCAATAGATATTAACATTCGACCCTGTTGAAGGCCTTCTCTTCATCAAGGGAGATGATCACTTCTGGTGTCTCTTCCCCGGCTGAGGTAATGATCATGTTCAGCAGGCGTCTGATGTTCGCTGTTAGTTGCCTGCCCTTGACAAAGCCCATTTGATCCTCAAATTTTGTCTGCGGTATCTATTCACCTTGTCCTCGACCTTCCCCTTGAGCGCTCCCTGGGCTGCCACAAACCTCACTGTGGTGGTATGATTAACATAGCTGCCTGCCATTGGTGCAGAACACCGGCTTACCATTGGCCCTGGTCGGTCATGTGCCTCTCGACCGATTGGTTGAGACCAGTCATGTGACGGCTCCCCGATTGGTCGAGAGGCTGAGTTAACCCCACCTCCAGGGCGGGATATAAATATCCAGTACGCCCGGCAGTCGTCCATTTACTGTAGTCGACCGCAGGTCTAACATCTAGCTTATTAAAGCCATACTTTTGTACAGCAACTCGTCTCGTGTTCAATTGATGATACATCACTCACCACCTCCATTTCCAGATTGTCCGGTCTCACCCGTGGGTTGCAGCTCTCTCCAGCTCTCTCACATCTCTTCCTGGGTTTCCAACCATCATTTCATCTTCTCCAGAGTCTCTTTGAAGGGGGCCAAAAAAATTGCTATGACCACCGCCTCACTGCCTCCATGAGGTCCTCCTTGATGGTGTCCCTCAGCTTTAAGTACTCCTGTACCAGTAGCCCATCCATTGCCCTTCCGGTGGCTGGGTCAGCGCCAGTGGTAGCTTCAACAAATGTCCTCTCCCGGTCCGCCATGCTATGTGCAGCTTCACTCCTTGTGTCCGTCATTTGTGTCCTTCTCTCCTGACCCTTCCTGCATTTGCTTTCTTTACTGCTTCTTGACGGCATTTTCTTGGGTAGCTGTCGTTCATTTTGTTGCGGGTGAGGGTAGGGTTTTGTTGTCAGTTTAGTGGTCAATTTTTAGATTGTAGGGGCCAAAATTAACATTTCCAGATGAGAGCTACCTTTCATGCAACTGTTCAGCACATCGCCACCACAGGAAGTGCAGTGTACATTTTTAATCTGAACTGAATCATTGCATTTTTACCTTTAGTACTTAGGGTAGTAACTTAATGTTTCTGTTTATTTGACAAACTTAATGTTTCTATTTATTCCTTATAGATATAAAATCTCAGCGAACAATAATCTGTAGCCTATGCACTCTTAAAAAGTATGATTTATTTGATTAATTATTTGCCTGCAAGCTCTATCAAACCTGCACTGGTAATTATGCATCTTTGAAAAATGTAGTTGCTACTTAATTTAAAAGAATCCCTCTTGTACAGTGTTTAAGACACTTCCTTTATATCCCAGTCCCAAATGGAAGAGTTTAATGTACCAGCTCATCCAGCTAAAAGATTGTCTTTTGTTGCTATGCCTCTTGGTAAGGACATTTCCTCATCATGTAGCTTCATTGTCAATAGTTGCTGTCCTGTCTGTTTCAGCTTCCAGACTATAAAATGGCAGAGAAAGGAGACAACCTAAGAGTTTAACACAGTCAAAATTGCATAAATAATGCTTTACTTTGCATTTATGCATTTATTAGTTAAATGATAAACTGTAAGTGCAAAATCTATATTTAGCTTCTGAAAACCTGGAGATGCTTTAAACAGCATTGTGGAAGATTTTTACTGAATCGGACTGCTGACAGTTATCAATTCATTTTTAAAAATATAAATTTAGAATACCCAATTAATGTTTTCCAATTAAAGGGCAATTTAGTGTGGTCAATCCACCTACCCTGCATATCTTTGGGTTGTGGGGGCGAAACCCATGCAAACACAGGGAGAATGTGCAAACTCCACACGGACAGTGACCCAGAGCCAGGATCGAACCTGGGACCTCGGCGCCGTGAGGCAGAAGTGCGACTCACTGCGCCACCGTGCTTACAGTTATCAATTCTTATAAAATGTGTTATTTGTCTTCTGCCATTACATTTATGAGTTCATTGTAAAGACCTGGCCTTCTATATTGATAATTTGGAATCAAGAGCCTTGTAATTTGGACATGTAGTGCCCAAACTTCAAATGGCCCAATCTAGCAGTCAAGGAGTGTGAGCATATTACCATCTGAAAGTGTATCACCCAAAATTGCGGATTGGTGGCAAGAGCACAAACCCAATCAGCAGAATAATTAATCAAACTGTTTTCCTCAGCTTGTTACTAATGCTGAGCATTGCCAATCCCATAATTCGTACCAATGTCCATTGGTACCAGCCAATTGGCTTCCCTAAGTCCAAACTTAAGGGTCTTGCCACATGCAAAAGAAAAAATGAATGAAATTCATCAATCAGTTCAGTTGCAACTCTAGCTGTAGTTAAGAGAAATCATTGTGAATAAGGTTTGTACTGTTCAGCATGCTTTTCTTTCCCTCTGTCTGCTCCTGCACAATGATTCTCTAATGGATACTGCTACTCTTTTACAGCTCCTAAAGAGATCTGCATTTCTTCAGTTCTGGCTGTTTGAACATCCCATCAATGTTTGTCCACCATTTGAAAACATATATGCATCATGTTCTGAAATTATTTCCCTAAATCTGTCTGCTCTCCTCTCCCTTTTGTTCTTTTTAAGATCCTCCTTACATCCCAGCTCTGTAAACACTCTTTTGTTCACCCCTCCGAACATCTTCTCCTTAGCTTTTGCATCCATTTTGTCCAATGTAGGACTTGTCCAGCTTCAGTAGGACACATTCTAATATAGTCTATTGAACACAGGAAGCAAATCACAAATATATAAAAGCAATATAAGAAATGCCATAAAAACAAACCAACAGTGACAGAATAATCACATGCATTGTATTAAAGGTAAAGCAATATTAATCTTAGTAATGTACGAAGGAGTTGATATCTCTATTAGTTCTGGAGTTCAACAGCTGTATGGTTTTGAATTCCTGTGGTCTCCCTGAAGACTCTTCAGTAGCAACACTGAATTTTTAGACAGATTGGTTGATAACTTCTGGAGAATGCTGTCCCACCAGTGTGCACAGGGCATTATCTCTGATGGTAAGTTGATACATATTCATTCAGGCTTTTAGTTGTTGGTTGGTTGCCTCAGACAATACCTGTTTGGACATTTATTCCATTTTGTGCTAGGTTTGCAAGATTCCTCTGGATAGTCTCTTGACTCCTAATTGCTTGTCATTATTCAGAATTTGTACAATAGTTCAGAGAGATTGTCAAGGGCCACTCTTTTGTCTGAGTATGTTGCATTATGCGACCCTCTCCATTTGCTTTTTCCTGTGTGAAGAATTCATTTTCTCCCATTCATTTTTGGCAAATGAGTTCCATTAATTGAACTCTGGACCCAATTAGAAGTCTTACTGATTCACAAATATAACCTTAGAAAATAAACAAACAGAGGGACAAAATTAATGTATGCATCACCAGATTAATTCCTTGTGAAGTATTCTTCTCAGAATTGTTTCTCTGCAGGTTTGTTCAGTGCCGTATTAAACTGTACTTGACATTATTGTAGCACAAACTTGTGGGCAGTTAAATCCAAAGCAGCAAATGCTTTATGCTCTGACATTTTCAAACTTGTTAATATTATTGCCATCTTTTGATGGCTGGTTCTGATTCTTTGAGTGTTTTGCAGACAGGGTGATAGTGAGGCGGCAACAAAATTGGCTAAGGTTTGAATATTTTACTATGGGATCTCATAATCTGCTGCCAACCTGAATCAGGCAGAAAGTCAGCAGGCTAGGGCGGAAGTTCAGACAGGCAGGGGCAAAGGGAACACCCACTTTTGGCAAGCAGGTAACCATTTACAATGGGTTTTGCAGGCTACTGCAAGAGGGCCGGGGGGCGTGTCTGAGGAGGAGGGGGCCAAGGCTTCTTTTGAGACCCAGATGTTCCAGGGCCCACAAATCAAAGTTTTATTCCTAGCTGGTAGACAGGTTGGGGGCCCATTTCAATGCAGGGCCAAGCCATGGGAAAATGATGCTGACTTCTCAGCCATACCTCAGTTAAAATGCAGCCATGATCTGATTGATGCAAAGAAACACTGATTTTAATAAATATATGACTGTTGCCTGCTTTGATGGGGTTCAGGCAGGGGATCTCTTCTGTTGTATAAACCTCACAGATTAAAAATGATGCTGTTGGGAAAGGCTCGATCAAGTTCCCAGTGAACTGAAGTGCCTTGTTTGTTTTCAGTTGTGGAGGTAAGGTTAAATTTGATGCCACTGGCTCAGATTTACAACTTTTGTCATATTCACTTCCGAGGTGGCCTAATTCACGCTATATCCATATGAAATTTGAATTTCATACCTGGATAACTTGTTGTATATTCCCAGTCTTACTTATTTGTGTTTCAGTATTCCAGATTTTTTTTTCAATTTTGTTATTTAGACAAGAATACTTTCATGACAGAATTTTGTGTGACCTATTCAAATTTATTGACTTGATTAGGTACTCCATCCGCACTCACTTACAAGTCCCAGATTTATATCTAAACCACGGGAATAGGCAATGTTGTGGGCCTCTCCCTGCACGGTCCCTGAATGATATATAGAAGTGGCACAAGATGAATGAATTTCCTTCTCTGTCTTTCATGTATATTACAAATTATAATTCTTCCTGCTATCACTCCTGCTATCAATAGGCCCTGTAAGAACTTTCCTAACATTTAGTCTATCTTCATGAATGCTGACTGAACTTCTGTATGTTCCTAGTATTTTCTATTTTTCCTTCAGAGGAAGGGGTTGTACTGTAATAATGTCAATGGACTAGTCATGTAGAGGCCCAGTCTAATGCTCTGGGGACACAGGTTCAAGTTCCATTCTGGTAACTGGTGGATTTAAATTCAATTGATAAATCTTGAATTAAAAGGTAGCCTAATGGTGACCATAAAACCATTGCCGATTATCGTAAAAACCCATCTGGTTCATTCATGTAACTTTACTGAAGAAAATCTATTGTCCTTACCTGGCCTGGCCTTCATGTGACTCCAAACCCACAACAACGTGGTTGACTCTTGAATGATCTAACAAGCCACTGAGTTAGATCAAACTGTTATAAAATCTACAAAAAGGAATAAAACAAGAAGGACAAAATGGGCAGTGGAAACGACATTGGCAAACCCAGACCTGTCACCCCTGCAAAATCCTTCTCATAAATATCTGATGGCATGTGTCAACATCAGGAGAGCTGTCCTCCAGACTGGTCAAGCAGCAGCTTTATTATATAGCCATACTCACTGAATCATCCCTTACAGTCTATGTCCCAGATGCCACTATCACCATCCCTTGGTATGTCCTGTCCCACCGGAAGGACATTAGATGTGATCGCAGAGTGATATGCATTCAGGAGACAATTGCCCTGAGCATTTGACTCCAGTCGCCAGGAAGTTTGAAGACAGCAGGTCAAACATAAGCAAGGAAAATTCCTGGTGGTTACCACCTACTATCCAAGCCACCAAAACCCACCCCCATCCTCATCCCCATAGCTTATAAAACAGTACTCTTACATATTGAATTGAACACCACTTGCAGGAAGCACTGAGGGTGATAAGAGTACAGAATGTAATATTATTCTGGGATACTGCCGAGGGAAAAACATCTTTGTCCTCGTCCTCACCATTCTACCTTTCACAGTCACATCTGTCCATGACCGTACTGAGAGGCGTGACCACCTCAATCTTTGTGGTGATGAAGTCTCCATCTTCACATTGTGTTGCTTGGCACCTGTACTGTGCTAACAGATCTAGCAACTCAAAACTAGGTATCCATGAGGCATTGTGGGCCATTAACAGCAGCAGAATTGCATTCAGCCACGTACTGCAACCTCAGTACCTGGCATGACCCCACTCTACCATTACCATCAAGCTTAGAGATCAACTCTGGTTCATTGAAGAGTGCTGGAGAGCTTGCCAGGAGCAGCACCAACCATACCTAAAATTAAGTTTCAAGTGAAATTGCAACACAGGACAATTTGCATGCCAAATAGTGGGAGCAGCATGCTACTAATCTCTTTTCAAATACATTGTTAAGGTGAGGGGGAACGATGATGGTAGAAATTGTCTTTGAGAACATATAAACATGGATGGTTGGATCATTATCCCCAGTACCAACATTTTGGTTCAGTAAGTTAAATTTCCTTTTGACATTTTGTTTTAGTTACAGTGCCCCATCAGGAGCTGTCACCCTTCATTTGTACATGATTTATTGATCATTTGATCAACTAAAGGAATATTAGTAGGTAACGTCACCATTTGCAAGCTCCCATCCAAATCACACACCATCCTGACTTGGAACGATATCGCTGCTTCTTCACTGTTGCTGGGTGAAAAGTCTAGAACTTCCCCCCTAACAACATTGTGGAATCCACATGGGCTGCAGCAGTTCAAGAAGCAACTCACCACTCCTTTCTCAATGGCAATTAATGATGGGCAATAAATGCTGGCTTCACCACCGACACCCATATCCTGTGAATTGAATTTTTAAAAAATCCACTTTTATTTTTAAATGTCTATCAGGACAAATGTAATACTTTTAATAATTTAATAATATTTATTGTCACAAGTAGGCTTACATTAACACTGCAATAAAGTTACTGTGTAAAGCCCCTGGTCTCCATATTCCTGCGCCACAGAGGGAGAATTCAGAATATCCAATTCACCTAACAGCACATCTTTTGGGACTTGGGGGAGGAAACCGGAGCACCCGGAGGAAACCCATGCAGGCACAGGCAGGGAGAACTTGCAGATTCCACGTATGCAGTGACCCAAGCCGGGAATCAAACCTGGGACCCTGGAGCTGTGAAGCAACAGTGCTAGCCACTGTGCTACCGTGCTGCCCACCGTGTAGCATTTTGTTTCATCGATTCAAATGTTTTCACTATACTTTGTATTCACTAAAAGGTGCCTTACTTTATCTAGTCTGCCCTCATTGAAAGTATACCTCACTGAAAGTAAATGGTTTCAATAGTAGCAGAGCAGTCATTTACTTCAGCTATTGTTTCGTGCAAACTTCGCAACTATTCACTGGAGAGTCGACCTGAGATGTGAGACAGCAGATTTATATCAAGATGGTATAAATGGTGCATGCAAATCTCCTGCTGTTTATTGTAAGGACCCGAAGAAACTGCTTGTGTCGAGTTGGTAATTTAATACTCTGTCTGCGGCATATGAACTGGATCTGGGCAGCTGCTGGAAACCCTTGGGAGGTTGCAATCAGCTAAGGATATCCTGATTGAAACTAAATATGATCCTCAGATAGGTCAAATTTAAAAATATCTTTCTGCTGCTTGTCTTTGTTAATACCTGTGAATTTTTCTCTTTGCCTTTCTTCCTGGTGAGACACCACCTCAGCATTTATTGTTTAATTGCACAGGATTTCACCAAATTATCATACATCCATTCTGTGTGTTCTTCCGTTTCTGATGTAGAATTTCACAGATCTTACCATTGTGGTAGCTTTATAATCCCAGATACTAAAAGTGAGGCAGTTTTAAACATTAAAATGTATTTGATAACTCTATTGATTGTAATTAGAACTCATAACTGGAGTCCTAAGCTAATGATGTTAAGGCAAGAGCTACCAACATTGAAAGCATCTTGATAGTGATACTTTTATTGGATCACAGTACTCTTGTACCACACCAAGCCACGGGAATGCATTCACAGTCTTTTAGGGGACATTTGTACTCAGCATCACATTATCTGAATAACTTGAGACATGACTTATGATAAATAGTCGCATTATTGGGAGGAAAAGCTGACTTTGGACTAAACCTGCACTACCTATTGGTGTGTCTGGATCTGTTATAGACTAATTCATAAACATTGATTGCCCATTTCATTATCATTGTATAATGTGATGAGTGAATCTAGATGGACCTCAGACATTTTCCATCGAGCAATTCTCGTGTACTGATATATTGGCCTGGACGCTGCTGAATTAGCAATTATCACATGTTGGACACAATAATTGCAGATCCAGTAATAGTGGCACAGTCTTATACACAGTATTTTCAACTTCATACAAAGAAAGTGGGCATAGGATTCTTGCCTGATCTGTATGTTGGTCTGCCCTGTTTAAATTTACTTACTGGCCTTGTTGGAATTTCTCTTGGTTTCTCCAGTTTCTGATGTCTGTATGAATATATCGGCCAGCTCTTGTTCATGATTTCTATAGTTCCAGCCAGTGGGGAAAGCTTCTTCTTGACAAGTTGCAAATAACTGGTGTTGTTACCATCGCACAGTACAACCTTGCAGGAAACAAATACAGATGAAACACTTTGGGCACCTATACCAGGATGAGCAGGCAACATCTGGACTCCAATTGGACGTCTGCAAGCCTTTTACTGGGAGCTTTCTCTGCACAAACATACCAGACAGCTGCCCCACACGATGGTCAGGATAGGCTGGTTGGGAACATGGTGCAGAAAGTCAGGGATTATTTTCTGTTCCAGACAGTGAAAGCATGAGGCAGCAACTCAGTCCTGTGAGGCAATAGGACCAACTGTCATTTCTGGGTAGTAGTTTTTTTTAGTTCATTTTTTTGGGTTGTGGTCTTTGCTGGCTAGACCAGCATTCATTGCCCATCCCTAATTGTCCTTGAGAAGGTGGTGGTAAGCTGCCTTCCTGAACCGCTGCAGTCCCTGTGGTGTAGGTATACACACTGTGCTATTAGGGAGGGAGTGCCAGGATTTTGACCCAGCGAGAGTGAAGGAATAACAATATATTTCCAAGTCAGGATGGTGAGTGACTTGGAGGGGAACTTCCAGGTTGTGGTGTTCACAGATATCTGCTGCCCTTGTCCTTTTAGATCGTAGTGGTCGTGGGTTTGGAAGGTGCTGCATACGGAATCTTGGGGAGTTCTTGAAGATGGTACACATTGCTGCTACTGTGCGTCGGTGGTGGAGGGAGTGAATCTTTGTGGAAGGAGTGCTAATTAAGCAGGTTGCTTTTTCTTGGCTGGTATTGAGCTTTGAATGTTATTGGAATTGCACTCGTCCAGGCAAGTAAGGAGTATTCCATCCTGACTTGTAGATTATGGACAGGCTTTGGGGAGTCAGGAGGTGAATTACTTGCCCAGAATTCCTAGCCTTTGACCTGCTCTTGTCGCCACAGTATTTATATGACTACCCAGTTCAGTTTCCAGTCAACGGTAACCTCCAGGATGTTGATAGTGGGGGGATTTAGCTATGGCAATGTCATTGAATGTCAAGGAGCAATTGTTCGATGGTAGTGAAGAGGCAGCCCCGATGTTGAGGCTGCAGCCTTATTCATATCAAACCAAGATGCTGAGGGGCATAAAACAGGTATAATGCAGCTCATTTAATTAAGGCAGGATAAATACGGATTGAAGTAGATTATGATTGCCAAGTGGAGGGGCATCATGGTGGTGCAGTGGTTAGCACTGCTGCTTACGGCGCTTAGGACCCAAGTTTGATCCCAGCTCTAGGTCACTGTCCATGTGGAGTTTGCACATTCTCCCCGTGTCTGCGTGGGTTTCACCCTCACAACCCAAAGATGTGCAGGGTAGGTGGATTGACCACGCTAAATTGCCCCTTAATTGGAAAAAATAATTGGGTACTCTAAATTTATTTTTTTTAAATGATTGCCGAGTGGGGTCTGGGATGTCAACAGTCTAGATGATTCTGACTCTTGTTCCTCCAGGCCCCCGAAAAATGACTTGTGCTTACCATTGCTTGGACACTTTGGGCAGTATTCTCCGGTCGGCAATGCCGAAATCAGGTGCGGCGCTACTTTTGCGATGCTCCGCCCCCTCAAAACGGCATTGGGATGTACGTCGTTTGTCGTATGGGCAGCCTCAGGATGTCACCTGAGGCCCTCCCCTGATGTTCCGCCCCCGATGGGCCAATCTCAGATATGCCATCAAAATACTTTGAGCGCTGCAATGAGGCTTCTGACCTGTTCTCAACTTTACCAACAGTGTCGCCCTCTGGAGGGAGAAGCTTTTATGGAGCCGACAAAGGCGGTTAATGTGGCAGCATGGGAAACTGATGGCGGATTGAGCCTGCGATAAGTTCAAACTTGATTTAAATACTGAATTAATGTGAAACAGTTTTCAATAAAATCCAACCCCGGGATAAAGTTATTAGTGCACGAGAATCTCACTGCATCCAGTTCACAATCAGTTAAAGGTGGTGTACACCATCTGGCATTGTGCACTAACATAAGATAGTTTCTATGTTGAATTCTGTGGCACAGGGCAGTGGATAATTAATGGTTGGTGTTTGGGTGTAGCAAGTTGGGGTGGAGGCAAGGGAGAGTGAACAGGTGTTTGTGTGCAGGGAGATGAGATGGAGAATAGGGAGGGTGGATAGAGGTTGTTGTTTGTGTGCAGGGAGGTGAGGTGGAGGGTTGGGAGGGTGGACAAAGGTGGGGTGCAAGGAGGTGTGGTGGAGGGAAGAGTCTAGTGCTTTGGGTGTGGTGGTCCTGTAAAGGGGTACGGGTGGGAAGATCAAGCAGGGATTGAAAGATCGGTGAAGTTTTGAGAGGGAGAGGTCAATGCAATCAATGGTGGGGTGGTGGGGTCTTGAGAGTCAAATTGAGGATGGTGGTTGGCAGAGGGCAGAGTCACTGTCAAAGGACAGTTGTACTCCATAGAGGGGCAGTGCCAGAGTAAGGGTCACAAGAATGAACAAAAGCATGGTGGAGCATAACAGAAGGGTTAAGAGTCAGAGTAGGGATTAGGATGGTCATGGATATAGGCATTGCGGGAGATGGAATGTGCAGGGATTTGGGGTCCATGATAACAAAGGAAGGTTTAAGGGTAAATTAAGGGAGAGGAAAGATTATGTTGGGTGGGTCGAGGGTGATGTAAGGGTGACAGGAGAAGGGTAGAGAGTACAGCACCAGATCTCAAAGGTTACAGACACCAAATTGTTCATGTCCTATTTCAAATGCAGCATTTCTAAATATACCAACAGTTGAAGTGGGGGGAGATCCCGACCTGAGATTCATCATCAGTGGGGGCACCTGTAGTGCAGGACGAAAGGAATCACATTATAAATCATCACAGTTTGAGCGCTTCACGTTTCTCATCCATCCTGTGTGCCCCCATCAGGATGGTTGCCTTGTCCTCCTTACTCCTGACTAGTCCAGCCTTCCTGCCTGCAAGCTCCTGCCTCACAGCAATCCCTATCATCTCCTCCTCAGCAGCTATGAGGAGCCTCAGGTCTGGAACTCATCCTCCTGTGCATCTTCTCTTGGCATTATGAATCCTGTTTGACAAAGTGACATGTCAAGTGACCCCTTTAGTAACAGCAAAAGGAGTCAGTCAAATAATAAACGGAAACGTATTTATTTACATAGTATGTAAACAAGGCACCTGGTTGAAAGTCACCAGTCCTTTCTCTCCGTCGACCATTACATTCTGGCCGACCTGATATACCATGTAACTACACCCTGTTCTTAGCAGGGGAGTTCATACTCCTCCAGCCATACAGGAAATATTAACAAGCTGGCCCATGTGTCCTGTGTGGGTTACTACAACCCTCTTGTCTGCATTGATTCTCATCACACATTTGAGCCTGTCATTCACACATTGCCAATCCAAACCTCCAACAGCTTTGGCCACAATTGCCAGGGGCACTTAGGCTTATCATGCACTCACTCTTTTGAAAGAGCTCTTCACTCACACATATACATTATTGATGATCACATGAGAGACTCCTGTTGAAGATGCGACTCTGGCACATAGCCTTGTGGCTCGAAGTAGTTCATTGACTGGTTTCTGCACTGGACCCAGCTTTGACGCATGCCTTCTCTGCTACCTCTGTCCTGGCAGCCATGGTCTGGTAGCCTTGCACCTTTGAATGCCTTCATCAGGAAAGAGCACATCCTGCCTTTCCCTGACCCTCTGGAGGAGAACATGCAGGGAAGCATCACTGGACCATGAGGCTGGTCTCTTTCAGTGGCCAGTCATTCCTCCAAGGAAATGGTACTCTCACTCCATGGATCATCCTTCCAATAATACACAGCCTCCCTGTTTGAACAGGTGGTACTTTAATAGAGTGGAATTAGATGCCGTATGGTCTGCTGATGGCAGGTTTCACCAATTAAACTCTTCCTCCACCACTAAACTTGTGACATTATTTGTCTCCACTCAGAGGTCCTGTAAGGGTCAAGCAGGGATTGAAAGATAGATGAAATTGAGGAATTGAACAAACGAATGTGATATAAAATAGGATAATTAGTTAGAATAATGTAGAGGATAGAGCCGGTCTGATGGTAGTGAGTTCACAGACAAAGAACAAAGAAATTGAGCGAAGAATAGCCAGAAAGGGGGGAGGGGAGCCTCGTGCAGAGGATGGTGAAAAGAATGCTGGGTAACAAGAGGCCCAGGGTTGAGGAATGCGAAGTGAGCCAATCAGGATATATGGCCAGGTCAGGAGGTGTATAGGATGACCTATGGGAATCTTGTATGTGAAACTTGATGCCATTTGAATGATATGTGCAGAGATCTCTTTGTCTTCGGCCTCACTTGGTTCTGGGAGCTTCAGGAGACTGTATGTGTTCTGAATCTCTATAGAGCGGGTCAGCCTTGCAAGTTGTTTAAAAATAAATAATACCATACCTACAGATCCCTCTCGAGTTTTATTGAGACCAGACTGACGGGTAAAGAACTTAATTTGTCAAAATATTCAGAGGAAGGAGTCATATGAGACAATCTGTACACCTGTTTCACAAAATGTATGTCGGGTTTTCAAGAAACAAACGCACTTTTCAAAGATTAAATAAGCAAGTGTGTAGGCCTCCAACCTACGTGGAAATTACAGTTCACATTTTGTTAAAAATGGTTATGCCCAGTAAGTGGGAGTGAATGATAGCGAAAGAAATTGCAAACAAGATGCTAAAAGGGACCTTTCTTCTTTAAAGGGAGGAATCATTTTTTCAGTGACCGCTTGTAAAAAATATCCCATTGATATTCCAGCAAACAAAAATCCATTCAATCATTAACTGCATTGAGTTGATCTGTTGATCGACAAAATCAGTTTGGTGTAAATCTTGGTCCTGACTTGGTGATCCCATTCCACTGCCATAGCTATGATGGAACTTAAGTTGTGTTCTGCCACCCTGTTCAGAGCCTCACCCTACCAGAGTTTTCGTGGTCAGGCAATGTAAATAAATGTGGCAGCAGCTACGGTAGTTTTGGTACATTTTAGGGTGGGTTGGGGCTACTGAGGAGAAATGCTACATGATTGATAATGTGGCACCCTTCATGACCCCGGCCAAAAACAACACGGTGAGCCCCATTTCAATTAACCTATAGTACTGGAAGCTGGTACATTCCCTCGCATGTGAATTCCTTGTCATGATCCTCATGGTGGGGACCTAGTTTTTTGAGGGCCTGGTAGTCACAACTCAGGCACGACTCTCATCCGCTCCAGTTTGGACCGAAGAATGTCATGGCACTAATGTCCTGAGCCTTATTTGAACTGCCAATCTGTTAAGCAATAGTTAGGTCACTTCTTTCCCAGGCTACCATGAGCAGGGACAATAGGTCAGATTTGTAGACATTGAAATACACGAATGACAGTTTTGCTGTTAGTCTCTTGAGCAATTTATTATATGGCTCCAATGTGACCTCATACTTGCTGAGCATTAGAGGGAAAAATTATATCCAATGGTAGTTAGCTCCATTACTGAGTACTGAGGGTGAGTGAGAATTGGTCTCAAAGCATAAAAAGCTTTGCTTCTAATTCCTGTATTGTAAGGACATGCCAATCCAAAAGAAATCCTTTTATCCCTACTCTGTGTTCCCTGTTAACTAACCAATGATTTCTCCATGCTAATATGTTATCCTGTGGTTTTATCTTGTGCAGAAAACTTTGATGTGGCAATTTATCAGATGCCATTTGGAAATCCAGTTACAACATATCTATGGTGTGTCCTTATCCACCTTGTATGCTACTTTCTCATGGAACTTTAATAAATTAGTTAAACATGATTTCCTTGAAACAAAGCCAAATTGACTCTGCCTAATCCCATTTTGATCTCCTAAGTATCTTGCTATAACATCCAGATTCTAGCTATTTCCTCATAACAGATGGTATATGAGCTGACAATTTTGTTCTTGCATTCTGCTTCCCTTCTTTCTTGTGATTTAGGCGAGTGAATCGGCAAATACACGGTAGATGCAGTATAAGGTGGATAAATGTGAAGTTATCAATTTTGGACAGAGAAACAGGATGGTAGGCCATTACTTAAATGGTGATAGATTGGGAAATCTTGACGTAGAAAGGGACCTGGGTCGCCTAGCACACCAGTCGCTGAAAGCAAGTATGCAGTTATGGCAAGCAGTTAGGAAGGCAAATTGTTTGTTGACCTTCATAGCAAGAGGACTTGAGTACAGGAGCAAGGATGTCTTCTTGCAGCTCCATATCTAAGAAAGGCTACACTTGCCATAGAAGGAGAGCAGCAAAGTTTCACCAATACAATCCCTGGAATGGCAGGATTGTCAGATAGGTGAGATTGGGTCAACTGGGCCTGTATGCACTGAAATTTAGAAGAATAAGAGGGGATCTGATTGAACATTTAAAATTTTGACAGGGGTTGGAAAAGCTGGATGCAGGGATATTGATTCCTCTGGCTTGGGTGGGGGGGGTGTCTAAAATTAGGAGTGACATTCTCGGGATACTGGGTGGGCTATTTAGGACTAACGTGATGAGAGTTTCTTGGTGGTGGTGAACCTGTGCATTTCCCTACTGCAGAAGGCTGTGGAGACCAAATCATTGAATATATTTAATAAGGAAATAGATACTTTTGTAGACTCTAAAGGTATCAAGCGGTAAGGGGAGAGCACGGGAATATGGAGATAGAGGATCGGCCACGATCATGTTGAATGGTGGACTGTGCTCAAAAGAGCTGAATGATCAATTCCTGCTCCTACTTTCTATCTTTCTATGTTTGTTGTTTCTTGAATAAAGGTGTGACATTAGCTATTTTCCAATCCAAGGACCTTTGCAGAAGCTAAGGAATCCTGGAAGATTATAACCAATGCATTTGTTATCTCTGCAAACAATTCCTTGAAGACCAAAGAATATAGGCCTGGGCACTTGTCAGTCTTTGGTTCCAATAATTTTCCCAGCATCATTTGCCTCACAATGGTGATTCTTTTAAGTTCCTCCCCCCCACCCCCAAATTTGATACAGGAGCTTTGACCAATCAAAGATGCAGTAGATGGTTTTTGTTCTCACGGTTTTTGTTGGAATGGTCCAAAAAACTGACAACACTTCTCCCAATTGGTGCATAGTCTTGCAAATACAGGTAATTGTATTGGATGGGCATCAGAATCAAACCCAATTAGTTCAATAGTAATCACATACGTAGACTGAAATAGTTTTTCCTCTGAGGGGGTATTGTGAATGAATTGTAGTGCTTCAACTTCCAACCGAATTGAGATTGGTTAATTCAGCACAGATTATAAATTAAAACTGGGATTTGCATATTCTTCAAGGCTCAGATGTTCACTGGTTAAACTTCCCTTTCATAATCAAATACTTTGAGTAACCTGCAGTTACTAGATCAGGAGTTATTTTAATGACACTATCACCCAAAGGCAAACTCTTGTCAGTCATTTCCTGAACACTGACAACGTACAATTTTCATCGTAGGTAATTGGAATACCAGTCTCTATTGACTACCAATTGCAGTTTCTACCTCAGATATGTAAGGCCTGTCTGTTTATTGACCCAGGTTTGGTTTGATCTTTTTTTGTATTTTTTTATATTTTTGTTCACAAACCAAAGTTTGTTATCATAATTCTGAAGTTACTCTATTTGCCACAAGTTTTGTTCATGTCAGCTTTCACAGCTTTTAATTTTTTTAGCCTGAAAAAGTAATGCAAAGATAATTACTGGTCTTTTAAATTACATTTGACATTGAACTTATTGAAAATATCAGTCACAAAAATTTGGATTTCAAGCTGGAATGTCACATTAGTTCTCCCATAATGTTCAGTGTTTATACATGATAGATTGAGAAGCCTATATTATCTGTTTGGTATTACTCAATTTATGTATGCAAAATCAGCTGCTTATATTGGGAAATGTGGTAAAAATTCATCAACTTTCCATCTTGGCATTCTGTTGCCAGGCGATAGCGACAGGACATGACATGCCATTATTAAGTTGTTCTGTGCAAATTAGATGAAAATGTCACTGTGCATCTAATTTTCCAACATTACTGCTTAATTTCCACGGTACCCCGTTCTTACTCAGAAATAAAACATCCAGTTTGCTACATGTTCTGGAAAAACAGCACATAAGGAACCTTGCATTTATATTCATGGCAGTTTAGAGACCATTTCTGTCTTATGAAATATTTACATGCTTTGTTGCATTGAAGCATTTTTTGGTATTTCCTCTCCATCAATCATCAATTCCCATTAGCCATAATAGTTTCATATTGGAAATCCCCTGCGCCTTGACATTACAGAAAAGAGGGACATTGGAGGAATGTCAAACTTTGGCACCCAACTTTCACCACTTCACACCATAACATTTAGGTCGAAGAGCATTATTATGATGAAGCTAAGTCACAAATTGCAATCTGCCTTACGGCATGCCTGTGTCACATTCATTGTAGTACCAGTAGCTGTGAAAGTCACAATTTATACCCCGGGAGAAAAGAGGTGTTGAGAGATTGGCAAGTAGACTCTGATTGGCTGAGGTGTTGCCATGGAGAAAGCAATGAGAACCCTCGGCTCCCCAAACCTTTTGGTAATTCAGAAAAGGCTCAAGGCTTAAATATATTTATTTTATGTGCAGAAAATGAATCCCTGTGTCTGAATGTATGTTGCTTTGAACAAGAGTTAATGAGCTAAGTGGACAAGTTTATTTGATTATCTAAAATTTCTTGATGGTACTATGATCCCAGATCTGACTCCAACAGTGACAAGGATACTGGGCAGAAACTCCAATATTTTATTTTAATTTTGTAAGACTTTGAGGAAAGGATACCTCCCTCAGGAGTGATTACACAAAGAAATAGGGATATGGCATTTCGAACTTCATTTCTAACAGTATTATAGAATTTACAGCCAGAAGGAGGCCATTCGGCCCATCGAGTCTGCACCGGCCCTTACAAAGACCACCCTACCCATGCCCACGTATCTACCCTATCCCTGTAACCCAATAACCCCCACTTAACCTTTTTGGACACAAAGGGCAATTTAGTATGGCCAATCCACCTAACCCGTGCATCTTTTGACTGTGGGAGGACCAGGAGGAAACCTGCGCAGACATGGGGAGAACGTGCAGACTCCAAATTGACAGTGCCGGATTAAAATATCTTTAACATCACATGAGAACATAATTTACAATTACTCCTGAAACAATACTACTTAATACAGTGAATACAATACCCTGAATTGCTAACTTTGTTTCTGCTTAAACTACAAGGAAAAAAAATCATGGGCGGGATTCTCCCAGCTCTGCGCTGGACCAGAGAATCCCTGCGAACGGGCCATGCCACCTTGCCGCCGGCATGCTCTACCCGGCCGGCCCGCCATTTCTCCGGCCCACTTGGGCCGAGCGGCCATAGAAAAAGAGCCATGTCCCGCCGGCGACGTTCTAACCTGCTCTGGGCTGGCGGCACCTCGACGTGTAAGGTCGGTTGGTGGCCTGTGGGGGAGGTGGTGGGGGTCTGACCCCGGGGGGGGCTACCGATGTGGCCTGGCCTGTGATCGGGGCCCACCGATCGGCGGGCCGGCCTCTGTGGCTGGGGGCCTCCTTTCCTACGCCGGCCTCTGTAGCCCGGTGCCATGTTGCATCTGGGCCGGCGCGTTGAAGGAGGCCGCAGCGCATGTTCTCGTTGGTGCCGGCGCAACTGCGCATGTGCGGATCCCGCGGGGCCTACTTCACGCCGGGATCTGCAGCTGGAGCGGCGCGAAACATTCCAGCGCCATGCTGGCCCCCTATAGGGACCAGAATTAGATGTGGGAGCGGGAAATAGGGCTGGATTCTCTGTTTGTGAGACTGAGTCCCATGCTGGTGTGAAAACGGTGGTGTTTTATGGCAGGAAAGCTGGCGCAAAATGGCCACCGATTTGCCATTTTGCTGCGGGTTAGTAGGGAGGCAGATTAGAGGTTCCAGCTCTAGCTGCCGATATGGCCCAGAGCATTGCCGGGTCCATGGCCGTGCCTGCGCACGGCGGCGGTTTGCAGCAGCCATGCCGTGCTTCATTGCGGACTCAGCCCGTGGATCCGGACTGCAAAAATAGTGCCCCCCTTCAGCCGCTTGCGCGCCCTGGACTGCCCGCCCATAGTGCCCCCAGCCCTAAATGAAGACCCCTGCCCGTGGATCGGCCCTCCTCCGACTGTGGCGGCGCCAAACTGTGTCCGCAGATGCCACGCTGAGTTCATGAAGGGTGAAACCACACGTGTCCAACGTCAATGGAAACTTGGATGGTTGGGGCAGAGCATCATGAGGTGCGCCTCGGGCAATGGCCTGAGGCCATGGCTATATGGCGCGGCGAACTCCGTGAGTACATTGCTTTTCGGGGGTGGAGCATCACAAAGGCACACTTACAGGAAACATTTTGGACCGAATTCTCTGACCCCCCGCCAGGTCGGAGAATCGGCGCGATGCGAATCACGCCACGCCATCCCGACAGCAGGACGCAATTCTCCGCATCGAGCCAGTGTGCCGATTCGCCTGGCCGGATGGGCCGAGCGGCCGTCAACAAAAAGTCAAGTCCCGCCGACACCATTCTACCCTGCTGTGGGCCAGTGGGACCTCAGCGTTGAAGGATCCGGGTGCAGCCTGTGGGGTGGGAGGGGCGTCTGACCCCGTATCTTTAAATCAACATGAGAACATAACTTACAATTACTCCTTAAACAATACTATACAATGCAACGAATACAATGCCCTTAATTGGTAACTTTGTTTCTGCTTAAACAGCAAGAAAAAAAAATCATGGGCGGGATTATCCCAGTGGCCTGGCCCACGATCAGGGCCGACCGATCGGCGGGCCGGTCTCTCTGCCTCCCGGCCTCCTTTCCTCCACGCTGGCTCCTGTAGCCCTGCGCCATTTGGCGTCGGGGACGCCGCGGGGAAGAAGGCCATTTCGCATGCGCTAGCTGGCGCCGGCTCAACTGTGCATGCGTGGACCCTGCGGCGCCGGGTGCAGGCCAGGATCATTCCGGCGTCGGCACTTAGCCACCCGTTGGGAGAATCCCGCCCATTGTTTTTGGTTTTGCAAGTGTGGGCTGGTTGAGGATGGTCTGTATTCTGCCTCTTGTGAACATTTAAGGAACACATTGTTTGGTTCTACCAACTAATTGTTGGGGCACAGGGCCTTGTACCTAGCATTGAAAGCACATAAATTCATACACAACATTGTTCAATTGCGTGGTTGGAAGAAAGTCTTTTTGAACTGACGGCAGCATCTTAACATTTAACCTTCCGAGAAGCGACATGCATTCCTATCTGGAGAGCCGTTGTCTGCAAACAAAAGGAACGTGTTTAAGCTTTATGTCTGTTTTGAATTACCCAGAGGCTTGAAGAGTCTACAGTACAAGGCGACTTTCTCCATGGCAATGCCTTGGAGAACCAGAGTTGACTTGCCAATCAAACAGCACTTCTTTTCTCCTGTGGTATAAATTGTTGTGATTGTTTAAAATTTGGCATTCTTACGTTTGTCCTCATTAGTCCATAATGAAAAATGTCAGCAACATGTCTTTCATTTCAGCAATAAAAGAACAAATTGGGATCATTAAAGTAGTCTTCTTCGAGATATTCATTTTAAATCTGTCAGATCGAACTTTCCAGAACAAAATTCAGTTGAATCAAAACCATCATTCCTCTGCCAAAGGATTGAATGGGATCTGATTTTTTGAATGGGACCTGATTTTTGAATGGGACCTGATTTTTGAATGATTTCTGTCCCATACATTGCTTGAACATCAATAAGATCGTGAAATATCTTAATTTAAAGAATAAACTCTGTTAAATGTTAGTTTATCATAAAAATCTCAGAATAACAAATTTTGCATCAGTGAATTTTACTGCACAATTTTAATATTCTCGAGGTGAACATAATCCTTTGGTTAAAAAAAATAAATTTAAATTGCAATAGTCAGTGACGTGCATCCGAATCTGAGTGTTAGGTTTCTCGGACCAGAAAACACTACTTTAATAAACAGAGCAGCCATGGAACTGGTGTGTAAATAAAATTATGCAATATTCAGTAGAGATAAAATGGACTGAGATGATTCAGACAACATACTCGTTCTGACTGAATGTGTATATTCTGAACCTGCGTTCCAGACATGTTAGATAGAATTAGTTCCACTTTTGAAAAGCTTTCAATTATATTGTCCTTCCATAATCTGGAACCTTTTGGTTTCTTCCTGAGCGTACGCCAATGACAGTGACTTTGTTTAACGTGAGAAAGCCTTTGACAAGCTAAAATATCCCTATTTATTTCATATCCTACAGAGTGTTAGTTTTGAGGATGCGTTTTGCTGGTGCATGCTGATTCTTTGCTGTTTGGCAAAATGCTCTGGCTCTATTTGAATGGAATCAAAAACTATATCCTGTCATTTTGTTTGCTTTTGATTTGGAATTTGCTGGGCCAACAATATGACTTCACTCCAGCATCAAAATTGCCCATGTTTATGGCACTAATGAAGTCTCAACGCATGCTGTTCATATGTGTTAATATTTTCATCAATTCCAGTAAGTTGATTCATTTTATGAATGCGGTTCATTGGTTTATGGACCCCTTGGAAGATGAAATGAATCTAAACATCTATTCACATCTTTGGCCTGCTAGCTGTCCCCATATTCTTTTCCTCCTTTTATTTGCCAAAGGAGAATATAAGGTATTGGGATATTTCAACATCCATACCCAATTAGCTGGAATAAGATTGAATATATTGTTTTTGATGTTGATTTTCAGATCTAGCTGTCTGTCCTCGTCTCTCTGGGATAAAATCTAATTAATTAGAATGGGAGCTGTTCATGACATTAGTGTTTCTAAGGTTCTCTCTTGAACTTTCTCTGTTTATTAAAATCCAAAACAGTTTTTTGAAAGCTAAGTGTCGGGAGTGAAAGCAATAAGGTGACAAGTGAATAGATTTGAAAGATGTTTTGTATTTCCTAAGCCACTCTGTATATTGTTTCACCTTCAAGCTACATCTCTTTTATTTTGGTTAAGTTCTTTTCCGACTTTAAAGTGTGAAAAGCTGGCTAGAAATGGCAGGCAGAGGACAATGTGTGCCTTCTCTCTTTTATCTTCTGGATAAAAAGAGAAGTCCTGGAGAATAAAACTCAGAAGTAACTACTTTCCTTGTTACATGTGACCCAAATGCAAAATATGATGATTCGATGCCTGCCCAGCAAATATTGTGCCACGGAGTGAGAACTGATTGCTTTTAATTATCCAGTACAATGTGAATGAAGAAAATACTGGCTGAAGGGCATAAAACAATTGGTGTTGGCAAGGGGGTTAATGTCATGGTGGGATGAAAGAAAAAACGTGTTTACATTTATATAGCACCTTTCACAATCTCAGGATGTGCCAAACTACTATAGAGTTCATGAAGTATTTTTGATCTGTAGCCACAGTTATAGGACACGATTGAATGGCCATGCCGCTGTGCAGCGTGGCTGATAGAAGGGAGACCTTGCTCCCGGGATCTTCCGGCTCACAACGACTCGCAAGATCGAATGCAATCTCTTGCGATGTGAATCCCGCATATTGTGGGCGGGAGCACCTTTTGGCAAATCTGCATATTAGAGTGAGACAGCTAATCTCACTCTAATATGCCGTTTCCTGAGGCACCAGAGGCATTGGGATCTATCCCCTTCACCTGGGAGACCTCGAGCAAGCGCCAATCAGTTTTGGTCTCTGCAAATAGGTACCAGACAGAATGGCTGTCAGTTACTAGGGTGGGACTTGAACCTGGAGCTTCTGGCTCAGAGGCAGGGATGCCACCCACTGCACGTGAAGACCTCCTGCTGCATGTTAAGCTGCTCGGTTCAACACCTGTTCAACATGTCCACGTATCTCTCCCGTGTTGTTTTTTGTTCTGTCATCTGGAGCTTTTCATTTATACTACAACTTTTTATTTTCCTTCCCAAGCCCGATTACTACAGAGTGCCATTTACCACTCAGAAGCCCATTGGCCCTGTGGATCTCTTCAGATTTGGTTTTCTACTCCTTTGTTCTTATAATTTATTCTCCCTCTCCAATTTAGCATTATCTTAAAAATTAGGTATTGATGTTTCTGTCCTCAATCATTTATATTCACTAAAATCAGCAACACTCCCCGCACTGATCTTGTGGCATCTCAGTGGTGATCTGTTGTCACGATCTACAACTCACTTCACAGCCATCACCTGTTTTCTTTGTTCCAACAATTTTTAGTTCAACTTAGAAACGTGACTCAAACCTTGTGTAATCATCACATACCTGACTCAATAACATATGGCTAACGATTTTGATACATCACGCCACAGAATTCCGCTGGCAATAATGTCTATCATTCTCTTAAGGAATTCCAATTAATTTGTTGGAAGAGATTCCTTCTTATCCTCAAATCTATCCAGGTGTTTGTGTTCTTTATTTCATGATGCTTTCTAACACATTAACCAATACAGAAGTTTGGCTTGCTTCTCTGTAGTTCTCAAAGTGATCCGTCTGCTCCTTTTAATTTATTTATGTTGTTTGGTATTTTCTAATACTCGAAGATCATTCCTCATATTTAAGGGGATGTGCCTAATTTTGATGACCGCTGATTCCATCTGCATGGAGTTTATCGTGACAGGGTTTCCTTTGATTGTTCAGTCCATCAATGACTCCATAGTCTAAAATTTCCATTCTTATTTTTAGTTTATTCGTGGGATGTGGGCATTAGTTGCAAACTCAACATTTATTGCTCATCTTTCTTGTGAAAGTGATAGTGATTCATCTTCTTAATTTCTGCAGTCCATGTGGCCAAGATAATCCCACAGTGCCATTGAGTAAGGAGGTCAGGATTTTGATCCAGCGATGATGAAGATTATTTGTTTTGAAGTGAAGCGGTATGTGACTTGGAGAGAAATCTAGAAGCCATGGCGTGCCCATATGCCTGCTATCTTTGTTCTTCACAAGTTTGGGAGATTTCATTCAGGAACTGCAGAAGTGCTTCTTGTATATGGTACATGCTGTACACTGTGAGTGGAGGGAGTAAATGTTTCTATTGGTGGATAGGATGTCAGTCAAGCAGACTGACATTTTGAATTGGCTGCTGTTGAGTTCCTTGAGTGTCTGATGTTCCATATCCCAAGCACATGATTTTTACACATGTCTTCCAGGGACTCTACTGAAATGTCACAGGATATTACTGAGAAGAGCAGCCACAATGACTGCTCCACTTAGTGGGCACTTTAATTGCCCTGGTAATGCTATCCAAGCGATTGGATCTTTCCATAATATTGTAATAATTTTCTGTCTGAATCAGCTGAGTGTCCCCAGTGCCCAAGAAAGCAGCAACATAAAATAGCCTTGGATTCTGACTTCCATCCTGCATGGTTTCTGTTGGACAGAAAGAAATACAATTCCTTTCAATATCAAATCTAACAGCACCTTTTCTGATAAGGCTTCCTTAACACATTGTTCACTATCCAAACCACTGTTGTGCCCGGAGTTAGGTTTTGTTCCTATCGCATTTTTACATGTTTTTCAACTTATCTGCAGTAAAATGATGCCACCTATTATTTTTGTTCCTGAATGCACGTCATTTATTTGACGGCATTTTTCAAAACTGTATTCATTGCAGTTTCTCCCCATCATGTGTCTCATCATTATTTCCATCTTATTTGCACGCACTCCAGAGAAATTTAATGCTACTGCTTATATATCAATTTCCCTTTCTCAGGGAAGGTCACAAACCTTCCCACAAAAGGTAGTCTTTTCTCTCCACAAGATAATCAGTACTCATGTACATTCATCCACTCAGTGCACTAATTAGGGGACTATGCAATGGTTTAATCACTGTCTCCAACAAAAAAACTACAAATTCCCTACTTTTTCTCCTCAAAGTCCAAGCATTTATATTTAGAGCTTTGAGGTATAAATTCCCTCACTCCTTGGAGTGAAATACATATTGATTTTTTTTCATCCTTTCCCTGTGTAGTCATATCTTTACAATATGCATATTTAACAGGAGATCAGTATCTCCACTTGAACCATCATTCAACAGTTTCCGCTCTGTGTAACAACATTCAGCTTTTATATCTTTTCACTTTCCACCACCCTGCACCTCCCTCTTACAAGATCTACTCTGCATGTCCTTCCTCTATCTTATACATTCAAATACTTCATTATCATCCCATTTAACCCCAACAAAGACATGAAACTGATTTGATTCAGATTAAGGTAGTGAAAGAATTTCTGAGGAAATATAATGGATTTTGTAGGAAAATAAATCTGCAGGATGTGCTCTCAATCTTTCAGATTCTCCTGATGCACCTTGACATATAAAGTCATGATGATGAAAGATTGCATGATCAGACAATTGCCCTATGGCCTAGTGGAATATATATGAATGATTAATAAGTAACTTTTTTTTGAAGTGAAGCAGCACAATATAAAACTGGTAGCTTGTTTGTATTATTTAATGTGTTACATAAAAAATGATGGCAGGAAAAATGATGGTGGGAAAGGAACCATGGCTTTCTGCCCATTTCTAGAAGTGAACTAAACCGTTACACAGAATATTAAAGCAGTTCCCAAGGATATTTCTGGATTGAGTTATACAGATGCAATCATTTATTTAACTTGTTTGGCCCAGCAGAATTCTTGGTGTTTCATGATGAACAATTTTCTGGATATTATAAATTATGCTACTTATACGCTTTGTTTATTTTCGAACATATGCTCACATATTTAATGTTGAAGTCTTTTATTTCTTTATTATTTAATTTTAGTTGAATCTGTTAATATTCAAGTGCAAAAAAATCCATCCTTGCCTGGGAGGAAAGCCACATTCATCTCTTACTATCCCGAATGAGAACCAACTATTACCAATTTTAAAACTATGAGGAAATGCTACTGTACCACAGGAGTAATAACACTGGCGAGTGGATATCTTTTATGTTAAAACAAACTTTAATTTAAACACAGAATTAACCACATTAGCAACAAGTAAATAGCTTTACAGTAACCAGTTCTTAACCATTCTTAAGTAAAAGAGGAAACATTAACTTACTTCCTAAACCTGCCACGATATTGTAAGTAAGCAAACCAATATGAAAAAATGAAATGAAAATCGCTTATTGTCACGAGTTGGCTTCAAATGAAGTTACTGTGAAAAGCCCCGAGTCGCCACATTCCGGCGCCTGTTCGGGGAGGCTGTTACGGGAATCGAACCGTGCTGCTGGCCTGCTTGGTCTGCTTTCAAAGCCAGTGATTTAGCCCTGTGCTAAACAGCCCCTGATATATATTAAATACCACTCATGATTAATGTTAACAACCAGGGTTTTACTTACTTTCCTCTGTAGAATCTTTGGGGAGTGAATCTTTCAGGACCAAACTGAAATACGTCTGTCAAATTAAACTTCTAGGATATACTGACTTTTCAGACAGATCTGGCTCCACCTGGCTGCACCATCTGTACCCATAGCATAAGGCATTCTTTTGTCTCTTCTCACAAGATGTTGCTTGATTTATTTAGCCAGGACCAAACACAATAGCCCTCATAAATTATCTACACCCAGGGGTCCTTGAAATCTAAATAATATTCCATGATCTCAAATCTGTAAACTGGTTCTCAAGATCTATTAGCAGAACACGTCACCTGCAAATCAATGATTACTTCACTTTTATGGCACTGTAATTACCGCTCTGGCAGTCAGACTGTCTGTATGTATCTTAACCAAGGTTTTAATAACATTACAGCAAAAATTCTAAAATATTAAATATGACAATTTCTTATATTCATCACACATCATGTTGTGTTTCTAAACACTGTCACCACACTCACAAGTCACTGTTTCATCATATAAAAACCGTTTCAAAGATGGGATAATTCCAATGTTTGTTCATTGTCTACCTCCATGAAAACAATGGGCGAGATTCTCCGCACTCCCGACGGTGCGGAGAATAGCGTGGCTCGTAAAATTTTATGGCCACGCTGTTCCGACGCCCTCCCGCTATTCTCCCCCCCCCCCACGCCCGACTCCCGATACGAATCGCTGCCGCCGTTTTTTTACGGCCGGCAGCGATTCTCAGCTGATCGATGGGCCGAGTTCCCAGCCCTTTACGGCTGTTTTTACGAACGGCAAACACACCTGGTCTGGCCGTTCGTAAAAACGCCCGTAAACTCTCGATTTTTAAAACCATGGCACTGATTGGCACGGCAGTACCACGGCCGTGCCAAGGGTGCCATGGGCCCGCGATCGGTGGGCACCGATCGCGGGCAGCGGGCCCGATGCCCGCGCACTCTTTGTCCTTCCGCCTCCCCGCAGTATCCATTCGCGGGGCGGCTGAGGGGCATCCCGGCCCGCGCATGCGCGGGTTTCGCGCAAATGCGCGATGATGTCATCCGCGTATGCGCGGGTTGGAGTCTTCCAATCCGCGCATGCGCGGCTGACGTCATATGACGCGTCAGCCGGCGCTAACTCTGGCAAGCGGGCTTAACGAAATTCGTTAAGCCCGCGATGCCGGAGTTTACGGCGTCGGGATGCTAGCCCCGACCGGGGACCAGAATCGGTTCCCGGTCAGGAAGGGGGGGGCTGGCGTCAAACCCGCCCGGATTTGACGCCAGCCTTACGATTTCTCCCCATATGGGAGAATCTCGCCCAATATTCTTTGATGATTAATCACTAGCACTTACATCTATTCATTTATATTTATCAATGTTGAATGTAATTGTAATTGTCAACTTACTTCAGTTGATTCAGACAATTGAAGGTGCAAGTCCTTCCAGTGATTAAAACATGAACAAAAGAGTTGAATTCAAGAGGTGAGGGGAGTTTGACTGCCCTTAACATTAAGGCAGCATTTGACCAAGTCCGCCATCAAGGAGCCCTCACAAAACTGGAGTCAATGGGATTCGGGGGGGAAACCCTTCCCTGGTTGGAGTTATACCTAGTACAAAGGAAGCTGGTTGCTGTTGTTGGAGGTCAATCATCTCAGTGCCAGGACTTCGCTGCAGACGTTCCTCAGGATAGTGTCCTGGCCAAACAATTTTCAATTGTTTCATCAATGACCTTCCTTCCATCTAAAGGTCAGAAGTATCAAAGTGAAAAAGATCAATCGTATCAAATTGAAAGAAAAATCGTACAATTCCATGAAGTTCAGTAACATGTAAGAAGATATAACAAAATATTTTAAAAATGAATAGCTTAAAAAATATAACTAGGAAGGAGAAATCAGAGTACAAAAGAAAGCCAGCTAGAAATATCAAAAAGATAGTCAGAGTATCTACAGGTATTTAAAAAGGAATAGAGGAAGTAAAGTGAATGTTGTTCCTTTACAGAGTGAGTCTGGGGAATCAACAACGGAAAATAAGGAAATAGCTGATTAATTGAACAAGATATTTTGCATCTATCTTCACTGAAGATGTTGCAAATAACTTTCCAGATATAAGTGTGCATCAAGAGATAAAAGTGAGGGAGGAACTTAAAACTACTACAATCAGCAAGGAAAGAAATATTAGAAATAATTGAAATAAATATTAGAACCAAAAGCTGACACATGGGCTGCATCGGTCTAATATGGCGGCTCACCACCAACTTCTCAAGGGCAACCATGGGTGGGCAATGAATGCTGGCCTAGCCAGCGGCACCCATATCTCATGAAAGTATGAACATTTATGACAGGTTTGAGAAGTGGAGGAGTGCTATATTGGGCAGCACGGTAGCATGGTGGTTAGCATAAATGCTTCACAGCTCCAGGGTCCCAGGTTCGATTCCCGGCTGGGTCACTGTCTGTGCTGAGTCTGCACGTCCTCCCCGTGTGTGCGTGGGTTTCTTCCGGGTGCTCCGGTTTCCTCCCACAGTCCAAAGATGTGCGGGGTTAGGTGGATTGGCCATGATAAATTGCCCGTAGTGTCCTAAAAAGTAAGGTTAAGGGGGGGGGGGGGTTGTTGGGTTACGGGTATAGGGTGGATACGTGAGTTTGAGTGGGGTGACCATTGCTCGGCACAACATCGAGGGCCGAAGGGCCTGTTCTGTGCTGTACTGTTCTATGTTCTATGTTCTATTGTTGTCAGGTTCCGTTTAACAGCTGAACAATTGAATTAGGTGCTTGGTTGTGATTCAAGTGGATGTTAAAGATTCCAGAATACTATTTCAAGAAGAATATGTTCCCCTCATTTTCTAAACAATGTTACTCGCCAAACTAAAACTAGAAATAGAAATAACTGGGCACTGTTCTGTCTAAGCTGGCTGTGCGTGAAGTGCTTTGTAACATTTCTGAGAGATATGTCAAGGTGTTAAATTATTTATTTATTTAATTTAGCACTCATCTTTCTTTGAAATAACTGTTGTAAAGCTTTCTGCACATTTTTTTCTTGTCAGATAGCCCACTCATTTTAATGGCATAAACAAACGTCGGCATTGCTTGCAATACACTTGTCAAGGTTACTAAGGCATATTATGGAGAACAGAGGTCCCAGTATTGGACCCTCGGGGACTCTGCAATTCATCACTGCCCAGATCAATCTATTACCAGATATAACAACTTTTTTGTTTTCCATTGCCAAGCAAATGCTCCATCCAATTTGCAACTTCACCCTGGCTCCCATGTACCTTCACATGCTGCGTCTCTGGTGACAGTCTTTGTAAAGAAAATCTATTGAAATTCAAGAAAAATGGAAATGACACTTCTTTCAGCCACTAGTTCAGTCATCCACAAAAAACTCCAAGAGATTTCTTTGACACCATATTCCTTTTATAAAAATGCCAACCCAAGTTTATTATTTTCAATTTCATTATTTTCCATATTTCTCAGAAACTCCTTGGGATTTATTTCTACTTTAAAGACACTGTATAAATGCAAACACTTGTTGTAGTTCATTCTGAAGTATTCCCCCAGTGCTGGTTTCCTGTGTTTTACTCCGAGCAATGTCAAACTGACTGCACTGAATATTCCTGTGCAGATACTTTGATCTTTTCATATTAAATAGGACAAGTGATTTAATGTGGTGAACCAGACCCTGCAAATTTCGAAACTGCATTTCATTTGTTATCCAGGTATTGCAGTATTCCATCTGATGTTCCAGGATCTGTTAGAATAGGTCTTTCTCAGACACTGTGAGTCATAACAAATGTAAGAATTTACATTTATTATCTGATTTTCTGAAATTACTGCACACTTTAATTTGGTTTAAAAGTTTTCAGCCATCATCCTTCTACCTCCTCTCCACTTTTGATTAATTCAGTACTCAACTGGACTATTATCTCCAGTTCAGGGCACCACATTTTAGGAATGATATGGAAGCATTAGAGTGTGGATAGAAAAGATTCACGAGAATGGTTCCAGGGAAAGGAATTCCAGTTACATGGATAAGATGGAGAAGCTGGCGCTGCTCTCCTTAGAGAAGCGATGATGAAGATGAGTCTTGATAGAGGTGTTCAAAAATCATGCGGGGTCTGAACAGTGTAAATGGGGGAGAAGCTGTCCCCATTTGCAGAAGGATCCAGAATGAGACGAGGTCGATTTAAGGTCAATGGTAAAGGAAGTAACGGCGACACAAAGGAACCTGTGAGTGTTATGCATTTGGAATGCACTACCTGGGACTATGGTAAAGGAAAGTGCAATCAGGGCCTCTAAAGGAGAATGGATAATTATCTGAGGAGAAAAGAATTGCAGGGATATGGGAAAAAAGTGAGGGGGAGGTGGGGGAGTGGTACAAAGTGAATTTCTTTTACAGATAACGGTCGGGAAAGGACAAACAGCCTCCTTCTGTGCTGTAACCATTCTATGGCTTCATGATTCTTCCAATATTCCACCAGATCGAATGTCTTGGTGAAACCATAGCGAAACACTGAGCGGATAACTTTAACTTTACCTACTCAGTACAGCCAGGTTGGTGGGCAGTCAAAATCACCCAGGCCACAGAAAACTGCCAGGATCCCTTTATTCCAAATGTTAACCAGCAAGGTCACCCAAAGCCAACAGATCCTTTTCAAGATATGCATGTCGGGTCCCAGTAACATCTGAAGATTGAAGCCACTGTGGCATTGCTATCACACAAAGACAGTAGGTCGAAAAACCATGACCAGAAGACACCAACCAGGTGTAAGTATATTTACTTTTCTCATGAAATGCCCCTCATGCCCTAGAATTAAATCATAGGCTTCAATCGCCATGGACTCCGATGGTCATCCCAGTCCAAATATGAAACCTTTCCTTCTACCTCCCCACACCCATTCCACTCCATACCATGCCCAAGATAATTGCAAAAGTGGATCCAATCATTTGCTATGCATTAGCGGGCAACCTTAAGTGCGCAATTTTCTGCCACGTCTTACTCATTCTAGGTGGGGAATCAGCAGCAGTATTTCATACTAACAACCCAGCTATGACAATGCAGCACAACACACCTACAACAGTTGGTAACTTTCCATAAGGATCAGACCGCTGGCAGGCAAATTACAACTTCTTGAAGGTGTTAGTGGGTGTTAAAACTTAATGTCAGTTTTCAGACATTTTCAAGGAAATAAATCATGCTCCTATAAACTGTTTCTTTGAAGCGCTGATCCTTTGTTCCTGCTGCTTTAACGTTGCTACTGCCTCGAAGCCTAGACAACATCCAGACAACCTCCGGATTGTTTTCTTGTGCTCAAATGCGATTCCAGATTCACTGCAATGATCTTGACCAAAAAGACTGTGCACTGAATTGGACAGCCCAGCAGAGTGCACTTCATGTCTTTAGGAGGCTTTGCTTTATATTGGAAATCACTTTACGTATTTATTGGGCTGAAAGCACTGGTTAATAACAGCAGTTTAGTGACCGATGACAGCAATTTCTAAAATGGCTGAACATCAACATGGCTGTACCTTGCAAATCACAAAGCTCTTGTTATAACCTGCCTGTTTACCACTGGCTGGGGACGAATGGCAAACCCACAATCCTTAGGGAGTATGAGCTTCCCCAATGAGGGGGTGGGCAGAGAAATCATTAGCAGGTCCCTGCATAAATAAAGCTGGCCAGTATGTAACCAGCTAGAGGGGAGTGAGCAGCAAGGGAGTTACTACTGTTGTTATGTGTGTATGTATATATATATAGTTATTGTAAATAAAGTTTGCTTTCTGTTCTACAAACTCGTGCTAGATTCTTCGTGGCCCTCACAAAACTACTGTAATGAGCTAAACTGTCTGGAAGAACTCATCAGAAAATATCCTCTTAGAGTAATGTAAATGGCCTGTCCCCTGATCCATTCACAAAACACCCAGCAATGTGTGGAATGCAATCACTTTGGAAAATGGACTCCAGTTACAGCTGAAAAGGGAACACTTTCAGTCATAACCTAATCATATCTATACTCGCAACCCAGCTATGACAGTGCAGCACAACACATCTGCCATTGACCTAGAATCAACTTGTTATGATCATGTTTGGGTAACTGGTCAGCTGGCGAGAGTCAATCATGTGATGAGCCAAACAAACTCTCTTTAGTGTCTCAAGAAACAATGTTTCTTCAGGCCATGGAACAGATGAAGCAGAAGCAGCCACCTTTATACCGAGCCTGAGGGGAGGTGGAGCCAGCAGGCAGTGGTTTACCACATTACCAATAATACAGTGGCGGTTTACCACAATACACATATTATATATTACAGTGGTTCGGAGCCAGCAGGGACAAGCCCAGGCATGTCGCAATACAACAGTACAATACAATACAATGGTTTATCGCACAGAGAACAAATGAATAAATGGCAGGATTCTCCATCGGCTGAAGCTAGAATCGTGAAATGCGGTTGGGCGGAGAATCAGTCGTGATGCCAATATTGTGGTGCGTGCTGGGCCATGGCAGAATTCCATACTCCGGTGCCTTTTAGAGGACTTTTGGGTACTTGGTTCAGGGAAAGGATTCACCAAGACATAGGAAGTGTTTCTGTGCTTGCTTTCATCGTCAGCAAGAACTGCAATGTGGGCTCAAAATCTAATGAAAAGCGAGAAAATTGCAGCAATGCCAGGAACAATGACTCTGGAACATGCTAGAAGTTACATGAAGTGAGGTTGGGGATAGCCGAGGTCAATCTGGGTGAGGGGTAGGGTCACTTGTGAGGGTAATGTGGGCTCTTCCCATGGAAGTGGCCCCTGCTCTTGTGGTGGCCCTCAACAGGAAATAGAGTGCCCAATCAGGAGGGTCTCCCAGGTTTCATTGTGCATCTTCCCAAGTGGCAATGTGCTACCGACCAGCAGTAGTTGGATTATTTGACCACTTAAGTGCCTCAATTGGCCTAATGGTGGTTGCATCAATCACCACTTTCCTTGTTACTGGATCCAGCCAGGCCTACCAGTCAATCCCTGTTCAGAAGTGACATTCCCCCAAACTTCCTGTGAACTCAGGAAAAACAATACACATCAAATCTCCTACGGATAGGGTGGTCAAATGGCTGAGTCAAAATCAGCGAGACATGCCTGGTTACTGCATGGTAAACTTAATTACTTGTATCATTTCACAAATCTGTTTGTGTTTGTTCCTCAAGTATATGGTATTTCTGGATCTCATATTCTAATCAGTGGGTAAGATTTTGTGACTTGGATTAGGATCCAAATGTTGGAGTGAAATGCAGTTCTGCGAATTAGTAGTAAGAGATCAAACAGGGGCAGCCTGCAGAGGTTCTTGCTGCAGTCTTAGGCCGCACTCCCAATGCCGCAGGATGACCAGGTGAAAAGTGGCAAAATGTGGCTTGTTACTGTGTGGTAAATTGGGCTTAATTGGCCTTTAAATTACCTCAAGAAGCCACTTGTCAAATTCTGAGTAGCAAAACCTATTCGGGGGTGGGAATGTTGCCGGCCGAAAGGCATTCTTGATGACAACGTAAGTTTACCTGTCTACGCATCTCTATTGTTGCCCTCATATCGGGATGAAAATTCTTTCAAGTAAGTTTCCTTTTGTTTCCAGCATTTATCCTTCTCTGTCAAATCAATACTTTATTAATGCAGAAGATTATAAATTCTCGTCAAGGTGCATAGAATATACAAATGTTCACAGTGGAATAAATCAATTCCTCTTGCTCAAAGGAACAATGGTGCAGATTAAATTAATTTGATCTTTTATTGTAAAAAATCCCATCTGGTAGAAGCAATTCAAACATTGCTGCACAAGATGCAGCATGGTACGTTATTGAATAAAAAGTTGATAATGTGATGTATATTTAGCAGGACGCCTGATGATTAGAAGCAAACTGTCCTACTCTTTGATGTACTGCCTAATTCCTGCACTGCCTGATATTCTCCCTTGAAAGCTTAGAGTTTTGAGGATGTACTTCATGAAAGTTCTGCAATTTTTCTTAATTCATGAAAGTGTCACCCTTGTAACAGTGATTTTTTAAAATATAGTTGATTGATGACTTTTAATCAGTTTTTGATTGCCGAAGATCAAGTTAATGCAATAAAAGAAATGGTGATGCGAAAATTTGAAAAGAACTAGCAAGGTAATTAATAGTATCCATACTACGTACAATACCAGTGCACCATCAGCCCTGAACACCAATGATCTATGAATTACTTGACACTCAGTTGTTAGCATTCTGCCCTCAATGCCCTTTCCCCACAGCTTTACTTGAATTAATCAGATAGATTTGTAGCAATGTTAACAATGAAAACGTAAGTAGCTCTATATCCTCAGAGTTTAAGAAGGCTTTTGATACATTAAGTCATACTATTTTATGTAATAGACTGAAAGGGTTTGTTTAATCTGACGGTCATACAGTGGTTTAATTCTTATTGAGATAACACACATCAAAAGACTCTGAAACTCGAGAGTCTGATTAAAGCCCATATAAAAATAAAACCGTTCCTGTTACATTTAAGGGCAGTTACTATTATTTTGTTCAGCGACTGGACATCAAAAGTGCTTTTATTATATGGATAATAAAACGTGTTACGTTCTAGTGAGTTGTGAAGAAGGCCTATGGTGTGTTGGCCTTTATTGGTAGAGGGATTGAGTTCCGGAGCCATGAGGTCATGTTGCAGCTGTACAAAACTCTGGTACGGCCGCATTTGGAGTATTGCGTACAGTTCTGGTCGCCTCATTATAGGACGGACGTGGAAGCTTTGGAACGGGTGCAGAGGAGATTTACCAGGATGTTGCCTGGTATGGAGGGAAAATCTTATGAGGAAAGACTGATGGACTTGAAGTTGTTTTTGTTAGAGAGAAGAAGGTTAAGAGGTGACTTAATAGAGGCATACAAAATGATCAGAGGGTTAGATAGGGTGGACAGTGAGAGCCTTCACCCGCGGATGGAGGTGGCTAGCACGAGGGGACATAGCCTTAAATTGAGGGGTAATAGATATAGGTCAGAGGTAGGTTTTTTACGCAAAGAGTGGTGAGGCCGTGGAATGCCCTACCTGCAACAGTAGTGAACTCTCCAACATTGAGGGCATTTAAAAGTTTATTGGATAAGCATATGGATGATAAGGGCATAGTGTAGGTTAGATGGCCTTTAGTTTTTGACTTCCCATGTCGGTGCAACATCGTGGGCCAAAGGCCTGTACTGCGCTGTATCGTTCTATGTTCTATGTTCTATGTTCTATGTTCTAATATAATTTATTATATGGATAATCTGTCCCAATTAATAAACATCCCTTAATTGAATGTTTATATTAGTGGCCCCGAAAGTTAAGGGTATGAAGATAAACTTCCTGAATTGCAAAGTTCCAGAATTTGCTGGTCAATTTACACTGCTCCACCATTTGCTTCGCACAAATGGCATCTCGTCCTTTCCATTATTTATAAGAATGTTCAAAATTGGTATATTAATTGTTCAATCAACTCACCATAAAAAGGTTAATCTTGTCACAATGAATACAAGTACCTCGTGAATCATGTAATCATTCTTAATGCAATGCCAATCAACCTCTCTGGCTTAGAATGGGAAGAATTGAATGGGTGCCACAGTGGTTAGTACTGATGCCTCATAATGCCAGTGGCCCGGGTTCAATTCTGTCCTTGGGTGACTGTTCGTTTGTGTGGAGTTTGAATGTTCTCCCCATGTTTGCATGTGTTGCCTCCGGTGTTACGTTCTAGTGGGTCGCAATGATTGAGTCAGTGCACCAAAGAATGTCTAGTTCGTGAATAATTAAGATTTATTAAATTATAATAATGTGGATAGAAAACAATACTAATACTATGAAGGAACTGTAAACTGTTAACAACTAGAATACGAGAGCTAATACAACACAACTATCCATGACGCCTCCTCACCCAGACTCCCCAAGGCTGCAGAGTCACATGGCGTAACTCTACTGCCACCTGCTGGTTGGAGGTCTAGCAGATTAACATACAGAATTGCTTGTGCATATCGTAACATCTAATTTCCTTTAGATTTTAACAAAAATAAAATATACATCATTTCAAACAATTATTGTACATATGATATTCATAGCATAACAATTCAGATTATTTATAATTAGAGTCCACTACAGATTCAGTCTGCCAGGCTTCTTTTGATGTCTCATTGATCTTCTAAGCATTTGTTGATGCGCCAAATCTGCCTGACAGTCTTGTAGATTTGATGATGCCTCTGTTGGAACTGCATTACTCTGAGCATCTTCAGGTTGTGTTTGTTTGGATAGACAGAAGTTTTCACACACATCATCTGCTGACAGTGAAGTAACAGGTTGCTGAATTTTTAATAAAGCTCTTCTGCTTATCCTGAGTACCTGTCTTTGTTATTTGATGTAGGATCTCGGACCTACCTTCTGTATCACTTTTGCACACTTTGACCAGCCATTACTATCCTCCACCCTTACTGCATCATTTTGTTCCAAAGGTTGTCGAGACCTGGTTGACCTGTCATAGTATCGCTTCTGCTTCCTCTTTTGAAACTGTCATTGATATTTTACTTTGCAACTTGTTTGTTGATTTGAAACACATGGAAACGTTGTTCTTATGTTCTTGTTCATCTCTAATTGTGATGGTGACAAAGCATTGCTCAATGGTGATGCTCGATAGCTGAGCAATGCCAGATATCAATCATCCTGGTGGTTCATCGATTTTTTTTAAGTAATTGTTTTACTACTTGCCTGCTTTTCTCTGCCTTTCCATTTGACTGTGGATACAAAGGACTGGATGTGACATGCTTAAAGCCGTACTTCTGTGCAAATTCCCTCCATTCCTGGAAACTGAAACGTGAACCATTGTCACTCATGACAACCTGTGGAATGCCATGAAGAGCAAAGATACGTTTAGCATGCATTATAACACACCTGGCGGACGAGCTGGATAACTGTGCCACTTCAGGAAAATTGGAAAAGTAATCCATAACCTATGAAAGTAAATACTCTTTCCCTTCAAGACAAAACAAATCTATCCCTACTTTCTGCCATGTGAGTGTCACTATGTCGGTCATCTGCATTGGCTTTTTCATTTATCTAGGTTGGAATTTTTGACATGTCCCACATTCTTCTACCATCCTTTGAATATCCTTGTTGATTCCTGGTCAATATACCGTGTCTCATGCTCTCCTATTACACTTTTCAATTCCGAAATGCCCCTCATGAATTTTTTGTAACGTTTTGGCTCACAGAGACTGTGATATTATTATTCTTTGTTGCCTTAGTAAGAATCAATTAGCTACACTTAGTTCTGCTCTGATGCTGTGGTACTTTGAACATGACCCTTTTGGCCATCCCTCATTGAGATTCTTGATTACCATCCGCAGAACTTCATCCTTTTTGATTTCTGTCATTATTAGTCTCGATTTTTCATCAAACACCGGCAGTGTCTCTGTTATCGGATTGACATGCACTTGCACATCTTCTTCCATATAATTGTTTTGCAACATGCTGTAGCTCTTGATAGTGAATCTGCAACTACAATGTGCTTCCCTGGAGAGTAAATTTATCAAAATCATACCGTTGGAGCTTCATCATCATTCTCTGGATGCGTGGTGACATCTCACTTAGGTTTTTTTTGATGATGGCTACCAATGGTCTGTGATCCATTTCTACCTGAAAGGTTGGTAGGCCATACACATAGCTATGAAATTTTTCCAAGCCAGTAACTAGTGCAAGACATTCTTTCTCAAATTGAACGTATCGACACTCCGAGCCAGTCATGGACCTAGACACATAGGCAACTGGCTTCCAATCCTCTCCATTTTCCTGCTGTAACAAAACTTTACCTAACCCATCCTCCGATGCATCAGCCGAGATTTTTGATTCCTTGGTCGCGTCGATAAATGCTATCACTGGAGCTGTTGTCAAAGCTGTCTTCAGACTAACTCATTCTTGCTCATACTTATCTGTACATTCAAAGATATTCATCTTCTTGATAACTTATCTCAGAAATGTTGTCTTGGCTGACAAATTCAGAATAAATTCCTAATATACTCAGAACTCCTTTCTTGTCTGACGGTCATGGCATATTCACTATTGCCTGTATTTTCATTTGATAGGGCTGTTCGCCTTGAGCAAACAACTTGTCCTCCAGAAACATGATTTATTTAGCACCAAATTGAAACTTGGCTTTGTTCAACCTTCACCCATACTTCTTAACACTCTGTAGTACTTTGATGAGTCGGTCGTTGTGTTCATCCTTCGTAGAGCCCCACACTATTACATCATCAACATGTATAAAAACTCCTTGAATACAAAGAAGAACAAAAAACAAAGACCAATACCGCACAGTAACAGGCCATTCGGCTCTCCAAACCTGTACCAGTCATGATACCACCTTTGGCCAAAACCCTCAGCATTTCCTAGTGCCGTATCCCTCTATACCCATCCTATCCATGTATTTCCACAATGTTTCCATACTTTCAACAATGTGCTCCATTGCCCTGTGAAAGATTTCAGATGTGGATATTATACCAAAAGAAGACAGAAGCACTCAAATGGAATGATAACCATGCAATACTTTGTACTCTCTCTATCCAATTTGTGTTGCCAAAAATCCTGTGATGTATCCAGTTTGCTGAAGCACATCACACCTGACTTTTTGCTCGTTACTTCTTCACATTTTGGTATTGGATAGAGTTCTCGTTTGATGTTGGCATTGAGGTCTTCAGGATCCATGCATATTCTTAAATCGTTATTGTGTTTCTTATTACACAGCAGGGGCTGTTTAGCACAGGGCTAAATCGCTGGCTTTGAAAGCAGACCAAGCAGGCCAGCAGCACGGTTCGATTCCCATAACAGCCTCCCCGAACAGGCGCCGGAATGTGGCGACTAGGGGCTTTTCACAGTAACTTCATTTGAAGCCTACTCGTGACAATAAGCGATTTTCATTTCATTTCATTAAATTTACCCAATCTGTTGGTTCTTCAATTTTTAAATGACCCACAGATTTGTCATTTAATCAAGTTCAGCTTTCAACTGGTTCCTTATTGATGCTGATAGTCTCCTTGGAGCATGGATTATGGGTTGTACATTATTCTTTAGTTGAATAAGGTAAGTAAATGGCAAGACACCGAAACCTTGAAAAATATCCGGAAATGCTTGTAGTGTTGTATCCACCGATCCATTGTGCACATTCAAAACGTAGTCAGCACTATATACTCTCTTGATGAACTGAAGTGTTTCACAAGCTTCCACACCTAGTAACGATTCACAATCTGTGGCTACAAATGAAAATTTCACTTTATGGATTTTATCTTTGACTTGAACTTGAACTTGGGGCAGCAGGGTAGCATGGTGGTTAGCATAAATGCTTCACAGCTCCAGGGTCCCAGGTTCAATTCCCGACTGGGTCACTGTCTGTGTGGAGTCTGCACGTCCTCCCCCTGTGTGCGTGGGTTTCCTCCGGGTGCTCCGGTTTCCTCCCACAGTCCAAAGATGTGCGGGTTAGGTGGATTGGCCATGCTAAATTGCCCGTAGTGTCCTAATAAAAGTAAGGTTAAGGGGGGGGGGGTTGTTGGGTTACGGGTATAGGGTGGATATGTGGGTTTGGGTAGGGTGATCATGGCTCAGCACAACATTGAGGGCCGAAGGGCCTGTTCTGTGCTGTACTGTTCTATGTTCTATGTTCAAGCTCACACATGCCCAAAGAATTAATCCTTTGACCTTGGTAGTCTTTTAAAAATACTGGGCTGTTCAAAACCTCACACTTGATTCTCATTGCTTCAATATCCGTGATACTGATGAGATTTGCTTTCACTCCGAGGTCGAGTTTAACATTTATAAATGTTTGACATATGAGTAAAGAAACTGTCCAGTTATCTTTATTTACAGTACATACTTCATTATTACTTCTTCTTATGTTCGTTGAAAACATTTCATTTTGCTTGGCTACGTTGGCCCGGCCTTCATTAGTAACGACATTAATGAAGAATGTATCCTCTAAATTAATTTCTTCAACAGTGTTTATAGGTTTTTGTGAGGCGATTTTTTTTTTTGTTGGAAAAACATTGCTTGGCAAAGTGTTTTTTGCCTTTGCACGTTGCACAAATTGTTCCAACGGCAGGACATTGCCTCTTTAAGTGCCTATTTTCATACTGCTTACACAGAATGGTGGCGTCTGGCAATCGCTTAAAATGGCCACCGCAGTTGCGACCACATTTTACTTTTGGGTGTGTCACAACATTTATGGCGTCGGCTTCATTCCTGATTTTCGCACCTGAACTTCTCATGTTTAGCATGTTGATTTGCTGCACATCTAACTCGCTGCCATGGCAAATTGTTATTGCCTCCTCAAGTTGGAGCTCATTCTCCCTCTAAATATGTTTATCATTTTTTATGCCAAATATGATTTGATCCTGGTCATTGATGATTTTAATGTGGCAAAATTACAAGTCTGATCCTTTAATTTTAGATCCGTGAGAAAACTGTCAAACGACTCACCTGTCTGCTGCATGCGCGTTCTGAAAATGTACCTTCGGGTGCAATGCTCTTCAAACATTTTAACAATAGCATCAAAGTTCTCACACTCTGCCTCTTGCTCAAATACAAACACATTAAAGATTTTGATCGCCTATGGACCAGTGAGCAGTAATGCATTTTTTGCTCCTCAGGCAGTGCCTGTAAACCTGGAGCTGCTACGTACAAGTTAAACTGCAGCTTAAAAGTGCGTCAATTTGCATCTATATTACTAGTTACGCAAAAACTTTGTGTTGTTTTCAAGCTATCCATCTTTTTCTTCAGTGACCAGTTTCATAGAATTTACAGTGCAGAAGGAAGCCGTTCGGCCCATCGAGTCTGCACTGGTTCTTGGAAAGAGCACCCTACCCAAGCCCATACCTCCACCCTATCCCCATAACCCAGTAACCCCACCTAACACTAAGGGCAATTTTGGACACTAAGGGCAATTTAGCCTGGCCAATTCACCTAACCTGCTCATCTTTGGACTGTGGGAGGAAACCGGAGCACCCGGAGGAAACCACGCACACACGCGGTGAACGTGCAGACTCCACACAGATAGTGACCCAAGCAGGGATTCGAACCTGGGACCCTGGAGTTGAGCATTGAGATGTGTTCTTTTCATTCTCTTTGTTGATTAGTAGATTATTTTTTTCAGTAGTACCGTTTCCTAAGTTCTCACTTCAGATCTTCAATTCATTGTTCATCACTTCTGGTACAATGTTACGTTCTAGTGCATTGCAATAATTGAGTTAGTGCATCAAAGAACATCTCGTTTGTGATGAGATAAGATGTATTAAATTACAATAACGTGGGTAGAAAACAATAATATTACCAATTAACAATAAACTGTGAACAACTAGAATACGAGAGCTAATACAAAAACACGGCTTTCCACAACGACTCCTCACCCCAGACTCCTCGAGGCTGCAGTGTCACATGGTGTAACTCTACTGCCACCGGCTGGTTGGAAGTCTAACATATTAACATACAGAATTGCTTATGCATATCATTACATCTGGGTGCTCCAGTTTTGTCCCAGAGTCCAAAGATTGCGCCTTCCATCCAAAAAAACATTAGGTGGAGGTCGGGTGCTTTTTCCAAGGGTCGGTGCAGACCCGAAGGGCTGAATGGCCTCCGGCACTGTAGGAATTCTATGATTCTATGAAAGCTAATAGGATATTCTATAATATTTTGCAAGAGTATAACTGCTGTTCTATCTTTTATCCTCCCCCCCCCCCCCCAGAAACATTTATTATTTATGATACTGTCATATTGTACCTGAGGACAAATCTTGGCATAATTGCCTTTAATCACCTGACCAAGGTCCCATGGTCACAGAATACTTAAGGATGAGGAATGTCATATAGCTCACCTTAATTCATCCAATTCATCTATCCGGAAAGGCCCGACATTTCCTACTCCCAATTACGACATCTAATTGTTTCTTAAATGATTCCAGGATTTCTGCCTCCACTTCTCTATCGGGAAGTCTGTTCCAAATGTTAATCACTCTAAGTGAAGGACAACTTCCTGAAAGTACTTCTAAAAATACCTTTTAACAATTTGAACCCATGTGACTGATCCTACTCCCATTGTTTGCTATAATGTAATACTCCAGATTAACCATTTCCATTTTGATAAATAACCAATAATATGTCCCTGCAATGATCAGTTCTTGGAGTCTCTTTTCCAAACTGAAAATCCCAAATTTCCCCAATCTCTGCGTGTAGCTCAGTCATCTGACACCAAGGATTGGAATGAACTATACATGCCTTTGGTAGCAAAGGGGGCTAATCTGTTAAAATCAAGCAAATGTCCCTCTAAACTATTGCCATCGTCAATATTACTTTGCTCTTCTGAAAGGAGACAAAACAAGACACTGCAGCTGCTGGAAATTGAAATAAAAACAGAAAATGCTGGATTTCCAGCTCTGGCAGTGTTAGCATTTCCTCAGATCTTGGCCAATAAGGAGACCCACCTCATTCTGACAGGGCCCTGCCATACATATGCAGATCGAGGTCTGATGACAACATTAATCTGACTGATAATTTAACAACAATCTGAGCTGGAAACTTGCTCTTTTTTTTCGTCAGGTGAACAAAAGTAAAAAAGAAGCAGAAAAGACCGTTCAAAATGAATTTTCTTAATTGCTTTTTGTGAAATGAAAATAAATGTTTGGCCTTCTCAACTGCGGAAGCCCGATTATCCACTCTTGACACTGATTGCCGGTGGTGGCGAATTTTCTAAATGTTGGCAGACACATCCTGCCCAATTGCACCTGTTCTGGGCCAGGAATTTGTCTACAGCACATTAATGAGGCCTGGCAAATCTGTCTAAAATCTGCCATTGGCAGATATCTAACCAAAACCAATGGTTCCAATTGAATCGTGGTTAAAATCCCACCTCTGACCACAGTGTCATAGTTTTGAACCTTTTCTGCACTGCCACCAGTTCTTGAATGCTTCCTTGTCTCTCAGTGACCCAGATCAGGACACAGACCCAGGATGGATTTCTCTGATTTGTAATCTACTCTTTTTGACAATGCCATTCAACGTTCCATTGGTTTTGATGACTGCAGCTTTGCATTGACTGGACAGCAACTAATAGTTCAGTTACATTTTTTGTCTAATTTTGGCGAATGATGATGCTGGGGTTAACAACTTATTTTGCAATTTTCTGACGCATTTTTCTTTAACTATGGTGGGAGAGTGGATCTAGAGGTAATTCACTTCAGTGTTCACTGCTTTAAATAATAGTCGTGCGTGTTTGCAAGCCAATGTTCACCTTCACAGATGGATTTTTCACGTTCTCATGCATTAACACTGTCAATGGAAGTTTGTTCAGGATGTGCTATAATGCAGCTTCCTTCTATCCTGCATGTTTACTGATTAGCTTTCTGCAGTACAAGGTAACATACTGTGGTAATTTAGATATTTCACAGAAATAAAGAATGTAAAATGGAGATATTCCATGCATTTCCTCTCATTATTCTAGATAGGGTTAGATAAAGGTATTAATACACATATGGGATAGACTGTTATTCATAATGGTGTAACATTTCTGTCACAGCAGAACTAAAAGACCACTGAATGTCTTAAGTGGAAATCTGCTCATACAGCATGTTGTCAAGCTTATGTTTGCACTATTATGGTATTGAAATAGGACTATAATGGGTTTTGAAGCTCCACAGGAGTAACAAAGTTGTTCATTCAGCAGGCCGTTCACACAAGTTCAATAATTCCTGTAATGGGCATCAGTATGACATTCTGTTTCCTGTCCTTTATAGATTATATAAAACAATGATCCACACTAGTTTGAGCTGAATCTTGAAAACTGGCTAGTGGAGGTCTTGAATGAAATTGTGTGTGTCTGACTGGTGTTTTATGAATGTAGATAATAATGCATAATAAAAAGATTCATGACTTTGAAACAAATTAAATGTGCAAACCATAAAACCATAAGAATGTAAGAAATAGGAGCAGCATTTGGTCAATATCATTCCTTGTGGCTGCTGTGATATTGAACTCCACTTTCCTTCCTGTTCCCTGTCGTGATGATATGGTTGTGTTGTAATTCACCGACTGACCACTAGGAGTCACATTAGCATATAAGTGACTGTTCGAGTCAGATGACCTCAGACTGACTTGGGAGCTGAAAGAGAGAGGTTGCTGGTGCATGATCATACTGTTATTTTTTAAAATAAATTTAAATTACCCAATTATTTTTTCCAGTTAAGGGACAATTTAGTGTGGCCAATCCACCTACTCTGCACATTTTTGGGTTGTGGGTTTGAACCCCACGCAGACACGGGGAGAATGTGCAAACTCCACACGGACAGTGAACCAGAGCCGGGATCGAACCTGGCACCTCAACGCCGTGAGGCAGCTGTGCGAACCACTAGGCCACCGTGCTGCCCTATCATACTGTTATTCATCTGTTGTTTTGCATATATTTGACCCACAGTTAATAATAAATCGTTTATAGCTTTGTCTACAAGTGTTTTTTTTAATATAAATCAGGCCATCAGACAAGAACATTACATGGTACCAGGTGTGGGTTTGGATGGTATTAAACACTGAGAAAGCCTGTTACAAGGTATTAACCTGGTAGCACAGTGGTTAGCACTTTGCTTCACAGCACCAGGGACCTGAGTTCAATTCCTGGCTTAGATTACTACCTGTGTGGAGTCTGCATGTTCCCCCCTCATGTCTGCATGGATTTCCTCTGGGCTCTGCGGTTTCCTCCCACCAGATCCGAAAGAAGCGCTTGTTAGGTAAATTGGACATTCTGAATTCTCCCTTAGTGAACCTGAACAGGCACTAGAGTTGGTGACCAGGGGATTTTCACAGTAACTTTATTATAGTGTTAATGTAAGCCTACTTGTAACACAAATGAAGATTATTATTATTAGATTCATTATCGTTTCAAATGGTTATTGCTGGGCACTTATGTGGTGCGAATGTTACTTGCCACTGATTAGCCTCAGTTTGAATGTTGTTAAATTCTTGTGGCATGTAGACATGTACAGCTTTATCAGGCACAATTCAACCAGAAAAATTATACGTCTGGTTGTGTGCTATTAGCGAGGTGTTTCTGGGTGGCTGCATTTTGCCTTTAATTTTGACTTGGGGAGTTTCTCTCCGCAAAAGCCACACTTGAGTCATTTCCTGTTGGCGAGCCCAGCAGGAACGGCTCCTCGCAGATCGGGACGCCACCTTGTCTGGCTAACCCGAACGTTCCCCTCACCTCAACCTTTTAGGCCCCTCCTTCCATTTCTGACCCCCCAATCTCGGGGAGGCACCCAGAAACACTCCCTCACCCCCCTCCCACCTAGTAAGGTCCCCAGAGGTCTGAATCCCTGGAAGTGGCAACCTGACACTCTGGCACCCTGGCACTGCCAGCCTGGCACCCTGACCGTGTCCCTGGAAACCTGGCAGTGCCAGGATGCCTGGTTGCCAGAGAGTGCCAGGGTGCCACCCAGCCTCCTCCCAGAAAACCCAGAGGTCTTAAATGGCCTAGAAAATCCCCACCCCCACCAGGTGCCATTATGTCTGTTCCATGTTTGCGGCACCCTGGCAACGTTTCCCAGGCATGGCTGTTAAATCACGGGCACTGAGATAATCCCACAAACACATCTTTTAATGAGCCTAATGACTCATTTAAACATGTAGGTCTGGATCATGCCCAGTGAGGGCATGGTCCAGTTCGCAATGTCTCGTGAGATTTAATGCGCTCTGGCAAGACGTTTCCATCGCAAGATTCACTTACTTTCAGGGGGCTAGCAGGGACCCGAGTGTTTCACGCAGCTTTGGCTGTGGATATCGCCCCCGCATTTCCGGTTCAGAGTATGCGCAAGGCGGCAGCCTCCATCGGCCGCGTTGAACGCCATGGCGGACTCGGACCGCAGACCAAGACAAACAAACTTGGCCCCCCCACAGTCTCGAGAATCCGTCCGGCCCGATCGCTGCCCCGGCTGCCCATCTGGCTTCCCCCGGTGGTCGATGCCCCCCGCTCCCCGCCAGGACGGCCGCGGACTAAATCCACAGCCGCCATGCAAGAGTCCCGACCGGCCATACCATATTAGTTCCATGCCGTCGGGAACTTGGCCGGTCGGGAGCAGAGTATCACTGGGTGGGCCTCTGGCAATGGCCCCCCCCAGCCTTGCGGCGTAATTTGCGGACGCACGGTTATTCCAGGCCCAGAGAATCGCCAGAGTGGCGCCGGGCCCGTTTCCGTCGGGAACTTCGATTCTCCACCTCTGTGCCAAAAGCGATTTCGGAGTGGGGCTGCAGAGAATCCAGCTCATTGTGTCCTCCTCCTAAAATGCTTTCCCAATTACATTTGTATCATCAGCAAATTGAGCTGTAATATACTTGTCCCTTCAGCAAAGCCATTAATATAGTTTGAAAATAGTTGAGGCCCCAGCACTGATCCCTGTGGTACTGTACTAGTTACAGTTTGCCAACCAAGCTGTTTTTTGTCTGTCTTCAATAATCATTAAATCCTGCAGGTTTTGAAGAAGAACCAAAAATGTCATGAACATATCCATCTTCTGTCATATTTATTTCCAGGAAGATGTTTGCTTTGTATTATTTGTGCACTCATGTGATCAATGGCTCACTTCATCCTCTTATTAATTCTGCATTTTCTTTGTAAATTTGCAGGTTAGTATTCCTTGAAGTGCAATAAAAACAACAGGTTTTGTTTTTGCAGAGTCAGAAGTGATGCTATTAGGATCTTTGATTGTTTTCAGAAGGTTGTTTCCAAGATTGCTGCAATCTGCAGTAATACTGTTTCAACTTTCGCACTCATTTAGTTGTCAGATGATAATGGCCAAATAAAATTGAACCCATACGGACGTTTTCTTATTACTATAGCTTCAGCAGATTGTGATAATTGAACAGCGAAGGTGAGATACAAATCCGTATAGCGGGAACGATCTTTACAAAGTGTGCTGTATAAATTTAACTTTAATACTCCAGATCGCAGGAATGAGAATTTTACTGCAATATCAGACTTCATTTGTTTTTACTTTCCACATCTGCAAGCTGTTGAAAAATTGCTTGATTATGCATTCATTTTAAAGTCTTGAGTTCTCAGTGAATGTTCAAAAAGCACCAACATTGATGGAGAAAAGCTCAAATCTAGCCATTGAAAAAATAGGATTAACAAAATCTTCCCAGGATTCGGCAAAGTGTCAGACTCAGACTGAAAAGTGACGTATAGGGAAGGAAGTGCTGGCCTTGGAGAGGGTCCAGAGGAGGTTCACCAAAAATGATCCCTGGAATGAAGGACATGTCATATGAGGAGTGCTGCAGGACTCTGTGTCTGTATTTGCTGGAGTTTAGATGGATGAGGGGAGCATCTCATTGAAACTCACAGTTTGCTGAGAGGCCGCAACAGAGTGGACGTGGAGAGGATGTTTCCACCAATAGGAGAAACTGGAACCTGAGGGCACAGCCTCAGGCTTAACGGATGATCCTTCAAAACAGAGATGAGGAGGAATTTCTTCAGCCAGAGGGTGGTGAATCTGTGGAACTCATTGCAGCAGAAGACTATTGAGGCCAAATCGCTGAGTGTATTTAAGACAGAAATAGATAGGTTCTTGATTAATAAGGCATCAAGGGGTATGGGAAGAAGGCAGGAGAATGGGGATGAGAACCATATCAGCCATGTTTGATTGATGGAGTCGACTTGAGCCGAATGGCCTACTTCTACTCTTATGTCTTATGGCCTTACACAGACCAGTTGTACCTCCAGATTTGGAGCCTCTTTAAAGAAAAGAAATGAGTGAGCATGGTTTAGATCATCATTTTGGCAGACGGGCCTCATAGAGCCGGCAAGCAGCGCCACAGAGATCGGACGCCATCTTTAAAGAGTGCTCCAATCAGCACTGCAGTCTAACAGCCCCCAGACCCCATCATGGAGCATTTGGGGACTCTCCCTTCACTGACAATTCTCGCCGCCATAACACTCCACCACCTCCCCCCCCCCCCCCCCCCCCCCCCCCCAACCAGGCCCTCCTGTCCGACAATCCTTATCAACATACCCGCCCCTTACCACTGACATTCATTGACGATATTCCAACCCACTACCAAAACTGAACTGCAGAGGTACAGCTGGCTCACCCTCTACCCCCCCCCACCCGAAAAAAACAATGCAGCCCCCCCTCATATGGAGCTCCCACTAGGGTCTTCCCCTGACATAGGATGAAATTGCCAGGTTGGCACTGTACCAGCCTGTGCCAGGCACTGCCTGGACATGATCTTCCCTCCCTACCTCCCCAGGAAGCCATACTTACCTGTGCACCCAAGGGCTGGTTTAGCTCAGTGGTCTAGACCACTGGTTTGTAATACAGAACAATGCCAGCAGCGCGGGTTCAATTCCCATAGCAGCCTACCCAAACAGGTGGCGGAATGTGGCGATGAGGTGCTTTTCACAGTAACTTCGTACTTGTGACAATAAAAGATAAAATAAAATCCAATGGAATCCTCCCAAATACTTTACGTCTGTTCAAACCTGTTGTGAAACTCGTCGGCGAAGTATGAATTATTACTCAGCATGGATGACGTGGCAGTGGGCCCATTAATGATATTTAAATGTATGTAAATCTAGTAAAATGAGATGCAGGCCCTTTTTGGGTGAGAACCTCATGACGTCGCCGGAAAGGGGTGGGGAAAATCGGGAATTGTTTCCTGATTCTGGTGGGTATTTTCACCTGCGCCACTAATCCTGTGGACGGCTAATGTGGGCTCAAAATCACCCCCTTGTCACTGTTGCTCTCATCTGACAAACCTAAGCCCAAATGAGAAATGTGAGTGCACGAGAATATTTGTTTCATGAATTTCATCTACCAGGATCCACCACATAATTTATGAGAAAAAAGTATCCGGAGATTTTTCAAAGAATAATCAATATCCCCTAATTGAGACAAGAGCACCTATGCAGATTTTGTGTTTTATTTAAGTATGTCCTTCCAGTAAGACACCTCCTTGACTTGAGATGCTGCCATCAGGAGTTTGAACAGTTATAGGGTATGAACCCGCCAGATTATTCATTTAACATCAAAATGGCCATGAGTTATGGTAGGAATAATGGTGCGACTATTAATGTTCACCATTATTAAGATGTAAATCGCACAGTAACTCCAAGTGTCTGCAAAGTGCAGTTAAACCTGGAAATTGGAAAATTTCTGCCTGATTTGCCCCTGACCATTCCGGTACTTCAACAAGAGATTCAGCATTAAATCACATGAAGAACGTAAAGTAGTGCTATGTACTAACAGGATACCCACTAACACACCATAAATAGAATTAGAGCTGGTCTATTCCTAACGACCTGTTCAGTGTTACCTACTGTCAAACGATGTCTCTGGCATTGAAAATGTACCTGTACATCTATGGTGTCTTTGATTAAATTCTGTTCTTTGTTGGAGATTTTGAAAAATTGGGAGGGATTTACTGCGCAACCCACCACGTGTTTTGCAATGGTGGGAGGTGGCCTGACATTTGTTGGTGGTGGGATCTTCTGGTCCGGCTGATGTCAATGGGGTTTCCCATTGAATGTACCACTCGCCACCGGGAAACCCGTGGGTGGCCGGGAAGTTCAGGCCTATGTTTTTAGTTTTTTTTCCTTTCTGTCTGTTTTATGTCTTTCCTTTAATTCTATTTCTCTTTGCTCTTCTTATTTTATTTTCTGTGTATCATTTGATGTTGAGTTAATGGTTGGGTCTTTCCAGCCCTTGCCCCCCCCCCCCCAACTCATTTTCCAGTGACGGAAGCGGCCTGCCATTGACCGACGAGTTTCCCAGCGGTGTGGCTGGTGAACCATGGAAAACACCATTGCCTTCGGTGGGAAGACCGTAAGATCCGCCGCCAGCCAGTAATCGGCTGCCTCCATCGCCGGAAAACTGCCTTGGTAGGAGGCTGAAAAATCCCAACCAATTATTCCAACTTACACTTTCTGGTTTAGGCTCTGCAGAAGGATGCTCCAATCGTGTGGTGCAGGAGACTGTTGCTTTCCCTAGTCAAAAAGCTCCAAGATCAAGTTTAGATAGTGTTATACCATATCAGACCATAGATTGCTGCACAAAAAGCCACAAAGGTTTTTCGCCATGTTTAACCTAAGGAACAGCGAGCACCATTAATTTACCACTTACCACAAAAACAATTTAAAAGAGTTGACACATGTTTGTTCATTCACCGAAGGCGAGTAATCCTGCCCTACCCTGCTAGCGTTAAGATTGTCCCAATAGCAATGCAGATTCTCAGGCACTTAACCTTTTTGCCTCCAATTATTCTATGGTGCGAAACTAAAGCATCTTTTAACTCCAGTGGGTAACAGAAATTAGCAGATATTTAAGATCTTCAAATTGGTCCGACATGCATGATGTAGAAATACCTCAAGCACAGAAATGAAAATTAGCAAAGGAACGTTTCTTTATTCACCAAGAAAAGATTAAATGCAATTATCAGAATGAAGTTGTGTGATGAGGCTTTGTGCTTTGAAAATTCAGTTGAGTAACTCTGAATGCAGATAATACAGCTTTGCTTTCATATTAGCTCTTACACAACCGACACAAAGATGTTTCTTATGTCCACCTTGCCACCTGGGCACCTCAAGCAATTGTTTAAACCTTAAAATCTGTTTTTTTTTTTTCTTTTTTTACAAAGTAATTTTCCACTTTGCTACACTTTTATTATCCACTGCACGTCTGATGTAAAACCTTGGGGCGCGATATAACGGCCTCTTGTGAGATTTAACAGGATTTCGCGCGGCGTTATGATCTGAATCCCGTCCACAATTTAGGTTTGCAGTCAGACCCACTTGAATGTCCTCTCACCGGAGTTACCCAAGGCGTGAGATCTAACCCCCACGTCTCAAAGACCCCAAGTGAGTGCTGTTTAGCACTGGTCTTGACCTATGTGGACCAGGTGTACCGGCATCTGGCGGGGGGGGGGGGGGGGGGGGGGGGGGGGGGGGATTGTAGATGCCCTCTCAGGTAATCAGGGGCCCAGGGATTGTCAGGCTCTGGTGGTACCTTGACACCACCGATGTCACCCTGGCATCGTGGCACTGCAAGCCTGGCAACCTGACAGTGCCACCTGGGCAATCTGACAGTGCCACCTGTTTGTCACCTTGGTACTGCCAGGGTGCCCAGGTGGCATTGTCAGGGTGCCAGGGTGGCAGTGCCCAGGTGGCATTTTACCCATGCTGGGGATCAGGTCTAGAGATGCCCTGTCTTTATGAGGCGAGGTGCGTGGGGGCTCGATGACCCCCTTATAGGTGAATTGAGGCACTGGGGGGGGGGGGGGGGGGTGCAGAGGCCATGGTGGGGAGGGTCTAGAAATCACGGCGCCGTTTAAAAATGATGCCCCCATCTCTTCCTGAACTGGCGTATGGAGCCTGTTAGTGCACAAAATGGGAATAAGTACGGCCTCAGAGGGGCATTCCTTGTCAAAATGAAGCAGAGTACCGCTTAATAGCAGGGTCATTCTTTGCGCTACCAGCGCCGGAAAAACCTGGCCAAACAAGCTTCACACGGGACTCTGTTTCATTTTCGTTAAATCCCGCCCTTAATCTTTATTTGATATGTTCGGAGCACAAAAAATAAAGTTATTTCCCCTTCTCTCCTCTCTTGTGATCTTAGCTCCTCGTCCCTCTCTCTTCCTATAACTTCCCTTCCTCCTCTGCCTCTCTCGCTGTGTCTCCATTTCTTTCTTAGTAATCTACCTTCTCCTGTCTATCTCTCTATTCCCTGTACACTTCACCCCCTTTCCATTAACCCTTTCCTACTCTCATCATCTAACCCTTTCTGCCTTCTTTGGAAGTGATTCTCTGGCCCTGTTACGCACTCGCTCAAGTAAAGTGAGGCTGGTGAATAGCGGGAGAGGCAGAAAACGAGAACTGCGCCAAGCAGCTTGCTATGAAACCGGCCTGCTTCCGTAGGCGGAATTGAGATCTCGGCGTAAAGTGGCAAGAAATCAATTTTCAACACTTAAGCCCTATTTCCATACAATTAACAATAGCCACCCTTTATCCAATGGCCTCCCGTCATTCATTGGCCTCATTATTAGCTGTTGCCAATTAGTACTCCTTGAGAAAAACATGAACCTGGCGGAAGGGCTTCAGTGGGAGCCAAGGAGATGAGTAGCCATCTCTGCTCACAGTCAAAGAGCTCAGCGGCACTGGGCCTGCTGAACCAGTGCTCGGCAGAGGGTGGGGGACATTCACCAGGAGGTGGGGGGACCCTCGGCTCGGGGTGGGGAACCCTCCACAGGAGTGGGCTGCCATGGGAGGGTGGGAGGAAGGCAGTTGGGGGGGCAGCCACGCATGGCACCACCATGCCAACCTCTTGTTCATGTGTACCCATTCCAGGGGCAACCCTTGTCTCTGCCAGTCTGCCCACCAACCAACCATAAGCCTACAGACTGTCATGTGGCTGAAGGCTATTGCTAATTGGGAATTGGCAATCGTGCTTAAGTGGCCACTTCATACAACCCAAGTGGATTCCTATGGGTGGGTGGGCCATGTAGCATATTGGAGCCATTGCCTAGCGTCCCAATCACACTTTGATGCATGGACTCTGTGCTTGAATACTGCGGGAGGCAACAGCACATGCAGCAGCCAACATTCAAACACCCAGGGTATGGGACACAGCTCCAGGGCATGGGACACAGCTCCAGGGACATGTCCACAGCTGGGGTGGGTGAGTGCCATGGGGAAGGGGGGGATACCTGGAGAGATGGGCCAAGGGTTCGGTGTTTGGTGCAGATTGCGGAGGAGAGTGACAGAGGCATCATACTAGGTGTGCATAATAATGTTTATTGTGTTTACAATTCCCCAACCACCGATGGTGCTTTCCCCCTCCCCATCCCAGAGCCCCTCAGCCCCTACATCCCCCCATCCCCCCCCCCCCCCCCCCCCCCCCCCCATTCCCCCCCCATCCCCCCAGTGGCCATAGCCTCTGGGACTCCTCCAAGTGGTTATTGATCTGCTGGAGCTTTATCTTAAGTTTAGAGTACCCAGTTATTCTTTTTCCAAGTAAGGTGCAATTTAGTGTGGCCAATTCATCTAGCCTGCACATCTTCTGGGTTGTGGGGGTGAGACCCACGCAGACATTGGGAGAATGTGCAAACCACACCCGGGCAGTGACCCGGAGCCTGGAGCGAACCCGGATCCTCAGCACCCGTCAGTTGGAGGACCTGTGGGAGAATGATTGTGTGGTCAGTGGGAGGGATGGCTCAGTCAGTGAAACAATCACAACTCATGTTTGACAGGTCCCCAGTATGCAGCCTCATGTCGCCTCACCTCTGCGACATCCGCCAGCTTCCATGTTGGTGACCCCTCACACCAGTCACCTCCTCGAAGGTGGTGAGGATTTTGACTTCCAGCACCCATCCACAAGTCACCCCTCTCCCTACGATTATGGGAGGCCTTTTCCTGAGGACACACAGAGAGGGCATTGTTAGCCACACGCACGAATCACAGTGGTGGGAGGGTGTGTGTGAAGGAAGTGTTGAAGGGGTTGAGGGAGTGTTAGAAGTCGCATGGACAGTTGGGGGGGTGGATGCTCCCATAGGAGCAGAAAGGTCGTGGGGTAGATTGTGAGGTGAAGGAGGAGCATCACTTGTGCTGCCCGGTATATGTCGTTGAGGTTTTTCCTGCACTAGAGGGCAGTACTCCTGGTCACACGCCCACCTCATCCCCTGCAGCACTAGCTATCCTATGGCTGACCCTCGGGGGAACAGGACATCCCTCCTGGCCTCCACAGCGTCTAGCACCCTCCCCAAGTCTGCATCTCCGAATCTCGAGGCCACTCTCCCAGGCGCCACTGTTGCAAACTGGCTGGGGTTAGCTGATCAAGTGCTGCCTAAGTGCTGCTTGATCTTGTTAGCGGGGGGCTGGCAAGTGCGGCGCTGGCGAATCAGCTGGTAAGCCTTCATTTGCGGCAAGAAGCCTGTGAGGCCTCGTTAAGTGGACCAATTAACATTGAATGTTGTTGCCGGTCTCTCTAGGCCGAGCACCAGCGAGCTTGTGGCTGTTCCTACTTGCTGCAGCTCTGAGCAATCTTTCCAGAGAATGTGTCCATTGTCTGCCCCCCGTCCTTTCCTTCCCTTCTTACCCTGGCCCTTGTTCTCTCATTCTCCGCCCTCACCCTCCTTATTTCTATCCTTCTGTCTTCTCCTCCATCCATCTTTTTTCTGCCTCCTCTCCCTTTCCCCACCTGAGTTTAGTAATCTCTTCTGCCACTGACATTCCCTTACCTGAAAAGTGCCTTCGGTCCTGACTCCCTGTGGCAGAGTGGCAGGAAAAGGCTATTATTTGTCGAAAGATCAATTTCCTCCTTAATTCAATTCTGCACCCTGCTCCAAACCTGAACATTCTGACCTGTGTTTTAAAATCACAATTTTTTGCAGAATATTTTCCAATAATCTCAAATCAGTACTGCCCTGATTCTGATATAGACAAATCTAATGAGATATGAGTGAGGTATAGTTAACTATTGCATATATGTAAAAAATAATTACAAATCCTGCCAAACAATTTCAAGAATCACTGCTTTAAAATTGTCCGCGACATTTGCGAATGCTGCATTCTCATTTTGGTTGTTTAACACACACATTAAAAAAAAAACGACTCCTATTCGGTGATAGAAGCTCCTTATTGTTGAGGGTCAAGCAGAGGCACCGATATCATTTTAAGCCTTCATATCTGGAACCACCTCATTCATCAACTTAAAACTAAATATTATACATTATGGCTGTGCAATTTTAATATGATCTGATATCTATCTGTATTTGCTGTACACATAGCACTGCACCACAACAGCCATATCGTGTTACTGTCAGTCTAAGTCAGCATGTATGCTGACTCACTAGGAGTGACACTGTTGTAGGTTAATTAGGTTTTATCCACATTTTCTGTCAGTGACCCCACGACAATTCCCAAATGCCACCAAAGTTTTTGTTAGTAGCAAAACCCTCCTAGGAGCTGCCTTGAGGCTATTTCCATCTGTTGATATTTATGCATTTGTTTCTCAATCCCAACATCCTGGATTACAGTTCCAAGGAGGATACTGTGCCATGTCCCTTTACAGTGCTTCAGTGGTTTTTCTGTGGCCTACGCCATCACAATTTTTCTGTTCACGTTCATTTACTGCTTTCAGTATCCCCCGCAGCAGTACAAACAGTAAAGGGCAAAACAATGTGGGACAGTGATGGCAAAGGAAGAATGATTTGCATTTGTAGAAACAAACAGAAGAGTGTGGTGATCCACTGTGTTAACTGTGTGCACCTGTATTAGGGGATGTAAGGTAGGACCTGCACTACAGGTTCGTCGGTAGCCCCTGCCGGCTAGCTCCGCTCACAAGGAGACGTATAAATAGGCATGACTCCTCCTGATCAGCCATTCTGCCAGCTGCAGTAGGAGGCCACTCATCTGACTGTAATAAAGCCACAGTTGTACCAATCTGAGTCTTTCATGCCATTGATAGTGCATCAATTTATTACCTTCAGATTTTCCAGATTATGGACATCAGGATCAAACCCGATCGCCAGCACACCCTCCCTGATGCACTACACTCCATCCGGTCACTGCTGTGCACCGCTACGAATAACACACCCCATGAACGTGTTTTTACCTTCCCTAGGAAGTCCACATCCGGGGTGTTGCTCCCGACTTGGCTGGCAGCTCCAGGACCGGTTCTTCTACGTAGGCATGTCCGACTCCACAAGGCGGACCCCTTGGTGGACAGGGTATGCCTACTCCACGCCAACCCCCAGTATGCCTATGTGGAGTTCCCCGACGGCCGCCAGGATATGGTCTCACTCAGGAGCCTGGCTCCCTCAGGTTCCACTCACACACACTTCCCCACCCACGCGCCACCCTCCCCTCCCCCGGCGCTCCCAGCATTAGCCCCACAAGGTCCATCCCTCCTTCCCCTGCCCACGCTACAGGACGAGGAAGACTTCGTCACGCTCCTGGAATCATCCAACTACTGGCCAGCACTGCCAGCACCGACGTCGCCAACGCCGACACCGCCAGCACTGACTTCGCCACCACTCCCAGCGAACCATCAAACCACCGGACAGGCTTAACCTCTGACGGGCACCAGACTACAAGATGGACACATATTTTTTTCCCCTCCCCTCTGTAAATTACTCTGTATATAGTTCCACGCCACCCTTGCCGGACTCATTTTTAACAGGGGGTGAATGTGGTGATCCACTGTGTTAACTGTGTGTACCTGTATTAGGGGATGTACAGTAGGAACTACACTACAGGTTCGCCGGTAGCCCCTGCCGGCTAGCTCTGCTCACAAGGAGCCGTATAAATAGGCATGACTCCTCCTGATCAGCCATTTCGCCAGCTGCAGTAGGAGGCCACGCATCTGACTGTAATAAAGCCACAGTTGTACCAATCTGAGTCTTTCATGCAATTGATAGTGCGTCAAAGAGCGAGGTAAATCAGATGAGTGAGAAAAGGTGAAATGAATCGGAAAATAAAGCAGAAAGAAAAGAAACTCAGAACAGAAAGTGGATTGATGAATTAATGGTACAGATTGATCAAGAAACCCCGCGCCAGCTGCCGTATTCTTTGGCGCCGTTTCTCGGGCGGGGGCGGGATTCATGCCACGCCGTTCGGGGGCCGTTGGCAGCGGCTCCCCCCCCGGCAATTCTCCGGGCCTCGATGGGCCGAGTGGCTGTCCATATTTGGCCAGTCCCGCCGGCGTGAATCACTCAATTCACGTGCCAGCGGACCTGGCAGATAAGTCAGCGGGGGCGGTCCTCGGGGGGTGGGGGGGAGGGGCGTGGGGGGATCTAACCATGATGGCCTGGCCCGCAATCAGGGCCCACCGATCTTTTCCATGGGGGCACTTCTTCCTTCCGCGCCGGCCCCAGTAGGGCTCCGCCATGGCCGGCGTGCAGAAGCGAACCCCCCGCACATGGCGAGATCACGCTGGTCCTTCGGCACATGTGCAATCTTGCACAGTCCCTTCGGCGCTGGCTGGAGCGGCATCAACCCCTCCAGCATCCACCTAGCCCACGAAAGTTCAGAGAATTCCGCACTTTCGGGGGCTGTTGACGCAGAGTGGTTGGCACCGGTTCTCCCGCCGGCATGGGGACTTAGTCCCCCAGATGGGAGAATCCCGCTGATGGTGCTCAGGTAAAGAGTATTTCTCTGATCAGAACCAATCTGTTGGTAGATTTGCACAGCAACAACCTTTTAATGTATTTACTTTCTCATCGAATTAACGAGCGATATTTGCAAATCAGTCAATTTGGGGTAACTTCTCACACTGTTGCAATTGCTCATAACTCTTGCATTGCACTGGACTGCTAGGGATATTAAATTATGAGACTTAATTATATTTTATATGTTTTCTGTGTTGCTGGGTCTGGCTTAGCATCCCTTGCTGTTCTACAGATGGCAAAAAAATGCTGTCCTTTGCAGTGACAATTGTAGAGTTCCTCAGTGATTATTTTTCTGCACTCTCCATATTATTAGAGGAGAGATCACTCCACAACAAAAATTACATTTGAGTTGTATCGCAGTACACCAGGGTACACTTAGTGCTGCTACTTCTCCAGGGATGCAATTATAGAGAGTCTGTCTCCCAGTGCCAAATGCAAGAGTTTGAGTCACTGCATGCTAACTCTTTTATCTTTTATGTTGAATGTACACTACTCCAAATCAATAATATATTACAGTCCAATTTGTACTATTTCCTGTTTTCCTATTGTAATAATTTATTCAGGTTGGCATTTGCTGAGGAATTAGAGAGTTTGTACTGTGAATATACCTTATTACTTTGTGCTATTGGATGTGTTCCACATATCCTGCCATGATATTAATTGGCATGGCTGTTATCTTTTCCTATTTTGTGAATAATTCAATTAAACCAGCAATTTAATCAGCAACTAAGTGTAATGAGAACTGTAGCAGTTCAATACTGATAACTTTATCTGTCAGGAATTCTTTTGGAGAGTTTTTTTATAATTAGAACTCTAATGCACATGCTTCCCTTTTACAAGATTAGAGCCAACATGCAAATTCTGATGGTTCCTTTTCATAAAAAAGGAAATGAAAATTGAGAAAGTAGTTGACTGTTGAGATCAAACTTTAGTAGGATTACGGTATCTTGAACAGTGCATAAGAATTGAGCAGCTAAGAAATGCTGGGTGAAAACCCCCCACAAATTTATATTGGACTGTTCAAATAAATGCTATTAAATTGGAATATTTAAAAATAAAACACAATGGCAATTAAGTAAAGATAAAAACACACGGACAAAATTCAGGTTGCATACCAATATTTTTAGGTGAAGGACATAATGGGCGCGATCACCCAAATAATTTAGAAGTTCATTTGTGCCGGGTTTTTCCGGGAATTTTTGGCCTGCTCTGCTGGCGAGTTCCCCACCACTATTCAATGGCACTTAGTCACTTTTTGGGGCCCTGGAGAGTTTTTCACCAGTTTAGCCAACACTTAAGACTGTATTCTTCCGCCCTGCCCGCCACAAGTTCGGGTCCATTCTGCAGGTCCAATTGACCTCACATAGGAATTTCCGGTCGCCGGGCGGGCACGGCCAGAATATCCCACCCATTGAAATTTTTCAGCACACGGGAGCTGAACTCAGCGATTGGGTTGCCATTTTGAAAGTCCACGTTTGTGGGACCAGTACTGAACGGCGCCCAGCTGCGGCCTTGCTGGGGAGGCCGGTGGACTCCGCGAAGCTTGTGGATCCCGGGTAAGTTCGCCGTAGTCGGTCGTTTGGTCACACCCTTTGTAGGCTTGTTCTGACTCATTCACCTCGCGTGACTTGGGTGGACCCTGCGAGGCATGAAGACTGCCAGCATGCCCGCGATAATCCTTTCCCGGCATTCACCGGCTGCAACGCGCTTGAGCAAGAGCGCAACGTGGCAGGTGGATTGCGCCTACTGTGTTACAAAGCTGATATGTAATATCAGAAATATGTGCTGAAACTAATTAGACACTTCAATAGACATTATTAATTGCATGATATTTTATACGGTGCTTACAAATTAATATACATCACTTCAACAATTTCTAGTTTTCTGACCCCTGTTTTCCTTAATTGATGTGAGTGCTGTTTGGGAGGTATTTGCCGTCTTGAAAATAAGTCTCGAGTTAATTTCCTCAGATTTGTTTTAGAAGGTCTCTGATAGAATGGACAAAGGGGCTGGTTTAGCATGGTAGGCTAAATAGCTGGCTTGTAAAGCAGACCAATGCAGGCCAGCAATGCGGGTTCAACTCCCATACCAGCCTCTCCGATCAGGTGCCAGAATGTGGCGACTAGGGGCTTTTCACAGTAGCTTCATTTGAAGCCTAGTTGTGACAATAAGCGATTTTCATTTTTTTTTCACATACGTCTTAACTTTGTAGTAGAAACATAGAACTCCTACAGTGCAGAAGGAGGTCATTCGGCCCATCAAGTCTGCACCAGCCCTCTAAAAGAGTATCTAGGCCCACACCCCCAGCCTATTCCTGTAACCCCATAACTCCACCTAACCTGAACATTTCTGGACTGTGGGAGTAAACCAAAGTACTTGGGGGAAGCCCACACCAACAGAGGAGAATATGCAAACTCCACACAGACACTCACCCAAGTCTGGAACTGAACTTAGGTCCCTGGCACTGTGGGGCAGGAGTGCCATCCACTGTGCCACATGGTGGTCTTTCAGAGGGTCGGTGCAGACTAAATGCACTCAATAGCTCCCTTCTGCACTGTAGTGATTCTGTGATTCTGGATAAATGCTGGGATATTAAATGCCTTGATGTAAAAACAAACACAGCTAATGTTTAGAATTGGTATATGTCAGTGAATAAATAAAATTACATGGCTTACTGTAACTCTTCTGATTAAACTGGAGCTCCTTGCACCGAGAGCAAGGAAGGACAGGCTTTGATTTTTTTAGGTGCAGATTTTCAACTTATCACCTGGGTTTAAAACTGGTACTGTGTATTGTCAGCTGCAATATAAACTGGGGGCTGGTATAACAGTAGACCGACTCACGATGAAACTGCTACTCCAATACAGCACGATAGAAATTCATCCAGCAGTGCCTTCTTGGTAACATTTGAAGTGCTTAATTTATCATGAAATGTAGGCACTGATACACACACAAAATTGTGCAAATAGCAACTCTCTCTCCCTGCATTGAAATTGGCCTGCAGCACATGTCCAAGTCGTAGAATGGACCATATTGGAATTGAAGCAGTAATGAAACATTATGTCCAATATCTATTTTGAATGCTTTGTAAGGAAAGAACTTGCATTAAATCATACCTTATCACGTTACCAATACAGCTCAATTGGCTCACATTCAGTCAATGAGAAATATCAGGAGTGGGACTGTATGTCAATTCCTGTACCGGCTGAGCCTATGATAGAAGACACCCCGTCCAACCCCTTCTCAACCTCGCCCACTTTGCCTGAGGTGCGCTGACCCTCAGGATAAATCACCACCAGTCAGCTCTCAAAGGGAGAGGAGCCTATGGTCCTCTGGAACTGTGGCGACATTTACATTCAATAGCCATGATCAAGCTTGTTGACAAGATTAGCTTTCCTAGTACAGTAGTTTAAATTTTGCAATAACTACCTCCAATACTCTCGGTCTTTTACTGATGGAGTAACATTCAGCTTGCTTAGAATTAAACAAGTTAGTTCATCAGGTCAAAAAACTGTCACTGTCTGTGACTTTATTAGTGCTGGCATATTTCCAGAAGCTGCAGCTGTGCTTCCTGAACTGAAACAAAAAGGTCCCTGCTGCAATCATTACCTCCAGCAACATTCATTCCTCCTCACAAGGACGGAAGGGCCAGACTACAAGCGTAATTAATATTTTCCATGGATGGTCTATGGTTTAAACTTTGTCTTATCTCCAGTGGGAAATAAAATGATCTACTGTTGCCGCATTGTAAAATTGGCTGATCTTTTTATGAGAAGAAGTAACAAGTTGGCCCTGCTGCCTCATGACGCCGAGGATCCGAGTTTGATCCCGGCCCCGGGTCAGTGTCCGTGTGGAGTTTGTACATTCTCCCCGTGTTTGTGTGGTTCTCACCACCACAACCCAAACAAAATGTGCAGGGTAGGTGGATTGGCCACGCTAAATTGCCCCTTAATTGGAAAAAAAGAATTGGGTAAACTAAATTTATTTTTTAAAAAGAAAAAAAAAGAAAAGAAGTAACTAACAATTCCCCAAACTGAAGTGAACCATATAATACACTGTAGTGATATGCATCACTGTATATACACACGGGGGTAATGTAAATACACTACAACTAAGTAACCACTAGAGGGAGTACCATCACATGCAGACATGCAACCAATGGATGCAACCAATGGGTAATCAGGACACCCAGAGGTCACAGTACCACAAGAGGGCACTGCACGACCCATATAAAAGGTCAAGGCACACAGGCTCTGCCTCTTCCACAGATAGACACCTAGAGAGTGAGACAGGGTTGATCAGGAGCAGCATAACACTCTAGCACGTGGCTTAGAGCAAGTTGGTATAGTTAGACTGAGTTACTAGAGAGGTAGATTAGCAGAGTGTCAAACTCTTTTAAGAACTGTGTTAATAGTTCAATAAACACGTTGAACTCATTTCATAGTCTGGAGCTTCCTTTCGTAGAGACTACATCAAGGAAGCAGCTTATGTTACACAAAGTAACATAACACGCATACACTACAGTCCAGTAAGTGTGTGAGCAATTATAACACTGATCCATTCAAAAAAAATAATAACTATGGAGATGGGCCCAGAAGTTCCTCTCTTGCAAAACTGTTTTGTGATACCTTCATAAAATGGAAAATTACTGGGAACATTTTTATTTACAAATTCAGAATAAACCTGCTTAAGTATGGTTTCCAACTGTGATGAAATGTATTCCTGGAGGGTTCTTCACATGACTTTCCCCCATGCTCCAGCTATTCGCCGGCGAACATATCCTTCCTTGTGACACACTGCCTTCCGATGTGAGTTCAAAAGCAAAAAGACTCATTACCCAATTGGATGATTCTTGACTGTCAGCCAGACAAGCCCCCCTCTGCCCCACCCTTTTTCAATACTTTTGCATCTGCTGAAGAGAAATGGTCAAAGAAAATGAAGTGAAAACTATATTTTTCGATATCCCTGTGACTTTTCTCCAGGGCTGCACACAGCAGTGCTCTGGGAATTGATATTCAATTTCTGGAGATGCCAGGCTAATTCTAAAGTTTTGACAACCTGATGTATAACTAACATCTTAAATTAATCATCAGTGGAAATTAGTGGAATCTACTCCAGTAGGAAGGCCAGGAAAATTTTGTGGGAAGCCATGCTTCCAATTCCCAGTGGGAGGAAAACTGTCCTACATTTGGTGAGTGGCGGAATGCCTGCCTCCGAGCAGCAGGAAGACAACTCGGCTCGTTAATGAGCTACTACAAATTATCCCTGAGCCACCCAGGATTTAATGGTCGCTCAGGGATTACACAAGGCTCACATGGGTCTCGCGTCCCTCCAACAAGCTTCTGAACAAACCCTGTCAGTATTGACAGCAGCCTACCAGGGGTGCCTTGTTCCCAGGAACTCAGTGCCTGATTGAGGGACCGGGCATCTGGATGTGGCGGGGAGGTGCCCTGATCTGCAGTGACATCATGGTTGATCTCCTTTGTACCGTTTCTAATGCCTTTACCGGAAAGTACCATGACCAGAATTACCCACAATATTTCAGCTTAGGCCGAACCAGTGACTTCTAAAAATCTAGCATCACCTCTGAATTTTCAGGCTCTGTTCTTCAGTAAACCAAAGTCACCCAAATACTTTTTAACCGTTTTATCAACCTGCCCAGCCACCATTAAGGAAGTGTATATGAACACCATGACATCAATAACCACATGCACTTTTCATAATTGTGCCATTTAAAGTAATGAGGACTGAATTTTACGGAGGGGTGGGGATTTCTCTCCTTCTCTCCTTCCCTCCTTCCCTTCTTACTAGCACCCTTGCACTCCACCTCCAAAAAAGGAAGTCAGTGTCACACCGATTATGCTCCACAAACCTGCCCTGGAACAATAAAACACTGCTGGTGGCACTAAGCAGATGAGGGTCTGAATGGGAAGGGATTGGTTAACCTCGCGATTACAGTAAGGAGTGAGGGGGCTAGATTATGAGAGCAAGGTAGGAAGGAGCAAAGGGGGATTAACATATTGGGGGATGTCCAAAATACACACAGGCCATCTTTCCACAGGATTCACCCCCTTATTTCCTGCCTTTTTAGCAGTTGAGTAAAAAAAAATCACATTGATCACCCCCACTTTCCTGCCTACAGTAACTGCTTTATGAAATGAGCAGCATAATATATGGGTCAGTTGGCTTGTTACTACTTTCAATTGGCCATTAATTATCTTTTTCAAAATGGTGGGTGGGCAGCCAATTTTCAGCATCCACCTATCTACCATATTATGGGGTACAGTTTGGGGTGGGAGGGAAGGTGGTGGGTTAGCCATCCATAATAACTTACCTCCTCACCCCCACAATCCCTGCTCCCATCGGCCAGGGGCTGTAAAATCCAGTCCAATATTTCCATATTAATCCTCGGACAGTGCTTCACTCAACATCTTTTCCATTTGCCATGCTTTAGTCCGTTTCACTATCCTGTCTGAGTCATCCTGAAGCCTGTAACAATTTTCATCCCTATCTACTACATTGCATCATTTGTAAACTTTATAAAGATGTTCCATCCATAAAAGGTTAGGTCACTTGTAAAAATTGTTTACAGAATAATTGATCCTTGGAAACACAACAGCACACGTCCATTCAATACCATTATTTGATTTACGTCACTGAGCCAATTTTATATCCATCAGCCACTTTCTCAATAATCCTATGATTTTTCATTTTGTAATAAGTCTCCTGTGGAGGGTGCCTTCCAAAGGTTTATGTAAACAGCATTTTTAAATTAATTCTTGGGATATGGGTATCACTGGCAAGGCCAGCATTTATTCCCAATGTCTAATATCCTTTGAGATGGATGGAGCAAACTGCCACCTTGATCCATTGCAATCCATGTGGTATAGGTTCACCCACAGTACTATTAGGAAGGGACTTTCATGATTTTCACTTGGCGACAGTGAAGGAACAGTGATATATTTCCCAGTCAGGTTTGCGAGTGGCTTGGAGGGGAACTTGCATTGGTGGTGTTTCCATGTGTCTGCTTCCCTTCCAGATGTATTGATTGTCGGATTGGAAGGTGCTGTCTATGGAGCCTTTGTAGGTTCCTGTTGTGCATCTTGTAGATGGTCCACATTGTGCATCAATGTTGAAGGGAGTGGAATTTTGTGGATGGGGCGCCAGTTAAGCAAGCTGCTTTGACCTGGATGATGTCTAGCTTCTTGAGTGTTTCAGATCTGCGCTCATTCAGGCAAGTAGTGCGTATTGAATCACATTGAGCCTGATTGAGCCTTGTAGATAGTGGACAGTTTTTGGGGAGTGAGGAGATGAGTTACTGCTCCAGAATTCCCTGACTCTGACCTGTATGACTGATCCTTTTCAGTTTATGGTCAATGGTAATCTCAAGAGTGTTGGTAGTGTGGGATTCAGCAATTACAATACCATAATAATAAGAAGAAAAATAACCTTTTTTATTGTCCCAAGTAGGCTTACATTAACACTGCAATGAAGTTACTGTGAAAAGCCCCTAGTCACCACATTCTGGCATCTGCTCGGGTACACAGAGGGAGAATTCAGAATTCTCAGTTGGTACGGAAATTGAACCCACACTGAAGCGTCACAAACCAGCTGCCTAGCCCACTGAGCTAAACCAGTATTGAATGCTAATGGTAGTTGGTTAGGTTCTCGCATGTTGCGAAGGTCATTGCCTGGCAGTTGTGATGTCACAAGAATGTACTTGACACTTAGTTGTCTCAGTTTATGTTGTCTAGGTCTCGCTTCATATGCATACAAACTGCTTCATTATCTGAGAAATGGTGAATGATATTGAACACTGAGCAGTCATCAATGAACATTTCCACTTTGGATCTTATGGTGGGGGTGAAGGCTATTGATGAAGCAAATGAAGATGATTGGGCCTAGGATAACACCCTGAGGAACTCCTACAACAATCTCTTGTGGCTAAGATTATTGACCTCCTATCTCAATGTTCCTTTGTGCTGAGTATGACTCTAACAAATGGAGAGTTTTCTTCCAATTCCCATTGATTTCAATTGCTCAGGCTCCTTGAAACCACACTCAGTCAAAAGGCTCTCACTTCACCTCAGGGATTCAGCTCTTTATCCATGTTTGAACCAAGGTCGTAATGTGGTCTGGAACTGAGCATTGGTAGGTATCTTATTGCCATTTGCTATCACTGTCAATGACACCTTCTATGAATTTGTAGATGATGAAGATTAGACTGATGGGTGATAATTGGCCATTGGATTTATCTGGCTTTTTGGAGAGAAGACATACCATTTTCTATGTTTTTGTGCAGAAGGGGAGGCGTTGGCGATGTGAATGGGAAGGTGGTGACGCAGTGGACATGTTACTATATTAGTAATCCAGAGACCCAACCAAACGCATGTGGGTTCAAATCCCACTATAGCAGGTGTTGAAATTTAAATTCAATTAATAAAGCTGAAATTAAATTCGTCGAGTGCTGACCACAAAACAATTGTCAATTATCGTAAAAACACATCTGGTTTGCTAATGTCCTTTTGGGAAGAAAAGCTGCATGTGACTCCAAACCCACAGCAATGTCCAGAGTGATTTCATCGGACTCCAGACGTTAGCTCATTTCTCTCCCTACAGATGCTGCCAGACTTGCTGAGATTTTCCAGCATTTTCTCTTTCGTTTCAGAGTGATTTGCAGGGTGATAAGAGGCTATTCCGATCTGGCCATTCTGACAAGGTGCTGAAAGTCCTTTACAGTGAAGGGAGTGCCTTTTCAGACACTATTAGGGGAAACTATGGGGAAACACCCACCTCAAGGTCTGTACAGTGGTTGCCATGGTTGTTGCTCCCATTTCTTGAATCCCTGCCCGCTTTCAACGGGCGTCGACCAAAAGGAAGAACATCTTGTTGAAGAAAGAACCGGTAGAGTCCACATGTAACCTCATCCATGGCCGACCAGGCCACTCCAAAAGGTTGAGGTTGGCTCTAGGTGGCAGCACCTGCTGTGTCTGGGAGGGGTCGACTGACATACCAAGTGTTCAATTCCCTTATCAATGCCAAGCCTCAAATCTAGCTAAGGTAGACTGGGAGCTAAGACTTTATGGTGGAACAGTTGAGGAACAGTGGAGAACCTTCCAAGCGATTTTTCACAGTGCTCAGCAAAGGTTTATACCAACAAAAAGGAAGGACGGAAGAAAGAGGGAAAATCGACCGTGGATATCTAAGGAAACAAGGGAGAGTATCAAACTGAAGGAAAAAGCATATAAAGTGGCAAAGATTGCTGGGAGATTAGAGGACTGGGAAATCTTTAGGGGGCAACAGAAAGCTATTAAAAAAGCTATAAAGAAGAGTAAGATAGAGTATGAGAGTAAACTTGCTCAGAATATAAAAACAGACAGTAAAAGTTTTTACAAATATATAAGACAAAAAAGAGTGGCTAAGGTAAATATTGGTCCTTTAGAGGATGAGAAGGGAGTTTTAATAATGGGAGATGAGGAAATGGCTGAGGAACTGAACATGTTTTTTGGGTTGGTCTTCACAGTGGAAGACACAAATAACATGCCAGCGACTGATAGAAATGAGGCTATGACAGGAGAGGACCTTGAGAGGATTGTTATCACTAAGGAGGGAGTGATGGGCAAGCTAATGGGGCTAAAGGTAGACAAGTCTCCTGGCCCTGATGGAATGCATCCCAGAGTGCTAAAAGAGATGGCTAGGGAAATTGCAGATGCACTAGTGATAATTTACCGAAATTCACTAGACTCTGGGGTGGTCCCGGTGGATTGGAAATTAGCAAACGTGACGCCACTGTTTAAAAAAGGAGGTAGGCAGAAAGCAGGAAATTATAGGCCAGTGAGCTTAACTTCGGTAGTAGGGAAGATGCTGGAATCTATCATCAAGGAAGAAATTGCGAGGCATCTGGATAGAAATTGTCCCATTGGGCAGACGCAGCATGGGTTCGTAAAAGGCAGGTCATGCCTAACTAATTTAGTGGAATTTTTTGAGGACATTACCAGTGCAGTAGATAACGGGGAGCTGATGGATGTGGTATATCTGGATTTCCAAAAAGCCTTTGACAAGGTGCCACACAAAAGGTTGCTGCATAAGATAAAGATGCATGGCATTAAGGGTAAAGTAGTAGCATAGATAGAGGATTGGTTAATTAATAGAAAGCAAAGAGTTGGGATAAATAGGTGTTTCTCTGGTTGGCAATCAGTAGCTAGTGGTGTCCCTCAGGGATCCGTGTTGGGCCCACAATTGTTCACAATTTACATAGATGATTTGGAGTTGGGGACCAAGGGCAATGTGTCCAAGTTTGCAGATGACACTAAGATGAGTGGTAAAGCGAAAAGTGCAGAGGATACTGGAAGTCTGCAGAGGGATTTGGATAGGTTAAGTGAATGGGCTCGGGTCTGGCAGATGGAATACAATGTTGACAAATGTGAGGTTATCCATTTTGGTAGGAATAACAGCAAACGGGATTATTATTTAAACGATAAAATATTAAAGCATGCCGCTGTTCAGAGAGACTTGGGTGTGCTAGTGCATGAGTCACAGAAGGTTGGTTTACAAGTGCAACAGGTGATTAAGAAGGTAAATGGAATTTTGTCCTTCATTGCTAGAGGGATGGAGTTTAAGACTAGGGAGGTTATGTTGCAATTGTATAAGGTGTTAGTGCGGCCACACCTGGAGTATTGTGTTCAGTTTTGGTCTCCTTACTTGAGAAAGGACGTACTGGCGCTGGAGGGTGTGCAGAGGAGATTCACTAGGTTAATCCCAGAGCTGAAGGGGTTGGATTATGAGGAGAGGTTGAGTAAACTGGGACTGTACTCGTTGGAATTTAGAAGGATGAGGGGGGATCTTATAGAAACATTTAAAATTATGAAGGGAATAGATAGGATAGATGCGGGCAGGTTGTTTCCACTGGCGGGTGACAGCAGAACTAGGGGTCATAGCCTCAAAATAAGGGGAAGTAGATTTAGGACTGAGTTTAGGAGGAACTTCTTCACCCAAAGGGTTGTGAATCTATGGAATTCCTTGCCCAGTGAAGCAGTTGAGGCTCCTTCATTACATGTTTTTAAGGTAAAGATAGATAGTTTTTTGAAGAATAAAGGGATTAAGGGTTATGGTGTTCGGGCCGGAAAGTGGAGCTGAGTCCACAAAAGATCAGCCATGATCTAATTGAATGGCGGAGCAGGCTCGAGGGGCCAGATGGCCTACTCCTGCTCCTAGTTCTTATGTTCTTATGTTCTTATTAACATTCACAATTTGTGTGCCTGGCCTGAGCTAATAAGATGAAGTCATAGGCCGCAAACAACAAGCTTATCGTCATGAGACCCAGCAGGGGCTTGTGAACCATTATTATTGTGAATTTGTGGCCCATAAGCATACTGGTGACATTTCTTCATGCCTAGATTATGGCAAAGCCTTCCTTCTCGATTTGTGCGTACTTGCGTTCAGCATCAGAAAGCTTCCGCGAGGTGAAGGCAGTTGGCCTCTCTTCCATTTTATGGGATAGGACTGGCCCTACGCGATGCATAGTGTGCATCTGGGCACCCTGGCTATGCCAGTCTGGCACCTTGGACGCACCAGCCTCAGACCCTGGTAGTGCCACCTGGATGCCAGACTGGCACTTCCAAGGTGCCCGAGTGGCATTGCCAGCTGGCATGGGCACTGCCAGATGCCAGGTTGGCAGTGCAAAGCTGGCATTTTGTGCACACGTGCGATCGGGCTGGGGGTGCCCTGGGTGGATATTCAGAAGGGTGGGGGGAGTGCATGGGGGCCGGGACTGTCCCATGGTATGTTCGGGCTCGGAGGGGGTGGGGATCGCTTCAGGGGCCTCGGAGATTAGGATGACATTTAAAAATGGCGTCCAAATCTCTCAAGACTGGGGAGTTCCCCAATGTACAAAACAGGGCTATGTGCGGCCTCTGCTTCATTTTTAGGTTTGCTTCTGGCAAGTCCTCCTGCGCTCTTCATTGAACCAGGGTGATCACCTGGCTTGGTGGTAATGGTAGAGTGGGGGATATACCGGGCCATGAGGTTGCCGATTGTGGTTGAGTAGTTCTGCTGCTGCTGATGGTCCACAATGCCTTATGGATGCCCAGTCTTGAGTTGCTAGATCCGTTTGAAGTCTAGCCTATTTAACATGGTGATTGTGCCACACAACACGATGGAGGGTATCCTGAATGTGAAGACGGCACTTTGTCTCCACAAGCACTGTATGGTCACTTCTACCGATATTGTCATGGATAAATGCAACTGCAGCATGCGGTTGGTGAGGATGAGGTCAAGTATGTTTTTCCCTCTTGTTCGTTCCCTCACCACTTGCTGCAGTCCCAGTCTAGCAGCTATGTCCTTTAGGGTCCAGCCTCGGTCTGTGGTGGTACTTCCGAGCCACTCTGGGTGATAGATATTCAAGTCCGCCACCCAAAGTATATTTTGTGTCCTTACCACACTCGGTCCTTCCTCCAGTGATGTTCAAAATTGAGGAGTACTAATTCATCAGCTGATGGTCTCTGGTATATGGCAATCAGCAGGAGGTTTCCTTGTCCAAGTTTAACCTGAAGCCAAGAGACTTCATGGGGTCAAGAGTTGATGTTGAAGACTCCCAGGACAATTCCCAACTGTATACGACAGTGCCACCACCTCCACTGGGTCTATTTTGCCGGTGAGACAGCACACAGCCAAGAATGGTGATAGTGGTGTCTGGGACATTGTCCGTAAGGTATGATTCTGTGAATGTAACCATGTCAGGCTGTTGCTTGTATAGTCTGTGAGACAGCTCTCCCAACTTTGGCACAAGCCCCCAGATATTAGTAAGGAAGATTTTGCAGGGTCGCCAGAGTTTGGTTTGCTGTTGTTGTTTCCGATGCCAGGTGGTCCGTCCGGTTTCACTCCTTTTTTGTGTATTTGTAAAGGTTGAATACAGGCTCAATGACTTGCTGGGCCATTTCAGACGGCATGTAATAGTCAACCACATTGCTGTGGGTCTAGAGTCACATGTTGACTGGACCAGGTAAGGATGGCAGATTTCCATCCCCACAGGATGTCCGTGACAATCGTTCCATTGGAATCATTAAACTTTTAATTCCAGATATTTAATGAGTTTAAATTCCATCACCTGCCGTGGTGGGATTCGAACACAGGTCCCCAGATCATTACCTTGACTCTCTGGATTGTCATTACCACTATGCCTCCGCCTTCATTGGTGTGAGCACATCTGAAGTAGTGGATATAATATTTGTCTCCTTTTTTTAAGGAAGGATTTAAATGTGTCAGAAGCTGTTCAGAGGTGGCTCACTAAATTAATACCTGGAATGGGTGGATCGTCTTCCGAGGAAAGATTGGATACGCTCAGCTTATGTCCACTAGAGTTCAGAAGAGGAAGAGTCGACTTGATTTAAACATATAAGATCCTGAGCGGCATTCAGAGGGTAGATGTGGAAAATATGTTTCCTTTGGTGGGAGATTCTGGAACTAGGGGTCACCCATTTAATACTGCGATGAGTAAAAATTGTTCTCTCAGAGGGTGTGAGTCTTCAGAATTCTCCTCATCAAAATGTGGTGTAATCAGAGTGTTTGAATGTTTTTCAGGCAGAGTTCGATAGATTTTCTAAAAGAAAAGAGGTGAAAGGTTATCAGGCATAGCTGAGAATTGTGGAGTCCAGTTTACAGTTCGATCGGACATGATCTTATTGAATGACAGGGCAGGTGGGCTGAATGGTCTACTCCTGCTCATAATTCGTATGTTCTTGTGGATATTTGCAGTTGGGAATGCAAGCTGTAAGAAGGACTCAAAGAGGCTGCAAATAGAAGGGGAAAATGAGTGGTTATATGGTCTACTACCTTTATTTCCTACATAGTTATCCTCTTATCCAGCGCTGCCTCTGGAACTCCTTCATCCTATAACCTTCTGAGAACACTGCATTCCTTAAGCCCTGTCTTCTTGTTCATCCCCCATTCCTTTGTCCCACTATTGGCAGATGTCCGTCCCTTCAGCCACCAAGGCCATTAGCTCAGGAACTTTGTGACTAAGCTTCTCTGTATCTCCACTGCCTCCACTTCCTTTAAGATCCTCCTTCAAAATTGACTTTTTCGTGATTATGCCTTGAGTCATTTGTCTTAATATATTTTTCTTTGACTCAGTGTCAGTTATTGTCATTACATTCCTTTGAAGCGTCTGAGATGTTTTCTGACATTGAAATGCTGTACAAATGGAAGGTGTTGTTGTTGGTGATAGCTACCTGATAGTTACCTACGTGTTAGTTACCTGATACCAGGTTTTAGATTAATTTCCTCTGAAGAATGTCTTTCTGTACTTGAGAACACAGCCCTTCATTTTCTTCACTTTCTCTTGCGTAAGTTGCAGGATAGCATCTGTAAAACCAGAGGGGCATGAATCAGAAGCATCTGTTGTGAAGGAATTTCCCAGCACAAGTTCCTTCTTTGGTGCTGCATGCAAAAATACTGAATTCTAAATAGCACCTGCTGTCCCTTAAATGACAGTCAGCTGTGGAACTGGTACAAATGTTCCACTTGTGAGCCCACTGTCTGGATGGGAATTTGCACTGAATACCGAATATATGCAAATCTCAAACATTAAAAATTCACATCCACACATGTGCTGTTTTCCAGCGAATATTATAATGCAGTTATTCATCTCAGTTATTTTGTTTGAAATTAGAAAGTTAATTTTATAAATATCCCTATTTTTGGTACTGATGAATATTGAATGGATGCAAGACAAATCTAGATGTGTGCACTGCCCTGCAGGACAATACCTTATCATCATTGCATGAAACAGCTCTCTTCAACCTTAGATGCTGTTCATTAGGTTTGACGATAATCAAAGATGCAGTCAAAATTTCCCCTCCTAATGTACATCCATGCAAGGGTGCAGTTAGTCTCAAATACTCACGTTATACTGTTCATCCATGTTTTGCGGGTGAAATGGAATGTTCATGCTCTCACACCTGTACTTCTAAGAAAAACTTGCATTTACTTCATCAACCTGTTGCACAATTTTGAAGTGCCGTCACTATTGTAATGCAGTTTCTATCAACTTGTGTGGTGCTATTATTCATTAAAAGTAAGACTTATTCTCTGAAAGTGGTACTTGATATTCCTGCCAAATTGTCATTGCATTTCCAATATTGGGAAGAACGACAGAATCCCTGGATATAAACAGGTTGTGACACTTGCAAGATATGTTGCAGCTGGACTTTGAGAGGGGAAGTTTTAACAGCATCCTTGGTAATCATTGAACCGAATGAACAACATGTGCATGCATCATCAACCATCTATAGTTGAAGAACCATTTAAATTAATGATTAGAAGGTATTTTCTTGCAGGGAAAAATAGATTTTTAGACTTGCCTTGCCATTTTTCTTGTCTGGTCATCAGGGTAAGTACCTAAAATAATGATATTTATAAATTAACTTTCTCATTTCAAACAAAATCACTGAGAAATGCTAGATTACAATATTTACTGGATTGGATTTCACAACAATCATGCACTGAATATTTGTCCTTAATCCTACAGTAATAATTGCTGAACATATTGTCTTCTACCTCAGTAGAAAATTATTTGAATCTCTAATCTATGCCCAGGTTCAGGTGGTTTCTGAAATGCTGCTCAACAATGTTAATCATGGTTCAAAATGTCAACAGATAGTTATAATTTTCTAATTTCTCCTATGTATTCTTTTTCTCCATGTGAATGTCAAGAAGGGAACTTATGATTGTTTGGTAATATATTTAGTCTTTCGAATTTGAGCAGTTAGCAAATTGAGGCGTTTAAACTTACCAATTTAGACAAATAAATAACAAATTCAGACTTAGAAAGGGATGACTGGTTAATTGTACAAGGTGTGTACAGAATGTAAAAATAGACTTGAACCAATGGGAAAGGCTTGGTTTCAAATATTTTAAATGTGTAAAAAATATAATCTTTATTTAGTGTAAAAGACGCTTTGTGGTAAAATAATTATGTTCCAAAGGTAACATCTGAAGAAATTGTCTAATGTCTTAGACAGAGATGAAGGGTAAAATGTAAGGTTCCTGTGCTAAAAATAGAGTCAGGGTCCAAGTTCAGGGTTGAAAGTTGATCTTTGTATTTTACCTAAGAAATTCCAGGAAACATTCCAACATTAAAGTACGTCCAGCCATTCAAATAGATCTACCCAAAGCTAAATGCTTCACATTGCTACTGTCACGAGCAACATGAGTGGTGTTAGGCGCTAACAGAATTTGCCGTCAAGACAAAAAGACATTCTGTCTATCATACAAAAGAGGACTGTAGTACGTGAATTTCAGGTGTGTAGGCTATATGTCCCAACGACTAGTGGGTCATGTCCCAAAGACCAATGGATCATATTAAGCAGCATTTCCTTCAGTTCGCAACAAGCAAGGTATTGACCGTACCCAACCGATCCGTGCTTGGAAAGCTCAAAACGCAAAGCCTGACATGTAATGCGATTGAGTGATTGGACATTATTTGTTAAAACAATCCCGAGTGTTCTGGGAATTACGCCGACAATCAATTCAAGATTCTCAGTTGGGCTCACATATGGCACTATGGCATATTTACATATGCCAGAAGATACATATATAAGTACACAGGGCTCTATTCTTTGCAGGCAGAAAGAACATGTATACACATTGCGGCTATTTAAACTAAACAAAATAAGTGACAGTTATTATTTGGTTAATTCTCTAGCGCAATATCTTGACCAATTAAATTCAAGCTGCCTTGTTTGAATTTAAACAGAACTCAGCAGTCAACTCTCAGTTATCAGTTAAGTGGTCCATTCTCTATGGCCAGTCAGAGTCCACTTGCCAACCAATTAGCACTCTCTTATGAAGTATAAATTGTTGTTCCCTTGACATTTGATATTCTTGTGGACTTTTCTGATGAGTGCATGATGAAAAGCTTTGACAACTTGTACTTTTTCAGTTATACTCAAACGAGATCTTGTTTGAAATGATTTTCACCTTTATTTACTACACATGGAGAAAGTACATTTTGAATCAATTATGGAAGTGCCAGTGTCAGCTTGGTTAAGTGGACACTTTCCTTGCTTCTGGTCAAAAGGTCATTGATTGAAGCATTTTTAGAGGTGCTGTCCTGTGGATAACAAGTTAACCGGAGTTCTCTCTGTCTGCTGAAAAGAAGAGAGGCAGAATATTTTCTTAGGGTCCTGGCTACATTTATTTTTCAAACTTTACCGCCAAAACATGCATAACGGATTATTCATCACCTTATTGTTTATGGAAATCTTGCTTTGCACAAAAGTGCCGAATCGGTTTAACACAATTAGAAAGCTTGGGCTTCAAAGGAAATCATTACAAGCAAAATATGTTCAGATGTTTCTGGCGTATGTGGTATGGCATAATATAATCAGGGCTTTTTATGCTTATGGGTCATTGAAGTATTAATCAATTTCTGAAGAAACGACCATTTTAACTTAAGTTCAATAACTCCATAAGAGTTGCCTAATTATAAATGTAATTAAATGTTGGTAGTTATATATATTTACCAATTGTTCAGTGTTTTTCATAAATATGGGTGTAAAGATAAAGAACCAAACTTTACTGGAGATGTCAGTTTCTTTTAACAACATTGGGATGAACTTTCTTATGTTGGCTGTTAAAATGCTGATCTAGGTACTCACTAAAGCTCCCAGACATGCTATTCTGTACTATAAGCATTGATCATCACTGATGGATTCTCAAAGTCATAAATTCACCTTAAATGTCTGATATCACTATAATTTGGAGAAAACAGAATTTCATTGGGTAGCGTTTCCCCATAAATTGGTAACCCACTCACAAAAAATGCTTGAAGTTGCACTAGTTTTCCAAATTGGTTATTTTGCCCCAAATGTTGCATATCATCGAACATGGCAACATTTTACAATGCAATTGTCACACGTTTTTAAGAGTGGTAACCTGGTAACATTTACTTGGATGTAAAAGGAAAATCGGTGTTTTGCCCATCACCTGTGAGTAAACTAATTTTAAATACTTAAATTGAACATAAAAAACAATACAAAAGCATTTATTAATTTCATTGTTTCACATGGTCAGTTTTTTGGTAAACTATTTTTTAACATGTGAAAGCGTTTATGAATTAGTATTGCACTTAAAAAACAACTTAATTTAAGAGCTTCCTCGCCGTCAAACAGACGGTATTAGTGGAATCTCAGGCCAGCGAGGCACAGCCAATTTTATTATTTGCAGGGTTGGATTTCAGTGCAATTCTTTATAAACCAGCACAGAAGACTCTGGATTCATCATCATTTATTTTTAAAATTCCTTGACTTTTTTTTCCAATGAATTGGTCAATTTTGGCTGAATTGTGCTCAAAGAAAGCTCAAGCGAGCTGAAGCCCCAGACCTATAAATATGAAGATCGTTGGCCATTGTCAAAATGCTGGGTACACCCATAAGTATTTTAAATTTAGTTTCTCTGAAAATGTAAACTTCCAATTCCAATTCAGATCAAATTCTGTGGGAGGTAGTTGAAAAGAAGATAACTCGCTGCAAAAATGTGGCAAAAATGTGTCGTCAGTTAGCTCAAATGATTTAACAGCATAACCTATGGAATAACATACCAAAGAAAAAAAAGCACTTGTTTCAAAATAATGTAATTCTCATTTCATGAAAAACTAGATGAAGCCCTGTCCTTTCAAAAGAGATTTTAGCAAAATGTCTGATTTTATTTTAATAGGTCTTAGATGACTCTCCAACTCATATATTTTGGTCAGTTTATTTACTCCCAGCTTCAGGGTCAGTTGTGATATTCCATTCACGAATATAGAAAAGTATGAATTAGAAAACACCTTTTGAAGTTTTTGAAGTAGAAGTTTATCTGGCATAGGAAGGGTTAATGTGGGATTGGGAAATAGTGCTGCCCACAGTGTGATGTAAAGAGTCACATGACCTGAAATTGGGGTCAGTTGTGAACGGGACAGAGACCTGTGTAGCTACATGCATGGAGTTAGTCCACAGCTTGGGCGACAATCTTTGTATATGTATCTGATTATGTATTATTAATAAATACTTAATGTTCAACTGCCCAAGACTCAGAACCTTTTCGTGAGACCTACTTAACACACACCGCACAGCAGTTTTGTTGCTAAATTTATAAAGAAAAGCTTTAAATATTTTGTTCATGATTTTTCACCATGAGTTTCTTTTAAAACCTCCAGAGTGCAGAAGCATTTGTTCTTGACAGACAGCCATAATCCTGTATTGTGTTCAAACCAAATCACATATCATGTGAAACTTAACCAAGTAATTCGGGAAGAATTAGGAAAAGCAAGATGCAGAGCTAAAGGTCATTATTAAATTTAGTATGGCAGACATTACCTGAAAACAAGCAAGAGAAACCTCAGCCCTGCATATATAACATGCAAACATCCTTCTGAGGAAACCAATGGGTAACAAGTCATTTTTACCTGATAATAGAAAAGAAGAGGACTTTTGGGCATCTATAATCCCTAGAGTTTCATTGGCTTATAATGTCCTGCTATTAGCTCCATGCAAAAAACCAGACCGATTCTTGACTGCCATTTTGCTGCAAAACTAATGAGGAAAGATGTTTTATCTCATAATTCAGCAAGACTTCAACCCTAGATTTTCATCTGTTCCCACAGAAAATGACCTATCAATTGGCCATCTGCATTCCAATGGACAGATAAAATTAATGGACATTACGTTTGTGTGTGATTCAGAATATGAACTACATCCAGGGGAGTGTTTGACCAAGTGTTTTCTAAGGAAATTGGAATAAGCGCTCTGCTTTCAGCAAGCATTGACATCTCAACTCAGCTTCAGCGAAAATGTGTGTATTATGGCATAGTTCACATTATCCAGAAAAGCTATGGTATGCATTAGATGAGAGGACATCTGTCGCAAGTCAGTCTCTGCTCCCAGCAACTACTAGAGTGAATTTCAAAGAAACCTGTAATCTTTCCTTATCATTGTTGCTATAAGCTATTGTTCTGTAGAAAGTCCCTTGTATATACATCAAACTATGAGCCTCATTTATGACATGTGCTAGTCAGGAAATTAGTGTACATACGATATGGGAAACTTGACATCAGTTTTGGTTGTGAAGGATCCTGTTTGACTCAAACTTATTCATCTTTATATGAAGAAGCCTGTGTATAAAACTGTTTTCACTCTCTCTGTAACTAAAATATAGATAGCGGACAACTAACAGCTGTCACAGAAGCAATCAATCATGCAGCTGAAATAATATATTGCAACTGAATTAATTAGCCATTTTGGTTTTTCATCCATTGTTCTGCCTCCTCCTCAACTCACATTCCCAGTATTATTGTTGGTAAAAATAATTGCAACACATATTAACAAATTCCCCCTTAATTGTTCTGATATTGTGCCTTGAACAATCTGACCGGAAGTGTCGGGGCAGAGAGCTTCGGGTCCTCAGCTGAGGTAACAAGACAGTGAGCGGGATTCTCCAATCCCCCGCCGGGTTGGAGAAACCCCAGGGAGCGGCGCGAAACCCGCCCCGATGCCGGCTGCCGTATTCTCCGGCGCCGGTTTTCGGGTGAGGGTGGGGTTCACGCCACGCCGTTTGCAGCACCCCCCCGGCAATTCTCTGGGCCCCGATGGGCTGAGCGGCCGTCATGTTTTTGGCCAGTCCCGCCGGCATGGATTAGGCATGGTCCCACACGGCGGGACCTGGCAGTTAAGTCAGCTGGGGCGGTCCTCGGAGGGGGTCCGACCCCAGGGGAGGCCCCCAACGGTGGGCTGGCCCTCCATCAGGGTCCACCGATCTGCAGGCGGGCCTGTGCTGTGGGGGCACTTCTTCCTTCCGCGCCGGCCCCTGTATGGCTCTGCCATGGCTGGCATGAAGAAAACACCCCCCTGCGCATGCGCCAGAATACGCCGGCGGTTCTGCGCGTGCGCGGGATCACGCCTGCCCTTTGGCCCATGCTGGACTCATGCAGTCCCTTCGCGCTGGCTGGCGCGGCGCCAACCCCTCCAGTGTCCACCTAGCCCCTGGACGTGCAGAGAATTCCGCTACTTCCAGTTAGCCCGATGCCGAGTGGTTCGCACCGTTTTTGACGCCGCCATCGGGCTATCGGGCCAATTTTGGTGAATCCTGCTCAGTATGTCTGCTATTTCAATGGGTACTATTGACCTGATTTCCTCCCATACCATTTACTATTTTGCCTTTATTTTGTAGTATTTAAAAGTCTCGTGGCCTACTGGGCAGCATCCCTGCCTCTGAGGCAGATGTTTTGTGCTCAAGTATCACTCCAGGTCTTGATGACCAAGCAGAGTGTGTACGTAATAATAATAATCTTTATTAGTGTCACAAGTGGGCTTATATTAACACTGCAATTAAGTTACTGTGAAAATCCCCTAGTCGCCACACTCCGGCGCCTGTTCGGGTACACACAGAGAGAATTCAGAATGTCCAATTCAACTAACCCGCACATCTTTGGACTGTGGGAGGAAACCGGAGCACCCGGAGGAAGCCCATGCAGACGTGGGGAGAATGTGCAGACTCTGCATAGACAGTGACCTAAGCCGGAATCGAACCCGGGTCAGTCAAACAGATTGAATATCAACTTGTAAATCCTTCCAACATATGGCAGGGAGTAAGAGTGGGAGAGTTTCCTGGTCAGCCATGTGATGGAAAAAAAATTAAAGTCTCTACCTTACTTTTCACAGCTTTGCTCTACAACATGCATGTAACAGTGTATGGCCAGCACTTTCCCTGTCACTGCCCAACCCTCCCTCAAACACTGCAGCACATTTTCCGATGGTGGAGTTCACCGTCAGCCAAACTAGCGGGATCTTCGGGTCCTGCTGAGGTCCATACCATTTTGTATGGATCACTCGCTCCACCGCAGGACTGGAAGATCCTTGAGGATCCAGTTGGTTCAGTTGGCTGGATGGCTGGTGTGGACCATATAGATGCCAACAACAGAAGGGTCAAACCCCATTCCAGTTGGAGTGGATTCTGAACCTGCCTGCCTCACCCATGGTGGAAATTGTGATGCTGTAGGCTGGAATCTGCCTTTGGGTAGAGAACATAAGATGGCACGGTAGCACAGTGCTTAGCACTATCGCTTCACAGTGCCAGGGTCCCAGGTTCGAATACCAGCTTGGGTCACTGTCTGTGTGGAGTCTGCACGTTCTCCCTGTGTCTGCGTGGGTTTCTTCCTGGTGCTCCGGTTTCCTCCCACAAAAGATGTGCTGTTAGGTAATTTAGGTAAATCTCCCTCAGTGTGCCCGAACAGGTGCCCGGAATGTGGCAACTGGGGTCTTTATCGCAGTAACTTCATTGCAGTGTTAATGTAAGCCTACTTGTGACAATAAAGATTATTAAATTATTAAGAAGAATTATGGTACTCATCTACATCTCGGCTTGTTTCCTAGTCTGTGCAGTGGCAGTAATGAATGTGCTTACTTGGTCTTAACATTTTTGAAAGTAGAAAATACAGCCAGAGTTTCTGCGAATGTCATTATTGAGTCATTCTCAACAGGAGAGAGTTGATGTGTAGGTCAAGATTCAATGTGGTTTGCTGAAGATTTCTCACGACTCTGATTAAATGACTCACTAGTATCTACTAGTCATTCTCAAATATGATCCAGTTGGTTCAGTTGGCTGGATGGCTGGTGTGGACCAGACAGAAATGAATCAGAAAAATGTAAGGATTAACCTTGCAAGGAATATCGGAATCTTGCTATCTGTGGAACTGCAACTTTGGCTTCAGATCCTGACTACAGAATAAAATGAAGGAGGCACAAAAATCTACTGACATTGTACTGGCCTGATTATGTAAAGCAGCTGTTCCTAAACTGTGGTTCTTGTATCCCGGGGTTATGGAAGACAACTCTGAGAAATACATGGGAGACATTGTCTAATGTAACAGGTTTAATGTAAATTATGAACCTCTTTTTCTCATCGATTTTGCTGAAATAAATTTTCCATTGTGCCTGTACAAGGAATATGGATGCCTCCTGGTGGATGTTTGCTCTCTTTATTGTATTTTCCCAAATACAATGGCATGTGGTGTGTCCCAGGGATGCAGGTCTCTGTGTCGTTTGGTCATCAGCGATCCGTCAGTCAAGTTTTTGAGCTTCCTTATGGTGGTTGGAGTTCTTCACCGAAGACTCTGTGGAACATCAGACTTGAAACAATATACCATCCAGGAGGAGGAGTCAATCACCTATACCTGGCCGTTTGCTTGAACTAGGCAGACAAGTCATTGACTGCTATCAGTAGTTTCGTGAGAGAATCTTATGTAGGTGGACTTCTGAGATCTGGTAGAGACGGACATCAACTGCCCCTGACTCTTGACTTCAACCATTGATGTGGTCATGGGAGACCCCTGTGTCTCCTGACTGGCTCCTCTGGGGAACGAGGTACATACAGTCTTACTCTCGGAAGAGCCTGGTTCTTTCAGAATCCTGTTGATGGTGGTTGGTAAAGGAGCCAGGATGAGTTAACAAGGTTCGATGTGACAGGAAAGTCTGCTGAAAACTTAACCAAATTCCTGAGAAGTGCAAAGTTCCAGTTGTTTTTATGAAAAAAGACCAACCCTCTATCACTCACTCAGAAAATTTACAAATCATTTAACATTAAATTAAGAAAATATATTATTTATGTTTTTGCACAGGTGTATGATTCTGTTAACATATGAGGGGATATGGTTTTGATTAATAACTTCAATTCATTTGTGTGTAGATACAATGTAATAACCTGACTCGAAAATTCAAACAAAAGCTTCAATTCGTATTTAATGTAAAGAAAAGTGCCCGAAGGAATTTAGAAATGGAAGTTGGTAGAGAAAGGAATGGAGAGGCGATGACTGAACCCAAGCTACTAAATGGTTTTCCAATATGGTTTAAATGAAGTAGACATTGGAGGACATGGCAAGGAGGTTAGGGAGAGTGGAGCCATTGTGCAGAAAACAACTTTTGACTCAAACCATCATCTGTCACTAAGTACTGTGGCCAGAGGTTTCCGGCCTTTCTCGCCGGAGTGATCTTCCGGTCTCACTGATGGCAAGCCCCCGCCACAGTCCTGGTGGCAGAGTTTCATAGAATGGGAAACCCATTGACAGTGGTAGGATCAGAAGTTCCCACCAACGGCGAATGGCGGGCTGCATCCGCCACCAGGAAACACGTCGCAGGGTGCACATAAAAACCCACCAATGTGTCTGTGCTCAAACAAACAACTTCATCCATCGCATTAATGGTGAACAGAATTATTAAGCAGTTCTTGAGGTGCAGTGGTATCATCCGTCCCTCTAGGTGCAAGCTCTCTGTTTAAGTTCGACTTCAGGACGTGATGGCCACAGAAGGTACATTCACAACGTGGTCAAACATGTTTACTATCAGCTTGTAAATCCTTCCAATATGCCTGATGCAGGCAATGAGAGTGAGAGAGGTTTCTGCGATACTGCAGGAGGCAATGGCAAACCAGTGCAGTTCATCGCCAAGCATAATTATGGAACCATACAATGGAAGTCCATGGTTGGCAACACCCTCTTCGGCATGGTAGCTGAAGGAGGAGGGGTACTATGAAACTATTGTTTTGAGTTGAACAGATACATTATAATTTATACGTTTTGCTTTGGCATTAAAGGGGTTAGTATAAAAATATTAATCCAGTATACTGGTGTGGACCTATGTGGGCAACAGGTAGAGCTGAAAGGGGGATGCAGAATTGAGGCCAAAAAGCTGCAGCTGCCGTGAATCATCCTGTCAAGTACACCCGAAAGTAGACTGCAATTTAAGTCTGCTGAATCGTGCCTGTCATGTCTTGTTAATGAGATGCAACTGCGGTTTTTAGCATTATGTTTGTATGATGTCAAATTTTACCACTCTGATAAAAAGAATCCCAAAAGTTTGTTTATGGTATTTCAGCTTCAAATGAAAAGGTTCCAATCAATTTCACTTTGCTTTCTGTAAAATTGACAAAAGGTGAAAGTTGATCAGAGAATTTTACTTCCTAGTTTGCTTACCCAACTTGATGACACCATTGTTGCTGGATGCTTGAAATTGTTTGAATGATAGTTAGATTCAAATTGTTAAAGGCACTTATAACAAAACTTATATTACTTGAAGTTTGTTTTTATATTGAGTGAAACTATTTAATTTAATCTATATTGTCATAATTCCTGACTTTTCATGATGATTGGTGCTCATGCAATCTGCAAATAAATCTTGATGGGTATATAGACCTGGATAGGAGTTTTCCTTGCTGCCTTTGAACCCTGCTGTCGGGCTCCGATGTCATTGGATCATAGAATGTATAGTGCAGAAGGAGGCCATTCAGTCCATCGAGTCTGCACCGGCCCTTGGAAAGAGCACCCTATTTAAGCACCACACCTCCATCCTATCTCCTTTATCCCCGCAACCTAACCTAATCTTTTTGGACACTAAGGACATGCCAATTCACCTAACTTGCATGGGCGCGATTCGCGATTCTCCGCCCGCTACAATGGGTCGGAGAATAGCGGGAGGGTCTTCCCGACATTTTTCCCGACCTCCCGCTATTCTCCCCCCCCCCCCCCCCCCCCCCCCCCCACGGCCGCCCCACGACATGAATCGCTGCTCGCCGTTTTTTTACGGCGAACAGCGATTCTCCCCTATCCGATGGGCCGAGTTCCCAGGCCTTTACGGCCGTTTTCACGAACGCAATCACACCTGCTCTCACCGTTCGTGAAAACGGCCGCAAAGTTCCGTTCCCGACAACCATGGCACCGATTGGCACGGCCGCACCATGGCTGTGCCAAGGGTGTCATGGGCCCGCGATCGGTGGGCATCGATCGCGGGCAGTAGGTCCGAAACCCACGCACTCTTTGTTCCTCCGCCGCCCCGCTGGATCAGTCCGCAGGGCGGCTGAGGGGCATGACAGCCCGCACATGCGCGGGTTTGACGCATATGCGTGATGACATCATCCGCGCATGCGCGGGTTGGAACCGTCCAATCCGCGCATGCGCGGCTGACGTCATCGTGCGCGTCAGCCGCCGTTACCCTTGGCGCGCGGGCTTAGCGACGGTCGCTAAGCCTGCGATGCCGTGGTTCACGGGGCCGTGCTCCTAGCCCCGACCGGGGAGGAGAATCGGGTCCCGGGAGGGGGCGCGGAGGCTGCCGTGAAACACGGCCGGTTTCACGGCAGCCTTTACGACTCTCCATATTTGCGGAGAATCGCGCCCCATATCTTTGAACTGTGGGAGGAAACCGGAGCACCCGGAGGAAACCCATGCAGACATGGGGAGAACGTGCAGACTCCGCACAAACAGTGACCCAGTGGGGAATCGAACCTGGGACCCCGGAGCTGAGAAGCAACTGTACTAACCACTATGCTACCATGCTGCCCACATGTGAGTCAGATGTGGGTCAGAAGGCAGCTCCATGTGAGAAGACCAGCAGCTCTATACCTGAAGCTGCTCATTTTCTCATAATGGATGGTATGTGGGTTCTTGAAGCTGAACAGTTAATAGATGGCCTGCCAGCTTGAAAACAGCAGGAGGATGTTGTGACAGCACTTAAAGATAGAGGAACATGGGGCAGCACGGTGGCACAGTGGTTAGCACCACGGCGCTGAGGTCCCAGGTTCGATCCCGGCTCTGGTTCACTGGCCATGTGGCGTTTGCACATTCTCCCCGTATGTGCGTGGGTTTTTCCCCCACAACCCAAAGATGTGCAGGGTAGGTGGATTGGCCATGCTAAAATTGCCCCTTAATTGAAAAGAACAAATTGGCTGCACTAAATTTAAAGAAAAGATAGAGGAACACTTTCTCCATCTTTTTCAAATTTAAACTAAAAATTGTCTTTGCAGCTGGTCCACCATTGTGGGAATGGGGGTGAAAGGGAGGAATGCAGGGAGCTCCTCCAAAAGGCTGTACCCAGGCAGTGAGTGATGGTCCCTGAGCCTGCCTGAGTCATTAGTTCTCTTAGCCTCTGGGAACCTGATGGCTGACTGGAAAATCCCATTTCACTTCCGACAACAGACTTTAATAAGTCCTTAATTGGCTTAAATGGTGGCCTGCTGCATATAGACAAGTCATCATGCTGCCACTCATCCCACCCTGATCCTGTCTCCGTGGAAATGGCCCAGGTGCAGAATGGACCTGGGAATCGGCACACAGATTGATGTGGTATTTTTAACGTCTCGGTTGCTTGCCCTGGTAGGGCTTAAAATCAAGATCCTTCTTACTATTCAAATTCTTACGGTCAAAAGAATGTCGAAGTTGAAAGTAACATTTTAACAGGTTCTTTTTCTTCCAAGAATGCTTCAACTGAAATAGTGAACAAATCTTCCAGTATTCGATCAGAGATTGGACAAACATTTGGAGATTCCTTCCAAGACTCGAGTTAATATCTTATCTAACTCAGTGATTCTCCGGTGTAACTGAACTAAGCACCACAACTGACCCCCAAATCACCCCTTCGACCTGACCTGACTAACCCCTGACCACTCAACTACCTCCTCGACACAACCTGACTATCCCACCACCCGACTACCCCCAACCCAACCTGACTGATCCTCAACCGCCCGACTACCTCCTGAACAGGACATAACTACGCCCCAACTGACTGTTCGCCCCCCCCCCCACCCAACTACCTCCATATTCAACTACCCCCTCTTCCCAAACCAACTGACCCCCACCAACTACAACTCTCCCGCCTGACCTGATGATCCACCTATTCAGAAGGAAAAAACAGTTCGAACCAACATTCTCATTTTCCCGTTTTACATTTTTTCCTTCCGAGTATTCGTAATACAAACTAAGACCCGGCCACCAGACTAAACCCTGATCCAACTACTCACACGCTGGCACATTCACTCACCAACTCATTTATTATAGAGGCACAGAGGTATTGGGGCAGAAGTAGGTGATTCAGCCCTTTGAGCCTGCTCCACCATTCAATTAGATCATGGCTGATCTCTTCCTGGTCTCAAATCTACCTCCCTGCCTGTTCCCAATATCCCTTTAACCCATTTTCCCTATCAGAGATATACCCATCTAATTCTTGAAACCATTTAATGATTCAGATTCCACCGCACTCTGGTGTAGTGAATTCCACAAATTCAACTCCCTCTGTGTGAAGTAGTTCCTCCTTATAGAACATAGAACATAGAACAGTACAGCACAGAACAGGCCCTTCGGCCCTCAATGTTGTGCCGAGCCATGATCACCCTACTCAAACCCACGTATTCACCCTATACCCGTAACCCAACAACCCCCCCCTTAACCTTACTTTTATTAGGACACTACGGGCAATTTAGCATGGCCAATCCACCTAACACGCACATCTTTGGACTGTGGGAGGAAACCGGAGCACCCGGAGGAAACCCACGTTTTAAATCTACCGCTTCTCAACCTACGTCTGTGACCTCTTCTAGTTTGCCCCACAAAAGGGAGCATTTGGTTTACGTTTACTTTTATATTGCTATTTTATATACCTCAATCAGGTCCCCTCTAAGTCTTCTCAACTCCAGTGAGAATAAGTCCAAATTGTTCAATGATGTCTCCTCAAATATCAACCTTGTCATCCCTGGAATCAATCTGGTGAACCTCCTCTGAACTGCCTCCAAAGCCACCATATCCTTCCTCAAATAAGGAAACCAAAATCTATTGGGAAACTTGAGAGGCGATGTTCTTTGTCCCGCAACACCCGTTTTCTGGTGCTGGCCATCCCATTCTCCATCCCAGCAGCCGGCTAAGGGGTTTCCCATTCCCCACGCAGGCATAATCCGCGGGCGTGAGTGCGTTAACGGCAAAATGGAGGATCCCGCCGATGGAGAATCCAGCCCGAGATCTTTAAAATTGAACTGAATATGAAAATCGGACATATCCTTCCCTTCTGTCTTTCCTTACACTCGCCAATCCCAACCCCCCCCCCCCCTGAACTTTTGTGCTGACTCGTCAATGCTGCATTAAATTGCAAAAGGGTTAGGTCGCAGAAATCGTTAAGGGCAGTGAACTAATTGGAGGACCTGAGCCATTATTTGCTTTTCTGAACCAATTATCTAATAATTTTTAAAACTTGGTAAAATTATTTTTGCTAAGGTTTAAGAAAGGATATCAGTTTTAAAATTGGCAAAACAAATATCCATAAGCAAATGAACATAGAACATGGAACATATAGTGCAGAAGGAGGCCATTCGGCTCATCGAGTCTGCACTGACCCACTTAAGCCCTCACTTCCACCCCATCCCTGTAACCCAATATCCCCTCCTAACGTTTTTGGACAATTTAGGATGTCCAAACCACCTAACCTGCACGTCTTTGGACTGTGGGAGGAAACCGGAGCACCCGGAGGAAACCCATGCAGAGACGGGGAGAATGTACAGACTCCGCACAGCAGGTAAGCGAACCTGAGACCCTGTGCTACCTAAATAATTAAAGGAAGGCATAATAAAACTATTTGATTATCCTGATTCTGTCCAAATTCATTCAACAATTTGCATGGAAACACAGGAAAGATAATTACTGCTTGCACCTACTAATTATAGCAAAAAGCACTGAAAGTATTCTTTCAAATAATTGCAAAATGCATTAATTAGGCAATCATGTTCTTCAATTGATTGTCCACAATTATGTCTGAAATCATTTATCCATTTAAAATTACTCATTGATCCTTCAAATTACATACTAAGGCCTGGTTTTCATCCTGGAGGTGGGTCAGAGAAGTCAGAAAAATTTCCATCTTGGCCTGCCTACCGAGGGAAAAATACCTACAAAGGTGGGATCTTCATTGCTGGAGGCTGGATATGGGCTGGGGATGGGACAGCATGTCCAAAACAAAATATGGAGGCAGCCACAGGGGCTACCAGCTGTAGAGGCGTGCTGTTTAAAAGTGCCATGGGATTGTGTCCCAGTGACAAAAACACAAATGCCTTACATCCTCAGTGCTCTTGTGCTCCAAAGACTACACCTCATGCCCCGTCCCAAACCCCATGCCCTCTCATAACTCCGATTCCAAGTTCTGCCCTTCCACCACAATATGGCCGCTTATCCACCCTGTGCAAAGTTCTACACTTCCACCTATCTCCTATGTCCCCTCTTGCCCTCTCTGCTAAACTCTGTCCCTCCATGCAGACTCAGTGTCCCCCTCATGCTCCCTCTGCAAAGCAATGGCAGTTCCATCCATATTGACCCATTATACACTTCGTGGAACTAATGAAGCTATTAAGTAAACATATAACATAGAACATACAGTGCAGAAGGAGACCATTCGGCCCATCAAGTCAGCACCGACCCACTTAAGCCCTCACTTCCACCCTATCCCCGTAACCCAAAAACCCCTCCACCTTTTTGGACACTAAGGGCAATTTAGCATGACCAATTCACCTAACCTGCACGTCTTTGGACTATGGGAGGAAACCGGAGCACTCGGAGAAAACCCACGCAGACACGGGGAGAACGTGCAGACTCCGCACAGTCAGTGACCCACCAGGCAATTGAACCTGGGACCCTGGCGCTGTGAAGCTACAGTGCTAGCCACTTCTGCTATCGTGCAGTGAAAATGTTTTTAAAAAAACATTGAAAAAGTAATTAACGAAGAATTTTCTTCATTTGAAGAAAAGTCTGAAGTACTAGGCAATAAAATCGTCAATCATCCTTTCAACTTTTAAAAACCACAAACCCTTGAAACCATTTAACTTGTGTAAACAAATATTGTGAAAGTGACTGTAGAAATCATGGAATCTGAGCTGTCAGATAAACCATGTTTACTACGATAATCAGGCTTGGCTGAGAGCCCTGACAGCTATTAAAATAATTGAACACCTCCTCCCCAGAGGAAACATTGTTTAATTTACAGTTCAGACACTTTTATTTTTGCAGTCAGTTTCACAATGTTTGTTTACACAAGTTAAATGGTTTCAAATGTTTGTGGTTTCTGAAACTTCAAAGGGCCTGGATAATTGACACTTTCATTAGCTTGTCCAATTTTGGGGGGAGAAAGTGATCAATAGATTTCATTTATTTCAATTTTTTAAAAAACAATCCAATTTACACTGTAATGTTGATTTGTTCTGGAAAGCATGGCCATTGGAGTGAGGCATAAAAGGGAATAGGAGATCATAGGTGTTGGTTGGAAGGGCAGTGGTGGCACTGGAGACATTAAGGGCCATGGGTATGGATGGAAGGGGCATAACTTGGCATAAGAGGCATGAGGGGAACCTTTTGAACGTAACTTTAAAAGGTCCCATCTGGCAGATTAGGGTTCATGACTCCTTTTAAGGCTCCCGGAACCACAATTCTTGAAAATGTTGGCCCATGAAAATTGTAGAGGAATAGGAGATACACACCTCTGCAATAGCGCCAGCCAAATCAGGAGTCCTGGATGCAGGCTTTTGACATGAGCCAACATTCACCATTTAAAAGTAATGCCCCAAAATTACATAGCCTGGGAATGAGGCCAGGACTCCCAGAATCAGGACCTGCCTGCCATTTGTAAAGATGCAAGTTTTGAGTGTCTTTGATGTTCTGGTTACCATAGCAATGGTGGATTTGTGATCAAGGGCTTGAAGGTCACCAGCCACTAATGCCTCAAATTTTCTACTTTCGTCCAGTCATACATTTAAGGTGCAACCCTTAGAATTATCTAGGAGCACTTTACTAAACGACGTGATGACCATTAAAGTGATGACAATCTCTATCAATCTCTCCACAAGATTATTGGCATTGAAATGGCATTCGGCTCCTTTGTGCTGGCAGCTGTTAATAAATTGATCAATGCTTTCCCTTGGCTGTTGTCAATATGACATGAATTCTAGCTTGTGAATTCCAAAGTTGACTCGGACCTTGAGTTGATCTTTTTCATGAACTTGTTGAAGATGTTATTGGGGTCCTTGGGGTCTCCTTCAGATGGACCTGATTAGTTTGCATGCATTTTCCCTTTGTTGCGGAGAGAAATTAGTAAATTGGTGGCTTTTTCCTCTTGGTCCTGTACGTGCTGGTCTGCAAAATGTTAAGAGTTGAAATTCTGCAAGATCTCCTGCTTGCCAAGTTCATAGTCACATTTCTGTTTGCCATTGTGATGTTCTTGGTTTTTGACTGCAGAGTGCAACACAAATGGAGGAGCTGAACGCTGTGTCTCTTTGAATGAGAATTCGCACTTGCTGCCTATCTGTTGTTCTTCTGCTTTAGGAGAACAAATGCTGCAACTGTTGGCTGTGCTGCTCATGGAAAAGGCTTGCCTTTCCCTTTGCTGTATATTTTACAAATAGCACTTCAGATTCTTGTCCTCTTTTTAGAATATGGTTTGAAATAAGGAGAAGGAATGTTAAGTTGCAGATCTTTAGATTGCAGAGATGTTGCGTTGCTTGGTTGTTTCGGATGCAGTGTTGAAACTGGGCTACGTTTTCTGTTGAATTGCTACCACACCTCGATCGTTAGGGCAGGAAATCTGATTATGAGACTGAAACTCAAAAAGCAAAATAACAGAACCAATCTACAGTTGTGCTGAGCCATGCCGAGGGCCGTTAGAATCTTCCTTTCCCAAGGCAGATCCCGACATTCACAGGAACAAAGTCTGCTGCCCAAATCCTGAGTTTGGAGTGAGGTCTTCGGTCGCTTCTGAACTCCGATATCTGTCGGAACTAGTTGTTGTGCTGCATTTCTGATTCCAAGTTCTTGTGGTTGAACACCAGGACTTTTTTCTTTTTGAAATTTTGAAATTTTCTTTTGACTTTTTGAAACTGAAGAAGTTGGACTGACACTCCCTGTGAGTGAGTTCCCTCAAAGCAGTGCACTTACAAACTGTCCTTCCCTCGAGGAGTCTGGATTGGAGCTGGGTAAGTGGAATTACTGCAGTCGATGTTGCTGCCAAAGTCATCTTCTGCCTTGCGTTCAGGATCCTAATGAATGACTTTCACTACTGTGAGACCTTTAGACATGATCACTGCTGATCTTTCAATCTGCTGTCACCATATCTGTTGAGGGTCTTGATGTGGACCTCAAGGGATGTGTCACTATGCTATCCATTCTAAGCAAGATGCTGAGGATGGTGAAGGGTGTTTTTTAACATAATTACATGAAGTTTATTATTACTTGACTATATGCCTGACTCACAAGGTGTACATGGGATTCTTACTGAAACAGAGGCCGGAATTCTCCGGCCGCTGGGATTCTTTTTTCTCACCGGCAATGCACGCCTGCCCGCGGGTTTCCTGGCATGTTATGGGTTAAATGGGAAATCCCATTGACAAGAGGCAGGAGTAGAGAATCTCGCTGCCAGCGAATGGCACGCTACCGAGAAACTCTTGGCGAGGAGACCGTAAAATCCAGCCCAGAGTCACCGAGATTAGTGACTATCGAAGCTGTACTTTTTATCCTCCAGCCTGACACACACAGTGACATCTTAGTGAGGTTACTATGCAGCTTTTTAAAGGTACTTGTCATTCACTGCAATGACGTGCATAGAATATCACAATACATTCTGCCTTTCTCTTTGTCCCTCTCGCTCTTTATCTCTATTGCTCTGTCTCTCTCTCACTCTCTCTCTCGCTGTGCCTGTCCCTCTCTCTCCTTTTCTTTCTCTCTCTCCCCTCTAGTCCAAAAGATATTTGCTCCGAGACTGCATACAGAGGTAAAACGTGTCCAGCAGGCCTCTGACACCAGTTCCGGTCTGCCCAGATGCCACTTCTGGTCCAAACCCGGTTGGGGGTTCGGAAATTATTAAGGGGATTGGGAGAGTGGTTTCTGCTGAGCAAATAAAAACAAATTACTACGGACACTGAATAAAACTCAGCAGGTCAGTTCCAAAGAAGAATCATCTCCCTCCTGTTACAATTCCAGACAGTGTTACAACTGGATGGGAAGATCCCAGAATGGAAACTTGGCTCAAAAGATCATGGGCGGGATTCTCCGACCCCCCCCTCCCCCCCACCCCCCCCCCCCGGGCCGGGTCAGAGAATCCCCGGGGGACGGCGTGAAGCCTGCCCCGACGCCGGCACCATATTCTCTGGCACCGTTTTTCGGGCAGGAGCAGGACTCGCGCCACGCCGGTCAGGGGCCATTGGCAGCGGCCCTCCTGGTGATTCTCCTGACCCCAATGGGCCGAGCGGCCGTCCGTTTTTGGCCAGTTCCGCCGACGTGGGTTACGTATGGTCCCATACGGCGGGACCTAGTAGGTAAATCGGCGTGGGCAGTCCTCGGGGGTACGTGGGGGGGATCCAAACCCAGGGGGGGCCCCACGGTAGCCTGGCCCGCAATCGAGGCCCACCGTTCTGCGGGCGGGCCTGTTCCGTGGGGTACCTCTTCCTTCTGTGCCGGCCTCTGTAGGGCTCCGCCATGGCCGGCACGGAGAAGAGAACCCCCTGCGCATGCGTCAAAATACGAAGGCCGGTCAGCGCATGCACAGAATCAGCAGGCCATTCCGCGCATGCGCGAATTCGCACAGTCCCTTCGACACCGGTTGGAGCAGCGCCAACCCCTCCAGTATCCACCTAGCCCCCGAGACAGGTGAGAATTCCTCACCTTGAGGGGCCTTTGGCGCCGGAGCCGTTGACGCCGGTTTTCCCGTCGGCGTGGGGACTTAGTCCCCAGAAGGGGGAATCCTGGCCTGTAACATTTTATTTTTATTTTAGAAAATGCGGAGGAACAGAGTCACAGGACCACTGATTAGTTTTAACAACAAGAAAGAAAAACCTTTATTAAAATAACGCAAGTTTGATTATGATACAACATACTTTTAATCCCCCATTTGCTTCACAACCAAACATAGATTTTAAGGTTAGCACAGGCTATAAAGCAGATCTTCGGCGATAATGGTCTCAGTAACATACAGTCCCTTTATCACACAGGCTGGCTGGGGTAAGACCCAAATTCCAGTCAGAACTTAAGTGAATGTCTGTGGATTTCTCCTCACAATTCTCCAAAATGATTCTTACACCATGAGCCAGCTTGTCTTAGGTTTCCACGTGAGTGATTTCAAACCACGCCTTCAAAAGACACACTTCCAAATCTTCTTTTAAACAATGTTTTCCCTCATTTGTTTGCATTTTTAAAAATCCACTCCAGGTTTTCCAAACTACTCTTTCAAACAAAGCTTCCACTCCACTTTTAACATGGCATCCAGGTTTACTTCAGGATATTTTTGCCTTGACTTCACAATTGCTTTTACTTTCAATTCTCAGACTGCATGTGGATGGCATCAACATTTTGATTTACCACTGAAGTCTATTTCCCTACTTTAAATCTGGTTACTGCAGCTGTCTCTTTAACTCAGAACACTTGTCTGTTTTTCCCTTGAATTATCCTTCCAATACCTTGTTCAGATTCTTGATCTTTGCTCTCTCTTCAGTTTTCGTAAGACATTCTTTCTATCCAAATTCCCTGGTTATTCCCGGACCAGGATTCTGTCTGGTTCTTTGGGAAGTCTGGCTCTTTGCAGTCCCATTGTGCTGTCCAGCTTCCTTTTGGCAGAGTTGTGAGATGTTCACTCCCTGGCATCCTATCACCAGCTGCAAATGAATTCAGCTAAGAAACTAAACTCAAAAACCTCCCTACCTTAAAAAGGGGGATGGGACGTTTCGGCGTGGCCAGTTCGGCGTGGCCGATTCGGCGGGGCCAGTTCGGCGTAGCCGATTGGAATGGGACGTTTCGGCGTGGCCGATTCGGCGGAGGAGTTTTTCGGCGGAGGGACGTCAAATTAGTTATAGTCGCAAAATGTTTGTGCAGCCCATTTCTTGTATCTTTTCCTTCCAGCCGCCTCAGATATTGTGTTTGTGCACCAAACCGGGTCTGACTTTACACAGCCGGTGTTACTGAAGATATTGTGACTTTACACAATGTGTTAAGTCAGACAGCAGTGTAGATCACTGGGCAGCTGCTTCAATACTTTCAGTAACACCGGCTTTCTTTAAGAGACCCGGCTTGGTGCACAAACACGATATCTTCAGTAACACCGGCTGTGTAAAGTCAGACAGCAGTGTAGATCACTGGGCAGCTGCTTTAATACTGCTTTAATTCGGCCACGCCGAACTGGCCACGCCGAAACGTACCAAACCCCTTAAAAAGGCCCCCGGTTACTAAGCAACGACTTCATGCTTCTGCTAGCTTTTATTTACTCTTCACGCCATTACTTATCTAAGGACAATGGAAGCACAGTTTGAGTTGAAACCAAAATGCCTGCACATACAAACACATTTGTCCAGCAAGACTCAAATTATATGTTTAATTTTTTTTATCCCACCCTTAAAGTTGCAAAGCCAATGCGCAGGGCAAGCCATTAATCTATCTCATTGCATGCTCCAAAAAAACAATTCAAATTCAAATTGTCCCAGGTTGCTGTGGACCCGAATCCAAATTTTTAATTCTTCTCTGCCCATGGGAGAAGTCTTACTGGGTAAAGATGGCAAATTTCCTTCCCTAACGGGTGTTAGTGAGCCAGTTGGGTTTTCAGAACAATTGATGACAGTTGTCATGGTCACCATTACTGACACAAGCTTTTATATTCCAGATTTATTGAATTCAAATATTGTCAGCTGCAATAGTGGAATTTAAAACTACATCCCTAGAGCCTCTAGAGTCTGAGCTTCGAATTACTTTTTTAGTGATATTACCGCCACATCACCATCTCCCCCAGCTGCGAGCCAACTGGTTGTCTGGCAGCTCTTGGACACAGGACTTCCTCACAGATGCGGCGAAAGTCTTGTTGAATTAAAACAGCCAGCAAAACGTAAAATCAGGGCAGGGCTTGTGGAGGCGGCCAACTCCAACATTTCAGCCAGGGGTAGCATTGCCACCATCTCTGTGTAAAATTCTGTGCAATGTCCAAACACTAAATACAATTGTCACCCTGCATTTTTCTGAGTTTGTTTTTGAGAAAATAAAATCCTTGTGCATCAGCAGTTAAGCAGGAGTAGTAGAAGGCACTAGTGAGTTTTTAGCAGTTTGTATTGTTTGTATTGCAGCCAGATCAACCTATCCCATTTCGCCAAATCATAGTGCCACTCAACTCAATGGAGGCTGTTGTCAGTGTGGATGAAACTTAGCCTCCACAAGGACTGTAATACTATCATGGATAGGGCAGCACCGTGGAGTAGTGGTTAGCACTGCTGTCTCACGGCGCTAAGGTCCCAGGTTTGCTCCCGGCTCTGGGTCACTGTCCGTGAGAAGTTTGCCCATTCTGCCCGTGTTTGCATGGGTTTCGCCCCCACAACACAAAGATGTGCATGCCATGTGGATTGGCCACGTTAAATTGCCCCTTAATTGGAAAACATTAATAGGGTACTTTAACTTTTTTTTTAAAACTGTTCTGGATTGATTAATCTGCAGTCAGCAGGTTGGTGATGATGAGATCAAGAAGGTTTTTTGTCTCTTATTGGTTCTGTCATGATCTGCCACAGAGCAGGGCCTGACAGATATGTCCTTCTGAACTCAGCCAACCCAGTCTCCAGCAGTGCTGCCAAGCCATGCTTGATGATAGTTTAACATTAGAGGAACAGAAACATCCAAGAGATTTTATATCTATGTACAGTGTTTGAGTCTTTGTCACAATAGAATGGCAAAACAGCGTAGCTTTGACTGAATGATTATTTGAAGCTTGTCATCTGGAAGCCCTTATAGATCAGTTCACTGTGTGTTGAAAGCCATTGGAGATGGAAAACGAGCAATACAGACTTCAAAGAAGATTCAGCACTCTGAGAACCAATTACCCTTTGTTTTCATTCAAAAATTGTAAATGGAGGTTTTTACAGATCCAATTTTCTCCAGTAAAGATTTTAATAGAGATGAAGTTGCAGGTTCTGCTCTTGTCATAGTCTCATTGGCTGGCACACTTCTCTGAATCCTGCTCATCGTACCTTAGTTTTTCTTTTAAAACATAGGAAGCAGTCGTGATGCAGCATAAACATTTTACGATTCCACTGGAAAATATATAGTCACTTGAGTAAGTGGCAATGAGACTTAAAGCAGGTTTTGTTTACATTGGATACACCTATGAAAGAAACGCCAAGCGTTTTGAAAGTGAATGCCAAGGAAGACACATGAAATGTCCCAGGGTAATAAATATTGGCCAATTTTCACTTGCAAGTTTGTCAGTGAAGCAAAGACTCCGGAAATAGAAAATTTATGGAAATTAATAATCCTTTGGCAAATTGTAGATTAACAGATTTTTTTTGCAAATAACATCCTTTCGTGCTTCATTTGTTTTTTTGCTATTTTTTGCTGCTTATATAATCTATCAATCTGTGATTGTTGTATTCCTCCCAAGTTACACATCTGTCATTTATGGCGACTTCAACCGAATACCATAAAATTGCATTGTATTATGTGATTTCATATTAATGTCACTATAATCTGGAAGGTAATTCTCTGTTAAGGAGACCCAATTCTGCTTTGCAGATTTTGAGCAATAGATTTTTGGCAACTTCAGTGCGCAGAAGGGGGCTGTATGGACACTCAGTTGTGGTAATGTGATAGATATATGTTAACCTTTCAGTTGTCAGGTAGTCTCTCCACTGCCCATTTTTCTTGGCAATTAGTTCCATCACGGTACAGCTCGGTAGCACAGCGGTTATCACAGTTGCTTCACAGCTCCAGGGTCCAAGGTTCGAATCCCGACTTCGGTCACTGTCCGGAGTCTGCACGTTTTCCCAGTGTCTGTGTGGGTTTCCTCTGGGTGCTCCGGTTTCCTCCCACAGTCCAAAAATGTGCGGGTTAGGTGGATTGGCCATGCAAAATTGTCCTTAGTGTCCAAAAAGGTTAAGTGAGGGTTACTGGGTTACGGGGATAGGGTAGAGATATGGGCTTGAGTAGGGTGCTCTTTGTAGAAGCCGGTGCAGACTCAATGGGCCGAATGGCGTACTTCTGCACTGTAAATTCTATCACCTCTATTCCTGGCTGTGATCTTTTTTTAAATAAATTTAGATTACCCAATTAATTTTTCCAATTAAGGGGCAATTTAGTGTGGCCAATCCACATACTCTGCACATTTTTGGGTTGTGGGGGCGAAACCCATGCAGACACAGGGAGAATGTGCAAACTCCACACGGACAGTGACCGAGAGCCGGGAACGAACCTGTGACCTCAGTGCCATGAGGCAGCTGTGCTAACGACTCGGCCACCGTGCTGCCCTCTGGCTGTGATCTTTGAAGTATTTATTTTGTTGGACACAGACTTCAAGATATTCCTAAATGAAAGTCCATTGCTTCTGGAATAATTTCTAAATGACAGTTCAGTACATCTACCATGTTTAGTCCAAATAAAATGATGAGAATTAGTTATACTTGCTGTGACAAAGTTGTACCTGATTCTAAATGCCTGAGTAAGTGAGATTGTTTCTTACCTGAGACGTCATATTCCACTCTGCTGGTGTCTCGGCTGTTTCTCTTTTATAAAATCCTTTGCATACTAAGTTTCAGTTTACATGGCTGGGATTCTCGATCCCGGGCCGGGCAGAGCATTGCCGGGGGGGGGGGGGGGGGGGTCGCGTGAATCCCTCCACACTGCTCCGACTCCGGGCCGCCAATACCCCGGTGACCGGAGAATCGGTACCAATCACACTGGCGCGGTCTCCGCGGTGCCAGTCGGCGGCCGTTAAAAGCACACCCCACCCCGGCAATTCTCCGCACTCGATGCCCGCCAAGTTCCACCGAGTCCTGCCGAAGTGGTTTGCATATGATCCTACCCGACGGGACCTCAGCGTTCTGGCCGCGGGGCCGTCCTGGTGAGGGGGCCGTGGGAGCCGACTCTGGGGGGGGCCTCCACGGTGGCCAGGCCCACGATCGGGGGCAACCGATCGGTGGGCGGGCTCATTCTGGGGGGCCCTATGTTCCTCCGCGCCGGGCCACTGTAGGGCTCTGCTGTATTGCCCGGGGGGCCGGCGTGGACATGGCCGTGGCACGCATGCACGGACACGTGCCGGCCCTGACGCACGCATGCATGGGCCCGCGCCGGCCATGGCGGGCCGGCTTTCAGTGCCAGAGCAGCGCACAGCACTCGGGCGCCGTTCCAGCCCACGAAGAAGGAGTGAATGCCTGGGCCTGAAGGCATGTTGACGTCGGTGTCAACACTTGGCCACGATTTTGGAGAATTCCGGCCCATATGTTTGAAAGTGTGATTCCTGCAGTGCAAGATCAAATAACATTTCTAAGATTGGCATGGTGTAGTGGCTTCTACGTTTTTCTTCCGCTGATGCATTAGCAAGCCAATAGAAGTCACTAGTAGAATGGTTGGCAATGTAGGTAAATTTTATTGAGTTGGCCACCATTTTTCCTGACTGCATATTGGCTTTCATCCATTAAAAAAAAGCACTTGTAATTTTAGAATTGTTTATGATATGACAAAGCCGATTGATTTGTCATAGGGGTGGCACGATGGCACAATGGTTAGCACTACTGCCTCTTAGCTCCGGGGTCCGGTGTTCAATTCCGGCCTTGGGTAACTGTCTGTGTGGAGTTTGCACTTTCTCCTGTCTCTGCATGGGTTTCCTCGGGGTGCTCCAGTTTCCTCCCACAATCCGAAGATGTGCAGGTTAGATGGATTGGACATGCTAAATTGCCCCTTCGTGTCCAAAAGGTAAGGTGGGGTTACTGGGTTATGGGAATAGGGTGGAAGTGTGGGCTTGGGTAGGGTACTCCTTCCAAGGGTTGGTGCAGACTCGATGGGCCAAATGGTCTCCTTCTGCACTGTAAGTTCCATGATCAGAACTTAAAATAAGCTTATTGAATTGAAACCAGTCGGGAAGCAGTCCAAACAGGAGGTACCATTGAAATGTGTGTCAGCTAAATTGTTTTTTTAATAGAATTTTCAGTCTGAGATGCGAACTACAATGCGAAGTTCACAGGCAAAAATATTAGTTACAACATGCACTGCCCCATACATGAGAGATTGCACATCTATAACCAAAGCTCCTGATCCAGGCCAGTGTTCTCAACACCTTTGATGAAGTGGCCAGGAGGTCCAGCACCCGTCACGTTTTAAAATCCATTTGAAACTGCACTGAAGTTTTACTTTACGTGGTGTCAAACCGTGCAGCACAAAACTGTTACTCCCAGTGAGTCTTGGCCCCTTAACGTTTGGCGCCTAATCAAAACCTGAATTTGTAATTACATGTTCTACTGAAGTGAAGTGGAAATTGCTTTGCAGCATTACAGAAGTGACAGTATAACTGCAGGTCTAATACAGCGAAGCTACAGCAGATAACTATGAGAACAATTGTGACTGACTACTACATTTTAAAGAATAGTTCTCATGCTTTGTTGCTTTGGGTTTTAAATGGTGCATTATTATTCGATTATTTGTGCAGTGTTGAGGAATTATTAAAGTTTCTTTTACCCTCTCTGTACAAGTACCAGTTAACAATAAATTATCACCATGATATTGGAGAATTGCCAAATGTGGATCCATGGCTATAATTTGTAGAAATTAATTATTCATTACTTTACTACTTTGGCACTGTAGTTACCACTCAGTTGATGTGATTGCTGTGCTATCAAACATTTGAAATAAATTGTAGGTAGAATGTGCATGGCATAAAATGACAAGTAAAGAACGACTTTGTAACTTTGTGGTGATCAAACAATCCATAAAGTGATGGTTCCCATTTGTGAATAAATTTGACTTCAGTGAGCAAGAACAGCATTCAATAGTAATAGAAATAAATGATTACATGAAGGAGGGTAGATGCAGAGTATTAAATTGTCCGGGGAGGAGGGGATGAGACAGTTCCTGGATGGGTTGGGGTTCCCTAAGATGGAAGGGGAGAGGGGGGAGAGGGTGCAGGGGTTGGGGGCCCCGATTGTGTTGAGGGAGATGATGGACAATGTGGGTGCGATGCAGGCAGGGAAGACCCAGGGCCGGACGGGTTCCCAGTAGAGTTTGTTACAAGACGTTTGGTGGTGCTGGTGAGGAGTACAATGAGGTGAAGGATAGGGGAACGCTCGATGGACTGAATGGCCTCCTTCTGCATTGTAGGGATTTCCAAGGATGTTGTCAGAAATTAAGAATTTTAGCAATGATGAAAGGTTGGATAGGCTGCGGTTGTTGCATGTGTTTCCTCCGGGTGCCCCGGTTCCTCCCACGGTCCAAAGATGTTCAGGTTAGGTGGATTAGCAATGCTAAATTGCCCCTTAGTGTCCAAAAGGTTAGGGGGGTTGCTGGGTTACGAGGATAGGGTGGAGGTGTGGCTTGGGTAGGGTGCTCTTTCCAAGGGCCGAATGGCCTCCTGCACTGTAAATTCTCTGATTCTATGATCCATGATCTATGACCCGGAGCAGCGTGGTTTGTACCGCCCGATATCGCTGCTTGATACTGATGTAAAGTTGTTGGTCAAGGTGCTAGCATCGCAAATAGAGGACTGTGTGCTGGGGTGATAGGGGAGGACAAGATAGGATTTGTGAAGGGAAGGCAGTTGTCTGAGAATTTCTGCAGGCTGCTTAATGTAATTATGATGCCCTCTGAGGGGCAGGATGTAGTGGTAATAGTGGCAATGGACACGAAGAAGACCTTTGATTGGGTGGAGTAGATGTATTTGTTTGAGATTTTGGGCCGGTTTAGGTTTGGTCAGGCATTTGTGGATTGGGTTTGGCTGTTGTACAGGGCACCGGTGGCGAGCATTTGGACGAACAGGATGAGTTTGGGGTACTTTGGGATACATCACAGGACAAGGCAGTGGTGCCTGCTCTCCCTGTTGGCTTTTGTCTTGCCAATAGAGCCATTGGCAGTGGCGCTTAGGGCCTCAACTGCCTGGAAAGGGAATGAGAGAGGGGAGTGCTGAACATGTGTGTCGCTATATGTGGATGATTTCTTGTTATACGTTACGGACTCGGTGGGCAGCATTGAAAGGATTATGGAGATCTTGAGGGACTTTGGTTTGTTTTTGGGGTATAAATTCAACATGGGGAAGAGCAAGGTGTTCCCGATTAATGCTGGCGAGCAGAAGAAGAGGTTAGGGGAGTTGCCATTTCAGTTGTTGGGGGCACGTTTTCGGCATCTAGGAATTCAGGTGGCGTGGAGTTGGGATCAGCTTCACACATTGAACTTGGCATGATTGGTTGAGGCAATGAAGGCAGATTTCAAGAGGTGGGGTGTGTTGCCGCTGTCAATGGATGGGTGCATGCAGACGTTTAAAATGACGGTGTTGCCCAGGTTCTTTTTCAGGAAGGTTAGTGGGATGATTTGGGGGTTTGTGTGTGGGGGAATGACCCCTCCGGGTGACACAGGTGTTCCTGGAGAGGGGAAAGGGTGCTGGCATTGACAAATCTGCTAAATTATTATTGGACGTGGAACAATGGTGATGAGGAAATGGGCGGTGGAGGGGGGATTAGTGTAGGTGCGGATGGAGGCGGTGTCATGTAGGGTGATGAGTTTGAGGGCACTGGTGTCGGCCCCCTTCCAATCTCACCGACCAGGAACACTGAGTTGTGTGTGCCAAAATGTGTCAACCATAGGTTTATGCTGGCGGGGCTGGATTTGAGGTTCCGGGGGTGACAGCAGGTGGGGACTTGATCATAGGGGGCATGTTTGCAGGACTGGGGAAGTTAGAGGAAATGTCTGAGCTGCCAAAGGGAATGACTTAAGGTCCCTGCAGTTGAGGTATTTTGTGAGGAGAGAGTGCCGCCCTTCCTGGGGCTGCCGGTTCCGGTGTTTATAGAACAGGTTAGTGTTGGAGAATGATATAGAGGGGAGGATATCGGAACTGATGGAAAGAGAGGGAGCTCCGGTGGAGGAGACGAAGCGCAAATGGGAGGAGGATTTGGGAAGGGAGGGGAGGGCCGGGGTGTTGAAAGAAGCCTTGGGGAGGGTGAATGCGGCCTTGCCTTGTTTAAGGTGGTGCATAGGCCCAGATGACGGTCGCGAGGATGATCCATTACTTTGTAGGGGTGGGGGATAGGTGTGGGCGGTGTGTGGGGGTGGGGGGGGGGGGTGGGGGGGTGGGTGCATACATCATGTACACATCTTTTGTCCATGTCCAAAGCTGAGGGGGTTCTGGCAGGGCTTCTCTGATGTAATGTCTGTAATTCTGCATGTAGGGGTGGCCCCATATCCAGAATTATAGAATTCACAGTGCATAAGGAGGTCATTTGGCCCATCGAGTCTGCACCGATCCATTGAAACAACACCTTACCGAAGCCCACGCCGCCATCCAACCCTCGTAACCCACTAACCCCATCTAACAATTTGGACACTAAGGGGCAATTTACCATAGCACGATTCTTAGTTTCCCATTGCCAATTTTGTAATTGGAGATTAGGCGGAGAATCCCTTTTTGTGATGGAATTGAGGGGGGGGGGCACCTGCTTTATGCAAGTTTTGCATGCCCCACCTCTCCAAAATGGCATCATCGCGGTGTGCGCCGTTGGGGCGGCATTATGTTAAAAGCACTCCAAAGGTTTCCACTACATGGGCTATTTTTACCTTCATCTGACAGATCATTGATATTGACATGATCGGAGAAAGCTTAATGATTTTAAGGTTACAGAGAGAAGACTTTCATTGCTTCTCACAGATCTTTGATCTTGACATGATGGGAGAGAGTTTAACCATTTTCAAGGCTACAGATGAGAAGACAAGCCAAACAATCCCCATCCCGGGAAAGACCTCAGACCTCAGCCCCTCCAGCCCAAGCCCCCGAGATCCACAACTCCCCTGGAGACCCACTCGACAGCTTGGAGGCAATTGTAAGGAGGGCGCCCCCGGCTCTCCCTTGGAATCCAAAGTACCAGGTTGATACTGCCAGGAGACCGATGCTGAAGGGGGGTGAAATTTGGGGGCGGGGGCCCTTGCCACCGATTAGTGTGTAGGTGGGGGAGGAGGGCCTAGTCAGTGGTTCCTGGAGAGAGGGGCCTGTAACAGTGTTCTGAGATCGGGCGTCCTTTAAAAAGACCCATTTTCTGAGGAGCGGGACCTGTTCGCAAGTTTAGGCCCACCTCTCCCAGGTTCAAAGTAGAGCCAGCTCCACATTGAATGGCACATCAGCTTTTTCCTTAGTGTCAGCAGGAATTGGTCCCGATTCTCCACTAACTTAGGCTGAAAGCAGGAGAATTGTCCCCCTTATGTTCAGTGCTTTGACTTAGAAGAACCCTGTTACTTGATGAAAGCTGTACGTTCTGTAAAGCTGATAAAGGTGTGTTCCCCAAATTCAGGGTTAGAACATCAGTCTTATGAATATAGTTAATGTGAAAATCAGAAGTGCTTTTCCCTCGATAACCTCAGCCTAAGCTTAACTGTCCCAATCTGAGTCGGCTGAAGCCCCAGTGGAAATTTCCTAAGATAAGAACTTAATAGATGTCAGATTCAGGTCAATTCTAGTTCTAGTTTCCCATCATTGGGATATTTTATAGACATAGTGAAACACCTGTGATATTTTAGAATAGGCCAAATATGTACAGCTATCTCAGTCATTCCAGATACACCTTTTTGAAGGAACCATGGATACTACTTTTTATCGCGTCTTGGCACCCAGTAATATGCTTCAGGCAAAAGATCAGAAGGTCCAACAATGAACTGATGATTTGCCAACTAGTCCAATTTTGACAGCACTAAATTCTTTGATTTTCAAAACAGATGTCTGCTTTACTGACCAAACAGCATGTAACTGGAGTTGACGTCAATGAGGCACAGTTGCTAAAAAAAATCTTTTAATTGCATTTGAAACATGCGGCAGGTTGGTTGACCTTACATTGCTCTCTATATCAAACACAAAATGAGCTAGTCAATCATCTTTAGACACAACCATGTTAACAAAAATGCACTGACAACTGGGGAGAAACAACTGGTATAAACATTGCAAATCATAATGGTTGAGCATTGATTATAAAAATCTGGTTCAGCAATGCGTGGAAAATTGTATCAGTGTGGCAGAATTGTTGCACTGTCAGTACTATTCTTAAACTGGAGATATGTGACTTCCGCAGAGCCCTTTTTTTGGTGAGATTGCTGCCTTAACCAGGTTACGGACCTTCAAATCCGCAGGGTAAAATAGAATCGATGAAGGAGTGGGTGGTGGCTCACATACACCTGCTGGCCTAAATGGCCTGGATATATGATGTAAAGACTTTGTAACCTGGAGCAGAATTTTACAGTCCCCCGCAGGCAGGCTTGCAAGTGAAGGAGGCCCCAAAAATTCTCACTCTCTTTTTCTCTCTCCCTCGTCTTCCCCACCCCCGCAATATTTATTGCCCATTCGTAATTTCCTTGGGAAGGTAGTGGTGAACTGCTTTCTTGAACCGCTGCAGTCCATGAGGTGTACATAACCTCCACAGTACTCTGAGGGAGGGTGTTCCAAGATTTTGACCCAGGAACAGTGAAGAAACCATGAGCTGGATTCTCCGTTTCAGCGGCTAAGTACTGGTTGAACTGGAGATTTCGCGGGCGTTTACAACGGCAGAATCAGTGCCGAACCCTCACCGTTTCCAGGAATGGTGTGGGTCTAGCAGCGGCACTGGGTGAAACTCCTGGCTCCCATGCCAAAAACGGCCGGAGAATGGCCGGGTCCCTGGCCATGCATGCGCATGGCGACGACCTTCAGTGGTCGCGCCGTACAACATGGCGCCGGCCATGTGCGGACCAGACCCGCCAAATGCCATCCCACAATCCACCCCCTGGCCATCTCCCACCAGTCCCCCAGCCCTTGCGGAAGGCCCCTGGCCAGAGATACAGATCCTGGATGAGTGTGGCGGCGCTGGACACAGTCTGCAGCACCACGCCAGGTTCCCGACTGCTCAGACCACACGTCAACCGCACGATCGGGAACGGCGCATCGGGGGTGTAGCATCAGGGGAGGGCATTCTGAGGGCGGCACGGTAGCACAGTGGTTAGCACAGTTGCTTCACAGTTCCAGAGTCCCAGGTTCAATTCCCGGCTTGGGTCACTGTCTGTGCGGAGTCGGCACGTTCTCCCCATGTCTGCGTGGGTTTCCTCCCACAGTCCAAAGATGCGCAGGTTAGATGGATTGGCCACGCTAAATTGCCCTTAGGTTAGGTGGGGTTACTGGGTTACGGGGACAGGGTGGAGGTGTGGGCTTAAGTAGAGTGCTCTTTGCAAGAGCCAGTGGAGACTTGATGAGCCGATTGGCCTCCTTCTGCACTGTAAATTCTATGATTCTATGGTGGAGACTCAAAAAACTAGCATTAAACCAGCACCGCCCCAATTTGGGTATACCATGAGGATTATCTATCCGATCACCGATTATGATATTGGCACCGGGCAACGGAGAATTCCGCCCAATATATTTCCAAGTTAGGATGGTGAGCGGCATGAAGGGGAATCACCAGGTGTTGGTGTTTCAGTGTGCTGCCCTTGTCATTCTAAATGGTGGTAGTTGTGGGTTTGTGCCTAAGGAGCCTTGGTGAGTTCCTACAGTGCATCTTGTGTTACGACCCCTGTCCTAGTGCACGGTCAATTCCAGCCCCATATGACCCAGAGTCACAACACAATTGAAATGAATAAATAATTCTCAGCCTTTGGCTGCCCATCAACTACAGTCACCAGGTTTGTAAATTTAAGCACAATTACTTTTATTAATGATAATAACTATAATTAAATATGCAGCAAACACAACAGGTTAACTATTATCCAACTCCTAAGCCCCACTTAAACTCACCCCATCCTCTATAAAACAGATACACAAGACAGACAAACGACGAGAGAAAATGAAGGGTGTAAAAATAATGATGAAGGTAAAAGTTTCAGAGTCTTTGTTTCAGATGGTTGTCTTCAAGCACACCTTCCTTCAATCTAGGCTCTCAGTTCAAGGTTTCTGCTTTCAGTCTGTAATGATTTTTAGTAGATTTTTTCAGGTCTCTGCAGTTTCAGAAATATAGCAGCAATGCAGCTTTTCTGAGGAAAATAAGAGAGATAGAGAGCAGCTCCTTTCATCAGAGTGATCAGAACCTGACTGTCCTTACCTTGGTTCTCTGAAAATGATCCCACTCGGGTACAATCACCGCCTGTTATCGGGCAGAATATAGTCTTTTGGTCATCTCATTGGTCACCAGCCAACCAATCGAATCGAGTGCCACCGATCGCTAAGGTGCCAAAAAGTCTGAGTTCTGTTGTCCAAAGGCTGCCACAATGTACTGTTTTGTAACTTTGAGTGCCCACTTCTTCCGCTGTTCGACTTAAAGATATATGTGCAGTTTTGGTCTCCTTATCTGAGGAAGGATGCTCTTGCTCTAGAAGGAGTGCAGTGAAGGTTTTCCAGACTGATATCTGTAATGGCGGGACTGACATATGAGGAGAAATTGAATCGGTTAGGATTGTATTTGCTGCAATTGGGGGAATCTCATAGAAATCTATAAAATTCTAACAGGACTAGACAGGGTAGATTGAGGAAGGATGTTCCCAATGGTGGGTGTGCCCAGAACCAGGGCTCACAGTCTGAAAATATGTGGTAGACCATTAAGGACTGAGATGAGGAGAAATTTCTCCACCCAAAGAATGATGAGCCTGTGGAATAGGCTACCACAGGAAATAGTTGAGGTCAAAACATTGTCAAGAAACAGCTAGTTGGGTGGCACGGTGGCACAGTGGTTAGCATTGCTGCCTACGGTGCTTAGGACCCGGGTTGGAATCCCGGCCCTGGGTCACTGTCTGTGAGGAGTTTGCACATTCTCCCCGTGTCTGCGTGGGTTTCACCCCCACAACCCAAAGATGTGCAGGTTAGGTGGATTGGCCACGTTAAATTGCCCCTTAATTGGAATAAATGAATTGGATATTCTAAATTTATAAATAAAATAAAAAAGCAGATAGTTATAGCACTAAGGGAATCAAAGGATATGGGGGAAAGCGGGACGAGGCGAGTTGGATGATCAACCATGATCATAATGAATGGCAGAGCAGGTTCAAATGGCTGAATGGCCTCCTCCTGCTCCTATTTTCTATGTTTCTAGATGTTCATTAAGCATCCATTGGATCAAAATTATAATGGCAAAAATAAAGAATGAGGAAATAAGGAAATCAACAGGAAAGACCCTTACACTTGTAGATAGTACCCAATACTTATATGGTTCATCAGTGGTGGAGAGACTGAATACTTGTGGAAGAGGTGCAATCAAGAAGACTGCTTTGTCCTGGATGGTGTCCAGCTTCTTGAGTGTTGTTGAAGCTGCACCCATCCAGGCAAGTACAAAGTATTCCATCACACTCCTGACTGTGCCTCGTAAATAGTGGACAGGCTTTGTGGAGTCAAGAGGTGAGTTACTTGTCACAGGATTCAGAGTCTCTGACCTGCTCTTGTAACCACAATATTAATATGGCTATTCCAGTTCAGCTTCTGGTCAATTGTAACTGGTCAGGAGCAGAGTGGCCCTGGTGGAACCCAAACAGTGCATCCATGTGCAGACTATTACTAAGCAGGTGCAGCTTGATAGCACTGTTGATGACTCGTTCCATCACTTTGCTAATGATTGAGAGTTGAATGATGGGGCGGTAATTGGCCAGGTTGAATTTGTACTGCTTTTGTGTGCAGGACATAACCTGGAAAAGTTTCCACGTTGCTGGGTAGATACTGTAGCTGTACTGGATGAGTTTGGCGAGGGGCGCAGCAAGTTCTGGAGCACAAATCTTCAGTAATATTGTCAGGGCACATGTCCGTTGCAATATCCATTACCTTCAGCCATTTCTTGATATCATGTGGAATGAATTGATTTGGCTGATGACTGGCAGAGGCCGAGATAGATCAGCCAGTCGACTCTTCTGGCTGAAGACTGTTGTAAATGCTTCTGCCTTATCTTTTCCACTGGTGTGCTGGGCTCCCCCATCATTGTGAATGGGGATATTTGTGGACCCTCCTTCAGTGAGTTGTTTGATTATCTGCCACAATTCACAATTGGATACGGCAGGATTGCAGAGGTTAGAACTGATCACTTGGTTGTGGAACCACTTAGCTCTGTCTGACACTTGCTGTTTATGCTTTTGGCATGGAAGTAATCCTGTGATGTCGCTTCACCAGGTTGATGCTTCATTCTTCGGTAAATTTGGTGTTGGCATGCCTTCCTGCATTCTTCATTGAAGCAGGGTCAATCCACTGGCTTGGTGGTAATGGTAGTGTGGGGAGTGTGCCAAGCAACGAGGTTACACATTGTGGTCAAATACAATTCTTCTGCTGCTGATGGCACACAGAACCTCATAATAGCCAGTTTTGAGTTACTGGATCACGTCAAAGTCTCCCCATTGAGCACAATGATGGTATTCGCTTCTTCTTATGCAGTCCCTCGGAGTTGAGGATGACTTGATTCCACACTAAGAATGTATCCTCGGGTGACTTTAAAAAAAATTTAGAGTACCCAATTCATTTTTCCAATTAAGGGGCAATTTAGTGTGGCCAATCCACCCAACCTGCACGTCTTTTGGACTGTGGGGGCGAAACCCACGCAAATACGGGGAGAATGCGCACACTCCACACGGACAGTGACCCAGAGCCGAGATCGAACCTGGGACCTCAGCGCCGTGAGGCTTCAGGGATAACCCACTGTGTCACCATGCTGCCCATCCTCTGGTGACTCAAGGTGTCCATTGCACGACCTACAGCCTTTGTTACAGTTGGGACAGATGGTGGTTGGAGGAATGGGTGGGTGGGACGCCCAGATTGCCACGATCTCCTCTTACTGTCAATGTCAGGCTGCAGCTTGCTCTTGGCAATAAAACTCAAGGTGTTCAGATCCTTCATGGATGCTTTTCCTCCATTCCGTCAGTCTTCGGTCAGGGATTCCCACATGTTGGTGAGGATGTTGCACTTTTTCAACGAAGCTTTGACGGTTCCACGAAGCATTTCCTCTGCATGAATGGAGCTCACTTATCATCTTGAAGCACCAAGTAGAGCACTTGTTTCTGGAGTCCCATGTCTGGGATTCGCCCCCCCCCCTCCCCCCTCCCCGACCAGCAGATCTGATCAAGAGTGATCAATGCTTCTATGCTGGGGATGTTGGCTTTCCACTCAGGCTTGACGAAGTCTGGGAAAACTAAACAACAGCAGGAGGCCTCAGATTGAGGAAGATAATAAAGCAAAATGAGGTGTGCAGCAGGAAAGAGAGGAGCAGAAGGCAGATGGACCAAAGTTTCAAGGTAACAGTCAAAGTTAAAATTAAAATTAAATAAAATATAAATTGTAAATTAGAACAGGAACTTGAAATAAAACTTCGGCTTATCGATTTTGAAGCAGTTTGGAGAAGAGAAAAATATGAATGAATTTAAATGAAATTACCCTGCAGCATCAGCTGGAGAAAGAGATCTGGGTGGTGGAGCTTTGACAATCAGAAGTGCCACCTGATACTGGCAGGAATAAAGCCTAAACAGAATGAAACATATAGCCTGTAACAGGTCAAAAGTAATACCGAGACAATGTGCCCATGCTTGACACCTAAAATTGTGACCTAAGAAGTAAGTGTGCCGGATTAAGTTGGACAAGCCCCGACGCAAAACGTTCATAAAGTATTTAGAAAAAGAATAGTTCTGTGAATTTTATGTAAAAGCTGTGAAATTATACCTCACCTCGACATGGATGCTTTAGTATAGCTGTGGGTGAGATGAGTGGGAAATGAGATTGATTTTCTTCAACGACGACAGAGTCATTTATGAGGAAAAGTAAGTAAATCCAAATTATGATTTGTTTGAGATACCTACTCATTGATCCCAGGAGTTTTCATTATCTCAAGTGGAAATTCACAGCTGGCTTTTGGACATTTTAAATTGTCAAATGCAGCCTGATCATTCCAAATTTTCTGAGCAACACGTTTGTCTGTTGACAGCTGTGTTTTCTTATTATTCAGGATCTTTTAAACTGATATTTTCAGAGAAACAGATGGGTAGAAAAAATGACATAGCCTGAATATAAAGTGAGGTAATCTTTGAGAAACACATATTCATGTGTTGTATAACACAGCATAAGGTTTGTGACATTAGAAGTGATTTTCTTTTAAATTAAAATGGTATTGCTTTTTGGGGGGAGTAGCAAAGCTCATCAAAATGTAGATGACTAATTATATGCCTTTCAAAAAATCATAGAAATAGACTTGCACTATGATCACTGTATGATTAAATACTAGGCAATACACTCATTAATGTGTGCTGCAAATGATTTGATATATATTTGTACAAAGATAACATTTCTAAAACCAGAGGTGTTATTTAATTGAAATGACTCTTTTAATTAAATGATAGTCATTAATTCTGGATGCTTTTAGATGATATTCACATTTTATTTAATTATTGTTGGATGTACTTTATAAATCATGGGCTGCCATACGTACAAACATCACTCTGACATCCCGGACATCGATCGGTACAGGCATGAAGGGCCGAAGGGCCTGTTCCTGTGCTGTATTGTCCTTTGCTCTTTGTTGGTTGACAATGGTAACAGTGATTTCTCACTCATTGTTCTCTCTCATTTTAAGTCCTTAATTTGGAAAGCATGTAGCAAAGCGAATACATTATCTAAAAATAGTATTTGGTTGTAATATCAACCAAAGCCTGTTTTGTTCACCTATCTTTCTCCCAATTTGTGTGAGAAATGGAAACAATGATGCAAGAGTGCAAGAATGACATGTAGACAATCATTCTGATGCAACACATACTATCTTGCTATAAATGGAGGTGATATGTGTTGCCTTCTTATGCTTTTTTTTCTCCAAATTGTTTTGCAGTTGTTTTGTGCCTATTACTTCCTGTGACTGATGACACCCTTATCCTAACAATCCTTATGTGAGTAACCTAATATAGTCTGTTTCTTTTTATTGACGCAGATAACGGCAAGCCACATGGGCCAGTTTTTATCCATGAGCCTAATGACTTTGTGTTTCCTGTGGATTCCGAAGAGAAGAAAGCCACACTAAACTGTGAAGCAACAGGGAATCCAACACCACATTACAGGTTTGTTTGCAATATATTTAGCAGTACTTTTTTTTGAAAGGAAGGCCGGGTGGTGTCGTTTTAAACATTCCTTCAAATAGTCCACAAAAATTGGGCAGCATGATTTGAGTCATTATTTGCAACAAGATCGGGAGAAGATGAATTAAACACAGCAGCTGCAAATCACCATTCCAGAAAGATGAAAACAGTGCCAGTATTTGCATCTTTGTTCATTGGAAATTAATTAACATGGATTCAGCATACTGCGGTTGTTTTATTTTACTTTCGCTGCCACTGACCAAGAACCTTCTCTGTACATTGACAAACTATGTCAATGTGTCCTTAGTCACTTGTTGCGGCATTATAGCTAAGAATCAACCATGGTGGGGAATGAACAGAAATAGTAATCATTTGAGTCATCTAAATTAGTTGATTTCAGATAAATCCAATTGGGAAAGTTATTATTCACCTGCAATCATGTTAGTATGTTCCTCAAAAAATGTAGAGCCAGCTAAGAAATATATTTTGACACAAATTACTGCAGCTGACTTGGTGTAATGTGATGTCAACAAAATGACTTGTGGATGAAAATGATCATCCTGTAAATAATCTCTTGATGTACACAGGGGACATGTGGTGTAATCTGAAGATAACGTTTTCTCAGATAAAAATCTTGAATTTGATACATTTTCCGTGATCTCTTGTTAGCTTTAGAATATTATCGATCTTATCATTAGAAAGGATCAGAAGTAGTGTAGTATCGTGAAACATTCTATCAGCAAACCTAACAAATCAATCGATTCTATCATCACTGCAATTCATCTCTTGGTGATATTTTTCCATTGTTTTTACTTCATATATCAACATTTTTGAATTGTTCTAAGTTCCTTTCAACCATATGCTGACCTCCATTAGCACTAAATAAGAAAACGTCTTGATTTAAAATTCTTATCCCTCTATTTAAGTTCCTCCTGAGCCTCACTGCTCGCTACCTCTGTTACTTCCTTTGAAATAAAACCTTCCGAGATCTTCATACTCCTCTAATTCTGACCTCCTGCACATCCTTGATTTCTATCAATTCACCATTGGCAGTCAGACCTTCAGCTGTTTGACCTCCCTTCCTGTACCCCTGTGCATTTCTACCTCTCTTCCTTCCTCTTAAGTTCGGTAAAATCTTTGAATAAGCATTTGGTCATCTGTCCTACCATCTCTTAATATGACTTGGTATCAATTTCTGACTGATGAGCCTCCTGTGAAGAGCATTCAAATGCTTTACTCCTTTAGAGGCACTATGCAAATACAAGTTATGGATGATGAATTGCCATTTCTTTAATAAATCTGTGTCATATTTCATATTTCCACAGAACAAGACATGTTTGTTGCACTGAAGCATGTATTCACTCCTTTATGCCTGTTCCAGTTTCCTGCTTAAGAAATACAAAAACTATACCAAGTCTTGAATTCTCTCCCCATATCTTTCTCTGTTCCTATTAATTTTCCACTTTTCCTTTTACTGATGCATGAGTTCCTATCTTAGTTATTCAAATGCAAAGCATTTCTTGTATACTGCACAAAGGAATATTTCTGACGTCTGGACCCCTCTCAGTTTCTCAGTGACTGCTCATCACAATAACCCATTTTTCCCAACAACACTGCGTAATCTTAAAAATACTGAAAAATCTCTTTAAGTCTTTTTTGCCCTGCTGGACCTGCTTCCAGCATCTTAATTTACTTCTCCTAACTTTTGGTGGGAGGAAGTTTAACTTACCAGGATGGGTCGGTGGGTGGTCAGTTAGATTAAGAAGCAAAAATGCCAAGCATGTTGGGAAGTTATCTGGGACTCACTGACATCTGCGTCTTTGGTGGCATGGAGGAAACTCCTGTGAGATAGCTGGGTCAGCAATTGACATTTGCTCGAAGATCTCTGTTGTGTTCATGTGGCTTCAGTTGTGTACATGTGGCTTCAGTTGCATGTCCCTGTGTGTCAGTGGTAGGGCACCTCATGGGTGTGATCAGTCACCTTGTTGAAGGGCTGCGCTTGTCTCCAAGGAGCTCACTCTGCTTGGAGCTGTGAAGGTTTGTGACAGACTTAACTGGTGGAGAATTGAGGCATCATGGCAACTTGCTAGTTAGTGCAGACATGCATGATAATCTTTTGGTGGTTACATACCACCATAGGGGCAGCACGGTAGCATGGTGGTTAGCATCAATGCTTCACAGCTCCAGGGTCCCAGGTTCGATTCCCGGCTGGGTCACTGTCTGTGCGGAGTCTGCACGTCCTCCCCGTGTGTGCGTGGGTTTCCTCCGGGTGCTCCGGTTTCCTCCCACAGTCCAAAGATGTGCGGGTTAGGTGGATTGGCCAGGCTAAATTACCCGTAGTGTCCTAAAAAGTAAGGTTAAGGTTAAGGGGGGGGGGGGGGGGTTGGGTTGATACGTGGGTTTGAGTGGGGTGATCATTGCTCGGCACAACGTCGAGGGCCGAAGGGCCTGTTCTGTGCTGTACTGTTCTATGTTCTATGTTCTATACCAGCTTAACATTAATGGAGTAAAATCCTTTCCAAATGATTATGGCCAAATGTTAATATCCAGCCCATAGCTCATAACTGCCATCATCCTGACAAATCTATATCTGTATTTGTTGTGGCTTAGATGTCCTTTCTAGTGCAAACAGAACGCATAAAAGTTTATAAAAGTAAAATGAATAAGTGTTTTAAAAAGGGAAATTTATAAGGGAGAGGGCGTTAGCAGATAGCAGTTACATCAAAATTGGTTGTGTAGCCACTGTAGTGATCTGTACATCTGTACATACATCTGCACATACACCAGGAACTGCAGCACAGATGTAACTGTCACAGCACCACTAGAGGGCAGCATCAGGAACGGGTATAAAGGGTCGAGCCCAAGGTAGGATCCACCTCTTTGAGAAGCACAGAGCTAGGGAGCAGCAGCAGACAGAGACAGCTCAGCATAGGCAGTTTACCTTAGCTTCACTGATCAAACCTTTGACTGTATTATATCTAGTTAAGCTCTGGAAGCAGAACGAACCCTTTGAATAAAGAGCTTGTGTTAACTGTAAGTCTTCAGTCTTCATTCAGACTTAGAGAATAACATATGGTACCAGGTGTGATTTCAGTGAGCTAGCTAGACAACAGCAAGAGAAGAGGACTTAAATCAGACATTCAACCACGGAAGGCCTCGCAGCGTTCAGACACCAATCGGCACGATGGACCCAATCCAACCTCCATACCACTGGTAATATGCATTCCAATTGGAAACTTTTTAGACAACAGTTCACAATATATCTAGAAGCTAAGGATCTAACCTCAGCATCTGATGCCAGGAAGATAGCCTTGCTCTTATCCCTGGTTGGGCCGCAGGCACTAGAAATATATAATTCCTTTACCTACCTGGCAGGGGAGGATAATGGAAAGCTGGAAATAATCATCAAAACATTTGAAACCCACTGTCAATCTGAAGTCAATGAGATATTTGAAAGATTCAAGTTCACCAGGCGTTTGCAAAAACAAGGAGAATATTTCAGCAGTTTTGTAACTGATTTAAAATTACTAGCTCAATCCTGCAACTTTGAAAACCTCCGTGACTCCCTCATCAGAGCGTGGTGGGACAGCGTCATGACATGTCCCCGCTGCGGACACGCCCACTTAAAAGGGCAATGTCCAGCTTCTGGAAAACAATGTTTAAAGTGTGGCAAATACAATCACTTTGCCTCACAGTGCAGAGCTGCACTGCTAATGAAGACAACTAGGCAGAATCACATGAACTTCAACGTAAAAAGCATAGATTCAACGGAGCACAAAAAACCCAATGATGAATATTCCTCGGACGAGGACAACCTCGCTTGCGACAACTCGATTGTTGTGGACACGATCGAAACAATTGAGGAACGTGGCGCAACAATTGCCACGCCTCACCCGGTCAACAACATTGATTCCAGCAGTGAGTGGACTGTGACTGTGCAAGTCAATGACTTTCCATTAGTTTTCAAGCTTGACACTGGGGCCTCAGCTAATCTCCTCACTGGCAAGGATCTCCATTCGATTCCAGGAGACCATAAAATAATACCCGCTGCATGTCGGCTGAAGGACTACAACGGCAATCAGATCGCTTCAAAGGGATCGTGCCATCTCCGGGTGGACAACAAGACGATACGCAAGCACCTACGATTCGAGATTGTAGATGACAACAAACCATCACTGTTAGGCGCTCAGGCCTGCAAAGACCTGCGGCTGGTGCAATGCATTTACATGCACACCCAGGATCCATCAAGCCTGGAAGCTAAAATCCACAGCATGCTACAAGAATACCCCGACGTATTCAAAGGCATGGGCACCTTACCCTGCCAATACAAAATCATGCTGAAGACAGACGCCAAACCCGTCATTCAGCTGCCCAGGAGGGTTCGAACTCCACTGTGGGAGAAGTTGAAGGCGGAACTCAACAGACTGCAGTCACAAGGCGTCATATCGCGAGTCACACGGCCGACTGACTGGGTTAGCTCCATTGTCAGTGTTAAGAAACCTTCTGGAGATCTTCGCATATGCATAGACCCGAAGGACCTGAACCAAACATTTGTCGGGAACATGACTCCATCCCCAAGCGTGAAGAGATCAAGTCTGAGATGGCAAATGCTCGTATCTTCACCAAGCTCGACGCCTCGCAGGGGTTTAGGCAGCTAGAGCTCGATGACTCGAGCAGATTACTGTGCATGTTCAACACGCCATTTGGACGTTTCTGCTTCAATCGCATGCCCTTTGGCATTATCTCTGCGTCAGAGATTTTCCACAGGATAATGGAGCAAATGACTGAGGGCATTGAGTGTGTCAGAGTCTATGTGGATGAGATCATCGTGTGGTCCACCACTGAAGAAGAACACCTCTGTCGTCTGAAGAAGGTGTTTCAGAGGATTCATAAATACGGTTTGAAACTGAACCAGGCAAAATGCACATTTGCGAAGGCGTCTGTAACCTTTTTGGGTGACACCATATCATCTCCGGGTGTCAGCCCTGATGAGGCGAAAATCGCTGCAATCTGGACCATGAAGACGCCACACGATAAGAAGGCGGTGCTACGATTTCTGGGCTTCGTCAATTTCCTTGGCAGGTTCATCCCAAACCTGTCTGCACGGACGGCAGCATTACGCAATCTCCTATGAAAGACCACTGCGTTTGAGTGGACACAACGTCACCAAAATGAATGGGTGGATCTCAAACAGCAACTAACGAGGGCACCGACCCTTGCTTTCTTTGACGCAACCAGACCCACCAAGATCTCCACTGACGCCAGCCAGAACGGGATTGGCACCGTTCTCCTCCAACAGGACGACCAGTCTGACTGGGTCCCGGTGGCATAAGCGTCCAGGGCCATGACCCCAACTGAGTGCAGATATGCACAGATCGAAAAAGAATGTCTCGGACTCCTCACTGGGATTCTGAAGTTCCATGACTATGTGTACGGCCTGACCACGTTCATAGTGGAAACCGACCACAGATCGTTGGTCCATATCATAGACAAGGATCTAAATGACATGAAACCTCATCTGCAGCGCATCATGATGAAGCTGTAAAGGTATGATTTCGGCCTAATATACACCCCGGGATGAGACCTTGCCATTGCCGACGCACTGTCCCGATCCATTGGCACTGACAATGCACCTTCAGCCCCTATCAGTAAATTGAGGCCCAAACACAGTTATTCATGGAGAATTTGCCTGCTTCAGATGAGAAGCTTTGCCTAATCCGACAGAAGACGCAGAAAGATGCAACCTTACGGAGGGTACTGCACCTACTCCAGCATGGTTGGACAAGGGGACAGTGTCCATAATTTCAGAATGTCAAGTCAGAACTGATTAAAGTTGACGGCCTGCTGCTTCGCAATGTGCAGATTGTGATTCCGGCCACACTCCGCGCTGAGATGCTACGTAAGATTCATGAAGGCCACCTAAGCATTGAGAAATGCAAAAGGCGAGCACGACATGCTGTGTACTGGCCCAGCATGAATCAAGACATAACGGACATGGTCATGGCATGTGACACCTGTCAAAGACATCAACCCCCACAGTGTAAAGAACCCGAACACAAACTCACAATGGCGCCATGGACAAAAGTGGGCATTGACCTATTTCATGCCACAGGGCGTGGTTATGTCTTGATCATGGACTATTACTCAAACTAACCGGAGGTAATGAAACTCCATGATCTCACGTCGTCATCTGTCATCAAGGTGTGCCAGGAGACATTCACGCGACATGGAATCCCGCGTGAGGTAATGTCAGATAATGGTCCCTGCTTCGCGAGCTAGGAGTGGAAAGAGTTCTCAGACCGATACAGCTTTCGGTATGTAATGTCCAGTCCGTGCTACCCACAGTCAAATGGGAAAGTGGAAAAGGGTGTCCACATCATTAAACGGCTTATAAGCAAGGTAACAGATTCACGCTCGGACATCAACCTAGCACTGTTATGCTCCGGACAACCTTACTGGCAATTCAATTCCGAGACCCCGATAACACTCCGGTACTCGACAAAATGCGGGTACTACGGTCCAAACAAAAACAATACTACGATCAACATGTGATCCCACTCAAGCCACTGAACATGGGCGACATCGTCAGGATCAGGGACCCAGAAGGTGGATGGTCTGAGCCAGCCACGGTGATCAGGCAGGAGGCACCGCGGTCCTACATTGTCAAGTCATCGGTAAGAGTACTCTATCGCCACAACCGCCGGGGTCTGTTAATGCTTCGGCCTACAACGCCGGTGTTTCCCACACTGGACTTGACCAAGTCCATTCGTCCACAGGACGTTCCTAGCCACACAACGCCAGACAGTACTCTTGATGACATCAAACTGTCATCCCCACCTCCACCGTTACGACGCTCCAGCAGAAGCCGTAAGGCACCCGACCAGCTGGATTTGTAACAACACTTCAACACACCTACGAGACGAATATGAACATTTCTAACGATGGACTCATAGCACTGTTATTTGTTTCTGTATTACTTTATCATTTTCGCAGTGTGCAGATTTGCTTATTCTCTGCAGTTTTCTTGCAGTCAGTTTTGGAAACATTTAGGAAACATATCAACTCAAAAGGGGCGGATGTAGTGATCTGTATATCTGTACATACATCTGCACATACACCAGGGACTGCAGCACAGATGTAACAGTCACAGCACCACCAGAGGGCAGCATCAGAGACGGGTATAAAGGGTCGAGCCAAAGGCAGGATTCACCTCTTTAAGAAGCACAGAGCTAGGGAGCAGCAGCAGACAGAGACAGCCCAGCATACGCAGTTTACCTTAGTCTCACTGGTCATACCTCTTGACTGTTTTACATCTAGTTGAGCTCTGTAAGCAGAACAAACCCTTTGAATAAAGAGCTTGTGTTAACTGTAAGTCTTCAGTCTTCATTCAGACTTAGAGAATAATATAGCCACATTTTAGCTACCAAACTCTGGGGGCAGGATTCTCTGATGCTGCGCCATGTTGCCTGGGGGCTGGCACCGAGACGGACCTGCGCCAGCCGTGGCGTGCATGCGCAGATCCGCGCCATCCATGCTGGCGCCCGCCGTTTATGACAGCGTCAACACTTAGCCCCATTATCGGAGACTCCCGCCCCTGGTTTCCACCATGTACAGTGAACAGCTGTTCACAGTGCTTAAACTGTAACTTCACCATTACATGTACAAATTTACCATGATGTTCTTGCCTATAATTATAAAATGCAAAACACAACAACTTGTTATTTCATTTTCATGTTGAGGAAGTATATATTACCACCCTATGGCTTCCATTTCTCCATATCCTTCAGCGCTTTTATATTTAATTTAAAATCCCATTCCTTCCTTTCCATCCAAAAACTGTATCACATTACATTTCTCTGCATTAAGCAACATAGTCAACTTATTTGCCTCATCAACTGATTTATGTTCTTCTGAAATATTTTAACATCATTGTTTGCCAAACATCCTATTTTTGTGTCATAAGCACATTGCAATAATGTGTCCACAACTTCTAAATAACCTGTTTCGAGAGTTGATATATTTTTTTTAATGACTTGGGTCTGTGCAAGTACTTACATCTCTTCGTCTGCAAAGTCTTTCCATTTGTCATTAAATTCTGTCCCATTTTCCATTATAAGTTCTAATGTTGAATTTGATCATGGAAATTCCAAAATTGATTCACTATAATGGACGCTTATTCCCAATCCTTATTCTCCCATGCCCAGTTTTGCATTGCCCAGCTCCCAAACCTACAATGAGTGGAATTGTTGTGCTCCACCAACATCTCCCTCTTTGCTATCCCAGATGCTGTCAACGTTATTGCGCAATGGATTTCATATGAGAGGTCTGAATTAATTAAAAATGGGGATTCAATTGCTTCCGAGTGCCCAGCCTTTGAGATCTCCTTCCCTGAATGTTAACATATATGGAGAGAATATAAGTGGATACAATACAGACCCAGGGATCCACAAAGAGTAGGTCCACATATGACGTGATTAATTGTTCTCCCGTAAGTGTTTGGATGATAGGCCAGATCCATGTCCTCATAGAATCATAGAATTTACAGTGCAGAAGGAGGCCATTCGGCCTATTGAGTCTGCACTGGTTCTTGAATAGAGCACCCTAAATAAGCCCACACCTTCAGCCTATCCCCGTAACCCAGCAACCCCATCTAACCTAAGGTCAATTTAGCATGGCCAATCCACCTAACCTGCACAACTTTGGACTGTGGGAGGAAACCGGAGCACCTAGAGAAAACCCACGCAGACACGGGGAGAACGTGCAGACTCCGCACAGATAGTGACCCAAGCGTGAATCGAACCTCGGATCCTGGTGCTGTGAAGCCATATTGCTAACCACTATGCTACCATGCTGCCCTGACACATGCCATGGGCCACATTTATCATAATTTAACCAATTTCTTAAGCTTTGAGCATGCAGCACTAATTTTCTCTCAAAACATGTTTTCAGCTATTTTGAGAGAATGCACATGCTTAACAGCAGTATCACTTATATGGTGAGCAGAAATAAAAATGTATTGTTTTACTGACATGACTTTCAGAAAATGTTACCTCATCAAACTATCTTGTATACTTGCAGTTAGCATAATTTTCCAAGCTTTGCTTACCGTTTTGAATGATATATTGTGACGGTCACATCAGGCTACAATAACCCTCACGAGACCCACAGGGGACGCCACAATTGATCTCTCTGTGGTGCTCGTGAAATATGAACTCCCACGTTAGTGGGCGGAGGCCCACCTGCTGGGACTCATGGATATCGAGTTATTAAAGCTAGCCCAGACTAGGGCCAGCTGGAATGGTAGTCCCGTTTGGAACTTTGAAGCACGAAGCAGCATGAACTAGTACCCTATCCTTTCACAAACTGGACTCCAGAAATCAGCTACTTCTGTTGGAGTTTCTGGACATTGAGAGAAAATATATTTGGACGTTCCAAATCGCCTTCCCAGGTGCTAATTGACTACGCTTCAACATTTCAATGCTAGAGTTTAAAAATGACAATGGTTACTGGTCCTATTAGCGGCATAAAGATGAAATTTCAAATAAAGTCATTTAATGAGATGATCCTAGCTGGAATGTTTGATGGGACATCAAACATTTCCCCATTGTGTATCAAGTACATTGGCCTCCACCCGTTATGTGAACAATTGAATATATCAATATTACCATCACATGACCGAAATTGCCAGAAACTGAGCCAGTAACTTATTCCGCAAGGAAGCCTAGCAGAGCAGCCTGGGGTGAACACTTCAGAGGGTGAGATTGCTCAGTAGAAAAAAGGAATCTTGCCTCAAAAAGACAGTCATCTTAGACAGAGAAGAGAGACTGATTTGTTTCACCTGCAAGGTTATTTCTATTCACTACGGGAGCTCAGCCACATTTTCATCTGAACATCAGAAACTTCCAACCTCATTTGATTTCAAGGAACCAGAATAGAATTCTTCAGGCTTGCACCATTTCCAACCATCAGCTTAAAGACTGTGAACAAGTGACCTGTTTCTTATGCTTTGTTAGGTGCTAAGTGCATGTGATATCTCCAGAAACCCTCGTTTTGTGTGTGTGTGTTTGTGATGTGTGTGTCTGTGTTTGCAACAATATTACCTCACTCTGCTTCAATGAGTGGAATGTTTTGAACTATTAGGTTGTTCTGGAAGGTTTTATCAAAACAATGGAAAAGGGAAGTTCTTGGAGCATTCTGTGCCATGTTGACAACATCTGTTCAGTATGTTGCTATTTAAGTGTTGGATCAATATGCACAGAAGAAATGAGACCAAGAGTAGGCCACTTGGCCCCTCAAGCCTGTTGTGCCATTCAATATGTGGTGCAGCGACAACAATCTCTCCCTTAATGCCAGCAAAACTAAAGAGCTGGTCATCGACTTCAGGAAGCAGAGTACTGTACACACCCCTGTCAGCATCAACGGAGCCGAGTTAGAGATGGTGAGCAGTTTCAAATTCCTAGGGGTGCACATCACCAAAAATCTATCCTGGTCCACTCATGTCGACGCTATCACCAAGAAAGCACAACAGCGCCTTTACTTCCTCAGGAAACTAAGGAAATTCGGCATGTCCATATTAACCCTTACCAACTTTTACAGATGCACTATAGAGAGCATCCTATCGGGCTGCATCACAGCCTGGTATGGCAACTGCTCGGCCCAGGACCGCAAGGAACTTCAGAGAGTCGTGAATACCGCCCAGTCCATCACACAAACCTGCCTCCCATCCATTGATTCCATCTACACCTCCCACTGCCGGGGGAAAGCAGGCAGCATAATCAAGGATCCCTCCCACCCGGCTTACTCACTTTTCCAACTTCTTCCATCGGGCAGGAGATTCAGAAGTCTGAGAACACGGACGAACAGACTCAAAAACAGCTTCTTCCCCACTGTCACCAGACTCCTAAATGACCCTTTTATGGACTGACCTCATTAACACTACACCCATGTCTGCTTCATCCGATGCCAATGCTTATGTAGTACATTGTATATCTTGTGTTGCCCTATTATGTATTCTCATGTATTTTCTTGAATTCTGTTCAATTCCCTTTTCTTCCCATGTACTGAATGATCTGTTGAGCTGCTTGCAGAAAAATACTTTTCACTGTACCTCGGTACACGTGACAATAAATAAATCCAATCCAATATGACCAGGACTGATCTGATCTTGGCCTCTGCCCTGCTTTCTTGCTGGTTCCCCCATAACTTTTGAGCCGCCATAGCTAAAAAAGTCTGTCAAACTCAACCTTAGCCTTCAGTGACTGAACTTTCACTGCTTTTTGGGTAGAAAATTCCATGGATAACAATCCTCTGAGAGAACAAGTTTTTCCTCATCTTCACCTTAAATGGGACCCCCCCTTATTCTGAAACTACCCCCGGTCAGGACTCCATTACCCCACTTGGGGAAACACCCTCTCAGCATCTACTTTGTTCAGTCCCCTTAAAATCTTATGGCCGGGATTGTCCCTTCTAGGGACTATGTCCCCATGACGGCGGGAAAAACGGCCCCAACGACTCCGGCGCCAACGAGCCCCGAAGGTGAGGAATTCTCACCTGTATAGGGGGCTGGGTGGATGCCGGAGGGGTTGGCTCCGCTCCAGCCAGCGCCGAAGGGACTGCGTGAGTTCATGCATGTGTGGAACGGCCGTCGTGAACTCACGCATGCGCAGAACAGGCGGCGTGATTCCACGCATGCGCAGACCAGCCGTCGTATTTTGGCACGTGCGCGGGGGGTTCTCTACTCCACACCAGCCATGGCAGAGCCCTACAGGGACTGGCGCAGAAGGAAGAAGTGCCCCCACGGAACAGGCCCGCCTGCAGATTGGTGAGCCTCAATCACAGGCCAGGCCACCGGGCCCCCCCCCCCTCCAATTCCCCCCGCTCCCCAGGGTCGGATCCTCCCGCGACCCCCGTGGACCGCCCCCGCTGACTTACCTGCCAGGTCCCGTGTGTGGGACTACACGTAACCCACGCCGGCCGGACTGGCCAAAAACGGACGCCACCCAGCCATTCAGGTCCCGGAGAATCGCCGGGAGGGGGCGCTGCCAACAGCCCCCGACCTGCGTGGCAGGAATCCTGCCCCTGCCCAAAAAAAGGTGGTGGTGACAGCCGACGCCGGGGTGGCGAGACGGGATTCGGACCGGCCCCCGGGATTCTCTGACCCGGTGGGGGTTTCAACAAGATCAGACCTCATTCATGTGAGTATAGGTCCAACCTGATTACCCTTTCCTCATAAGACTACTCCTTCTTTCCAGGAATAAACCTGATGTGTCTTCACTGAACTGCCTCTAAATTTCTCTCCCGAGAACAATTTCTACCTGAGACCGGCAAATCAGCTGTTACCATTTTTCAAAAAGCATTTTATTAGAAAATGCATGGAACCAAATACAAACAAAAGGTTGTTCTGAGCCACAAATCCCTGTTGATCCTTTTCTGGGTGAGCCCTTCACTGCATTGATGAGCTCATCAGCAGACACTCTGAAATTGCTTTAATCCTCCCATGCATTCCCTCTTTGATCAAAGTCCACAGCAATTAGATAAGTTGATTAATGAGTGAGAAGAAATTAACAGACTGCCTCCTTGTGGAGCCAGCTCAGCCAGTATGGGTCGAGTCTTAATGATGGCATTCACCAACACCTGCAGTGGGCTCTTAAAGGTCAGTAATTCGATAATTTTCAACTTGTACTTCACAATGCAGATGCTCATTGCAGAAGCATTGTTCAGCATAGCACCACAGCTGTGAAGAAAGTTACTTTGCATATTTCTCCTTGACAGACACACGGCATCATCTTGTGAGCCTTTGCAAGTGCAAACAGTTTCATAGTAAATCTGCTCCAAAAACTCCACTAAGTATCCACTCCGACAGGCTAGATGGAAGTATTATCAGACCAAACGTAGCCAGTGGGCCATTTTTCAGACACCCCTAATCAAAGCTTACTGACTTTATCCTTCTTTCCCTTATTGAACAAAGTTGTTATATTGGTCACACTTCTGTCATCTGGCACATAGCACATTACTCAAGTGATCTGAACAGTTGCTTTCAGATCACCGTTACTTTCTTCAACATGCCATCAAGGCCTGTGATGAGTTCTGCCACTTTTTATGAAACCAACCCCTTTTCTACGGTTAACACAAACAATTATTTCACATCCATTCGAGTTCACCTCGATTCTCACAAATTTCATCACTGGAAAACCAGTTTTCATCCTGAGCAGCAGTATATCTTCTAACAAGAATATTTACCAAAGATAACAGAAGAATCCTTGACTTTCCATGTGAAGTCCTTGTCAAGGAATTGTCTTTGTTTACCAGCCAGCTTTTAACGAGGGGTAAATCATCCATAAATGTGGCTTAATGAACTGTCTTGCCTCAACCAGTTTGGATTGTGTTACTATTCACACCATGATGTTCTTTGCAACCACAAAACCTTCTAATTGAATGAATGAACAAGATTTTGCCATAGCTATAACCTAACAATTCTTTATTAATCTTATAACGTATTCACAACACTTAAACTATACAAATAATTAAATGGCAGAATTGATAAAATGTTAAGAGGTTACAAAGGCAGTTCAGTCAGAAGGGGGTAGTTCAGCTACTTGCTTGCTGATGATAAAATGACTGTTTGAAGCATATAAATTGGTGAGATCAATTTAGATATGGCCTTGTTAGTTAGCTGAAAAGTTAACAGCATTGGAAAGCCAATCAAAGGAACAGATTAAAGCCGATGTGCTTGTAGTTTGCAATTTTTTGCTTGTACATATCTCAATGTGATGGTATGAATTAATTGGTTGCTTTCCTCTGGGGAGGGGTGCATGTCGGTGGGGAAGTGGGAATTCAAACTAATGACTGATCAACTTTCTTGTGTGGAGGTTCTATTAATTTGACCCATGATCCTGGGTAAATTCCCCTTACACAATCCTGATAACAGATGTGCTGTGACATGAATTACTTTCCAAATCAAAGGCCAACTGTGTGTATGGCAGTCAAGAGCTTCTTGTTGTCAACAAAATTTGGGTGTTTTCTCTGTAAATTAATTGCAATTGGGGGTGGGGGGGAGGAATACATTTAGCTTCCCTGGATATATTGCAGGATTTACTGTACTTTTCATTATGTAGGATGTGTTATAATTAAAATATTTGAGGCAGATATAAAATAAAAACTAATTTGAAAGAAAATCAATTGGAAAGATAATGTGCAGATGCTTCTACCTGGGCTATGGGTTTAAACTGAGTATGATTGAAATGGGATTAGGAAGAAATTGCTCGACTCCAAATCATGGTTAATCATATATATAAAAAATTACTCCCACATAAATTCAGTCCCAAACTTCTACCTTCCTCTCATCTGACCCGTACAAAGCTCCTGAGTTTCTGTCTTCGCTGCACTAATTCCCAACAAATAATTTCTCATCCTGCCCATGTGCCACAGCTTTTTACTTGGTTCACAACTAATCAAGTCATTCATTGGTAGATTTATTTTGACCATGCGAAGCCCCAAGGTGTCTCTCTCTCTCTCTCTCCTGAGAGGCAATGACACATTCAGGGACTTTGAAGAGTAAATGAAGATTGGAAGTAAAGCACTAAGAAGGGCTGAGGGGAAGATAAATGAGCTTCAAATAGACAGAGACGAGAGAGATTTGACCCAGCGGGGGGGTCGGAGAATCCCTCCCATTATTTGCAGATATTTAATCTGGAGCTTTGAGACAACAATTGGGCGGGATTCTCTGACCCCCCTTCCGCCGAGTCGGAGAATCGCCAGGGGGCAGCATAAATCCTGCCCTCGCAGGCTGCCGAATTCTCCGCCACCGGGGACTTGGCGGGGGCGGGAATCGCGCCATGCCGGTCGGCGGCCACTGGCAGCGCCCCCCGGCATTTCCCCGGCCTGTGATGGGCCGAGTGGCCGCCTGTTTTTTGCCGGTCCCACCGGCGTAAATTAGAGGAGGTCTTTACCTGTGGGAACTGGTGGCACGGGTTGTCCCTGGGGTTCTCATGGGAGCGTGGGTGATCTGGACCCAGGAGGTGCCCACATGGTGACCTGGCCCGCGATTGGGGCCAACGATCTGCGGGCGGGCCTATTCCGTGGGGGCACTCTATTCTTCTTCACCGGCAGCTGTAGCAGTCCGCTATTGCCGGTGCGGACACGAAGCCCTCTGCGCATGAGCTGGGATGATGCCAGCACACGCTGGTGCTCCTGCGCATGCGCCAACTCGCGCCAGCCGGCGGAGGCCCTTCGGCGCCGGTTGACGTGGCGCCAAGCCCTTCTCTGCCGTCGGTGCAGCGCCAAACACTCCGGGGCCGACCTCTCCCCTGAAGGTGCAGAGAATTCCGCACCTTTGGGGTGACCCGACTCCGGAGTGGTTCACGCCACTCCTTCCTGCCGGAGAATCCCGCCCATTGTTTCTTTTATAAATTATAAGTACCCAATTGATTTTTTTTCCAATTAAGGGGCAATTTAGCATGGCCAATCCTCCTACCCTGCACATATTCGGGTTGTGGGGCTGAGACCCAAGCAGATACGGGGAGAATTGGACAATGATCTGGGGTCAGGATCGAACCCGGGTCCTTGGCACTATGAGGCAGCAGTGCTAACCACTGCGCCACCGTGCTGCCCAATTATAGACATTTTGTTAACAATAAGTTAATTGTGTTTAAATTTACAAATCTGGTGACTGTAGTTATTGGGCACCAAAGACCTTGGGCTATTTTAATATAAAAGATTATTTCAACCATGTTTCAGATCCAGGTCAAGTGGGGCTGACCCATTGGCGCAGGGTGCCGTGACAGTGGAGAGTTTGATCATGGCACAGACCCTAATTTTATAGTAATATAGGATTCCTGAGGGGCTGGGCAACCAACAAACCTGCATTTTAAGGTCCTGAGAGATTTTGACTAAATTTAACATTCAGGCCCCAATGCTTGGGCAACGCTGACAGAAACAGCTGTTTTATCGCCAAGTGAGAAGGAATTAGAGCAGGGCACCAACAGGAGAAGCCCAGGCAGACTTGGGCACTGGGGTGGCTCGGGTAAAGAAGGCCCGAGGTTTGCTTATGGGGCTGGAAGGAGAATTTCTGCTGTTGCTGGCCCACAAGGGAACAGAAAATAAAATTTTAAAATTGCCAACTGGACTTTGTCTATCTCACAATCCACCTTTCAGCAATTAGCTTTTGCTGGAATGCCATCAAGGCTCTCCCCAATGAAGCCTCCACCTAGAATAGAAGCTCTGGCCACAGTTACGTAATCGGAATCTTGTCTGCAAATTTAAAGAACTCTTGGCGTGATTGGATCAGGGCAGGAAAGGAGTGGACATCTACCCACTCATTTTAACTGGCCCGCTCCCCACCTTCCATTCAGTTGTAGTAGGGTGGAGTTATTATTAGAGCCATACAGTCAGTGGTGTCTTGTACTTTGAGGTATTGCCCTATGCTGCCGTTTTGACCTAAAATCCATGAGCTAAATCAGTGGCAAGACATGACTTCAGATGTAAGAATAATAATAATAATTATCTTTATTATTGTCACAAGTAGGCTTACATTAACACTGCAATGAAGTTACTGTGAAAATCCCCTAGTTGCCACATTCTGGCGCCTGTCCGGCTACACAGAGGGAGAATTCAGAATGTCCAAATTACCTAACAAACACATCCTTCAGGACTTGTGAGAGGATACCAGAGCACCCGGAGGAAACCCACGCAGACACGGAGAGATCGTGCAGACACCTCACAGATAGTGACCCAAGCGTGAATTGAACCTGGGACCCTGGCACTGTAAAGCAACAGTGCTAACGTCTTCAATGGAAAAGTAGCTAACTCTTGCATGTCCTGGGAGGACCTTGTGGCAGTACTTCAGAAAAAGCTTATGGTGCTGTAGATATAATTTACTACACTTGCAGGTTTTATTGGATGCATTCACCCAATATTAGTCATAACCTACATACGGAGTCAGAGCATTCCCATTCATTGCTCTTCTATCATGTGTAGGTAATTGTTTTTAAAGAAGAAGCACCACTAGGAATAATACTCACCCAAATTTCTATACCTGTCTCCCCTCGTCTCCTTTTCATTTTATTGCCTAGTCAGATACCAAGCAGTGACCAAATGCCTGGCAGAGAACAATTTTCTACCACACACTTTTGCTATCTCCTCCTTGAAATTTAGTAATCCCGGGACTATTTGATAATCAATTTTAGTTTATTTTCTTCACTTGGGTAATTTTGCACCAGCGTTTCATATTGGCTCAGTCTGCTCTTAATGTGCATAAATTCATATTTTTCTGATCTTTTCACTGACACTTGACACCGTTTTCGGAGGGTTATACTCAGATCAGTAATTTCCACTGATGTACTGCCACTCAATGCTCACTGGATTTTTCATTTGATGAAAAGGGGAAAATATTCTATGATAGATCAAGTCCAATTTGAAATGAAAAGTAAAAATAAGATTTGAACAAAATTCAAATTCTTATTCAAAAGTGTGGCCGACCAAGATAAAGGTAGCTGCAAAAGAATGATGAAAGCAAATTTGGAACAAGTTTAAACAAGCTTGAAGCTGAGTACGATACTATCAGAAAGTCACTGAGATTAGTTTTTCATTTGGGCTTTGAAACACGTGTTCCACTGTTGAATGCTACTTTTGACACACAGAATCAAAGCCCCCCTCATATATTTGTTTATTTAAGGTATTGAAGTGCATGACGGTAGACAATGGATGTAGAGTGATAAGCAATTCCTACTAATATCCATGGCTACATTTTCCAGGAAGTAGAATTACAAGTGCTAGTGGTAACATACCTAAATCAGCCAGGAGCGTCATTTGTTTTAATAAAATGCTCATGATGATTCATATCAAATCTTAATGCCGTTTGTCAGGCGGCACTTAAATGGGTATGGTAACATAGCTAAAGATTGAAAATTATTTTCTGCTGTTTGAATTTATCTGAAAAGATAATATCAGTGAAATGTAATAATATATTAACTAAATAATTGATAGTCGATGTGCAATACCCTTGCACATGAATGTCATTATTACAATAAGGTTTTATGAGCTGCTGTAATTAAAACAAATTATCCTGCTCTTTGATAAAAGAGAGAACTAAATGGCATGCGTGTACCAGAAAGGGCAAAAGGCTAGATAGGCTTCAAATTAGTTCAATGAATTTAATCATGATTTCTGCAGGCAAGTTATTTTAGGAATACTTTTGAATTAATTTAAAACAAATTGTGGAGCATGAAGCTTTAATTTAGCATGAATTGGCACTAATTGGACAATCTAACTTCAGAAAGCTGAAAAGATGGCTGGTATGGGGAAAATGGAATGTCATGTTAGCACAGTAGGTGGTGGTATTCTGAAAATGAGGTTAATAGATGTTGTTGGTGGAGCATATTGACGATGGTGCTATTATAAATATAAGTAAATCATCTGATATAGATGATCATGTTGCTGTTACCATCCATCGCCTTGAAAAAACTGTTAATCATTCATATTCGTCATGCAATTTCTTTGTAAATTATATCTGAATTCACTCAACAATGGGTCATAGAGGGAAAGAGATTTACAGGTCAGAATAAGGCCATTGGCCTCTGCTGGATATTTGCTGGAGCAATTTGGAGCTAATCCCAGTGCCAGGCCATCTCCTCCGAGCCCTGGTTGTAAGATATATCTAATTTTCCTCTAAAAGCTCTAATAGTCTCCAAGTCAATCACTCACAGTGTTAAAGCATTCCATGCACCAACAACACACTGTGTATTTATTGTTTCCAACCCATTTCTTTTTTTTAATAATAAATTTAGAATATCCAATTATTATTTTTCCAATTAGGGCAGCACGGTAGCATTGTGGATAGCACAATGGCTTCACAGCTCCAGGGTCCCAGGTTCGATTCCAGCTTGGGTCACTGTCTATGCGGAGTCTGCACATCCTCCCCGTATGTGCGTGGGTTTCCTCCGGGTGCTCCGGTTTCCTCCCACAGTCCAAAGATGTGCAGGTTAGGTGGATTGGCAATGATAAATTGCCCTTAGTGTCCAAAATTGCCCTTAGTGTTGGGTGGGGTTACTGGGTTATTGGGATAGGGTGGAGGTGTTGAACTTGGGTAGGGTGCTCTTTCCAAGAGCCGGTGCAGACTCGAATGGCCTCCTTCTGCACTGTGAATTCTATGATCTAATTAAGGGGCAATTTAACGTGTCCAATCCACCTACCCAATCCACCTACCCTGCACATCTTTGGGTTGTGGGGGTGAAACCCACGCAGACACGGGAAGAATGTGCAAACTCCACATGGATAGTGACCCGGGGCCGGGATTCAAACCCGGGTCCTCAGCGCTGCAGTCTCAGTGCTAACCACTGTGCCACCGTGCTGCCCTTTTGCCAACCAATTTCTCATGCTCTTAGCCAAAATTTCTAATTGATAACCTCTAACCACTGACTTCCTATTGTTTTACCATTTTTGGTATCTCAAAAACATTTATCATTTTAAAATATCGAGAACCTCCACTTAGCCTTCACTGTTAAACTTAACAAAACACTACAGAATGGTGTCACTCCTCAACACGGTACATTCAACGATGAATGTAGAAATTGTTATATATTATATTTCACGTTTGTGGCAAGTAATGCTATTTAAAAATTCTCATTTAAAATACATACAGGTAGTATGTCCACTAAAACCGTAATTAAGAAGTTGTAAAAGAGCGAGGTAATCCTTCATTCCAACCACTTACCTGGTTACAGATAATGGGCTGATTCAATGTTGTTATGATTGCTGGTGATTCCCTGGAATGTAGATAATTTATGAGGGATTGTATTTAGTCCTAGCTAAGCTGATCATGGAACTTAGTGGAACACATATGAAGTAATTAATGGGTGGAGCCAGGTATGTCTGTAGGTTTGATCTGTTAGAACACAGAACAAAGAACAAAAAATTTACAGCACCGGAACAGACCCTTCAGACCTACAAGCCGGCACTGACCATGCTGCCCCTCTGAACTAAAACCCGCTACCCTTCCGAGGACCATAACCCTCTATTCCCATCCTATTCATGTATTTGTCAAGATGCTTCTTAAAAGTCACTATCATATCTGCTTCCACTACCTTCCCTGGCAGCGAGTTCCAGGCTCCCACCACCTTCTGTGTAAACATCTCCTTTAAACCTTGCCCCTCGCACCTTAAACCTAGTAATTGACACTTCCACTCTGGGGAAAAAGCTTCTGACTATAATAAGATACTAAGATTTTAAATTGAACAGCCATTTTGCCAAATGCTGGTAGGCTGAGCAGAAGCGTAATTGATCTGCTCTTGATAGGAACTGTTTCAAAAGGTATCTGCACACAGAAGCAAGGATCTTGTTTTGTTAACTTTATTTATATGTCGCATTTGAACTGTATTAGGTTGCTTAATTTGAATCAGTGATGGGTATAGATAGTAAGTTCAAGTTTTTCCTTTTATTTAACTGATAATTGTAAAGCTGTTGTTTTAATGTTGTAGTTATTTCTGTGTTTAAATTAAAGTTTGTTTCAACATAAAAGAGGCGTCACTCCTGGGTTGAATTATCCTTTCCTCAGTTATACAATCAGAAACATAGCTTGGGGTTCTCATCCAGTATCATTTTTTATTAATTTTTCCGATTAAGAGGCAATTTAGCATGGCCAATTCACCTACCCTGCACATCTTTTAGGTTGTGAGGGTGAGACCCATGCCGACATGGGGAGAACGTGCAACTCCACATGGACAGTGAACCAGAGCCGGGATTGAATCCGGGTCCTCAGCGATGTGAGGCAGCAGTGCTAATCACTGTGCCACCTGTCGTCCAGTATCCTAACAAAAGTTGGGGCCCTGTTGAGTATCCTAACATTTCCCAAACCTGTCATGATCCGAGTGAAAGTAAACTGTAGACCTCTCTCTTAGAGCTTCTGATTTGTAATTCCTCAAATGTAAATAAAACTATCAAAAGGCCTATTAAATTTGGGGTTTTGTAACTGGGGCATGATTTAAAAGATTTCAGGTATAGTACTAAATTTATCCAAAATGTTCATTAAGTCACAAATAAAGAGCTGTGTGCACATTCTAAATAGAAATTTATATATTTAAATTTTGAAGTACCACAGTTTATATATTCACACACAGCTTTCTATATCTTTTCATTAATTATATACTTTTTCTTAAAATTTAATTCCAAAATGTATTAGCTTCTGCATTATCCATCTGTTTGCATCATCCGCCTGTTTGCCCAATCTGCTAATATGTCTGTTTGAAGTCTATTCGTTGCTGCACTGTGGCACGAGCAAACTTCAAGATTCATAGAATCATAGAATTTACAGTGCAGAAGGAGGACATTTGGCCCATCGAGTCTTCACAGGCCTTGGAAAGAGAATGGTACCTAAGCCCACATCTCCACCCTATCCCCGAAACCCAATAACCCCACCTATCCTTTTTGGACACTAAGGGTAATTGATCATGGCCAATACACCTAACCTGCACATCTTTGGACTGTGGGAGGAAACCAGAGCACCCGGAGGAAACCCATGCAGACAAGTGGAGAACATGCAGATTCCACACAGAGAGTTACCCAAGCTGGCAATCGAACCTGGGACCCTGATGCTGTGAAGAAACAATGCTAACCACAATGCTACCATGCCGCCCACTGTGCAACAGTGCGGCCCTATTCTAAATCATCTGTTTGTACGAGGAATAAAAGTGGACCCAACACTGACTCCTGAGCTATACCACTTCTTTTCTTTTTCTAATCCACTAAACCTAACACTTTGTTTCCTCTCCAAAACTGGGAATGATGATAGGGTCGCAGTGATAGGCCAGCGGGATTCAGTGTGACATTTGATATGAATAGCAGATTTTGTGTTGAAATAAACTTTATGGAGGATGAAACCTTCCAAAGAAAGCAAAGGTATAGTTGAGTCTAGAGTTGAGAAAGCATGGATGAGGTTTTGACAGCAGTTGGGCTTGGATAGGTGGGCGGGATTCTCCCCTACCTGGCGGGGCGGGCTGTACCGGTGCTGAGGAGCAGCGTGAACCACCTCCTCACCTTCAGGGGCTAGGCCGGCGCCAGCGGGGTAGGCGCTGCGCCAGCCGGCACCGAAGGGCTTGGTGCCGTGCCGAAGGGCCTCCACTGCCGGCGCAAGTTGCCGAATGTGCGGGAGCGCCAGTGTGTGCTGGCATCATTCCAGGGCATGCGCAGGGGGGTTCTTCTCCGCGCCGGCCATGGCAGACCGTTACACCGGCCGCACGGAAGGAAAGAGTGCCCCCATGGCACAGGCCCGCCCGCGAATCGGTGGGCACCGATCGCAGGCCAGGCCACCGTGGGAGACCCCTGGAGCCAGATTTCTCACCCCCCCCACCCCCCACCCCCCACCGAGGACTCCGCATTTTACGTTTATTTTACGCCGGCAGGACCCGCTGAAAATGAGCGGCCACTCGGCCCTTTGCGGGCGGGCCAGAGAATCGCCGGGGAGGGGGGGGGCGCTGCCAACGGCCCCCGACCAGCGCGGTGCCGTTCCCGCGCTTGCAAAAAAACGCTGCCGGAGAATCCGGCGTCATGGCGGCGGGGTGGGATTCACGCTGCCCCCCCGGTGATTCTCTGGCCCAGCGGGGGGTCGGAGAATCCCGTCCGTGATATTTCAAAGGTGAAAGTAGATCATCTCAGAACTTGAAAGAATCTGGGGTCAAAAATATCTGGTTGAATAATTGCATGTGGGGCGGCACAGTGGCACAGTGGTTAGCATTGCTGTCTCACAGCGCCAGGGCCCCGGGTTCAATTCCGGCCTTGGGTGACCGTCTGTATGGCGTTTGCATGGAGTTTACGTTTTCTCCCCATGTCTGCCTATTATAGAATCATAGAAACCCGACAGTGCAGAAGGGGGCCATTCAGCCCATCAAGTCAGCACTGACCCTTTGAATGAGCTATCCATTTACATTTCCCCTTCCACCATGCCCTATCCCTGTAACCCCATAACATAACCTGCACAAACCTGGACACTAAGGCATAATTTAAAATGGCCAATCCACCTAACCTGCACATCTTTGGATCCACGCTGAGAACATGCAAACTCAGCACAGATAGTGACCCAAGGCCGGTATTGAAGCCTGGGCCATGGCGCTGTGAGGCAGCAGTGCTAAACACTGTGCTACAATGCCACCCAGTAGGTTTCCTTCGGGTACTCGGTTTTCCTCCCATAGTACAAAGATGTGTACGTTAGGTGGATTGGCCATGATAAAATTGCCCCTTAGTGTCTGGGGCTCTGCAGGTTAGGTGGAGGTAGCGTGTAAGACGAGGTAGGATGCTCTTTCAGAGGGTCAGTGCAGACTTGATGGACCGAATGGCCTCCTTCTGCACTGTAGGGATTCTATGGTTCTATGGAAAATAATGCTAAGGTTATGAACAATAAGATTTAGCCTGAAATACAGGCCAGGAACGGAGATGGTATTCGTAACAAAGGTATGGATTTTGCAGTGAGGATCAAGATGTTAGTTTCAGTCTTGGCAGTTTTTAACTGGATGGATTAGGAGCTCCTCCAAGACTAGGGCAGGGGTTTTCCGATCCCACTGAAAATCACTGGACTTTTAGCTGCCTCTCCACTGCAGGCTGGAATTGCAACTCCCTGCCTAGATGTCATAGAGTCACAGAGGTCTACAGCATAGAAAACACCCTTTGGCTCATCGTGTCTGCGCCAATGAAAAACAACCACCGAACTAAAGACTTTGGATATTTTTTCCGAATTAATTGTTAGTTTCAATTATGTTGTGATTCCGGGACAAGTGGGGTTGGAATTTACTCGCCCAGGGTTCCATAACAATGGACACTAGCAAGTGACTAAGATCACTGCCAAGAATCTGTTGACAGTTGCTTATTCAGCACAGACTGGGCGGGGTTTACTGACCAACCCACCACGTGTTTCTTGGGGGCGAAGGTGGGATTTACCGACCCTGCCATTGTCAACAGTATTTCCTGGTGACTCCACCCCTCGTCGCCCAACCTGATTCCAAAACTCCATTGGCCATTTTAAATTATGCCTTAGTGTCCAGGGTTGTGCAGGTTAAGTTATGGGGTTACAGGGATAGGGCAGGGTGGAAGGGGGAATGTAAATGGGTAGCTCATTCAATGGGTCAGTGCAGATTTGATGGGCTGAATGGCCTCCTTCTGTACTGTTGGGTTTCTATGATTCTATGATAGGCAGACATGGAGAGAAAATGTAAACTCCATGCAAACTCCACACAGTCACCCAAGGCCGGAATTGGACCTGGGTCCCTGGCGCTGTGAGTCTATCTGTCAAGGAACTTGATCTTCTTCTGATATGAAAACACAACTGTCTAGCCGATCAAGCTTTATCATTGCCACAAGTAGGCTTACATTAACACTGCAATGAAGTTACTGCAAAACTCCCCTAGCTACCACACTCTGGCGCCTGTTCGGGTACACTGAGGGAGAATTCAGAACGTCCAATTCACTTAACAAGCATGTCTTTCGGGACTTGTGGAAGGAATCAGAAGCATCCGGAGGAAACCCACGCAAACACGCAAACACAGACTCCGTACAGACAGTGACCCATGCCGGTAATTGAAACTAGTCCCTGGCGCTGTGAAGCAACAATGCTAACCATTGTGCTACTGTACCGCAGCTTCAATACTCAATATCTGCTGAATACTCTTCTTTTCAAGCGGATCTTGCAACAATCTAGATATTGGTCTTTCGCTATCAGAACCAACCTGAAAGAGAATCCAAGAGTGGAAAAGGGTTCCTTTCCCTACCAGGCCCATAATAACGTATCACCTACAACAAGCCAAACACATGAACTGTTAACTATTCTTAAGTGTATAGCCATGATCAGGAAGTGGGTAGTGGGGAAGGGGTCGGTGTGGGAGCGGGTGGAGGTGGCATCACGTAGGGGCACAAGCTTAGGGGCACTGGTAATGGCACCTCTGCCATCCTTGCCAGCTTGGTACTTCACAAGCCTGGTGGTGGTGGCAGCTCTGAGAGTATGGGGACAGTGACGGAAGCATATGGGAGTGGAGAGAGCATTGGTGTGGGCTCCAATTTGTGGTAACCACCAGTTTGTCCCGGGGAGGTTGGATGGGTGGTTTCGGAGGTGGCAGAGAGCAGGGATTGAGAGGCTGGGGGATCTGTTTATTGATGGGAGCTTTTAATGTTTGGATGATTTAGAGGAGGAGTACGAACTACCAGGAGAGAAAGGGTTTTGGTATCTGCAGGTGAGGGACTTTGTACGAATGCAGGTTTCGACCTTTCCGTTTCTACCACCCCAGGGGATACAGGATAAGGTAGTTTCAAAAATGGGGGTGGGGGAGGGAAAGGTCTTGGATATTTATAAAGAGTGGGAGGGAACCCAGATAGGGGTGGTAAAACGTAAATGGGAGGATGGGTTGAGCAAGGAAGTAGAGGCGGGTCTGTGGGTGGATGTTCTGAGTAGAGTCAACACATTCTCATCATTTGCCAGGCTTAGCCTGACACAATTTAAGGTGGTCCACAGGGAGCACATGACGGTGGCAGGTTTTTGAAGGTGTAGAGGACAGGTATGGGAGGTGTGCGGGAGGGCCCGCAAACCATGTCCACATGTTTTGAGCATGTCCGAAGCTCAGGGGATTCTGGCAAGGATTTGCCGATGTCATGTCCACGGTTTAAAAGACCAGGGTGGCACCAAGTGCAGAGGTGGCGTTTTTGGAGTGTCGGAAGACCCTGGTGTCCAGGGGGTGAAAGAGTCTGAAGCCTTGGCCTTTGCCTCCTTGTTAGCCCGGAGACGGATCTTATTGGCTTGAAGGGACTCAGAGCCCCAAAAATCGGGGGTATGGGATAGTGACATGGCCGGGTTTCTCAGGCTTGAGAAAATCAAGTTTGCCCTGAGAGGATCAACGTTAGGGTTCGTCCTGAGGTGGCAGCTGTTTATCAACTTCTTCAAGGAAAATTAAACTGTTCGCAGATACAATAGGGCGGTGGGTAGGGGATGTGGGGGGTAGGGGGAGTTTGTTTAGTTTATTTTACGCGGGATCAGGGGGATGAGGAGGTGGGACTGGGAAATTGTGTGTATAAGCCATGTTGGCTGGGAATGGTTGTTGGTTGGGGAGGCATATTATTTATTGAGTTGTGTTTACATTTGTATTTGTTGTTATAAAATCACAAATGCCTTAATAAAATGTTTTACAAAATAAAACTATTCTTAAGCGCACTATATTCTTTCATTATATCTTCCTTGAATATGCGGCATGTGTGCTCCAAGTCCCATGCGTGTGCAAAGTCCCTGAAGTCTCTGGAAACTAACAGATGAGCGTTGTCTACCATTATCCATTGCGAGTTGCTGTGTGTGGTGAAGTGGCTCATGAGCTTTCTTATAACGGTGTTGTCTTATAGATGGTCGATTTCAAACCACCCAGAGCACCAGTTAACTAGGGCCAAGTGGGCAGCGCGGTGGCCCAGTGGTTAGAATTGTTGTCTCACGGCGCCGAGGTCCCAGGTTCGATCCCAGCTCTGGGTCACTGTCTGTGTGGAGTTTGCACATTCTCTCCGTATTTGCGTGGGTTTCGCCCCCACAACCCAAAGATGTGCAGGGTAGGTGAATTGGCCACGCTAAATTGCACCTCAGTCAGAAAAAATGAATTGGATACTCTAAATTTATTTTTTTTAAACTAGGGCCAAGTGCTGTTTACTGCTCTATTTGAAGACACCAGTGCTGTGAATGACCATTAGAGACCTCGGACTTCATATAAGTGCAGTGGTTCCTTGACTTGATGCGACTTGAGTGCATTGCATGGTGTCCGCATCTGGCGATGGCTTTATACGGATTCCTTTGCCCTGTACCTGGTTGCCTCCAAACTTGCGTGCCCTTGGTGCAGTTGCTGGGTGTAGTACCTCAGCAGAAAGGTAGAGATAACAAATTGCTGACCACTCAGTATCAGCCTGTCATGTATGTTTAGCTCATGGGGAAGCTCCATTGTTAACTTGGACCAGTCCTTCACGTGCTTCCTGCATGTGAAGTCCACCTACAAATTAGCCTTAAGTTCCCCGGTTTGATGAGGAGCTGTGTGTGCCAGCTTGTGCTTGGTGCTCCTGTCAACACCATTCGACATCTTGGATGGAGCTAATGAAGAGGTCCGGTGACCTTACTGTCGCAAGGAATTTTCTTTGAAAGATAATTTGTCACACCAATGAAGCATTGTAAGATGTGCTTGTCATCGGGAATGACAATTTGTCGTATAGCCGTTTGTTTTGGCTTGACTTGGCTTCACACCATCGGGTGTGAGCAAGTGACCCACATAGGGAACCTGGCTGACCCTATATCTGCATTTAGTATGGCTAAGTTTTAACAAGAATGTCGTGATTCTGGAAAGAATTAGAAAAGGCATGCTGCATGCTCTTGCATTAGACGAGCCCAAACCAGGGTATCATTGACGATACCCTGTAAAGAATTTCTTCATGCATCATTGAAGACCTCAGCAAAAATTCCATAGGACATACGGAGAAAATAGTATCTGCCTAACGGAGATATGAATGTGGTGAGTATCGAGGATTTTTTTATTCAGCGGGATTTGCCAAAACCTGCACTTTGGCATCCAAAATGTTGAAGACCTTGGTATCGGGCATGTCAACTATAACCTGTTCCATTTTCTTGATAAAGTGCTGAGGTCTGAGTTAAGCCTCGTTCAGGTGGACTTGGTCAATACAGACCCTGACCACACCGCCTTATTGCGAAAACCCACTTTGTGGTCTTGTGTATGGGGCCAATGACATCATGTGGTCCAGCTCATCAATTACTTTTTGCCTCATTGCTAGGGAGACCCTTCTCGGAGTGCAGATCACAGGTGGTAACGAATCATCTTGCCTCTCATGTTATATTACAGCTAGCTTCCCAATGGTGTCGCTGTTGAACTGGTTTTTATACTCCATCATTTCTGGAGCTTGGTGCTGCAGAGTGTGTCCACCTTAACCCCAGTGAGATGCTGGACCATAGATTTAAAAGTGGCTTTACATACTGGTCAGTAACATGAAATGGAAAACTGCCCTACGTGCAACCGCGATTGACCACACCTTCTGTGTGGATAGGTTGTCTGCCATATGTCGCGCAGTCCACCTGAGTGTTTGGATCTGGTACAGCATATGGCTTGATTTCCCGCAGCAACTGCCTGGGCACGACATTACACTTTGCTCATGTGCCAATCTTTAGTTTTGACTTTCTGCAGGTACTGCTTAATGTGGTGAAAATCTCTCACTTCTCTGGAATGGTGTTAATGCTCTCACAGTAAAGTATTTTTGGAGGCTCTGCACCTTGGTTATTTTGAATGAACACAAATTAATTTACCCTGTTCGTGCTCCGAAACCTGGAGAATTGACTGGCTGCACTGTGGCTGGTGACCTTGGCAGGCTGCTGTGGCTTGGATCTGCAGAATTTTGCAAAGTAGTTCTGTAGTAATCCACAGGAGGCAGGAGTTCCATCACCACACCAATATTTATTTACAATAACGATATTACAAGAGCAGCTACAAACAGTGCTGCTAGCAATCCAGTCAACTTAAGACTGGCTCACAAAGCCTACACAGGTGATTATATGGGCCCCCTCAATGAGCTATCATTGAGGGAGCTCATACTCCAATTGGCCAACCAATAACGCCAATTGGAGTTCATTACAAGTTCCATTCGCCACACTTGTTACAGCGTTTACCAAATGAAAAACATATAGTTCTGTTCTGTGAGTGATGGCCAATGCAGTTGTAGCAAGGTGTGCCCTGTACCAATAAAAGCTCTGCCTTAACTCTTTTCTGCTTCTTTCTGACTGCTCGTTCATCAGACAGATGTTGGTTTCAGATTTCAATGCTAAACCTTTCTCGCAAAGAGGCTGCATGTGAACAATCACTATGGACCCCACACACAATGCGACCTCTCACCTACTCATTAGTGAGTGTGCCAAATGTGCATTTCTTTGCTAGGATTTTTAAATGGCAGCATATGACTGAATAGATTCATCAAACTTTAGGTTGGTAGTATTGAATGCTAGTCTATCCAGTAAAATGCTTTTTACTGGCATGCATAGGTGCTCGAACTTCGTCAGTAATATCTTGGGATCTTCCTTCCGTTCCTCCATTTACAAAACTAGACTCAAATTTCTCAACCACCTCAGGACCCGATAAATTAGTAGCTTGTACCTTCTTTGATTTGTCCGATAAGGCGGCACCACTGTTGATACATCACTCTTTTGTGATTTTCATCCAGTCACCTGCAAAGCTTTCGGCAAACATGAAAGCGTCAATGCGACAAAGTCTCGGTACCATCTACTCACTCATAACACCATGTAGAAGTATTGATTTTGTTACAATCCCAGTTGATATAACTGGACAGGAAATTTCCAGAATGGAAACCTAGCACAAAAGATAGTGGGTAGGATTCTCTGTTGGCTGACGCCAAAATTGGGAAATGCAATTGGGCGGAGAATAGGTTCCGACACAAAATCGCGGCGAGCGGTGATTTGACGCCAAATCGCAATTCTCCGGCGTCTTGATAGCGGCGCCAATGAGGTTCGGAACATATGTTCACTAAAAACTGTTTGCATATCATTAGCGGGCCTGACCCAGTATTCTCCGGGGGCATCCACGATTTTCTGCCTCCGATGTGCCGACTCAGGAGGTGGGCTGTGGGGTCGGAGTGATCATGCTTGGTCCACCATTGCCGCAGCCGGAAAGGCAGCCATATAGCTATGCATGCCGCTAACAGCATACTCTGAACTTAGGGCCAAAGGTCATATAGATGTCCCCCCAGGCCAGCCCCCTCAGTGCTCTCTGGCCCCAGTCGACCCATCAGCTGTGTGTGCTCGCACCAGCATAACCAGTGCCATCTTGTTGACTGGGATAAGTGTGTGTGTGTGGATTGTGGCTGCAGCTTGTCAGCCTCGCCTGTGTCAATCATGGAACTTAACCAATTCCCACACACACAAATATCTTCATTCAACATGAAGCTAACCTCCAGGCATAGAAACATTAAATAAAACCCACTTAAAACTGTACCTTATTTATAATGTTTATCAATACAGATATATATCCCTTAAAACTACCTTTATTTTCCTAACAGGGTGCAATAATTGGTGACTAGGGACAACAATAGATCTGTATTAACTGAGCAGCTCTTACATGCTGTATGTCTGCCTGTGCTCCAGGAAACCTTCCTCGCTCACATGTTACCCTTTTTGAACCCGCGTAATACCCACGTAACCACCCGTTCCTCAGTACATCCCAAACCTGAGACTTCCATCACCAAGAATTAATTAATTAATAATCTTTATTGTCACAAGTAAGCTTACATTAACACTGCAATGAAGTTACTGTGAAAAGCCGCTAGTCGCCATAATCCGGCACCTGTTCCGGTACACTGAGGGAGATTTCAGAATGTCCAAATTACCTAACAGCATGTTTTTTGGAAGTTGTGGGAGGAAATCTGAGCTCGGGGAGGAAACCCACGCAGAAACGGGGAGAACATGCAGACTTGCACAGACAGTGACCCAAGGTGGAATTAGAACCTGGGACCCTGGCGCTGTGTTGCGCAAGGGCACCATGTGCATGGGAACATCATCGCGGATTAAACCAATCAGTACTTCTGAAATCCCAAGAGAACTTGCAAATCTATTGTATGTTGCCAGATTAAAATTGAGAGACTAAACGCATATTACTCATCAGTACAAGTTGCTAATTTTGGCTCAGCAACAGATATTTTTAGATAATTGTAACAAAAACAAACAAGCAGTGAAGATTTGTGTTGAGCATACTTCAGAGTGAAAGTGAAGGCAAGCGATTGGTGCCAGCCACGTTGCTTATGTAGAAACAGAGAACATAAAATTTGTCAGAAAAACAAAGTAGTTTTAAGGGATTTGTATTGGAAAAAGTGAGAAATAAGGGGCGGTGGCCGGATGGCCCAACGCCAGCGCCAAGAGCGGTGCGAACCACTCCAGTGTTGGGCCGCCCGGAAGTTGCGGAATCCTCCGCACTTCCGGGGGCTAGGCTGGCGTCGGAGTGGTTGGCACATGAGCAGAACCGCCGGCATGTTCTGGCGCATGTGCAGAACCGCCGGCGTGTTTCCTGCGCATGTGCAGGGGTTTCTTCTCTGTGCCGGCCATGGCGGAGCCCTACAGAGGCCGGCGCGGAGGGAAAGAGTGCCCCAACGGCACAGGTCCACCCGCAGATTGGTGGGCCCTGATTGCAGGCCAGGCCACCGTGGGGGCCACCCCCCAGGCCGGATCCCCCCCCCCCCCCGAGGACTCTGGTAGACGGCCAACAAGCCAGGTCCTGCCGTGAAGGACCATGTCCATTTCACACTGGCAGGACTGGCCGAAAATGGGCGGCCACTCGGCCCTTCGATGCCTGGATAATTGCCGGGGTCTGCTGCCAACAGTCCCCGGCCGATGTGGCGTAAGCCCCGCTCCTGCCCGAAAACGGGCGTTGGAGAAGTCGGTAGCTGGCGTCAGAGCGGCGGGGTGGGATTCACGCTGCCCTGCTGGTGATTCTCTGACCCGGCGGGGAGTACCCGCCCAAGGTATCTTTTTAAGTGTGTGTGAATTTAGTTTTCCTGTGCCTGGAAGGGTAAAACCTACAGTTAGATGTTTATATGCCTGGGGTTTGGTAAATTCCAGCTTTGTTTTTATTGTACTTTAAGAGGGCTACAACATGTAGAGGAAATAAATAGGCCAGCAGAGGTAAGCAGAGTTGCTTAGCAGCTGAAGCCTGGTTAAGTTAGAGAAACTTTTAAAGTTTTAGTTTTAGCTGAATTTTTGGGAAGTTGGAAACAAGATCTCAGGGATTGAACATCTCGCAACTCTGTCATAAGAAAGACTGGACAGAATGGGAACTGCAAAGAGGCTTCCTGAAGTACAATTTGCAGTCCAGCTAACCATGGATTTGGGACAGAAATAATACTTAAAACACCTGAAGTTAAAAGAACAGAGACCATGGTATTGTGAGTTGAAGAGACAATTACAGTAACCAGATTAAAAGGCTTCAGAGGTAAATTAAATGTTTGATACAATTTTAATACAGTCTGGGAATCAAGAGTTAGAGCTAAACAGCTGGCTTGTAATGCAGAACAATGCCAGCAGCGCGGGTTCAATTCCCATACCGGCCTCCCCGAACAGGCGTCGGAATGTGGCGAGTGGGGCTTTTCACAGTAACTTCATTGAAGCCTACTTGTGACAATAAGCGATTATTGTTATAGTTGTGAACAGTTTGTATAGCAGTCAAGGCAGGTAAAGACAGAGACAGAGTTGGATCCGCTGTTGAAAATGGAGCAGAAGCTCTGTTTAAAGAATCATTTTGAAAACGTGGACTGGGATTCGGAACACATGGAAAACATTATTGCCAACAAAGATTTTAAAACATGCATTTTAGGAATATCTGAACTGATGATCATCTGTGCAATTCTGAGGAGGAAACTACAGAGGCTAACATTGTTCAGAGCGGAGTATGCGTATGTGACCACAACCAGTCAGTGTGCTTAAAATTGACTTTGTGTTAATGGGTGATTGTAATTTAAGATGTACTTTGTAATCCGGGTTAACCTGAAAATCTGTGTCTCCTTGTTAAAGTAGGGGAGAGTAAAGGAGTATTGTAGCATAATCCAAATTTTTCCTGCTTTATAAATGTTTATATTCTCGTTAAAAATAATTTGCGGGCCTGTGACTCTGGTTTTCTTTTACCATTCATTATTACGGGATGTGGGCTTCGCTGACTAGACCAGAATTTGTTGTCCATCCCTTATTGTCCTTCAGAAGGTGGTGGTAGTGAGTTGCCTTCTTGAAATGCTGCAGTCCATGTGATGTAGGGATGGGAGGGAGGTCTCGCATTTTGAACTCCCAGCAACAGTGAAAGAACGGTGTGATATTTCCAAGTCAGGATGGTGGGTGAATAGGAGGGGAACTCCCAGGTTGTGATGATCCCATGTATCTACTGCCCATATCCTTCCAGATGGTAGTGGTTGTGGGTTTGGAAGATGCTGCCTTGGTGAGTTCCTACACCTTGTGGGTTGTATACATTGCTGCTACTGTGTGGAGTGAATGTTTATGGAAAGGAGCTTTGGCCTTGATGGTGTTGAGCTTCTTGAGTGCTGTTGGAGCTGCACTCATCCAGCTAAGTGGAGAGTATTCCATAACACTCTGCACTTATGCTTTGTAGATGTGTTGTCAGACTCTGACTCTGAGCTGCTCTTGTCGCCACAATATTTACATGGCTAGTCCAGTTTAGCTTCTGGTCAATGGTAAGCCCCAAGGTGTTGATTGTGGGGGATTCAGTGATGATAATGCCATTTAACTTCATTGGGCGATGTTTAATTATTTCTTAATGGAGATAGTCATTGCCTGGCACTCGTGTGGTGTGAATAATACTTGTAACTTGTCAGCCCAAGCCTGGGTATTGTCCCAGTCTTGCTTCATTTGCACATGGACTGTTTCAATGTATGAGGAGGGGGGCTGAACATTGTGCAATCATCAGCAAGCATTGACCTTATATTGAAAGGAAGGTCATTGATGAAACAACTGAAAATGGTTGGGCCTAGGACACTACCCTAAGGAATAGCTCCTGTAGTGATGTCCTGGACTGCGTTGACTGGCCTACAACAACCACACCACTTTCCTTTCCAGATTGAACTCCAACCAGTCAAAGGTTTTCCCTCCGATTTCCATTGACCCCAGTTTTGCCAGGGCTCCTTGATGCCAATCTTGATCAAACTCTGTCTTGATGTCAAGGGCACTCTCACCCCACTTCTCGAGTTCAGCTCTTTTGTCCATGTTTGAACAAAGGCTGTCATGAGGTCAGGAGCTGAGTGACCCCAAAGGAACCTGAACTGAGCATCAGTGAGCAAGTTATTGCTACATAAGTGCCACTTGGTAGCACTGCTAATGACAACTTCATTAACTTTATTGATGACTGAACGCAAACTGATAAGGCGGTAATTGGCTGGGTTGAATTTGACCTGCTTTTGCGTACAGGATATACCTGGGATATTTTCCACATTGCTGGGTAGATGCTAGTTTTATAGTTGTATTGGAGCAGCTTGGTTAGGCGTGCGGCAAGTACTTGAGCACAAATCTTCAGTACTATTGCCAGAATATTGTCTGGGCCCATCACCGTTGCAGTATCCGGTGCCTTCAGCTGTTTCTTGATGTCACATGGGATAAATTGAATCAGCTGAAACTGGCATCTGTGATGCTGGGAACCTCTGGAGGAGACCGAGGTGGATCATCCACATGGCACTTCTGGCTGAAGATTATTGCGAATGCTTTAGCCTTGTCTTTTGCACATATGTGCTGGGCTCATCTACCGCTTAGGATGGGGATATTTGTGGATCTTCCTCCAATGAGTTGTTTAATTGCCCACCACCACTCACGGATGTATGTGGCAGGACTGCAGAAATAAGATCTGATCGGTGGGTTGTGGGATCACTCGGCTCTGTCTATTACTTGCAGCTTATGTTGTTTGGCACACATGTAGTCCTGTTGAAGCTTCACCAGGTTGACACCTCATTTTCTTGTATGGCTGACACTGCTCCTGGTCTGCCCTCTGCATTGGGCCAGGGTTGATTCCTTGGCTTTGTAGTAATGGTAGAGTGGGAGCTATGCCGGGCCATGAGGTTGCAGATTGTGGTTGAGTACAATTCTGCTGCTGCTGATGGCCCACAGCACTTCATGGATGCCCAGCATTGAGTTGCTAGATCTATTCTGAATCTATCCCATTTAGCACAATGGCACTGCCACGTAACACGATGTAAGGCATCCTCATGTGAAGATGGGACTTTGTCCCCGCCAGGTTGTCACTCCTACCGAGAATGTCATAGACAGATGCTAATGCAGTAGTCAGGTTGGCGAGACTGAGGTCTGCTATGTTTTCGGAGTTCACCAGCTCAGTCAGTAGAGGGATACAAAGCCACTCTTGGTGATCGACATTGAAGTGCCCCACCCAGTGTAGTTTCTGTGCCCTTGCCACACAGTGCTTCCTCCAAGTGGTGTTCAACATGGAGGAGTTCTGGTTCATCAGCTGATGGTAGATACTACGTGGCAATTGGCAGGAAGTTTCCTTGCCCATGTTTGACCTGGGACAGGTCATATCCAGGGATGGTGATAGTAGTGTCTGGGACGATATCTGTAAAGTATGAGTATGATTATGACAGGCTGTTGCTTGACTAGTCTGTGAGATAGCTTTCCCAACGTTGGCACAAGTTAGTAAGGAAAACTTTGAAGGATCGACAGGGCTGAGTTTGCCATTGGCGTTTCCAGTGCCTAGGTTGATGCTGGGTGGTCTGTCTGGTTTCTTTCCTTTTAGACTTTGGAGCGGTTTTACTATTTCAGAGGGCATTTAAGAGTGTTGCTGTGGATCTAGAATCACATGTAAGCCAAACCATGTGAGGACTACAGATTTCCTTCCAAAGGACATCAATTAACCAGCTGGATTTTTTTCAACATTCAACAATGGTTTCATGGCCGTTATTAAACTTTTAATTACAGATATTTATTGAATTCAATTTCCCCAACTGCCAGGGAAGGATTCAAACCCAGGCCTCCTGAGTCTCCAGATCACCAGTCCAGTGGCAATACCACTACGCCACCACCTCACCTCCATGTTTTATTAGAACAACGTAACTATTTTTAGCCAGAGTTCCATTCTGGTTCTTCCTAGCCAGTTCGAACACTAACTGGGATCGTAACACATGACTGGAAATGAGCCAATGTTTTCCATGTGCCTGCACTGTTACAATCTTGTGCTTGGAAGGAATTATTCAATAGGAGAACCCACTGACACCAAATAATGTGCAATTGAAAAACACTTCATTTCCATTTCAGTTACAGGATTCACTTTGAAAGGTGGCAATTACTGACTAGAAAGTGAGATCCAATGTTAAGTGTGGTAGTTGGGGTAAGGAGCAAAATAAAAGAAAAGCACTCTTTGCTTGAATACTGAAAACTTGTTGATGAAATCTGAGTCATATACATGTGTTTGTGTGTTGGTTTTAAATTTAGGAATTTAATTTCTACTTTGTGTAATGAATATTTGCTTAATTTAAATTGAAGGTACTATTATTCTCTTTATTCATGCATGCATTGAAATATATTGAGATTTGTGACAACATAATTGACACATTTCTTGCATTTTTTGTCTTGCAGGTGGCAAAGAAATGGCACAGACCTTGACATAAGCATCAATTCCCGCTATAGTTTGGTTAGTGGCAGTCTGGTAATCAATAACCCGGTTAGGACTCAGGATTATGGAACCTACCAGTGCTTCGCAACAAATTTGTTCGGCACCATCGTGAGCAAAGCAGTAAAATTTCAGTTTGCATGTAAGTTGTGAGGCTTTCTTTCCATAATTAATTATTTAAGAACTTAAATCTTGCATATTTATTTTTCAAATGTAATTTGAAGGGTATTTTTCTGTGTATGCACCAGTAGGGATGAACCTTGTCTGCTATGGCCAGAAGCACATACTGGAAAATTGCAGGCACATTCATCCTTGATTTTCAGTCCCAGAAGCTGCAACAAAGTCCATACAGGAAGAAATTGCATATCCCAGAATATCTGTCTGGCTCTCCTCTGAAAATATAGCTTGATTAATAAAACTACACCTTCTCTACAGCTTTCCTTGAGTTCATATCCTCTACCTCTTACTATATTTAATAACAGTAGATTTTGGAAAAAAGCAAAACAGATGGTTTTTGGTCAGCCTTTCATTAATTCTTTTTTTGCTGCTTAAAATATAACTATTTTCTCATGTTCTATCAGAATTAATTATTCCAGAAGAAAAATATTTTGAGTTCTGTGCATGATACACCTTACATACTCCCTGTATTTATAAATGTGTCTGTTGTTTTGATGCTCCATATGCATTTGCTCTGTATGTACCATAATGATATGGGGAATTATGGGCAACATGTGAAATTAAAAGCATTGTTGGTTTTGGAGATGTAGAGGGAATGTACATGGAAAATATGCATGGAAATCTTTTAAGACTGGTGCTACTGAAAATCACGACTGGTGCTCCTGTAGGCTTGTTTTAATGCCGACGTGTTGACAGTTTTCTAAAAATTCTGACATCATTGCCTTTGTTAACTTATTTCAAGCAAAGTCATCAAACCATTGAGCAAAAACATATCCTGATTTCACGAGAAATCATGAATATAATCATTCATAATGTCATGAGCTCAGAGTTGCTAGAGAATACACATTGATTGACATTCCCCTCCCTTGGCACATCTGGAAGCATGGATGAAATTCAGGTGTAGGTCCTTCAGCAGAAATGTAGTTGCCCCTTCCAGTCTGTCGTGAAAGCTGAAATGCGATAACATACAGGGTGTCCTTGCATTGCTTTGACAGCCATTTGCTGTAAACCCAAATGGCCAGTTGGCGTTGTTTTAGGTGTTTTTTATTGACACAGTTTAGAAGGGGTCATGTTTGAAGACATAAATCCCAAGGATTACTGTTCTAAGTGGTGACCGACTTCAATTGTGAACACCTTTAGCCGAGGCATTAATTACAAAATGACTATGCTGGCATTGGGAGATATTGTTATGAGTTATTCTTGTTCTGAGTGGAATTGAGGTAAATATATTGAAGGGACAGCTGGAATTGTGAACATTTGAATCTTTGCCTTCTTCAGCTATGTACATTTTGTGTAAGCCAGGTGTAAAGGCCATCAGACGTTAATATGGCGAGGATGTCCAAAGATATGTGAGAGGAACCTATTAGCAGGACTTTTAAAAATATATTAATAGGATGGTCGCAAGTTGAAAAATTGAATTCGAAAATATTTGGTACAGTTTCTATTTAAAATGTTGGCTTCAGGAATAAATCAGAAAGAAATGAAGTGAAATGTTAAATAATGTAAACGATGTTAGAATTGTGCAGTATTTTAAGATAAAATTAATATCTAAGAATCTTTGGAAAGGGGTGGGGCAAGGAAAGGGAATTGAGGTTGTTTGCCAAAACCATTCAACAAAAATCATTCTTGCCACAATGATCTCTTCTGGTTGTTGCACAATGGCCTCAAAATTGGTCCTAGCTGGCATGAACAAGGTACAGGAAGCTTTCACTGCAGTGGTATCCCTGGGCTTTACTTCTATGAGACAGGTGACATCACCCGCCAACTTTCGAGCAAAGATGATTTCATTTTCATCATTCTGTGTTGCACTCAGTGGCCCTGGGGTTGAGGGACGGATGCCAACTACGGGAATGGCACAATTAGAGATTTGGGGAGAGGGACTCGATTGGTAGGTTTGGCATACCTGGAAATGATCAGGAGAGGAGGATGGGCAATTGTGAATTTGACCGAGAAAGGGGAGGGATTACAAAAAAGTGACAGGATTAGGCCTATAGTTTTTGAAAAGACTATTCCTCCTCATCCCATTTTGTAAATAAATATCTGCTTTTAGGATTTGGGGTTTTTAAATATAAATGGGATACCAGAATGTAGAGGCTCAGAAATGTAATGGTGCCGCATCCAAATTTAAGGTGCATGCATGTAGGCAGTCCTCTACCAGCTCAACCATGCCAGCTGCCAGAACATTTCACTCATCTGGTGGCTTTCTAATGCAGGTTAGTGGTTGGAAGCATGACGCTACTATTGTCCCCTTCTGAGTTAACAGAATGATCTGAACACTTGTAATTTCTGCACTGCTGCTCTGGCTGGTACCAGCTAACTTCATGCAGTCAACAAAGCATCCTGATCTACGTGTTAGAGCAAAATATTTTTAGCACAAAAACTATAGGAACTATGCTATTTGGCAGACAAATTCTTCCACCAGAGGTCCTGCTCAAAGCTGCATTTCAAGCATGAAACGCAGTTGGAATACATCAACAGCGGAGACACATTTTATTACAGTGGAAGCATACTAAAGAAAAAGTGATGCCATTAATTCAAGGAAAAAGATGAAAAATTATTTAAAAAAACACAATTATGAGAAAGATTTTTACAGTGTTTAATCTTTTGACCATTTTTCTTTCTTGTTGGATGTTTGAATTCATGCCAGGAACTTTCCATGCAAAACAAGTTGCATGCTTCAGTGTGACTTCAAATAGCGCATACTCAAAATAAACCATAAATCTAAAAATAACTGCTGGGAAGGGATGTTACAGCTTCCTAATTATTTCATATCTATTGATTTGTGGATAAAATATGTTTTTTTTTAAGTGCCTTTCGAATGAGGTTGGCTGGGTAACGTTAAAAGATTTATCCTTTGATGATTACACATGATTTGGAGGATTCCCAAGCGTACTTTGATGAGCTTTTATTAGATACTTGGGAGCATTCTGGATGGATAGTTTGCGGCAGGTGGTATTATGCACATGGTACAACAGATTTAATTGCTGAACTAAAGACGATGCATTTGCTTGCATTTTGGGGATATTTTCTAACTGGAGAAAGTAGGTAGGCGATATTGTGCAGCTGCAAATGATGTGCCTCAGAATCTCCAAAATCAGTCAACTCCCACTGTGAAGTCAACTGACTTTGGCACTTGACTCGTCTTTGAGAATCCAGTGCTCTCAGGGATAGAGAATTCCAGTCTTTGCGTATATTCAAAATAGATTGGCAGATTTTTACACACAAAGGGAATTAAGGGATATGAGAGTAATGCAGGATGGTGCAGTTGACGTAGAAAAATGGTCATAATCACAATAAATGGTTGAAAAACTAGAAAGGGCTTAATGTCCTACTCCTTGTTCTATTGCTTATGTTATTATGTCCGTCTGCTGGTTTAAATTGTCTGCAATGCGACCTCTAGGTTCTTCTTTGGGGCATGGGCAGCAATGTTGCCCTGAGGGCATGAAGAGTCAGCCCACAACGAGAGACTGAAGGAACCATATGTCACCTTGATGGAACAAGGTATCTCTCTGAAGAGCATCACTGAACCAGCAACAATCTGATGACTTTTAATGGTTGTTTTCTGCTGCTTGATCATAAGTTATTACATTACTTAAATTATGAATTTTATAATTTGTGATGGTGCAATGAGAATTGAATATTTCAGGGCGGCTAGTTCTGTACCCTTATGACTAGGTTCCTGTACTATGATAATGATGCATCTTTCCACATTATTGAGAGGTTTACCGCTAGCTAATTAGCTTGTCCATTGAAATAAATGCACAGGCAGCTTATCAATGGAACCAATTCCATATTGTGCCATTGGAATACAGTGAAATCCTTTCTCCACCCAACTTCCAAAGATGAATAGAAATTACATAGAACATAGAATTTACAGTGCAGAAGGAGGCTATTCGGCCCATCGAGTCAGCAACGGCTCTTGGAAAGAGCACCCTACCCCCTACCCAAGGTCAACACCTCCATCCTATCCCCATAACTCAGTAACCCCACCCAACACTAAGGGCAATTTAGCATGGCCAATCCACCTAACCCGCACATCTTTGGACTGTGGGAGGAAACCGGAGCACCAAGAGGAAACCCACTCACACACGGGGAGGATGTGCAGATGTGCAAAATAATATAACAAATATATTATTTTGCAATGGATCCAACAACAGAGAATAGTTTGCTGAGGACACGTTCACAGTGGTCAAAATTGGAAACAGTTTATTCACAATGACGCATTGATGTAAATCGTGTTGCACAAAGACTTGAGTTGGATACAACTGAGGCTTTATTGCTCTCAGATGTGTGGCCTCCCACAGCAGCTGGCGAAATGGCTGTAGCATAGAGGACACACATATTTATACTCAGGGACTACCAACGTACCTGTAGTACAGGTCCTACCATACATCCTCTAATAGAGGTGCAACAGTGGTTTACCACATTCACCCCCTGTTAAAATTGAGTCCGCCAGGGCAGCACGGTGGCGCAGTGGATTAGCCCTGCTGCCTCACGGCGCCGAGGTCTCAGGTTCGATCCCGGCTCTGGGTCACTGTCTGTGTGGAGTTTGCACATTCTCCCCGTGTTCGCGTGGGTTTCGCCCCCACAACCCAAAGATGTGCAAGGTAGGTGGATTGAACATGCTAAATTGCCCCTTAATTGAAAAAAAAAAAAAATGAATTGGGTACACTAAATTTATAAAAAAAAAAATAAAAAAAATTGAGTCCGCCGAAGGTAGTGGAGAACTATATACAACAAATGGTTTTTACATTTCCAATATTCGATAGAGAGAAAAAAAGAAGTGTCTTTTGAAGTCCAGTGGACTCGTTAGAGGTTTAACCGGTCCGGGGCCTTGATGTGCCGCTGGGAGCGACGTAGTGGTGGCGGCGATGCCGATGTTGGTCTGATGTCCGGTGACTCCAGGAGCATGCCAGAATCCTCTTCATCCTTGGGCGTGGGCAGGGGGAGGACAGATGGTCCTGGGGGGGTTGCTGCTGGGAGCGCTGGGGGAGGGGAGGGTGGCGCCGGGCCAGGGGTGGTGTGTGTGTGTGGAACCTGCTGGTGCCAGGTCCCTGAGGGAGACCGTATCCTGGCGGCCATTGGGGTATGCCACGTTAGCATACTGGGGGTTTATATGGAGCAAGTGCACCCTCTCCACCAATGGGTCCGCCTTGTGGAGTCGGACATGCCTACGGAGCAGGACGGGTCCTGGAGCTGCGAGCCAGGTCGGGAGCGACACCCCGGATGAGGACTTCCTGGGGAAGGCAAAAAGACGTTCATGGGGTGTATTGTTAGTGGCGGTGCACAGTCGTGACCGAATGGAGTGTAGTGCATCAGGGAGGACCTCCTGCCAGCGAGAGGCCGGGACAACTGAGGCTTTATTGCTCTCAGATGTGTGGCCTCCCACAGCAGCTGGCGAAATGGCTGCAGCATGGAGGACACACATATTTATACTCGGGGACTATCAACGTACCTGTAGTACAGGTCCTACCATACATCCTCTCATAGAGGTGCAACAGTGGTTTACCACAAAGAGAAAGATATGTTTGGTAGGACAGAACTTGAGATTTGCTGAAAAATTGCTGTCTTCGTTTTTCATTTGGTACTCTTCAGGATAGCTCATAAGAAATTACCAACAGTTTATACTGCATGAGAACATGCAGGGGCTGGTTTAGCACACTGGGCTAAATCACTGGCTTTTAAAGCAGACCAAGGCAGTCCAGCAGCACGGTTCAATTCCCGTACCAGCCTGCCCGAACAGGCGCTGGAATGTGGCGACTGGGGGCTTTTCATAGTAACTTCATTGAAGCCTACTCGTGACAATAAGCGATTTTCATTTCATTTCAACAGAGTACTGATTGTTTGGCAAATGGACTCTGATTGGTGGAACTGTTGCTGTGGAGAATGCAACATGAAACAATTAACTGCCCAGCATTGTTCAAATTCACATCAGCCAGGTTGACTCTGGTCAAGACATTGCCCTGGGGAATGAACAACTGTTTTATTTAGTTGATAAAGATGCAACATGTGGATATATTCCTTCTGTTTGCAAAGAAGCAACTCCTTCTACTTCCAGTATGTTTAAGTGGACCAGACCTCGAGTCTGACTGACAATCTTAAATTGCTTATCTGTCAGGATTGTTGTGCAGATATTGTCCAACCACAGTGTGTGTTGGGCACTGTGTTTCGAATTTTCAAGTTTGGCTGGTTGGGTACAGCCAGTACTTTGCCTGTTGTGAACGGTTGACGGGATGTGCTGTTTGATACCATCCGCCAATCATTGGGACATACGACCAATATACCTGGCATCAAACCGGCACTGAAATTCATGTACTAAATTGCTCATTTGTTTGATAGGTAGAACATGTTGAGCAGACAGCCTTGCTCGAAAGCAAGTTATAAAAATGCTTGTTGGACTTGTGAAAGAGTAATGAGCTGCAAGGTGGTATTTATGATAGGATTCGTTCTCATGGCTCACTGCGTCCATGTATATATCAGTTATCCAAGATACACAAAAGTGTTGTCCCATTCTGTCTTATCTTATCCATGACTGGTTCTGTACAACATTAATTAGCTAAATGGTTGGGTGAGTTGCTCCAGCCAGTTCTGAGCATGTTTTCCTCCTCCAGGACTCCTTCACCTTTTCGAAGAGCACACAGGACCATTTTGATAGCAATGGCATGTCAATGTACTTGTTGATCGTTGCGAACCTATTCACCAATGTACCACTCAAGAAAGTAATAGACACTTGCTCTGCATCACTATCTTTTAACAACACCTATAGCCCAGCTCGCGCAAGCATCTGCTGGATTCCTTGAGAAACGCACCTTTGTTGGCATGACACCTATCCTCCGACCCCTTGCATATTTCCATTATGTAGATGGTAAGTAATCTGCAGTTGCCTGTCAGAACTTCCAGACACACCTCCTTGATTGGTGTAATCCTATGCTTATCTTCACCTTTGAAATGGAGCAGTAAGACAAACTCCCTTTCCTCAAGTTGCAAGTTGAAACATCTGCCAATAGCCTCTCTACTGCTGTGCACTGTGCACTGACCTTCACTGGTCAATACATGTGTTTTAATTCCTGCAGTTCTATGCATTATAAGATTGGTCTTAATGGCAGCCTCAAATATAAGGCCCAAGCCATTTGCTCACTGTGCAAGCTCGATGCAGAAATAGGATGCATCAAAGCCATCCTGTGGGATAATGGCTTCCCTGTCAACAGAAGAAACATAACCCCCATTACGCATTTTTCAACTAATCAAAAGCTGAGGCAACAGTCATTCCCTGGTTTATTCCCCAGAGCAATGCCTTGACCGATCTACCTGGTTTGAATTAGATTGTTCAATGTTCCCGCTGTATTTGAAATGGCAACACCTCTATCAATTGGAGTCCACTTGCCAAACTCTCATGCGATATAAATTATTGTTCCCCCATTAATGTTGGTAATCTTTTGGGAGCCATCCTGATGAGTACAAGATGAAAAGCTTCGGTAGCGTGTCTCTTTTCTTCACCAATACTCAAGGAAGATTGGTCTCAGTTTTTCCTGAACATAGTTTCTGTTTAATAACATGTTCTATTCATAAGTAACATATTTTCACATGGTGACCACCTTAAGAGAAAAAGACAATAATCGAAATCTCGGCAGACAGATTGACTGAAGCTCAATTCTTAATATGTTATCTGTTGGAAAGTTCTGTACTTCAAATTTTACTTTAGCACATACAAAGATTGAAAAAAATTCCCTTGTGAAATTGTCAGAGTGGCAAGTACATAGAGTGAATAGTAGTGGGCAACTGCTTCAGCTGGGATGAAAATAATTTAGTTCTGAATCTGTCAGTAGTCTAATAGTATGTGTCTGAATATGAATGGCATGCAGTGTACCTTTTGAGATCAATCTGATTCATATAGCTGATGTGGAATGCATAATTCAGGCAATTTATTGTTGGAAACATCTGTCAAAGTTTGGCAGACTTGGGAATAAACTGAACTCTTTCAGAAATCAAGGCGCCCTGATATAAGGACAGAGGGGCGTTGGGTGGTGTTGCTGGACATGGTGGTGGGAAGGGGATTGTTCCTCTTTGTACCCATAGATCCTGCTCCAAAGTAGCCTTCTTTCTTCACTCCCGAGATCTTGGTTCGACACCATGGGCGTAATTCACCGGGAAAATATCCAAGTCCATTTTCGGGCGCATTTGGCAGGGTTGAGATTGACACCGTTATTCAACGGCACCTAGCCATTTTTGGGGGGGAGGGGAGGCCTCGGGAGTATCTCCGCGTCCATGCCGCACTTAGAGAGTGACATTTAGCGGCTGTATTGTGCCCAATAAGTGGCACAGTTGGTAGATGGTGGGAAATCCCTCTTCCACGATCCACCGGCTCATCACACCTCACAAGATCTAACATGATCTCGCAAGACACCGCGATGTGAATCCTGCCCATTGTGTGCGGGGCCACTTTCTGTAAAATCTGCATATTAGAAAGAGACAGCTCAGGTGTGACCCAATGGCCACACTGCGCCCAAAATGCAGCTCGTTGCCACGCAGCGTGGTCGATAAAAGCCAGAAAACAATGCTCCTGGGATCTACCGCTAGTCTTGATCTAATGTGCGGTTTCCTGAGGTACCTGAGGCTTCGGGAATTATCCCCTTCATCTCGGAGACCTTGGGTGAGTGCCTTTTGGTTCTAGTCTCCACAAATGGAGACAAAATGGAACAGTATTTGTGGGGGTCTCCCTGGGGCTCGGAGACCCCCAGCTGCATGTCCTTTGGACAAGGAGGTGCCCTGGCACTGCTAGTGCCACCTGGGCACTTTGGCAATGTCAGCCTGATACACTGGGAGTGTCACCTGGATGCCAGCCTGGCACTGTCAAGCTGTTGATATGGCATAGCCAACTGGCATGTATGATGTCAGGTTGGTACTGGCGGGAAACATGTGGCTAAACGCGCTCACGAGGGAACTTTGTTCCTAATTAGTTGAATCGCGTACTAGCTAGTCTCACTATAATATGAATTCCCACGATCTAATCAAGGCATTAAGGCATGGGATCTAAACCCCTCTCCTTGGAGACCTCGGGAAAGTGCCACTTGGTCCTGGTTTCCACAAACGGGTGCCAGATAAAACAGCACTTATGGAGATCTCAAAGGGGATCAGAGGCCCCAGGTGCTTGCCCACCTGTGTTCCAGCCTAATACTGCCAAGGTGTTAAAGCAGCAAAGCCAACTGACAGACACTGCCAGGATACAAGGCTGGCACTGCCATGGTGCCAAGCTGGCATTTTTAACCCAGGGGTGCCCTGTGGAGGTGCAGGGCAGGCCGAGGACCCTCTTATAGGTGGCTTGGGTGGTGAGTTCTGGGGTCAACTCGGGAGCTTGGGATACCATTTAAAAATGGGGCCCTGATCTCTCCATGCACTGAGTTCCGGCGAGCGGAGCTCCTCAGTGTAGAAAATGGGACAAAGTACAGCCTCAGCTACACATTCCCCGCTGAGGCCCGATCCACCCAACTAATCAGGCGCAATGGGACTCTGTTCCCATTTGGGTAGATCGAGCCCAGAAAGTTTTCAAAGATCGCGGCCCCCATTCTGAAGGGCTGCCTAGATTTCTTCCCCCCCCCCTCCGACAGAAGCCCCCACTTTCAGGACACTACCCTTCATCTCCTCAACTTTAAAACCCCCCCTCACCCAACCACTTTCATGGGCATGGTCCCCCAGCCCTTAACAGTGCCAATATGCGACGCGGTGGGAAAATCGTGCCCAAAGACAATTTGTTCTGAAGAATATCGAAATCTGAGCACTCCAAAATTTACAATGCTAAGGTTTGACTACCTTGCACGAAAGACATGGTGGGGAAAAATTCAGTATGGTCCTTTGTTGTGCTTTGGAATCACCATGTGCAGAAACCACCTCATTGAATCGTTGAGGTTGGTAGCAAGCTAACTTCTTGCACCCTCATTTAAAGACACCTGTGTTGTCCAGCGTAAAACATGCTGCTGACTGGCTTCACACTCAACAGGTCCCCAACAATGTCGCACACAGTTATCCTGCAACTCCTGAAGGCAGCCTGCCCATTTTTACGGGGTGCTTCACTCATTATGCAGATTTTGATGCAGATTGTGAAAGACTTAGATACGAGTAACAGCACGGAAAACAAAGCAACAGGCAAGAAAGAGGTTTTCTGATGCAGGAAGATTTAGTTCGGAAGGTAAAAAGGAGAAGAAACACCATGTTCAAACACAGATCAGGAAGCCACCTGGTCAAACCCTGAGAAGTGAACAGGCGGCCCCAAGGACCTGGCAGCAATACAGGAAGATTTTCAATGATATCGCACAGATATTGATTGCATTTTGTGTCATTCGTTCATGGGATATGGGCATTGCCAACTAGGCCAGCATTTAATGCTCATCCATAATTGCCCTTGAGAAGTTAGTGGTGTGTAGCTGCTTTGAACTGCGGCATCCTGTGTATTGTAGGACCACCAAAAATACTATTGTGGCAGGGGGATCCAGGATTTATCCCAGCGACAGTGAAGGAAATGTGATCAAGATGTGTCAAGATAGTGCGCGGTTTAAGAGTGGTGTTCATATGCATCTGCTGTCCTTGTCCTTCTTTGTGGTCGAATTCACTGGTTTGGAAGGTGCTGTTGAAGGTCCTTGCAACGGTACATTTTGTAGATAACACACACTGCTGTCACTTGTTGGTGGTGGAGGGAGTGAATGTTTCAGGTGGTAGTGGGGTGCCAATAAAGTAGTGGGGTTGCTTTGTCCTGGATGGTGTAAAGCAAGTGAATCTCAAAGGGGATGGTTAGGTTCTCTCTTGCCATTTCCTGGTGTTTTGTGGTGCGAATGTTACTTGCCTTACACCTTCATGGGGTATCTCCTATTCAGTTTACTTGACAGCATTGCACACTGCACAATGCACCACCCTGTCACTCACCTAGTCTGACTGCCACCATCATGACTGTAGATACCAGTGCTCATAGCGGCATGGAGGCACTCCAAGGAGATCGAATGATCTGTCCTTCAACGGATTACTGGGATTGCTGAGGCCTTATCCTAAGGGAGTTCATGTGATGCTGTCCTCTCTCAGGATGCAAGATTCATGTAACAACCACTGCTGCTCTGCCAGTACTCTCACTGTTGTCTTCCAACTAATCCAAACTTCTGCAGCCCATGCCAAGGTAGTACTGTCTGAGACAGGGCCTACAAGGCCTGGAGCAGCTCGAGGGCACCCTGGAAGGTCATCCAGTCTTTCTGCTGAAAGTCAGGAGCCTTCCACCGGCAATGCTGCAGACATGGGGTAGTAGTACAACAGGCAAATCCACCCACAAGCACTGAGCAAGGTGAACAATTCAGCTTTTTGTGTATTGTTAGAAAGGTTTTGATTAAAATTGTTGCCAGTAAGTATCCTCTTACTGTTAATAAAGTGGAATAGTACAAAGATAAGCTGTGTTGTCCATCCCTTGTGTTTTCCAGTTATCAAAGACATATTCTAAATACACTAAAATCAAAGATTAAACAGGCATTCTGTAGAACCTCTAAAATAGCAGCAATCATGTCGTAGGACATATTAAAATTGGTTTGATGTCTGAAACAATTAAAGATTACTTTCTCAGTCTCTTTGTACTTTTTAAGGAAATTTTGATCTGAAAAATAATGATACCGATGAATAGAAATTGTAAACTTCTCCTTTAATAAGTTTTGTTCCTGTTCATGTTAGCCTGACTTCGGTCATTGGTAAGATTTTAGAGTCTCTTATTAAAGATGAGATCGCAAAGTACTTGGACGTGCATGGTAAAATAGGACTGAGTCAGCATAGCTTTGTCAGAGGGATATCGTGTCTGACAAATCTGTTAAGAGTTCTTTGAGAAGGTAACAAGGAAGTTAGACAAAGGCGAACCAGTGGATATGATTTATTTAGATTTCCAGAAGGCCTTTGACGAGGTGCCGCATAGGAGACTGTTAAATAAGTTAAAAGCCCATAGTGTTAAGGGTAAGATCCTGGCATGGATAGAGGATTGGCTGACTGCAGAAGGCAGAGAGTGGGGATAAAGGGGTCTTTTTCAGGATGGCAGCTGGTGACCAGTGGTGTGCCTCAGGGGTCTGTGCTGGGACCACAACTTTTCAAATATACATTAATGATCTGGAAGAAGGAACTGAAGGTACTGTTGCTACGTTTGCTGATGATACAAAGATCTGTAGAGGGACAGGTAGTATTGAGGAAGCAAGGGGGCTGCAGAAGCTAGGAGAGTGGGCAATGAAGTGGCAAATGAAATACAATGTGGAAAAGTGTGAGGTTATGCACTTTGGAAGGAGGAATTTAGGCAAAGACAATTTTCTAAATGGGGAAATGCTTAGGAAATCAGAAGCACAAAGGGACTTGGGAGTCCTTGTTCGCAATTCTCTTAAGGTTAATGTGCAGGTTCAGTCGACAGTTAAGAAGGTAAATGCAATGTTAGCATTCCTGTCAAGATGGCTAGAAGACAAGACCAGGGATGTACTTCTGAGGCTGTATCAGGCCCTGGTCAGACCCCATTTGGAGTATTGTGAGCAGTTTTGGGCCCCGTATCTAAGGAAGGATGTGTTGGCCTTGGAAAGGTGCAGAGGAGGTTCACAAGAATGATCCCTGGAATGAAGAACTTGTCATATGAGGAACGGTTGAGGACTCTGGGTCTGTACATCACAAACCTCACAAACCAGTTGTCTACTCCACTGAGCTAAACCACCTTGTGTGGGTTAGAGAGGGAGACGTGGAGTCAGGGGGGGGGTAATTGGAGGCAAGGTAAGGGGAGTGGCTTTCAGTCCCCTGGCCAATGCCAGGTTCCTCAATCAGGTGCTCAAGTGCCGCTAAAAGAGGGAACCCACCCTACCCCCCCTCCGCCCTATTCTCCCCCCCCCCTCCGCCCTATTCTCCCCCCCCCCCCCCCCACCCCCCACCCCCCACCCCCTCCCCCCCCCCCAAAGCTGACTTTACCTGGCAGCTTTCTGAAGGCCCAGAAAGTCTGCAAATAATCCACGAGCCATGACTAAATTCTGGTATGATGTGGAAATGCCGGCGTTGGACTGGGGTGAGCACAGTAAGAAGTCTTACAACACCAGGTTAAAGTCCAACAGGTTTGTTTCAAACACGAGCTTTCGGAGCACGGCTCCTTCTTCAGGTGAATGGAAAGGCTTGTTCCAGAAATGTTTATATAGACACAGTCAGAGATGCCCCGGAATGCGAGCACCTGCAGGCAATCAAATCATCAAAGATGCAGAGAGAGAGGTAACTCCAGGTTAAAGAGGTGTGAATTGTCCCAAGCCAGTTCAGTCGGTAGGCCTCTGCAAGTCCAGGCTTGTTGGTGGGGGCCGAATGTAATGCGACATGAATCCCAGATCCCGGTTGAGTCCGCATTCATGCGTGCGGAACTTAGCTATAAGTTTTTGCTCAGCAATTTTGCGTTGTCGCGTCTCCTGAAGGCCTCCTTGTAGAATGCTGACCCGGAGATCAGAGGCTGAATGTCCTTGACTGCTGAAGTGTTCCCCAACTGGAAGGGAACAGTCCTGCCTGTTGATAGTCGCACGATGCCCGTTTATTCGTTGTCGCAGTGTCTGCATGGTCTCGCCAATGTACCACGCTTCGGGACATCCTTTCCTGCAGCGTATGAGGTAGACTACATTGGTCGAGTCGCACGAGTATGCGCCGCGTACCTGGTGGGTGGTGTTTCCACGTGTAATGGTGTTTTCCATTACACGTGGAAACACCACCCACCAGGTACGCGGCGCATACTCGTGCGACTCGACCAATGTAGTCTACCTCATACGCTGCAGGAAAGGATGTCCCGAAGCGTGGTACATTGGCGAGACCATGCAGACACTGCGACAACGAATAAACGGGCATCGTGCGACTATCAACAGGCAGGACTGTTCCCTTCCAGTTGGGGAACACTTCAGCAGTCAAGGACATTCAGCCTCTGATCTCCGGGTCAGCATTCTACAAGGAGGCCTTCAGGAGACGCGACAACGCAAAATTGCTGAGCAAAAACTTATAGCTAAGTTCCGCACGCATGAATGCGGACTCAACCGGGATCTGGGATTCATGTCGCATTACATTCGGCCCCCACCAACAAGCCTGGACTTGCAGAGGCCTACCGACTGAACTGGCTTGGGACAATTCACACCTCTTTAACCTGGAGTTACCTCTCTCTCTGCATCTTTGATGATTTGATTGCCTGCAGGTGCTCGCATTCCGGGGCATCTCTGACTGTGTCTATATAAACATTTCTGGAACAAGCCTTTCCATTCACCTGAAGAAGGAGCCGTGCTCCGAAAGCTCGTGTTTGAAACAAACCTGTTGGACTTTAACCTGGTGTTGTAAGACTTCTTACTAAATTCTGGTAGACTTGGGTGACATCGGTGTCAATTGGCTCAATAATGAGCCTAATTGGCTTTTGCCACAAGCAGGCGTGATTCCTCCATGGTCCTGCGTCCAACCTAATCATCGGAAAATTTCCCATCATCAGGAGACTGATGTGCATAGCCCCTTTTATAATTGAATGGTCTCAGCCACCATTTTCCTGCTGTAATGGCTGCATTTAATCCGACCCAGTGTTTCAGGTTGATGAAATCATCAATCCGAAATGTGAACTCTGTTTCGTTCTGCACAGATGCGACCAGACTTGCGGAGTAGTCCCATAATTTTCTGTTTTTATTTCAGATCTCCAACATCCAGAGTATTTTGCTGTTGCTTCAATCCTGCTGGTTTCATTCCTGCTGGTTCATTTTGTGCACATTATACAAATGGCCAATGTTCTTTAAACCAGAAACATTTGCAGAACTGTATCTGCTGCTGTATACAATGCAAAACATGCATCAATATTGGCTGCATTATTAAAAATTGGGAATGTAGGTGGTGAAAGTACCAGGTTGAAAGCTGTAATCATTATTTTGTGATTAATTTAGTCACTTTAGAACATTCTCATAATTATATGATTAAAATTATTTTTTTCATGCTCCCACTTGATGTGCTTGAGCTGAAATATCAAATAAATCCTAGTCTGTGTGAACAGGATTTTGAAAAATATCAAGATATGTTTATTGCAGAAAGAACAACATGAATTAGCACTCTTTTCACAGCATGTATGAAATTACCAGGTCCAACATGCTTCGTGCAAGGCAGAATGGTTGGAATCCAAACTACACAAGTTTGGGTATATATTGAATTTTGCTATTTGAAGGGAAAACATTTGTCCTCATCGAAAACATGTCAATCGATAGACAAAATTAGTTTTTCTCTTTCATTTCTAACATTCACAATGGCAGACAGCACGGTGGCGCAGTGGCTAGCACTGCTGCCTCACGGCGCCAAGGTCCCAGGTTCAATCCCGGCTCTGGGTCACTGTTAGTGTGGAGTTTGCACATTCTCCCCGTGTTTGCGTGGGTTTCGCCTGCACAACCCAAAGATGTGCAGGGTAGTTGGATTGGCCACACTAAATTGCCCCTTAATTGGAAAAAATAAATTGGGTACTCTAAATTTTTTTTTTTTAATATTCACAATGGGGAAGATAAGAGAGATGCTGTTTGGAAGCATGGGTGATATGACCTTTGTGTATACTGAGTGACCTGGGTTGTTTCAAAAGATATTTAAGAGTGGGGGCGGTTCGAAATAATCATCCCTGGTTGCCTGTTTCCTCTCAAAGTGCCGATGAGATTCAACGCTCTCCAACCCCATCATTCAACAGATTGTGTGCTCACCATCTCTTTTTTTATTCGTTCAGGAGATGTAGGCTGGGCCAACATTTATTGCCCATCCCGAATCACCCTTGAACTGAGTGGTTTGCTAGGTCCTGTCGGGCCATTTACGAGTCAACCACATTTGCTGTGGATGTAGAGTCACATGTCGGCCAGACCAGGTAATGGTTGCAGATTTCCTTCCCTAAGGATATTTGTGAACCAGATGGGATATTATGAAAATGGACAATGGTTTCATGGTCATCATTACATTTTAAATTCCAGATTATTTTTTAATGATTTAAATTTCACCATCTGCAGTGGTGGGATTTGAACTTGGGTCCCCAAAGCATTACCCAGGACCTCTGGATTGCTAGTCCACTGACCACCACTGTCTCCCTACCATAACCAAGCAATCAGTTGCCTCCTTTTTGGCTTGCATAGGCAGCATTCCTTGGTCTGTCTCAGAGTTACATCAAATCAAAAAGCTTCAGTTTGAACCTTTACACTCTCTGTCAAAATAGTTTCTTTGCAAACCCTACAATATTTGTCTCAGGGATATTGGCCTGTATTTTCATCCTCCAGGCTGGTAGCAGGAGCCAAGAAAATTGTCGGCTAGGCCTGCCTCAGAAGAAACTGCTAATAAAGACGCAGTCCACATTTCCCAGGGTTAGGTGCTGACTGCAGTGGGGCCAGTCAACTCAGGAAATAGGCCGCAGGGCCTGCCAGGTGCCAAGGTGGTTTGTTTCAGGGTTGTGAAAGCCTAGTTATAATGTAAAAGGTAAGGCTCTCCAGCCCTCATACCCAATAAACACTCCGCATGTCACTTTATGTCCCTTATTCGGGGCTATATCTCCCCATCCATCCATCAATATCTCAAGTTTCAAGTACTTGAAACCTCTTAACCTTCTGTAAGTAAACATTGTGTAATTGACCGCCGAGGTCAGAGAGCCAGAGCTGCCAATCAAACAATGTTTTCTCAATTCAACCACAACTGTTTTTTTTTAAAAGTGTCTGACAACATGAAAATTGCAGAGGAGTAGGGCATGCCTATCTCTGCAATGGCACTGGACAGGCTGGGACTGTAGGGTGCCGGCTTTTGGCCTGAACCAGTCCTCACCCTGAAAATGTCCTGGTGAAAATGGGAAAGCCAGAGAATGTGACCAGGAATCCTAGATTCAGGGCCTGGCCACCAATTTTATCCTGAGGCAGGGAAAATCCAGGCCATTATGACATCCTGGTCTGAATTCCACTGTCCCCCAACCGTGTGTTTCTCAGCAGGTGCGCCGTTTGTTGATGGCGGGATTCTATTGCTTGTCAAGGGGATTTCCCATTAAAACCACCTTAACCTGCTGGGAAACGCACTGGTCAGGGTGCAGTGCCAGCAGGAAAAGAGAATCCCAACAATTGGAGAATTCCGGCCCCTATTTTTAGTGACTATTGACTTTAACTACATTTGTGTAAATTCTTATATTGCATATATTATATGTCCTGAGCTTACCTCCTTGAAACTGGTGAGTTTTAGCAAAACGCTTGCACAGCCTTCCAGTATCCTGACAGCACATACCCTTTTTTGGAGCTTAGTTCAGACTGTAAATGTTGTCATTGTCCGATTGTATGAAGGTGGTGAGGACACATTACTCTTAACTTGGTTAATCTCTACTCAGCCAAAAATCCATATATATCCAGCAGGACTCTTTTTTTAAATATAAATTTAGAGTACCCAATTATTTTTTTTCCAATTAAGGGGCAATTTAGTGTGGCCAATCCACCTAACCAGCACACCTTTGGGCTGTGGGGGTGAAAGCCACGCAGACAAACTCCACATGGACAGTGACCCAGGGCCGGGATTCGAAACCGGGTCCTCCACTGTACCACCATGCTATCCTCCCAGCAGGACTCATAAGGTACAACAAACAGAAGAACCATTGAATCGCTACAGTGCAAAAGGAAGCTATTCAGCCAATGAGTCTGCACCAACCCTTCAAAAGAGCACTCTACCTAGGCCCAATCTCCTGCCCTATCCTCCTAACCCCACCCAACCTTTGTGCACAAGGACAATTTACCATGGCTAATCCATCTAATTTACATATCTTTGGACTGTGGGAGGAACCCGGAACACCCAGGGGAAACCCATGCAGACACTGGGAGACTGTGTAAACTCCACGCAGACAGTTACTCGACCTCGGAGTCGAACCCGGGACGCTGGCATTGTGAGGCAGCAATGCTAACCACTGAGCCACCGTGCCGCCCTCAAGATTATTCCTTTCTTGCCAGCTTTTTTTTTTCTCTCTTGACTACCCTAGGAACATTGATATCAATTGCAACAGTGCACTTCCGCCTTGTCTGTTATCTCAACATAGACCTGGGGTAAGTCAGAAACACACTAATTCTGCCTGTTTCAGTGCCACAATTTGGAGTGAGTTTATTCAGTGAGCTACTTGGGAAACTGCCCTTCATATCTATTCAGCAATGAATGGCTATAAATGAATGGGGAATTTAAAAATCCTGCCTTAAATTTCCTCAGATATTCCTGGCTGAATTCAAATGGCAGGAGACCTTCTGTTTTTGGATTTCCACAACCCCATTCCCCAATATTATGAGGGGCCAGTGTAGTAAGTGAATTGGGATGCATCAACTTGCAGCTGATACAAGTGGGCTCCACCGTGAGACAAGGAATAAAACTGAGCCCAAGAAGAAAGGATAAGGTGTTTTTCTTGTCGGAATAATAACTGGATTGACTTCCTTGCAAAGGAGATGAAAGAAGGCATTATGGCATCTTAAGATTGGGCTGGAGATGGCGGTGTTTGGTGGGAATTGGAAGCATCCTGGGCACAATCCTTTGTGAGGAAGCATAGTTAATTGCCGCTGCATTGACAGATGCATACAGGGGACCTGTTCCCTATGGAGGAGTCATTTGCTAACCTAGTTTCACTTTGTGTCCTCTTGTCTCCCACAAACTCTTCTGTAAAATCAGTGCCAGATAATCAGAGCCCCTGACCGGAGACCCAAAAGGTATTTCTGGACCATTCTGGACCATAATGCTGACATTCCTTTTAGTAGAGCCTTTGCCACTAAATCTTGCCACTTTACAGCTGATTTGGATCATTAGATTATTCTGAATGTCTTGGATGGATGAAAGCAATATGGAGAATTCAAATGGCTTGTTAGACTGACTACTCCCATTACTGACCCCCAGAGATTGATTGATTGATTGATTGATGTTTATTGTCACATGTACAAAAGTACAATGAAAGGTATTTTTCTACGACCAAGGGAACATACACATTACGTACATGATGGACCAAAGAATAATCGACAGAGTACATTGACAAATGGTACATCAACAAATAGTGATTGTGCGTTTGCCTCCCTGATCGTCTACCATACAATCCTGTTCAGCTGGTGGTCAGCAGCACCACCCAAAGCTGCAGACTGGCTGTCCGACCTCTCAGAATCTCTCCAAATGGAGAAAATCAAATTCGCCATCCGAGGGTCAGACGACGGCTTCCACAGAATGTGGGAGCCATTTACCCAATTGTTCCGGGACTGTTTGTGGCCAATGAACATGCAGAGGAATAGCCAGGTAGCCAAGAATCGGGGGAAAGTAGCCGAGGCGGGAGAGGGAGGGATAGACCCGGGGGGGGGGGGGGGGGGGGGGGGGAAGCTAAACCTAAGAGAAAAGAAAGGCGAACCACAGGAGAGGGGGAGGGAGGGGGCAGAAGGGGGGAGAGGGGGTGGAAGAGGGAGGAGATGGGGAACAATAGAGGGGAACCAGTGAGGTGGGGGAGGCAAGGGAATGACAGTCGGAAGAGGGGCACGAGAAACAATAACAAACTTGGCATCTACAGGAGCAGAGAACAAGGAAAATCTGGGCGAAAGACGGGACGAACGGCTGAAGCGGAGGTGATCGCGAGGCAGCGAAAACCGTCCGGGAGAAGCAAGTGACAACACCAACACCAGATCCATTTGTGTATTGTTTTCCGTAATAGTTTCCCTGGTGCCCAAATGTATATGTACCCACACACCCCCCCCCGTTCCACCCCACCCCACAAACAGATGCCTCTTTATGTGCTAAAAATAATATTGCCAATTGTACAGAGCTGCAGTTGTTGAGCTAGCACATAATACCCTACCAGTTATTTTCTTCTAACTCTTTTTTTGTTGTTATTTGTTTTGTTTTTGTGTGTGTTCCCTTCTCTTCTATGTATATATATATGTATTCTGTATTGTGTACATCATGGTAAATATACTTTGTTCAAAAACCCAATAAAAAACATTTATTTTAAAAAAAATAGTGATTGGTTACAGTGCGGAACAAGGGCCTGGGTGGGAGGAGTCTCTGATAATGCTGTCTGCCTTCCTGAGACAGCGGGAGGTATAGACAGAATCAATGTGAGAGTGGCAAGCTTGTGTGATGTGTTAGGCTGAGTTCACCACAGTCTGCAGTTTCTTGCGATCTTGGGCCAAGCAGTTGCTATACCAGGCTGTAATACAACCGGAAAGGATGCTCTTTGTGGCACATCTGTAGATGTTTGTGAGAGTCAATGCAGACATGCCAAATTTCTTTAGCTTCAGTAGGAAGTAGAGACGTTGTTGGACTTTCTTAACTGTTGCATCAACCTGAGTGGACCAGGACAGACTGTTGGTAATGGTGACCCCAGGAACTTAAAGCTATCAATATCTACACTTCCGAGCCATTGACATAGACGGTCGGGTGGGGGGGGGGGGGGTCGCACTACGCTTCTTGAAGTCGATGATCAGTTTCTTGGGATTTCCAACATTTAGTGAGAGGTTGTTTTTGGTACACCATGCAACCAAGTGATCTATCTCCTTTCTGTAGTCTGATTCATCGTTGTTTGTGGTATGACCCACCACAGTCATACGATCTGCAAACTAATAGATTAAATTGGAGTTGAATCTTGCTACACAGTCGTGTGTGTGTGTGTAGGGAGTACAGTAGAGGGCTGAGCACACACCCTTGCGGGGCCCCGGTGTTGAGGACTATTGTGGGGGAGGTGCTGTTACTATCCTGACAGATTGCGGTCTGTTAGTGAGGAAGTCAAGGATCCAGCTGCACAGGGAGGGGTCAAGTCCAAGTTTGCAGAGTTTGGTTATTCGTCTTGTCGGAATCATGGATGTTGAAGGCGGAGCTGTAGTCTATGAACAGCAGTCTAACGTAGGAGTCTTTGTTGTTGAGATGTTCAAGTGTTGATTGTAGGACCAGACAGATAGCATCTGCTGTGGATCGGTTGCCGCGGTAGGCGAACTGCAATGGATCGAGACTGTCTGGGAGGCACAGAGACGTACTGCATAATTTCAGGAGCTGCTCCCACCATTGTGTATTTTAGTCCTCTGTGGGATTGCTGAAACATAGTTGTTGACTGATGAATATTATTTACGATGTGGAATATTTGGGTATTAGCCAACTCAGAAGACAACTTCGGGCGACCCCTTTTTTGCAGTGCACATTTAGCAACATCAGCACCAACTCCTCACCCCCCAACGCCCAACACCCCCACCCCCAACAATTTATTGCTTTTATAAGAGCATTATGGAGAAAGCAACCAGACCCACAGGCTGAGTTATTATTTTCATCATGTTAACTTGTAAGCAGCAAGATATTTGTGCTGACCATAATTTCATACTTGTTGACTCTAAATTGGATTACCTTTATCATCACGCAGACAATGTACTTTCAACATTGTAACATTACTCACCTCCATCTCTGCCTGAGCCTTCATTATAAATCAAACCCACATCTTTGCCTTTGTCAGCCCAAACTATGACTTTTCTGCCTTCCTGGCCAGCCTCCCATCTTTACCCTTTTGACACTGCTATGGAGGTGCGCTTTGTTTTTTAAAGCCACGGTCCACTGCCAGTGCTTCCACAATGATTTGCTGCTGTTGTCTTTTGGTGACTTCTTGTTCAGTTCTCTGGTGAGACAGCTAAGTGTAACACTGAAGGCAATCATTTAGCTTCTCGTGGCAGAATGGAAAATCTCCTGTAAGTTGGAATCACAGATTTAAAGCGTGAATCTGTTCAGCTCGAGGCCTGAAGCGGAAGTGAGAGTCAGGTGAACCTGGTCTTCTATGCTCGGAAGCTCCCTGAAGATAGCCACGAATGTGTCACTTTTTCTGTGCTGGATTATAGGTTTCTGCAAACCATTACAAAGCTGCATAGATTCAAAGCTACACTTGTGCATTGTGCCCACCATTGCAAGCTGTGAGCTGCTCGAGTGCTTCTTTTTGTTTAAAGATGTCTGTGGGATCAGGAGACCGTGAGTGCACCCACAAGCCGTACAAAAATTTTACAGCTTGCTGCTGGGCTACTCTCACCATTCCCCCCCCCACCCCTCCTCCCGGCATCCATACCCTCATGAGCTCTCCCTAGCTGCTTTAAATGAGCCTGACCTGCTTTTTGGTCCCTTGCAACAGCCAGATGATTTTCCAATCCAGGAAAGTGGCCATTTAGTGCCCGCAGCTTACTGAAAAGAAATGTTCAGTTTGGCTCTCCCAACTGTTGTGTTGGATAGATACATAGGCTCACTACAAATATCATGCCCATTTGATGTCCGAGTAGACATCAAATCTTCCTCCATCATCCCACATAAACTGAAGAGGAATATGTGTTCCCATGATGTATGCAGACAATGTTTTATGCACTTTGGGAAATAATGCAAATTTGCTTTTATGCCAATGTCTGAGGAAGAATTGTTTCAAGTAAGCATTTGTCTTTATCGGACAGCAATGATAACAAGCTGTCTAATAGCCCACATCCTATTGGAGTAGAGCCAAGCAATTTATAAGGCTACCCCTGCCATGCCTGATTTACCTTGTGTGGTAGTCTGTGTAGAGGTATTACGGTACCTAATAATGCTGGAACACCATTGGTAGATAATGTATGCCTTCCATTGGGCGAGCCTGTATGGTAGCTCCGCCCTGCAAGGTGGGTTATAAGAGCCCGTGCCGCCCCAGCAGCTTCCTTTCTGTACCTGAGCTGTTGGGGGAAACATCTAGCTGATTAAAGCCTTCAGTTGTACTACAACCTCGCTTTAGTAGTCATTGATTGTGCATCACCTTGGTTCTGAGTGAAAGTTTCTTCCTATTTCAGAAATTGAAGGTCTTCTCTGTTTCACCTCCTCAAGTAACACAATAAATAGCATTGCCTGACTGAAGGCAGCAAAGGCACTTGGCCCTCAGCAAAACCCTATTATTTGTTTATGGCTCAGGCAGAAGAGTGAGCTGCACTCTGGCAAACGGCAGCAGCCCTTTTCGAGCTGCTAATCTCCCTATTGCTCAACTAGTCATTGGGAGCTAGTTCATGCGCACATGAAAACTATGCTGTTGGCCCTGAAATTATTTGAATGAACTCCCCTCAGCCTTGCATCTCAATGTGTTCACAGCCGAAACAACAGGATGCAATTGGTCACAGTCCTTTTCTGGAACTCACAATATGACACAAACTGTTTGCAAGTATTATGTACCTGATTTGCTGTCTTAGAATATAACCAGTCACTGAGAGTATCCTGCTTCTTGCATGTTGCACAATTTACAGAACTTATTTAACAGTTTAACTATATTTGCCTCTTCCAGTCATCTTTCAATGTTTTTTGTTTATTTCCATAATTAAATGTTTTAGTTGTAATTTTTTGTGTGAATGTGGCTATGTGAGGATTGGCAATTGTGGGGAATGTTTTTCCTTTTTGCACCTGATGACACCCTTAAAGGCTACATCAGTTTTCAAGGGGTGACAATGGTGACAACCCAGGTCCATTGGGCCCTGGGTTTCAGAAGAACAATTCTTGCTCTATTCACCTAAGATTTTCAATCTCTACACTGGACATCCTAATGGGCTTTCTGAGCCCCTTACCTAATTAGTGCCAATCCTTGTCAAATTATAGACAGTTTTGTACAGCAGGATTGTGTCCCCATGGAACTGGATTGAGACCTTTCAAACATATGTTGAAACATAAGCTGAACAAAAATCAAATATAATAGGTCATTATGTCTGCCTGTTGTAGAATTTGTGAGATCAACAGCATGTCTGGGCAATGTGCCCCTTGAAGGGTTTCTCTGATAAATGCTTCTGTGTAATTTACCAATGTATTGTATAGAAATGCTGTCTGCAGCAAGCATGTGCAATTTTTAAAGTGATACATTATTGTGTCATATCAGTGGAGCATGTAATGACATTCTAAAGGTACATTCACATTCATGTTGACACAAGTGTTATCTTTCCTGTATTTGACCCAAGAAATGTGATTAATTTGTCATGGTTTAAATTTGTATTAAATCTACTTTTTAGCAACCGCCTTTCAAGTATTGAACAAATATTTTGGTTCAGAACTCTGCAATGATAAGCTCGAGAGCAAACATTTGCTTTATTGTGTTGCCGATCTCACTGTTGGTAATTTCTGGTTTTCCAATTGGAATACGTAGCAGTTGAAATGGTGGCAAGTCAGCAATATCCAAACGCTGTACAGTATGTCTTCACACCCAAGATTTTAGAGCCAGACAGAGAAAGGAGCAACATTAATTTTAATGCTTTTCACAATTCCATAAAATAAAAGAACTAAGTAAGTCATCCAAGTTGCTTTTTTTCTCTTTTAAATATCTTTACACATTTTACTTGAGTTAACTGACATCAATAGAGTTGGGTTTTTTTCTGATGACATAATCAATTCTCATTGCTTACTCTCACATTTAACAAACCATGTTACTTTCATTGAAACCATTTATAATCAGGACGGCAGAAAAGGACACCAGTCTGCTGAAATAACGGCAGCTCATTAGTTGCAAGTACCTATAAAATCTGAAACTGATTGGGATAATTAATGGCTGGAGGATTAGAAAAATTACCTTAGCAAAATGTTATTTTATGGCTTGATATTACACTGTAAAATCCACCTGGAGATTTTATCAGCTCGAAATTAATTTACAAAATGTTACTGAAGAATTGTTTGAATACTGATTTTATTATATTTTGTTTCAATTTGCCTGTATTGGTTTGTTTTGATTGAAGATTGAAATTTAAATAATTACAATGTGGGTCTAACTGGCTTAATTTGGATAGAATTGCCAATTTTTATTTTGAGCAAGGTTGGGTTAAATGTTTTGACACTTAGGCCCGATTCAGTGGACAGAAGTTAAAGTCGGCTGTTGGGATTGTTTAGCAGGGTGTTCCTCGGCAGCTGTAGCGCCAAGAAACACCTATTGCCACTTAGCCAGTTTTTTGGAATCGGGGGAGTTTCTCTCCGCCAAGGCAGCACTTAGAGTGATTTCCTGCTGGCGAGCTTCAGCCTTTTCAGGACCCGCATTATAGACCCTCCACCCCCGCCCCCCCACACTTCCAACTTTGAGCAGGCCCCCAGGAACCCCCATTCACTCCCCCTCTAAGTGGCAAGTTTCCCCACTCCCTCCCCCAGGCCTTTCCCCTGGCAGTGACAAACTGACACCTGGGCGCCCTGATTGTCAACCTGGCAATTCCCTGCCACCTGGGCACCTTGTCAGGGTGGCATTGCCAGGGTGCCCAGGTGATGTTGGTAGTGCCAAGGTGCTCAGGTGCCAGGGGAGTGTCAGGGGCACCATCCTGCCCCTCTCCAATCACCCGGTGGTCTCCAATGGCCTGGGAGATCCCCCAGGTCCTGTTCCAGGTGCAATGGGGTTGGTGAATCGTGCCCTCTCAAAAACATTTTTAGACAAACACATTTAATTAATATAGGGCTTCATTCCCAATATGCTTGTCAGAACGCATATCTTTTGTGGAAGGAATTATGTCTTAAAACACATACCATATTCAAATATAATGAATGTTTAAGCGCATTATTATCTCAAAAAGCCTTTGAGATTAAGAGGGATGTCGGACCATGGTAAATGATGGGATCAATGCTCTATCTCCTTAACAGAATTTAAGAATTCAGAAAGCAACAGAGGGATGTCAGTAAGAAATTGTAAACATTATATTTTAAAATGCTCCAGGGGTAGAGCAATTTACTGTTATCTGTTGGAATGACAACTCCACAGATTCAGTTGTTCCTTATCTGGGCCAGAGACATTGGGGTGGATTCCCCATTGCCCGACGTCGGTATTGGGATTCCCGATGGGGAGGAGAATGGAGTGTCAACCGAAAAATGGGTTTGGCATCGGGTGCCAAACTGTTGTGATACTCCGATCCCTTGCCAGCTACCTCAGCTTGCTACCTGCCCCACGCCAGCAGGAGGATACAAATCACCGATATGATTAATGGGCTGGAAGTAAGATTCAATGCTAGCTGGTGACATGTATTTCTGTGAGAAATTGAATGGGAGTTTTGTATTCAAAGACTGTCATGGGTTTTGAAGCCCTTTCAAATGTACTTGACTTTCCAGATAGCCTCTGACACTTGTAATAGCTGCTGCCTTAAATGCTTTGTCTCGGACAGCTGATGTTAGGGAAATATAAGTGAAAATGCAATGATCTTTCACTGTACTGCTTGGACCTTGGGACCTTCTGAAAATGATGGCCTGATACCAGGATTTCAATGGAATCTGGCGAGCTCTCCACCATTCATATATTTGCATGGTTAAGGAGAGGGACTGGCACCAGGGCCCCACTTCCAGTGCTAGGGAGACCAGTCCCGTATATCTGCTGGGGGGAGTGCTTTGTCTCCAGAACGGAGAACCCAGGCCATTGAATGGTATTGCGGAAGATTAAAAAAACAGGTGCTTAGATAGTTGGGCAGCAGTCCTAACTTCCTGTGGGAGTTTAATTGATAATTAACGCACAAGTGCAATTTCTTGAAACTCGCAGAGAAACTAAGAAGCAGTTGTGTATTTCACAAGACTGCCAACAGAGCAAGTAATCCAGCAACTGTGGCAATTTGCATTTCATGAGCTATCCCTCCCTTGTTACAAATTGCTGGGTGCTTTGCACATTAATAATCATGGGCGTGTAGTTTTGACAACAAAACCTGGACCAATTATCTTTTGAATTAACTGGAAACCATTTAAAAAAAAACTCTTTTTATGTTTATTTTTAAATGGATGAACACCAAAATTGTACTTGGCTAATGAGCTGGGATTGGATAGTAATGGTGAACTGGCGGCTTTCATGGTCATTACCCCTGAAACTGGCCACAACGTCAGGATATTGGCATGCATAGATTAGTGCGGAAATCCTGAAGGTAGAGTCTGGTGCTGAGGGCTGTGACAAAGGCTCAGTTGTCGACCCCAAACCCCTCCATTTCCATGGCCCCAAAGCTTGAAATTACTGAAATTAGTGAGAATGTCAATGTTCCTGCCACCACATCAGTATTTGAAACCACTTAATGGGTGACATGGTGGCATAGTGGTTAGTACTGCTGCCTCACAATGCTAGGGAACCAGGATCAATTCTGGCCTTGAGTGACCATGTGAAGTTTTCAAGATCTTCCCGTGTCTGCATGGGTTCCTCCGGGTCCTCCAATATGCAGGTTAGGTGGATTAGCCATGCTAAACTGCCGCTTAGTTTCCAAAGGGCTGGGGAGTGGGCCTCGGTTGGGGTTCTCTTTCAGATGGTTGCTGCAGACTTGATGGGCCGAATGGCCTCCTTTTGCACCATAGGGGTTCTATGATTCTATAAACTGTTAATTACACCTTGTCCAATTAGACGTAACTGGGTTTTTAACAGTGGTGATTAATAAAATTTGGTGAACAACATAACTTGCCCTGAAAGAATAATTTTATAATAATCAAGTGATCTTAAATGATTAATTAGTAGATATTTAAGCTCAACTTTTTTCAAGCAAAAACATCTTTCTGTATATTTTAGTTTTTACTTTCACTGCATGGGTCCCAATCTTTAATTTACTCTATGTAAGAAACATAAAGGTGATTTTATTTTGGTGCTTTTCATTTCCTTGCGTAATGGAGGTGCGGGTGGCGAGGGACTGTGTCTGTAAAAGGAAAAAAAAAACTTTAATCTGCATGAGATTGGTTGCTTCAATAGGTAAATGACATCACTCAAGCTTAATGCTAGGAATTCCCCTGTACAGACAGCAACAGGCAGGCGCAGTAACACAGCACAATGATAGAGGTGGTATTACCACCGTAGAAATCATTAGATTTCACAGTGACATTTAGTCTCATGGTCAGTGGCAAGCAGCCTTGCTTCGCGGCTAACCGGAAATTCCAGCTCAATTTATTTAAAGCATTGTGATCTCTGAGCAATAAAATGTTGGATGAACAAGGATCGCCCACTACCAGTCTGAATGATAGCAGCAATTTAAATTCAGCAAAGGAGCAAATGCTACTGATTTTAAAGGAGCTAGGGATATGTTAATCAACTCTTCAGTGTTTTTGGTGAGGGGAACAGCATTGGTCCCCTGAAATTAAGGTATAACTTGGTTAAAGTGCCGTAAGTTTACAGGAAATTCTGGCCGCTGATTTTTTTTCACCAAATGAAAGGGCAAGCTTTATTAAGCACTTCTGTTCACAGAAGACAGCTTTATTTCTTCAGCACCTGCAAAAAGATGCCTGGAGGAAAAAAAGGCTTGCGTTGATAGAATGCTTTTCATAACCACCAGAGCTGTCAAATAATTTCCCAGCCAAAGACATTCCATTGAATTGTAGTCACTGTTATAATGGAGGAAACACAACTTGGGCACACACTGATGTTATCAGCTCCATGGTGCAGAGACTGATACCAGAACAAAGAGGTAGTATCTTGAGTATTGCTGAAAAAAAAGACATATCAAAACGTTTTGTCTTTTTTTGTCTTTACAAGAGTATGAAAGGTGAAAACAGCAAATGATATTTTATGAGAAGAAATTAAATGAAAATCGCTTATTGTCACAAGTAGGCTTCAAATGAAGTTACTGTGAAAAGCCCCTAGTCGCCAGGAATGCTGATTGGTTCACAACTGGGCTCTGATTGGTAGATGGTGATGGTGACTGGTAGATAACTGCCAAGCATTGTTTGAAATTCAAATGAGGCAGCTTGTCCCTGATTGAATAAAAAACAAAGAAAAGTCCAGCACAGGCCCTTCGGCCCTCCAAGCCCATGCTGACCATGCTGCCCGTCTAAACTAAAATCTTCCACACTTCCTGGGTCCTTATCCCTCTATTCCCATCCTATTCATGTTGTCAAGATGCCCCTTAAATGTCACTATCGTCCCTGCTTCCACCACCTCCTCCGGCAGTGAGTTCTAGGCACCCACTACCCTCTGTGTTTAAAAAAAACTTGCCTCGTACATCTCCTCTAAACCTTGCCCCTCGCACCTTAAACTTACACCCCTAGTAATTGACCCCTCTACCCTGGGGAAAAGCCTCTGACTATCCACTCTGTCTATGCCCCTCAGAATTTTGTAGACCTCTATCAGGTCGCCCCTCAACCTTCGTCGTTCCAGTGAGAACAAACCGAGCTTATTCAATCGCTCATCATAGCTAATGCCCTCCATACCAGGCAATATCCTGGTAAATCTCTTCTGCACCCTCTCTAAAGCCTCCACATCCTTCTGGTAGTGTGACGACCAGAATTGAACACTATACTCCAAGTGTGGCCTAACTAAGGTTCTATACAGCTGCAACATGACTTGCCAATTCTTATACTCAAAGTATTAAGTACTCGAGGCATCGCCCTGGGAAATGCATCAGCGAATGGCTGTCATTTATTCTGTTTAAAAGGCGCAATGTGTGTATGTGTTCTTTCTGTCTGCAAAGAACAGGACCCCGTATTTTAATATATGTAGCTTCCAGTACACATAACTGTGCCACTCTGTCAGCTTGACTGACCATCTTAAATTGATTGTCAGCATAATTCTGAGCACACTGAGGATTATTCAGCAAATGTTGTCCAATCGTGCGATCACATCTATTGTCAGACACTGTTTCGGGTTTTGGAAGCACAGGCAGTTTGGGTATGGCCAATACTTTGCCTGTTGCAAGCAGTCAAAGGAACATGCTGTATGATGTGAACTGCCAATCATTGGGATGTACTGCTTATATATCTGGCATCACACTGGAGCTGAAATTCATACACCACGTTACTCACTTGTGTGATGAACAGAATGTCTTTTTGGCTAGAAGGCAGCATCATGTTAGTGGCAAATAACACTTGTGTTGCTACTGCAAAGCAGCAGTGTGAAACAGCTAGCTTCACCTGTTGCTCAATTTTTTGAGGTACCCTCCCCTTCCAGGATAACCTGAGGTAGACAGTGCCATAAGTTATGGCCTTCGGCCCGTTCATTAGTTTGTGTGATATATAACAACAAATGTAAACAATGTAAACAGTTATCTGTCAGTCACCATCAAAGGTCTCTTTTCTCAGAAGTACTCAAGTTAGTACTACCAAACCACTATTAGGTAATATCTGTGCTAATGTGTTTCATTGTAACAAAGCTACCACGGATGCGTTAGTTTTGTGTCACATACTTTTAAATGGGCCCGATGTTCTAATCTGCTGTGCAATGCAGAGCCTTTTTATTTCTACTTGGTTTTCCTCTTTGTAATGAAAATGAAATGAAAATCGCTTATTGTCACGAGTAGGCTTCAATGAAGTTACTGTGAAAAGCCCCTAGTCGCCACATTCCGGTGCCTGTCCGGGGAGGCTGGTACAGGAATCGAACCGTGCTGCTGGCCTGCTTGGTCTGCTTTAAAAGCCAGCGATTTAACCCAATGAGCTAAATCAGCCCCTTATGCCCCTAATGGCTCACTTACAAGTGTGACCAGATAATAATAGCCACAGTTCTAACTGGCAGTGGTGTTAGAGAACAAATGGCAATTCCTCGGATGTCAGGTGCATGAGACCGGTAATGTTTTCACTGTTGGTTGTCACCTGCCCCAAATAAATGAGAAGCAGCATTTTGCCAGAAAGCAGAAATGGCGATCATTAGGCAGAGGAACAATCGCTGACACCAAGGTTCGTTCCATGGAGCTCCAGAGGTCCTGGCAAGAGTCTTTTCTGGTCCTGCAAGCTACCTGCACAGATAAACAGACATCAATATAGTTAAAATTACCCCTAATCTATGATAACCAAAGGCCTCCAAGTAACTTGTTTGAAACTCTTATGACCGAGTGATAGAATTATTTAACACTCTGGTAAAACGATGAAATAAGTATACAAAATTAACTTTTAGTCACACAGTGGCATATTTTAATGTCAGAATGATATTGGTGAGATTGGAATTCACCAATTTTAAAATAATGAATGTGGGAACATTGAGCAAAATTGTATGATGTGGTATCACTCGTTATATGTTGTTTAATTTGTTCCAGGATATTAATGCCTTAATTACTGCAGCATTACTTTAAAAGAGACATGGGGCTGGATTCTCCGCAGCCCTGTGCCGAAATCGCGTTCGGCGCGGGGACAGAGAATCGATGTTCCCAACCAAACCAGGCTTGGCATCATTGCCGGAGAATCGCTCGTCCTCAAAATACACCACGCGGCTGGGGGGCCATTGCCAGAGGCCCTCCCGGCGATACTCTGATCCCGACTGGCCAAATTCCCAACCACGTGGAACTAATATGGCATGGCCGGTCAGGACTCTCGCGTGGCGGCTGCGGACTCAGTCTGCAGCCGCTCTGGTGGGGGGCGGGGGGATCAAGCACTAGCGGGTGCGGAGGGGGGGGTTTCTTATCGGCGGCCGGGGCAGCGATTGGATTGTTCCGATGCAGCAGCGCGTGTCCAATCGGGGGGACCTACATTGTCCGTGTTGGTCCGAGTCCGCCATCGCGCTTGGCGCAGCCGTTGGTGGCCGCCGCCTTGCACATGCGCAAACTGGGAACTGGAAGTGCAGGGGCCCGTATCCGCAGCCAAAGCTGTGTGAAGCTCCCGGGGTACCTGCCAGCCCGGGTCCCTGCTAGCCCCCTGCAGGTAAGTGAATCAACCTTTATTTTTTGCAGGAAACTGGGGCGTGAAGCACCAGCGTTTTTATGCCAATGTGGGGACATAGCCCCATTTTTGGAGAATCCAGCCCATAATTAGAAAGAGTTGAGATCGTTGAAAAAATTCCTTTTGTATTTCTATCTCTCCTATTTTTGGAATAGGTATTTTTAAACAAGGTCCAGTGAGAATAAATGCCAAGGAACAACAAATGATAATGGGTTATTTGGCATTCAAGTCAGTTTGTTTCATTCTGACTTTAGCTGTTCCGATGGCATGGACTTGCCACCTACCTGCTGACCCTATGCCACTTGTTAAACCTTAAATTTTCTTTCCCTCCAGGACCCATTGCACAATTGCAGCAGTGTGTACCATTTGCAAGGTGCACTGCAGCTCCTTGCTAAGAATGGAAATCTTGTGGCTCAATGGGTAGCATCCCTGCCTCTGAACCAGAAGCTCTGGGTTTGAGGCCCACCCAAGGACCTGATGACTAAAGAAGGCGTGTTCATGACGTGGCCAAAAGGTTGAATATCAACCTGCTATACCTTTTCCATTGGCAGATGGTAAGAGTAGGAGCGACCCTTGTCAGCCATGCTGGATCCAGAGTGGCACCTCTCAAGCTATTTGCCTCTTACAACATGCTAGCGACGTGTTCCAGGATAAGCTAGCTGTGGAATCAGATGAAAGTCTGCCTTGGATAAGTGTGGGAAGAGAAGCAACAAGAACTCAGTGAGTCTTTCAACAGCACCTTCCAAACCCATCGAGAATCACAAGGTCAGTAGATGTACAGGAACACTGCCACCTGCTTTCATTCACTACTCTTGGTTCCTTCACTGTGGCTGGGTCAAGATCCTCAAACTCCTTTCCAAAGAGCAATTTGGGTGCTGCTGCACCATATGGAGGTTCAAGAAGTCAGCTCACCACCACCTTCTTGAGGGCAATTAGAAATGGGTAATACAGGGCAGCACGGCGGCGCAGTGGGTTAGCCCTGCAGCCTCACATTGCTGAGGTCCCAGGTTTGAATCCCGGCTTTGGGCTACTGTCTGTGTGGAGTTTGTACATTCTCCCCGTGTTTGTGTGGGTTACGCCCCCACAACCCAAAGATGTGCAGGGTAGGTGGATTGGCCACACTAAATTGCCCCTTAATTGGAAGAAATGAATTGGGTACTCATTTTTTTTTAAAAAAGAGATGGGTAATGCATGCTGGCTTAGTCAGTGACTTCCACATTCCGTGAACGGAAAAAAAACACAAAGGGAAAGTCAGGTCTAAATACATAAGGATTCCCAAAAGCAATCATACCATAATTTCACAGTTCAACCCCTGCCTGTACAGAAAATCATGTTCCATTTTGTATTTCATCATTTTTGATTATGTTTCATGTTCATGCATAATGACAACTCCTAAGGAGCTGAATTGAAGGTTAGCTGAGTCCGAATCTGTAAAGAAACTAAATTGTACTTTGATTTGAAGTTGCAGTTTTTATAGCATTCTACTCAATTAAATTTTTACTTCGATAAATTGTCAGGCTCCATTTTTCTTCCGAAGTGAGTTCAGCTGATGTCATTGTTTTGACTGCAAAATAACAGTTAATTTAAAAGACTTTAATATTAAACCCTCTGCCATGGGCCACATGGGGGCTGGACTGCATTGAGAGAGCACTAAAAAGATTAAAGCATAGAACACATCCCTCATCTGAATTAATTCATTGACAATTGTATGGCTGGAGCTCTTCAATAACATATTTAAATCAGGCTTCCACAGGTAATTGGCAGGCTGATTTTAAGTTTACCAGTTGACAGCTTTGGAAACCTAGTAATAAAATGGGGGGGGGGGGGGGGGAGTTCCTGGAAGGTAACTGCTTCTTAAAGTATTCCTTATGGAGCAGAGGAGTCGGAGAGCTCACATTGATGTTTCAAGGAAACAGCCACCTCCACTTCTGCCGAAGTAGCCTCGATCTATTTTCCCTTTCCTTGCCACACTCAGCAACTCTCCCCATCCAGAATCCATAAATATAGCTCCTCCCTCACGTTTGGCACTCTCTTCCTCTTCCCACCTTCTCCAACCCCATACTGTGACAGCCCTCTACCGATGGCAAGGAACTATCACAGGGTTCCAGGCTCCACCTTCTTGTTCCTTTTTTCACAACTGTCAGCCAATCAACTTTTTAATTTGGCAGATCCTTATGCAGGAGAAGGAAGAAAAAAGTTGAAATTGCGTTTCTGCAATTAAATTTTGACCAAATCTCCATCTCCCTATCCTTGTCAGCTTTTCCTCATATCCCCCACAATCTCCCTGTAGTTCAAGGCCCAGTCTCTCTTTTAGTCTTAAGCAATCCGCAACTTAAGAAAATGTGAACCCTTTTGGAATGGTCATTATTTTAAAATATTTTCAGTCATATATTGTGATAATGAAACTGCATTTGGTATTACCGTCGCTTGTCAATCTACTCCAATGATGGGACCAATTTAATTGCTGCAATATTGTGAGCTTAACGATCATAATTATTTAAACCCATAATAAGCAGTCTTACCTTGTCTTTCTGGCGGTCTTTTCCAGCCTCTCCCCTTTGTTAATTTACTTTTATTTTCTAACTTTTCTGCCTTACACTAACTATTTCTACTTTAATAATATTTTCTAAATGTTTCAATACCTTAATTGCTGCCATGACGTTTAAGTGATCCATTGTTCAGTTTGGAGATGGAACCTTTCTCCAACCATATGTCATCGGCAGAATTCAGGTGTTCCTTTTGATAGTAATAGTAATAATAATCTTTATTGTCACAAGTAGGCTTACATTAACACTGCAATGAAGTTACTGTGAAAAGACCCTGTTTGCCACATTCCGGCGCCTGTTTGGGTTCACAGAGGGAGAATTCAGAATGTCAAATTCACCTAACAGCATGTCTATCGGGACTTGTGGGAGGAAACCGGAGCACCCGAAAGAAACCCATGTGGCATTATTGAAGCTTGCAGCCTGTGCCAGCGGGTCCATGCAAAACCGTAACTTTCATGGCTTTTAATATTATTAGTGGGTTGAAGGGCACTTTTGGACACTACGGCAACTTAGCAAGGCCAATCCATCTAACCTGCACATCTTTGGACTGGGAGGAAAGCGGAACACCCGGAGGAATCCCATGCACACACTGTGAGAATGTGCAGTCTCCTCACAGACTGTGACTCAAGCCAGACCCTGGAGGTGTGAAGCAATTGTGCTAACCACTATGCTACCGTGCTGCGCCTATTTGCATGGTACTCCATCGTGGAATGAATTGCGCCCCCAATGGAAAGATGAATCACATACTATTCAGTCCCAGCGGGAACACTTATTACGCGATTTAGCAACTGTTTTGAGCCTGGTGCAGATCCAGAAGCGACGGGTGAACTCTGGGGGAGGCCAAAATCGGGCTTTGCCCCGGGCTCTGAGCCGATCGCAGGTCACCTGACTCGCGGAACCTGACCTGGCAGTTACTTGCCGTACCGAAAAGGCCTCAACAAGGCGCTGATTAGTACTTGTCTCCGCTGTCATGATGTCCAGTCGGTTGGGGGGGGGGGGGGGGGGGGGGGGGGTCGTTGATGCCATTGGAGCCCTCTGGTGGTCGGGGACAAGGCAGGACAGTACCCTGGCATTCCCCCGAGCACTCTGGCCGTGCCAACAGAGCACTCTGGCAGTACCAACTTGACCCTGCCAGTTTGTCTGGTTGGCACTATTGGGGTGTCTGGGGAACTTCCCAGGTCTTAAGCTGGCAGTGTCAGGGTGCCCTGGTACCAGGTTGGCACTGCCAAAGATCAGGGCCTGTGAGAGACCACACCCATGAAAGGGGAGTGAGTGGGCGCATGAAGTGTGGGGGTGTGAAAGGGAGGCGGTATGAAGGAGCCTCAAAGGTTGGGGGAGGTGAAAGGCGCTCCAAAAAAGGTGTGGACCTGAAAGCATGGGTGCGAGGTCCTCAAAAGCCGGGTATCCTCACTTGGGGGAGGTGGAAAATCATTTCTGCAGGGGGTGGTATTGTCCGTGCTTGGGGGAGATCCTCAAGCTCACTTTCAAAATGTTGGCCTAATATTTGAGGAGTCGGTCTTGCTGGTGAGTTCAGCTCCCCACTGCTGAAAACATTTAAGTGTGGGCTAGACGGGGGGGGGGGGATAAACTCACTACAGCCCCAAACAATGACTAAGCATGGGTGAATCCAGCTCCGGATCTCACCCAAAAAGCTGGTGGGAAATGTCCCACCAATAGCGCTTCAAAATATTTTGAGAGAATTGTACCTTTTGGGCTGGATTCCCCGCTGGCGGGATTCCCCGTTGTGCTGGCAGCGCACCCATGCCCGGGATAACCCGACACCGTGGGGCTGCGCACAATGGGAAACCCCATTGGCTGGCTGGCGGGACGGAGAAAATTCTATTTTCTCCACTGGGATAACTCCTACCTGTATGAACATGCCATTGTTTAAAAATCTTACAATTCTGTTGTGCAATATCAGCACACACATTTGACGTGAAATATGATTATTTGCTATTTTAAGAGGAGTTAACTTATTTAACATAAATTGACTATCACCGCTATGAAAATGGCAGACCGAGGAACTTAATATGAATGCATTAAGTGTTTCTAGAGCGATATCGCACAGCATAATTTCAAGCTAGCTGTGAGCACGAATGATTTTTATTTAGTAAGATGGAACTGAAGCAGGAATAGTTCTAAACTCATCAGGCTGAACTCATGCAAGGCACTGCAGGAAAGTGCTCGAGAACTCTTAAATTATAAAACCCTGTGAATCAGGCCACAAAAAGTTTCATTGAATCAATCGCCACGCCGTTCCTGTAGTTGCACGGTTGATACTGAGGAGCACAATGTTTTCAATACAAATAATATAATCTGCTCAGTGTGAACTAAAATTGAGCTCACTTTGATTTGAATCATCCATTTACTTTTTTCAGTCTTCATTCAACACCTGCCCATGGAGAATGAAACTGCTGCTATCTCCCCTAATAAATCATACTCTGCTTCAGTCCATGACAGCTAGAGATGCTGTCTGAAATAAATCACATTCACAGCTACAAGTTACGGAAGATGATGAAAGCCCAGTGGCCTGATTTTATTTGTGTCAGACTGGGCCTGTGGTAGGTGGAGAGAAAACCAACAAGAGGGAAAAATCTACTTGACCTCCTTTCACCAATCTGTGTGTCACAGATGCAGATATCCATAACAGTATTAGTTGGATGACCAGAACGCAGTCACCATGGAAACAAAACTGTATCTTCAAACTGGGATATACCTTGCATTGTGTTGTGTGGCACTACAACTGCAATGGGATAGATTTAGAACAGATATAACAGTTCAAAATTGGGCATTCATGAGGTGCTGTGGACCATCATTGACACCAGAATTGAATTCACCCACAATCCCTCACTCAGCCCTCAAATCCAAAAGAACAAATCCAATTCAGCCAATTACCACCCCATCAGTCTACCCTCAATTATCAGCAAATTGATGAAAGATGTAATTCACAGTGTTACCGAGTGGCACTTACTCAGCAGCCCAAAGATGCTCTCACTTTAGTTTTTGCCTGCCATTCTGATCCAGGCCTCTTTAAACAGCTTTGGTGCAAAGATGGACAGAACAGTTGAATTCCAGAAATGAAGTGATTGTGACTGTCTTTGACATCAAGGCAGCATTTAACTGAGTGTGGCATCAAGACCTAGTAACGCTGAAGTCAATGGGAATCACAAGACGAAAACTCCTGGTTGGAGTCAGACCTAGCACAGAGGGAGGGAGACAGTTATGGTGGTTGGAGACCAATTATCTCAGCCTTAGCATATCACTGCAGGAGTTCCTCAGGGTAGTGGTCTATGCCTAGATATTGTCAGCTGCTTTATCAATAACCTTCCCTTCATCAGAAGGTCAAAATTGGAAAGTTTTCTGATGATTTACAATGTTCAACAACATTCACAATGCCTCAGTCACTGTAGCAGTCTATGCCCACAGGCAGCAAGGCCTTGGTTGCATTCCAACTTGAACAAACTTAAAGTAAAAGCAGAATATGGTAGAAATACCCAGCCGGTCTGGTAGCCTTTTTGGAAAGAGAAACAGATTTGACATTTCAAGTCAAGACCTTTTCATCAGAATTGTTCCACTTTAAACTTTCACTCTCTTTACCAGCAGCACACAGTGGCAGCAGGGCGTACCATCTACAAGATGCAGTACAACATCCCACCAAACCTTCTTAGATAGCACCTTCCGAACCTGTGACCTCTACCACCTACAAGGGAAAGAACAGCAAACTTTGGCTCCAGATCACAAGCTGTGACTTCGAACTAATAGTATCTTGGCTGTCACAGTGTCACAATCCTGGAGCTCTCTTTCTAACATCATTCTGGGTGTATATACACCACGTAGACTGCAGCAGTTCAAGAGAAGCGGCTTGCTGCCACCTTCTCAAGGTGATTGGGGATGGGCAATAACTGCTGGCCTCGCCAACAATGCGCAGATCCCATGAAGATATAAAAAAAATCACTACTGTACCTATGTTCCAAATCATAAAGGCACTTATCACTACCAAAGAAAATAACTCAGTTTGAGTGCCAACATAAAAAACTGATTGTGTGTTAATGTAAACTGGGTATAATAGTACGAGTGCCAAAGTGTTTTTTTTGTCATTACCACAACATTAAAGGAATAGTTTGCTTGAAATTGTCAATTAAGTATTTCGTTTTTGAAAACAAAATTTGGCAAATTGAATTTTGGTAAGTGCTTTTATCCAAGTACAATATCTATCAGCGATCATTCTCAGTGGTATTCTTTAAGAGGCTCCAGTGATTAATAGCAAATGAACCAACCATCTGCTGTTACTGCAAGGTCTTCATCTGTCCCTGACCTAAGCATTTTATGTTGTTTGCTCTGAAGCTGGATAAATGTTGCAGAAAACACACAAAGCCTATTTAATGGAATTACATTTAATACCTGTGAAGCATCTCTTGAGGTCCTTGGCCAAAATATTCTGCCAGTTCTGATATTCAATTTAAGTGGGGGTGGGGGGGGGGGGGGGGGGGATGAGTGTGACTCCTGGAATAGTTGATGCATATTGCTCTTGTGAAATATTGTTATTTCTTTGGGTTTCACATTATTTTCTGATACTGTCGGATGAAATGGTATCTGTCTCATCAGTGTTGGTAAGATTTGGTTAGTGAATAGTGGTGACTGCTCTGAACATCATGCTGGAAATTTCCTAAAGAACGCTGAAAGAAAATAGCTTGAGATATTGGTCTCTAGGTGCATGTACAGCTGAGAGAAACCTTTACCCTATGCCATGATTCGATTTTTTTTTTGACATTTTAAGTGTTGAACTTCAGCAGGAAGCAAATGTCCAAAGTTTAAGAAGGCGTAAGCAGCAACCACTGACATAAAAAGGGAGCTGATGTGGGAATCAACCAATTATTCTGACTGATGGCTGTGATGAGTGGAGTATTCGGATGTTGCGGCCTAAATGACTGAATGTGAGACTGGTGAAACTACCGCCCACAGGATAATGTCAAGGCAGTCAGTCAAATGACTAGTAGTAGTCTTTACAGAGAAACCCTATGGCTTGGACTGAAAAAGCCAACTGCCTTAGTCCTACATGGTCATGTTCTACAATAAATAGTTACTGTTCAGACTCTTGTGAGTGGAATTTTCCATTCTGGGACTAAGTAGAAGATTTTCCTGCCATTGAGGCAAGTGGGAATTCACATTGAATCGACCGATGCTGGCCGAACTAGTTGCAGTCGGAGTTTGCCGATGTTTCACCTGGTGCGGCAGGCTGGGGGGTTGGGGGGGGTGGAGCGTGCGTCCTGCCATCATATCCGGGCATGGGGGTCCAGACATCAAGCTACCCACCATTGAAGGAGGAGATGATCGACCAATCCCATGGGCCTCCAGCTACCAGATTCAGTGACCTCTCAGGATGGGGGAAGAGGCTAAGCCAACAGACAAACCCAACATGGAGATAGTCTCAATGATGGTCAGTGCCCAGGGCCTCCACCAGAGGACTGCCCTGCAGCAGAGGAAATGCATAAATGACTTCATATCAGCTCTGCCAAGGTAAGCAAAATCCCAACTTCTCGCACTCACCTCACACAATGGTGTAGTGGACATAAGCCTCTGTTTTCACAGCTCTTGAGGGTCATAGATGTTTACAGCATGGAAACAGGCCCTTCGGCCCAGCTTGTCCATGCCGCCCAGTTTATATCACTACGCTAGTCCCACTTGCCTGTATTTGGCCCAAATCCCACTACACCCACCCTGCCCATGTAACTGTCTAACTGAAGGAAAAATTGTACCCGCGTCTACCACTGCCTTTGGCAGCTCATTCCAGATGCTCACCACCCTCTGTGTGAAAAAAATTCCCCTTTTGTATCTCTCACCACATACCTTAAACCTATGCCCTCCAGTTCTACCTTTGGGAAAATATGTTGACTATCTACATTATCTATGCTCCTCATTATTATATGGACCTCTATAAGTTCACCTCTAAGTCTCCTACGCTCCAGGGAAAAAAGTCCCAGCCTATCGAACGTCTCCTTATAACTCAGACCATCAAGTCCTGATAGTATCCTTGTAAATCTCTTCTGCACTCTTTCCAGTTTAACAATATCCTTCCTGTAATAGTGTGACCAGAACTGAACACAGTATTCCATGTGTGGTCTTCCCAATGTCTTGTACAACTTCTTTTATTTTCTTTAAAAAAAAAATTTAGAGTACCCAATTCATTTTTTCCAATTGAGGGGCAATTTTAGCGCGGCAAATCCACCTAACCTGCACTCTTTGGTTGTGGGGACGATACCCAAGCAAACATGGGGAGAATGTGCAAACTCCACACGGACAGTGATCCAGAACCGGGATCGAACCTGGGACCTCGGCGCTGTGAGGCTGCAGTGCTAACCACTGTGCCACCGTGCTTCCCGTCTTGTACAACTTCAACAAGACGTTCCAACTCCTGCATTCAATATTCTGACCAATAAAACCTAGCATGTTGAATGCCTTCTTCACCACCCTATCTACCTGTGACTCCACAATCAATCTCTTTGTTCTGTAACTCTCCCCAACTCCCGACCATTAACTGAATAGGTCCTGCCCTGATTTGATCTACCATCACCTCACATTTATCCAAATTAAACTCCATTCACCATTCTTCGGCCCACTGGCCCAAATGGTCATGATCCTGTTGCAATTTTATATACCCTTCTCCACTATCCACTATGCCACCAATCTTGGTGTTATCTGCAAACTTACTAACCATGCCTCCTACATTCTCATCCAAATCATTAATATATGTAACAAATAACAGTGGACCCAGTACTGATCCCTGAGGCACAGCGCTGGTCACAGGCCTCCAGTTTGAGAAACAACCCTCCACAACCACTTTCAGTCTCCAAGCCAATATTGTATCCAATTGGCTACCTCACCCTGAATTCTGTGAGATTTAACCTTTTGCAACAACCTACCATGCGATACCTTGTCAAAGGCCTTGCTGAAGTCCATGTTGACAACTTCAACTGCACTGCCCTCATCTACCTTCTTGGTTACCCCTTCAAAAAACTTAATCAAATTCCTGAGACATGTCTTTCCCCTTATAAGGCCGTGGTGACTCTCGCTAATTAGCCCTTGCCGTCGAAATGCCTGTAGATCCTGTCCCTCAGAATACCTTCCAACAATTTACCCACTACAGAACCGGTCTGTAGTTCCCAGACTTATCCTGACAGCCCTTCTGAAACAAGGGCACAACATTTGCTACCTTCCAATCTTCAGGCACCTCGCCTATGGCTGTCGACGATTCAAATATCTCAGCTAGGGGGCCGACAATTTCCTCCATAGCCTCCCACAACGTCCTGGGATACAGTTCATCAGGTCCCGTGGATTTATCTATCTTGTTGCGCTTTAATACCTCCAGCACCTCCTTCTCTGTAATATGTACACTCCTCAAGACATCACTTTTTATTTCCCCAATTTCCCTAACATTTGTGCCTTTCTCAACAGTAAATACTGACAAAAAATATTAATTTAGGATCTCTCCAGTCCCTTGTGGATTTTCACATAGATTACCTTGTTTATCCTTAAGAGGCCCTCCCCTCTCCCTGGTGACCCTTTTACCTTTATGTATCTGCAAAAGCTCTTTGGATTTTCCGTTGCCTTATCTGCCAAGACAATCTCATGTCCGCATTTTGCTCTCCTGACTTCTCTCTTAACTCTACTCCGACGAGCCCTATATTCTTCAAGGGATCCATTTGATCCCAGCTGCCTGTGCATGTCAAATGCCTCCTTCTTCCTTATGACCATGGCCTCAATATCCAGAGCTCCCTACTTTTCCCAGTCTTACCCTTCACTCTCAGAGGAATGTGCTCACCCTGAACCCTTTTGAAAGACTCCCACTTACCAGCTATCCCCTTGCCTGTAAACAGGCTCCCACAATCAACTTTTGAAAGTTCCCGCCTAATACCATCAAAATTGGCCTTCTCTCAATTTAGAATTTTAACTTTTGGGCCAGAACTATCATTCTCCATAGCTATCTTAAAACTAATGGAATTATGGTCACTCGTCCCGAAATGATCCCTCACGAACACTTCCGTCACCTGCCCTTCCTTATTCCCCAAGAGGAGGTCAAGTTTTGCCCCCTCTCTAGTCAGGCCATCCACATATTGAATGAGGAATTATACCTTATTTATAATGTTTATCAATACAGATATACATCCCTTAAAACTACCTTTATCTTCCTAAAGGTGCAATAATTGGTGATGAAGCATAACAATAGGGGCGATTCTCCCAAATGGAGCCCAATTGTTCGCGTTATCGTGAACGCCGTGGCGTTTCACGACGGGGCGAAACGGGCACGGGGATGACCAATTCTGGCCCCCACAGGGGCCAACACGGCACTGGAGCAGTTCACGCCACTCCAGCCTCCCTTCCCGGTGCCAAATAGGCACCGCGCCAACCCGCGCATGCGTAGTTGGGCCGCACCAACCTGCGCATGTGCGGGGGACTTGTTCCGTGTGCCAGCTCCAACTCAACATGGCGTCGGTGTTCAGCGATCGGCCGCACAGGAAAGTAGGCCCGGGGGGGGGGGGGGGGTGGGGGAGGCCGGCCTGCTGATCGGTGGGCCCCAATCGTGGGCCAGACTCCATTGGAGGGCCCCCCCGATGAAGGGGTGAACCGCGCCGGCGGGACTCTGTTCGTATCCGCGTGGCCGCTCAGCCCATCTGGGCCGGAAAATTGGCTGTCCGATTCCAGCGCCAACCGCGCCAGCGCAAATGGTGCCGATTCTCCGCACCTCAGAGAATCGCGCACAGGCATTGGGGCGTCAAAGTGCAGTTGTGGTGATTCTCCGGCCCGGTGCGGGGCTCGGAGAATCGCCCCCAATAGATCTGTATTAACTGAGCAGTTCTTACATGCTGTATGTCTGCCTGTGCTTCAGGAAACCTCTCTCGCTCCCAACATGTTACCCTTTTTGTACCCGCGTAATACCCACGTAACCACCTATTCTACAGTACATCCCAAACCTGAGACTTCCATAACCAAGAATTAATTAATTGATAATCTTTATTGTCACAAGTAAACTAACATTAACACTGCAACAAAGTTACTGTGAAAAGCACCTCGTCGCCACTCTCAGGCACCTGTTCAGGTACACTGAGGGAGATTTCAGACTGTCCAATTCACCCAACAAGCATGTCTTTCAGGACTTGTGTGAAGAAATCGGAACACCCAAAGGAAACCCATTCAGACATGGGGAGAACGTGCAGACTCTGCTCAAACAGCGACCCAAGCTGGGAATCGAACCTGGGATCCTAGTGCTGTGAAGCAACAATGCTAACCACTGTGCTATCGTGCCATCTAGTTAAGGCAGATCTGGTTAAGGTGGGGTGTCCAGGTTTGGTGGTCACTGGACAGACACATGTCCACAGCCGGAGGAGGCAGTGTCACCCAAGTTCACTAGACCTTGGTCAATGCTGATGAAGTGGCATCTATAAAGCTCCAGTCCAATGACTGGCCACTGTAATCGGCCTTGCACAAGATGCTGGAAAGGCTGCAGGAGGAGGGGAACATCAAACAGAGGTGGTGGAGACCCCCATCAGAGCAGCATGTGAGGCAGAGGGGTCTGCCTGCCTGCTGTCTGATGAGGCGGTTCAGACCTTATCCTGCATAGCGGTCCTAGTGGGAAGCGGTGCTGGATGCAATGGAAGGCCTAGATTCTGCTGGAGAGGCATTCAGACATGCTGTAGCTATAGGTCAGCTTTTGCAGTGGCGACACGAGAAGGGATTAGGGCACCTTGACCTCTGTCCAGGTGCCCCTTCCCCTCAAGGAATCAGGCAGCAGCACTCAAGCACCTCGGAGGAGCTGCTGGACATCCCTGGGTCCTCGGTACTCTCTGAGGGTTTGCAGACCTATGGAATTCAGTCTCACCCCCTATGACCGCCGAGGGAACAGCTGTCCAACAGAGCAGCCAAAGTAAGCTGGCTGTCAAGGTCATCCTAGACAACAGGAAAAGCTGGCCAGCTGAGTGCTTCGTGCATGTTAGGGGAGCACTTAGAAGAAAGGATTAAGAAGATATGGGGAGCGAATCAGCGACCCCGTTACGCCCACCGCGAATCCGGCCGCAATGGGTGAATCGCGTAAGAGACCCTAATTCGGCGCAAGGCCAATTGTGAGTCACCCAACTCGTACCGCCCGGCATGATCTGGATCTCACCCTCGCTGGGTGAGATCCAGATCTGCATATTTAAATGAGGGTTGCGGGTGCCTAATGGATCATTTAAATATCCAGACGCTGGATTCACCCAGTACCGGGACTCGACGTGCACACCTGCAGGGCCTTACCTGGGCGCCGTTCAGTACTGGTTCACACAAATGTACACCTTGAAAGAGTTGGGGGGAGGGTCTTTCAGGCAATTTGAGACCTCTTGGTGGTCGGGGACAGGATAGGGTGGTATGCTGACACTCCTTCTGGCATCTGGGTACTTTTGCACTGCCAGCCTGGTCCCCTGGCAGTGCCACCCAGGCACCTTGGTGGGGCCACCCTGACACTGCCGGGATGTCTGGGTGGCACTGCCTGGGTGCCAAGCTAGAAGTGCCAGGGTGCCGAGGTGGGCTCTGCCAAGGGCCGGGCCCGGGCGGGACTTCAGCAAGGGGAGGGGGGATAAGAGGGGTTTCCCAGGCGCCACAACAAGGCTTTGGGGAGGTGTGTGGGGCCAGGGGGGTGGTTGATTAAACCGAGGAGAGGAGGGAGTGAGAGGGGGGTGGAGGGAAAGATTGGTGCTTCCAGTCAATATGACACCCCGATCTGCGAACAGCTGTTCTTGCCGCCCAAATGCGGACTTGAACATTTGTCTGCTGAATTGCGCCCATGATTTCACATGTGGTTGCACTGGTGCAGTGATTGTTAACCTGATCACTTATGTAAATATAGTCCATTTGCACTTTAATGATGTCTCATAGAATTACTACAGTGCAGAACGAGGCCATTCAGCCCATCAAGTCTGCACCGACTATTCGAAAGACCACCCCACTTCGGCCCAATTCCCCCTCCATGTAACCCCAGCCGAAGGGACAATTTAGCATGGCCAGTACACCTAACCTGCACGTCTTTGAACTGATGTCTGATGTGATTATTTTACTATGTAATCCTTAGCCTCTGCAGCCCCCCTCCCCACTCCGGCCCTCAGGTCGACATCCTCTGAGGGATACCCCAGTAAATGATACTACGTCCCTCAGAATCATCCATGTGCAGCGAGGCAAAGCTATTCACCACGGCCTTGCGAACCATGTGCAATACGTCTCCTGTACATGCTTAACCTTTACCCTTCACATGTTCATATGTTCCAATGCTCTATGTGTGTATGTACCAAAATGCTGGGGTTCCCCTTCAGTTGTCCAATTGAGATGTGTGTAAGGGGGGGCTGCAGAGGCATCTCTGCCCATCCAAAATGACCCAACTTCAAATGCAGCATCTTGAGATCTGGACCACGAGGCACTTCATAGTTGCGAGCAACAAAGGTGTGAGTAACATTCAACGTCGAGTCCAATAGCTTTGCTGCTCCCCCCATCACTCACGCTCTGGTTTGGTAGTTGAAGGCCTCTATCTTCACTTCCAATCTGCCCCAGACCTTCCTGCAGTTAAGTCCAACGTTTGCATGGTATGTCAGTCCACATGTGTTCTGACTGGTGTGAAAACCCACTGGTGGTGTGGATGATTGGGTGGGGAGGGGAAGTGGGTGGTACTTCTGGTTGGGCCTTCACCTGCATGTTATTAACAGTTTCACACAGTCTTCTATAGGGAATGGTGACTCACAATGATGGGCAGGAACCCATGTTGATGGGCAGGATCTTTTTGGCTCCCACTGTATTGTCATCCACCATTTGTCCCACCATGGGAGGGAGGGTAGAATTCTGCCCCATGCCCCTGAAACTCTTCCTTGGACAACCACAGCAACAAACTGCAATGCAATATGTAGCAATTCATTAGCTTGCTCTGTTCTCATCAGATCACCACACCTCTTCAGGTGCAATTAATACGAACGCAGTTTGGCAAGCTGATTGGTAAATCCGTGAGAAATGAAGGGCCTAAAGGTAAAGCACTCCCATTTGCTAAAGGATAGAAAAAAACATTTTATGATTCAGACGTGTTTAAGTAAGAGAAAATGAGGTGCAGGCTTGGAATTGGAGCTGGAAGCAAAGATGCATCAACTCAGTTCTGGCAGAAACATGGAAAGTCAGTTAACAAAAGTGGTAGGCGTTTGGTTTATTATTTTGTGAAGCAGAAAAATGGGAAGGATGTGGCGTTTATTTTAATTGTTACATAGTATGTTCAGTTTCCATCTTAAAATAAAGCCACTTAATGGTTCACATCAAGTCTCATTTCATGAAAGTGCTTCTCGTCTTTTGATTGGATGATGGGGGAAGTGCACAAGAGGATATGGTAATGTAGCTGATATCCAGTTCAGATCATATGGGAGCCCTATTTTTATTCTCCTAGTCATACAATTGGATTTCTAGATGGTAAAGGCTTGGTCCTGACCAATTATGGGAATGACCAGTACCACTTTTCCCAAAGAATATTGGAATTTGTGCCACTTCACATGATTCTAGTATAAATACTTCACTAGGATGAGTGAATGTAGGTGGATGGAGAAAATAATAGAACTATGATTTCAAGGGAATTGAGGAGGGAGAGGAGACAAACGATTACCAAGAGTTTCTAATGACGTAAGTGCTAAGCAATCATTTCACATCGCCATCTTAAAATTTCCTACTTGAAGTCGGCTTAAACTGAGATTTATTTTACCTAAGAAACTAGGTGATATCTTGACTGTAAAAGTTCCTGAGGGTTCAGATTGTAAACCAAACAGCATGGAGATAACAGCATTGCTCATAATCCTTGCTTCATTTTCAGTAGATTAGAGGTTACATGTGATGGAATCTGTGTTACAGTCAACAACATCACCTTCCATTACAAACTGGGAAAAAGGATATAAATGAGAGCACCTCAGGGGCAAAGGATTTAGCCAGGATAATTTGACCATTGAAGTATATATAATACATTGCCTGACCATTTTTCCCCACTTAATAGACCTCAGTTACCCATGTTCTTCACGTAACATTTTCAGTTCACCAATGACTGACAGAAAGCAAATTGCAATCTGCAATACAAAACGGTTCCAAATAATTATGCTAGAGGATTGCAGTATTGCTTTCCATTTAATTTTGGTGTTGACACGTGTTTCTTCAACAATACAAGGATAAATTGCACCTCCACACACACCAGGGAAAAGAGAACAAAATAAGCAGTGCACTAGAATATCGGTGGCGCATTATAATAACTTGTTACTTCAAAAATACAATTATACACTTTCCCCATTGTCCACTCCCCCCATATCACTGGAAGCCAGGAGATTGATGTGATCTTTCTGACCGCTCATCCATGAGTGCTAAATTAGCACCTCAGTACTTTTAAAAATGCTTGAACAGATTTTAATGAGACTTAATAATTGACTTCCTGTCATAACTAATGAGCCGCTTTATAGTTAAAAAAAATGTGACTACCTTTCCTTCTAATAAGGTGAAATTTGTCAAAGTTTCAGGTAAGAATACTTTTCTCATAACCATTCATTAAAGTCCCAAGCCGTATTGAACAAAATAAAATCGGAATTATCATGGTCATGGAAAAAAGTCTAATTTGTTACAGTTCAGCCAAAGTAATTGAATATAACATGGGCTGGGTGTGGCAGAAACACACTGATGTTTCATATTGACGTCAAGGTTTTAATCTACTTCAGATTGCTGAGATTGAGATCTCCTCTCCTCAAAGGTTATTCATATCTTTGCAGGCATCATTCCGCAAGATAAAGCTTCCCCGAAGTCAGCACTGAAAGGTAGAAATTTGGTACTATCGTTCAGGCACTGCACAAGGGTAATTGGTGTGGAAAATTATAAAGGCTACACAGTTGCTCCTGTTAGTTTGTGTTTGAGAGATATCAGAGACAGAATCAGGAAAAGCACAACCTCCACCTAACCCGTATGTTTAAAAAGAAAAAGCACCGCATTCTTTTTGCAGCCTGATACCTTTCACCTTAATGAGCATATTTCCTTTAATAATGATTAAAATAGATTGAGTTAACGCATAGGAAGCGAAATATAAGCTTCAACTGTAATATTTACTATTTTACGTAAATGCATCCATTTTAAAAATAGTGAAAATATCAAGGAAAATTAGATCCTTCGTTTTTTGGGATGCAGGGACATAAATAAAAGTAACTTATTTTGCAATTCAAATAACCAATTCTGCAGGAAATCACAGTGAATAAAATTAGGTATAATGTGCCACTTTTTACTTGGAATTTAGCCTGCCAAGTTAAATTGAAGTATGGGGAGGAATAATTTTGATGTCCATATTCTTTCACTTGGATTATATGAAAAATTTGATATCTACTGAATCAAAGAGGACACACATTTTTCTGAGTAATTTATCCTCCAGGATATTTGTTGTTTCAGATCTTCACACACAAACACAAAGTAGCTCACTGGATTAGTCTGTATGCCATGTAGCAAAAACAGATTCAGAAGGATTTCAGGTCATGTAGCTAAAGGACTCAGTGCATGATCTGCTTATGTGCTATGTACACATGAATGTATTAGCCCTGAACATAGGGAGCACAATTATAGAATCACAGGATCACGACAGCGCATAAGTAGGCCATTTGGCCCATCGAGTCTGCACTGACCCTCTGAAAGAGCACCCGACCTAGGCTCACTCTCTCACTCTATCTCCTGACCTACTTATCCTTGGACACTAAGGGGCCAATACACCTAACCTGCACATCTTTGTACTATGGGAGGAAAACCCATGCAGACATGGGGAGAAAGTGCAAACTCTACACAGTCACCCATGGCCGGAATTGAACATGGGTCCCTGCACTGCGAGGCAGCAGTGCTAGCCACTGTGCTACCAACAATATTGTAGTTTGCTGATAACTCAGAAGTAGCAATTAACAAGGAGGACTGTTAAAGGCTTCAGGAAAATAAGGAATGGGAGAATATATCCAATGAAAAAATAAACAGGATTCTCCGTTGGCTGACACCTAAATCGCGGAACGCGATTAGGCGGAGACTAGGTTCTGATGCTAAAATCGCAATTCTCCTTCACCTCAACAGTGGCGTCAATACGGTCCAGAACGTACGTACAACAGACACGTTTGTATATCATTAGTGGGCCTGACCAGTATTCTCCAGGGCGCACACGATGCTCTGTCTCTGATGAGCCGAGTTCCCGAAGGTGCGGTTCACTTATACTTTTAAAAATGGCTAGTGAGGGAGAGAGAGAGGGAATGGAAAGTGTCTAACATCGCCATAGCTTGCTGACAGTTGTGCCGCTGGCTGGGGGGCTTCTGCCAGGGGTGCGAGAAATTAGTGGGGGGTGGCCAGAAGATGGGCTTTGGGTCGGGGTGGATGGACACGGAACGCCGTTGCTGCAGCCGGAAAGGCAGCCATGCAGCTGTGCACGCCGCTGACAGCGGTGTGAACTTCAGGCCATGGGTAGCATAGGTGTTCCCCAACCACCCCCCTAGTTGCCCTCTGGCCCCAGCTGACCTATCAGCTGTATGGTCGTGCTCCAGCACAACCAGTGCCATCTTGTTGGCTGGGATGAGTGTGTGTGGGAAATGTAATGTGTGTATGCAGCTGCAGCAGACATGGCGAAGCCCGCCCGACTTTTCAATGGAATCGATTGTTTTCCAGGTGGCACTGGTACTGGACCCTCTTCAGTCGCTGAATCAGTCCAGATGCGGCGCCAGTTTTTCTGTCATGAAAGTCCACAAATTCTGCGCTGGCTGGATTCTTCGATTTTGCGGTTATGCCCAGAGGGAGCGTCTGGTCTTGCGACCAAGAAGTGCCCCCCCCCCCCCCCCCCCCCCACCGATGCTCTACCTGGTGGGGGGCTAGTAACCGTGCCACGTAACCTACAGAAACGGACGGAGAATGGCCGGTTCCATGGCCGCACATGCACATGGTGGCGACCTGTGTCGGCTGCACCATACATGTGCCATCCGCGCGTGGACCTGGCCTGCCAGATAGTGCCACCCTGTAACCTTTCTCACCACCCATGGGCCACCCCTACCAGTCCCTCCAGCCCCCGCTGAAGCCTCCCCTGCCAGCGGAACGGCTCCCACACAGACCGCAGCCACCACACGAGGTCCCCAAATACTGAGAGGACACATAACTGTCGCTGTCGGCCCATCGGGGGCGGAGGATGGTGGGAGGGCCTCAGGTGACGACTTGAGGCCGTCCAACGGCATGCGGTGTACTGAGCGAGTAAGCGGTTTTTGAGGTGGCGGAGCATCTGCAAAACGGTTCCGCCCCTGATTTTGGCGTAGAAACAGATTCTGCGGCCAATCACCGAATGCAATTTCGGCGTCGGCAATCGGAGAATCCACCCCTTGGTGTCAGAATCGGAAAATCCCACCCATAATTTCCCAAGTGTGGTAGATAAACCAATAAAGAAGCTTTAGATTACTGTTGGTTCTTTTCAGTATCTCAAATATAGACAGGGGATTGTAGTATTACTGTGTCTTGAGTGATAGTGCAAACGGGCAGTGCCTTTTTATACTCTGACCAGTTTCCACTTCATTATAATGCTCTGACCTTTTCACTTTTCATGCTTATCCATGCCCTTACCTCTAATAGGAAATGTGAACTGTAATTACAGCCAGTACATCACTCGGAAATAGTTGTGCATTTTAATTCATTCCAGAATAAACTGCAGTACATTTTTTAAAATTTGAAAGCAACAATACAAGTGCAGTTCTCAAAAGGACTATTGGGTGAGTCCTGTTACGCAAACAAGAGTTATCTTCAAACATATAGGGTGCAATTCTCAGGCCTCATTGAGCTTTTGTCTGAGCGAAACAAGCCTGGTGAATAGTGAGAGGCCGAAAATGAGAACAGCGCTAGGCACCAAACAGTTTGCGATGCAACCAGCCCCCTCCTGTAGGCAAAATCGTGGTGAGAAGCCAATTATTACCACTTAAACCCTATTTCCATACAATTAACAAGAGCCAATTCATATCGAACGGCTTCCCATAATTCATCGACCTCCCCAGCAAGTAGTCACGCTGGCGCCAATTAGTGCTCCTTCCGAAAATGTGAACTTGGCGGAAGGGCTTCTGTGGGGAGCCGAGGAGGTGAGTAACCATCTTTGCGACAGGCAAAGAACCTGGGGGTGCTGGGCTTGCTGCCCCAGTGCTCGGTGGGGCTTGGGGACCCCCGGCTAGGAGGGGGGTCACCTTCCGCAGGGAAAGGAGAGGGAGGGGAGGAGGTGATGTGGGGTACCCGCACGCGGCACCACAATGCCAACGCCTGGATTGTGTGTACCCATTATATCAGGGCATTTGGAAAGCCAAAGCACTATCCCTCCGAGTCAGCATGATTTTATGAAGGACAAATCATGTTTGACTAATTTGCTTCAGTTCTTCGAAGATGTAACAAACAAAGTAAATAATGGGGATCATGTTGATATAGGATATTTGAACTTCTGGATGCCGTTTGATAAGGTGCCGCACAGGAGGTTAATTTACAAGGTGAAATCATATGGGATTAGGGGTAGCAGGAGACAGAGGACTGGATTCTTCCTACCCTCCTGCTGCAAGAACGTCATGGGCGAGACACGGATATGTCCATTGACCTCGGGCGGGATTCTCCGGTCACCGGGCGGATGCGGTCGTAGAATCCTGCCGAGGGAGTCGGGATGAATGGGTCTTTTTCTGAATGGCAAGATGTAACTAGTGAGGTGCCACAGGGTTCGGTCCTTTCACCCCAGCTATTTACAATCTATGTTAACGACTTGGATACAGGGATAGAAGGTTCAATAGCCAAATTTGCAGATGACACAAAAATAAGTGGGACCGTAAGTTGCAATGAGGAAATAACCTTACAAATGGATCTACATGGGTTAGGAGAACGGGCCAAAATGTGGCAGATGGAGTTTAACGTGGGTAAATGTGAGGTCATGCATTTTGGTCGAAAAAATGGAAAGGCAATTTATTATCTAAATAGGGAGAGACCTTGGGGTGCTCCGCTGCAGAGGGATCTTAAATCGTGCATGAGTCACAGAAAACGATCATGCAGGTGCAGCAGATAATAAGGAAAGCACATGGAATGTTGGCATTTATAGCAAAACAGATTGAGTGTAAAGGTAAGGAAGTGTTGTTGCAACAATACAAGGCATTGGTAAGACGGCACCTGGACTATTGTGCAGTTTTGGTCCCCTTATTTGAGGAAAGATGGAGTGGCATTGGAGGCAGTACAGAGCAGGTTCCAGTGATGAGGGGTTTGTCGTATGGGGAGAGATTGAACAGTTTCAGCCTATACTCTCTAGAATTTAGAAGAATGAGGGGAGATCAAATCGAGGTATACAAGAGGCTAAAAGGTATGGATAAAGTAGAGGTGGAGCAGATGCTTCCTCTTGTGGAGCATTCTAAAACTAGAGATCATAATCTTAGAATAAGAGGTAGGAATTTTAAAATAGATTTGAGGGGAAACTATTCTCCCAAAGGATTGTGAATCTGTGGAATTCGCCATCCCAGAGTATGATGGATGCAGGGACAGTGAGGAAATTTAAGGAAGAGTTAGACAGATTTTTAATTGGTAATGGGTTGAAGGGTAATGGAGAATAGGCAGGGCAGTGGAGTTGAGGCTCTGATGGGATCAGCCATGATTACCTTGAAGGTGTTTAGGCTCGCAAGGTTACATTGACTACTGTCACTCCTAGATCATGTGTTCTAGGGAGGAGATGCTCTGGCTGATTTTGCAATCCATCTCTTTGTCTGTAGCATTGTAGATAAGAGATGAAGAACACATTAGCCATGATAGAATGGCAGAACAGACTTAATGGGCCAAATGGCCTAATTCTGCTCATATATCTTATGAACTTATGATGTGTGGATACTGCTTGAACACTGCAGGAGGAAATACCTGACACACAGCAGGAACATCCAAATCAGGGAATGGGATGCAGTTCTGGGGACATGTCCATGGCTGGATGATGGGTGAGGGCTACCGGGAGGGGGGTGATGCCTGGTGAGATGGGCCAATGATTCAGAGGTCACCCAGAGATGTCATACTGCAAGTCGTCAAAGGTTTTTAATGTATCACGGGTGCCCAACAATGCCCCACTCTCCCGATGGTGCCACCCCACTCACCCCACTACCCCGGCCCACTCTCCTCTCCCTCCTCCCCACCCCTCGTTGCCCTCAGTGATCCTCAACATTCTTAACCTTCCTTGCTCTACAGGTAAATCTAGGTGTGTCCCCAGAATGCTCACCTGAGATGGAGGCAGCCAGATGCTTACCATGTCCTGTGACCTTCGATGTCCTTGGCAGGCATCCCCTGGGAGCTCTGCGGCTGGAGGGCCTGGCGCACTTGTCGATGGCACATGCACAGCTGTGCCGCCCTGTCCCTTGTGCTTACTTCAAGTCATAGCCTCATCAGAGGAGGGGAACTCAGAAGAGCTGGTGGCCACCATCGCCACTCTATGGCACGGGTCCGGGTTGGCACCCAGCTGGGTCCTGGGAGCCAGCATACCTCCGAGCGCCATCTCACCTGGATGTTCCTGCCTCCACCTGATGTACATTAGAAGCTGTGTGGTACTCACCAGATTCTGCCACAGATGCCTGCCCACTAACATTTCTGTTGAGGTGCGTGTATCTGCACTGGTGGAGGGTGGGGATGACAGCTGTGATGCTTTGATCGTGGCATCCTGGGAGCTCTCCTCTGCGGTGTTCTCCTGGGAGGCAGTAGACGGGGCCACCCGGAATGGGCCAGCGCCATCGGCTGGAGAACCTGTGGGAGAATGGACATATGGTCAGTGGGAGGGATGGGTCAGTCAGTATGGCAATAACAACTCACAGGACATGTTCTCCAGGTGGGGCCTGGTAGAGTCTCACCTCTGCGGCGTCAGCCAACTTCTGCTTGGTGACCGCTCTGTCCTCGGCCACCCCAGTCACCTCTAAGGTCCATTCCTCAAAGGTGGTGAGGATTCGTATGTCCGACACATCTCCGCCAGTCTCGGCCCTCTCCCAGAGATTGTGGGAGAGCTTCTCCTGCTGAGATACCGGGAGGGTGTGTGTGTGTGAAGGGTGGGTTGGTGGGGAGGGGGGGGGGGGGGGGTTGAAGGGCAAGGGAGGATTGGAGGCTGTGTGGAGAGTTGGGGGGGTTAATGCTTGCATGAGTTCGGAATGGTCTTGGTTGGGGGAGGAGGGGCTGTGGGGGCATTGGTGTCAACTGACCCATGCTGCCTGGTGTAGGTCATTGACCTTACAATACTGGAGGTCAGTCCTCCTGGTCACAGTCCCCGAGCTCACGGCCGCCACCACCCGGCCCCGAAAGATGTGCTAGTTAGGTGAATTGGATATTCTGAATTTTCCCTCAGTGCACCCAAACAGGTGCCGGAGTGTGCCGACTAGGGGATTTTTGAAGTAACTTCATTACAGTAAATTATAGTATAGACCCTATAAAAGGTGAATGTAAGCCTACTTGTGATACTAATAACGATTATTATTGATATGATACCTCCCGCTGTGCAAAGTTAATTTGCTTGTCCAGGTCACAGTTTTATAATCTTTGAAAAAATCACCTCATTAGAAATTTGACTTCTGACCTATAATTATAAGTCATATTTTTTGATTCATCATCTTGGTTCTGTAAGTAAATTTGAGAGGCTATTAGTTAAATGTGATGTGAGGGGGGAGGCTGAGTCTTATGTATTTCCCTCCATTTTGTAGCTAATTAGAAAGTTGTGGTTTATATTTCTTTTTTTTTTAAATTTAGAATACCCAATTCATTTTTCCAATTAAGGGGCAATTTAGTGAGGCCAATCCACCTACTCTGCACATCTTTGGGTTGTGGGGGCGAAACCCACGCAGACACGGGGAGAATGTGCAAACTCCACACAGACAGTGACCCAGAGCCGGGATTCGAACCTGGGACCTCGGCGCCGTGAGGCAACAGGGCTAACCCACTGCGCCACCGTGCTGCCCCGTGGTTTATATTTCAACGATGGAAATGCGAACAGAGAAACTGTTCCCTACGGGTTGACATGTTGACGCATATGAAATGGAATTGTTTGTGAGAAGCTGAGGTGAGAAATGGGTTGGGAAATGGTCTGTGCTCTTCGTGAGTGTGCGCATGGGAGATCACTAAATCTTCAATTGTATAATTGACGAGGTAAGCTGCAAATTCATTCCGAAGAGATAAAAATTGTTTTGTAAGATAAGAATTTTACAAAAAATTGGAAAATGCTGCATAATGAGTTCCCCAAAGGAAGTTCCGGTAATACTGGTAACAGTTCTGAAAGGGGAAGTGAGAACTGATGTTCCAAAGAACAAAGAAAAGTACAGCACAGGAACAGGCCCTTCGGCCCTCCAAGCCCGTGCCGACCATGCTGCCCGTCTAAACTAAAATCTTCTACACTTCCTGGGTCCGTATCTCTCTATTCCCATCCTATTCATGTATTTGTCAAGATGCCCCTGAAATGTCACTATCGTCCCTGCTTCCACCACCTCCTCCGGCAGCGAGTTCTAGGCACCCACTACCCTCTGTGTACAAATAACTTGCCTCGTACATCTCCTCTAAACCTCTATCATGTCGCCCATCAACCTCCATCGCTCCAGTGTGAACAGTGAGAACAATCCGAGTTTATTCAACCACTCCTCATAGCTAAAACATACATAGAAATAGAAGCAGGAGTAGGCAATGCAGTCCCTCGCAGATGGTCCGCCACTCATTACAATTATGACTAATCATCAAATTCAATATCTTGATCCCGCTTCCCCCCCCACCCCCCCACACACACACACCATCCCTTGATCCCTTTAGCCCCAAGAGCAATATCAAATTCTTCCTTGAAATTACACAACCTTTTGGTCTTGTCATATTACATTTTGTAATATCTTGTTACACATTTGCTTTCTGCCAGAATGGTCATCTGCTTGATGTTCTGTAACACTCAAAGTCTTCAAATAAAGCAAATACTGTTTATTGAGTAACTATCATAACTATAACTGTAGATAAGGTTAATAAGATTATGGGGCAGCATGGTGGCACAGTGGTTAGCATTGCTGCCTCACGGCCCGAGGTCCCAGGCTCAATCCCGGCTCTGGGACACTGTCCGTGTGGAGTTTGCACAATCTCCCCATGTTTGCGTGGGTTTCACCCCCACAACCTAAAGATGTGCAGGGTCGGTGGAGTGGTCACACTAAATTGCCCCTTAATTGGAAAAAATGAATTGGGTACTCTAAATTTATATTTAAAAAAAAGATTAATAAGATTAAATATACATATAATGATGAGTAACTAGACCTGCACACTAAGCTGTCCCTCTCACTCTGTTCACTAGTTATTCCTAACACGAAGAGGCGAGAGCTCTCTCTGAGTTTACCTTTTATACATATATCTGGTGCTGCAATCTAGTGGTTATCTAGCACATGCTTATGGATGTTAACCCTTCACATACATTCAGATATCTAGATCACTACAGGTCTCAACTACTTTCTGTGGTAGTGAATTCCACAGATTCACCACTTTCTGGGTGCAGAAATGTTCCCTTATTGACCCTTATCCTGAAACTATGACTACTAATTCTGGACTCCCCCATCATCTTGAGCATTCTTTCTGAATTTACCCTGTCTAATCCTGTTAGAATTTTATAAGTTCTTATGAGATCCCTTCTCACCTTTCTAAACTCCAATGAATAAATCCCAACCGACTTAGTCTCCCCCTATGACAGACCGTCGTCCCAGGAATCAGATTTAGTTACCTCATAACTGCTTCAGTCCATGCGCACACTCTCAAAGTGCACAGACCATTTCCCCACCCATTTCCCACCTCAGCTTCTCACAAACAATTCCATTTCATATCCGTCAACATTTCAACCCATAGGGAACAGTTTCTCTGTTCACATTTCTGTCATTGTAATATCAATTTTGTCACCTTCCATTTGGTCCCAAGTAGCTTTTCACTAGCTCCGGGTAACCCTATCAACTAATTCCCAAACTGAGAATGGTTCCAGTTAAAAAAACAGCGACAGGCTTATTCTACATTTTACATACTAAGTGCCCATAATAGAGTAAAATAATTTAATTGCCTCCAAAAATTTTACATTTAATTCTCTCCAAAAATTTTGCATTTAATTCTCACAATCTTCTTTGAAAGCATTTTCAATAGCGATATTTCTTTTTCACGCTTCCTCGTCCCTTAGAAATACATTTCATATCGTCATAAGTGAGCTCAAGTCACACACCAACTTGTATTAAAATTCTCCCTGGCAGACTTGCTTTGCACTGACTGGAATTGACCATACATACTTTCTATTTCCATGTTTCTTTTTGCCCAAGATTTTCCCTTCCACATATGCCAATCTATGTTCCTCGGTTGCATAATGTCTACTACCATTCCAAATGCAGTCCTCTCACTCACAGCCCACCACTTTCCTTCTACAAACCCCACAGTGTACTTTCTGTATTAAAGTTTTTTGAGTTTATGAGAAATCCCATAGAGGGTCAACAAATTTAATAGGCAGGATCGACCGGTCGCCTTGACACTAAAAATCAGGGCTGCACAATGCAGCCAGTAGATGCTGGCAGATCCCACTTATGGGATCTATCCAGCTCGCCACGCCTCACAAGAGCAGTGTCGCAGGATGTCGTGATGTGAATCCCGCCCATTATGGGCAGGATCATTTTCTGGCAAATCTGTATGATAGAGTGAGATTCGCTGTCCTACTTAAAGCATGGGATCTAACCCCTTCATTTTGAAGACCTCAAGCGAGTGCCATTCAGGGCTGGTCTCCACAAATGGGGAGCAGACAGAGTGGAACTAGTGGGGGTTTCCCAAGAGATTGGAGACCCCAAGGTACATGCCCTCTGCACAAGGTGGTATCTTGGCACTGCTGGTAGCTTCCTAGCACCCTAGCACTGCCAAGGTGCTCAGGTGGCACTGCCAGCTGGCAGGGGCACTTCCAGGCTGGCACAGTCAACATGTTGAATGGGCCGGGTGTGCCTTGCATGGGTGCGGGCTTGGGGACCCCCTTATTGTCAGTTGGGGCTTGGGGTGTTCGGGGATGTTGGCGTCCCAATCACCCGTTGCAATGAGGAGTTCTGGCTGCAGAGCTCCTCAGTGCAGAAAACGGGGCTACCAAGCCCCAAGAAAGACCCAGCTAATCTATCGCTACAGGACTCTGTCCCCATTCGGGAAGATCGCGCCCAATATATTTTCTAATCTCTGCTTTCTTTGTTTCCTTAAGTACGTTTTAACAATTCTTGGAGTACTATCAGTTTTCTTTCCTCCTGCCTCTTCTAAAGGCATTGAAAAATCCCTGGAGTATTTAATTTTTATTTATTTATGGGATGTTCGTGTCGCTGGTGAGGCCAGCATTTGTTGCCCATCCCTAGTTGCCCTTCAGACTGTGGTGGTGAGCTGCCTTCTTGAACCACTGCAGTCCCTGAGGAGTAGATATATCCACTGTGCTGTTAGGCAGGGTGTTCCAGGATATTGACTCAGCAACAGTGAAGGAACGGCGATCTATTTCCCAATCGGGATGGTGAGTGACTTGGAGGGGAACCTCTAGGTTGTGGGGTTCCCAGGTATCATCTGCTCTTGTCCTTCCAGATGATAGTGGTTGTAAGTTTGGAAGGTACTGTCCAATGAACCTTGGTGATGTCCTGCAGTGCATCTTACAGATGGTACACATTGCTACCATTGTTTGTTGGGGTGGTGGGATTGAGTGTTTGTGGAAGGGGTACCAATCAAGCGTGCAGCTTTGTCCTGGTTGGTGTCGAACTTTTCATGTGTTGTTGGAGTTGCACTCATCCAGGCAAGTGGAGAGTATTCCATTACACTCCTGACTTGGGTCTTGTAGATGGTGGACAGGCATTGGGGGTCAGGAGGTGAGTTATTTGCATAGGATTCCTAACCTTTTACCTGCTCTGGTAGCCACAGCATTAATATGGCTAGTCCCGTTCAGTGTCTGACCAATGGTAACCCCCAGGTTGTTGATTGTTGCGGAATTCAGCAATGGTCATGTCATTGAATATCAAGGGGTGATAGTTATAAATTTCCATTTGTCAGCCCAAGACTAGGTATTGTCCAAATCCTGCTGCATTTCGACATGGACTGCTTCATCAGCTGAGGAACCATGAATGGTACTGATCATTGTGCAGTCATCTGCGAACATCCCACCTTCTAACTTTATGATGGAAGGGAGGTAAGCGGTATGTGGTGCAGTGGATAGCACTGGGACTGCAGGGCTGATGACACAGGTTCAAATCCTAGCCCCGGATCACTGTCCGCGTGGAGTTTGCACATTCTCCTCATGTCTGCGTGGGTATCACCCCCACAACCCCAGTTAGGTGGATTGTCCACGCTAAATTGCCCCTTTATTGGAAAACAAAAAATAATTGGGTACTCTAAATTTATTTAAAACAAATGATGGAAGGGAGGTCATTGATGAAGCAGCTGAAAATGAGTGGGTCTAGGACACTATCCCAAGGAACTTCTGCAGTGATGTCCTGGAGCTGAGATGATTGACCTCCAGCCCTCACAACCATCATCCTTTGTGCCAGGTATGGCTCCAACCAGTGGAGTTTTGTGAGGGCTCCTTGATGCCATACGCGGTCAATGCTTCGTTGATGTCAAGGACAGTCACTCTCACTTCACCTCTGGCATTCAGCTCTTTTGTTCATGTTAGAACCCAGACATTGGGAGAATGTGCAAACTCCACACGGACAATAATGAGGTCAGGATCTGAGTGAACCTGGCTGAATGCAAACTGATCATCCGTGAACAGCTTATTTCTGAATAAGTGCCACTTGATAGCACTGTTGATGACACCTTCCATCACTTTGCTGATGATGGAGATTAGATTGATAGGGTGGCAATTGGTTGGGTTGGATTTGTCCTGTCTTTTTGCAATTTTCCACATTGCCGGATAGACGGCAGTGTTCTAGATGTCCTGGAACATCTTGGCGAGGGGTTCAGCAAGTTCTGGAACACAAGTCTTCAGTACTATTTGTAGAATATTGTCAAGGCCCACAGCCTTTGCTGAATCAAGTGCCTTCAGCAGTTCCTTGATATCATATGGAGTGAATCTTATTGGCTGAAGTCTGTGATCTGCAATGCTGTGGACATCGGAGGAGACCGAGATGGATCATCCTCTCGGCACTTCTGGCTGAAAATTATTGCAAATGCTCCAGCCCTGTCTTTTGCACATATGTGCTGGGCTCCTCCATCATTTAGGATGCGGAGATTTGTGGAACTCTTCCTCCGGTGAGTTGTTTATTTGTCCACCACCATTCATGGCTGGATGTGGCAGTGCTGTAGAGTTTAGATCTGATACTTTCATTGGGCAATCGCTTAGATCTGTCTATAACTTGCTGTTTATGCTGTTTGGCACACAAGTTGCCCTGTGTTGTAGCTTGTAGGTATAAATCCTGTCCCTGAGAATTCTCTCCAATAACTTACCTAATACCGACGTGAGGTTCACCGGCCTATAGTTTCCAGGATTATCCCTGCTACCTTTCTTAAACAGTGGTACCACATCAGCTGTCTGCAGTCCTCTGGGATCTCAACTGTATCCAATGAGGATACAGAGATGTCAGTCAAGGCCACAGCAATTTCCTCCCTTGCTTTCCTCAGTATTCTGGGATAAATTCCATCTGGCCCAGGAGACTTATCTATCTTTTAAAAGGCCCAATATCTTCTCCTTTTCTATGTTAACATGATCCAGATTGTCCACACACCCTACCCAAGAATCATGTTCCGCAAAATCCCTTTCTTATTTGTTGTTTGAGAAGTGCTCTAAAAGACGACTGCCCTTCTCCCCGTACTGATAAAAAGTGCCCAGAGTGCTGTAACTGACCTACAGTCATGGTAGTGGACAGCAGCTCGGATTGGGTCTGTAATTTTTTCCTTCTTTCACTCGCTCTGGAATAGGATTGAGCGAGTATTGGTGATCCTCCTCCAAGATGGAATCCACCAAGCATCTGCTGCTCCAACGTCACCATCCTCAACATCTGCACCCCCGAAGAAATAATTTTCCCCCCAAAGGACAACATAAGAACCTCCTGTAGTGTGGAGGGAGGGATTGAGTCAAACTTGTTTAATTAAATATAATAATCTGTGTAGGTAGCCAAACGCTCGCAAAATTTATTATCTGCCAGCAGAGTAGTATCTCATCTCCAGGTGGGCGTTGGGCCGGGGCCAGGACTCCAGCGTTAGATCATCAAAATGTGGGCCGTAGTCAGAAATAACGATTGCTGAGTACTCATCTGCCACTACCAAAAGGAGGAGAGTCCTATCCAAAGAGCCAAAATTAAAACAACCAACTTGGAAATACGCACAACAGACATGTGAAGAAAAGGAAAAAAAACCCTGTCATTCAGGTGCAAAAAGCATCAGGGATCCTACCCCTCATCCTACTGTATGCCATGGAAGCAGACAAAGCCCTAGCCATCCAGGGTGGGACCAGAGATTTAGGTTTGGAGCGATCTAATTCAAGTCAAAAATACAGTTAAGGTCACCTCCTATAATTAGCTGGTGCAAGTCAGCATTAGGGAAAGAAGTTAAGAGAGAGTTGATAAAATTTGTGTCATCCCAGTTAAGGGTATAAACGTTGACCACGACTATTGGACCATTCGACAGGGACCCATAAACAACAATATATTGACCATTGGGGTCAGCTATGCTCTCAGAGGAGGAGGAGAACTGAACTCTCTCTTATTAATTAAAATTACCCTACGCCTGGCCCTGCCATTGAAACTGGAGTGAAAACCTCACCAACCCAACCCTTGTGTAACCTGATCTGATCCTTGACATGCAAGTGGCTTTCCTGCAAGGAAACAACATCGGAGTTAAGATGGGTGAATGCCCTCAACCTTTTTACTGCGCCATTAAAACCCCTAACATTCCAGGTAACCAAACAAATTGGTGGTCTCCCACCACCCCTTAATCCAGGGCCATCGTTTCCAAAGAGAGATACCAAAGAAGGGACACCGAAAAAATAACATTAAAAAATCCACCCAAGATGGCCACCGAATCAGCTGATGCAGTCCAGTAAAGCCCCGGGCCTGCATGGCTTCCTGGTAGAGTGTTTTAAGAAGTTCTCGGAACAGCACGTACCCTCAATATTGGATATGTTTAATGATTTACTGTCCCTGGGTTCATTGCCTCTGACACTTACTCAAGCCTCTATTATTTCCGTGCTCCTTAAGAGGGACAAGGACGTGACTGGGTGTGGTTCATACCTACCCATCCCACTGTTAAATGCAGACGATAAGCTGCTTGCGCTCCGGTTGGAGCCTTGCCTTCCAAGTATAATTTTGACAAATCAAACAGGCTTTGTACAGGGCAGACAACTATCGGTCAATATGGCACAATTCTCCCAAAGGGAGACAAACAGCCGACGCCGGAGTGAAACCCGGAGGGCCCGATTCTCCGCCCCCCACGACGGGTCGGAGAATAGCGGGAGGGCCTTCCCGACATTTTTCCCGCCCTCCCGCTATTCTCTCCCCCCCCCGCCCAACTCCCGACACGAATCGCTGCCGCCGTTTTTTTACGGCCGGCAGCGATTCACAGCTATTCGATGGGCCGAAGTCCCAGCCCTTTACGCTGTTTTTACGAACGGCAAACACACCTGGTCTGGCCGTTCGTAAAAACGGCGGGAACAACTCGCTTTTTATAACCATGGCACCGATTGGCACGGCAGTACCACGGCCGTGCCATGGGCCCGTGATCGGTGGGCACCGATCGCGGGCAGCGGGCCCGATGCCCGCGCACTATTTGTCCTTCCGCCGCCCCGCAGTATCCATTCGCGGGGCGGCTGAGGGGCATCCCGGCCCGCGCATGCGCGGCTTTCGCGCAAATACGCGATGACGTCATCCGCGCATGCGCGGGTTGGAGCCTTCCAATCCGCGCGTGCGCGGCTGACGTCATATGACGCGTCAGCCGGCGCTAACTCCGGCAAGCGGGCTTAACGAATTTCGTTAAGCCCGTGATGCCGGAGCTTGCGGCGTCGGGCTGCTAGCCCTGACCGGGGACCAGAATCGGTTCCCGGTCGGGAAGGGGCGCGCTGGCGTCAAACCCGCCTGGGTTTGACGCCAGCCTTACGATTTCTCCCGTTTTGTGAGAATCGCGCCCGGAGTGTTTCACTCTGGCATCGGAGGCGGCTCCTCGCCCCCTATTCTCCCCCCCCCTCCCCCCAGGGGGCTAGGAGCGGCGGCGCGTAAATTTTGCGCGCCAGGCTTTGACGCTTGCGCGGGCGGGCGCGCCGGGAATGACGCGGCCGGCGGCACCTAAGAGACGTCAGCCGCGCATGCGCAGGTTGGCCGGTGCCAACTCGCGCATGCGCAGTTGCCGTCTTCCCCTCCGCTGCCCGGCAAGACACGGCGGCTTGATCTTGCGGGGCGGCGGAGTGAAAAGAGTGCGTCTTTTAGAGACGCCGGCCCGACGATCGGTGGGCACCAATCGCGGGCCAGACACCTCCTGAGCATGCCCATGGTGCTCGATCCTCCCTCCGCCACCCACAGGCCCCACACACAGCAGTCGCGCGCTGTACATGCCGGCAGCGACCAGGTGTGGTTGGCGCCGGCGTGTACCGGCCCGGTTCGGCAGGCCGCTCGGCCCATCCGGGCCGGAGAATCGGCGGTCGCCGTGAGAAACGGCGAGAGGCGATTCTCCGAGCGCCTGTCGCAAAATGCGACATGCCATTTTGGGGGGGGGGGGGGGGTGGGGTGGGAGAATCATGGAGGGGTGCCAGGGCGGCGTGGCGTGATTCGCCCGGCCCTCCCGTGATTCTCCCACCCGGTGTGTGGGGCGGAAAATCGCACCCTATATGTTCAGCGGGATTCTCCCTTCTGGGGGTCATAAGTCCCAATGCCGGCGCCAATCACTCTGGCGTCAACAGCCCCCGAAAGTCATCCTCTGCACTTTCGGGGGTTAGGAGGACGCTGGAAGGACTGGCACCGCTCCATCCAGCGCCGAAGGGACTGCCGTGTTCGTGCATGTGGTGAACAGCCAACGTGATCTCGCATATGCGCGGAATCGCTGCCGCGGTTCCACGCATGCACAGACCAGTCGGCATATTTGCCGCATGCGTAGGGGGTTCTCTTCTCCGTGCCGATCATGGCGGAGCCCTACAGGGGCCGGCGTGAAAGTAAGAAGTGCCCCACTGAACAGGCCCGCCTGCAGATGGTGGGCCCCGATTGCAGGCCATGCCACCGAGGGGTCCCCCTCCGGGGTCAGATCCTCCCGCACCACCCCCACCCCGAGGACCACCAACCTCCCCCCCCCCCCCGACCTACCTGCCAGGTCCCGCCGTATGGGACCATGCGTAACCCCTGCCGGCGACCTGGCCAAAAGCAGACGGCCGTCCGGCCCATCGGGACCCAGAGAATTGCCAGGGGGGCCACTGCCAATGGCTCCCAACCGGCGTGGGGGTCGGAGAATCCCGCCCGTTGTCTTTTAAAGGTAATTCTTTCCCCTCCCTTTTATCTGAATTTGCGGTAATAGTATCTCTTGACGCTGAAAAAGCATTTCATAGAATCATAGAATTTACAGTGCAGAAGGAGGCAATTCGCCCATCGAGTCTGCACTGGCTCTTGAAAAGAGCACCCTACTTAAGCCCACACCTCCAACCTATCCCTCTAACCCAGTGACCCCACTTAACCTTTTGGACACTATGGGACAATCCACCTAACCCGCAAATGTTGGGACTGTGGGAGGAAACTGGAGCATCCGGAGGAAACCCACGCAGACACGGGGAGAAAGTGCAAACTCCACACAGTCACCCAAGGCCTTAATCGAACCCAGGTCCCTGGAACTGTGAGACAGTAGTGCGAATCACTATGCCACCGCGCCATAAATCTTTTAGGATTTGCTATGATGGAATGAGAATATTTATTTGAGATCTTGGGAGATTTGGATTCGCCCATAAATTTGCGTCTTGGATTCTCATCTTAGACCCTTAAGTTCAGCCTTCACATGAACACTCTGCACTCAGAGTACATACCCTTAAGTAGGAACACTAGACAAGGCTGCACTCTTTCCTCACTGTTGCTCGGCTTGACAATAGAACCCCTCTCTATTGCGTTGAGGGCCTCTAATCAATGGCGGGCTATTTGTCATGAGGAGGTGGCGCATTGGGTATCACTTTATGTAGATGACCTACTTCAGTATGCTCCATAGACGACATAATGAAGACACTTAATGTCTTAGATTCCCCCTCTGATTATAAACTAAATCTAGGCTGGAGTGGATGCTGGGGGCCTTAGCCTTCCGCCTCTCTAATACAAGTTTTTGCTATTTGAGGGTCCGTGTGGCCCATAATTGGGCCTCATTTCATAAGTTAATTTACTCAAGCCAGATCAATAATGTTTAAGCTGATCTACAGAAGTGGAACACCCTTCCTCTGTCTCTGGCAGATAGGATACAAACAATTAAAATGAATATACTTCCTCGATTTCTGTTTTTCTTTCAAGGTCTCTCCATTTTTCTTCCTAAATCCTTTTTATTAAGGTTAACAAATTGATTTCTACTTTTATTTGGGTGTGTAATAATCCCAGAATCCATTGCGTTTTAACTCCAAAGGGCAGACAGACCGGGGCTTGGCTCTCCCAAATTTATTATTTTATTGCTGGGCTGCTAACATCCAAAAATGTTGTTGTGGATCAGTGACTCCGATTCTATTTGGGGCCAAATAGAGGCTTGATCTTGCACTACAGCCATTCTCTTAGCCACAGCTACTGCACCATTTCCCTTTTCTCCTGGTAGATACCGCTCTAACCCAGTGGTAGTCTCCTCTCTTAGGATTTGGAATCACTTACAGCAGCACTTTAAACTCCTTTCCCTGTCTTCCCTGTCCCCTATTTGTGAACAATCAACTTTTCTTACCAGCGGATTCAGCTCCCCAGTGATGGAAATAATTCTAAATGTACAGTAAACCGGTGACAAACTCCCCAGGGTCCAAAAAAGTGTCTAAGTGGGGTAGATAGCGATGGGGAATTCGCCGACAGAGCCGAAGGGAAACTTCCTGAAAAACCCGCCACAAGTGAGGCTTAGGGCGTGTTTTTGTTTTATATCTGCTTGTAATTTTTGTTTTTGCACTCTTAACATTTTCGTTGGGTGAGACTCCATTGGCTTCAAACAATCCACTCCATTTTGTTTAATTTGTTTACCCTCCCATTCCTTTCCCACACCCTCAAGTCTAGAGTTGTTAGGATCTATTGTAGCTTTCCTACAGCCACTCTCTCTGTGATCTATTAACTCATTAGGATTAGGAATCAGCACTGGTCTGTGGAGGTCCTCTTCACACTGAGCAACAAAATTGCCACATCAAGCAATGTGGGCAGAGAAGGAGTGTGTTAATGAACAAGTATTGTTCTGTGTTCCGTTGAATAACCTAACTGTTTATTATGATGGCACTCTGCTCTGTTTTACAGCAGATTATGTAAAATGAAGCAAATGGAATCAACAGAGAGGAATGTAAAACATTTAATTGTATTAGCTTTTACACAAGATATTTAGTGTCCTGAATACAGCCTGAGCACCCATCAATTCCTTTGAGGTTAAATTCCATTATGTGACACTTGGATTGATTTTCTTCATCTCCGTTTTACTTCTTCTATTAGTTAAATTGTCTGCACACAGTAACGGTTGATGGTATTTCTCCTATAATAACCACCTCCTTACCTTAACTGCAATTACCGTGCTCAGACCTGATAAGCATTCAGAAATTAGCTAATTGAAATTCAAACCATGTGCCTATTTTTATTCTGGTGCTGGATTTTTAAGAGACATTTCATATCAATAGTAACAATGAGAAACTCTTTACACCTCGGAGGGAAACCAAGCTGAAATTGCTGGTAGGTGAAACCTAAAGTTCTGTGTAATATTAACCATGCCGATTAGAATGATGTTTCATTCCTAATAATAGAAAATAAAATTCTCATGAAAGAGCAAAGCCTTTTATATTTTCATATGTAGTAATGTATCTTGCAGTGCCTGAATAAAGCTTGTTCAATTACATTTAATGTCATGCACATATCTGGAATAGATTTTGCAATCATGGGTCATGTCTCTCAAACACCTGCTGAGGAGGTGTGGGAGAAATTCTGACTTTCCCATATTATGGTGTGCAAGGAACACTGCTTTCTGGAGGTCAATGCAGATGCACAGATTGAGGGAATGGTAATGATCTTGATGGACCTGGAGCTAGGTATAGCTGTGAACCAACAAGGGCATGTTTCTGCCAATAAGATTCCAGAATTGTTCCAGAATTCTGCCCCTGGCTGTAGAGGTGGTCTAAAAGTTCACATTAAATGTTTGGCACTCATTATCATCCTCAAAAGCAAATAGACTCGTGCTATTTCAGTATATGAGCAGATAGAAAGGTTGACCTTCATGAAATGTGGGCTGGAGATTTCTGACAAATGGGAAATTATTTCAAAAAATTCCTTGGAAGGCAGGAATGGAGACGCTTTTTTTTTTTCATTCATGATGTCGCTGGCAATGTCAGCATTTACTACCTATCTTCAATTTCCCATGAGAAGATGGTGGTGAACTGTTTTTTTGAACTTTTTTAAAATTCTTGTGACACTGGTAGGTAGGAAGTTACAGAATATTGAATCAGTGAATGAAGAAACAGCAATATAATTCCAAGTCAGGATGATGTGTGCCTTGGGAAAGTTGGTATTTTTCCCACACGTCAGCTGCCTTGGGCTTCTCGGTGGTTTTCTGCAACAAAAGTTCAGCACAGTGAATGTGATTCTCCGGTCTCCGACGCTGAAATCACGTTAGCCGTTTGATCGGAGAATCTCCGTCGGCACGAAATGGGGGCAGCGCCACTTTTGCGATTGCTCCACCCCTTCCAAAGCAAGTACGCCGCATGCCGTCGGGACGGCCTCAGGACGTCACCTGAGGGTCTCCCCCGATGCTCCGCCCCCAATGGGTCAAGTTCCCGATGGCCTGGGGTGCATGTGCTATTTTTTTCCGGGGACCCGGCGTGGCGGCTGCGGATTAAGTCCAGCGGCGCCACAGTCAGGGGCATACCGATCCATGGTAAGGGAGGACTTTGGCGGGGGCACGGATGGGGATAGGTCCTGGGTGGCGAGCCTGGCCAAAGGGGGACACTATTTGGCAGACTGGGTCATGCACAGCCGACGCCATGTTGCACGGTCGGGCTGTTGCATGCCACCATGCACATGCGCGACTACGGACCCGGCAATTCTCTGGGCGTATCAGCAGCTAGAGCCGGGGGCTCTACGCTGCGTGCCTGCTAGCCCACCACCAGACAGAGTATCGATGGAGGTTGTGCGCCATTTTACGGGCCTAAATCACAACTGTTCCCAAACGGAGAATCCAGCCCAGGACCTCCCTTTCTACTTTCACCTGCATGATTACTCGGACACTTGGTCATCTGTTCCAGAAAGAAGGAAAGTGAGTTTATTCTGAAGAATGACTCTTGTGATGTGGGCAACACTGACAAGGCTCCATTGATTGTCCATCTATAGTTGGAGTCAAAAGTTGATGTTTGACAGCATTTTTGTTTGTAAGAACTACATAATTAAACAACTTGCCAGGTTATTTAACTATATAATATGGAGTAGAGCCAGATGTACATCAGATCAGCGGTGTGTGCCGAGATCCCTTCTTTGAAGGAATTAATGAATCAGGGAGTATTTATAACAACACAGTAATACCTCTTCAGCCTTCAATCCTATTTGCCACTAGGCTGGCCTGACGGGGAACATTACATTATTATTTTTCTTTTTCTTATTTGTTAACCAGAACTAGGTTGAAAAAGACTATAGCAGAGGTATCCAAGTTTTTTTTTAAACTGAAATTTATACAAAGTAATAAATTAATTAACTAATCAGAGATGGCTGGGCAGGTGATGTGCTGTAGCTGTATGATGTGGGAGCTGGCTGTTCCCCTTGTGAATGGCAATGACCACATCTGCAGCAAGTGTTGGTTGCTGGAAGAACTCCGGCTCAGAGTTGATGATCTGGAATCTGAGCTTCAAACACTGCGGCACATCCGGGAGGGGGAGAGTTACCTGGACAGTTTGTTTCAGGAGGCAGTCACACCTGGGAGATTAAGTAATTCACATTCAGTAAGTGATCAGGGACTTCAGAGTGTGACTGTTAGTGAGGCAGGCAGGGGGAACCTGAGTTTAGGACTGCAGGAGCCTCAGCCCTTGACCTTGTCCAACAGGTATGAGACTCTTGCTCCCTGTATGGATGAGGAAAAGGGCTCTGGACAGGATGAGCCAGCTGACCACGGTACCATGGTGCAGAAGGCCATTCAAGAGGGGGGAGTAAAAAGACAAGTAGTTGTTATAGGGGATTCTATAATTAGGGGGACAGATAGTATCCTATGCAAGCCGGATCGGGAGTCTCGCATGGTGTGTTGCCTGCCCGGTGCCAGGGTGCGGGACATCTCTGACCGGCTTGACAGGATATTGGAGCGGGAGGGGGAGGATCCAGTTGTTGTGGTCCACGTTGGGACTAACAACATAGGTAAAGCTAGGGTGGAGGACCTGTTCGGGGACTATCAAGCACTAGGAAGAAAATTGAAATACAGGTCCTCAAGGGTCATAATCTCCGGATTACTGCCCGAGCCACGTGCCAATTGGCATAGGGACAAGAAAATTAGGGAAGTAAACACGTGGCTAAGGGATTGGTGTGGGAAAGAGGGATTCCACTTCATGGGACATTGGCATCAGTTTTGGAACCGGGGGGATCTGTACCGTTGGGACGGTCTCCACCTGAACCGATCTGGAACCAGTGTTCTAGCGAAGAGGATAAATAGGGTGGTCAGTAGGACTTTAAACTTCTGAGTTGGGGGGAAGGGAAAGTGAAAGCGACAGGGAGCATGGAGTTAAATGCCAAGATACGCAGGAGGATAACATGTAGGCAGGTGGATTTAAGCTTGAGGCAGACTAGGAATGCAACAAAAAGGAAGGATAACTTTGGACATCTTAGGACTTCCAATATCTGTAATGATAAGAAAGTTAGCATTAAGGCACTTTACCTGAATGCTCGTAGCATTTGTAACAAAGTAGATGAACTAATGGCACAGATCATCGTGAATGATTATGATGTGGTAGGCATCACAGAGACATGGCTGCAGGGGGTTCAGGACTGGCAGTTAAACATCCAAGGATATACAACCTATCGAAAAGACAGGAAGGTGGGCCGAGGGGGTGGGGTTGCCTTGTTAGTTAAGAACAAAATTAAATCTATGGCACTAAACGACATAGGGGCGGATGATGTGGAGTCTGTGTGGGTAGAATTGAGGAACCACAAAGGCAAAAAAACCATAATGGGAGTTATGTACAGACCTCCTAACAGTGGTCAGGACCAGGGGCGCAACATGTACCGGGAAATAGAAAAGGCATGTCAGAAAGGCAAGGTCACGGTGATCATGGGGGACTTCAATATGCAGGTGGATTGGGTAAATAACGTAGCCAGTGGATCCAAAGAAAAGGAATACATGGAATGCTTACAAGATGGCTTTTTGGAACAGCTTGTCATGGAGCCCACAAGGGAGCAGGCTATTCTGGACCTAGTGCTATGTAATGAACCAGACTTTATAAAAGATCTTAAAGTAAGGGAACACTTAGGAAGCAGCGATCATAATATGGTTGAGTTCAGTCTGCAGTTTGAAAGAGAGAAGGCAAAATCGGATGTAATGGTGTTACAGTTAAATAAAGGTAATTACGAGGGCATGAGAGAGGAACTGGCGAAAATCGACTGGAAGCAGACCCTAGTGGGGAAGACAGCAGAGCAAAAATGGCAGGAGTTTGTATGCATAATTGAGGACACTGTACAGAGGTTCATCCCCAAGAAAAGAAAGATTATCCGGGGAGGGATTAGACAGCCATGGCTGACAAAGGAGGTCAGGAAATGTATCAAAGAAAAAGAGAGATCCTATAAAGTGGCCAAAAGCACTGGGAAATCAGAAGATTGGGAAGGCTACAAAAACAAACAGAGGTTAACAAAGAGACAAATAAGGAAGGAGAGGATCAAATATGAAGGCAGGCTAGCCAGTAATATAAGAAATGATAGTAAAAGTTTCTTTCAATACATAAGAAACAAACGACAGGCCAAAGTAGACATTGGGCCAATTCAAACTGATTCAGGAAGGCTAGTGATGGGAGACGAGGAAATGGCTGGAGAACTTAATAAGTACTTTGCGTCTGTCTTCACAGTGGAAGACATGAGTAATATCCCAAAAATTATAGAGGGTCAGGGGGCTGAGTTGAGTATGGTTGCCATTACAAAAGAGATGGTGCTAAAAAAGCTAAAAGGTCTTAAAATTGACAAATCTCCTGGCCCCAATGGGCTACACCCTAGAGTTCTGAGAGAGGTGGCTGAAGAAATAGCGGAAGCGTTGGTTGAGATCTTTCAAAAATCACTGGAGTCAGGGAAAGTCCCGGACGATTGGAAGATCGCTGTTGTAACCCCCTTGTTCAAGAAAGGATCAAGACAAAAGATGGAAAATTATAGGCCAATTAGCCTAACCTCGGTTGTTGGTAAAATTCTAGAATCGATCGTTAAGGATGAGATTTCTAAATTCTTGGAAGAGCAGGGTCGGATTAGAACAAGTCAACATGGATTTAGTAAGGGGAGGTCGTGCCTGACGAACCTGTTAGAATTCTTTGAGGAGGTGACAAGTAGGTTAGACCAGGGAAACCCAGTGGACGTGGTCTATCTGGATTTCCAAAAGGCCTTTGATAAGGTGCCACACAGGAGGCTGCTGAGTAAGGTGAGGGCCCATGGTGTTCGAGGTGAGCTACTGGCATGGGTTGAGGATTGGCTGTCTGACAGAAGGCAGAGAGTTGGGATAAAAGGTTCTTTTTCGGAATGGCAGCCGGTGACCAGCGGTGTCCCACAGGGTTCAGTGTTGGGGCCGCAGCTGTTCACCATATATATTAATGATCTGGATGAAGGGACTGGGGGCATTCTAGCGAAGTTTGCCGATGATACGAAGTTAGGTGGTCAGGCAGGTAGTGCTGAGGAAGTGGGGAAGCTGCAGAAGGATCTAGACAGTTTGGGAAAGTGGTGCAGGAAATGGCTGATGCAATTCAACGTGAGAAAATGTGAGGTCTTGCACTTTGGAAAAAAGAATCCAAGCATAGACTACTTTCTAAACGGTGAGAAAATTCATAATGCCAAAGTACAAAGGGATCTGGGAGTGCTAGTCGAGGATTCCCTAAAGGTAAACATGCAGGTTGAATCTGTGATTAAGAAAGCGAATGCAATGTTGTCATTTATCTCAAGAGGGTTGGACTATAAAAGCAGCGATGTGCTACTGAGCCTTTATAAGGCTCTGGTTAGGCCCCATTTGGAGTACTGTGTCCAGTTTTGGGCCCCACATCTCAGGAAGGACATACTGGCACTGGAGCGTGTCCAGCGGAGATTCACACGGATGATCCCTGGAATGGCGGGTCTAACATATGATGAACGGCTGAGGATCCTGGGATTGTATTCATTGGAGTTTAGAAGGTTAAGGGGAGATCTAATAGAAACTTACAAGATAATACATGGCTTAGAAAGGGTGGATGCAAAGAAACTGTTTCCGTTAGGCGAGGAGACGAGGACCCGTGGGCACAGCCTTAGAATTAGAGGGGGTAAATTCAGAACAGAAATGCGGAGACATTTCTTCAGCCAGAGAGTGGTGGGCCTGTGGAATTCATTGCCGCAGAGTGCAGTGGAGGCCGGGACGCTAAATGGCTTCAAGGCAGAGATAGATAAATTCTTGATGTCGCGAGGAATTAAGGGCTACGGGGAGAATGCTGGTAGGTGGAGTTGAAATGCCCATCAGCCATGATTGAATGGCGGAGTGGACTCGATGGGCCGAATGGCCTTACTTCCACTCCTATGTCTTATGGTCTTATGGTCTTATGGAACAGTGTTGGTTTTGATCAATGCTCAGTCGAAATTATATTTTAGTTCTCATGACTAGCTATTTATTAAAAGAATCACAGCAGCTTTGTGCAGGTGTCATCAGGGCCTACTTAAGAGAGCAGGTAAAAATCTAAATAAGTTAGCCCCGGATGCTGGAAGGCAAGTAGCTTGAGTGATTTTAACTGTTCGTTACTTGGTGTAAACTAGAAATAAGAGTTAAAATTGCATTTGCAATGTTTTTCAGAGACTGGCTCTGACCAACAGATCTAAAGTATGTTACACAGGACTAAGCCATCAATAAAAACACAATTAGCTTCCATTATAATAACATTGCCTGGCACTTCAAATAAATGCCCTTTTCCTTTAAGAAAACAAGTAGATTAATGGCAGTTGCAAGTATGGAGAGTCAAACATGCCAATGAAAGTTAACAGTAATGACCTGTATCTGAATCTTGAACAGCAGCTAATGCTGGATTGATTAAGCAAGAGATTAGATTGACTGTTTTCTTTCAGAGTACGCAAATGAGCATTCGTATTTTAAATGAATAAGATGAGAGCCGATATACGATGTGTCTGTCGAACCTTGGCCTTCATCACAAACCAATATTGTATTCAGAGATTGCCCTTCAGACCGTACCTAGGGAATGTCCATATCACCAATGACAAGTCAAGAGAATATGAACAAATATTCTTTTTAGCCATTTTCATGATGTTTTTTCTCACCTTAGTATGATTTCATGGGCTCAGGTTGTACACCTTGACAGTGAGAATAAACAGAGTTGAACATTCTATCTCCACATCTGTATTTACATGACAATCTTCAACTACTTCCTCAATGACCTTCCCTCCATCATAAGGTCAGGAGTGAAGATGTTTGCTGATGGTTGCAGTGTTCAGTTCAATTTGTAATTTAGCAAGTGATAAATCTATCCATGCCTGCATGCTGCAAGGCCTGGACAACATCCAGTTTGATGGCAAGGAACAGTCACCATTTACAAATGTCAGGCAATGTCCATCTCCAACAGTGAAATATCTAACCATGTCCCCATGAGATTCAATAGCGTGGCCATTTTTGAATCCCTGCTATTTAAAAAAAATTATTTAATGAGATGTTGGCATCACTTGCAAGGCCAACATTTGTTGCCCATTGCTAATTACCCTTTGAAAAGATGGTGATGAGCTGCCTTCTTGAACTGCTGCAGCCCATCTGGTGTGAGAACACCCAGAGCGGGATTCTCTCAGCCCGGGGCCGGGCTGGAGAATCCCCATGACCAGGCCACGCTGCCTCATGCAGAGCAGAGAATCAGTGTTATTGGTGCCATTGGGGAGTTTGGCATGGCGCTGGTCATGGGCCGCTCTACGCGGCTGGCCCTGGAGGGGCCAGAATTACTCATGGCAGCGGCCCATTCATGCCGTCGTAAAACGTGTCGGTATTTACGACGGCGTGGACACTCTCCCACGGGATGGGAGAATCCTGCCCCCATAGTGCTCTTGGGAGGTAAGTTCCAGGGGCGGGATTCTCCCCTACCCGGCGGGGTGGGTCGTCCCGGTGCTGAGAAGTGGTGTGAACCACTCCAGAGGCGGGCAGCCCAGAAGGTGCGCGGGTTGGCGCATGTGCAGCAGCGCCAGCGTGTGCTGACATCATCCCAGCACATGCGCAGGGGGTTCTTCTCCACGCCAATCATGGCGGAGGTTGACAGCAGCCGGCTTGGAGGGAAAAAGTCCCCCCACGGCACAGGCCCGCCCGCGGATCGATGGGCCCTAATAGTGGGCTTGGCCACTGTGGAGGCACCACCTGGGGCCAGATCCCCACGCGCCCCCCTGAGGACTCTGCAGGCTGCCCATAGAGTCAGGTCCCACTGGTACGGACCTGATTTGATTTACACCGGCGGGACCGGCCGAATACGGGCGGCTACTTGGCCCATTGTGGGGCGGAGAACCACCGGGAGGCCGTCGGCCAGCACGGCACGATTCCAACCCCCGCCAAAACCCCGCCGCCGGGGAATTCGGCAGCCAGCGTCAGGTGGCGGGGCGGGATTCACGCCGCTCCACGGCGATTCTCCGAACCGGTGGGGGGTCAGAGAATCCCGCCCCAGATTTTTGACATTGGCACAACCATGATATAATTCCAAGTCAGGATGGTTTGTGACTTGGTGAGGAACTTGCAGGTGGTGGTGTTCCCAAACATCCATTACCCTTGTCCTAAGTGGTAGATATCACGGGGCGGGTTTCTCCCGCAACTGGCCGGTTGGCCCAACGCCAGTGCCAAGAGTGGTGCGAACTATTCCGGTGTCGGGCCGACCGGAAGGTGCGGAAGTCTCCACACTTCCGGGGGGCTAAGTCGGCGCGGAGGCGTTGGCCCCTCACCAACCGGTGCCGAAGTGCCCGCGCAAGTTGGCACATGCGCAGACCGGTGTGGTTCCGCGCATGCACAGACCAGCCAGCCTGTTTCCTGCACATGTGCAGTTAGGTTCTTCTCCACGCTGGTCATGGCGGAGCCCTACAGAGGCCAGGGTGGAAGGAAAGAGTGCCCCAAGGCACAGGACTGCCTGCAGATCGGTGAGCCCCGATCACGGGCCAGGCCACTGTGGGTGCCCGCCCCGGGGGCCGGATCACTCTGCGCCACCCCCCCCCCCCCCCCCCCCCCCCCCCCCCCCCCCCGCCCCCAGAACTCACCTAGCCAGCCTAGAAGCCAGGTCCCGCCGTAATGGACCACTTCCATTTCATGCCGGCAGGACTGGCCAGGGAACGACGGCCGCTCAGCCTATCGGTGCCCGGAGAATTGCCAAGTGGGCAGCTGCCAACGACCCCCGACTGACGCGGTGTAAACCTCACCCCACCCGAAAACCAGCACCGGAGAATACGGCAGCCGGCATCAGAGCAGCAGGGCCGGATTCGTGCCGCCCCACCGGGGATTCTCTGAACCGGCGGGGTGTTGGAGAATCCCGTCCCACAGGTTTGGAAGGTATTATCAAAGGCAGCTTGGTGAATTGCTTCAGTGCAGCTCATAGATGGTACACACTGTTACCACTATGCATCATTGGCGGGGAGAGTGAATGTTTTAAGATGTTCGGTGGTTGTCAAACATGGGGCCTGTTCATTCCTGGATGATGTTGAGCTTCTTCAGTGTTGGAGCCACAATGATCCAGAAAATTAAGGAGCATTCCACCATACTCATGACATGTGCCTAGTAGATGGTAGGTAGACATTGGAGCGTCAGGAGCTGAGTTACTCACTTCAGAATTCCCAGCTTCTGGCCAGTTCTCCTCGCCTGTTCTGACCAGGCCCCCAAGCAGATACAGTTTGAGATGTAAGACACTTGTTCAGTGAAGAAAGCAACATGATTCCACGTGTTTTGGACACACAAAAGAAACTTTACTAAACAAGGTCAGAAAGATAAAGTAATTTATAATATATTGTTATATAACATTTAGGGTAAGGAGGAGATACATGTAAATTATCAAGCCAACTATGTCGAACACACACAGTACACAATAAATGGCAGATGCGCCTAAACAGAGTCCACAGATTTCTCAAAACCGTTGAGATCTCAGAAACAATGTGAAACATCCAAACTCACTGGATTTCTGTAAATTTTGTATTCCAGTCTTTGCCTTCAAAGATTTTGCTTCGGCATTCTCTTCAAAACACCCTCCAAATCAGATGGTGCACCAACGGCCTCACAGGGTTTAAATTTTGACGAGCGAAATTACCTTCTCGTCAATTCCAAAGTCTACGCTCAAACAATCACAACATCAGCTCTTTGGCTGTGCCAAGCTGAACACTACTACTCCAAAGGGGTGCCTTTGCTCCAGTGGCCTGCAGCATGGAATCAAAAACCTTCGGCTGCCTTCTTGGATCTAAGAGCCCTCTTCAATTACCAGGACTTCTCTTAAACCCTCTTTATTTAAGTCTGCTACCCAATGTTTTTTCCCGATTTGGAGCCTTTTTACTCTGCTCCTCTTTTTTTAACTGAACCGGGACATCTTCCTGTCCTGTCCCCCTCTCTGAGATTCATCCTCTGGGACCTCTCCCTGAACCCTACCTGAGATTCGTCTTCTCAATGGTGCTCCAGTCCTGATCACCCGGCTCAGGTTTTCACTCTGTTTTTCTTCGGGCATAGGCGTGCTGGACACAAAGAATGTAACAGTACCGATCTGTGCATGTGCAGCCCGCTCCTGGTCTGCAAATATGCAAAACAAATGTGCAAAAGCTCTGAGACCCACCGGGAGTTGAAGCTCTGGACCTCCACCCTCATTGTTAAGGTAAATTTAACTTTCATAACAAGATACAGTATTTATATGGCATGTCCGGTTTCTAGTCAACAGTCCTTGAGGATGTTGATAGTGGGGGATTCAGTGATAGTAAAGCCTTTTGTAAGAGATGGTCATTGTCTAGCACTTTTGTGGTGTAAATATTACTCGTCAATTGTCAGGCTAAGCCTGACTTAAATAAGTCTGGCTACATATGGATCTGAGGAATCATGAATAGCACTGAACATAGTGCAATCATCAGTGGAAATCCCCACTTCTGACTTTATGATGAAGGGAAGGTAATCTATAAAGTAGCTGAAGGCAGTTAGGAGACCACCAATGACCAGAATCTTAACTGGTCCAGCTCCATATATGTTGTGGCTATGAGAGCAGGTTAGATGCCAGGAATTCAATCATGAGTAACTCACCTGCCTCTAAAAAGCCTGACCACCATTTACAAGACACAAACCAGGAGTCTGATGAATGTGTGCAGCTCCAACAATACACCACCAAGGATAAAGCAGTCCACCTGCTTGGCATCCCATCCATTATCTTGACCTTTCACTTCCTCTGTCATTGGTGCATCATGGCTGCAGTGCGAGCCATCTACAAGGTACACTGCAGTAACCTGAAAAGCTTCTTAAACAGCATCTCCCAAACTCTCAAGCATTACTGTCTCAAAAAATAAGGACAGGAGGTGCACTGAAACCCCACATCCCGTTGATTCGTCTCCAAGGCTCGCACCATCTTGATTTGGATATATTGGCATTTCTTCCTCTTCGCTGTGTCAAAATCCTGGAAATCTCTATCTGGCACCACAAAGGTAGCAGCTTCACCACACAGATAGCAGAAGTTCGAAGAAGGGGGCTCACCAACACCTTATCAAGTGCATTTAGGTTGCTCATGATGAATTTTAAAAATTGTAGTACTTGCTCTTGCCATTCTGTTTTATATAGTTAACTCAACACAATCTGGAACTTAACCCCAAACATTGGGTGGCATGGTGGCACAGTGGTTAGCACTGCTGCCTCACAGCACCAGGGACATGGGAGACTGTGCGGAGTTTGTACATTCTCCCTGTGTCTGCTTCGGTTTCCTCCGGGTACTGCAGTTTCCTCCCACAGTGTAAAGATTTCAGGTTAGGTGGATTGGCCAAGCTAAATTGTTCCTTCGAGTCCAAAAGGTTGGGTGGGATAACAGAGGGCCTGACCCGAGATGAGGTGCCCTATCAGCGGGTCGGTGCAGACTCGATTGACTGAATAGCCTCCTTCTGCATTATCGGGATTCTATGGTTCCATTCTTGGACATCACAAAACAAATTCACTGAGTCATAAAGGAAGCAATTAGCATTTATTTAAATAAAAACCAATTGAAATTTTTAAGGAAAAACAAAAATAAAATGTGGGGAAACCTCCAGAGGTCAGGGCAGCATCTGTGGAGAGAACGAAGTTAACATTTCAGATCAATGACATTTTTTCTGAACTGGAAAGTCTGAAGAGATTACACAGTTTTTAAGCCTGCAGAGAGGTAGGGGAAGCGAGGAGGGAAAAAAAAGACAAAGGGGCTGGAATTTCCATGCCTGCCACCAATAGAGGACTTCTTGGTGCGGCAGAGAATCCTGTGTTTGGGGAAAAAATGGGAGTGGTGCCCGTTTGCAATGCTTCGGTGACCCGCTGGTCGCAGCATCAAGGTTCGCGCCCCATGCCAGCGGGAGGATGCAAATGGGTTAAAATAGGTCAGTATTTGCCAGTGCAGCCATGTGACACGGTGAACCTCGAGGTGGGCCTGGGTGAGTATTTAAGGAAGTTGCTCCCAATGTCCTTTGGAGGACCCCATCTTTACCCACCCCAACAAGCTAAGACTGCCTACCCAGCCCCCATCAGACAACCCCCATCAGACAGCCCCGCCATAACAAAGACACAGCATACCAGAGAACCCCCCCTCACCTGAGAATCCCCCACACAAGAGAACTCCCCGTATCAGAGAACCCCCCCTCTCCCGGACCAGAGAACCCAACCCCTTCTGTCTGAGGCAGCAGGTGTAAGGGAAAGGTGAGTGAAAAAGCGATTATTTTGTTTTCACTGTTTCTGTCTGGACTGCTCTTTAGCTTCCAGGCAGGTTTGACTCATGGAGGGGTCTCTGTTCTGTTGGTCACTTATAGGAGGGGTCTCTGATATTGGGGATTCTCTGATATGGGGGTCTCTGATATTGAGGGGTCTCTACTGTGGGGGCTCACTACAATGGGGGGGCTCTCTGCTGTGGAGGGCTCTGGTGGAGGGTCCTCTGTTATCGGCGGTACCTGTTATGTGGTGGTCTTTAAATGGGATGTCTCTGGTAAGGGGTCTGGTGGGCATGACTCTGATGGAGATTCAGGTCACCCTCATGCATGCGTGCTGCATTAGGGGGGTGATGCAACAATTCCCGTGGTGGGGGTGGGAGGGAGTGTGCCCCTACTTGTCAGCGAGGGGGGTGGACAGGATTAACATTCGAGGGGAGAGGTTCAAAATGGCAGCCTGATAGCGGGACTCACGTCAGAATCTCTTGTGATCCCCGCAATGCTTAGATTTTCATGGCTATCGAGTGAATCTCTCCTAGTTCTCCTCGTGCGAGTGCAAACATACATGATTCAGCTTCGACTGGAGAATTTAGGGCCCCACGTAGCCCGACGCCGAAATCGGGAATGGCGATCGGGTGGAGAAAGGCTCCCGTCGCTGGAATCGGGGCAGGCGCCGGTTAGTCGCTAGGTCGCGATGCACCGCGCACAGTCGCATATAATTATCGGGCCCACCCACGATGCTCCACCCTCGATGTGCCAAATTCCAGACGCCGTGGGCCACGGGTGGTTTCAGCGGTCAGGGGCATGGCATGCCGGCTGTGGGGAGAGAGAGGGCGTGCGGACAGTGTCCAGCGCCAACACACTGGGTCAAGATCTGTGCTGCTGGCCAGGGGGCTTCTGCCAGGGTCGGAGGGAGTGGTGGGGGATGGCCAGGAGGTGGGCTGTCCGGTCAGGGTGGGTGGGTACACAATACAGCATGGCTGGTGCCATTTGTTCTGGTGCAAACGGTGCGTGTGTTGGGTTTGTAGGCATTCGCGGCTGCAGCTTGTCAGCCCTACGCATGTGCAGCACGAAACCTGATGATTCTCCAACCATTTTGCACGTGTTCCGAGGGTGTTTCATGCGGCGCCGGTGCTCGCCACTCACTGGTACCGGAATCGGTCAGGGTTCCCGTCGTGAAACACCAGGGATCCTCCGTTGGCGTCGGTACTAAGCCTCAGGAACGGAGAATCCAGCCCTTCATCTCCCAAATTGAGAATTCAGCCCGATGAACAAGTGGAAAGCAGAAGAGATCTAATAACAAATGGGGTAATACTGCATCACAAAAATGTTTTCTAATTGCACAAGTGAAGAAACAATAGATGGATCTAGGACTGTAACTATTTATCCTGTACACATTAAGTCATGTTCTCCTTTGAAGTCAAAGATTTACAGCTGGAGATTTCACGCGATAACAAGGCTGCTTTCTTTCCATGTGATGTGATCATTTTAAAACCATTGAAAGCACAGGTGATTCTTTGTCACGCTAAACTGTGGATGAATTTTAGATCTCTTTTTTTGTATTAATTTTGTAAGTTTTCTGACTAAGGGGCAATTTAGCGTGGCCAATCCACCTTCTGCACATTTTTGGGTTGTGGGGTGAGACCCGAGCAGACACAGGGAGGAATTCGGGGTGGCTTGGTAGTTAGCACTGCTGCCTCACCGTGCTGAAGACCCTGGGCCAGGATCGAGCCCAGGTCTTCAGCACCGTGAGGCAGCAGTGCTAACTACCAAGCCACCCGGAATTTCTGATTTTACTGGATTACTAAATTTATGTTCACATAGCAACCAAGCCTTCTTTTCTCCCCCTTTGTTTGTAAATACTTATTTTTCTGATCATTTAATTACAAGTAATTAAAAATAGAATTAAATCCACCACAAATGTAAATAGTTCAGAAAATTTTGATAACACCACAAAATCAATAAGGCCTTGAGGATCCTGAAAGAATATTGCTGCTGTGAATCTCCTAAGTTAATAGGAGGGATTTAAATGCATTGAAAAGGCTTGGCAGGAGAAAGAGATAAGTTGGTTTCACTAGACAGGTGGGATACTCCTGGGTATAATTGAAACTGCAGAGGAGTTTAATACTTTAGTCTGGTCAAATTCAAGCTTACAGGAGGCAATTGTTATCATAAAGGAGTGAGACTGTGTTGTTTCCATCAGTAATGTTCAATGAGTGCCTTCTGCTTGTCATGTATTCAGATAACTTCTTTTAAAATCAGTTATCAGACCAGAGCAAGAAACAGTAATTGTTCATTGCAAAGCTGTTTTCTGTTGAAGTTTTTTAAAATCAATCATTTAACTTTGATGGTGTGCTCAAATGCATGAATGATGTTGAGCAGTCCCAAGCCACCCCACTTAAGTTCAATCATTTATAGAAACACAGTGGTCTGGATTCTTCACATCAGTGCCGGCTTGAACGGAGAATTTGTGGGACGTTTGCAATGGAAAAAATCGGCACTGACCCCTCACCGATTCCGGGAATGGTGAGGGGCTAGCAGCGGCGCCGGGTGAAACTCCCGATTTCTGCGCCGAAAAGGCCAGAAAATGGTCAGGTCCCAGACCGCACACGGCTGATGACGTGCAGCGGTCGTGTCGTACAACATGGCACCAGCCGTGTGCAGACCCGACCCGCCATCCATGACCCCACAGGCGATCCCCTGGCCACCCCCACCAATATCCTCAGCTATCGCGGAAGCCTCCCTGGCCAGTGGCACGGATCCTAGCCAAGTGTGGCGGCACTGGACAGAGTCCGCAGTTGCCACGCCGGGTTCCCGACCGCTGAAACCACACATGTCCCGCGCGGTCGGGAACTCAGTGCATTGGGGTGGAGCATTGCGGGAAGGGCCGGCCGTTGACACGTCAACAGCGTTGCAACAGCATGCAGGGTATGACGCGATTACGCCATTTCCCAGGGACGGAGCAGGGTTGACTGGCGCCGACCCGATTTCGGCATCAGAGTCAATTCTCCACCCGATCGGAAATTACGATATCAGCGTCAGGCAATGGAGAATCCCGCTCAGTATCCTTATATTTTGTTCTCGTTCATATATCAAACTTGGAGTTCTATAAATGTTCTTGTAATACAAATAGCAAAATCTACCCTTACGTTTTTACTGAAACAGGAAGGTTTTTCTCTGTGGGTAACAGATGCAGATACACAATAGTCCATCAATGGTCTTTATTTTTCTTGTCAAGGAAGTTAACGAGATAAAAGGAATGGTTTCTGTTGAGGGCAGATATAAAGCACAAATACATACTTTTGAAACCAGACATATTGGGCGCGATTCTCCCAGAGGGGGAGAAATCGTAAGGCTGGCGTCAAATCCGGGCGGGTTTGACGCCAGCCCCCCCCCCTCCCCGACCAGGAACCGATTCTGGTCCCCGGTCGGGGCTAGCATGCCGCCGCCATAAACTCCGGCATCGCGGGCTTAACGAATTTCGTTAAGCCCGCTTGCCAGAGTTTGCGCCGGCTGACGTGTCATATGACGTCAGCCGCGCATGCGCGGATTGGAAGACTCCAACCCGCGCATGCGCGGATGACGTCATCGCGCATTTGCGCGAAACCCGCGCATGTGCGGGCTGGGATGCCCCTTAGCCGCCCCGCGAAGTGATACAGCAGGACGGCGGAGGGACAAAGAGTGCGCGGGCATCGGACCCGCTGCCCGCAATCGGTGCCCACCGATCGCAGGCCCATGGCACCCTTGGCACGGCCGTGGTACTGCCGTGCCAATTGGTGCCATGGTTTTAAAAATCGGGACTTTACGGCCGTTTTTACGAACGGCCAGACCAGGTGTGTTTGCCGTTCGTAAAAACAGCCGTAAAGGGCTGGGAACTCGGCCCATCGGACAGCTGAGAATCGCTGCTGGCCGTAAAAAAACGGCAGGCAGCGATTCGTATCGGGAGTCGGGCGTGGGGGGGGGGGAGAATAGCGGGAGGGCGTCGGACGAGCGTGGCCGTAAAATTTTACGAGCCACGCTATTCTCCGCACCGTCGTGAGTGCGGAGAATTGCGCCCATTATACATGTTCAATATCTTTGCCTTGCAATTTTATTTGCAATGCTGTCAGGTGGGAGGGGGTGTTTTATTACCATCTCAGAGCAGACCCCAACAATGTCCAGGAGACTGGCATAATGGCCCCCTTGTTGATGAGTTGAGGCGTTGGGGGGGGTCCGGAGATCGGGGAGCCATCTTCCTGGCGGGGCGTTCCTCACCGCAGCCTGGAAATGAAGCAGAGTCCCATTTAATAGCAGGGTTGTTCTCAGCACTCCCAGCGCCAGGAAACACCCAGCCAAACCCGCTCCACACATACTCTGTTTCATTTCTTTTAAATCGCGCCCATTATCTCTGCAGGCTGCAAAAGCACATGCACTCCCCAGGGATCTCCCCGTCAATACATAATCTTCTAGTCAATTTCTCCTGCTATTTATTAAAAGCAAAACAAAATCCTTTTTAAAAGCATGACCATTGCAGACAAACACATTTTACCTCCAGGCATTTAACTCTTAACTTGTCCCAATATTTAGAAGGCAATATTCCTAAAATCCTCCAATTGTCAGTTTGCTGTGAAATATTCTGTACATACAACAGGTGAAATAAATGAGGACTGCAAAAATACAGCAAAGCTCTTAAATGCTTCTTGGGGATAAATGTAGCTGTTATCTCTGCAATATGTGCCATCATCTCATTTAAATTGGTAAATCAAGTGGAAATACAAATAAATGAGATAAAAATGTGTGCAACATGGTAAAATGTAATTTTCCACAGTAGTAACAGGAAACCCAAACAGAGCTGCTGACAATAACTTGGGAGATAACAGAATCGTTGGTGCAATACCTGGTTCTGTAATCTGAAGTGATGCAGTCATTTGTCAGTTTTGTGTTCTTAACTGCAAGTTGGAAATGTATTTGAGGGACAGAAAAGCGTGTCTTTTGAAACAGATTTCTCCAGATACGTTTTGCACGTTTTAAGAACCATTTTAATACTGAAAGCTGTGTTGAAATTGGCAGGGATTTTTTATGCCTGCAGGTCAGAGATGGGAAATGAGAAACGGATTAAGTTCTCAGAGTGAGCACAAGGAATGATTGAATACATTGACTAATTCTTCTATATCAGTCATAAAGAGAGATTTGGTTACAAATCTCTGCTGATGGTGTTCGCACAAGAATTGTTTCTAGGAATACTGATGACATTAAAACAAATCTTTAATTAGAGCTTTCCCTCTCAACAAATCTCATTATTGTAGGAATGTGTCAAAAAAGAGTGCTACGGCTGTGCTTTTCCCACTGCATGCAATGTGGCTACATTTTGGCAGTGTGCGAAACGTCACTGGAAGCTCAATTCAACACAAATCTCTGCGCCCCGCATTGGAGGATCAGATTTGGCTTTAGAACTCGACAGTGAGAAGATTAAATGGATTACTCAAGAGTTGGTTAAGTCTGCAGTCATGAGAATGAGAGATCAAAAAGATTTATACGCAAAGAAACCAGATTAAGGACCCCAGAAAGTATTACAGGACCATTAATAACTGGGTCTTGCATTGAGGTGTTACCACCAACAACAACTTACATTTATCTTGAGCCTTTTCATGTTGTAAAATGTTTTAAGATTCTTTGTTGGGGCATTACCAAACAAAATTTCACACTGAACCACACCAAAGAGACATTAGAGCAGTGAAAGAATGAGCTTTAAAGCAGAGTCTTATCAGTCAGAATAGAGATAGAGTGGTTCAGGGAGGTGTCAGACAAGAAATGTGACAATTTAAAGACAAAGGAGGGTTGACAGATATGGTGGTGAGGGAGAACTGGATGTTATAATTGTACATATAGAACCTGGCGCATTTTGGATTGTGTACCAAAGAACATTGTGTTGATAAGGAAAGGGAGAGAACCAAGGATAAATCTTTGTCAGACAACAGATTAACTTTGTAGGATTGGGAAGTAAAGCCATTGCAGGTGACTCTCAGGTTATAGTTATATAAAAATGGACCCAGCTGAGTGATGTCCCAAAAAGCTGGACAATGATGGCGAGGCATTGGAGGAGGATGGTGCGATCAAACTTGTAAAAGGCTGCAGACAGATCGTGAAAGATGAGGGGAATTGTTTGAAGTTGTCATAGTCATGTAGGATGTCATTTAAAAAAAAATTATTTCATGGGACGTGAGTGATGCTGGCCAGGCCAGCATTTATTCATCATCCCTAATTGTTGACTGGCTTCTTGGGTGGCAGAATGACTCTGGATGACCCGGCCCCATCAGATGAAGATCATTGAGTCAGAGAATTTACAGTGCGGAAAGAGGCCATTTGGCCCATCGAGTCTGCACCGGCTCTTGGAAAGAGCACGCGACTTAAGTCCACTCCTCCACCCTATCCCTGTAACCCAGTATATCCTTTTGCACACTAAGGGGCAATTTTTTTATGATGGCCAATCCACCGAACCTGCACATCTTTGGACTGTGGGAGGAAACTAGAGCACCCGGAGGAAACCCACGCAGACATGGGGAGAAAGTACAAACTCCACACAGACAGTCACCCGAATTTGCGGTAATAGTACCTCTTGACGCTGAAAAAGCATTTCATAGAATCATAGACTTTACAGTGCAGAAGGAGGCCATTCGCCCATCGAGTCTGCACTGGCTCTTGGAAAGAGCACCCTACTAAAGCCCACGCCTCCAACCGTCACTGTAAACCAGTGACCCCACTTACCCTTTTGGACACTAAGGGACAATTTAGCATGGCCAATCCACCTAACCCGCAAATCTTGGGACTGTGGGAGGAAACTGGAGCACCCGGAGGAAACCCACGCAGACATGGGGAGAACGTGCAAACTACACACAGTCACCCGAGACCGGAATTGAACCTGGGACCCTGGAGCTGTGAGGCAGCAGTGCTAAGCACTGTGCCCCCGTGCCACCCCAAGTAAATGTTTCAAGCCTGTATCAATCTTTCATTTCAAATTTCCAGCCTCTGCAGATTTTGCTTCAATTCTAATATCAATTTGTTTTCTTCACCCACTGTTGCTAATGGGGTAGATGTCTGTACATCATACTTGAATATTGATGAACTATCTCAGTGTGAACTGAATAGTTAACATCAGATTGACAGCATTTGGCGTGTTTAAGTGTGGAACCAAATGAAAGAACTCAAGTCAGTATGACGTGTTAAAAGCCACTTCGTCCTTGGGTGGGATTGAACCACCAATCCTTTTGGTTAACAGCCGAACCCGTTAACCGATTGTGCAACAGAGACAACTGTGAACATGAGAGATCCTGCGAGAGTGAGAGGGAAGGATTATTTTGGCTGAAATGAACAATTCACTTGAGACAGGTCAGCTGGGTGAAGGGACAGTGGATCCTCACCTCTGTGGCGCGAGCTCGCCTCGCTGTCGATGATTACTCATCGACCAACTCCGCAATTTCCAGGGCCCGTTCTCATAAGGTGTGAGGACTCGAATCTCTGGTAATTTCCACCCCCGCCTCCCCACCACACCATCTTGGCTCTTTCTCGCTTATTATCGTCTTGCGGGGCCAAGAGAGGGCAGTTTGAGCCAGACACTTGATAGGTCACGAGAGTCTATAACAGGTGGCATGTGTGAGCACCACGCCTGGACATTATGGGTAGTGCTGCTGGGTGCCAGTGGGTTCTGAGGAGCAAGCACTAAGAACAGATGCGGGGACGGTGTGAGGTGTCAGCCAGTGATTTGTCGGTGGGTGGGAGAGTGTAGGGAATTGAGCGGTGGCTGACGGAATGTATGCCAGGAGAGAGGTGGTAACTTACCCTTGCAGCTCCGTGTTGGTCGTTGGTCTTCTTCCGTCATTGGATTCCAGTCCTTGTCATGCTGCCTGAACTGACAGGCACTGCCACTGCCTCCCAGGCAGCATTGGCAGCCCTGTTGCTGATCCTTCGACTCCATCAGAGGAACAGGATGTTCCATCTCGCATCTAGAGTGTCGTGAGGCCTCACCAGGTCAGCATCACCAAAGAGAGGTGCAGGTCTGTGCGCTGCCATGCTTGTATGCTAACTAGGAGTGAATGTTGAGGCAGCTTCGAAGTTTGTGGGGGCTCATTTTCGACACTAAGCTATACGGGCCGCAATCTCGGCAACCTGATTGTCAGGAAACACCCTACCAATTGTGCCCAAAATTACACTTCGAATTTTTCCGTTAAATTATGCCCAATATCTTTCCTTAAAAAGACGCCAAAACCCCAGGTGGAGGATGGGTCGGATTGGGTCAGGTATTGGGTGTCGGTTTGGGTTGGCCGGACTGGAGTGAGGTGGGAAGTTATTTTTTATCGATTTAAAGTACCCAATTCATTTTTTCAATTAAAGGGGCAATTTAGCTTGACCAATCCACCTACCCTGCACATTTGTTGCGGGGTCGAAACCCACGCAACCACGGGGAGAATGTGCAAACTCCACACGGACAGCGTCCCAGAGCCGGGATCAAACCTGGGACCTAGGCGCCGTGAGGCAGCAATGTTAACCACTGTGCCACCGTGCTGTCCGTGAGGTGCGAAGTTGATGGAGAAGGTCAGGTCAGGTTGGATATATTTGGGGGGGGGGGGGGGGGGGGAATTGTTTTTGGTCAAGGCATCGGGGGGAGTGAGGAAGAGTGTCTATTGCTGTATGAAAGCCAATACGATTCAAAGTTTGTAATTTAAATCTCATTTTTGGATTGTTCCCAGTGCAGGGCAATTGACAAAAGAACTTTGAACTTTCCGGACGATTGCCTTGCAATCCTTACCTGGGAATGCTGGAGGTGTACCCCAGCACATCTTTGGGATATCCTTCAGATACACTTCCCTGGATTTCAGAAGTTATAGCCTAATGACTGTGCCACCACAATCCTTTGGAAGACAGAATTCCAAAGATTTACCACAAATGTTCCCACCAGTTCTCTCACCAGTGGATGAAAGTCCGACACCCATACGCCCATATTGAATCCTGGTTTAAGTGAATGAATGGAAGAACACAGTCTGAAATTTGGTGGTTGTAAAGTAGCAGTTGTGTAAAACCATTTTAACGATTGTTGTTATTCCATTCTCTTGATACTAAATTATCAGCAACTGTTTACGTTATCAAGCAACCGACATTACCTTCAAACCACAGGTTGTATATTCGTTTCATACCAAAGGTTTTGCAAAGGTTGGTCATTTCTGTTTAAGGGGATAATTTCAAAATCAAAATGTTGGCAGTGACAATGTTATCAATATGCAGGTAGGCATTGAGATAGTTTGTTGACTGTCCTACCCCGTTCCTGCTTGGTCTTCCACATTATACTCTCTGTAAAATTTAGGTCGTCCAAAACTTTACGACCCTCGGCCGAATTTGCACTAAGACATATTTTTCCACCTCTTTCACTCTCTTTCCTCCTGTTCTTTTGTAGGTTGGAGTTTGTTATCTCTGTACTTGATCTTTCTAGCACACTCCCAGCCTGCATCCCGTATTGTACGTTCTGTAAATTCTCTTCAAGCCAACCTATTTGATCCAGCCTTTGGAGATCTGTCGTTCGTGGCTTAGTATCGAATGTTGTTTTATAACAATCCTGTCAGGTGTCTTGATACATTTTATTATATTAAGGAGCTGTATAAATAATAGCTGTTCTTATTGTAATTTGCTTGACTATGTAGTCTTACTAAGTTAGTAGGAATATACTTCGGCAAGATGTATATTATAAGACTGGTGATATATAATTTGTGAACAAGCAATGTAGAAGGTGACAGTGTAATAATTTTTCATAGTCTGTTTAAGAATTTTATTATATTTACATTGGATGCTCACTGTGTTTGCTGCTGATGTGAGAAGGATATTGGTAGCATATGTCACATTTAATGCCCAAGATGTTTTCTAGAATTTGATATTTGTTTACCAAAATCCTCTTGACATTTGTCAACTGCACCTCCTACAGGAGATGGACAGTGATTTCCGAGAAAGCATTTGTTACAGACGATAGACAGTGGGGCTGGAGAAGAAGCAATGATTTATAAAGTCCCATGGCCGGTTAATTGTAGCTGTAACTGGTTGTAGGTAAATATGTCATGTTGTAAAGGAGAGTATGGTGAAATACTGCATCCATTACTTTCTGCTCTGTGCAATGTTTTTAGAAATTCAATTAAGATTCCAGGAAATCCAATTAGAATATGGTTGACTAAAACTTTGGTAATAATAAACTTGCAGCCAGTAATTCACAACTGATGCAATTCTATAAGACTGATGTATTTACCAAGTACTCTCTGGTTCGAGGCTTGATGTGCAGCAGGGGTTGATTTTCAGAGTTAATTACAAAAGAGGTATTAAGTTCACGAATTCTCAGCCATTTGGTAGTGATGTCTAGTGTCTGCAAGAAATGACCTTTGGGGAGTAACAGAAAAAGTCACCTTATACTTTAACCTCTTTTAATGTGACTTTGACAGGTTTTCCTTTATTATGTATTAGGGTGTCAAATTTAGATCTCTGTCCCATTTCCCATGGTACCTCTGTGACAGTCTGATATACTGAGACGGAATGCAAGTTCGAGTGAAATCTGGGGTAGAATTTTGAGGATAGCGAGTGATCCCAAGAGTTGACGCCGAACACGTAGCTGTCGACACTCTAACTCCCACTGCCATTTGATGCTCACTTCAGCGTTGGTTGGCAGTGGGTGGAACTTCCACCCACCTTTGGCAGGAAGCCCAGCCCATTATAGCGATTTGGCCGACCGTTCTTCAACCCAACCAGACACAGTGCTGCAGTGACCAGGAGCAGTACTGTAGCACTATGTCTGGTACCTTGGTAAAAGTAAGCCCTGTGGGTCCCAGGGCTGGGAGGGTAGGGGAGTTTGGGGGGGGGGGGGGGGGGGGGGGTGATCACAGAGTCAGGCCAGGCGGTGTTCCCAGAGCTGCAAATCCTGGGGGGAAGGGGGGGGGGGGGGTGGCGGGAGGGGGGGTGCATAGGGAGCAAGAGCCCCAACTCTGAGGGAGCTTTCAAAGTGATGTACACCCCCCCCCCTCCCCATTCCCACCTGAAATTGTGAAAGGTGGAAATGTGCATTTCTCACCAGTCAAAAAATTGATTCTGGGCAAAATAAGACAATTCAGTGGCTACCTAAGGGCCTTAGTAGATAATTGAATGGATTTCCCACCCAAGGCCTTGCCAGCCAAACGTTAAATTGCATCTGGGTTTGGGAGGGAGAGTAAGATACACCAGAATATATTCTTGATGAGGTGCATGCACGTTTAGTAATATTTGTGAATACAGTGTTATCCAAACATTATGGACAGAATTTAACGCTTCCCCCAAGGTGGGTTCTGAGTTGGTGGTTGTTGGGGGGGGGGGAGCATAAAATTGAATAGATGGAATCCAACAAATCCATCCATTCAATTTACGTTCCCCTCACCCAAGACCACCAACTCAGAACTCACCTTGGGAGAAGCATCAAATTCTGTCCATAATGGGTAACACTGGGGGCGATTCTCCAAAATGGAGCCCAAGTGTTCATGCCATCGTGAACACCGTCGCGTTTCACGACGGCGCGAAACGGGCACGGGGTTGACCGATTCTGGTCCCCACAGTGGGCCAGCATGGCACTGGAGCGGTTCATGCCGCTCCAGCCTCCCTTCCCTGCACCAACTGGGCGCCAACACGCGCATGCGCAGTTGGGTGGCCCAACTGCGCATGCGCGGGGGACTTCTTCAGCACGCCGGCCCCAACTCAACATGGCATCGGGGTTCAGGGGCCAGCCACGCAACAAAGTAGGCCCGGGGGGGGGGGGGGAGAGGCCGGCCCGCCGATCGTCCCCCCCCCCCGGTGAAGTAGCACTTTTCCCCACTCCACAGGCCGCCCCCCGACCATTTGCGCAGAGTTCCCGCCGGCAGTGGCCAGGGGTGAATGGCGCCGGCGGGACTCTGTCGTATCTGTGCGGCCGCTTGGCGCATCCGGGCCAGAGAATCGGCGGCCCCGCCGATTCCAGCGGCCCGCACCGCACCAAATGCGGTGGCGCAAATGGCGCCAATTCTCCGCACCTCGGAGAATCGAGCGCCGGCGTCGGGGCAGCATGGCACAGTCGCGGTGATTCTCCGGCCCGGTGCAGGGCTCGGAGAACCGCGCCCACTGTATTCACAAATATTACTAAATGCCCATTGGATTGGATTTGTTTATTGTCACGTGTACCGAGGTACAGTGAAAAGTATTTTTTTGCAAGCAGCTCAACAGACCATTCAGTACATGGGAAAAAAGGGAATTAATCAAAATTCAAGAAAATACAAGAAAATGCAGCTCATCAAGAATATATTCTGATGTGTCTTATTCTCTGCCTGAAATGGGTATTAACACATCTCATATTGATATGATTGAGTGATATTTATCAACATTAAAAATGTTCATCATAGACTGATCCCATAAGGTTTCACCCGGACTAATTTGTAAGGTTTCAGAGATTGTATTAAAGCTGAACTCTGCTGATGAGTGTTCTGCACACTTTTGAATGAAAAAACTTTAGTCATCTATGGATTTTTGTGCAGTTTTAATGACATATTTATGTAAATATCTCATAATATTTCATAGTTAATGCACAGAACTTTGATAATGCATATTCGATTTGATAAATTATATGTTTTTGTTGTTCCCAACTGGTTTAATAATCCATTTTTGTAACCTTTTGAATTGATAACATACCTCATGAAATCTCTCTGAAACATTGCACTGGACTAGTGTTTACACTCTTACGAACCTCTGCACATTTTAATAACTGAAGCCTCCCTTTAAGGACATCAATTCTGCAATCAACTTCATAGCCTTCATGTTGTGGCCAGTTCCATATTCTCACAACTCTTGATCATCTCATAACATTTCTTACCGTGCAATGAAGTTGACTCCTGGTACATAGGCAAAAGCAGCAGCCATTTTTGCTCAGTAAGGTCCAATAAATTACAATGATGACTAGCCAGTTAATCTGTGTTTGGTGGGGTTGGTGGATGACTTTGGGAAGAAACATGGGTTCTTCTTAAATCATACATTTGGCATCTAAATATCTATCCAAATTGCTGGAACAGGCAAATGGGACCGTGTCCCATTTTTAGATAAAGGATTTCCCTTAAAACAATATACACACTCATGCTCAATTTGTTTAAGCAACATATACTTAATGTCTGAAGTAGGGCTTGAGTTCACAACCATCTGATGAGGAGGTAGAATGCAGCCTATCAAACTCTACTATAAAAACCATTATGCATTCCTTGTTACAATGCCATCCTTGGATGAGCTACAATGTCCTCCATCAGGAAGACCAAATCCATCATCTAAAGCATTATCATGAACTCCAGCCCCCTTCTGTCAATGTTATCCCCTTCGCCAGCCATTGACTTCAGCTGAACCAGATTGTCCATCTTATTTGACCCTCTAACTCCATATGCTATTCGCCACAATGACTACCCACTTCCACCTTTGTTGTATTACCCATCCCTAATTCAGCTCATCTGATGCTGAAACCTGCTTCCATGCCTTTATCAATTGCACACAAATAATTCACTGTTCTCCTGAATGAAATTCATTACACTTAGTAAGCCTTAGTTATGCTTTGAAGCCTGCCTGATCTATTTGTACAGCTCATTGATGAACCATCAATCGAACGCGAGACGAGTTACTGGTCAAACGTTAGGCTTTAATAAGCTAGAAGTTAGCCCTGCGGTCGACTACAGTAAATGGACGACCGCCAGGCGTTCTGGCTATTTATACCTCGATCTGGAGGCGTGGTTAACTCAGCCTCTCGACCAATCGGAGAGCCGTCACATGACTGGTCTCAACCAATCGGTCGAGAGGCACATGACCGACCAGGACCAATGGTAAGCCGGTGTTCTGCACCAATGGCAGACAGCTATGCAAATCATACCACCACACTCATGCAATGTTTCATGCCACCTATGTGCACCTAAATACATAGAATTGGCGCCATCCTGACCTTCCCAAGCTCAACCAGCCGATGCGATATCGGGATATCAAATTTGGACGTTGCAGGGCCTGACAACACCTGAATTGTTTACACATGAAAATGAAGCAGCTCAAGATGAGTCCAGCAGTTGCGTTATGCACACACAAGCTGCTACAACTATCAATCTGGACAGCAATGGCAGTGCCTCTGAGCCTGCAGCGCGACAGGGAGATGGAGCTGAGATTGCAGCAAGAACAGGCTTAGCACAATGCCCTCTGTCAAGTTGGGGCCTGCCTCCTCCATGCGCCTCCACGGTGGCAGGAGGCTGCCTCACAGAATAGTCATTGCTCCAGCATATTGGTTTGTATTCCCATTCAGCACTCTCCTGTATGCTGCTCTATGCAGATCCTCATCTGAGTCCTCTACAGTAGTACACATCTGCCACCTCTTCTAAACCAGCTAATGAACCATTTCTTCATCCTGGCCTGTTTGCAGCCTATTTGTGCCCAGTGACTCATTTTGTACTGATTCTAATTGAATACTAGCCTCTAAGGTACAAGCAGTGCCGGTGTCTGAGATAGTGGCTGTGAGTATCAGATCAAGTGACAGCGCACCTTCAGCTCTTCTTCAGTTGTTATACTCTTTCTTCCTTCTGGGGTTCCTATGGCTGGGCAGGTCGCAGCTCTTGTGTATCTGAAAGCAGAAATTCAGAAGGTGGAGGATGGCTCACTGGATTGGGCTTGAGGTGAGAAGCAGGGGATCCGTGGTTGCGCTCTTGCTTATCATGCAGGAGGAGCAGTGGTGGAGTTTAGAAGGGGCAGAAAACAGGAATATGTCATCTTCCTGAGTGTTCTCAGTGACGATCACAGCCCCTTCACAACCAGCCCCAAGATTCAGGAAATGCTTTGCTCTGGAGGGTTTAGGAGATGGAGGTCTCCTTGTCACCTGCTGGCCCTACTCCCTTCTATCATATGCCATCTTGTACTACAAAAAGGGCAGGATGTCAGTGGTGGTGTAACACTGCCTGAACATGACTGCTCTGAATAGCTGCATGAATATGGAAGCATTTGGAATGGGTGTGAGACTGACAGCATTGGTAGGTGTGTGAGTGGGAGATGTTCTGTGTGAGTCTTTATTACCAGGGAGTGCTGCTGATTAAGTAATGGAAGTGAGATACATTGCGAGAGACGAGAGCTGTGAAGATCCATCCACTGACCTTAAGCATCCATGTGACATCTGTTACAGCCCCCTTATAGGGACAGAGCTTGTATAGCATCCGCTTCCCCTCCTACAAGTATTTTAAGTTTATTGACAACCCAAGAACACAAAAGTATCAGCAACATGCTAAAAAGTCAGGAAAATGAGTAATATGCTAAAAGCACCTGTAAGACACCAAAAAAATGAAACCACCAGCTGTCAAGCGAGCACACACCCACTACCACCACCACCCTGCCCCCCAGCTCCAACGGTAGCCCCACATCGATGGAAAGACACCCAAATGTGCAGCACAGACCACCAGAAAAGGACACACCGTTGCCCTGCCCCAACGATAGCCCCACATCGATGGAAAGGTGTCCAAACTAGCAGCGCAAACCACCAGAAAAAGGCAAACTGATACAGGGCATAGCATAAGAGAGAGAGAAAACTCCCTTCACAAAGAAATACAGGACAGAAAACAGAGCAACCACAGGAAACCCAATAAACAATTAAGTGGAAGACAAAACCGCCAGCACTCAAGCCAGAGCACACTCCCCCCACCCTCTCCCCGGCTCCAGCAACAGCCCCACCTCAGTGAAAAGACGCTCGCAAGCAGCACAGTCCACGAGAAAAGGACAGGCAGCACATGGTTGAGGAGAGAGAGAGAGAAAGAACACCCCTCCCTCTCACTTGTCTCGGGAAGGACCCCTCAACCCCCAACGCACAGAAGGAGGGCCGCAAATGACAAGCACCCAGCCACTAGCCCCCCCAGAAAATGCAAAAATACAATGAGAACCATACAATCCACCAAAAATTAAAAACAAACATCAGTACAAGCAGCTCACATTGTCAATTGGTCCACCGCCCTTTTGCTCTCACAGTTCCGGCATCCAGCCTCCGAACATCATCCAGTCCAAAACCGCGAAAACAAGTCCGTTCTCCTCTACTTTCAGCCCGGCAGAAGACCAACCAAAATCTGCCCCGTGCTCCACTCCCAGCCACCAAGCTGAAAGGCAGCCAGTATCAAGTACGAGTCCCGGGCGTGGCAACTGCAGGCAGGAAACTTTATCCTCTCTTTCCCCTGCAAGCAGCTTCTCCTCCATCCAAACGGTCATTGCACCGTTCAATCTTGCCGTAGTCCAGGCTTCACCCTTGCCACTATCCAGACTTCAAAGTCGGGCAGGAGATTCAGAAGTCTGAGAACACGGACGAACAGACTCAAAAACAGCTTCTTCCCCACTGTCACCAGACTCCTAAACGACCCTTTTATGGACTGTCCTCATTAATACTACACCCTGTCTGCTTCATCCGATGCCAATGCTTATGTAGTTACATTGTATATATTGTGTAGCCCTATTATGTATTCTCATGTACTTTCTTGAATTCTGTTCAATTCCCTTTCTTCCAATGTACTGAATGATCTCTTGAGCTGCTTGCAGAAAAATACTTTTCACTGTACCTCGGTACACGTGACAATAAACAAATCCAATCCAATCCAATCCAATCTAAACAAGGCAGCCAGCATACAGAATAACACATCAGGGGCAAAATTCTCCCCTACCCGGCGGGGCGGGTGGTCCCGGCGTAGCGAAGTGGTGCCAACCACTCCGGCGTCGGGCCTCCCCAAAGGTGCAGAATTCTCCGCACCTTTAGGGGCCAAGCCCTCACATTGAGGGGCTAGGCCCGCGCCGGAGCGGTTGGCACCCCACCGACTGGCGCCAAAACCGGCAACAACGGCCTTTGACGCCCGCCGCCCGGTGCCGGGGCTGGCCGAAAGGCCATTGTCGGTTCGCGCATGCGCCGGTACATCACCTGCCGCTGACATCACCACCGGTGCATGCGCGTTGGGGGATTCTCTTCCGCCTCCGCCATGGTGGAGGCCGTGGCGGCGGCGGAAGAAAACGAGTGCCCCCACGGCACTGGCCCGCCCGCCGATCGGTGGGCCCTGATCGCGGGCCTGGCCACCGTGGGGGCACCCCCAAGGGTCCGATCGCCCCACGCCCCCCCCCCCCCCAGGACCCCGGGGGCCCGCTCGTGCCGCCGATCCCGCCGGCACCGAGGTGGTTCAAACCACGGCGGTGGGAGAGGCCTCTCAGCGGCGGGACTTCCCATCCGGGCCGGAGAATAACGGCAGCACAGAAACCCGTAGCCTCCCGCCGGCCCCCGCCATTCTCCGAGGCGGACGGCGGGATTGGCGGCACGCCGGCTTTTTGTGTGTGGGAGTATTCTGGACATGGCGGGGGCGGGACTTTCGGCGGCCCCGGGCGATTCTCCGACCCTGCTGGGGGTCGGAGAATTTCGCTCCAGGTCTGGAAACAGGAGGCTGGATTCTCCGATTCTGGGGCTATGTCCCCACGCCGGCGTGAGAACGGAAAGACTGGTGGAAAACAGCCACCGATTCCCCATTTTGCTGGGGGCTAGCAGGGCGGCAGCGTCGAGCACCCGGCTCTAGCTGCTGATACGCAGAGAATTGCCATGAGAGACCATCAGAGACCCACGCTGTCGGGAAATCAGCCAGTGGGGGGGCGGAGCATCAGGGAGCAATGTCTTGAGGTCGTTGATACGTGACGCGGCATTGGAGGGGACGAAGCATCGCGAAAGCGGCGCCGCCCCCAATTTGGTTGTAAACTTGGATTCTCCGGTCGTTCACCAAATGTGATTTTGGCGTTGGCGACCAGCGAATCCAGCCCAGGGTTGCAGACAGAAGCAGCAGGAGCTCAGAGAAAGATTCCCCTCCAACACCTCAGATGTGAGCTGCTCAGATGAGTAGGGGCGGAGCTTTCTTCGAATTGGAGGAGCTTCCCACAGACTATAAACCCCGACCTGGAAGTGGTGTGGGGAGTGAAGAGGAGTGATTATTGTGACTAGTGTGGAATAAAGTGATTTGTACCCTGTCAGCCTGGCCTCTCGTGGAGTATTTGCCTCCGTCTGCACCAACATAATTGAACCTCTTGTAGTACGGCTGTTAGATCCTCAGGTCAAGTAGTTGACATGACTGGAAACTTGATTTTGCTGCCTTCTGAGGGTGGTCCCTCAGGGTCTCCTGGTAAACTCCATTAAATATTGCTGCTTAACTTTAAATCAATTAGAACTGGTGGAAAATAAACATTTATACCTTGCTGACCTTTCCCTCTGATAGTTAGTTACTCGAATGTGGTATTAAAAAATAATGAGACAAAACATTCCCTGTTGCTTATTGTATAGCTAAATGAATTCTTTAAAACTGCATCGCCCCATATTTATAAATCATTATTGTACTAGCCGAATGTAATTATTTTGCCTTTGCAAAATGGTTTGCAAAAAGGTAGCTGGCCTTTTCTAGTGCTACCTACTCCTCCTGAAGTGAAATTAATATTGGCAGCAATGCTTTCACAATAAAGTGCTTTGTGGCACCCTGACGTTCATAAAGAAGTCTTTTTCCCAATGCAAGTTTTCCTTTCTGGATAATTATTTAAATATTGTCACTTAAATCAGTCCTTTTAACCAATTCAGAAATAGCCAAATAAATAATTGATAATGCCTCAGAACATAAAATAAACAAAATGGTATTTTCACCATTTCCCATGTCGTCTGTTTAGCCTGATGCAAATAAATATTTCACCATTCAATCAATATCTATAGATCTTAACATCGTAAAACATTGATTTGGAGCCTGTTATAAATGTTTTGATAAATATGCACTAAAGTTATATCCCCCTCATTTAATTTACTGTGCACCCATTTAGGTGCTGATTATGGGGACACGACATCACAAATGTTTTCTTGAAGTCAGAAACACCCTAGTTCATGTCTTTTATAAGCCTCTCAGAACCCATGGCATCTCTCCACATGCCTACCAGCAGTGCTATTGCTTTCACTGCTGCCTTGGTAACTTCAGATCCCTCTGTTTGCCCTTGAGTTTAATTGTTAAGAATTTCCACAGCTTCAAACTTCAGCTTCTCTTTAAAGCACAGCCTGCCATTAAGAAAAAGCGAGCTGCAGGTACCAAGTTTTTATTTTCTCATGGGATGTTCGGAATTAGCATGGCCAGGCCATGACCTTTAAAAGGTGATGGTGAGCTGCTTTAAATGAACCGCTACAGTCCATATGGTGAAGGTACACCTGCAGCACTGTTAGGAATGGGGCAGGATGCCCCCGACCCTACAGCATGTTTTGCAGCAGTGGCCCACCATTGGCTGGTGGCGGGATCTTCCAGTCCCACTGCTCAAACAGGATTTTATGTTGCTCACACTCTCCGCTGCCAGGATCAGTTACTGTTGGCGGGAGCGGACGATCCAGGCAGCAGGAACGGCCTAAAAATCCCACCCAAGATCTTGAACCAGTCACAATGAAGGAACAATGTTAGTTCCAAGTCAGTGTGTGTGGTTTGGAGGGGAATTTGCAGGTGGTAATATTTCTATCTGTCAGCTGCCCTTATCATTGATTCTGTCCCAATTCGGAAGATACCTAGGCCACATGTTAAAAACCAGCGATCAACATATAGAGAATCCAGCTAATGAATTGTGCACATTGCCTGCCTCAATCTGAATGGGGAGAGACAGGTTGCAAATCACCACCCATACCCAAACGTCAGAGTAAGCAAGTTTCTAGCCTTTTGTTTTGTTAACTCTTTCTTCTTGTTATCTGACCGCTGGAAACCATGTCATCACCTACCCAGGTCCCAAACTATGACTAAACTCTCTCTCCTCACTTCATGTTGATCCTACATAAAATAGACCCTTGACAGATCAATTCTCATTTTGCTGGTGTCCACAGGGAGAAAATGAAGTGGAGTGTCTTGCAAATGTTTTGGCTTCTAAAGAATCAGCATCAGTTTGGGGGTGGCACGCTGGCACAGTGGTTAGCACTGCTGCCGCACTGCATCAGGGACATGGGTTCAATTCCGACCTTGGGTGACTATCTGTGTGGGGTTTGAGCTGTGGTGCTCTGGTTTCCTCCCACAGTCCAAAGATGTGCAGGTTTGGTGCGGTTACAGGATTACGGGAATAAGGGCAAGGGAGTGAGCCTCAGTAGGGTGATCCTTCAGAGGGTCGGTGCAGACTTGATGATCCAAATGGCCTCTCACTGCACTGTGACAATCCTGTGGTTCAATGCCATGGTTCTAATACAAAACTGCCCACATTTGTTGATGTTGAGAAAACATTTTTTAATTCCACATTAGGTTAGTTTCTTTACTTGTGAATCACATATTTTGTAAATAATAGTTTAACAGTTGGAGAAATGTAGTCTTAAATGATTCAAATGATATGAATTTGGAAAATCCTTGTGCTAACTTAATCTGAAGAACGAATGGTGTTTGTTTTTTCTTCATGATATTTGTATCTGCTTAACTTTCGTATCTTATTGATCACTGAATTAATGCAGCGTTTCCATATTGACTTACATTTAACTAAGAGCAGTCAAGTATGTTTTATTAAAATAGTATTGAATACAGATAAATTCTCTTTTCTCACTTCTGACTCATTCTCCTCCCTGTTTACTACCTTCAGCTAAACCAGACTGTTTATTACATTGGTTTCTACATGAGTAATAACTTTTCAAAAGACAAAAATTTCCCAAACAACCAACAGTACTAAACCAGTGTGGACAAGATTTTATTTTTAACACTTTTACTTTAACACTTTAACAAACAAACTAAACTTGAGGAGGTCAAACATTAAATTAAAAAGCTACTGATATACCAAATGAAAGCAAAAGTTAAGTTTTGCATTCACGAAAACACTTGAAATATGTTTTACAGGGTAACTTTACACAATACCATGCATTTACTGATATGTAGCATTACAGTAACAGTCCCACAATCACTCACAGACATCAGCAAAGGTTTACTTTTCTCAACTGCACCAATTGAAAACTTCCAGTTATTCTGTTTCAGTGTTATTCTGTATGAGTTTCTCTCCCCGGCAACCAGATCAATAGGCGTCTCTCTGAATTGATATGTTTATCCCACATTCCCTGTTTCATTTTGAGTTAAAGATATATTTCAAAACATAACCAACTTGTAAAGTTCAATGTTAATTACAACATAAGTACCCCGTTTCACCCAAAACTAAACTTCAAACCTCCATATCTTCTAGGGGCTGGTTTAGCACAGGGCTAAATTGCTGTCTTTAAAAGCAGACCTAGGCAGGCCAGCAGCATGGTTCAGTTCCCGTACAAGCCTCCGAACAGGTGCCATTCGCCGAATGTGGCGACTAGGGGCATTTCACAGTAACTTAATTTGAAGCCTACTTGTGACAATAAGCGATTTTCATTCATTTTCATTTCTCCAACAAAGACTGAAAATTTACACCTTTGTAATTTTGCTATCTCAGTCCCTGCTTCAATCCATTTGCTGCTAAAAAACCCTTTTGCATACTTTAGTTACCTCCTGACTCAACTATTTTGATGTTCTGGTGGCCAGACACCAATTTCCAACACATCATAAATTACAGCTCATCCAATACTTTGCTGCATATATCATAACAATTTCCATTTATCCATTACTCCCATCTGCGACCTTAGTGAATGACGGGAACAATAGGCGTGATTCTCCAACCCCCATGCCGGGTGGGAGAATGGCGGGAGGGCCGGGCGAATCACGCCACGCTGCCCTGGCACCCCCACGCGATTCTCCCACCCGCCCAAAATGGTGTGTTGCGTTTTGTGACAGGCCGCTTGGAGAATCGCCGCTCGCCGTTTCTAACGGTGACTGGCGATTCTCCGGCCCGGATGGGCCGAGCAGCCTGCCGAACCCGACCAGTTCACGCCGGCGCCAACCACACCTGGTCGCTGCCGGCGTAAACATCGCGCGACTGCTGCATGTGGGGCCTGTGGTGGGCGGAGGGAGGATCGAGCACCACGGGCATGCTCAGGAGGTGTCTGGCCCGCGATCGGTGCCCACCGATCGTCAGACCGGCGTCACTAAAAGACGCACTCTTTTCCCTCCGTTGCCCCGCAAGATCAAGCCGCCATGTCTTGCGGGGCAGCGGAGGGGAAGACGGCAACTGTGCATGCGCGGGTTGGTGCCGGCCAACCTGCGCATGCGCGGCTGACGTCACTTAGGCGCCGCCTGCCGCGTCATTCCGGGCGCGCCGCTTTGACGCAAGCGTCTAGGCCCGGCGGCCGTGTTTCCCGCAACGCCACTCCCAGACCCCTGGGGGGGGGGGTGGAGAATAGGGGGCGAGGAGCGGCCTCCAATGCCAGGTTTCACTCCAGCGTCGGCTGTTTGTCGCCCTTCGTGGGAATTGTGCCCATTGTTTCTCATAAGCAATGAGATCAAATGATTGAGAAATAAACGGAGGAAGAACTGAAATGAGGGTCAATTAGAGTAGATGAATTCAATATCAAATCAGATATAGAAAGCAAAATAAAAATACGGAAAGGTTAGATTGTGGGTGAGAAATGAAGAAACAGAATGGAAAAGTAAGTGGAAGTATTGCAAGTCGAAAATTTAACATTTTTACAATCTCTGAAAACAATTTACACCTGAAAGAATGAGATTTCACAGTTTAAATTGTTCACTTTCTTGAACAATGTTTGATTAGGTGGTCATTAGCAATTCTTATGTTGTTTAAAGGGCATTTATACTGTTAATTAGTGGAGTTTTTTTTCTAAATTTTGTGTACCCAATTCATTTTTCCCAATTAAGGGGCAATTAAGCGTGTTCAATCCACCTACCTCACATATCTTTGGGTTGTGGGGGCGAAACCCACGCAAACTCCACACGGACAGTGACCCAGAGCCGGGATCAAACCTGGGACCTCTGTGCCGTGAGACTGCAGTGCTACCACTGCGCCACCGTGCTGCCCGTTAATTAGTGGAGTTGACTTTTAGGTGGTGCGTTTTGTGGACAATTAATGTGCAAACAATGTACCATCATAAAAGTTTTGCATTCACGACATGGTGGCTCAGAACATGATGCCATTTTTTCAATATGAACAGCAAAGTGGTTCAATTCACAGTGGTTTGCACTTCCTAAGGCATCTCTTCTGTGTCACAAGTTGTTGCTTGATTTGCACATTCATAATGACATGCATTGTTTACATACCATTGTATTTACTGCTAATTCAAGCCCATTATTTAGAAGCCATGATAAAATTTAACTGCTTACTGATGTGCAGATGTCCTGTCATTCCATTATATGCAGGTCATGCCACAAGGCATTTCCAAGGTGACCTTGTGGATTTGTTTTTCCACAAATCACTGAGCCTTGTAATTATTCATTTTGGAGTCACTGATGGTGCAAATGCCTGTCTTAGATACACAAAATTTACAATGATTTCTTATAAATTGATAGCCCTCACACATCAATATAATCAACACAATTCTACTATAATAAACGTGTCGGTCTATGGTTTGCTTTGGCAGACAATCAGATAGTCCAACTCCTAGCTTGTTAATATTGTGTAGGCTATGATTAATTTAACACATACATATGGAAAAATGAGGAGCAGGAGTAGGTCACTCGGGCCTTCAAACCTGCTCTGCCATTCAATAAGATCATGGCTGATCAAATTTTAACTCCAACTCCACATACTTGCCTTCTCTCAATAATTTTTCGCCCCCCTTGCTTACCAAGAATCAACCTACCTCAGCCTTAAAAATGTTCAAGGATTCCGGGGTGATTTTCACCATGTTTTTGGGGAACGGCAACAGTATAGGATTGAACAGGAGACCCAAAATATCTTTCATGCCATGGGAATTCACCGCTCAATCGGCAGCAGCCCCCCCACACATGGTGTAACAGGGATCCTGACTTGTAGTCCGTTTACATGTCCTTGAATATGCAAATCAGGTCTGATTGTCCTCCAACGTTATATTGTTTATTCATGTCGGCATGCCCTCACGACAGACAGGTTCAGCACAACCTGGTGAATAGACCCTGCCGGAAGCCCCAGACACAGCCCCCAAGGGGGTGAGGGTCATGCCCAGGCAGTGCTGGGAGCAGTGCCCAGACAATGCCTGGCAGTGCCAGGGGTGTCCAGAGGGGGTGGCGCTGGGGGTTCTGTGGTGAGGAGGGGGAACTCCAGGGAGGGGGAGATCCATATGGGGGTGGTTCCATGGGTGTTCCTTTTTTCCCCCTAATTTTTAAAATCATGGTACCCCTCATTCGACAGCATGATGCCGTCGGACCTGCTCCTTGACTTCGGAAGAAATAAGCATCAGAACGTGGCTACACTCCGATTATGATACATTGTTCTAAAATACCTCGTTTTCCCAAATCTTTGTCAAATCTTTTCTCATTCACCAAACCTCTACTTTTGTAAAACGTTTATGTCCCCTTTACAACTTAGCTTTCCTTCTATCTCTGTGTCGCAGCAAGTTTAGCATCTGTAACTTTGGTCCCTTCATCCAAATCATTTATCTAAATTGGAAGGAGTTGAAGCCTCAGCACTGATCCCTGTGGTACACCACTCGTTACATCTTGCCAACCAGAAAATGACCCTTTTATGCCAAATATCTGTTTCCTGTTAACTAGCCAATCCTTTATCCATGCCAATATGCTGCTTGCTACACATGAGCTTTTATTTTGCAACTTATCAAATATCTTCTGAAAATCTAAGTACAGTATATCCATGATAAGTACAGTACATCATTGATCCAGAGTTCCTGTTCCCACTTCAAGGACTCCAATAAATTGATTAAACATGGGGCTCAATTCAACCAAACGGGAACAAAGTCCCATAGCGAGCGAGTTTAGCTGCGTGTTTCCCAGTGCTCGCAGTGCCAAGAAACACATGGCTATTCAATGTGACTCGCATAAGGGCCCTCACCGGGAAATGTACGGCTGAGGTCGCACACAGGCCCGCTTTGTATATTGGGGGGGTTCAGCTCACCGGTACTCCGCAGTGTAGCGAGAGATCGGGGTGCCATTTTTAAATGGCGTCAGATGTCCGAGGCCCCTGAATCTATGAAATAATAAGTGTGGGCTAAAGAGGTCCCAAAAAAGTGACAAGTGGCTGGATTCTTCGGCCATGCCCACCGCCACGGACGGGGCGCAGACCATATAAAGGTCCATTGACCTCGGGTGGGAATTTCGATTCACCTGGCGTGCGAGGTCGAAGAATCCCACCCTTGTGGTAAAACAGCGGTGGGGAACCCGTCAACAGAGCTGGCAGGAAACTCCCAGCAAAACCCGCCACAAACAACACTTAGAAACTTTCCCATTAGATCGCGCCCTGTATGAAGTCTTCACATTGGCTACATCTGAATTATTCTGTCTGTCTATAAATTAATACCAGCATGATAATCACTGTACCCGTCTCACAATCCCCATGTTGTTAATCCCCTGCCGTACTGTGTGGTTACTGTTTACTGTTCCCACAAGTTATTTCATGCTTTCACCATTCCTTATCTGTACCCAAACCGCTTCTATAACCTGGTTTCCTGAACTTAGGTCATCTCTCTCTATTGTGCTAATATCACCTTAAATTAACAGAACCATCCCACCACCTTCTCCTGGCTTCCTATCCTTCCTAAATGTCACATACCCTTCAATATTCAAACCCCAATCTATGTCAAGCTGCAACAATGTCACTGCAATGGCTATAAGACCATACTTGTTTATCATCAGTTTGTCTGTTTTGTTTTGAATGCTATGTGCATTCAGATAGAGAGCCTCAACTTTTTTCATTTATTATTTTTGTAACCTCTAGCCTTATCTGCTGATTTACTCTTAGATTTGTACTCACTGTCCCTTCCTGGCATGGCCTGTTCAACATTCTCCAAATTAATACCTTCCTCCCTTGCATTGTCTCTACTCTTTGGGCGCGATTCTCTGGCCTCGTTGCGCTCTCCCTCGAGGCAGGTGAACAGAGGGAGAGGCTGAAAATAACTGCGCCAGGCGCCAAACAGTTTGGAATGCAAGCGGCCTGCTTCCATAGGCGAAATCGGACCTCACCTTAGCGTGGTGAGAAACCAATTATTACCACTTAAGCCCTTTTTCCATACAATTAACGGGAGCCACACCATATCCAACGGCCTCCTGTCTTTAAGAGGCTTCCTCAGCAAGTGGTTACGCTGGCGCTGATTAATGCTCCTTTTGAAAAACATGATCCTAGCGGAAGAGCTTCTATGGGGAGCCGAGGAGTTGAGTAGCCATCTTTGCTGACAGGCAAAGAGCCTAGGGGCACTGGACCTGCCACCACAGTGCTCGACAGGGAGTGGGGGGGGACCCTCCGCATGGTTTTGCCGCCATGAGAAGGTGGGGGGCAGCGCTAGGAAGCAACCATGGGGTAACCGTGCACGGTACCACCATGTCAATCTCTGTGCTTATTCCGGGGGCAACAACTGTCCCTGCCATCTGCCCCACCGACCACCCATAACCCCCATCGAATTGTCAAGGCCTCTGGCCGTGTGGCTGATAGGGAATTGGCAATTGTGGTTAAGTGAGCACTTCATACAACTCAAATGGATTCCTGTGGGTGGACACACCAGGTAGCTTGTGGGAATCATTGCCTAGCATCCTAAGCGCACCTTGATGCCATGACACCGTGCTTGAACATTGCGGGAGGCAACATCACACACACAACAGACAACATCCGAATACCCAGGAGATGAGACACAGCTCTGGGGACTTGTCCATGGCCAGAGGGTAGTTGAGGGCCATGGGGTGGGGGTTGGGGACATGGCGTGATGCGTGGGGAGATGGACCAAAGGTTTGGAGGTCGGCATGCATTGTGGAAGAAAGTGACAGAGGCATCAAACTAGTTGTGCACAAAGGTGTTCATTGTGTTTTACAATTCTCCACCCTCACAAGGGGACTGCCTCCTCTCACACCCCCAGCCCCCTCACCCACTACCTACCACCTCCATCCCCCCCCCTCCCCTGGTGCCCCCAGTGATCCTAGGCGTGCTTTGTCCTCCGAGCTCTACCACTCTATCTTGGTGTGACCGCAGGATGCACATCAGAGGTGGAGGCAGACAGTTGCCTACAATGTCCTGTGACCTTCGATGCCCCTGGCGGGGGTCCTCTGGAGGCTCTGAGGCCGGAGGGTCCCAGCTCACTTGTCGGCGGCGCATTCACAGCCTTGCTGCCGTTCCAGTGTGCTGGCTTCGCGATGCAGTCTCATCAGAACAGTCGAAACCGGGAGAGCTGGTAGCCACCGTCGCAACTCCATGGGACGGGTCGGGTTTGGCACCAGGCACCCTCTCCTCCCGCTCGGTGCCCACAGGGTCCTGGGGTTCGTCTTGGGATGGAGGGGCAGCTGATTCGAGCCCAAGCTGCCCCTGCATCCTCTGGCTCTGCCAGCCCTGGCGGTTCCCCATGGTCCACGTCATCGTGTCGATGCCCTCAGCGATGCTCCTCCATGATTAGGCCATGCTCTGCAGTGCCTCAACAATGCCCACCTGATACTGGGATAAGCTCCACAGCATCTTGACCATGCTCATCTGAGAGCAGGACATGTTCTGCAGAACCTCATTAAGGTCAGCCTAGTACTGTACTGGGTCATGTCCCCCAGCACGTCAGACATTCTGTCCAGATCCTCAGCCATGGCCGTCACCGACTGCGCGGCACCTTGGACACCTTCACGAATGGTGCCAACGTCGTGGACCAGGTTCTCCACTGCGATTGCCACCCTAGCAGTGTTGACAACAGCTCCAGCACTGGTAGCCTCTGGGACTCCTTCAAGCAGCTATGGATCTGCTGGAGTGATGCTGTCATCGCCCTCTGAATATCCCGGCTGCACCCGAATGTCTCCATCAGCCCCAGGTAACCCAGCGCAAGCCTGCGGAAGAATGGACATGTGGCCAGTGCAGGGATATGTCAGTCATTTAGGCAATAACTCACATTTGACAGGTCTCCCGGGTGGAGCCCGCTGGTTCCTCACCTCTGCGGTGTCTGCCAGCTTCCGCATTGCTAATTGCCCTGTCCTCGGCCACGTCAGTCACCTTGGCCCTCTGCGCTCACCTTTCACTGTAGATTCCCCCCTGCACCGCCTCTCCCTGTCGACACCACCCTGAGCTCGCCTCTCTCTGTAGATGCCCCCTGCACTCGTCTCTCTCTGTAGATGCCTCCTGCATTCCCCATTCAATGTCGGCACCCCCTACACCGCCTCTCTCTGTAGACGCCCCCTGTGCTCACTTCTCTCTGTAGATGCCTCCTGCATTCCCCTCTCACTGTAGGCTCGCCTTTCGCTGCAGATGCCTCCTGCATTCCCCATTCAATGTCGGCACCCCCTACACCGCCTCTCTCTGTAGACGCCCCCTTGTGCTCACTTCTCTCTGTAGGCGCCCCTTGTGCTCGCCTCTCTCTGTAGGTGCCCCTTTGCTCACCTCTCTCTGTGGCCGCCCCTTGTGCTCACCTCTCTCTGTGGCCGCCCCTTGTGCTCACCTCTCTCTGTAGGCGCCCCCTGTGCTCACCTCTCTCTGTAGGCGCCCCCTGTGCTCACCTCTCTCTGTAGGCGCCCCCTGTGCTCACCTCTCTCTGTAGGTGCCCCTTTGCTCACCTCTCTCTGTGGGCGCCCCTTGTGCTCGCCTCTCTGTGTTCAGTTTTCAGACTCCCTCTGTGCTCATCTCTCGCTGTAGACTCCCCTTGTGCTCCTCTTTTGTGCTGCTTTCAGGCTCCCTCTGCGCTCTCTCGTTCTGTTTTCAGATTCCCCCTGCGCTCTCCTCTTGTTTTGTTTTCAGACACCCCCTGCACTCTCCTCTCTCATTCTGTTTCAGGCTCCCCCTGCGCTCTCCTCTCTCTCTCTCGTTCTGTGTTAACACTCCCCCTGTGCGCTCCTCTCACACAAAGAAAAAGTACTGCAGACTAGAAATCTGAAATAAAAGCAACAATGCTGGAAATATTCCACAGATCAGGCAGCATCTGCGTGGTCATGTTTCAGGGCAATGACCTTTCATTTATATTTCTAATCAATCCAACTTTTTATTAATGTGTGAAAAATAGAGCATACCTGCATGAGTTAAAGCTTGCCAACATGCAATATTCTCCTATTCAGGTCACTTGTTATTGAAGAACTGGTCAAATTACTTGAACAATATTGTGGAATTTATAGATCGGAGATTTAAGAAAAAGGTCAGCTGCTTGAAGTTCAGCACCAGTAAATGATTGTTTGTCAGCCTGGGAGATGTAACTTTGAAGGATTCAAACAAAACCAGTCTGGCGCATCTTTGTTCAAAGGAAAGCATCAAAAATGATGTGGATTTCATTTCAGAATTATGATGAAAAAATATTATTTTTCGACTTCATATGTAAGGAAGTTAGCTATATTGCTTGACATATCAGCAGTTGAGCCGAATATTTTCATATGAGATGGTATCATGAGCCACTCTGAATGTGAGGCGATCCATACATAGGATCGCATCCTTTGTCATCATGCTTTGGGAATACCTCAAATAATAATGTTTAAAACTGTATTCCTTTGCTGTATTGGGAAGAAGGTTTATATTAATTCCTATTAATTGAGCCTATGTTATTTTGATAAGCCTGAATTTTCTTTTCCTTATATGTAAAGATAAAGCAACATAGGGCAAATGGCAAAGTCCAAAAACTTTGTCCAGGTTGCACCACGCTACCATTAGCTTTGCGTAAATGGCATTTGTTATCTGCCTCATTGAATGTCATGAAGTTTATGCATTTGGTTATCAGGTAACTGAACATACCACAGATATTTAGGGCTAGTAATTAATGTTGGAAGTAATTAGTGAGATCCCTAATACAAGTCAAAAGTCAGCATTCTCGACCTGTTCGACTATCAGTGCCACAGGGTGCTCAGGCTCTTATGTCCAATTGCTGCTGACATCTTCAGCCTTCTGCAATAAGACCACTTTCCCAGTGGAGCAGGATAGGCCACATTGCCAGTGGCCAAAAAGGTGTCTGTCACTGAAGGACCTCCACCACAACCAACACTGCCCAGAACTTTGCCTCCTGCCAATTTGTGTGCTCTCTTTTGCATGGAGCGAAAGCAGAGAGGCATGATTGTAATAGCTTGTGTGGGTAGGGTAGCTGTGAGGCATGGGCATATGAGACGGCAAAAAGGTAAGGGTGTTTATAAAACCTTTATTCTACTTATCCTGGTTCTAACTCAAGAATTGCAGGAAATAACAGAATGCACTCAAAATCTGGATGGAACTCTATTAGATTCACTGAAAATATATCAAATATTCAACAAGAGACTATCCTCCATTATGGATGACTGCTTGACACTGACAAATTGTTCAAAATATGAAGCAAGCAAAATGCTCACATCTCTCACAAGCAGCGAACATCACATTGATTGTTGTTCTCTATTGAGTGACCAATTCACAATTTTCCTTTGGTTGTAACACAAAAGCTTTTTTAACAGTTTCTCTTATAACGTACATCCAGGGAGGGACAAGATATTGTTGACCAGGACCTTTGATCCAGTAAAATGACAAACACAACAACAACACACAACAACAACACAAGAGCTTGAGGTCTTCGTCTGCGATGTTGTTCCTCGAGGATCCACTGATGAAATCTCTTTGTCTCTCCGCTTCTCACGCTTCTCGTAACATGCTCACCGAGCAGCACTAATCAATCACTGTCCTTTATGGTCTTGAATGTTCAAAGAATCGTGACTCACTCAGGGGTCGTATCTCTTCTCGGCAGCACCATATGCAGGGGTGTGTGTTCAAATTAATTTATTGCAGGGCCTTAGGGTCAGTTGTCCTTGATTACTTTCATATTTCTTTCCCTCTTCTTGCCCATTTGATCATTGATTAAGATAAGTTTATTATCAGGGACATATGTTGCCTTTCATACTACTAATTCACATGGTCAGCCTTTCTTTTTCTTGAAGACATTTATTGTCCAGTGTCCTGCCATCTCTTTTATGGCCAGTCGTAAAATTAAAGACATTTGTGATAAATCACAGAGGTCAATTGCAGGTTGTGTAAATCATATACTCACAGTCTAAAGTCATTAATCTTGCTGACCATATTCCTGAAGTGCATTTCCCATCAGGCCATAGTAGTGTCCTTTGCTTGGCCATTTTGTATCAGGCTGTAAATGGCCAGCTACATTAGGAAACCAACCATGGCTAATAGTCCAATTAGTATCTGCTTCCGGTCAAAATATCCAATCACATGCTGAACACTTTGTTTTAAAAAGTCCACCCTGGCAGTGCCATCTTTGTTGGGCTTCTTTCAGTAAGCTTTAATATTTTAGGGGTCATGAATTGCTTGCATTGAGCTGGCCTCCTTCCAGACTAAGGTATTGGCAGGACAAGTCAACAGATAATAAATGTTGGGGTATTTCACTCCTGTCGGGACTTATCAAGGCCTTGTTCCTCATTATTAGGGCCAGAGATCTCTTTTAAGTGGAATGTCTTTGTTCTCTCCTTGCAAAATTATCTGGCTACCCCTGTTTCTGTCACTGATCAGCAAGCTTAATCTTAAAAACAAATGTTTCTCCCAGCACTGTCAATTGGTTTTCCATAGGGCATGATGGTTAATGTGGACAAACTTCAGCATGAAGTTAAATTTTAGTGAAGCCTTTACTATCTTACAAGTGTGAATGTTTGCTGCTCAGATGAGGATGTGATGCGCCTGTGAGGAGTGCAGCTGTAAGGTATTCTAAAGAGTGATGTGCAGGACAATGCTGGCTCAGTTACTGATTAGTCCACTCACATTTTCCATCCTCTTGGTGCACTGTCTCCAGGCTGGAGGGACAACACAACTGCCTGGTTGGTTGGAAAGAGTATCCACTTCCTCCCTCCCTTGTTTATCTCAATGCAGCCCCTCAGATCTGTAGCAGGCTTCAGCTCTGGGTAAGAGACCCGGGGAACAGCTTTCCCTGATCTCCTCTCCATTGTGGTGGTCGCTACAATCTCAAAAGTCCAAGCGCTGGGGAATTGTTGTCACCCATCTCATGGTCCCTTTAATTAGAAATCTTTCCTTTAATAAAATGGGCACATCATCCTGCCATGGGCACATGGACGTTCTGAATTCTCCTTCAGTGTACCCGAACAGGCGCTAGAGTGTGGCCACTAGGGGCTTTTCACAGTAACTTAATTGCAGTGTTAATGTAAGCCTACTTGTGACACTAATAAAGATTATTATATTATCAAGCCCCTGCTTCCCGTTCGCAAATGTTGCCATCATTCCAACAGCGACTCAGGTAATAAAGTTACACCTTTTATTTCTCTTGATGCACTTGATTTGAAATTGATTTTGCTTCCTTTTAATTCAATGTCCTTCTGAGCCTATTTCCCAATCCTTAAATCTCATTGGTTAATGAGATACCATTTTGTTTGCCCTGAGCATTCAGGTGCCAGATGCCTTCCTCCCTTCAATGGGCTGTAATCAACCCACACTTCCAGCAAATTTGCAGGCAACATTTTTTTAGTTAAAGAGGCAGGAAATCTAACTGTGCAGCTCATAAATGGTTCATTATTTTAATTGTTCAAAGGGAAGCACATTGCATTCCTAGACATCTCAGATGTCCTAGAACATAGAACAGCACAGCACAGAACAGGCCTTTCGGCCCTCAATGTTGTGCCGAGCAATGATCACCCCACTCAAACCCCACTTTTAGGACACTACGGGCAATTTAGCATGGCCAATCCACCTAACCCGCACATCTTTGGACTGTGGGAGGAAACCAGAGCACCCGGAGGAAACCCACGCACACAGGGGGAGGACGTGCAGACTCCACACAGACAGTGACCCAGCCGGGAATCGAACCTGGGACCCTGGAGCTGTGAAGCATTTATGCTAACCACCATGCTACCCTGCTGCCCCTATGGTGGTATGTAACCACCAAAAGATTATCATGCATGTCTGCACTAACTAGCAAGTTGTCGATGAAATTACCCCATTTGCATTTCTAACTTACAGAGAGGTCCAGTGCAAAGGGTCATAGAAATTATATGGGCAAGGGAAAGTCGAACTCAGAGCAAACTATAGAAACAGCACTGGAAATACTCAGCAGGTCTGGGCGCGACTGTGGAGAGAGAAACACAATTAATGTTTTGAGTCAATGTGACTCTTCATAAATTTCAGAATCAACTCGAGATTTTGGCCGTGATTTAACTAAAAAAAGAAGTGTCCATTCTGGGCAGGAATTGAGGGGTCCACCAGGAACGACGCCGCTATCTATCAACACTCTGTTTTCTATTGGCCCACAGCGGGGAATGCCCCGTAGAAGCCATGCTTTGTTGCATATCCTGCACTGAGGAGCTCTGAGAAGCTTTTAAATGGTGCTCCAATTTCACGACCACCACCCTCCCCGCAACGCAATACCAGACCCCCCCCCCCCCCCATGCCCAAACTCACCTGTTGGCAGGTTCCACGAGCTCCTTTGGCCCCCGTTGGGGGATGCCCTGCCGAGGCCGCACTTTGCTGTATGTCCTGCACTGAGGAGCTCCGTCGATCTTTTAAATGATGCTCCGATTTCTTGACCTCCCTCTCCAACATGACTCCAGACCCCCCAATGCCCCAACTCACCTGTTGGCGGGTCCTCGAGCCCCCATGCAACCCACCATACCGACAGGGCATCCCGGGCACAATCCCCAGCATGGGCAAAATGCCAACCTGGAACTTTGGCACTGCCAGACTAACATCCTGGCAGTGCCCTGATAGCCTGGCAGTGCCACCCTGGCAGTGTTAAGGCAGCGCCCAGGTAGCACTGCTAGGGCTCCAGGTTGGCACCAGCAGTGCCAGGGTGCCAGCCTGGACAGAGGCCGAATACCCAAATGTCCCCGATTGCCTGGAAGACCCCCCCAAGTGCCATTCCACTTGGTCTCCATTTGGGGGACCAGTGCTAAACAGCACCCGCTGGAGTCTCCTCGGCAAGACCAATAGATGATGGGTGGTTTTTGATCCCGGTTGCAGCATAGCTATGTGGGTTTTTAAGCTCTTTTAGCTATGTGAGTCTGGGTCCCACCATCTTGTCATTTTCGCAATCTCATTAGTCCCAACTCTGGCAGGACGTGGCCAATAAATCATGCCCATTAACTCTGTTTCTCTCTTCGCAGATGCTGCCAGACCTACTGAGTATTTCAAGCACTTTCTATTTTTTATTTCTTATTTACAGCATACGCAGTATTTTGCTTTTTATCACAGTAGGTGATGTTTATTCACTATCCTAAATTTTGGCCCAATAATGTGTTGGAGCAGGAATGTCTATGTAGCCCAGTTGAGGTCCTTCATGCATAATACAATAGGTGACACAAACGCAGAAAAGAAGGAACCATATATTGTTTCCTGACCCTGTGTAACTAGTGATTAGATTGTTACATACATGATTGCTACTATCTGGACTTTATGCAACCTTCGGTAATGTGCTTAAGTGAAAGTGACATCGACATTCAACCTTTTGTTCAGTCCATTCATAACAGTTAATGTGCTGCAGGATAAAATGCTAATAGGTTGCTCAATCTTTACCAGTGGAGGTTAGATATTTAAATCAGGCAGCAGCTGCAATCCCAAGTATTGCTTCCTGCTGAATTTGCAATCTAAGTACAGCATGCTAATGTTAGCTGGAGAAAAAACTGCAGTAAAAATTCTGTTAACTTCAAGTTGTTCAACAAATAACTGAAGTATTCCTATGAATATCAAAATGTCCTGAGCACAGAATAGCTTACTTCATTTAGTTTTATTCTTGGATTTTGTTCATGTTTGGTCATTTTTAAACTCTTCTCCACAATGTCATCGGGTTTTTGTCTACCTGTGAACACAGACTCCTGCAAGTTCTGTATTTTATGTTCTGTATTAATTTATTGACTTGCAGAGATATCAGCTATGGCTCAATGGTTACACTCTTGCGCTCATTCTAGTAAATCTATTTTGCACAACCTCCAAGGTTAATATGTCCTTCCTGATGTGTGCTGCCTAGAACAGCTCACGGTACTCCAGCTGTGGTCTAAGCAGAGCTTTGCATAGCCAAAGCATACCTCGTATGCTCAGCAACAAAAACAAAAAGGACTGGACAATCTCAGCTGGTCTGACAGCATCTGCGGAGATAAAAGGGAGCTAACGTTTCGAGTCTGGATGACTGTTATCTGGACTCGAAACGTTTTCACTATTCTCTCCACAAATGCTGCCCGACCAGCTGAGATTTTCCTTTATTTTTGTTTTTGTTTTCGATTCCAGCATCCAATGTAATTTTCTTTTATCTTCATGTCTTGCATGCTAGCTTGACATGAAAGGCAGCATTCCATGAGCCTTTGTGATTTTTTTCTGCAGCTGTTCATGAGAATTTCATGATATGTATATCTGGAACCCCTTGGTCTCCTGGACATGTACCGTTGGTAACTTTTTGCCATTTAGGTTCAAGTCCCACTCCAGAGACTTGAGCACAAAATCTGGGCTGTCACTCGGCAATATTATAGAGGGGGACGTCATCTTTTGAAGGACACATCAAACTGAAGTCTCTCCTGCCTTCTCAGCTGGACATAAAAGGTCCCATGACACTATTGAGAAGAAGAGCAGGGCGCTCTTAAAGGTTCTGGCCAATTGTTATCCCTCAATCAACATCATTAAAATATTGTTGCCTGAGTATCACCTTGCTATTTCTGTGCACAGATTAGCTGTTGTATTTCCAACACTCCAACAATGACCACACTTCAAAAAATATTTAATTGGCTATAATGTGGTTTGTATATACTAAGGTTAAGGAAGGTGAGATATATAAATGCAGGGTTTACTTTATTATTTTGTTTTATATATACTGAGGAACAATGGTTCATACATTTAGTCTGCCCACAGGCAAGTCTGTGGCTCATTGTCTGCGAATTCTTCATCCTGAGAGGATTTTCTTGATTTTTTTGTCAGTGGAGGTTTGTCATTGACGTGCGATCTTCGGAGCAGGGCTTCAGCTGGATCAGGAATCAAACATGTGGTTGGCATGATTTAATATCTCACGCTAGCTATCTAACAGACTCCCCATTGCCAAATCAGTACTGCGAGTATTTCAGTTTACCTGTCTTCGCTGAGCATGCTACGGCTAGGATTCTATGCTCGTCCACCTGGAATGATCTGGTAGGTTGGCAGGAGTGTAAAATCAGGTGGCATGGCTGGAGTTTTATGCTTATCGCCTAGCAGCCTCCACTGGAATTTGACCAGCACTGGGGGAGATGTCAGATGGCACCATCTGCTTTCGGCCAATTTTGGTTTGAAATAGCCAACTAATAGCCTCTTAAGGACATCGGGCTGCCGCTGTTGTTTTACCAATGGTAAATGCCATCCTTACTTATTTTGACCCACCCCAATCCCCACCAGACTCCCAGCTTTCCCGATTGCTGTCTTCCCTCTGTCCCTACCTGACTGACTGCAGTGAGGTCATCACACTTAGCTCTTTATCTGTCCTCTATCACAGTTCATCAGCAGGGCCTCCTGGTGCTGCTGCTGGGACTGGATAACAGCCAGCCATCTGATTGGCAATGGTTAGAGACAGGGCATCAACCCACATGGAGGCAGAAGCCACAACCTCAGGCAATTAACTGTTTGACAACTAGGCCTTCAAAGGCAGGCTTGTCAGCTGTTAGGCGGGGCCACCACCTTCACAGAAATGTCTGACTGAGACGTTTGTTGGTTTTTACAGGAGAAAACACTGCAGTGAAAACTATTTTTAAAAACAATCCTCACAGCTTTACAGATGGTGATTATGACTCCGTAATGGCGCAAATATTGAAGCACTAGGCACTGGAGCTTACCATTACATAATTTGGAAATTAGAAAATATGGGTATAGAATGTCTCATAGGATTAGGACCACCACTCATATGAAGAATAAACATTAGTCTGGGATAAGTTAGCCCAGGTGCCTGCTTAGATGTTGCAATCGTATATAATTTATGTAACTTCAATCTAAAGTCCTGTCCATAATTCATAAATTCTAAACTTGAGTTATGAGTAAGTGCTGATTTCCGTGTACCACACGTCCTTTGTAGAGTTGACTCAAGGTGACATTATTAATGGGGTGTTAATGAGGGGTTTTTGACCAAAATAAATTCTTGGAAAGTCCTTAAGTATGTTCATAGAATTCACGTCACATAGAATAGACCCTTTAACCTGCTGACTCCATTCTGATAACAGCTCTTCTACAAGAATGTCTACTCAAACCCCATTTTTCTACCCATTATTCGGTCAAACTGATTACCTTAAATCTATGTTCAAATTGCAGTTGAAACTGGAGCCCATGCTTACATTTCTGGGTACTGTTTAATATGGACTATCTGCCAATTTATGATTTATTTAAAATGGGATGAGATCAGATCCAATGCCTTGCAGCCATCTTAAGACCTGTTAGTTGTTCAATCACAATTTTAATAAGCATCGTACTTGATGTTGTCGAAGGATCTGGTTACTAAAAGGTTAGCATGTGATTGGGTGCAGTACTGCCACACAGTGATGTAAGAAGGGCCAAGACCTGGAGCTAAAGCCAAGCTCGAGATAGATAGCACCATGCAAGGATCGAGTATGGGGTCCTCTCTATACTTTTGCCCTCTATCGTAAATGTGTACGTAGTTCAGTATTGTTTATAAAGGTTTCTTTGTAATTTTAACAAGACTCCTTCATGGTCTTCAAGCATTGCAAATCACAGGTAGCATCAACAAAACAAATAACTTGATGCTGCCAGCAAAACCAAACACATCCAAACGTCAAAAATGTACTGATCTTTTAAAAATTCATTCTTGGGATGTGGGAGTCACTAACTAGGCCAGCATTGATTGCGCGTCTGTAATTGCCCTCGAGAAGGTGATGGTGAGCTCCCATCTTGAGTGATGTGGTCTAGGTACACTCACAGTGCTGTTAGGAAGGGAGTTCTAGGATTTTGATCCAGTCATTGTGAAGAAATAGCGATATAGCTTGGTCGGGAACTTCCAGGTGGTGCTATTCCCATGTGTCTTCTGCCCTTGCCCTTCTAGATGGTGGCAGTCTCTGGTTTGGAAGCTGCTGTCTAAGTAGGCTTGGTAAGTTTGTTATTATCTGTAAGAAAAATGTAGGAAATGGTTCGCCTATATTGGATCAATTGGTTATTTTAGGCATGGGATCAATTATAGTGCTTTCTGAAGTTGAAATGTCGATCACTGCAATCGCTTATTCACATCATTGTGTAAGGAAATTATAGTTTTCATAAGGAGCTCACCACTTTTGATTAACATGATTTAGTATAATTTCTTAATTCTTTACTTGAACTTTGAGAGAAAAAAAGCTGATATTTAAATTAAGGTTCTCTATTAGTGTGTTGAGTAAGAGAATCAATTATCTCTTTTGTATGTCGCATTCCTTTCAGATTTTTGCAAATTCATAACTGTGCTTAAAGGTCACCAGAAGCAAAGGCATAGATAAAAGTCTGACATTCAGTATGACAGCTGAGATGTTAACACAGCAGAAGCAGCACTTAGATTATTATAAAGCCATTAGGCAATTTTTCACCATTTGCTGAATTAGTAAGCTAACATTAAAAACTTTCTTGGAAACCTTAAATGAGTACTTCAAATGGTAAACACATTAGATTCATCTCCTTTGAGATGAGATATGGCATGCAAATTATAACGGTGCACAGGAAGTCCATTCATTGAAAAATCAATCAGAAAGATTAGGATCGTCATCACTGTTTATGAGAAGCATCCCATCAGCATTTAAGAAGAAAATAATTCCTGCCTGTGATCTAGAACCAGTCAGACATATCTCTCACCTTTGCAAATCTGAAGTATGTCGATACAGTATTTTACCTTTTGCTCACAGCTAATGATAAAATGAACATTAAAAAAATTAATCTTAATGTTGTATTCATTTGTTATTCATTTTCCAGATAATTGTCTAATCAAACTTCAACATTTGCAGGCTACTCTCGTGATTTTGTTTTAAACTTGTGCAACCCAAATTTGAGTAACGGCTGGAATTGTAACCTTGAGGTGGCATTCCCAGTGCCTTTTGCTGGTTCCTATGCGATTCCAATTACAATTTAATGTGCCGCCGGTAAATGCAAAAGACATGTACGATCAAACGGCAGGGGAAGCTTTTCACTGGTGAAAACCGCCTTCGGTTGACAATGCAGCAGTATGGATGGGCTATAAAAGAGCAAGCAGGGGGGTTCTGCATCGTGGTCAAAACTTCTGTCCAACTCTATTGCCTGTAACAAGAGACTTCCTGAGAGCACAAAGTGACATGGGTGTATTTCACATTTAAATTCATTTGTAAGTATTTCACATTGCATTGGTTTTGCCTGTTCCCAAGTGTGCATCACTGTTATTGGACAAATGCACTGGAACATTTATGGTTGGCATGCATTGATGGTTACAGGGGAGTTAGCGACATTTCTTTGTGATGGAAGAAACAACTTTGTGTTTTGTGTTCAGTTTTTGTTGAATATTCGTGTGAGTGCCCAGTGTTAAACTGGCCAAGCTATGAGCTTTGGCTGACCTTGCAGGCTCAGCTGACCCTTCCTTAACTGCATTTTAAAGGACATTGTCCAAGATCACTCTTGGCGGGGATAATTGTAATGTTGTTGGTGAAAGGTTGTGTGGACAGTGGAGGGGGATCAGTTCTCCCCTGGAAGGGCATGCCTGCTGGTTATCAAGCTTGACAGAAGACAGTGAGAGCCCGGGATAAAGAGTTGGGGGAGAATCATGGCGCAGTATCAATTGGAAAAATGGAGACGGGCTAGGGTCATCGTTGGCTGGAAAGCTGTCAATGGAACTATTACTGAGCTTAATTAAGGACAAATTTCAGCAGCACCGTATAGAAATGCAGAGTGACTGGTCAAAGGCAATTGAGGGGGCAGTGCTACATCTTTGCGGGACTCTGGAACAGGTGCAGAAGAGTCTGGAGGTGCATGGGGTGATGTTCCAAGAGGTGGAAAAGATGGTGTCCGACCAGAGTGACGCTGTCGCTGGAAGTGGAGATGGTGATCCTGGGGAGATGTGCAAGATGCTGCGAGCAAAGGTCAAGGACCAGGAAATCAAGTCCAGGTGGCAAAATCTCAGGATTGTGGGCCCACCGGAGGGAGTGGGGGGAACAAGTGCAATGGGCTACGTCGCAAGGATGCTGGCCAGCTTGATGGATGAGGAGATGCAGGACAAGGCACTGGCTGGAGATGAATCGGGCTCATTGGTCCCTGCGACAAAAGCCAAGAGCAAAGAAGCCGCCAAGGGCAGTGATTGTGCGGGTACATAAGTTCCAGGACAAGGAAAAGGTCCCAAAGTGAGCCAGAGTGCAGCGGGATTGCAACTGGGAAGGAAACTGAATCCAGATTTATCAGAGTAAGAAGTCTTACAACACCAGGTTAAAGTCCCACAGGTTTGTTTCAAATCACTAGCTTTCGGAGCACTGCTCCTTCCTCAGGTGAATGAAGAGGTATGTTCCAAAAACATATATACAGACAAATTCAAAGATGCCAGACAATGCTTAGAATGCGAGCATTTGCAGGTAATCAAATCTTTACAGATCCAGAAATAGGGGTAACCCCAGGTTAAAGACGAGTGAATTGTCTCAAGCCAGGACAGTTGGGAGGATTTTGCAAGCCCAGGCCAGATGGTGGGGGTGAATGTAATGCGACAGGATTACATGAGAGAACACCACCCACCAGGTACGCGGTACATACTCGTGCAACTCAGCCAACAACTCATACGTTGCAGGAAAGGATGTCCTGAAGCGTGGTACATTGGCGAGATCATGTAGACGCTGCGACAACGAATGAACAGATATCACGCGACTATCACCGGGCAGGAATGTTCCCTTCCAGTCGGGGAACACTTCAGTAGTCAAGGGCATTCAGTCTCTGATCTCCGGGTAAGCATTCTCCAAGGCGGCCTTCAGGATGCGTGACAACACAGAATCGCCGAGCAGAAACTTATAGCCAAGTTCCGCACACATGAGTGCGGCCTCAACCGGGACCTGGGATTCATGGTGCGTTACATTCATCCCTCACCATCAGGCCTGGGCTTGCGAAATCCTACCAACTGACCTGGTTTGAGACAATTCACACCTCTTTAACCTGGATGTGGAGATGCCGGCGTTGGACAGGGGTGAGCACAGTGAGAAGTCTTACAACACCAGGTTAAAGTCCAACAGCTTTGTTTCAAACACGAGCTTTCGGAGCACTGCTCCTTCCTCAGGTGAAGATCAAGCTGAAGTGGGAGTTAAGATAGTGGCCTTGATGTGAAGTAATGCGACAAGTAACTCAAGCTCCTCCTGTGCAAGGATGAGTCTTGTATAATTTAAGATGGTGTGGAGAAGCCACATGACCCGGACTTGGATGAGTGGGGTTTTTCCGGAGATTGTGGATGAGCGCAAGAGGTGTGTAAGGGGGCTGGCGAACCATACCCATATGCTTTGGGCTGTGAGGAGTTGGAGAACATTTGAGAGGTGGTGTTTAGGAACCTATCGAGGATCCTAGGGTTTGAGATGGAGCCGGACCCTATGGTGACGAGCTTTAGGGTGTTATAGAGCATAGAACATGCAGTGCAGAAGGAGGCCATTCGGCTCATCGAGTCTGCACCGACCCACTTAAGCCCTCACTTCCACCGTATCCCCATAACCCAATAACCCTTTCTAACCTTTTTTGGTCACTAAGTGCAATTTATCATGGCTAATCCACCATACCTGCACGTCTTTGGACTGTGGGAGCAAACCAGAGCACCCGGAGGAAACCCGCGCAGACATGGGGAGAAGGTACAGACTCCACACAGACAGTGACCCAGCAGGGAATCGAACCTGGGGCCCTAGTGCTGTGAAGTCACAGTGCTAATCACTTGTGCTACCGTGCTGCCCGTGTCGGAGGTGCCGGAGCTGCTGGCGGGTAGGGGCTCAAAGTCGTGGGCCGTGAGTCTCCGAACTCGCGCCAGGTTGGAGAATCACCGGGGGCACGGGAAATTCCCGCCACGCCACGCCGCGGGTTCTCCTGCGACCAGAAAATCTGCGGCAATCGCACCCGCACGACCGCGGCGCCGGTCGGGGGCTGCTGAAATATTCCCCCGCGGCAATTCTCCACAGGCGATGTGCCAAACTCCTGCCGAGTCCCGCCGGCGTCGTTCTAACCTGGTACCACCCGGCGGGAGCTCAGACCCGCGGTCGCTGTGGACATCCTGGTTTGGGTTGGGGGGGGGGGGGGGTGCGGGGGGATCTGACCCCGGGTGGGTCCTTCACAGGGTCCAGGCCCGCAGTCGGCCATTCATGACTATATTTGAGGAGCTGCTTGTCTTGGGTGGAGTAAATGGGGGGGAAATGTACAAACTGTATGCCCTGTTGGACGTTAAGATTGTGTTATTATGTTGAACATGTTTGGAATAAGATACCTTTTAAAAAAAAAAGCAAGGAAGTAAAAAGACTTTTACAGCTTGCAAATATTTCATAAATATACAAGGCAAGGTTATAACATTTTACTTGACCTGAAAGTAAGGGCAATAGTGAGATCAGGAAATATTTTTTCAATCCTGGGAATTTCAAAGTGGGGCTAAGTCAATGGAATCAAAGATGAAAGAGGCAATAAGAATACTTTAGGAGAGATGTTGGGAGCTGTCCGGGATGGCCATGTGTGACATCCTGGGATGCCACTCTGTGTTGGGAAAAGATCTGTGACGAGGCAAAGTGAAACAGCCTTCCAGCCAAGCCAGGAAAGTGCCTGTTTTTCAGAAAACAGGGTTTTGTTTCAAAGTTTCTTTCTTTCCACAGCAGAGCAGGAGATGGTGAAAAGTTCTGTCCTATTTCTTTCTTACAGCAAAGTGGGTTTTCCTTGTGGTAAGATCACTGGAATTTTTATCGTTGAAACATCTATAAGGGATTGTTGCCGAAATTTGTGAGTCTGATCTTTTTTGGGGAATGTTTTAGAAGATTAATTTTCACTGTGTAACTGGAATCTTGTGCGTTTAGGTTTTCTTTTGTCAATAAATGTTTTAATTTAATATCACAGAAGTTTTACTTGCATTTGTGGATTTAGAATTCAGTAAATATTGTCAGAATGCAAAAAATAAGTTGTGATACATGAGCCAGGTTACGCTTTGGGATTTGGCAAAAAAACATCGGATCATGCCAACTCAGCCAATATGGTGAGAAAAACCCACATTTGGAGAGTTCAAACTGCTCAGGCCCCTAATTTTCACATCCTGACTGTCTGCTCCCACCATATCTAGGGTATCAGGCCTATCCCACTACACTCCTTCATGCCCCTGAACAGACTCTTCTCAATGCCTCAACCCTTGGTGTCCCAGAGCCTCCGCCCAAGCTTGCAAGCTGGTTACATTCCCTTGTGCCACAGAACTCAACAACTCTGCGGGGGCAGTGTGTCTGCGGGGGCAGTGTGTCTGGCGTAAAACACCACCGTTCCCATGCCGGCATGGGGACATAGCTCCAGAATCGGAGAATCCAGCCCCTCATCTCTGGAATCAACCCAGTGAACCTCCACTAACACCATTGTAAAACAACAAATATTCTATTTGTGAATTTTCATTGACCTACCTAGCAATTATGTTATGTGCACCTCACTGACAGTAGATATTAGCTTGTAATCTCTTAACCTCAAAGCACATTCTCCATCAGTGGGATCCTCCGCTTCACCAGCAGCACACTCACTCCCTCAGATTTCCCAACGCTGTGGGGGGTGCCCACAATGGGGAACCCCATTGGTCGGCTGCTGTGATTGAGGATCCTGCTGCCGGTGGGGGCGCGCTTCACCAGAAAACGGATGCGGTGGGACGGAGAATCCTTATTTTGAGATTAACTTCTGTTTTCCGATAGTTTCCTCGCATTATGCACACCATGTATTGAACAGCTATGTTAAGAACTGGCCATCTGTCCTACTCCTGGAAATGATCCTTTATTGGCTTTTCGCCAAAACAAAAATGTGATTGCCTTTCATGAATTGCTAGATTACTTTTGAAAATATACATGCAGGGGACTGCAGAGAAGCTGGTACATTTTGTAAATACTCGGCCATTGTTTGTGGGTTACCTCACAAATATCCAAATATCCAAATTCAGTTTTCACTGAACTTTTTGTGGTCAGATGGTATTTAGGATCTTTACGTTGACTATCTCTCAAATCTATTATTCCTGGTCACTCATTACATTAACAGGCACATCTGCACTGCCCAATATTTTCGCATTTAATAGTGCAACCAAGGAGATGGGACACTGCTTTCCCTTTATAAGGAATCTGGATATTACGGCCAAAATTCTCCGTTCGTTGGGATTCCCCTTCCTTGATGGCAGCATACCTGTACCCGCAAATTTCCTGGCGGTGTGGGGTGGCTTCAATGGGAAATCCCATTGACAAGTGACGGGAAGAGAGAATCCCGCCACCAGCAAACGGCATGCCGGCGAGAAACACGTGGCGGGGGGACCGGAGAATGTAACCCTACCTCTTTAATATGGATCCTACTTCAGTCTTTTTGAAGAAGAGGCCAGATGCAAATTCTTGAGCTGCTTTATTTCACAGACAGCAAATGAACATTCAGTGGTAGGAATTAACTTGCTTAATTTGATTGGAGAATTTTGATGGCCATGCCTACTTAATCAGATACAAGTGAACAATCATTTAACATAGGTTCAGCAAACAAAAGGAGGAGGTCATGTTCTCCTCATTTTGCTAACTTTAATTTTGTGCTTTTTTTTCTTATCGGTTTGATTCACACATGAGATAAATGTTATTGACTCTTTTATCGGCAGCTACGTCGATTGGTTAATTTGTCGTACTAACAGTGCGTTCAGGAAAAAAAATCAAAAGCGTAGAAGTGTTGTCACAAATTAGTAACAAAAGTAGAAACGAAATGCTGCACTGTCGAGTTTTGAGGTTTATCTTTTTCGCACTGACATAAGCATGTGTCTCATTCTCATCCTACTGCAGCTTGTGAAATGATTTCAGAGCTCTTTGAAAACACAGTTTTGCGCCAGTTGGTAAAATGATCAGGACAACAGCACCTGAATAAAATTGTCAAGACTTGTCAACCCATACTTTAACCATTCTATCTTGTCCAACAGCATTTGTAGATAATGTGGATGTTGAGACGAAACCACGACAACTGCTTGTCAGGTGCATAACAATACTGAAAATTCCTTTTGATTTGTTTTGTCACATTCTCGGGTTTCAACGCTGATGTTTGAATTATAAGAATGCTACACAAGTTGGTCAAACCATCATTTTTTTTTGAGCAGCAGCTGTGAATGAAAATAATACATTCACAATCTAGAACTTATAATAATCTTTATTGGTCTTACCAGTAGGCTTACATTCCACTGCAATGAAGTTACTGTGAACATCCCCCAGTTACCACATTCCGGCGCCTGTTTGGGTACAGAGAGGGAGAATTCAAAATGTCCAATTCATTTAACAAGCACGTCTTTCAGGACTTGTGAGAGGAAACTGGAGCACCCGGAGGAAACCCACACAGACACGGGAAGAACGTGCAGACTCCGCGCAGACAGTGGCCCAAGCCGGGAATCGAACCCGGGTCCCTGACGCTGTGAAGCAATAGTTCTAACCACTGTGCTGCCGGGCCACCCTATGTATAATATATAATCTTATCAGTGTGTGTTTTGCCAGTAAAGAAACTGGATGTGATTTTTATCAGGTCTATTTTGTTTCTTCCTGTTCATATTGCGTTATTTAATTATGCCAAATGGTTAAATGCTTGGTGTGGGGCGAGATATATTAAACTATAAAACTGGCTCCTGATTCCAGGAATCCCAGCTCCATTCCCGGGCTGTGTGATGTTTGGTACTGGTTCCTGACAAATGGTTGGACCTGGCACTCTGAACCTGGCTAGCTCCTTTGTGGAGATAGGCATGTCTTACTCCTCCACCTTATGGAGGTGGGGCAGGTTTCTAAAGAGTCAGGGTTCATGAACATTCAGAGGAGCCATGAACCCTAAATCTGTATAGAGAACCTTTTAAAATGTCAGTTCAAAGGTCCTACAGATGTCACCCATACCAAGCTATGCCTTTCCACCCACCCCCTATGGCCGCTCATGCCCCCGAAACCAAAGTATGGTACATCCATGCCCATAGACCCATTGTACAGTTTCAATGAACCCTCCAGTGACAGTGGGATGCAAAAATGTAATTCATTCATCACCTGTTACTACATCTTAAGAAGAAATAATTTCATTTAGAAGGCAATAATAGTGCCAATTATCCAGGCCACCAACGTATAAATAATAATAACACAAACCATTGAAACCAGTGAACACTGTGTAAATGAACATTGTGCAATTGACAGTGGAAATCAGAGAGCCTGATCAGTCAGTCAAGGGACGTCTTCCCTGGGATGCAGGGGTTTCAAAAAGTACAATGGATTTCTGGGCTCTCAGCCAAATCTCATTATGAATGTCAGGGGCCTGTACTGTACAGATGGGATATTTGGAATTGCCAGCAGAGAAGGGAATGAGCCAGGCTGCAGGTTATGTTGATCTGAGGAGTCCTGTGATAATATTTACTGGGTGAGGCAGACTATTGGGCTTGACACAAGTTTGCTGCTCCAGGTAGAAGATATCATTATATGCTTTATCCTTTTATGGTCTAATATATCTCACTGCACACCAAATAGCTACTATTTGTTTTGTTCCTGGTACTGCTGGTCTTATCAGAGGTCCAAGGTTGAATTGCATAACCTGCTCCCATTCTGTGATGAAGGCTAACAGCAGGGAAATGCAGATCAAGATGAGTGAAGTTCAAGATAAGTGAACTGACTCCGAAGAAGTTATCTGTCAAGCAGTGAAAACACTCAGAATAAGTGTGAGGGGAAGCATCTCATCCTTGCCCATAGCTGGAGCTCTTCAATTTCACTGTCCAATGGTTTCTCAACCTTGTTGGCCAATTTGATCCAAGTTTGATTTCACTTTCAGGGACTTCACTCCGAAACCCACCACCCATTGACAGTTGAGATTCTGCAGTGATAAATCCATCAGGTAGCCTGAATAGTTTTAACTTTGGAAGTGTTGGCCAATTTGTCAAATACATTCCATTGCGATCCAGTTTGCATTGGGCAACATCAACTCGCCTTCCAATTAGGCATGTTACAGCCTCCTGGACTCAACACTGAGTTCAACAACTTGAGATAGTAAACCTCCCTCTCCAAATGAATCCACCCCACCCCCCTTTTGTAGTTTGTTGTTAGTTGTTTTTCAGCTCCGTGGCCTGTCCCAACACATCCCCACACATAGTGTCATCGAGTTTTACAGCATGGAAACAGGTCCTTCAGCCCATTGTGTCCACGTCAACCACCAAGCACCTGTATTCTAATCCCATTTTCCAGCACTTGCTCTGTAGCCTTATATGAAATGGCATTTCAAGAGCTAATCTAAATACTTTGTAAAAATATGAGGGTTCCCGCTCCCACTACCCTTTCAGGCACATCCAGAACACCACATGGTCACCTGTCCCTTGCTGTTCAGTTGCTCCCATTAACACATTCTACTATCCTAACTTTTGCCACTATCAGCCCTTAATGGCAACATTAACACTCCCTTTTGCCTTGTGTCCATGACAAATTTGCCACGACCTAGCCCTGTTCTTATATTCTGCCCTGCCTCACCTGCCCCCTTTGGAACGATATAATTCTTAACATTTTTACTTTTCTTCAGTTTTGTAGAAAAATCATTTAGACCCGAAACATTAATTCTGTTTCTTTCCACAGATGCTGCCAAACCTGCTGATTTTATCCAGCATTTTCTGTTTTAAATTCTTTTAGTACCTCTGGTTAGGCTAATGCGATCAGAGCCACTTCACCAATTTCACCTTTGAAAATGTATTCTTTCACAGGATATGAGCATCGCAGGTTAGGCCAGTATTTATTGCTCATTCCCAGTTGCCCTTCAGTAGGTGGTAGTGCACTGTTTTCTTGAACCATTGCAATCCCTGAGGTGTAGGCACATGCACAGTGCTGTGATGCGCTATCAATTGTACTAAAGACTCGAATGAGTACAAAAGAGGCTTTATTACAGTTAGATGTTTGTCCTCCGACTGCAGCTGGTAAAATGGCTGATCAGGAGAACTCATGCATATTTATACGGCTCCTAGTGGGCGGAGCTCGCTGGCAGGGGCTACCGGCGAACCTGTAGTATAGGTACTTCTATACATCCCCTAATACAGGCACACACACAATTACACAGTGGATCACCACATTCACCCCCTGTTAAAAATGAGTCCGGCGGGGGTGGCGTGTAACTATATACAGAATTGTGAATTATTTACAGAGAGGAGGGAAAAAAATATATGTGTCCATCTTGTAATCCAGTGCCCGTCAGAGGTTAAGTCTGTCCGGTGGCCTGACGGTTCGCTGGGAGCGACAGTGGTGGCGATGTCTGTACAGGTGGTGGCGGCGTCGACGGCGTCGGTGCTGGCAGTGTTGGTGCTGGCGGTGTTGGTGCCGGCCAGTAGCTGGATGACTCCGGGAGCGTGCCGAAATCTTCCTCGTCCTCTCGCGTGGGCAGGGAAGGAGGGATGGACCTGGTGGGGCTGGTGCGGGTGGCACGTTGGTGGTGAGGTGTGTGGGAGTGGGAGTGGCACCCGAGGGAGCCAGGTCCCTGAGTGAGACTGTATCCTGGCGGCCGTCGGGGAACTCCACATAGGCATACTGGGGGTTGGCATGGAGCAGGCGTACCCTGTCCACCAAGGGGTCCGCCTTGTGGAATCGGACATGCCTACGCAGTAGGACCGGCCCTGGAGCTGCGAGCCAAGTCGGGAGCGACACCCCGGATGTGGACTTCCGAGGGAAGGTGAAGACACATTCATGGGGTGTGTTATTTATGGCAGTGCACAGTAGCGACCGGATGGAGTGCAGTGCATCCGGGAGGACCTGCTGCCAGCGAGTGGCTGGGAGGTTCCTGGACCGTAGGGCCAGCTGGACGGCCCTCCAAACCGTCCTGTTCTCCCTCTCTACCTGCCCGTTTCCCCGGGGGTTGTAGCTGGTCGTCCTGCTGGAGGCGATACCCCTGTTGAGCAGGAACTGACGCAGCTCATCGCTCATGAATGAGGATCCCCTGTCGCTTTGGATATAGCCGGGGAAACCGAACAGAGCGAATATGGAGTCGAGGGCCATGATGACAGTGGCAGACGTCATATCCGGGCATGGGATGGCGAATGGGAACCTGGAGAATTCATCAACCACACTAAGGATATATGTGTTGCTGTCGGTGGACGGGAGGGGCCCTTTGAAATCCACACTGAGGCGTTCAAAGAGGTGGGATGCTTTCACCAGGCACACGCGGTCTGGCCGGTAGAAGTGCGGCTTGCACTCCGCACAGACCTGGCAGTCTTTGGTGACTGTCCGTACTTCCTCGACGGAGTAGGGCAGATTGCGGCTTTGATGAGGTGGTACAACCGAGTGACCCCCGGATGGTAAAGGCTGTCGTGCAGGGCATAGAGCTGGTCTACATGTGCGCTGGCACATGTACCTCGGGAGAGGGCGTCTGGGGGCTTGTTGAGCTTGCCGGGGCGATACAAGATCTCGTAATTATAGGTGGAGAGCTCGATTCTCCACCTCAAGATTTTATCATTTTTGATCTTGCCCCGCTGCGTGTTGTTGAACATGAAGGCTACCGACCGCTGGTCAGTGAGGAGAGTGAATCTCCTGCCGGCCAGGTAATGCCTCCAGTGCCGCACCTCTTCAACGATTGCCTGGTCCTCCTTTTCAACAGACGAATGTCGAATTTCGGAGGCATGGAGGGTGCAGGAAAAGAATGCCACGGGTCTGCCTGCCTGGTTTAGAGTGGCGGCAAGGGCGACATCTGAAGCGTCGCTCTCTACTTGGAAGGGCAGTGTCTCGTCTACTGCGTGCATCCCGGCCTTGGCTATGTCTGCTCGAATACGGGCGAAGGCCTGTTGTGCCTCGGCCGCGAGGGGAAATTGAGTGGACTGTATCAGTGGGCGGGCCTTGTCCGCGTATTGTGGGACCCACTGGGCGTAGTAGGAGAAGAACCCCAGGCAGCGTTTGAGTGGGGGAGGGGGAGCTCCATGAGTTGTCACATGCAGTCAGGATCGGGCCCCAGGAGTCCGTTTTGGACTATGTAGCCGAGGATGGCCAAGCGGTTAGTGCTGAACACGCATTTCTCCTTGTTGTAAGTGAGGTTGAGGAGAGATGCGGTGCGGAGAAATTTGGCACGGTTGGCATCGTGGTCCTGCTGGTCATGGCTGCAGATGGTGACATTATCTAAGTACGGAAACGTGGCCCGCAGTCCGTACCGGTCAACCATTCGGTCCATTTCTAAGAAATTGATAGAGGTGACCGCCCGCCTCGAAGGCAGTGTATGTATGGACCGATTTACAGATGGGGAGCTGGTGGTATGCAGATTTAAGGTCAATCGTTGAGAAGACCTGGTACTGTGCAATCTGATTGACCATATCAGATATGCGAGGGAGGGGGTACGCATTGAGCAGCGTGTACCGATTGATGGTCTGGCTGTAGTCCACGACCATCCTGTGTTTCTCCCCAGTTTTAACCACTACCACTTGGGCTATCCAGGGGCTATTGCTGGCCTCGATAATACCCTCCCGAAGCAGCCGCTGGACTTCTGACCTGATGAAGGCCTTGTCCTGGGCGCTGTACCATCTGCTCCTGGTGGCGACGGGCTTGCAATCCACAGTCAGACTGGCAAAGAGGGAGGGAGGGTCAACCTTGACGATCGTGAGGCCGCAAACGGTGAGTGGGGGTAGGGGCCCGCCGAATTTGAGGGTGAGACTCTGGAGGTTACATTGAAAATCCAGGCCCAGTAATAGTGTAGCACAGAGATTGGGGAGAACGTACAGGCGGAAACCGCTGAATTCAACGCCTTGCGCGGTGAGGTTGACCACACAGAAACCTCGGATCGGGACAGAGTGGGGTCCGGAGGCCACGGAGATCCGCTGGTTGGTGGGATGGACCATGAGGGAGCAGCGCCTTACTGTGACCGGGTGGATGAAGCTAGCGGTGCTCCCAGAGTCTAGTAGGCAGGAGGTCGCATGGCCGGTGATTAGCACCATCGTCGAAGCGGTGGCCAGGTTGTGAGGATGGGACTGGTCCAGCGACAAAGAGGCAAGCAGCAGGCGGTCGTCCGAGGAGTCCGATGAGGAGTGGCAGCGACCCAGGTCCAGCGGTCCAGCCCCAAGAGGGAGACAAAATGGTGGCGGTGGCGGTGGCGACGTCCGAAGGACCTGTGGGGGGGAAGATGGCGGCGCCCATGCAGCGCACGTTGCGGGCGTGGGGCAAGATGGCAGTGCCCATGCCGCGCACGTTGCGGGCACGGGGCACGATGGCGCCGCCCACTGGCCGCACGTGGACGTGGGGGGAAGATGGCAGCACCCATGGTGTGCACGTTGTGGGGGCGGCGTAAGATGGCGGCACCCACGGGCCGCACGTGGACCTGGGGGGAGAAGATGGCGATGCCCACATGGTCACACGTGGCCCCGGGAGTAGAGGATGGCGGCACCCATTGTGCGATCGGCTGGGGGAAGGGAGCGAAATCGGGAGCGATAGCGGCAACTGCGCGGGCCTGGCACACCGCCGCAAAGTGGCCTTTCTTGCCAAAGGATTTGCATGTGGCGGCGCGGGCTGGGCAGCGCTGGCGGGAGTGCTTCTGTTGGCCGCAGAAGTAGCAGCGGGGACACCCAGAGTGCGCGGTGTGGCGGGCAGCGCCGGCATATTGCGCAGGAGAGGACCCAGTCGGGGTGTCGGTTGCGGGGTCCACGAGGCGTAGGATGGGTCGGCCGCGCGACGTGCGGGGTAGGACTGTACATTACGAGAAACGACCGTCATGGAGAGCACTAAAGCTTTCATCTCCGTTAGTTCGAGTGCGGTCCCTTCCAGCAGTCATTGCCGGATGGGGTCCGATGCAATCCTCGTCACGAATGCATTATGCATGAGGAGATTGGACTGTTCCGTGGCCGTGTCGGCCTGGCAGTCGCAGTCCCGTACGAGAGGGATAAGGGCCCGCCAGACGTCTTCAATCGACTCACCAGGTAGTTGTACGCGAGTGGCGAGTACATGCCTTGCAAATAGAGCGTTCGTCTTCTGGACGTAGTTTTCTTTAAGGAGTTCCATGGCGCCTGCGTAACTCGGCGCATCCTGTATCACTGGGAACACGCTGGAGCTCAACCCTGAGAAGAGAACCTGGATTTTCTGAGCTTCCATTGGCTCGGGGGTCGCTGAGTTGATACAGGCCTCAAAGCAAGCCAGCCAGTGATTAAAGTCCTTTCTGCCGTTTGGCAAGTGCGGATCCAGCTGCAAGCGATCTGGTTTGATCCTGATGTCCATGATGCGGAAATTGTAATAAATTGATGCGCTATCAATTGTACTAAAGACTCGAATGGGTACAAAAGAGGCTTTATTACAGTTAGATGTTTGTCCTCCGACTGCAGCTGGTAGAATGGCTGATCAAGAGAACTCATGCATATTTATACGGCTCCTAGTGGGCGGAGCTAGCTGGCAGGGGATACCGGCGAACCTGTAGTATAGGTACCACTGTACATCCTCTAATACAGGCACACACACAATTACACAATGGATCACCACATGCTGTTCGGAAGGGAATTCTATTTGCTCTGTGTCTAGACAGACAATGATATTGCAGAACGGAACTAACCTAAAAATCTTCAAATTCATAACTATTTTAATGATTTAACTATTTCATCATCATCTTTATTAGTGTCATAAGTGGGCTTACATTAACACTGCAATAAAGTTACTGTGAAAAGCCCCTAGTCGCCACACACCAGCGCCTATTCGGGTACAGAGAGGGAGAATTCAAAATGTCCAATTCACCTAACAAGCTCGTCTTTTGGGACATGTGGGACGAAACTGGAGCACCCGGAGGAAACACACGCAGATACGGGGAGAACGTGCAGACTCAGCGCAGATAGTGACCCAAGTGGGAATCGAACCTGGGACCGTGGCGCTGTGAAGCAACAGTGCTAACCATTGTGCGACATGCTGCCCATAATCTAGGGCAGGTGGTGGAATTTGCATTCAATCAAAAATCTGGAATTAAAAGTCTAATGATGACCCATGAAACCATTGTTAATTCTTGTAAAAACCTTCCAGTTCATAAATGTACTATAGGGAAGGAAATCTGTCGTCCTTACCAGCAACTTAGCTAGACTGGGCATATAAGTACTGTGGCTACTAGAGCAGGTCAGAGGCTAAGAATCCCGTAGATTAACCCACCTCCTGACTCCCCAAAGCTTGTCCACAATCTGCAAGGCACAAGTCAGGTGTGTGATGGAATACTCTTCTCTTGCCTGGATGAGTGCAGCTCTAACAACACAAAAGAAGCTCTACACCTTCAAGGACAAAGCAACCCACTTATTTGGCACCCCACCCACAAACAGTCACTCTCCTTGCACCAACGCACCGTTGCAGCAATGTGTACCATCTACAAGATGCACTGCAGTAACACAACAAAGCTCCTACAGAATTTGCAGAAAGTAGCACGCATAAAGGGCAGGTAGTATATACTAAACATAGGTTTATTAGTAATACAACACATTTCCACTCTCCTCAGTTTCCCTCCCTGATCTGCACCTAGGTCGGGATATTTATACAAGTGAGGGCTCTCCAATAATGGGGAAGTTCATATTGCGTGGAGGTCACGGGAAACTAGATGGTCCTTATCCGTTAACCTTCATGGGGGTTAAAACAATTTCTTTTTTTAAATAAATTTAGAGTAGCCAATTATTTTTCTTTTTCAATTAAAGGGGCAATTTAGCGTGGCCAATCCACCTAACCAGCACATCTTTGGGTTGTGGGGGTGAAACCCACACATACATGGGGAGAATGTGCAAACTCCATACTGACAGTGACCCAGGGCCGGGATTCGAACCCGGGTCCTCAGCGCTGCAGTCCCAGTGCTAACCACTGCGCCACATGCCGTCACGGGGTTAAAACAATTTCTTAGACAGCACCTTCCAAATACAAGAGCACTGCCACCTAGAAGGGCAAAGGCAGGAGACATATGGGAACACCTCCACCTGCATGTTCCTCTCCAAGCCACTCACCGTCCTGACTTGGAAACATGCCGCCCCTTCAATATCACTGGGTCAAAATCGTGGAACTCACACCCCAACAGCACTGTGGGTGTACCTGCAACACACTGAGTTCACCTTCTTCAGGACAATTAGGAATGGGCAATAAAAGCCCGCCTATCAGCGAAACCTACTATTCCTGAATGGAATAGAAAAAAATAATTGGTTCACTCTTGAGCACGTAAGTCATCCAGCTCTGACTTGCTGTTAGAACTGAAGATTTAAAATTCAAGCCAAAAAGCAGATCAGGTTACAAATGAATAAGCTAAACTGCATGCATGGTTTCACTTTATTGTACGTATCATTCATGTCAGCCCTCATTGCTGACTGAATCTTACTGCAGAGGAGGCTATGCAGCCTATGTCTGTGCCAGCTTTGTTGCAAGAATGATCCACATTGCCTGCTTCCCTGTTCTTTCCCCACAAGTCTGTAATTTTGTTTTCCTTTTCAAATATTTGGCGGTGTGCTCTTTTAAGGGGCAAGTTCCGAATTGAAATCTTTTTTAGGAATGGTGAACTAATGCGGCAGATTTATTCCCAATCTTTCAACAATGTTGGCTCCCCTACACACACTGCTCAAGAAGCACCAGAGGTGGCATTGGAGAGAGCATCAGAAGGAGGCCTTTGAACAGGTTAATCTAGCTTTGCAGTCATCCAGTCTGAGTTCACTTTGACCCCTCAAAAGAGATAATTTGTACCTGTGATGCCTCTCCTTACAGAATCAGAGCAGTTTTGGCCACAAGATGGAAGATGGTGCAGAAGGGCCCATCGCCTTTGCCTCGAGGACTCTTAACAGGTTTACTTGCAAATTGAAAGAGAGGGACGAGCTGTAATCTTTGGAGTGGAAATGTTCCATCAATATGTCAATAGCCAACATTTCAAAGTAGTTACCGAACACAAACCCCTGTTGGACTTACTTTAGGGAGCATAAACCCTTTTCCCCCATAGCTTCAGTGAAGGTCCAACATGGGGCTCTATTGTTGGCAGCCTACAAGTATACATTTCAACATAGGTCGGGCACACACATATCAAATGTGAACGTTTCTGAGTTGCCTTCCCTGATCTAAAATTACATCTCCTCTGCCAGGAAAATGACAGGAAATCGTTCTTGCTTTAAACTTTCTCGATACATTGCCAGTGTCGGTATGGCAGGTCACGTTTTGGACTCAAATATCCCATATTATCTTGAGTTAAACACGGGTAGCATTCTAATAACAGGTCTGAGCTGTTCAGAACTGTTTCACATAAGAAAAGACAAATCAATCTGTGAAGATGGCAGATTATTATGGGGGGGGGGGTGAGGGTGGTTGTTTCCACTCCCGCTGGACTGCTATTATTGCAAGTGCTATGCTGCACCCTTCCTGGGATGACAAAGATGAAAATGCTTGCATGCAGTTCTATGTGGTGGCCTGGATGCATATCGACACCAAGAATCTAGTCAAACAATGTGACCAGCGTCAAATGCAGCACAAATTGCCATCTGCTGCCGTCATGCATCCTTAGGAGTGGCCAGGTCGACCATCAGTGCGACTGGATCTCGATTTTGCAGGCCCATTCATGGGCTCCATGTTCTTGCTCATCATAGATGTTCACTCGAGGCAGTACGGTGGCACAGTGGTTAGCATTGCTGCCTACGGCGCTGAGGACCTGGGTTCGAATCCCGGCCCTGGGTCACTGTCTGTAAGGAGTTTGCACATTCTCCCCGTGTCTACGTTGGTTTCGCCCCCACAACCCAAAGATGTGCAGGGTAGGTGGATTGGCCACGTTAAATTGCCCCTTAATTGGAAAAAATAATTGGGTACTCTAAATGTATATTAAAAAAAAAAATAGATGCTCACTCCAGGTCATTGGACTGACACAAATTAAAGTCTACAACCTCAAACGCGGAAGAAAAATTGTGACAGACATTTGTCACCCACAGATTGCCCCTTGTGTTGGTCTCAGATAATGAGACAGCTTTTAATAGTGATCAGTTCTAACATTTCATGCAGACCAACTTATTTGGACCACACCCTACCACCATGCTTCAAATAGAATGGCTGAGAGAGCCATCCAAATATTATAAGCTGCCATGTTGAAACAGCATCATCCTCTACAAGCCAAACTGGCCAGTTTCCTGCTCACCTATAGAACAACGTCACATGTCACCACAGGTATTACACCTGGCGAGCTGCTAATGGGCAGACACATTAGAACACATTTGGATCTGATAGTTCCGATATTAGTGGTGAGGATAGAGGCAAAACAGAACACACAGAAGAAAAATCACGACTTGAAAGAACCCGAGAGACCATTTGACATCGATGATTTGACAGAATTTTGGTGCTGGTTCAAATTGGGTCCTGGTAAAGGTCGCAGCCAGAACAGGTGCAGTGTCGTGTGAGGTAGTTGTTCAAAGAAAAAGGGTAAAGGAACACTTGGACCAATTGAGGGTGGAAGTGCATAACGAATCAGTGGGGCAGCCCGCCCCTTGTATGTCTGTCAGTGATATTATTATGGATGAAAGTAATGGTACAGCAAGCTACCCCGAGAAAGAGCCCAATAATGTTCCAGGGGGAACTGGCAAAATTATCTGTACGGATGCATCTTCACGAGTCGAGAGTCAACCTAGTGAGGTTCAAACCAAAGTTACCTCCACTAGTGGCCACTAAGGAATTATGACATTCCCAAAGGATGACAAAGCCCCCTGACCAGCTTGCCTGATAAGGGATTCAGCTGAGATCCATTTGTTGTATAATATTGCAAATAGTTTGGTGTGTTTATAATGGTTAATCAGAAACTTAAAGGGAGAGGGTGTGGTCGTATGCCCTTTTAAGGGCGGCGAGTTTTTGAAGCAACATGAGACCTGTGTGGCCAATTCAATTGAAGCGCACAAATCCTGGGTTTGAGTGCGGCTTTACTGTTAGTTAGGAGTTCGGTAGCCTTTATCTCACTCTCTGTAAACAGTTACTTGCCTTAATAACCGTTTATTGGTTTACCAACTTGGTCGTCGCCAGTCGTTCAATATACTGCAAAAACTTTAACACAATTGGTATGTCCAATTTCCTTTTGAAAATTACTATTGAATCTGCTTTCGCATCTTTCTGGACAAAGCATTCCAGATTGTAACAACAAGAAAAAAAGTTATCTTCTTCTTCCTAGGTTTTTCAGATGCTGGTCAGTTTCTATTTTTAGCGTACAAAAATGGAGGGAAAAAATGCAAAAACATCTTGATAAATTCACACACACAAATGTTATTTGGAATATGACTAAAACTCAGGATAACAAGCAAGAGAGTAACCAAATAGCACAGGAAAACTTACAATTATTTGGGCAAAATAAAGAAACCAATTAGTAAGGAAAATTATTTTCAAACATGGTGCTTCAGCCATCACTTTTGCCTAATCCCTAAAAGATAATACTCAATTACCAATTTGCCAACTAAAAGAAAGACTTTCATGACATCAGGCTTTTCCAAAGGGCATTTTAAAATCTAATTAAGTACCTTGGAAGTTTATTTAAAGGCAATTGTTGACGGAAAGCTGTCTCTTAGTGTGGACGGAAGTTGAAAGTGATCGGGAAATGGTAGCCGGCTTTTGACATCCAAGACCTGCCTGCTTTTCAAGTGGACTTTCAAATCGGTCTCCAGTCCTACCTGCCTGAAATGGAGGGGATGCGATTTGCATATGCAAAACCAGGATCCTACATTGGCTGCAGCAACGTCTTGACAATTTTCAAGCATTCAAATTACCTTCCAAGCCACACACTATCCTGACTTGGAGATATAACGCCCGTTCCTTCACTGTCACTGGGTCAAAGTTCAGGAATTCCCTGTTTTCTAAACTCGGTTACACGTTCTTTTGACTTTCATCTCAATAGATTTGAATGTTTTCTGTTTACTGCTGTATTTCTTTGCCTGATTCCTTGTTATTTGTGATTACCATAGCTTCAGATCATTGGCAGTTCAGGTGAAGATAATGAAAGTTTTAATATTTTGGAAGGACTTAATATTTGCCTTTTGTGCAATTTTCACTCAGTTGGAATCTTCCTTTATGAATATATATCTATAATCTTACACCTTGTCCAGCTGGATAGAAGCACAACATAATTATATTGACATGAAAATCTGAAATAGTAGCTTTAAAGATAAAGATTTTAATTTTGAAGCTCTGATTGCAATACTTGAAGCTGAATCTTCCGTCTTCTATTTTGAGCCTGTAGTTCATTCATCCAGTTCCTGATCCAGGCTCTTGATTTAGAGAGTTGCTGGGTTTATTTGATAAGGGCAAAGTAATTTCATCAATTAATAATGACAGAAAGAATAGTATGTAAAAGAAGAAGCAAGCAAGGAAAAGGTCAGAAGCTCCAAAGGTTACAATAGAGGTGCATCAAAGATCAACATAAAGGTTTCACCAACCTGAGACACAACTTGTTATTTCCAAAGTCGCTAACAAAGCCGAGTAAACAGCTATTATGCATTTGGTTCTGCAAATCCTTGTCAGGAAATCTTAACATGGCAACATGCAACATTGTGCTCTATTTCTTTGCCTCTGGAAAGATGATTATTTCAGATTGTAGAGTGGAAACAAAATAATAACAATGTGAAAGCATAATGTGGCTCCCCACTCGAATCACTTCTTGTTTATTGGCCTTTATGGATCCACAAAGCGTATCCTTTTGTCTTTTTTTTATGACAACTTTTTCAATTGACAGGCGTGCCTCATATTATCCACTGATTCTGGCCACTGCCTGGTGCCTGACCTGAGTTGCTATTCTTGAGGTATGATCCTTGATGGTACAGCTTCAGAATAGTTCATGGAATTGGAGCAACTGGCTGTTGTAGGCTATATTAGGGGTATCGCAGTACCTAGGTGGGATGTACCTTATACTGTAGTATGAGTGGTAGAACCTGCCTGATGGGTCCGCCCAGCAGGCGGAGCGTAAGAATCTGTGTTTCATCCACAGCAGTCATTCTGTACCGGAGCTGCTGGGGTAACTACTTGTTCATTAAAACCCTCAAATTGGACTACAATCTCGCTTCAGTAGTGATTGATCCTGCATCACTGGCCATCTAAGTTTCACTGCTGTTTACATTCTAGTGATTTTTTTCTGATTGTTCAGCTTGTTGTGTGGCATCCATAGGAACCCGTTACTGTTTTATAAAAGTCTCTATTTAATTATACTGAGAAATATAGACATCAGTGTAAGATTTATATTTGCTCAATATGGAGTGCATGAAAGGACACAAACCTCTGTGCAGGGAGCTTGGTTGCAGGTTGTGGAGGGATTTCCAATTGTGCACTGAGATAATGCTGAAGATTAAGCAGTTACAAACGTGTAGTTAACCAGAGCAGATCACTGATATGTTTTGCGCTGCTTGATCCTCCCCATATGGGATATCAGGAGCCGAGTTGGTATTCACAAATGGATGCCCAGTTGGAATGTAGCATCCATGGTTTTGCAATAAACACCAGTATATTATATGATGTTGCATATAAAATAAAGCGCAAATGTAAAACTACATCAAATACTTGTACTGCGGAATGGCCTCTGACCAGAAGGACATCATGTAAGTTATGGCAACATAATGCATTAACAAGATCTCCCTCTGGTGTTTTACATGAGAAATTACATACATTTCTGTTGCAGGCTACGAATACTGATCACAAATACAGTGAAACAAATTATTCAGCAGAAAGAATGAAGTACCGTGAAGAAAAGCAGGGCAACAGATCTCCAGTATTCACCAGATGTTATGGTTAATTAGCAGGGAAAATGGTCACCAGTATGCACATTACAGATTAAAAATAGCAATATCAAAGGACCTGAATGGAGCAAACATTGCGACACACTATAACATTTAGTTTCTATGACCCACTGTAGTTAGTTAATGAGCAAGCTATTTAATATTCACAAGTGATTTTGGCAAGCATTGCGAAAGTGAAAATACAAGAACCATGGGCTGGATTCTCTGATTTGAAGACTAAGTGCTGACGCTGGTGTGGGAACAGTGGGGTTTTACGCCCCACCAAATGGATCAAAAGTTGCACCGATCCTCCGTCTTGTGGGGGGGGCAGCAGGTACACAGCATAAAGCCCCCAGTTTAGCAGCGGATATGGCCGAAATATTCCAGAGTCCATGGACGCGCATGCGCACAGTGGCGGCCGCACTGTGCAACATGTCGACAGCCGCGTCCCGACCCGGCCATCCAAAAACTGGCCTCCTTTGAACAGGCTCGCCATCCCTGGAACAGCCCCCCCCCGGGCCCGCAGCCTCCGCCAAAGCCCCCCCTGCCCGCACAACAGCTCCCACCTGACTGTGGTGGCGCTGGACTCAGTCTGCAGCCACCACACCGGGTTTCCAGAAAAAAATAGCGTGAGTGGCCCATGCCTGAGGCCGCCGATACGGCGTGCGGCATACTCTGTGAGCATGCTTCTTTGGAGGGGGCGGAGCATCGCAAAAGTGCCGCTGCCCCCGATTTCAGCGCAAACGGGGATTTACTGGCCGATCGCCAAACGCGATTTCAGCGTCAGAGACTGCAGAATCCCGCCCCCTGTTTTTCTGAATAATTGTAATCCATTAATCTTCAAAAACAATTCTGAACTTCAAAGCGTCTTCTGACTCTATAGATGGAACAAAGGGGCATAACAAATAGGGGTACAAGTAGAGCCATCTCTATCATTCAATAAAATCATGCAGTGGCTTCAACTCCACATACCTGTCCGCTTTGATTGTCTGACAGGTACTTTAAATATTGATTTTATATTATACGGGGGCTGCACGGTAGCATTGTGGATACCTCAACTGCTTCACAGCTCCTGGGTCCCAGGTTCGATTCCGGCTTGGGTCACGGAGTGCGGAGTCTGCACATCCTCCCCGTGTGTGTGTGGGTTTCCTCCGGGTGCTCCGGTTTCCTCCCACAGTCCAAAGATGTGCAGGTTAGGTAGATTGGCCATGATAAATTGCCCTTAGTGTCCAAAATTGCCCTTAGTGTTGGGTACGGTTACTGGGTTGTAGGGGTGGAGGTGTTGACCTTGGGTAGGGTGCTCTTTCCAAGAGCCGGTGCAGACTTGATAGGTCGAATGGCCTCCTTCTGCACTATAAATTCTATGATAATCTATGATAATTGCTGGTGCATTGATAATGTTGTTCCCTGTGTTTTGAGGTGAATTATATAGGTATTCAAGAACAAAGAACAAAGAAAAGTACAGCACAGGAACAGGCCCTCCAAGCCCGTTCCGACCACGCTGCCCGACTAAACTACAATCTTCTACACTTCCTGGGTCCGTATCCCTCTATTCCCATCCTATTCATGTATTTATCAAGATGCCCCTTAAATGTCACTATCGGCCCTGCTTCCACACCTCCTCCAGAAGCGAGTTCCAGGCACCCACTACCCTCTGTGTAAAAAAACCTGCCTCGTACATCTACTCTAAACCTTGCCCCTCGCACCTTAAACCTATGCCCCCTAGTAAATGACCCCTCTACGCTGGGGAAAAGCCTCTGATGATCCACTCTGTCTATGCCCTCATAATTCTGTAGACATCTATCAGGTCGCAACTCAACCTCCGTCGTTCCAGTGAGAACAAACCGAGTTTATTCAACCGCTCCTCATAACTAATGCCCTCCATACCAGTCAACATCCTGGTAAATCTCTTCTGCACCCTCTCTAAATCCTCCACATCCTTCTAGTAGTGTGGCGACCATAATTGAACACTATACTCCAAGTGTGGCCTAACTAAGGTATTCAGGCTGTTGGTGGAGTTGCATAATTCCCTGGACAATTGATCGAATAATATTGATATTTGGACTTTTACTAATAACGCACTCTGTACAATCCGGAATTATTTGAAAGTAGTCATTTCTGGATTTTGGAAATTTCAGGATTATGGAATAATGTTAGATTGCCTAACCACTAGGTGTGTGAACCAGGAAACATCATTGATATAAATATTTACCTGGGACATAAAACAGTGATGAAATATTATATAGTCGTAGTTAGCACAGCTCCAGGGACCCGGGTTCAATTTCTGCCTTGCGTGACTGTCTGTGTGGAGTTTGCATTTTCTCCCCGTGTCTGTTGGGGTTTCCTCTGGGTGCTCCGGTTTCCTCCCACAGTCCAAAAATGTGCAGGTTAGGTGGATTGGCCACAATCAATTGCGCCTTAGTGTCCAAAAGAGTAAGTGGGGTTTTTGGGTTAAGGGGATAGGGTGGGGCCCTGACCCTAGGTAGGGTACCCTTTCAGAGGGTCGATGCAGACTCAATGGTACAAATGGCCTCCTTCTTCACTGTAGTTATTCTATGATTCTATGAAATATTACACTTTTACGCACCCAAATTACTGTACTAAAATGATGCCGAAAATAGAACATAGAACATAGAACAGTACAGCACAGAACAGGCCCTTCGGCCCTCAATGTTGTGCCGCGCCATGATCACCCTACTCAAACCCACATATCCACCCTATACCCGTAACCCAACAACCCCCCCCTTAACCTTACATTTATTAGGACACTACGGGCAATTTAGCATGGCCAATCCACCTAACCCGCACATCTTTGGACTGTGGGAGGAAACCGGAGCACCCGGAGGAAACCCACACAAATGTTGAGCGTCTGTTGAAAACAGGACAACTGGTGTTACTGAATAACAGATTTCCAGATTGGAGAGGTTACAGTGTATTTGGTTTTAGTAGCACTGATTCCAATAGTGCTTCAACTGCATCGGGACAGTCTAAACAGCCCACTTAGTATGCATCAATCCCACCGCCTCAAACATTCACTCCCTTGACCACTGGAGGGTGGCACCATTTATGAAATCCACTGCAACAAGTCACCAAGCCTCCTTCAACAGCACATTCCAAACTCACAACCTCGCCCACATACAGAGACAAGGCAGCATGGGAAGGCCACCACCTGGATGTTCCCTTCCACGTCATGGATCATTTTTGCTTGGAAATATCACTATTCCTTCATTGTTGTCGGAAATAAACGTGATAATTCCCTCCTTAATAATAGGGTGGGCGTACCTGCAGCACATAGATTGCTGCAGTTCAAGAAGTCAACTCACAACTGTCTTGTCATTGGCAATAAATGCTGGACTTTCCAGTGCTCCTTGCATCCCATGAACAAAAGACAAACTCTACTTCACATAAGTCACCTGGAAGCATGGAATTTATCATGTAATTCTGTTTTATTTGTTGAGGGATGCATATGTAGTAGAGTTAGTGAAAATGGAATAGAACCAAATTAAGCTTGGCTTCATTCACGTTGAACCCTTTTGCTTATGCTTCAAAACTAATACAAAGCCTCCTTATTTACCATTTTCATTGTGTCAAAGAAGAATGTGATTTGGGTCGATTAATAAAAGCAGTGTGTCCCTTCAGTTTAATTTTCTTTAACAGTACTTGTTGACAGGACCTCCCTTATTTAGTTTAGACCATACGTGATGTGGTCTGAGCCATGTAGATTATAAGATCCCAGGTGACATGTTCAAAGGATATTTAATTGGTTTCCATATCCCTAGGTCATGGAGTAAATGAATCATCTAAATTTCCTGCTCATAATTGGTATCTAGTGATTTGTGCTAAAAATTAAGCATGTGTGAATATCAGGTAAGGTAAGGATTTGTTAATGCGGGCTATGATATTCCCCACAGTTGAGCATTTTGCCAAAACACGGTCTAGGCTCAGCCACGGAGAATGATCACTTCGGTACAGTGTCACAGACCTATGAGATTCTAAATGAGTCAATGCCTTCCAGGGTGAAGGATAATTTGGAGGAAAATTAGAAATGATTCATTGTTTTAAATGTTTTAGCAGTTATTGGTTGTGGTTTTCATAAAAGAAGGTACCAAGTGTTGGCACCAAGCAATGTAGCTTTGATGTTATATTCGATAATGCTCTAAATCCACCGCTTGCCACCGCCGGCAGCAAGGATTGCGATCAGGGGCAGAATAGTGTGCAATGGAAATATCAACATTGGCGCCTGGCGCCGATTCCGTTGCCATGTTCCGGTCCGCCGCTGGCGGTGATATCGAAGTTTGCACCCTGCATCGGCGAGTCAATGCAATACTGTAATTTGCATGGATTTAAATATCATTAGCAGGTTGGACATTTCATGCTCCACCCCTCCGTGATACTCCGCCTCTCTCGGGTGTTAGCAGGGACCCTCCTATGTTGTGTTGACCTGCTGGGGGCAGGTCAGCGATTCTTTCGATGGCCTGATTTTAAAATGGCAGAGCAGAGCTCCCCACTGTACAAAATGGAACTATGTGCGTCCTCAGCCACGTGTTCGCCATTCAGGCCCCTTATTCAACGTAAGTCACTTTGAACAGCCAAGTGTTTCTCGGCACTAAGCCCGCTCGGAGTCTTTGTTCCCCTTTGGAAGAATCACGCTCTGAGTCTCCCAGATGGAGAATCCAGACCAATATTTATTTCTAAGAACTGTTGTAGGCATCGAATTTTCACAGACTATGAAAAGTCACCAGATAAATTTTCAAGTCAACCATTGGCCATTGAAACTTAGTTGTATGGAGGCAAGTTGGAAAGTTTGATTCCTCTGCTTTAAGATTATGCAGGGCATTCAAGGGTCGCATTTTCTGTTCCAGCTTTATTTCCCTTTGGTAGATGTAGAAATAGTGGGACACATTTGAGTAGTTCATTGATTCCATTAGTTCACACGATAAGTGGGGGAAAAGGCATTTCTCAACCAGTACACTCTGGAGATGGCCTCTCGCTTTCACTAAGACTTTGTTTTTTTCTTTCTTTACCAAAGTGAATTGAGGTCAATTTGTATTGCAAATTCCACCTGTCCACTGGGAACTGAATTAAGATGAACCTAAATTATTCAGTGCTTAGGATCATTTAGGGAAAGGCAAGACTTTAATCTTGTATCCCTTGGTTCGTTTGAATCCAAAATCCAAATGAGAAAGATGTTGTTTGAATAGTATCTCATCTAATCCTCCAGCTATCACTTGGCAGAAATATTCTCTGAATTGAAACTAGCCAGCATTATAAAACATGAAAATGTTGCACATTGTAGAGTGGAATCACTTGGTGTTGTTAATGTAATTCAGTTAATAATATATTTAAAAACATGTTTATTTTTTGTTTTTAAATGGTTGTGCACATGTTAGCCAGGGGGAGCGCATATATTGGTGCAACTTCCTTGCAATGTTTTTCTTCACCATGGAATTATTTTGATTAATTTTGCGATAACTTGTACAATAGGGGAAAGTGATATGATAATACTGGGGGACTCAAAACTAATGGTGGGAGGCATTGTTTATAAGCAGGACCAACATGATGGACTTGTTGTGGAGTATCTAAAAGACACTCAACACAGAATCAGCTGCAGGTAAAAACAAGCAGCAGCACTTTATTCAGTACAAGTATGCATACAGGGGAAAATCTCTCTCAGAAGCTCCAGGAGGCGATTCAAAGTCATGCATGTTCCATCAGTCATTTACGCCATCTTTGGGATATCTCATTATTAACTTACAATATTCCTTTCTTGTGTGCCAATTCATCACATCCGTAATTACAAATGAGTTTACAATGCAAACACAAAATAGCCTGTTCATTACATCCACAATTACGGAGGAACTTGTAAAACAATCACCGAATAACTTGGCCTTTAGCATATTAATGCCCACAGTTTATGCCAAAACATGAACTTTGCTTACCTTATCCTGATGTTTGCTGCAGTGTCAAGTCACCTGCATAAATTAGCTTCACCCTAAGGCCAGGCAATCAGTTTATTGCAGGATAACTCATGGTTCAATCATCAACTTATTTTACTCGGACCCAAAAGATTCCATCCCACAGTTTATCATTAACTGACCAATAGGCAATGTGATCATGTTCCGATAATCTGTTTTAGTAATGCTGTTTGAGTACTAAATGTTGACCAGGACACCAGGAATAATTCCCGCTCTTCTTTGAACAGTGCCATGTGACTCTATTATGTCCACTGAAGAGAGCAGATGAACTTCAGTTTAACAAATTTTGTCTGTTGAAGGTGGAGAAGGTTGATTTTTAAGTATGAACAGATTTAGATCACTTTACCTTTCCTTATCACCATCTAGAGTCAGAAGCAGAACAATCTTGTTTGCTCTTTTTTAAATCACTGTAAATATCTCTGTGTTTTTCTAAGTAATAATAAAACTAGAGGCAACAGTTGCAATTGTGTCATCTGCAGAACTAGATGGATCATAGGTATCATTTCCCGAATGTTGCACTCCAGGTTGAGTTTACATAACCAAGTATTCCCTTGCCTTTAGCAGTTGTGATGATGCACCAACATTTAGCTTTATTGCAACCAACATATTTAGTGAGGCCTTTAAACTACAAGGGTTATATAAGGACATCAAGATAGCATAAAATTGCATAGCATTAGTTTAATGGCATGGTAGACATTTGTATTGAATAGTTTAAGGGGTACCTGATTGGGGGAATCAAAAAGTAATACTGTCGACTAAAACTACATTATTCATGTTTAAAACAAGCATTAAAATGAGTTGAGGCACAGTAAAAAGACAGATAGGTAATAAGATTATGTACATAGTGTACAAAATAGAAGTATTAAACCTATTTGGATCTTTCACCAAATTGAGGTGAAAATACCAATGATCACAAAAGTATTTTAAATCAGTCATATTGGTTCTGAATGTCAGGCATGCATACGTTATGAAGAAATGCAAACCATTAAATGACTACAGGGTACCATGTCACATGACTAGACACTGATATATTAAATCTAATTTAAAAGGAAAATCCGATTAATCTTTTCATGAGCTCCATGAAAGGGATTTTATCAGAGGTCATGCCAATATTCAAAATATAAGTAAGGTGCGGAACAAGGAGTCAAGGATCAGTCGGTGAAGAGGTTTAAAACCTGTGATATCTTGCTGCCATCATTCAACCAAAGGGCACAGAAGCTATCGAGGAATTTGGTTTTGGCAACAACAGGTCATGGTTTTAACAGTATTAAGTCATGCTTCATGAAGACACTGGAATGATGTGAGGAGCTAAGGGAACTGAACTCTGATTAAAATTTCACATCTGAGGCTTTTAAATAATGCCAGAGATCATGGAATTAATGAGTAATGTAGCTCATTAGATTGAAAATAGGCCAATCAGTAGATTACAGATACAGCAGTATTGCTAACTGGACATTGTTTTTGAGAAGTGCAGTGAGCAATGTCATCAATGGCGACTTGCTATTTACTATTTTTAAATGACATGATAATTGTTTTTTAATTAATACAATGATATGCTACCAAGCTGTGGCTAGTTAACTCATGTCAGTCAAATCATCTACACTCCAAGGGATCTGGAAAATATGCAAATAAGCTCAAATGTCAACATTAAATATGAATATTTCCAGTGATGGAAAGCAAAGGCCTTTTTCCAAATTCAGTTACATAAAATCACATAATTTATAATGGTTAATGAAAATCGAATGATGGGTTAATGGACATGTGCATACTTTCGTGGTTGAATGCTCTTTTCACATCATCTAATCATTTTGACTGTATTAAGTATTGAGGAAGGATTCTCCTTTTATTTCTCACTATTAAAATCACACTATTTGTCCAGTTGATTCATCTTTTAATAATATAATATCCTGGCATAATTTTGTATCATTCTCAAACTTAGATCTTTGACTTTCAATACCCTCAAGGTCAGAAATATGCATTATGAACAGCTGAGTTTTCAGGATGAATTCCTAAGGGGCTCCCAGTGGTTACAATGCCCAATTAGAATTATTACTGTTTAATAAGTACTCATTTTTTTTGTTATTTAGCCAATTCATTATACAGTTGATATCTTCCTGCTTGATCCCATGAACTTTCAATTGACTTGCTTTAATTGATGCAGCTGTAGAAATCGTAGATAATAATTACAATATTTAAATAACATTTAGAATTTAAATATGCATGGCTTATAGTGTGGAATTTAGCATATTATTTTTATTTGAAATTAGTTTAAGTCTTAATCAAAGTAGCTATTGAAATGTTTCAAGGTGCCCAGAAGAGTTTTTTTGGCTTTTAAATTTGTGTGGCTATTCACACTGTTTTAATTACATTTCATTGATTTCATTAAAAAAATACATTCAACAGAACTCCGAAGTATAAACCCAGATTTGGTCAAATAAACTTGATTAAACCTTCATATCAACAAAGTAGCTTTGGAGGGCAGCACGGTGGCCTAGTGGTTAGCACAACCGCCTCACGGCGCTGAGGTCCCAGGTTCGATCCCGGCTCTGGGTCACTGTCCGTGTGGAGTTTGCACATTCTCCCCGTGTCTGCGTGGGTTTCGCCCCCACAAACCCAAAAAAAATGTGCAGAGTAGGTGGATTGGCCACGCTAAATTGCCCCTTAATTGGAAAAAATAATTGGGTAATCTAAAATTTATTTTAAAAAAACAAAGTAGCTTTGGAAAATGCAATGTTAGATGTATTTTTTGATATGAAAGTTTTGTTTTGGCTTTAAAAAAAGTGCACATTTTTGATTAATGATATATTACTTATATTTATTGTATTGAAAACTACACTGAGGTATTCACTTTTCGATACTATTAGCATATCCACGCCAGTCTTTGATAATTACGTGTTTTTAGCAACATTCTGACATTTTCAGTAAATCTGCAGATGTTTGCACTGGAATTATATGTGGAAATGATTAATTCAAATTCACTAAAGAAGTTTTTGAGAAGATTATGTCTGTACTTGCTATTGTACTATTGTATGAGTGCAATAGTAATTGTACTATTAATAAAGACTACATTTATCAAGTCCATATATTCAGCTTATGTTATTATAAAACTCCTGGGGTCGAAAGTGGATATTATCAAAGGTTCATTTTATCAAGGTTTGAACTCCTTTACTGAACATAATTGAGTTTCTGCTTGGTTCAGGGAACAGTGTCCTTTTTGTACAGGCTTGTAATAAGGTTTGATTATAATAGAAAAATGTTGCTGTGTCAATCTAAGAAATATTAGAAGTATTCATTAAACTAACTGAAGCATACAAATCCACAAACTTTTGCAGTCCACGCTGATCTGTTGATTTATAAAGACTGCAATTGTAAGATTGCCACTCAATTTAATGTTCAAATGATAGCTGGATCTTTATAAATTACAAATAAAGGCATGGGCTACTAAAGAAAGGAAGTTATGAAAAACCTGTTCATAATCAATAGCTAGAACTCAGCTAGTGTATTGTGTCCAAGTCAAGATTTTGAGCATCACCTTTAAGAAAAGGATGGCAAAATGTAAAAGAGGGCGCAGAGATTTATTACATTTCACCAAAACTGAGGAGTTTCAGTTCTGAGAGCTCAAGCAGAAAAGGTCAAGTGGAAATTTAATAGAGCTGGTCTTAAATTGACAGATTTTGCTAGACTTGATTTGGAGAAATTGTTTCCATTGACAGGGTCGACAACCAGAAGGCACAGATTTAAGATAATTAACAAAAAAACAGAGGATTGGAAAATATTTTAAATATTTTTCCTCAATAAATTATGATATGGAATGCATTAACTGAAATGGTGATCCAAGCAGATTCCATTGGGACTTAAAAGGCAAACATTTGCTGGGCAATAGGGAAAGAACGGGGGACTGGGATGCACTTTCTGAGAGCCATCCTAGCACAATCTGCTAAATGGCATCCTTCTGTGCTATATAGTTCTATGATTCCATGATATTGCTAGCAATGTAAGTATCACACAGATGGTTTCTGATCAACTTCTGAAATCAGTAATTGTTTTAGAGATATATCTAGGACTCAGTCTTGAGGGAAATGGTTTAGCACACTGGGCTAAATCGCTGTCTTTTAAAGCAAACCAAGGCAGGCCAGCAGCACGGTTCAATTCCCATACCAGCCTCCCCAAACAGGTGCCAGAATGTGGCGACTAGGGGCTTTTCACAGTAACTTCATTGAAGCCTACTCGTGACGATAAGCGATTTTAATTTCATTTTCATTTCATTTCACTTTACTGAGACTGCAATCACGAAATGAGACTGAGTTGCAACCTTCAGAACGATTGTGCTTTGAATTGCATTCAGAAATGCACAGTATTGTGTGACAGGAACAACACTATGGTTTTCACCAGGCTTTTAACTTTTAGATTCTATAATGTGCAAGAAGGTGCTGTGGGAAAGGTTCCCTGATGCTTTGCGAGATCATGAATTTTATTTTCAGTTTTAAGTCACATTAATTGATTATTGATTTTTGAAACCCTTCTGCTGCCTCGGCACGAAGCTCTGGGATTCTGACTCCAAACCTCCACTCTTTTCTTCCTTTAGAATGCTTCTCAAAACCTAGAGGCCACAGCCTAACAATAAGGGGTAAGCCATTCTGGACTGAAATGAGGAAGAACCTTTTCTCTCAGAGAGTTGTGACCTTGTGGGATTCTCTACCACAGAAAGCTGTTGGGGCAATTTTATTGGATATATTCATGAGGGGGCTGGGCATGGCCCTTGTGACTAAAGGGATCAAGGGGCTTGGACAAAAAGCGGGAGTGGGATACTGAATTTGCATGATCAGCCATGATCATATTGAATGGTGGTGCAGGCTCGAAGGGCTGAATGGTCTACTCCTGCACCTTTTTTCTATGTTTCTATGTTTCCATCTCCCTGATCAAGCATTTGGCTCTCTTACTGACTACTGCTTTGTGGTTCAGTGCCAAATTTTGTTTCTAAGAGCTTTGGGGCATTTTATTATGTTAAAAATGCTGTATAAATTGAGGATGTTGTTGTTTTCTGAAGATGAGAACATAGTCAACATTGGCCTGTTGTGGTCAAACCGATGCTGAATATTAATTTCTCTCCTTCCTGCAATAGATGGTGCTTTATCTGTTGGATTATTCAACATATTTCAACAAATTTAAGATTTTAATATCTACAGTTGAAACTTTTTTGGATTAAAGAACACAATCATTAAATTAATAAATTCCCACTTAAATATATTATACCATGATGAATGGCATTTTTAATTGGCAGCCAAGCTGCCCTGAACACTGATACTGTATTAACCATGTTTGACTGTTCTCTGCATCAATTGAACACAAGGACATTGGTTCTGTCGGTGGAGTGAAGTTTTGCGATTCATCTTCTCTTCCAACAAATGTCATTGAAAGTAAAGCGACCAGTTCTCAAAGGTATTCACTAAACACATTTGCTGACATATAACAGCATTACTTGAAATAGTTTCTAAAATCTATTCATTATCAGGGCAGCACGGTAGAACAATGGTTAGCACAGATGCTTCTCAGCTCCAGGGTCCCAGGTTCGATTCCCGGCTTGGGTCACTGTCTGGGTGGAGTCTGCACATTCTCCTCATGTCTGCGTGGGTTTCCTCTGGGTGCTCCAGTTTCCTCCCACAGTCCAAAGATGTGCGGGCCTTGCTAAATTGCCCTTAGTGTCCGAAGAAAAAAGGTTACATAGGGTTTACTGGGTTACGGGCATAGGGGAGAGATGCGGGCTTGAGGAGGGTACTCTTTGTAAGGGCCAGTGCAGACTTGATGGGCCAAATGGCCTCCTTCTGCACTGTAAATTCTATGATTCTATATTCTCTGGCCTCCTTCTTGGATTAAAGTATTAATTGTAGTTATCCTTTATTTTCTCTTTCTTGGATTAGCAGCCAGTATTTTATTTTAGCTGAGGTAATGTGATTAGATGAAAGTATTGCCATTAAACAGATCTAACAGCCTCACAGTGCAGTATGCCATTAGTGGGCAACAAGCCTGGCCATAACGTTACATTATGTGGATTAGAATTATGATAAATGAAGTGAACTGCACTTCATTAAATCAAAATGACAAACTTCCTGAATAAGTGTTGTGTACTATTAAATGTAATGAAAAAGAGTAGGCCCTGCACCTTAGAAGGCTGAATGTGAGCATAAAAAGTATAGATAAGTCAGGTGTGCAGGAGCCCATACAATCATTTAAATGAACAGAAAGAAAATTGGGTGTGTTCCTTTAATAATTGATCTCATCCGCTCTCGATTTTCCAGTGCTTATTACACAGTACACACAGGCATAGGAGTAGGTAAATCCACCTGAATTATCTAGGAATGTAAAGTTTGTGCAGAATAATTTGTTTCCTCAATGCAAACAAAGTTGAGATTGCATTGTAAGACCTGAGTTTTACATACTGAGCCAAAAAATGGTATAAGGAACAGAGGAAATATGAGGGAGAGGAGGCTATGTGACTGCTTCAGCCTGCCGTGCCATTCAGTAAGATCATGGCTGATCCTCAACCTGAACCTCAATGCATCTTTCCTGTCCAATCCCCCATATCCCTTGATTCCATTAGAGCCCCAAAACGTTTCAATCTTCACCTTCAGTGCACATCCACCGAGCATCCACAGGCCCCTGGGATGAAGAATTCCAAAAATTCATCACCCTGCAAGAGAAGAAATTTCTCTTAACCTCAATCTAAAATGGCCAATCGCTTATCCTGAGACCATGTCCTCTAGTCCTAGACTCTCCAACTAAGGCAGGCAGCATCTGAATATTTAACCTGTCAAGTACTCTCAGAATCCTATGTATAAGATTAATAAGATTACCTATCATTCTTGTTAATGCCCAGAATATGCATCACCCTAATTAATCTATCCTCATAGGGAATACTCTCATCTCTGGAATCTCTCATCTCAGCAAAAAATATGGTGAACTTTCATTACACTCTCTATCAGACAATAATATCTTTCCCCACAGCGATGAAAGTTCTATATAGTGCTCAATGTGTGGTCCTGTCCAATTGTACTCCAACCCCCTTTCAATAAAGGCCAATATGACATTTTTCTTCCTAATTATAGAACATAGAACATAGAACAGTACAGCACAGAACAGGCCCTTCGGCCCTCTATGTTGTGCCGAGCAATGATCACCCTACTCAAACCCACGTATCCACCCTATACCCGTAACCCAACAACCCCCCCTTAACCTTACTTTTTAGGACACTACGGGCAATTTAGCATGGCCAATCCACCTAACCCGCACATCTTTGGACTGTGGGAGGAAACCGGAGCACCCGGAGGAAACCCACGCACACACGGGGAGGACGTGCAGACTCCGCACAGACAGTGACCCAGCCGGGAATCGAACCTGAGACCCTGGAGCTGTGAAGCATTTATGCTAACCACCATGCTACCGTGCTGCCCAAAAATTATGTGCTGCACTTGCATACTGTGAATTTATACCTCATACGAGTACACCCAACACCCTCTGAACGTGACTATTTGCAAGATAGATGGCTTTTTACAAAATATTCTGCTTTTTCAAGATTAGTGAGATGACTAATTTCACATCTACATACATTGTATTCCATCGGCACCTTGTTTCCCACTCACTTAACTTGTCAATATATCTTTGCAGCTTCTATGTGTCCTCTTCAGACCTTGAATTCCCACCTAGCTTTATATTGCCAGAAAACATAGATACATTACTCTCTGTCTCTTTCTCAGTAATTAATATGGATTGTGTAATGATCCTTGACCAGACTGTTGATCGTGGTGGGAGATCCAGTTAGGGACTAATAAAGTTTTGCTTAAAATGAATAACATTTGAGATTCATACGTTTACTAAGTGAAAGATTCCACAGCATTGGAACAAAAATACATTTTCCTTCACAAGCTCAGAAAGATCAGACAAATAACAATATATACTGTAACAATCAGGTACATGTGAATTAATAGGAAAGGTGTGGTTGAACACACCATATGACATAAAATGACAGATGTGACCAAACCTTATTCCATGGGCTTCTCAAAAACTTACCTGGACAATTGTCACACTGTGAGCCTGTCAATCTCAATGAAACATAGGGGCCGATTCTCTGGGGCGGTTAGTCCTAGCTGGATTCACGCTAGCCCTTTGAATCGGGCACGAGGCCCAAAGCTCGATTCTCGCCAGGCGCAAACCCATTGCAAGTCGCCCAAACTACTCCGCTGGCAAGATCAGGTTCTCGCTCAGAAACAATGTTGGCGCTTTACGGGATGTGCCCAACCCCACCTCCAACTGGCAGTCCTGCCAGCACCAATCAGTACTGCTCCTTAAAATTGGAGACCAGGTGCTCAGGACTCCAAGCAGGAGCAAGGAGGTGAGTGCACTCTCTACACTTATCTCCAGGGTGCTGAGAGAGCCCTTCAGGGATAGTGGGGGCTGGGGAGGCTTAAGCTATAATGGAAGGGTGGAGGTCAGTGGTATTTCCCAGGATCGTGGTCATGTGGCAAGTTTTGCCTCTGTCGCCTTGAAAACCTCGAAAGTCTGTCTCAGCATGTAAAGTTCAAAGATGTTTCAGAAGAAGGCAAAAGTCTTCCCTCAGTAGCCTTCATACTTTTAAAATCTCTCCCATCATGTCAATATCAATGATTTTCAAATGAAGGTAACAGTCTTCCCTTTGATGTGTTGCAAGTGCTTTGAGGTGCTTTTTTCACATTCAGTTTCATTCCCCTTAATCCTTTTCAAGTCTCTGGACGTACTGAGGAGTCTAAAAGCATTGAACTGCGTTTACATTCAATTTCACAGTACATCAACTTTTTCAATTTTCTTGACTGATAGGTCCAGGCTATTTCAAAGGAGGGTATGCTTGATTACATAGCCCTTCATGGTCCGTTAAGTCAAGTGCTTCTTCTTTTGAACAGGTGTATTTCAAACCTCAAATTTTCAGAGACGCTTTTTATTTTTTCTGAAGGGCTTCCAAGAAAGAGCAGGTGCTGATTCTAACCACAGTCTTTTTAAAGAGACTGTAACATAATTCTGAAGTCCTTCCCAGAAAGAAAGTGCCCTGTCAGAATGCTGCCCTCTGGTGCTCTGACAGTGCCAACTTGGCATTGCCATCCTGGCAGTGTCCCCCTGGCAGCACCAACCTGGCACTTCCCCCTGGTAGCATGGTATTGCCAGCCTGGCAATGCCAGGGTGCCTTTTCCAGAGTGCCGGGGCAGCCAAAGGGTGGCATAGTGTGCAGTGGTTAGCACTGCTGCCTCGCGGCACTGCGAGCCTGGGTTCGATTCTGGCCCCGGATCACTTCCCATGTAGAGCTTGTGCATTTTCCCTGTGTCTGCATGGGTCTCACCCCCACAACTCAAAGATGTGCAGGGTAGGTGGATTAACCACACTAAATTGCCTCTTAATTGGAAAAAAAGAATTGCCACTACCAGGGCACCAGGGGGCAGCACTAAGGTAGAGCACCTACTCTTTCCAATAAGGACGTCAGAAACCTCCAAATTAAAGAAGGAAGGGAGTTTAGGTTTCATTACAATTGTAAATAGGTGAGGCACCAGCACTGATATTTATGGCACCCCCACTAACAAGAACCTGCCAACTTGAATTGATCGATTTATTCTTGGGCTCTGTTATCTGGCATTTAACAAATTCTCAATTAATGCGAATAGCCACTTGGGAGATTATCTTGCGCAACACCCTTCTTGTGTGGCAGATATGCTTTTTAAAAACCCAAATATATTCCAATCACTCCACTTCAAAAACTCTAAAAAGTTTATCAAAACCATTTTCCTTTTCTGAATCAATGTAGATTCTGCTTAATCATGTGAGAATTTTCAAAGTAAACAGTTACCACTTTCTTAATAATGGATCCCAGCATTTTCCTGATGATTCAGGTCAAGCTTCGTGACCGGGCCCTCCTTTTGTGAATATTAAATTTGCTACCTTTTCAATTCACTAGGACTGTTCTAGAACCGAGAGAATTTTGCAATATCACAAGAAGTACACCCATTATCTCTGCAGTCACCTTTTTTATTAACCTGGGATGTTGTCCATCAAATCCAAGGGATTTGTTGGTTTCATCCCCATTAATTTCACCATTATTTTCTGTTTATTCTAATTCCGCATTCTCATTTGACCTCTGTTTCCCATTATTTATGGTATGTATTTGTGTTTCCTGCTGTGAAAACAAATGATTGTTTATCGTCTGTTATTTCCTTGTTCCCTATTATAATTTATCTTATCTCCATCTCTAAGAGACTGACATTTACTCCCGGTGCTCTCTTCTTTTCTGATAATTGTAGAAGCTGATACTATCTGTTCTAATGGCTACTCATTCCACTTCCTCCCTCGTAATTTTAAAAATAATTTTTCAGTGGGAGCTAAAGCTCTGTCTTCATGCTTAGTATTCTCCTTGGCAATATAAAGGTCTACTTTTGATTTAACATTGTCCTAAAGCTCATTAGTTAGCCAAGGATGGATTTCTGTCCCTGTATAGGGTTTTCTTCTCAATGGAGGTTTTGTTAAGAATTATGAAATATTTCTTGAAATGTTCACCATTGTTCAGATACTTTTGTACCGTTTATTCTGTCCAACAGCGTAACTACTGTTGGACATCTGTAAATAACTGTCACCAGTGCCTTCAGATTCTTGTTATACCTACTGCATTCATAATGATTCAATTTCCTACTCTTCTGAGCCAAGATCCTCCTTGTCCTTAACTCACCCTTCATTCTCGAGGCGATCTCATCCCCCCTTTCCAATGATCAGCAGATCCAAGAGGTCTGTACCTGTTTAAAACGTGAATTTAGCACGATTGCAAACTTTGTCAAATTTCTTCTTAAAGCGTGAAATACTTTGCAATGCGCAGGGTGTTATTTTAATAGTTTATTCATTGTGTTATGTTGCATCTAGAAGGCATTGCTCATCTTCTGTCCTATGAAATAAATTTGTTCAGGGGATTGGTAAGGTTAGCTAATTGACTGTGAAATATTTTCCCCCTCATCTTTGTACTCCTACAACATTGGTCAGTGTGTAATTTGAAGCAGGTTGACCATATTCACCTTTATTTTGGAAACACTTGCATCACACCAAACATTCATTTCAGAACCTCCTGGAAGCATCTGCCAGTCTTGCAAACAACATCCACCAATTATCTCAAATTATTACATATCATACAAAAGAGTTTCAAAATTCATTTAAAAATTGGTTCACATAAGCAGATGTGGTCACTGCAAAAACTGGCATGCTTTTAAGTTTTAAAATATAAGATTGATTTTGAACTGATTTGCTAGGGCATTCATTAATTATATTTCTATTGGAAAAAACATGCCTGTCATGCTAAAACGAGAAACGGGCTTCGAGAACTGCAAAGATTTATAGAATGTTGCAAAGAAGGTAATAATTTCAAACAAAAAAATCAATCCTCATTAACAATCCACATGTTTAGCCTTGGATAACACTCCTTGCCATGCAAGGCAACTTTTCATCTGATTTACTGCCACAGAGTAATTATTCGGCACTTTCAATTCAAGTGATGAATAATTTAGCAGAATTTATTAACAAAAAAACAAATGATTTTTTGTGACCTGTTTTGGGCCAAGAAGAATTTGTTACGCTTGACAAGTCAGAAATTGATACAGATTAATCATTTCAAAGATTTGTTTGCAAAAAAATTAATGAATAATATTAACAAAGACATATATCATGTTGAAATATGTTTCATCGGCTTCAATTGTTTGTGTTAATGATAGAGTTCCACCACCTAAGTCATTGGACTGAAGTTATGTATGTTTTGCATTTTTATAATAAGCATACAAATATACAAATAATGGCAAACCTAAATCTCATGATTGATGATCAACTCAAAAAAGGTTTATTAATCTTTGTAACCTTGCTCTTTGCAGTAGTTGAAAATAAATTAGGTTTTAATAACCTGGTTTAAGTTCAAATCTTTGTCAAATGTAGACATGCAGATTATGCAATAAGTGTTGTGATTTGCCCTTTTCAAAATCTTGTGAAGCTGTCAGAATTGTTACAAAGATTTAACTGTATTCCAAAAGGTCCAAATTATTACTGATGTTAGTAATATTCTGATGCATTTATACATATGCTTTGTTGCTGTAAAATACATTATGTATCACAGTTTGGTAATTCCACATCAATTAAAGTATAGCTGTCAAACCATAGGCATTTACAGCCCAGAACGAGGCTGTCCAGCCATCATATCTATGCTGGTTCAATCAGGACACAGTCAGTGAGGGGGAATTTGCTGAGTGACAAAGAGACAGGGGCGTGAGCTAACCAAATTGGAACAGAGTCCTGTTTTGAGCGCATATAGCCGGGTGTTTTCCGGCGCGTGCAGCTCCGAGAAACACCACGTTATCTATCGGGACTCTGTTTCAATTTGGGGCCTCAGCGTGCAATGCCCAGCCAAGGCTGCACTTGCCCTATTTCCTGCACGGGCGAGTTCCACTCGTCGGATCTCCTCGGTGCAGGAAGATATCGGGGCGCTATTTTTAAATGGTGTCCTGATCTCTCGACCCCCCCCCCCCCCCCCCCACCCGACACGACTCCCGAACTCTCCTGAAAGCCCCAACTCACCTATGAGGGGATTCTCGGCACCCCCGCATCCCACCTCACATGCCTGATCCCTGGCGTGGGAAATATGCCAGCCTGGCACTTTGGCACTTCCAGCTGACAGTGCCACCTGAGGAACCTGGCAGTGCCAGGCTGGCCCCAAGTGGCACTGTCAATATACCAGTGCCAAGGACCCCAGCAGTGCCAGACCTGCAGTACCAGGGTGCCACCCTGTCCACAGACAAAGCATCCCTTGGGAGACCTCCCAACTGCCATTCTGTTTGGTCCCTCTTTGTGGTGACCAGTACCGAACAGCGGTCACTGGTGATCTCTGTGGCAAAGGGGTTAGATCCCAATGTCTCGAGCAATCCGTTGAGTGCATATTCGAGTGAGACTGGTTTAGCACACTGGGCTAAATACCCGGCTTTTAAAGCAGACCAAGGCAGGCCAGCAGCACAGTTCAATTCCCGTACCAGGCTCCCCGAACAGGCACCGTAATGTGGCGACTAGGGGTTTTTCACAGTAACTTCATTGAAGCATACTTGGGACAATAAACGATTTTCATTTTCATTTCGACTAGCTGTCTCGCTCTAATATGCAGATTTGCAAAATACTGATTCCGCCCACAATGGATGGGATTCAAATCACAACGTCTCATGAGATCGTGTTAGATCTCACGCGGCGTGGTGTGCTGGGTAGATCCAAGAAGAGGGATCCCCTGGCATTTTGGGTGCAACACAGCCAGTTGATCGCGCCCAATGAGTATATTGGGAATTTGGTCAAAGTGGGAATTTAGTGCATATGGGGAGAGAGATGCTTTAGCTAGGTTTTATTGCAAGAAGTAACGTGTGGTGAAGGGCAGGGAGGAAGTTCTATTTTTGTTCTATTCTTTTTCAGCCTCCAGTATTTGATTTTCACTTTAGTGTAGTACTTGGCAATGTCAAGCCCTATTGGGAGATGTAGGCTTTATTAGTTATCAATTAATTAATTATCAATGAATTTGAGGAAGTAACATGTGTTGTGGATCAAGGGGAACTCAATGCATTTAATAGAATGCCACATCAAAGGTTATTGCAGAAAATAAAAGCTCATGGTACGGGGGTAACATATTGGCATGGATTTTAGGAAGCAGAGTAGGCATACTTGAGTCTTTTTCAGGTTGTCAAGACATAACGAGTCATGTGCCATAGGGATCAGCGCATGGACCTCAACTGTTTACAATTGGTACAAATAACTTGGATGAAGGGGTAGATTGGATGGTTGCCAAATTTGCTGATGACATAAATATAGATAGGAAAGTAAGTTGTGGAGAGGACTGGAGTTGTGGAGAGGAGTGGAAAGGTGGCTGCAAAACGATATAGCTAGGCTAAGTGGATGGGCAAAGATCTGGCAAATGAGTATAATGTAGGAAAATGTGAAATTGTCCATTTTGGCATGATGGGATAAAAGAGATGCATACTTTCTAAACGGTGAGAGATTGCAAAGATCTGAGGTGCAGAGAGATCTGGATGACGTACTACATTAATCACAAATGGCTAGCATGCAGGTAGAGCAAGTAATTAGGAAAGCTAATAGAATGTGATCATTTATTGTGAGGTGAATTTGAATAAAAAAGTAGGGAGGTTATGTTTCAGATATACAGAGCACTGGTGAGACACATTTGGATACTTTGTTTAGTACTGGTCACTGTTATCATTCCAGTTAATGTTATAACGAGACGGGGCGATCCCAGAATGGAATCCTGACTCAAAAGACTGCAACTTTTACTTTTTTCAAATAAAACATGGAGGAACAGAATCACAGGACCACTAATTAGTTTTACCAACAGGAAAATGCATTTATTAAACATGAAAAATTGGATTATAATACAACTCTCCATTACTCCCCCCTTTGCTGAACAAATACACACAGAGTTACAAATTAACATTGATTTCAAAGTTACTCTTAAACTACAATGATCTCATTGACACAAAGTCCCTTTTAAGCACATAAGATGACTGTGGTCAAATGCACACTCCGATCTGAACCCAAGTTGGTGTCTGTGGTTTTCTCTTCAGAATCCCCTCCAGATGATTGTCACATGAGAGTTTCCAAACTTCAACCCCAAAACCACACTTTGAATTCTTCTCATAATAATGCTTTCCCTTAGCGTTTTGTATTCCGAAATCCATTCTAGGTTTTACAAATGGCACTTTTCAAACACTTTTAACAGTGAATTCTGTTCAGGCTTTCACCCCAATACCTTTGGAATATCATTGTCTTGACTGCTGTGCAAACTGCTCACAATTGCTTCAATGTTTGATTCCCAGATGATATTAAAATGACATAAAACGTTTCATCTTGTTACTGTGGTTGTCACTTTAACTCAGAACACCTATACTGATCGGCAAGAGGACAATGTTTAGGGCGACAAAGATGGTTACGGACCCAGGGGGGCGGTATGTCATGGTCAGCGGGGCCCTGGATGGGGTGCCGGTAGTCCTAGTCAACATATACGCGCCCAACTGGGACGACACGAGCTTCATCAAAAAGACCATGGCAGAAATCCCGGACATAGCGACGCATCGACTAATCATGGGGGGGGACTTCAACTGTGTACAGGATCCAAAGACGGACAGATCAAACCCCAAAACGGGGAAAACCTCAAACATGACAAGGGAACTCGGTCACTTTATGGAGCAGATGGGAGCTGTGGACCCCTGGAGGTTTGCCCACCCGGGGGAGAAAGAATTCTCCTTCTTCTCCCCAGTACACAACGTGTTCACCAGAATTGACGTCTTTGTGGTGGGGAAAACGGTGCTTCCAGGGATAGACAAAGTGGAATACTCCGCAATTGTGATATCAGACCACGCGCCACACTACATGGACGTGCGGCTGGAGACGGGAAGGGCCCAGCACCCCACATGGAGGTTGGACGGTGCCTTACTAGCTGACAAGGCCTTCAGCGAAAGGATAGCGCGGGCCACGGAGAACAACCAAAACGGGGAGGTATCATCCTCCACGTTCTGGGAAGCGCTTAAGGCCGTACTAAGAGGGGAAATCATTGCCTTCAAAGCGCAAAGAGATAGGGAGGAAAGGGTGGCTGGGCAGAAGCTGGTCGACTCCATACTGGAAGTAGACCGTAAATACTCCGAGGCCCCGACCGTAGAGCTCCTGGCGGAGAGAAAAGAACTACAAAGGAACTTTGACCTGCTCTCCATCAGGAAAGCAGTGCACCAACTCCGCCAGGCGTGCGGGACCCTGTACGAACACGGAGACAAAGCCAGCCGCCTGTTGGCACACCAGCTGAGAAAGCAGGCAGCCACCAGAGAAATTGCGCAAATCAGGGGTACCAGAGGCATGTTGGAAACAGAACCAGAGAGGATTAACAAAACCTTCAAGGTCTTCTACCAAGAGCTGTACACCTCAGAGCCCCCAACGGGGAAGGCTGGGATGAACCGGTTCCTTGATGGACTGGACATACCAGTCGTGGGAGAGGGCAGGAAACGGGACCTGGAAGCACCACTAGCACTGGGAGAGATCATGGACAGCATTAGCTCCATGCAGACAGGGAAGGCGCCGGGACCGGACGGATTCCCGGCAGACTTCTACAAAAAATTTGCGATAGCGCTGGACGCGCACCTGCGGGAGATGTTCACAGACTCGCTAGCTCGGGCACGCTACCACCCACATTAGCACAGGCCTCAATCTCGCTGATACCTAAGAAAGACAAAGACCCAACGGAATGTGGGTCATACAGACCCATATCTCTGCTGAACGCTGACGCCAAAATACTGGCCAAAATCCTAGCCAAAAGGCTAGAAGACTGTGTACCTGAGGTGGTCACAGAGGACCAGACGGGCTTCGTCAAAGGTAGACAGCTCACCTCGAACATCAGGCGCTTGCTGAACGTGATAATGACCCCCTCCGGGGAGAGAACACAAGAGGTGATCGTCTCCTTGGACGCAGAAAAGGCCTTCGACAGAGTCGAATGGAAATACCTCATAGAGGTACTGGAGCGGTTCGGGCTTGGAACAGGGTTCACCGCTTGGGTAAAGCTCCTATACAACGCTCCCATGGTGAGTGTACGGACCAACAATACCAACTCCTAATACTTCCATCTGCACAGGGGCACCAGACAAGGATGCCCACTGTCCCCGCTGCTGTTCGCACTAGCAATTGAACCACTAGCAATCGCGCTCAGGGCAGCAAAAAATTGGAGGGGGATCCGAAGGGGAGGCAGAGAGCACAGAGTCTCACTCTATGCAGATGATCTGCTCCTCTACATCTCGGACCCACAAAGCAGCATGGACGGAATCATCGCGCTCCTGAAAGAGTTTGGAGCCTTCTCGGGCTACAAACTCAACATGAGCAAAAGCGAGATCTTCCCAGTACACCAGCAAGGGGGGGGGGGGGGGGGGGGGGGGGGGGGGGGCAGCACTAAAGGGGCTGCAGTTCAAACAAGCCTGACATAAATTCCGCTACCTGGGGATCCAAATAGCCCATGACTGGAAAGGGATCCACAAATGGAACCTCACCAGCCTGGCGGAGGAAGTAAAAAAGGACCTGCAAAGATGGAACACACTCCCACTCTCCCTCGCGGGGAGTGTCCAGACGATCAAAGTGAATGTATTGCCCAGGTTCCTCTTCCTGTTTAGATCCATTCCGATCTACATCCCCAAGGCCTTCTTCAAAGTGCTGGACAAACTTATCATGGCGTTCGTATGGGGGGGTAAAAATGCTAGGATCCCAAAGAAGGTCCTACAAAAAACAAAATCCAGTGGGGGGCTAGCTCTCCCGAATCTACAATTCTACCACTGGGCGGCAACAGCCGAGCGAGTAAGGGGATGTATCCAGGAGCCAGAAGCCGAGTGGGTGCGTGCGGAGGAGGCCTCCGGCATGGGGACCTCCCTCCGGGCCCTCGCCACAGCAGCACTCCCATCCCCACCCAAAAAACACTCCACCCTCCAATCCTGGAACCAACTGCGGCAGCAATTTGGCCTGACCAAAATGTCGGACAAAGCTCCCATCTGCAACAACCATAGGTTCAAACCAGCTCTGACTGACGCCACCTTCAAAAGGTGGAGACAGGACGGGGGGACACTGACAATCAGGGACCTATACACGGACGACAGGATCGCAACACTGGACGAACTGACAGAGAAATTTCAGCTAGCTGGGGGGGAACGAGCTGCGGTACCTCCAGCTCAAAACCTTCCTACGAAAGGAGACAAGGACGTACCCACAACAGCCACGACAGACACTACTGGAAGACCTACTGGACGCAAGTATCCTAGAGAAAGGGAACTGTAGCGACGTGTATGACCGACTGGTAGAAAGGGACGACACCGTACTGGACGCAACAAGAAGGAAATGGGAGGACGACCTGGGGATGGAGATAGGGTGGGGACTCTGGAGCGGAGCACTACATAGGGTCAACTCCACCTCCACGTGCGCAAGGCTCAGCCTGACGCAACTAAAAGTGGTACATAGTGCCCACTTAACAAGAAACCGTATGAGCAGGTTCTTCCCGGAGGTGGTGGACAGATGCGAACGGTGCCAAAGAGGCCCGGCCAACCACGCCCACATGTTCTGGTCTTGCCCCAGACTTGTGGAGTACTGGACAGCCTTCTTCGAGGCTATGTCCAAAGTGGTGGGGGTGAGGGTGGAGCCATGCCCGATAGTGGCGGTCTTCGGGGTTTCAGACCAGCCAGATCTATTCCTGGGGAGGAGGGCGGACGCCCTTGCCATTGCCTCCCTGATCGCCCGCCATAGAATCCTGTTTGGCTGGCGGTCAGCAGCACCGCCCAGAGCTGCAGACTGGCTGTCCGACCTCTCGGAATCTCTCCAAATGGAGAAAATCAAATTCGCCATCCAAGGGTCGGACGACGGCTTCCACAGAACGTGGGAGCCATTCACGCAACTGTTCCGGGACCTGTTTGTGGCCAACGAACAAGAGGAAGAATAGTCGGGTGCCCAAGAATCAGGGGAAAATGGATGGGAATCGGGGGAAGGTTGCGGGGGGGGGGGGGAGGGGGGGGGGGGGGGGGCTACGGGTTCGTTATGGGGGTTTGACGGCTCGCTAAGGCCCAAAACCAAACTGTAAATAAATGCCAATAAACATGTGCCTCGGCCATATTGGGGAATGCAAAATATGTATGCCTGCTAAAGGGGGGAGGCCACAGTTATTATTACGAAGTTGCTTACCTGTAAATATATATGTTAATTTTTGCGTGTTCTTTTTTTTTCTCTCTCTAACAATTTGAAATTTGTTCAATATAAAACATGAAAACTGAATAAAAAACATTTATAAAAAAAAACTCAGAACACCTAAGGTGGAATTCTCCACTCCCCACGCCGGGTGGGAGAATCGCAGGAGGGCCGGGCGACTCACGACACGCCCCCCTGGCACCCCCCGCGACTCTCCCACCCTGCTCGGAAGAATCGCTGCTCGCCGTTTTTCACGGCGAGCGGCGATTCTCCGGCCGGGGGGCCTGCCGTTCGCGACCAGTTCATGATGGCGGGAACCACACCTGGTTGCTGCCGTCATGAACATGCACCAAAAGCTGGATTGAAGCTTGTGGGGGGCGGAGAGGGGAGTGAGCACCACGGCCGTGCTTGGGAGGGGACTGGCCCTCGATCGGTGCGCACCGATCATCGGGCCGGCGTCTCAAAGGGACGCACTCTTTCCCCTCCGCCGCACCGCATGATCAAGCCGCCACATCTTGCGAGGCAGCAGAGGGGAAGGCGGCAACCGCGCATGTGCGGGTTGGAGTCGTCAGCTGTCGTGACGTCAGCCGCGCATGCGCGGGTTGGAGCCGGCCAACCTGCTCATGCGCGGCTGACGTCACATAGACGCCGCCATCGCGTCACTCTTGGCGCACCGCCCGGCGGCCGAGAGTTACGGAGCGCCGCTCTTCACCGGGTGGGGGTGAATAAGGTGAGAGGAGCGGCCTCCGAGACCGTCGTGAAACTCGGCCGAGTTCACGACGGCCTTCCCGATTTTTCGCGGGAGCGGAGAATTTCGCCCCTAGTTTACTCCTTATTGAATTCTTTTGCACAATAGCTTGGTCTCTGTACATTTAACTTGCTACTTCTCGGACACTCTTTCTGTCCCAATTCCTAGGTTATCTGGACTGTAACTTGTGCTTTAGGAAGACGTCCTCTTTGCAGCTTGTGTCCTGTCCAGTCTTTCTTCTGGCAGAGATGAGAGATGTTCAGTCCTGAAATCCTGGGCAGGATTCGCTCAGCCCCCGCTGGGTCGGAGAATCACTGGGCCAGGCGCGATTTGCGTGACGCCGGTCTGCCGATTCTCTGCCCCGGATGGGCGGAGTGGCCGCCCAAAAAAGCCCGAGTCCCGTCGGCACCATTCACATCTGGTCTTACCCGGCGGGACCTCGGCAGCCATCCTGCCTGGGGCAGCCTGGGTGGGGGGGGAGGGGAGTCCGCCCCAAGGGGGTTGCCTCCACCATGGCCTGGCCCGCAATCAGGGTCTACCGATCAGCTGGCCGGCCTCTCATGGTGAGGGCCTCTTTTGCTCCACACCGGCCCGTAGCCATACGCCATGTTACGTCAGGGCTGGCACGGAGAAGGTAGCTAACGTGCATTCACACCGGTCGCAGCGCACGTGCGCAGACCCGCGGCGCCCATTTGACAATGATATCGGCAGCTGGAGCGGCGTGGGTTGCTCCAATGCCGTGCTGGCCTCCTGTAGGGCAGAGGATCGGTACATATAGTGGTCCGATGATGCCATTGTTAAACCCTCCAGTTTTTATGACAGCGTCAACACTCTGCCTTCAGATGGGAGAATCCCGCCCCCTGTCTCCAACTTCTCTCAAATTGCCTCACCTTTAACGTCAAAGGTTTTACCTTACAAGAAACTCCAGTTTCTAAGCAATGGCCATCTGTGAGTGTCATTTATTTATTCTTCACACCATAGCCCTCTCTAAGCACAATAGAAACCCAGATGGATTTGAACAATCCCAACAGATGCAAACACCGTCCAGCATGAATCTACCTACAGGTTTTACCCTTCCAGGCACAGACATATTAAAGTAAACCCACTTAAACTGTACCTTATTTCTAATATTTACCATGACAAACCCTTAAAACTGTCTTTGTGTTCCAAATGTCACCTTATTTAGAGAAAAAAATTCATTAGAAGCAATTCAAAGGAAGTTTACCAAACTAATACCTGGAATGGGCAAGTTGTCTTATGAGGAAGTGACCAGTGTAATATTTCCTTCAAAGTCCGGAGTGCTCAGAACTGAACGCAGTACTCCAGATGGAGTTCTGACCAATTTTGTATATAATTAAAACATAACTTCATCTCCTCTAATCCAGATCTTTGTAGTATACATTTTAATATATGCGGAAGAGAATTGAACAGCTACATTTAAGCAGAGTTTGGTATTCCCTAACAGAAAACAAAGTAAAAATAATGGGTCTGGCAGAATAACTTTGGGATGTCCATTCACAGTGCTCCACAGACACTGATTTATAAATAGAGCATTGAACAAACTTCCTTGCTATAATTCCACAACTAATCTCCTAATTGTTTGGTTTTATTATCTACTGAAAAGTAAATTGTCATTTAATAGAAGTATTATTTTAAATGTATACTACATTAATCAGTTACTGGCAGCTGTCATGCTTAGCGCACAGTAATTACACTATGCTGGTTAGACTAGCACCAGAGACATACTCCATTGAACATTTATGGGATTCCAGATCATAACATATCTTTTTAGTGTAAAATATATGATTTTAAAACAATAAGGTGTTGGCACACTGTGTCTAAGCACCTCTTCTAATTAGCCTAGAGCTGTCAAATATATCAGGATTTAGCACTAACAGCTGAAACATCTGCCACAGAAATCATCAGCCTAATTATCAATAGTCAATGCCATTTGTTAAAAAATAACTTGTGAAGTTTGGGTTGTTTTTTGAAAAACAATCTAATTTTGGAATGTATCAATTTTTGACAACAAGCAACATTGACACACTTGCCCATCCCTCTTTTGTTCTCTTGGTACTTGTTTGGCTTTCTCAGTGGTTAATGTAAAATACCTGGAGCCGATGGTGTCTGCTTGTAGCACCGTCCTATGTGTGGCCCATTGCCCCTCCCTCCCCTGAGACAGCAATTCAAAATTATGAAAATAAGATCCACTGTTAAATTCATTGTTATTTCTGATATCCTATCTAAAATCCTTTGCAAAACAGGTATGGAAAGACGATGAAATTTACTGACACGTTCCTCAGAATCCAATTTATCCCCTTTTCATGAACTGTGCAGGCTGGTGGTCCTTGGTTGTGAACATAGAACATGCGGTGCAGAAGAAGGCCGTTCGGCCCATCGAGTCTGCACCGACCCACTTAAGCCCACACTTCCACCCTATCCCCGTAACCCAATAACTCCTCCTAAACGTTTTTGGTCACGAAGGGCAATTTATCATGGCCAATCCACCTAACCTGCATGTCTTTGGACTGTGGTAGGAAACTGGAGCACCCGGAGGAAACCCACGCAGACACTGGGAGAACGTGCAGACTCCGCACAGACAGTGACCCAGCGGGGAATCGAACCTGGGACCCTGGCGCTGTGAAGCCACAGTGCTAATCACTTGGGCTACCATGCTGCCCCGGAAGATGCTTGGAGGATGGGGTAGATGAGTTGCCTGGAAGTTTATTCTATGTCACATTGACTTAGTCTCTGCACGTACTCAATTAAGTCTCGACATGTGTTTGCTGCCTTCCTAAATTAACCATCTCCATTTTGTTCAGTCATAGGCTAGGGTCTTGCATGGGTTGACGGGATATTTGACCAATTCAGGGATGCTTTGGGGACATCCCAAAAGTGTCTGCTGCATTCCTGAGAGTTTCCTGCTGCAACCAAGTACTGAGTAGAATAGAATGACTACAGTGCAGAAGGAGGCCATTCAGCCCATTAAATCTTCACTGACCCTCTGAAAGAACACCCGACCTAGGCCCACGCGCCCATAACCACAACTAACCTTTTGGACTCTAAGGGGCAATTTAACAATCACCTAACCTGCACATCTTTGGTCTGTGGGAGGAAACCGGAGCACCCGGAGAAAACACACAAAAATGGGGAAAATGTACAAACTGCACACAGACAGTAACCTAAGGCTGGAACTGAACCTGGGTCCCTGGCCCTGTGATGCAGCAGTGCTAACCACTGTGCCACCGTATCACCCCATGGTAGAGTAGAGCTGTTCCTTTGGCAGTCTGTTATCAGACAAACACATGACAAGTTCTACCCTGAAAAGCTAGTTTTCAGTGATTAATGTCTCTACATTGGGCATGTTGGTTCTGCGGAGGCCTTGCCGTTGGACTGCCATCCTTGCCATTGGATTTGGCAGATCTTGTAAAGACACTGCAAAATACAGATTTGAACAGACACATCGGTGGGGCCTGTATTCTAATTGAACTGCAGGCATTCAAAAAGAACAATTTTTTATAAGTGCACCATTGGGTTAGATGAGTTTCACCTTTTTAGGTATATCTTTTGTGTGGGAAAGAACTTATTGGTTATTTTCTGAATCAGAGCGACTATGGACTTAATAATAATAATCTTTATTGGTGTCACAAGTAGGCTTTCGTTAACACTGTAATGAAGTTACTGTGAAAACCGCCGAGTCACCAAACTACGGCACCTGTTCGGGTACACCGAGGGAGAATTCAGAATGTCCAGTTCGCCTAACAAGCACGTTTTTTGGTACATGTGGGAGAAACCGGAGCACCCGGAGGAAACCCATGCAGACACAGGGAGAACATGCAGACTCCGCACAGACAGTGGCCCAAGCCGGGAATTGAACCCAGTCCCTGGCACTGTGAAGCAACAGTGCTAACCACTGTGCTTTTACCGAGTGGATATTCTAGACCAAAATCATTTACGTTAACTCTGTAGGATACATAGCACAGAAATAGGCTGATAAAAGAAAATTACTGCAGATGCTGGAATCTGAAACAAAAACAGAAAATGCTGGACAATCACAGCAGGCCTGACAGCATCTGTAGAGAGAGAAGGGAGCTAACATTTTGAGTCTGGGTGACTCTTTGTCAGAAATAGGCTATTTGGCCCAAATAGACCAGGCTGACATTTGTTCTCCACTTGCCCAACCTTTCCTCATCTAACTCAGTCTGCATAATCTTCCATTCTCTTACTGCTCCATGTGCTTATCTGGCCTCCTCTTGACAGGGAGTGGATGAAGTGCTATTCACTTCATCCACTCCCTGTGATAATGGGTAAGGAAGTTCCTACTGAATGTAAATTGTTAAAAATTAAGGTTAATTGTCAACTGGTGGTGGAGGGGGTTTTGGTGTGAATCACTCATTAATCAGATACTTGTGCACATAAAAGAGATTCCTATTGACACTGATGGCAGATTGGAGAGTTGGGAACTATATATTCGGAATGTCTCACTCTCTGAATAAATTTAGAAGTGAATAAAGTTTGGCTTTTGGTCTCTTTCACAAATTGACTATAAGATATGTATTATAGTATCAAGAATGGTTGCCGAAAGATGAAGCTTGGAAACTAAGAACAAAAGAATTAAGGCACAATATTACAAGCTGAATAGCCTTTGTGAAGAATTGCATAAAGCAAGTGTAAATTACCAGATTACGATTACCTGTCTGAACCTTATGACCAGTGGAAGAATGAAGTGGATATGTGGACATGGGTTACGGGACATGGGACATCTTGTTTTTATTCATTTACGGGATGTGGGCATTGCTGGTTAGGCCAGCATTTATTGTCCATCCCTAGTTGCCCTTCAGAAGGTGGTGGTGAGCTGCCTTCTTGAACTACCGCAGTCCTTGAGGTGTAGATACATCCACTGTGCTGTTGCCCCAGAGACGGTGAAGGAACGGCGAAAGAATTCCAAGTCAGAGTAGCGAGTGACTTGGAGGGGAGCTTCCAGGTGGTGGGGTTCCCTGCCCCTGCCCTTCTAGATGGTAGTGGTTGTGGGTTTGGAAGGTTTTGTCTAAGGAACCTTGGTGAGTTAATGCAATGCTGCAGTGCATATTGTAGATGGTACACATGGCTGCCACTGTTCTTCAGTGGTGGAAGGTTTGAATGTTTGTGGAAGGGAAAACAATCAAGCAGGCCGCTTTGTCCTGGATGGGGTTGAGCTTATTGAGTGTTGTTGGAGATGTCATCATCAAGGCAAGTGGAGAATATTTTATTATACTCCTGATTTGTGCCTTGGAGATGGTGGACAAGCTTTTGGGGGGGGGGGGGGGGGGGGGGGGGCAGGAGGTGAGTTCCTCACCATAGGATTCCTAGCCTTTGACTGTCCTGGTAGCCACAGTACAAATGTGGCTAGTCCAGTTCAATTTCTGATCAATGGTAACCCCCAGGATGTTGATTATGGGGGATTCAGCGATGGGAATGCCATCGTGGTTAGATCCTCTTGTAGGAGATAGTCATTGCCTGGCACTTTTGTTGCGCAAATGTAACTTGCCACTTGTCTGCCCAAGTCTGGACATTGTCCAGGTCTTGCTGCATTGCCATACTCAGGAAAATGCTGCCTTGGTGTCAAGAGTAGTCACTCTCACCTCACCTCTGGCATTCATAGCAAGGAAGAAGCAAGATTTGACATAGCATTTTTTCACTTCCTAACACAAGTAAAATCAGAATCAAAGGCCAGAATTTTACATTTTTTGGGTGGGCGCTTGCCCAACCTGGAGGTGTGCGAAAAGGTGTCGGACACACATCTCGATATTGGAACGCACTCACGTAATATTTCAGTCGGCGGCGTGTGCAACAGTCAGAAATGCACCTGCTGACAATCAATCAGGCAATTTAACCCATCGAGGGGAAAACTGAACTCAATTTTACATGGCCTGTCTCCTTTGGCAGTAAGCCAGACAGTCTTTACATTTTAGCCACCATCAGGATCGAGGTGGGAGGGGCTGTCAGGGCTGAAATACAACTAACAAATGTGCCTTGGGACTGAGGTTTGTGTATGATTGTGCTGCCTGCACACTCGTAGCATAGTTTTAATATCAATATTCATTTTTCATGGGTCAACTGTTGAGACAACTGTGCAGCGGCTGCCATCCTGGGAGAGCACATCAGAATTGCCAGCCCGCACTCTCCCAGCAGCGCTCAGCCATTCACAGGGAGTGCTCCACACTGGATGACCGTTAATTGGCCAGTGTGAAAATGCACTCCAGGTCGACCGCTTCCAGATCGGCGAGTGTGCATGTCCAATGGGTAAAATATTCAGGCCAATGCATTTTTTGAGCTGGAATCCAAACAATTGGACATTGAGGAAGGTTTAATTCTTCTAATAGGTCTCATAGAAGAAATTTACCAAAAAGATGATATGTTGGATGGCTGCGAGGCTTCAAAAGGTGGGAATTGATCCTATGGAGGGATATAATATATGGAGGCACATAGGGGCTGTTTAGCACACTGGGCTAAATCGCTGGCTTTGAAAGCAGACCAAGGCAGGCCAGCTATTCGATTCGATTCCCGTAACAGCCTCCCCGAACAAGCGCTGGAATGTGGCGACTAGGGGCTTTTCACAGTAACTTAATTGAAGCCTACTCGTGACAATAAGTGATAAGATAATAATAATCTTTGTTGTCACAAGTAGGCTTACATTAACACTGCAATAAAGTTACTGTGAAAAGCCCCTGGTCGCCAAATTCCGGCGGCTGTTCGGATACACAGAGGTAGAATTCAGAATGTCCAATTTACCTAACAGCACATCTTTCAGGACTTGTGGGAGGAAACCGGAGCACCCGGAGGAAACCCACGCAGACACAGGGAGAATGTGCAGACTCCACAGACAGTGACTCCAGCCGGGATTCAAACCTAGGACCTTGGAGCTGTGAAGCAACAGCGCTACCCACTGTGCTACCGTGCTCCCCCCCCCCCCCCCCCCTTACTGATAAATGATTTGATTTAAAGATAAAGTTGTTGTATTTATAAATTTACTGGAGCAAGGGTGCAGGTTAACAGTATCTTGTCCCTCCCTGGATGTAAGTTAAAAGAAAAACTATAAAAGAATCTTTTGTGTTACAACCAAAGGGAAAAAGTGACTTGGTCACTCATTGGAGAACAACAATCAATGCAAAAATGCATATATCATGGACTTTAACAGACGACGCTAAAGTATTATGGAAATTCAATTTGGAGATTACTTGTTCAGTGGTCACATTTTAATTACTGGATTCTGTTAAGGTGCCACATATGGGCAGGCTCGTGGTTTTCACTGGGTTTTGGTTTGGAGAAATAGATTTCCTTTTGAAGTATCTTTCTTTTGCATTGTAAAACCTTCTGGGGAAGCAGTCATTTCCAGCAGTCTTGATGGTACAAATGGAGCATTCCACAGTGTTACCAACTATGAAGGACTCAATGACTGCGACTTCTCAGATCATCCAGATACTGGACACAAACGCCAGTAAAGAGGAAGGGTTGCAGGCAGAAGGCATGAGGATAAAAATGAGGCAAGCAATGTTGAATAAAAAGCTACGGAGATTAAACAAATGTGTTTATTGCCTCAGTGATACCTCAAGGGTGTAGTTCGTTTTGGTGAGACCTGCTTTGCTGAAAATACGCTGTGTTCAACTAAAAGCAGATCCCACAATGTTTATTGGTACCAAAGGGATACTTTCAGGCATCTTCATGATGCATATGATGATTTCTTATGGGGTGGTACTGTGGAATTTTAAAATCAAATTTAAGATTGGATGCCAGACGTCAGGGAGTTTTCTATATATTGGTTTAAACATTAAGCAGAATAGGTCTGGAGTAGTATTGGGTCAGTAATCTTATTTAGAGAGAGTTACACCTATCACAGTTAATCACACTGGGTCATCACAAAAATCACATTGAAAAGAAACTGAACAGTTGTGAAGATTGATTGGTCAGTGGGATTGATTATACACTCAGAGATGACTGGATGATAGTCTTGGAAGTATTGGAAATACGTACTGTGAGGAAGGCTGTTAAATTTGAGGATTTTTAAATGCAAATAAAACAGTTACAAAATTCAAGCAAAAACTCTGAGGAGTCATATCTCTCTCCACAGATCTGCTGAGGTTTTTCAACATTTTATGTGTTTATATTAAAAAATTAGGTATGGAGAAATGAATTGTTAATCTTCCATCCTTGGGTGACCAGAATAATATGAAATTAGCTATTTTAGGTAAGACTTAGAATGCCAGTCTTCCTGGTGCATGTACAAGTGGAGCAATTTAAATTGGTTTGGTGAAGGAAAATTGAAAATGTTGTCTTTTAGCCTGGGAATTCAGTGAAGCTAAGAAAGTAAATAAAAGTATTACAATTACTTCAGCTGCAGAAATACTGGCTCTTATGGAAGTAGTGGGTGTGGGATTCTACTTGTCCAATATTTTAGGAGAAGAGAGGGCGGTAGTAAGAAGTGACTGAGGAGGATTCTGGGAGAAGTCGGCTTGCTCACCGCAACTGAGAAGGGGACAGCGGAGAGGGACCTGGTTCTCAACAGGAGGAAGGGCATCCAACAGAGGGCGGCAGTAAGAAGTGACTGAGGAGGATTTTGGAAGATGTCGGCTCACCTGACCCAAACAAAGAATGGGACCGTGGAGAAGGACCCGGAGTTCAGCAGGAAGAAGGGCATCCAGCAAAAGGCGATAGTGAGAAGTGACTGAGGAGGATTCTGGCAAAAAAATCACTCGCTCTCCACAACTGAAAAGGGGATCGCTGAGGACCCAGTGTCAAAGAGTGGTAAACCCCAAACATTATATTGCTGTAGTGTTTCCATCCTTCACTCCTCCTCATACCAAAGAGAGTGAGAGAGGCTGTTAGAAACCTCAACAGAGTGCATCATCTTAATCAGTAAAGATGGCAGGATATCTGGGAAAGCTTGTGATGTGTGTGGAATGCAAGATGTGGGAGGTTTTGGATCCACAAGACATCCAGGGCAGTTGTATCTGCAAGAAGTGCCAGAGAGTAGCAGTCAACATGCGGCTGATTTGGATCAGCAACCCTCTTCACTGTGCACCATAAAAGAGGGAGAGAGGTTTCTGAAACAGTCGTACTGGAGGATGGTCACTCCACATTGTGATAGACTGGTAAGGAGGAGTGCAGGGATGGCAGGAGATTGGATGACCATTTGTCGAAAGGAAAAGAGACAGCAGGTCCAAGAAACCCAGAACTCCTTGGAGCTGTCTAACAGGTATGAACTTTTACATGCCTATGAAATGAGCAACACGACTGAATCAGGCATAGATGACTCGAGGGAAAACCAAAGTATCATGGTGCCTGAGGCTACTCTGGGAAAAGAGAGGGAGGCTGGTAGGTAGATTAGAAAGGTGGTAGTAGTGGGTGACTCAATAGTTCGAGGAGTCTATTTTGAAGCCGAGATCATGAGTCCCGTGTGGTCTGCATCCTAGATTGCTGAGAGAGGTAAAGGAGCATATTAAGGAGCCATTGACAGAAATTTTCCAGGCCTCTCTGAACATAGTATTGGTCCCGGGGGATTGGAGGATTGCAAATGTGATGTCGTTGTTTATAAAAGGGACAAAGGATAACCAGCAAACTACAGACCTATCAGCTTGACATCAATAGTGAGAAAACTGGTGGAGGCCATAATACGGGATGAGATAAATATACACTTGGACAAAATAAGTTAATACGAGACAGTCAACATGGCTTTGTCAAGAGTTGGTCATGTCTGACAAATTTAATTGAGTTCCTTGACTAGGTGACACAGGTATGGCTGAATGTAGTGCCATGGATGCTGTATATTTGGACTTTCAGAAAGCATTTGATACAGTGCCACATGGCAGGTTGGTTAGCAAATTACAAATGTTTGGGATTGATGGGTCCTTGGCAGATTGGATTAGATGTTGGCTAAGAGATAGGAAACAGAGAGTAGGTATAGGATGGGCATTTCTCAGGCTGGAGACGAGTTGAAAGTGGTGTTCTCCATGGCTCAGTGTTGGGACCCTTGTTTTATCTGATTTATATTTAAAGTGGGTGTTGAGGTCAAAATCTCTAAATTTGCAGATGATAACTCAGGGGCTGGTTTAGCACAGGGCTAAATCACTGGCTTTTAAAGCAGACCAAGGAAGGCCAGCAGCACGGTTCAATTCCCATACCAGCCTCCCCGAACAGGCGCCGGAATGTGGCGACTAGGGGCTTTTCACAGTAACTTCATTTGAAGCCTACCTGTGACAATAAGTGATTTTCATTTTTCAGCGAGGGAGAGTAGTGAATTGTGAGGATGATACTGAGCAACTTAAGAGGTGTATTGGCAAGCTGGCCAAATGGGCAGACACCTAGCAGATGCATTTCAATGCACGGCACTATTTCAAAGGGGCAGCATGGTAGCATGGTGGTTAGCATAAATGCTTCACAGCTCCAGGGTCCCAGGTTCGATTCCCGGCTGGGTCACTGTCTGTGCGGAGTCTGCACGTTCTCCCCGTGTGTGCGTGGGTTTCCTCCGGGTGCTCCGGTTTCCTCCCACAGTCCAAAGATGTGCGGGTAAGGTGGATTGGCCATGCTAAATTGCCCGTAGTGTCCTAAAAAGTAAGGTTAAGGGGGGGAGTTGTTGGGTTACGGGTATAGGGTGGATACGTGGGTTTGAGTAGGGTGATCATGGCTCGGCACAACATTGAGGGCCGAAGGGCCTGTTCTGTGCTGTACTGTTCTATGTTCTATGTTCTATGGATTGGTGGTATTCCAGAGAATGATCCCAGATATGAAGGGATTCTCTTATTAGGAGAGGTTGAGTAGGTTGGGCTTGTACTCATTAGAGTTCAAAAGAATGAGATGCAACCTTATTGAAACATATAGGATTCTCAGGAGGCTTGACAGGGTGGATGCTGAGACGTTGTTTCCCCGTGTGGGAGACTTTAGGACCAGGGAGCATAATCTCAGAGTGACCTGTACGACAGAGGTGAAGAAGAATTTCTTATCTAGGAGGGTAGCGAATCTATGGAATTCTTTACTGCAGAAGGCTGTAGAGGTTGGGTTGTTATGTATCTTCAAGGCTGAGATTGACAGGTTTTTAATCAGTGAGGGAATCCAGGGTTATGGAGATAAGGCAGGAAAATGGAGTTGAAGATTATACGATGGGCTGAATGGCCTACTTCTGCTCCTACATCTTATGCTGGAGCTGTTGGCCAGACAGAGGTTCCATTGTTCCTGCAGTACATTATGTCTGCGGGAATGACCAGGTTTTTTTTGTTTGGTGATGCTGAACTTCAAGGTATTTATTGTGTTTTCTTTTTAAGAATTTGTTTGGTGCAAGAAATTGTACTTCAAACTACTTACGTAAAGAACATTTTCACAGGTCTTGTTTTCTTTTGAATAAACTTAAATTGTCACAGAAATATAAGAAATAACTGGAATTGTTCTCCTGATATATCAGCTCTGTAACATGGCTGCATCCTATCCCAGTGTTGACAGCTGCAATTGGCCTGCTGAAGAGCTTTGTCATTTTACTGAGTTTTACCTTAAAGTAAAAAATGGAAGATGCATTTGTTGCAGTGTATCCAATTTCCATGAAAATGTGCTGCTGGGGTGAAAACCTGAGTCAAGCTCCTAGACAATGAAGCAACAAAAGTGGCTCCTATTAATTCAGAAGTTGGCAATGGAGGCCACCTGGATGGGAAATAAATTACCTTCCCTTGTCCATCAAGGACAAGGATGCATTTTCTAAAATTACACAAATGAAGGATTGGGCATTTGACACTCTCTGTGACCCCTAGTCACTGACATACCAACAAGTGGAAACAGAATATTCTTCTATACCCTGTCAAAATTGTTCAGAACTTTGTCCATCTCAATAGGTTTGCCTCTTAGTCTTCTCTTCTCCAAGGAAAACAAGCCCAATTTCTCCAATCCTTCCGAATACCTAAAATTCCTCAATCCTGGTATCATTCTAGTAAATCTGCTCTGCACTCTCTCCAGGGCTTTAACAACCTTCCTTAAATAAAGTGCCCAGAACTGAAAATGTGGTCTGACCAATGATTTGCAGTGGTGTTGCATCACTTCCTTGCTTTTATACTCTATGCCTCTATTTATAAACCCAAGGATCCTACAAGCCTTCATAACAACTGTTTTAACTTGGCTGGCCACCTTCAGATAATCCCCTGAGGTCCCTCTGCTCCTGTACGCCTTTCAAAGTTGTACTATTTTGTTGCTTACAGCAGAGATGAAGGCCATTCGGCCCATCGTATCTGCAATGAGTAACAAAAGATCTACCTGGCTAGTTCCATTCTCCAGCCCTATCTCCACATCACTTTCGAATATATAACCAGCTCTCTTTTGAAATTTCCTATGGAATCCACCTCCACCACCCTCCTAGGCAGCATATTCCAAACCCCAACAGCCCTCTGAGTAAAGAAGTCTCTCCTCATCTCACGCCTAGCCCTTTGCTGACTATCTTGAAATTGTGGAAAAACCATCTGGGATTCATATTTTCTGCATACAGATCTTCCCTTTTTTGCTGTGAGGAGATTGTGGCATCCCACTGCTTTTTGCTGACTGTAGTTGAAGTCAATTTTTTGACTGCACATGGATGCATATAATATGAATTACATTTATTATCTGTTAAATCACAATTTGTAAAATGTTGCCTCTTTCGCTGGTGACATATATCAACGAACATTATCAAACATTGATTGAAAATTATCTGGTGATGAGACCATCTCTCCAGCAATGACTGTATCAGTCAGGAGAAAACATAAGATCATGAGACATAGGAGCAGAATTAGGTCACTTGGCCCATCGAGTCTGCTCCGCCATTCAATCATGGCTGATATTTTCTCATCCCCATTCTCCTGCCTTCCCCCCATAACCCCTGATCCCCTTATCTACATATATAACATCTATATAGAAACCGGTATAACAATGCATAAAATAAAGTTATCCTGAATGAGATATCAGAGAAATACTATTAACTCTGATCTTACGTAAAAGTTGAGTAGAACCTAAAACTGCCCTTGAAACTGAATAGTTAAGCTGAACTTCCTGACGTCCTGGCCTGCCACTGTGCCCCTCTGATTATTATAAACATAATCGAAAATCCAATGCAGCAAGCTGGATCAAGCTGTGCCTGTAATGAAACTTTCATGTAACATTTAGTGTTTTCCACAGAAATAAACAGAGACTATAATGACTTAATTATGAAAACACTATGCAAGTTGGAAGGCTTAAGTTTGTATCTGCTCATCGTCAGCATCACCATGAAAACCATTTCTAAAAACACGCAAAAGAGGTTTTAATTGTTTAAAATTAAAACATCTGTGTCAATTTGCATCTCATTGTATATTAATTAGTTGCTCAAATTAATATATAGGGCTTCCCACTTGTCCACGTGTTAAGGGACCTAGTGTAATTTACGGCGGCGGGACTGGCAAAGAACCAGTGGGACTTCGATCCATCGCAGGCCGGAGAATTGCCGGGGGACTGCTGCGAGCGGAGAATTCGGCAGCCGGTGGGGGTGGGATTCACGCCACCCCCCCCGGCGATTCTCCGACCCGGCAGGGGGGTCGGAGAATCCCGCCCAGAATGTCCAAAGGGCAGCACGGTGGCGCAGTGGTTAGCTGCGTGCCTCACTTCGCTGAGGCCCCAGGTTCGATCCCGGCTCTGGGTCACTGTCCATGTGGAGTTTGCACATTCTCCCCGTGTTTGCATGGGTTTCGCCCCCACAACCCAAAGATGTGCAGGTTAGGTGGATTGGCCACGCTAAATTGCCCCTTAATTGGAAAACTGAATTGGGTTCTCTGAATTTAAAAAAAACGAAAGAAAAAAAGAAGAATGTCCAATTGACCTAACAAGCGTATCTTTCGGGACTTGTGGTAGGAAACTGTAGCACCCGGAGGAAACCCATGCAGACACGGGGAGAATGTGCAGACTCCGCACAGGCAGTGACCTAAGCCGCGAATCGAACCTGGGAGCCTGGCGCTGTGAAGTAACAATGCTAACCACTGTGCTACCATGCCGCCCATGTAACATTCAAGGTTATGGGCCAAGTGCTGGCAAATGGAATTAGGTTGGCAGGTCAGGTATTTATCATGCGTCGTGTAGACTCGATTAACTGAAGCGACTCTTCTGTGCTGTATTATTCTGTGAAAATGTAACATTGAAAGACACCCACTGTGAATGTCAGAGTGCGATGAACTTGTAGAGGTGCCATCTGTACTAGGTTGCTGGGATAAGCCGATCTTGCTTCCCCACAGGAGTGACACCTATCCTCCCCAGCCAGCTCAGCGGCACCTTCCTCAAAGTGAGTGGGCTCAGTGATGTTGATTGCCCCTCCATCATGTCTGGGATATTTCACTTCCTTTGTGGGCAAGCTTGGACTCATGAAGATAAAATAAAGGATTGTGATGAAAAGGGATGGAGCAGAGGTTGAAGAACCTGCATGCATCCTGTGTCTGGGGAGCCCTCCCCAGAAGGAGCTGAGGATGGAATGTGTGCAGCCTGATAAATAAGATGGTGGTGGTGAGAAAGAATCTGTGGAATATCCAGTGCTGATATGTGTCCCTTGCTGATGTTGCGTGAGATCCTTGAAGCGTGTAGTCCATTAACTGCATAATGCCATGGTGATAGTGTGAGATTGGAACGAGTTGAAGGTTAATTTACCCTGGCGGAGTGGATGAGATCATTCATTCTTATCCTGCAATGGATTACGTTGCAGGTGCAATTGCCAGCCATCCAGACCTGGCTTGCAATGGCCTCCCAGGCCAGAGAGGTGAGGCTCGTGTGCTTCTTGGAACCATCCATGGGGTACAAGACATCACGGTGTTGGTGTTGTTTCCGAACTTGGGTGCAGCCACCTTCTTTTGCTTTGCACCCTCTGTGAGACAGCTGGGTTGGAGAGAGTGAAATGTGTGTGCTCGAGTGGTCATTAAATATGCTGTCAGTACCCTTGACCCCATTAGTTAACAGTGGGGTGGACAAGTCAGTTCCTGACCCGCTATGTGATTTGGAGAGATACTTGATTTTGTATAATTAATGAGCTTCCAAGTCAGGAATCAGGTGCAATTTCCCGCCATACCGACCAGCAGGAAATGTGCCACAGAAACCTCCCACCGCGGCACTTCCTTTGAAAAATGGAAAATTCCACACTACAGCACATGCGCAGCTGATCACAGAAATCCAGAAGTTGCAATCAGAAATACTCGCACTCTCCCAGGTACTGATGCTGCAACTATCGTGGCCAATAGTCTCCCGTTTCGAAATTAATGGCATTAACTTTTATCTTGCTTCACGTGCAGGATTTAGTTTATTCTTCTGGGTTTGGGCTCGACATGTCTCAGTGCAGATTCTTCAATTTGATTGGTTGAAGAGCCTCGCACATTCCTACCTTGTTCATAGATACCAAGTCATATTTAGACGTTGCAGAGTTAGATCAGATGCTCAATTAGAGCAAGTCACAGCCCAAAAGCGTATCAAAAAGTTGTGGACAGCTGTCACAAGGAGAATGATGAGGGCCACTTCTTTGCTGTTGATGTAAAACCCGAGCCATGGAAATAAGTATCATTTAAAAGGGAAGTTGAAGTTGGATTCTTTTTGCTCGACTACGGCAGAATTACACCATATAACACAGACCTAAATACAGGACTATGTGAGCTCGGGTGCAAGGAGTACAAGGGTTGAATTAACTTTCTCATCCTTGACTTTCCATTTATTCCTAGATTAGTAGGCTAGATTAGTCATGCAATCATTTCTCCATTTAATGCTGGACAAATCCAGTCAACAGTTCAAAAGTTGTTGGAAAAGATGGAAAGAATCCAATGGAGCGATAATTATGGTGGGACACAGTTGTCAGTTTGTTGGATTGTGTACAGATCTACACAATGATTGCATGAACAGAATCAGAACCTCCCCATGTGGAGTTCAAGTGCCCTCCAATGAGGAAGGAAATTAGAGGTTTGTCCTTGCTTTTCCTTCCAATGAGAGGAAATTAGAGGTTTGTCCTTGCGTTTCCTTGTCGCAATGACAGGGATCTGAAGGACCCCCATCTTGAAAACAACAGGGGAATTCAAAAGAAATTAGTAAAAATAAAATGTTCAAGCTGTACTAAATTTTAAATATCAGTGTAGTGAACATGTCCCAACACCAAATCTTTAAAAAAAACAGTTCAATCATCAAATGAACCTCTGCGAGTTACTCTAATCTGAAATGTACTGCCTGAAACTATGACGGCAGCAGATTCAGCAATAACTTGCAAGAGGGTATTGGATAAATGCTTGAGGCAGAATTTACCGTCTGTTCACGCCGGAGGGATTTCTGGTCCCACAGGTTGCCTGGCGATAAGAGGTGCAGTCTAGGAGAAATCCCGTTGACAACAGCAGGACAAGAAAATCCCATCGCCTTGAAGCACACGGCGGGTTGGTGGGTAAATCCCGCCCATGGAGAAGAAAAAAATTGCAGGGTTATGTGGAAAGAGCTGGTAGTCCAGACTAAACCTTCAATGAGCAAGCACAGACACAGTGGACCAAATGGCTGCCTTCTGTGATTCGATGATTACATTTTTTCATTTCAAGCACCCAAAATTCCAGAGTCAATTGAATAGAAAAATCAGCTGCTTTGTAAATCTTGCCAGCTGGTTTGTTCATTTTGAGTCTATAAATGTTCACAGTGCTGGATGAAGAATATGAAAATCTGTGAACATGTGAACGCTTTTATTCAAATATCTGGCTATTTTAAAACAAACTTAATTCAAATTTAATCTCAAGGTATTTGCATTGGTAATGTAGGCATTAATCAACTCATTAATTATTCTGTGAATATGTTTTTGAGAATAAGTTCTTAAAGTTGTGTGGCTCCCACATTTTTTACTTTATTTCTTCCAGCGGTGCTCATTAAAATAATAAGCTCCCAAACTGGTGAGGATATTCACTGTAATTTCAAAGAATATTTATGGCTGATCTACTTTGTACACTCGTGCAATCATACTTATTGCTACCACGTACAGGGAGAGAAGAGCTAATTGAGGAGTGGAGGTGCATGCTTTTCCCTTGGCAATTTAGAAGAAGCAAACACTGTCAGAAATCGGTAACTGGACAATCCATCAGTATTCCCCTTAAGGGAAATAGTACATTAATGTAAGTATGTCTTCCTGGCTCACTTCCTATGTAGTAAGAAGCAAGTGTTTTTTCAGCTGCCACTATGTACCTGCTGTTAAGAGTGACTGGCACAAGGGCCAGATAATATTTACATGCTAGGATGGGGGTTGGTATAGGTGGAATCTGGTGCCGGGTAGGGGAGTCTTAGCAGCTGCGAAATATAGGATTAATCCTGATTTAAGCCTTTGTCATTGGCTTTCTGACTGCAGTCAGCTAGATTTAGAGCCTGACTGTCTAAGGGGCTGGTGGGTAGCCAGGGAGTGGAGTACAGGTTGTAGAGCTTAGTCAGACACTGTGAGGTTGGGGTCAGGAGTAGCAATCTGGTGCTGGGTTGTGTCATAATATACACACAAGTATATGATGATGCACAGACAGACATTGATTGACACACAGGATGACCAATTAACACACAGAACACAGCAGCCAATCACCAGACAGGACACGGCCAGAGGGCTACCCTTGATAACCTTTCACTCCTTTGTTTATCAAAAATCTATCATGGTCTGCCTAAAAATATTAAAAGACTGCTTCCACTGCCTTTGGAGGAAGAAAATTCCAGCGGTTCATGAGCCCCTGAGAAAATAATCATTGTCATCTCTGTCTTAAAGCCAGAGGGCACTAGTTTTCCCTCTCTCTGGGGATGCAGCCTCTGAGACAGCCAGAGCCCGTGTAGCAACAACACGAACATCCACCATGTGGTAGCAAGATAGTCTGGTCAGGTTAGCCTCAGGTCACCAGTCAACTCAGCATAGTGTCAACCCACAGTTCAAGTATCTTTAACAGTTGGTAGTTCAATAAAATAGAGTTGCATTTCTCCAAGTGTTGGAAGCCTGTCTCTCTCACTGCTATGGTAAACGCAGTCCTCGCAGACCCAGCATACCCAACACTTCAGGTTGGACATCAGGAGATTGAGTTTTCAACAGGTTTGGTTCAATTCACATTAAAGTAACCGAAGCAGAATTTAAAAAATCAAGGAATTTTAAGCACAAATTGCATTAGGCACAAATTGAAGTACCAAGATGTTTTTTACATAGAATTACATAGAATTTACAGTGCAGAAGGAGGCCATTCAGCCCATCGAGTCTGCACCGGCTCTTGGATAGAGCATCCCACCCATGGTCAACACCTCCACCCTATCCCCATAACCCAGTAACCCCACCCAACATTAAGGGCAATTTTGGACACTAAGGGTAATTTATCATGGCCAATCCACCTAACCTGCACATCTTTGGACTGTGGGAGGAAACCGGAGCACCCGGAGGAAACCCACGCAGACACGGGGAGGATGTGCAGACTCCGCACAGACAGTGACCCAAGCCTGAATCGAACCTGGGACCCTGGAGCTGTGAAGCGATTGTACTATCCACAATGCTACCGTGCTGGTAGCATTGGCACTGGTTCAAAAAAATTGAGCTGGAAGCTGGCCCTGCCCACAAAACTGGCTATGCCCCAGATCGAGTTAATGAGCATGACCAGTTTTTAACAATTGTGGCCCTTCAGGGAGGGCCTTCAAATTATTTTTTTTCAAGAAGGAAGGTACTGGGAGGCATTTTTAAAACTTGCGAATATAAGAGTTAGGAGCTGGAATAGGTCACTCAGCCCCTCGAACTGCTCTGCTACTAAATTACATCATGGCTGATCTGATTGTAACTTCTGCCTCACATTCCTGGCTATCCTTGATAACCTTTCACTCCTTTATCAAAAATCTATCGCGGTCTGCCTAAAAATATTGAAAGACTGCTTCCACTGCCTTTGGAGGAAGAAAATTCCAGTGGTTCATGAGCCCCTGAGAAAATAATCATTGTCATCTCTGTCTTAAATGAGCGACCCCTTAGTTTTATAAGTGACCCCTAGTTCTAGATTGTCTAAAAAGAGGACACATTCTGTCCACATCCACCCTATCACTACTCCTCAGAACCCCAGAGGTTTCGATCAAGTCACCTTTTACTCTTCTCAACACTAGTGGATACAAACCTAACCTTTCCTCATAAGACAAACTGCCCATTCCTGGTATTAGTCTAGTAAACCTTCTCTGCGATGTGTTGGGTAAGCTGGGTCTGCGAGGACTGCGTTTATTATAGCAGTGAGAGAGACAGGCTTTCAACACTTGAAGAAATGCAACTCTATTTTATTGAACTCTTAACTATCATACATACTTTAACTGTGGGTTGACACTATGCTGAATTGACTGGAGACCTGAGGCTAACCTGACCAGACTATCTTGCTACCACATGGTGTATGTTCTAGTTGTTGCTCACGGGCTCTGACTGTCTCAGAGGCTGGATCCCAAGAGAGCGGGAAAACTGGTACCCTCTGGCTTTATAGTGGTCATGTCCTGTCTGGTGATTGGCTGCTGTGTTCTGTGTGTTCATTGGTCATCCTGTGTGTCAATCAATGCCTGTCTGTGCACCATCATATACTTGTGTATATATTATGACACTCTGAACTGCTTCAAATGCATTTACATCTTTCACAAAATAAGAAACCTATCTTGTGCAAAGCACTCCAGATGTGGTCTCACCAGTGTCCTGTACAGCTGAAGCATAACCTCTCCACTTTTTCAATCAATTACCCTCACAATGAATGATAACATTCTATTAGCTTTCCTAATTACTTTCTGTACCTGTGTACTACCCATTTGTGATCCATGCACTAGGACATCCAGATCCCCCTGTATCTCAAAGCTCTGCAATCTCTCACCATTCAGACAACCTGCTTCTTGTTGATTCTTCCTGCCAAAATGGACAATTTCACATTTGCCGACATAATATTCCAATTGCTAGATTTTTGCCCACTCACTTTACCATCTCTGTCCTTTTGTAGCCTCCTTACCTCCTCTTCACTGTTTACTTTCCTACCTATCTTTGTGTGGTCAGCAAATTTAGCAACCACCCATTCAGTCTGTTCATCCAAGTCATTTATGTAAATTGTAATAAGTTGAGACCCCGCACTGAACCCTTTGGCACACCATTCAGTACACCTTGGCCATGGGAAATGAGCCATTTATGTTAACTCTGATTGTTGTTATCCAGCCAATCCTCAATCCATGCCAATATGTTACCCCTTAAACCATGAGCGAGCTTTTATTTTCCATAATAACCTTATCAAATAAACTGACCAGCATACACCAGTTAATAAATTATTCAGTTTTTCAAGGTTATTTTCACTGAAATTATAATCAGATTACTCACGCATGGTGGAATTTTCAGTTTTAAGAAATATGATTTTTGTTTTTGTGATAAACCTAATTTAAGCTGTATTCATAAAAATGCATCAGGTTAGCAATCTTAAATACTTAAAGGAATTTTTCTTTAATGCAAGAAGAAAAATATACCACTGGACAGAATTTCATGGAAAAATATTGAAGTTAATTTGTGGTGGGTTTCTCGGGGAGTTTCCCGTTGCCTCTGCCGGCGAGTTCCCCACCGCTATCAAATGATAGCTAGGGCGCAATTCTCCTGCCTCGTTGCGCTCTCACTCGAGTGAAATGAGGCCGGTGAATAGCAGGAGAGGTCGAAATGAGAACCATGCCAGATACCAAACAGTTTGCAATGCAACTGTCCCGTAGCGTGGCGAGATCCCAATTATCACACATAAGGCAATAACAATCCATGTTTGACAGGTTCTCCAGGTGGAGCCCGGTGGTTCTTCACCACTGTGGCATCTGCCAGCCTCCGCACTGGTGACTGCTCTGTCCTCAGCCACCCCAGTCACATCTTTAGCCACATGCGTGGTTCATAGTGGTGGGGGGGGGGGGTGTGAAGGAAGAGTTGGGGGGTGAGGGATGGGGGTGGAGGGAGGGTTGGGGTCGCAATGAGAGTTTAGAGGGGTGAATGTTTGTGTGGGGTTGGGGGTGTTGGTGTTAACTCACTCGTGCTGCCCGTTGTAGGTCATTTATCTTTTATCGGGACTGGAGGCCAGTCCTCCTGGTCACGCTCCTGCTCACAGCTGCCATCACCTCGTCCCAGGCAGCACTGGTTGCCCTGTGGCTGACCCTCTTGGACCCTTGGGGGAACAGAACATCCCTCCTGGCCTCCACTGTCTACAAGACTCGATAGATCTACATCCCCTAAACTTGAGGCCGATCTCCTGGGCACCATTGTTGTGAGCTGGCTGGAGTTGGCTGCGAGAGAGCCCCTCATCCTCTCCAGCCTCTCAGAGGCCCCTGCGTACCTGCCATGCACCCCCTATCCTTCAACCTCCCCATCCCACTCTCCTTTCATGGGCATGGTACCCTGGGGCCCTGCCCCTTGGCAGTGCCAGCCTGGCACCCAGGAGCCCTTGCACTGCCACCCTGGCACCCTGGCAGTGCTCCTGCCAGCTTGACAGTGCAAATCTGCCAGCTTGGCAGTGCCACCTTGGCAGCTTATCAGTGCCAGGTTTGCAGTGCCAAGGCACCAGCTGGGCATGTCCAAGAGGCCCATGTTCCAGAGGAGGGCCAGGGAGTCGCCTTTAAATATCCCTGATCACCCAGGGGCCTCCAATGGCCAGGGAGTTGCCCGGGTGCCTTTCTGCCTGGTTCACATTTGTGTGGACCAGTACTGAATGGTACCTGGCTGCAGCCTCCTTGGGGAGGTTGGTAGATGCCCTACTTAGGCACCCACTGTTTGGTCATGCCACTTTTGGGGGTGATTCTTATTCCCACACCTTGTGGGACTTGGGTAGACTCCACGAGGCATGAAGGCTGCCGGTAAGCCCGCAAGAGGCCTCTCCCAGCATCTAAGGCCACATTGTGCGAGAGCGAGATCTCTTGCCATGTGGGACTTTGTCAAACGCCTTGCTAAAACCATGTACACCACATCCGTTGCACTCCCTTCAGCAGCCCTTTTGTCTTTTCCTCAGAATTCAATCAACTTGGTGAGGCAAGACCATGCTTTAACAAATCCATGCTGACTAGTCCATGCCTTTCTATGTTAATCCTATTTCTCAGGATTGATTCTACCAATTTACCCACCACTGACATAATTATCTGGCCTATAATTGCTCGGCATTTCCTTCGATCCCTTTTTAAATAATGGAACCATATTTGTATTTCTCCAGTCCCTCTGGTACCTCCCCTGTGCCTAATGAGGTTTGGAAAATCAACCTCAGAGCATCTGCTATCCCCTCCCTGGCCTCTTTCAGTAACCTCGGAAAGAATCCATCTGACCCTGGCCACTTATCAACTTTCAAGGATTTCAATCCTTTAAGTACTTCCTCCCTCTTTATGATTATCCACCCATAATCTCACAATGTTCATCCTGGATTACTACAGCTGCATCATCCATTTCCTATGTAATCATGGAGGCAAAATATTAATTTAAAACCTTCCCATAACCTCTGCATCTAACGACAAGTTCCCCTCTTCATCGCTGATAGGTCCCACTTTTCCTAAACTAATCTTTTGTATGTTGGAAAAACACCTTTGAGTTTTCTTTAACTTTACTTGCGAATCCTTTTTCACGCCCCTCTCTTTGACTTCCTTAATTCCTTTTTGACTTCGTCCCTGCACTTTCTATACTCATCTAAGCTGTCTGTCATGTTGCTTGCTTGCTGGAAGCTACAAAACAAGGGAAGCTCTCCTCAGAAATTTTGTGCCCAAAGTACGTGATCTCAGTGTACCGGGCATGTGACCTGCTCTCTGCTGCCACTTCTGGCGGGAAGACAAATTGATTTTTTAAAAATCTGCTCTTGGAACAGCACACTTATCTACTGAGGAGATGGTCTGCCATGTTAGGCTCCGGGCATGCGCACTGCTACATCCTGCTGAGAGGGTACCCTTTCGCAGGATGGCTGACATTCTTGAAAGCCAGTCAAGACAGTTGGGCACTTCTTCCTACCATCGGGAATGCCGCGACCAATTGCTCAGTGACCCTCCTGGCACCCACCTGTGACCCACCCGCGGGTCGGGACCCAGAGTTTGAAAATGACTGGTCTAAAGGACTCAAAATGTTAACTCTGTTTCTCTGCTGATAGATGCTGATGGGCCCGCTCAGGTTTTCCAGCATCCCCTGTTCTTGCATTTATATAGCACCTTCCAAGATTACAGAACATCCCAAAGTATTTTATAGCCAATGAAAGTCATATTTTGAAATACACACATGGTTGTAAATTAGGAGACATGGCTAACTTTCACATAGCAATGCCCACAATAGCAATGTGGTAATAAGTGTAATAACCAGATAATCCTTTTTGGAATACAAGTTGAAGGATAAATGTTTGCCGGACACATGGGATATCACTGTCTCGTTTATATTCTCCTGAGAATGCAGAGGCCTTAGTTTATTATATCATCCTATCATATTGAATGGTATTTTTCATCAAAACTGATCTGATGTGGATAAAAAATTGTGATCACTAGAAGGTAGATTCAGATCTTTAACTTAATTTCCTGACATAAATAACATGATTGTTGCAAGAAAATTCCATAAATATCCTCAGACTGTATTGACTTTGAGCCTTATCCATCCCCAACATTGTCCATTACATAGTGAATATTAAATATTAAATCTTTTCATCTGCCGTTGGCATCACTCTTAAACAGTAAACTACAGACAACACTGGCTCGCACTGCTGCCTCAGGGCACGGAGGTCCCAGGTTCAATCCCAGCTTTGGGTCACTGTCCTTGTGGAGTTTGATTCTCCCTGTGTTTGTGTAGGTTTCTCCCCACAACCCAAAGATGCGTAGGGTAGGTGGATTGGCCCCTTAATTGGAAAAAATGAATTGGGTACTGTAAATTAATTTTTAAAAGAACAGTAAACTACAAATATGCTCTGTGTTCACCTCTGTACATGCACATTTGTTTTGTGTTTGAGTTCCAAACACAATAAGAGAAACAAAGTCCTCTATGCTACAGTAGTGAAGATCTCTTGTGCTGGTTGCGTGGTGTGTTGCACATTCAGGCAAAGTATTTACAGTGAGGTGTTAAACGAAATGGCATATGATCACATTTGCAAGGTTACTGCAAGTTTTGCAAGGTTATCAATTATGAGCAGTGTTTAGTGGAGGCGATAGAAGTCTCGCCTGCCAGCTGGAGACTTGGCAAGAACCCCACACCACCTCCTTTAGGGAGGCCAGCTCATTAAGTGTCATTCAAGCACTTAGCTGGCAGGAGGCAGGCCTTTGCAGAAGTCATATATGCCAGAAAATCAGGGGTAGGCAGCTCTGTCGAATGCCTCCCCCCCCTCCACCCCCCCCCCCCCCACCTCCCCCCCACCTCCCCTCCTCCCTCAGAGCAACGAGTTTCTTTGTCACTCCCGCTGCATGGTGAGCTCTTCACCTGCTCCTGAGAATACTAGCGGTGATAGGATGGCCCTGTGGTGAATGTGATTCACACTATATATAGTTGCCAATATCACTCCATGTATATATGTTCGTTATCTACCCGTTGTAAGATCAATGCTGTATATAGTTGCCAATATAACTCCGTGTATATATGTTCACTGTCCACCATTGTAAGTGCAGTTGCACTATCCGACCACCAGGGGGAGTCGCTCTGGGAGTACTCGAGAGTTTGTACTGGGCTCCTCCCTTGGTACCACCCAGGACTCCTCCCCCTGGGACCGATGTATAAAGATCAGTGCCTTCGAGCCAGCCTGCCAGTCATCTGGAGCTCAACGACGAATAGGCTGGCTCTGTTGTAAGTGTATTAAAGCCTCTGTTCAGATCCAACTACACGTGTTCGCTGAATTGATCGTTCCATCAGGCCCTTCAGTGGGAATTAATTGCTTACTTAAGGGTTTGAATTGGTGGCATGGCAGGAAGGATGTCCATGAACCTCTCTGTCACAAGAGTTAATCGGCTTGGAGTTGAGAAAGTGGCGGCGTTCTCTCATCACCCTCTTGCCTGAAGGAATAACTTCCCATCACCAAACCCAACACTGGGAAGGGCACTACATTGCACCTCCTGTTTAGAGTTACAGGAGCATAAAATATGTGAGGTAAATATCACGGGACTTTTTAGAAAACTCAGAAGCTGTTGTCCGGTTCATGTCAATTTATGTCCAAACTAAGTTATTTCAATGAGCTGTAAATGATGGAATTAATAAATGAGAAAATGGATGATGGTGCAAGGCAAAAATGGATGGTAAAGGGACAAAGAAAGAAGCAAAAGATGGGTCTAGAGAAGATGTAAATTATTTGAAGAATCAGTAAACAATGCCTCCTATCTTGGGAGTAAGAGGTGGGCAGTGGTCGTGATCTGAAATTGTTCAATTCCAGATGCTGTTCTATGACCTTCTACTGAACTTTATTGGAACAATGTGGGAGGCCAAGAACAGAGAGGGTCAGGGTGAAAATGGGCAGAAAATAAAAATGGCAGACAGCTAAAAGCTCAGGGTGTTGGAAGCAAGTGAACTGGCTGCCTTCTATTCAACCCTCCAAATAGTCACAACAAAGCTTTAAGTTTCTTTTTCACGAGGATATGCCTTTTCCAAATCAAAACATATTCAATATATATGTAGTAAGCTAATAAGGAGCCCATTGAACAAGGTTTTCTAGGGTTAAAGAAAAGGCTAATTTATTAACCACTATAGACAGGATAAAAAAAAGTACAAGTGCAATGTCACATACCACAAAGGTTTCAGAAATAAAGGAAGTTCAAGTCCAGTAAAAAGAAAGTTAAAAGAATATGCAGTGAAGCAGATTTTAACTTCCCTTGAGGCAGAGATTTAAAATATTGCGACTGATTGAGGTTAACTGTTTTCTTGGATGTGGTCAGACAGAATCATTGAATCCCGACAGTGCAGAAGGAGGCATTCGGCCCAGCGAGTCTGCACCGACCCACTGAAACAGCCCCCTACCTCGGCCCAATCCCCCGCCCTATTCCTGTGGCAGTAGTCCTGACCACTGGGCCACCCTGATGTAGTAGATGCAGACGATGTTGCAATTCTTGTGAGATCTTGGCTCATTGGAAGGTTTCTAATGGTTAACTTTTCAAACTGGGGTGACACGCACTTTTTCCAAAAGAGAGAGGAGAGCGCGCAACTTTTCAGCTTAGTTCCTCTGCCACACACTGTCTGCACCACTTACAATCTCTCCTCAGTGACTGTAACCTGGCCTATTTTATTTCACCCACTGTGGATTTCCAAGGGATTTTGAGTGGGTCTGTCTGGAGCAGCCATTGTTTCAAATCCATCACTTTGCATTTTGATATATTTCTTCAACAGTTAGAAGCTTTGATGGATGGTCGAGTTACAGGAAATGTCTCCCTTTTCACACTCCCCTGAGGGTGACTTGTTTGCTTTTTCAAAAAAAAGTAAGGGGGGGATGTGGAGGGGGGGGGGGGGGGGGGGGAGGGAATGGGGGGGGGGGGGGGGCAAGTGCAGTGATGCAATGTGGTTACCCAATCTGCTTTCGGTCTTCCAAATATAGAGACACCAGTTTGTGAGCAGTGAATACTGTGTACTAAATTGAAAGAAGTACAAATACATAGCTGCTTCAACTAGATATAATGTTTGGGGTGCTGGATGTTGGGAAAGGAGGATATAAAAGGTTAGGGGTGGGATTCTCCATCAGCCGATTACAAAATTGGCATCGGGAAACAGAGAATCCCGCCCTTAGACTCAGAAATGGAGAATCCGGCCCTCGGAGTTTTTTGTGACAGAATGTAATGAGCGAAGAGGAGCAGGTATTTGGGGGGGGGGGGGGGAGGCAACTGAGAAGTGGACCATCATGTCAGGAAGGAAAAGACCCCTTTAAAATACTGGAAGGGGAGGGAAGCTGTGTTTTATAGCCTCATGCTGTGGTGGTAAAAATGGTAGAGATTATCTGTTGAATGTGAAGGCTAATGTGGTGAAAGGTGAGAACAAAAGGAACTCTACTGTGCTTTTGCAGCAGGTGATGGGGTGAGAACAGAGGGGCAGTAAATGAAATAGTCACCGTTTAGTACCCTGTCAACCATGGTCAAGGGACATCTTGTTGAATAAAAAGGAAAACCTATCAGAAGCACTGATAAGGAAGGTGGCATCGTCAGAACACATGCAACATAAATGGGTGAATAGTAACACAGCTTGGGTATACCATTCTTGGTTTTAAACTGAATGTGTGAGCAATATAACACGACTTTCATGTTTGAAAACCACCTCAGACTACTTGAGCATTTTTAATGATCGAAAGATAAATGACAAGTATTTCAATCTTGCATTTTATATTTTTAGAGTCTCCCAAAGCACTTCACAGCCAAAACATAACTTTTAAAGTATATTCACTGATGTTAGCAAAAGGAATAAACATTGGCCAGGAGAATTAACCATCTCTTTTTTAAAAGTACCATGGGATCTTTTATGTCCAGCTGACTAGACAGATGGTACTTCTGACTCTGCAGTACTCATTCAGCACTGCTCTAGAGTATCTTCAGAGATTATGCGCTCAAGTATGGAATAGCTTGGAATCCACAATCTCTGGCCGAGTTGAGAATGTTCCCACTGAGCCAAGCTGACACATAAAATAGTTAACGAATGCCCCTTGGTCTCATTCTTGATCTGGAGCTCTTAAGAAATATTACTTCATGGTCTAAACATGCATGGAGTTCCCAATTATAAATGAATTATGCTGCATTTGTCCACATTAAAGCACAACTAAAGACTGGCCCACTTCCCAAACCTGTCTAAATCCTTTGCAGACAATTGATTTACCCTCAATTACTCACTGCCGGTTACGTTTTCGAAAATCAGCACCTATTGTGGAATTCTGGCTGAGATTTCAACCAGTTTCTGATCCAGGTTAATATCTGTTCTGTAATCGTAAATAATGCTTAATTCTATCTCACTGCCTTCTACATGACATTTACCAAATAATTTTTTGAAATCAAAATTGCTAACACCAAAAACAATGCTATAATTTACTATATTGATAATGTACTAAAAGAGACACAATCAATTTAGTGAAGAAGCACCTCTGCTTCCTGAACACATGCTGGGAACTGTGAAACTCTACAAATGATCATTAATCACATCCTATATAAAACTGTCTTACAGTTCACATTAGCTTAGCTATCATCAGAACATTAACTTGTCTGAGCTTTCCATCACATTTGGTTAAAAGCATCTGAGAAGTATGCAGCTGTGCTACAAAGGTCTAATGCATACTCCTATCACAGGAACATAAAAACATATGAGAATTAAGTGCTGATGGATAGAGCTGATTCACTCAGTCTGTCCTACATTGTCACAGTATGACTTATAAACACCACTCAATCCCCACTTCTTCCCCTCTCAAACAAACCAGTAATGCAATCTTCAGGTAGAGATAAGAAATATTTTATTGAGCCAATTTAGGGAAAGACTGGAAAATTTCTTTCTGACCCCTGAAGCTGATCAACCAAGTGCCAGGAGACTACAGTACCAACCCCCAATGCCCATCTGCTTCCTGTGCTTCATTATGTTGGCCACATTCAGGAATTCATCCGTTCCCTTTTGAATCGTTTTAGCAAGTCACTACAAAGCCAGCAACTTGTCCTGAGATCAATGACCCTTCAAAATGAAGTACCTAATATATAATTAGTTCATATGTTTTTGTAGCTCATATAATTGGGTCTCCTGCTTCTAATTCTTAGCCTATGTAGCTCAAATAGCCTATCCACAGGGAGAGAGTTTAATATTCTCCCATTAAACTGAAGATCTCATAGAAATATGCAAACATAGAAAATAGGAGCAGCAGGAGGCCATTTGGCCCTTTGTGCTCTGCTGTTCATTATGATAATGGCTGATCATCAAGTTCAATACCCCAGTCCTGCCTTCCTCCCCTCCCCATATTCCTTGATCCCTTTTGCCCCAAGAGCTATATCTAATTCCCCCTTTGAAATTAGAGAATGTTTTGGCCACAGATTCACTGCTTTCTGGATGAAGAAATTTCTCCACACCTGAGTCCTAAAAGGTCTTGTCCTCAAACTATGACCCCTTGTTCTGGACTGCCCCACCATCGGGAATATTCTTTCTGAATCGACCCTGTCTAGTCCTATTAGAATTTTATAAGTTTCCATAAGATCCCCTCTCACTCTTCTAAACTCCAACGAATATAATCCTAACTGACTAAGTCCCTCCTCATTTGATAGCTCCGCCATTCCAGGAATCAGTCTGGGAAACCTTCGCCACACTCCCTCCATAGCAAGAACATCCTTCCTCAGATAAGGACACCAAAAATACACACAATACTCCAAGTGTGGCCTCAGCCTGTCCAAATCCTGCTGAAGCATCTTTGAATCCTCCTCACAGCTCACCCTCCTGCCCAACTTTGTATCTTCTACAAAGTTGGAGACAATACATTTAGTTCCCTTATCTAAATCATTGAGAATAATCTTCATTAGTGTCACAAGTTGGCTTACATTAACACTGCAATGACGTTACTGTGAAAATCCCCTAGTCATCACATTCCGGTACCTGTTTGGGAACACAGCGGGAGAATTCAGATTGTCCAACTCACCTAACAAGCACACCTTTCTGGACTTGTGGAAGGAAACCCGACATCTGGAGGAAAACCACACAGACAAGGGGAGAACGTGCAGACTCTGCGCAGACAGTGACCAAGCAGGAATCGAACCTGGGACCTTGCGGGTGTGAAGCAATAGCGCTAACCACTGTGCTACTGTGCAGCCCACTTAATATATAATGTGAACAGTTGGGGTCCTAGCACAGATCCCTGCAGTAGCCCACTAGTCATTGCCTGCCAATCAGAGAAGGCCCCATATATTCCAAAATGTCTGCTAACCAGCTTTCTATTCATCTCAAGACACTACCGCAATCCTGTGTGCTTTAACTTCACACATTAATCTGCTGTGTCAGACCTTGTTGAAAGCCTTCTGAAAGTCTAAATAAACCACATCCACTGGTTCTCCTGGTCAACTCTACTAGCTCGGTTAAATCTCATTGAAGTTTTCAAATTAAATGACAGCTCTCACTGCTTAAAGTAGCAATTGAAGTCCCCTAAACTGGTCTTGAACCAAGTGACTTTCCTCTTAATCTTTTTGGTGCCTCTGTCGTTTACCATGGGAAGGTACCAAAACTAAATATGGAAGACCAGATGAAGTTTCATCAACGCCTTATACAAAGTCAGAATAAGCTTTTTTATATTTGACCTTGTGGCAATGAATCCTATTTGCTATTTCTCTAACCATTTGGCACTGGCTGTGGACCTCCTATTACTTGTGCATTATGATACTCCGATCATTCTCTTACTCTGCAGCATTGTGCATGCAACAGAATACATTTGCTTGCATTTGTCCCGGCATGATATGTAATGTTACATTTATCAACACTAAAAATCAATCTGCTCAGTGCAGGCCCATTTCCCAATTGCTTGGATCTTACTGCATTTTTTTTCTCAACAAAGATTCCTACATTGAAAAATATCTTTGTAATATCTGCAAACTTGTAAATAGCTTTCAACTGATGGCTTCCTCTGGATCACTGATATAAGTAGTGAAGAGTAATGGCTCTCGTGTCCCCCGAGCAGAACACTTTTGCAATTGAGCAACATCGAGTAATTCTTTATTTGTCTCTTGCCAATTTTATCTCACAAACTCCTAATGTAATTGATTCCTTTCTGGAGTATAACTCCAAGGGTGCCAGTCAGCCAAATGGTTTTCATTCATGTGTAAACCTTGATGATGAGTATTGGCAGGCTATCTGTCGGGAGTTGCATCAGAGCCAGGCTGAATTCTATCTGTGAGCTTCCAGTAGGAGTTTTTGGAAAATGATCAGGGCAGGGAACACTGTCTGATTTTCTTCTCTTTAAGTGAGGGGTGCTGAGGCTAATTTTAGTTCCTCCACTGGAATCTGGGCCAACATTGGCTAATTCAACAGATGCTGGGGATCAAATCTGGGAACTGCCTGGCACATGTGGTTCAGATACTCACTGAGCAAACTCCCTGAACAATCAACGTAGCTTGGATCACTTTGCCAAACATCACTGAAAATATGCATTTCGACAGAGTGATTACATTGGGTTGTGCTCGGGATCATTGCCAAATAGCTCTTCTCCCTTTGTAAAAAGTAAAGGACTACATCAAGAAAATCAGCCATGAAACTTTGAGGATATGAAATAGAAAGTACATTTCTCATTCAGGGACGTTACTTCATTCTTTTGTACAGACACCTCCACAAGCATCTTGAGGCACTTTGACAAACTGTGTCTCTGGATTTTTGAATTATGCTAACCTCTGCCCAAGGATGACTGTATTGGAGAAGTACTATTTAGTACGGAGACATCTCTGAGAGGAAAAGTGTCCAATGTGTTGTTTCTTTCCCCACTGATCTTCCAAGTGCACATGGAGGTCAATGTGATCGAACAAGTGAAGAAATTACATTTCATATTTTCCATTTTTAGAAATGCGACTCCCACAAGGAGTAAAGTGGAGGTGGAAGCAAACTGATATTGTACTAAGTTTACAGGCTGTTGGATATGTAAACTGCTTATGTGTTGCTACTCAGTTACATTTAACATTCAATAGGTTCCTCTTTCTATTAATTTGTTAATTTGTTTATTAATTTGTTTCATGGACTCAGTCACTGAAGCATTTCCCATTGAACTATCAGCAACATAGCTGCTGCACTGAGAACAAACATCTTTAAAATGTTCAGTGTTTTCAAGGCACATTAATCAACTTCCTCCTCAGTTACATTTTCACACAATCAATTCCACATACTCCGTATGGCAGTTCATTTTTTTTACACATCAAGTGATAAAAAGGAGGCCTGCCTTTTATAATATGATATCGCTATAAGTAGCATTAATCGTCCCAATTTGAGACAATGATTTCAACTCAAATGAAGCTTGCAAAATTCCCAATGCAGCACAGCTCTAAAGCTTTGTAATTATGCACAGAAGTTAAAAAGTGTAGCTCCCCTCCCACAGGATAAGACAGCTTTATTAGTTTATGTTCATTAGATAGTGGTACACAAAACAGTGGGGAATGTTTTGCATAGTCCAGCAGAATATGGATTTCTGGGTGCAATTACAACGTCTGCCCTCGAATACTCGATATAATGTCTTACAACAATCAGCTGCCCTCTGAAGGCTAGTGATTCGAAACTAACCTGTTGGACTTTAACCTGGTGTAAAATTTCTTACTGTGCCCACCCCAGTCCAGCGCTGGCATCTCCATATCTCGAATACACTGTGTATACTTTTGCTCAAATACACCAAAGTTAACAGATTGACCCAAATCTTCTGATCAACATGGGAACATTTGCATCAAATGCTGATCAGACTGAAAACTGTCCACTTACCTGGATATGTTTAAAAAGGCCAGACTTCTAATCCAGGATGCAGAAGAGCTGCCTCAGTGCAGGAATCCTCTCCGACAGCAGTGAAGACAGTCTGTGCAGAAGATCTGTCCCCTATTTTACAGCAAGAGCTGATAGACATAGAGGTAGAGGTTTACGGCATGAAAACAGGCCCTTCGCCCAAGTTGTCCATGCCGCCCAGTTTTTAAGACTAAGCTAATTCCAATTGCTCGCATTTGGCCCATATCCTTCTGTTCCCATATAACTGTGCAATGTCTAATAGCTGATGTAAGGGAAGTTTAAATGACCAGTGTGAAAATTAGTGAATGGGTAAAAGTACCTGGAGGGTCATTTTGTAGTTGAAGGATCAGTTACGAGGGTCAGTTACAAGTTCAAAGTGAGGGATGGGAGGTTTAGGGGAGATTTGAGAAAACCTTTTTTACCCAGAGAGTAGTGGCAGTCTGGAATGCACTGCCTGGGAATGTGGTAGAGGCAAGATGCCTCACATTCTTTTTTTTAATAAAATTTTTTATTGAGTTTTCATATTTTATATATGACAAATTACAAATTATTAGAGAGAAAATAAGAAAACACAAAAATTTAACATGAATATTTACAGGTAAGCATCTTCATAACAACAATTGTGGCTGCCCCCTTTAGCCAGCATACATATTTTACATTCCCCAATATGGCCGAGGCACATGTTTATAGGCATTTATTTATAGTTTGGTTTTGGGCCTTAGCTTGCCATCAAACCCCCATAATGAGCCCGTAACCCCCCCCCCCCCCGGCTACCTTCCCCCGATTCCCGTCCATTTTCCCCTGATTCTTGGCCACCCGACTATTCTTCCTCTTGTACGTTGGCCACAAATAGGTCCCGGAACAATTGCATGAATGGCTCCCACGTTCTGTGGAAGCCGTCGTCTGACCCTCGGATGGCGAATTTGATTTTCTCCATTTGGGGAGATTCCGAGAGGTCGGACAGCCAGTCTGCAGCTCTGGGCGGTGCTGCTGACCGCCAGCCAAACAGGATTCTACGGCGGGCGATCAGGGAGGCAAAGGCAAGGGCGTCCGCCCTCCTCCCCAGGAATAGATCTGGCTGGTCTGAAACCCCGAAGACCGCCACTATCGGGCATGGCTCCACCCTCACCCCCACCACTTTGGACATAGCCTTGAAGAAGGCTGTCCAGTACTCCACAAGTCTGGGGCAAGACCAGAACATGAGGGCGTGGTTGGCCGGGCCTCTTTGGCACCGCTCACATCTGTCCTCCACCTCCGGGAAGAACCTACTCATACGGTTTCTCATTAAGTGGGCTCTATGTACCACTTTTAGTTGCGTCAGGCTGAGCCTTGCGCACGTGGAGGTGGAGTTGACCCTATGCAGTGCTTCGCTCCAGAGTCCCCACCCTATCTCCATCCCCAGGTCGTCCTCCCATTTCCTTCTTGTTGCGTCCAGTACGGTGTCGTCCCTATCTACCAGTCGGTCATACATGTCACTACAGTTCCCTTTCTCTAGGATACTTGCGTCCAGTAGGTCTTCCAGTAGTGTCTGTCGTGGCGGTTGTGGGTACGTCCTTGTCTCCTTTCGTAGGAAGTTTTTGAGCTGCAGGTACCGTAGCTCGTTCCCCCCAGCTAGCTGAAATTTCTCTGTCAGTTCGTCCAGTGTTGCGATCCTGTCGTCCGTGTATAGGTCCCTGACTGTCAGTGTCCCCCCCGTCCTGCCTCCACCTTTTGAAGGTGGCGTCAGTCAGTGCTGGTTTGAACCTATGGTTGTTGCAGATGGGAGCCTTGTCCGACATTTTGTACAGGCCAAATTGCTGCCGCAGTTGGTTCCAGGATTGGAGGGTGGCTGTCACCACTGGGCTGCTGGAGTGTTTTTTGGGTGTGGATGAGAGTGCTGCCGTGGCGAGGGCCCGGAGGGAGGTTCCCATGCAGGAGGCCTCCTCCGCACGCACCCACTCGGCTTCTGGCTATGCCTCACATTCTTTAAAATGTACCTGGATGAGTACTTGGCATGACATAATATTCAACGCTATGGGCCAAGTGCTGGCAAGTGGGATTAGGTGGGCAGGTCAGGGCATTTCATGCATCGGTGCAGACTCAATGGGCTGAAGTGCCTCTTCTGCACTGTAATATTCTGTGATTCTGGGTAATGTTCAACTGTTGGTGAATGGATGCATGAATGAATGGGCAATGTGGTAGGGTGGACAGGTTGGTGAGGTAAGTGGGTGACAGATGGGTAGGATGGCAGGTGATAGTGGGACAGGTGGACAGGGTAACAGGTAGGTGAGTGGATAGGTGAGTGAGGGTGGTGCCAGGACTAGTTAGGCCATGTTAGGGAATAGTCGAGTTTGGTTAGGAGTTGCCTGGACGGTCAGGGAGAGTAGTCAGGGTGAAGGGTGGAGTTGTAGGTGTTAGTGTGAATGTTAGGAGGGTGAGGGGAAGCGGGTTCTGTTGTATAGTTACTCATGAGTTAGACTTGGATTTTTCTGTTTATTTCCGTCATAACTACTCCGGTAAGTGCATTGGAACTGTCCGAATCTCTGAGGCAAATACTTTTTTGGGGGTTCTTAGGAGAAGGGGAATTGCCCATCAGAAGTTTATACTTCCCAGGCAATTCCCACAGAGTCAGTGTTAGGAATTTCAGTTCTGAATTAATTTAATCACCTGAACGTTTCCTTTGTCTTAATGTCCAGAACTGGACACAGTACTCTCAAGTCTGGCCTGAACATGACCAGCACAGAGTTTCAACTAGCATTCTCCGATTTGTACTTGCCTCCTTGATACGCAACTTAAATTCAGTTTACTTGTGAAGATCAAGTGCAGGAAAATGCCTAAATCATCTTAACCATCATGCTTCGTTATTTTCATTGTCCGAGAAAGTACTTTTTCCCCACTTATTCCTACATGTGCAACATTTTACACTTTCTGCATTAAATGATTTCTGTATATATTCTGCTTACATATTACTTTTCCTTTCTTTTATAATGCCAATGATGCTGTTTCAGATTTAATTACCTCACCTAGTTTGGTATCATCTGCAAATGTAGTCAACTTGCAATGGGGTTCAAATTCCAAGTTAGAATTAGGAGGGATCCGACCACCTCATTCATCATTCCCTCTCAATCCTTTTGTAACTGCTCTAATCTTGGGTAATTTTGAGTCACTTTATACAAAACCCCCACCATAATTAGCCAGCTAATAGCCTTCTGTATGAATTTCAGAAGTCTTGATATGTAATGTAATTTCTTCCAAGGGAAAAGTCAAGAAAGATGGTCAAGCAGAGACTTTTTGTCAGACTGTTGGTTGTTGTTTGTTAGGTTAACATGTGAATAGTTCTCAGTGTTGGATCTGTGCTTATTTGCATGTGCAAATAAATTTTAACTTATAAAGCTAATGGTGTCGGACTTTATGCAACAGGAACACATTCAGGAATATAAACATGAGAATCAGTGCATCTCATTACCAGCCCATGGGAGTTTCTATCCATTATTGTCATAATTAGGGTACATTAATGTCCATGCTCAAATATGTGATATCCTATCCAGCAAAGGAGCCTAAATTGTAATATATACTCCTGTAAATTCAAAGCCATTCTTTCTATCTTCAGATATCATCCACGATAAAAATAATTGTGCCAAAAAAGATGGAGATTTAAAAAACTTTAGAGCAACCTAGGTGAAGGGCAAAGGTCGAAAATCTAGGATGCATAGTTTAAAAGTAGGATAGTAAATGACATATTTCAAGAAGTGCTATTTAGTGATGATGAGTTTGAATTTTAAATCCTTAATTAGCCACAGATGGTGCATCCTTCTATTTGTGCATTTCATTCTCAGTGACCACTGCCGCATCTGCCAATGCTTCTCTACCGTTTTACCTGTTAAGCTAATTTCCCATTCCACTTTAGCCAACTCTGTCTTCATACCTTCAAATTGCCTTTATTAAAGTTTAAGACATGAGTTTCAATCCCAAATTTCTCATCCTCAAATTAAGTATGAAATTTATCATGCTACGATCACTCTTACCTCGAGGCTTCTTTACTGTGACGTTATTAATACTGTCTCATTACATATTACCAAGCCTAATATAGCCTGTTTCCTCGTTTGAATTAATATTGAACGCATTGTATTCATAACAGTTTCTTAGAACAGTCTATGAAGTCATCCTCCAGGCTACTTTGCTGATTTGATTCTTTCAATCTTTACGAAGGTTAAAATCTCCCATACCTTTCTTACAAGTCTCACTATTTCTTGATTTATAATCTGTCCCAGAGCATAGCTGCTATCATGGGCCTTATAAGTCACTCCTGTCAATTACTTCTTCCCTTTGTTATTTCTTATCTCCACTCAATTGGATTCTAAATTTTTAACCTCAAACCACAAGTCATTTCTCACTACTCTTCTGATCTCATACTGAAAGAGCTGCCCCAACTCCTCTCTCTTTCTTCCCTGTCCTTTTGAAATGTCAAATACGCTTGAATGTTCAAGTCAGTTTGGAACTATGTCACTGTAATGGCAATCATATCAGACTCATTTATTTATTTTTGTCCTCACAATTCCTCCCATTCAGATAAAATGCCAATTTAATCCTTTTTTTCCTCCTACTCTGACCTTATTGACTTGTGTATTCTTATGTCCGTGTACTTTGCCTCTTCCTGTCACACTCTGGTTATAATTGCTCACATTGCTACCCTGCCCTAGTGTATTGTCCTTTCTATTCAGCTTTCCAAATCTCTCCTCACATGAAGCCTCAACCCTCCTTCCCTCCCCTTACACTTCCCCTGCACTACTCAATGTAAAGCCCTCTTGACAGTCATCGTCATATGAATTGGCAGTACACTGACCCCAGCATGGTTTAGGTGAAGGCGCTACCATAGGTACAGATCTCTCTTTCCCCAGTCCTGAGTACCAGTACCTCGTGAGTCAAAACCCATTTCTCCAATACCAATCTTTGAGCCATGCAATAAATTTTAATCTTATTTACTCTATGCCAATTTGCTCATGGCTCAAGTAGTATTCAGAGATTATTACGTGGTGTAGTTCTGTTTTTTAATTTAGTTCCCAGTTGTTCATTCTCCCTCAGCAGAGCCTCTTCCTCAGTCTGTTCTATGTCATTCGTACTCACGTGGATAATAACAACTGAATCCTTCCCCTCCCACTGCCACATTTTGCTCCAAACCTGAGGGGATCTCATTAACTCTGGCACTTGGCTGGCAACACAACCTACAGGACTCACAATCGTGGCTGCAGCAAACAATATCCATCCCCTTAACTGCCTTGCCCCTACTGCACTGATGGATCTCGGTGTCTATTCAGAACCCTGGATATCCGTTATCCCGTCTCAGTTCCCAAATAACAGAGATCAAGTCTGTGCTTTTTGGCAAAGTCCACTGGAACTTTATTTTGTCAGCTGCAGTGCCCACTGGTAAATTTATTTTCAATGCAACATTTTTAGAGAGTTCCGGCTAGCCCTTTAGCAAGCTAGTCAGATTGATTGTCTTTAGTGAATACAGTAGCTGAGTTTAAAATACAATTACAGATCGTGGTAATTTCTTCAAATCATAATACATAGTATAAAATGACTAAATGAATTAAACAAAAGAAAGATGGTGATTTATCTATCAAAAAGAGATAGATTGATTTCGGAAGGAATTTTTCCATCTCGGCAAGTGATTCTTAAGGAGACAATTATCTTAAGGTTGCACCTTTTTTTCACCTCTGATTGGCTTTAACTAATTTATAATTCACTCAATTCGGCCAAACTGTCTGTCCATCAATTTAAGAGATGTATGTATTTAAATATATTGGTACAAATTTTCCCATACCATCGCTTGCCAATTTTCGTTCAGAGAGTATCTCTAGACTGGCTGTTTCCATAGAGACGGAACTACCAGTTCTTACTGTATAACAATGGGGCATTTTAGCTAGTTGAGGTCACTGTTTTTGTAGTTTCAAGCTGCTTGCAAAATGTAATACCTGAGAAAGAAATTAGAGAGTGTTATCTGGATTAACCCTTAGTGGGTTCCCAGCTACTTGTTCCATTGAAGTAATGCCCAATATCATTATAGTTAATTTATTCTTCATGAGTTCTCAATTAAACCTCTATCATCTCCCCTTACTCTCATGGATATAGCTGATTAGAAAAGTCAAATTCTATCATGCACCTTACATTCCTTTTCACTCCCCTAACTTGAATGGCTCTTTGCACCATTTTGTGGTGGTCAGTTTGCTCATCGTCACTGCAATGACTGTTCTAGTCCCCACAAGTTGCAAGAACCTGAGAACAGTTAGACACTTGCAAGGGCTGAGGCTCCTTCCATTACAACCAACTTCATCTCTGCACCTGCCACATTTATAGTCAATAATTTCCAGTTCCTGCCGACAGGCCACACCAGAAGTAACTAGCCTGAGGATGTAACTGCCTCCTGGAACAAAGTGCATTGGTATAATTTCTCCTCCCTGGTGCATCATAGTGTCTTCAGGTTGGACTCCACTCATTAATTGGAGCTGAAGTTCATTGAGCTGCAGATATTTGTTGCAGATGTGGTCGCTATGGATTGCACTGGTATCTACCAGCTCCCATATGTTTCAGCTTCAACACATCATCTGCAGTGCCATATTTATTGTATTTAATTTAAATAATCAGGTTTCAAGTTTAAAAATATTACTCAGCTATTGTCCATAGTTACACCAAGTATTTTAACTCGTTAAGCTATAAATTTAATGCTATACTTATATCGCTCCAGTAGTGGTCTAAATGGGATAAAATCTTTAAATCCAAAAGTGGCAGGCTGGCTGTCCGACCTGTTAAAACTTCTCCAAATGGAGAAAATCAAATTCACCATCTGAGAGTCGAAAGAAGACTTCCACAAAACATGGAAGCCATTCACTCTGTTGTTCCAAGACCTATTTGTAGCCAACAACTAGGAAGCTAAAGATCAGGAGGGGGTAGCCACGGCACAGATGGGGTGAGGGGGGTCAGGGGAACAGGAACTCAGCCAAATCCAATAAAAGAACCAGGAGACACAAGGGGAGGGTGGGCAGGGACAACAACCTGAACCAAAGGGAAGAAAAGCACCGGGAAAACCGGCAGGGAGCAAAAGGTAGAGGACCACAATTATCACGGCAAACACTGTAAGGAAGGAATAAAAGAAAAGGAAGAGAAAACTGCAATGTATGTAAATAGTCAAAATCGACCTATGTGTAAATCGTCTTAGTTTTACTTATATATTCTCTTATTTAACTCTCACTGTTTGTCCATATTTATATTTGTTTTGTACACCCAAAATTTAATAAAACTTTTTTAAAAACCAAACCAGATAATCATCAGTCTGCTCACCTAATTAAAGCCTTGAACACTCACCGGCCTCTCGTGGCTGAAGGAAAAGATTATCAGAAGCAGCACCTCCCTCCCTTCTGGACCGAAAACCTACCAAGTTAGCACTCGTACCACATCACACTGTTTTCCCACACTCTGCGTGATAAACTGAACACTTTTACCAAGAGCTGTTGACTCACACCCAAGTTGCAACTGCCATGTCAGCTTTCTGCTACAGGAATTAATGCTTATTCACTTTCAGATGATTAACAAATCCTGATCTGTAATTTGCAGCTCCTGTTATCTTGGCTCCTTTGCTAGTGTGCAGTGTAAGTTTTAAGTCAGTCTGACGGCTAATCTAAGTCAAAGCTTGAGGCAAATTTAGCGGAGAGATTCCCACCTGCACCGATTCCCACCTGCACCAATTCCCAAGTTAGCACCTACATCTCATCACATTGCAGTAGCTCCCCATTGACAGAAAGGGTTTAAATGAACGATTTCTATGTTCTAGTCAACAGAATGTGACACAATTTTGAAAACAATTCTTCATTCTCCCAGAAATGTATCCATGTTCCTTTTTAGGTTTGTTGTGAACCATAACTAGTAGTTTACATTGCAAACTTTATAGATTGTAGTCACTTCCTTCAGATTGCTTTCATCTGCACATGGACAGATTTGTCTTAAAATTAATTTAAGATTAATAAATACCAACATTGTCAAACCCCGGGGATAGGATTCTCCGGCGGTCGACGGCAAAATCAGGAAAGGCGATTGGGCAGAGAATCGGTTTTGATGCCGAAATCATGGCGGGTGCCGGGTTCATGGCAAATCGCAATTCTCCGATGCCTTGTCAGCGGCGTCAATGCATTCTGCTCTGCACATACAGTAAGTGCCATTTGCATATTATTAGCGGGCCTGACCCGGCATTCTCCAGGGCTTCCATGATTCCCCGCCTACACGGGAAATTCCCAATGGTGAGGTTCACTTTAAAATTGAAATTCAGGCGCCGTGACTATTGAGGGAGAGAGAGGAGGTAGGACACACAGAGGTGCAATTGTGGGCTGGTGGTCCGCACCCTGGCTGGGGGTGGGGAGGACCCCTGCCATGTCCAGGGGGTGGGATGACAGGGTGTGACAGGGGGATGGGCTGTGGCTGGGGTGACCGCCCACGGTATTGGGATGGTACCCAGGCATGGACCGCCATTGCAACAGCCTCTGGTTGTGCAGACTGCAACTCGGCATATTGGTGCCCCCACCCCAACATCCCGGCACGCCACCCTCTGCTGTACGTCCGGCCATTCCACCATCCGGCCATTCTCCCCACTCCTGCCCCACTGCGGCCAGCCCAAACTAGCCCATCCCTCACACACTTCTGACAGAGCACTGGGGCAGGTTACAACATTGTGCACCAGTATTTAATGTGAAAACATATATACAGATTCATGCCCTCACCCTTGTAAATAAACCATACCCTGCACCCATGCTAACCTATCTGGTGTCTAACTTTCTAGCCTTATTGGCTCTAATGCTTTGACTAGATGAATCCCCAGATGGTACATCAGGAGTGCTTATGGCCTGCTGTGATTCCCGCCCTCTGACCTGTGTCCCCTTTGGTGGCCGTCTTTTGGGGCAATCGGGCCTGGATAGGCCTAGCTGCTGCTCGGATGTCTCAGGTAGCGTGGTGCCGTCCTTTTCTGCCCGCTGCCCATGTGATGCGCTATTGACATGAAGGGGAAGTCGGAGGTACTGCGGTGTTCCGGCACCTCTCCTGCGGGTTCACTGGCATGGGCCCATCACCTCCTTCTCCCTCGGGTGCCCGATGGTCCCCGAGCTATTCCATGGAATGGGGGTGCGAGCGGAGGCAACCCCGGAGGCTCCCCTGCTATCGGGCTCTGCCAGACCTGGAGGTCTGCATCTGTCGGCCATGGAGCACAGGGAGTAAACTACCTCCATCTGGGACTGTGCCAACACCTTTTGGGTCTGTGCCACATCAGCTAGTGAGTGCGCCATCTCCCTTTGGGACTGGACCACCTCCCTCTGTGTCTGTGCCACGTCGGCCAGTGCCTGCGCAATGCTGCCGATGCTCTGAGCCACAGCCGCTGTGACTAGGCCATGCTCAGGAGAGCCGCTGAAATGTCCAGGTGGCTCTGCCACATGGCTGCCTGCACAGAGTGCCACAGGCCTTGGACATGGATCCATGGTGAAACCCTCACCCCAAGTCCTCCCCCGCGGAAGCCACCAGTGCAGTTTTGGCCTGGATGGCATGCGTGGCTGGCGCCACCTCCTGCTACTGCACGCGGTTGGACTCCTCCAATTGCACCTGCAGGTGCTGGGTGCTCGCCAACAACTCCTGATGTAGTCCCTTGCTTTGTGACTGCATCTCCACAATCGATGAGACTGTCCGTTCCAGAAGCCCGATACGCGTTTGGATGTAGCTAGTCCAATGGGCTCGGCCCATTGTCCACTGTCCGCTCCTCGGGAGACCTACCTCTACCTACTGCACCGGAGCATGTGTGTGCACCAGATAGTGTCCCAGGAGCCGCTTCACTAATGTGCCCAACCGAGGTGAGTGTTTCTTGGATGGTGGAGGGTGTTGTGGAAGATGATGTGTGGGTGGTGGTGGGTGTGAGGGTGGTGCGGGGGTGATAGTGGGTGTGAAGGTGATGTGGGTTAGTGGTGGGTGTGAGGGTGCTGTGGGGGTGTGGGTGGTGTGGGGGTGGTTTTGGGAGAGGTGACACATTCCACAACTCAGCGGGGTTTCACTTCCTCATGTGATACCAATCTCCACCCTGGCCACTGCTCTTTCTTCGGGCCCATCAACCACATCCAGTACCCTCTGTTCTCCTATGGTGAGGGGCTGCAGATCCGGTGGTCCTTCTCCAGTCATCTCTTGCTCCTGACGGTTGTGGGCGGCCTTCTCGTGGGGGCGGGGAACAGAAAAACGCAGTGTTAGACATTCTGGTGCATGTAGTCTAGGGGGTGGCTCGCTTCTGGTGGCTTCAGTGGCCAGGGCACCTGGCCATGTCAGCCGGTATGGCGCTGGCATGTGGTGCAAGGTAGGGATTTGGCTGCCCTCCGGGTATGGTGGGTGATGCGGGTACGGGTCTGTGGATCGGGGTTGGTGCTAGACTACTAGCCGCCTTGAGGAGGTTGTGCTGTTTCTTTCAGCACTGCTGACCGGCCCAGATAGTGTTGCTCATGGTGCTGACGACCTCTGTCACCTGCGCCCAGGCCCAGTGAACGCGGTGGCTGACAGCCTCCTTCCCGGCCTTGGGTACAGGGTTGCCCACCTTTCCTCTACAGTGTCCAACAGGGTCACAAGCTTGGTGTCCATTAAACAGGTTACCGCTCTCCTCGCTGCCATCTTGTTGGTTGAGATGAGTGTGTGTGGGGAGTGCAGTGTGTATATGCAGCTGCAGCTTGTCACCTTCCTGAGTTTCAATTGCGAACCCGGCGAATCTGGCACCATTTTTCATTTGAATCGATTGTGTTCCACGTAATGCCAGTGCTAGCCCCTTAATGGTTGTTGAATCGGTCCAGGCGTGGCACCAGTTTTCCTGTCATAGAAGTCCACAATTTCTGACCCGGCGTCAACACTTACAGGAATGAAGAATTATGCCGTCTACATTTAGACTCCAACAATCTTTGAACTATCATTGAAGTTGACACAAAAGTTACATATTTGGATTCCAAATAACAAGGCAAAATGTATTGCATTTGGTCAAAATAAATATGGTCTGCTCGGGTGTCTGCGTATCTGCATACACCAGTGTTGGGATTTTTTCAGGTCTTTCGGAGACTGGTTGGGAGGTGGGAATTTGGCCAAAATGGCACAAGAAGGTATTGGTAGGAATTGTGACACCTTTGTCGTCAAGCCATTTTGTCAGTGGCTAGAAATCTGGTGGCCAATTGAGCCACTTAATTGTCTAATTAGGATCACTTCCCACCTCCTGAACACTTTTCCCATGCTGGGAAGACCCACTGCCATGTCGAGAGATTACCAGTGAAACCTGGCAATCTCTGAGCAAGTTCTGGAGGAGTGCCCTCCTCATTGGGACCTCTGTGATCCATGGAGGGCCCTAGATAATGATAGTCATCTTTGTGGCAATAGGGGCAGCACCGCGGCGCAGTGATTAGTACTGCTGCCACACGGCGCCGAGGTCCCAGGTTCGATCCCGGTTCTGGTTCACTGTCCGTGTGAAGTTTGCACATTCTCCCCGTGTTTGCGTGGGCTCCGCACCCACAACCCAAAGATGCGCAGGGAGGTGGATTGGCCACGCTAAATTGCCGTTAATTGGAAAAAATGAATTGGGTACTCTAAATTTATAAAAATTTATAAAATAAAAAATATTTGTGGCAAAGGTGCAAGAGCTCCATTGATGCTCAGCAGTTTTCTCCCCCCCCCCCCCTCCCCCCTCCTCCCTCCCCAAAATCGCCAGGGCCTGCCTGCCTTCCCACATTCCCCAACCCCATCCCAATTAACTTTCTTCAAGTGTGCTCAGCATTGCGAGCTGCCAGCTTGTCCAAATCACATTCATCAAAGTTATATAAATTCATCACTACCATAGTTCAGTGCAAAGCAAAGTTTAACTATTAACTCGATAATCTTTTCCATGTGATCAGAGAACCATTGACAGTGCAATATAATTGTGATTAGGGAGGGTCACAAGCAAATTGTAATTGTTTTCTTTTGACCATTATCAGTGTGTTTTGTTTGTGAGGTAGTTTCTTGCCCTTAGTGTTTTCTCTATTTAAATAATTCCAGCAGCAAGCTCTCTTTCTGAGATTTAAAAAAAGAATGTTATTTATTATCCCGCATCTCAATCATTCAACTCTCATACACTATTACTCACAGGAAGAGTGAAAGAGTGGATACAGATTAAGCAAAAAAAACAATTACAGAGTTATACTTGCCTCAGTTTCTCTTTCATGGCAAGCCTGTAGTTTCCTAGGTGCTTTTAGTTGAAGTGAAGGTCTTGTAAGTAGAGGATTCTCAGTAAACTGCAAGGCTTTTTCTAGTGAACTTGAGATTGGAGAAAGTACTTATCCCATTTTTACGGTATTGCTGTTTATTGCCTTGGCTATGTAATTGACTTACAGCTGGTTCAATAGCTTTCTGCTGGACTCAGATACAACTGTTTAAAAGCAGACAGAAATATGGCTGTGCTCATCATGTGACTTATCAAATACAAACTCCTTTTCCAAGGGCAATGTGTTGATATTACATTCTGTGTTTCCATTTCACACTTTGAAATTCATCCTGTCTGATGCGACCATCAATTCACTCGTAGACACGTAAGTGGTTTTAATCAACTTACAACTTTGCCTGCCTGCGACCGGTACAATACTGAAGGCGGTCCCGCAGGTCTGCTGATCTTATACTTCCTCTAAAGGGCAGAGCGATGGGCAGAGCCCGTACATGCTCCAACATCTCCCTCTATGGGTGAAGCCATACAATGGCCCATAGATGGAGCCCACAGGGTTAATAACATAGTATAATGTAATACAGTATACTGGTGAATTAACAGTATTTATACATTCACCACACTGTCTAGTTTGGATAAAGGGCCATCATAATAAAATGAAATATCAATGGGATCCATTTCGCATTCATCCAACACACATTGAGTTTTAATGTTTCATTTGTTCATGGTGAAACAGAAAGACAAGTCAGCTATGTAGTTCTTTGTAGAAGGTCCATCCTTCAACAAAGCGATGTGTGAATTTCCTGGATGAATGTGAATGTCCATATTTTGAAAGGTATTTACTAGAGATTCAGGACTGTCTGGCTCAGAATGCCAAGGGTCACATTCTTTTCAGTGGCTTGCTGCTCACTCCTCTCTAGCTAGTTCCAAACTGGCCAGCTCTATTTATGCAGGGAATCTGCTAATGATTTCTCCGCCCCCCTCATTGGGGAAGCTCATACTCCCTAAGGATTGTGAGATTGCCATTAGTCCCCAGCCAGTGGTAAGCATGCAGGTTATAACAGATATATTTAAGAAGGTTCTAGATAGCTTCTGAAAGACATAGGGCGGGGTAATTCATTTCTGAGATTAAATGTTGACACCAACGCAGAAGTCGTGGACTTTCACAACAGACAAACTGATGGCACACTTGCACCAGTGCCGCGTGGAACACAATCGATTCCAATGAAAAACGGTGCGGGATTCGCTGGGTCCATGGTTGTCACTTGGGAGGCAGACAAGCTGCAACTGCATATACACATTATACTCCCCAAACACACTTATCCCTGCCAAAAATATGGCACTGGTTGTGTTGGAGGATGGATCAGCTGGGCCCAGAGGGCACCCAAGGAGGTGCCCTGGGAGAACGCCAATACGACCCGTGGAATTAAGTTCAAAGTGGAATGCTCGCGGTGTACGCAGCTGCATAGCTGCCTTGCCGGCTGCGGCAATGGTGTTCCATGCCTGCCCACCCGACCCCACAGCCCACCTCCTGACCAATCCCCGCTGCTCCTCCCGGCCCTGGCAGAAACCCCCTGGCCAGCGGCACAACTGTCAGCAAATTATGCCGATGTTGGACACTTTCCGCACCCACCCCCCCTCTCCCTCAGCAGCTGCCACGCCGGTTTCACGATTTATAAAAGCCCAAGTGAACCGCGCTGTCGTGAACTCAGCCCATCGGAGGTGGAGAATCGCAGAGGGTGGGGCCTGCTAATGATATGCAAACGGTGCCTACTGGAGCATTGCGATTTGGTGTCAAATCGGCACCTGCCACAATCCTGGCATCGGAGCCAATTTCCCTCCAATCGTCTTTCCCGATTTCGATGTCGGCCAACGGAGAACCCCGTCCACAATTTTCAATGTTTTAATGTTGGTGAGAAGTATATTGGATGGCAGTGATCCATGAGCCCATACTGAAATTCATGTCTGCTGGCTGCATACCACACTATGCAGGACTGAGACCAATACCTGGTGAGTGACTGGCACCTTCTCGTCAAAATTCTTTTTTCAAAGGATAAGAGTATTCTATAAGAGATAAACTAGACTAAAAGCTATCTGTGGTGTGCTATTTTCACCACAGTCAGAAAGGGAAGGGTTGTGCAATAAATTACCAGACCAGGCCTTTGAGGAAAGCATTCTAAATAGCTTGGATGGGAAACCAACTGTGCTTTGTAAGGAATGGAGTTGATGAATGTAGCAACAGAGATTTATAAATGGATTTCAAAAGAGTCATAAAGAAATCGCTATTTGAGACAGACCCCACTTGTATCCCTGGCGATTGTGTCCTTAGATAATTTGTAATTTTAGTTTTTTTTATTTGTTCACGGGACGCGGGCCTCACAGGCTGTGCCAGCATTTATTGCCCAACCCTAATTGGCCTTGAGGGGGCAGTTAAGAGCCAACCATAATGCTGTATGCCTGGAGTCACATGTCAGCCATACCAGGTAAGGACAGCAGATTTCCATCCCGAAAGGGCATTAGTGAATCAGGTGGATTTTTACAACGATCGGCAAAGGTTTCATGGTCATAATTAGACTTTTAATTCAAGCTTTTTATTGAATTAAAATTTCACCATCAGTAGTGGTGAGATTTGAACCTGGGTTCCCAGAGCATTACTCTATGTCTCTGGTTTACTAGTCCAGTGACAATACCACTATGCCACCGCCTCCCCTTCATGAGTATTCCTGAGTTCTACATGTTAGGCTCCACACATGCACAAAAAGCTCAATTGGTTGGACAGCTGATTATGATGCAGAACAAGGCCATGAGCACAGGTTTATTCCAGTACCAATTTGACATCTTCCATTACAACTTCCAGTACATATGTTGCAGAAATATTGAATGGCATGGCACAGCTTACAGCCTACAGCTCTCACACAAAATAAGAAAAAGCAAAATGAAAATATTCAAAAATGTTGCTGCTTTAATTACACTTACATGTTGAGATAAATTAAAATATCTCAGTGATAAGTCAATCAACAAGCCTGGCTGTGAATTATTGAATTGAAAATCAGAAATGCAAACAGCTTCCACCATATCGAGAGAATCGCCACCGGTTTTGATGGACTATGTTAGCTATGTTCAAATAATTAATAGATTAGAAAATCTTTTCTTTGAATGTGCTATCGGAGTTCTCCAGTGAGATTTATAGAATCAGCATATGTCGACACAGTATCATAAAATTTTATATCTATATTAATGAGTATAGATATCACCATGGCTCTGAAAAGCTAAGATCTCATTTTCTAGAATTTAAATGAATTGAAGTGCTTATGTGCAGTCATGTTATAGATTAATATTCATCTTGTGAAATCATGTGATCGTGATCAAGGTCATGCGCACTTCAGTGCCACAATCATAATGTTACTGTTCAACTTTGCATTCGCTTCATTCTGTTCAGCGACACAACAATAACTTAATGTTGTTATCATATTTTTAAATACCGTATTGAGAGATCCTTGTGGTGAATAATTTTGTCGAATTCAAAACTTGCATTTTATAGAAAATGGTTCCAAGGCACTTCATAGAAGTGAAAACAGACAAAAATGTACACTTAGCTAATAAAGGAGATAAACAGAGGGGAGGCCAAAGCCTAGGGTAGAGGTGATGGATTTTTTTGGAGCATTTAGTGATGTAGGGGCTTTGGAAGGGAATTCCAGATCTGGGTAACTCAAAGCATGGCTGCCGCAAGCAGGGAAGGAATAATGCATGGGAGGCTTGTGCTGGGAAAAATGGAGAGTGCTGGGATGGGGTCCCGTGAGGCTGGATGACATTACAAACATTGAGAAGGGTGAAGCATAATGCAATTTAAACACAACATGGAGAGTTTTAAATTAGAGGTCTTGGGTGAGTGGAAGCCAATGCAGGTTAGTGATTACAGAGATTTTGAGTAAGTAGACATCAGCGTGAGATGGGATGCAGACAGCAAAGGTTTAGATGAGCTTGTATTGTTTAAGGGTGAAACAAGAGAGGCCAGCCAGGTGGGTTTTGAAATAATTGAGTCTGGATGTAGGAAACGACATGTGAGATCTTCAGCAGCAGATGGAATTAGGCAGGAACACAGATTTAATCTCCCTGTTAAAGGTGAAATTAAGGAAGCTTTGTGACTGAGAGGAAACTTTGCTCGTGGTAGCTGGGGTTATGAATCAGTTGATGAAACTTTAGAGAATTCATACATACTTTAATAAACTTATTCTTGTACAAATTCTTCAACATGCTCCAATACTATAATTATGATCAAAGCATTTATTTATTTAGAATTTGTTCAAATTTAAATTTGTTCGAATTTAATTCAAATAATTAGAATGTTGTTTGGAAAAAAAAGTCTCCATGTTTTTTAAAAAATTATTTGCTCAGATTAAGCAGACTATTGCAAGGAGTTTAGTTTGAAGAAAATTTGAGTAGCACACATTACTGAACAATTGTCTTTCAAATGTGAATAACTTTATTCTCATAATATTCGTAATTGTTGTCTCCAACTCCTGAGGAATAAGTGAGTTCCTTTTATCTGCCCACTAATCTACTCACCTGTTCACCTGCCCACTTGTGAACAGTTGATATATTTACCTATCATGGTACATGGGCTGAGCAATTGCAGACGGTATCATTTTCTAGGGGCTGCCATCATCTTCTGGGTGAAAATGTGTAATGCCGTTTTGTTTGTAATTTTTTTTTAAATACTTTGATTAAGGCATTTATATATACATTAAACACAAAATTAAACACATTAAACCGAAAATAGATCAAGAACAAACAGGAAATCTCATAACAAATAAATAACACCCCAACCAACCCCCCCCCCCCCCATGCCATTCCCATCCTGCCTTCCCCATTTTAAACCCCCTCCCCCCCCCCCGCTGACATCATGCACTGGATTCTGTGATCCAGCGGCTATGTCCTATCTGGTCTTACCACCGGCCATGCGCAGACCCGGCCTGGCAAAACCATTCCCTTGTAACCAGCCTCGTCACCTCCGGACCACCCGCCACCAGTTCCCCCCAGACCCCGCTGAAGCCCCCCTGCCAGCAGAACGGCTCCCCCTCCCAACTGAGGTCCCCAAACGGTGTGAGCACATGCGAGCGACGCCATCGGGGACGTGGCCCATTGAGGGCGGAGCATCGGGGATAGCCGAGTACCCGACGGCATTGCTCGCATCGAGGCCGTCCATACGACGTGCGCCATACTCCCCAGGTACGCTGTTTTTGAGGGGGAGAAGCATCGCAAAAATTGCACCGCCCCTGATTCTGGTGTGAACAGGGATTCTCCGGCCAATCATCGAATGCGATTTCGGCGTCGGTGATCGGAGAATTCAGCCCCTTAACTCTCCTTGAATGAGTCAATAAATGGCTTCCATCTCCGGGCAAACCTATCCACTGACCCACTCAAGGCAAACTTAATTTCTTCCATCCTAAGGGTACTCTGCCAGGTCGCTCACCCACACCCCCGGCTTTGGCGGCCCCAAGTCCCTTCACTCCAACAAAATCCGTGTCCGGGCTACAAGGGAGGAAAAGGACAAAACGTCAGCTTCTCTCACCCCCTGGACTCCCGGGTCTTTCATCTCTCCAAAAACTGCTACTTCGGGGACTCGGAGTCACCTTCCTTTCAGCACCTCACCACAACTTCCGCGAACCTCTGCCAGAACCTCCTCAGCTTCGGACATGCCCAAAACATGTAACATGGTTTTGCTGGCCTCTCTGCGTGACGTCCACACTTGTCCTCCATCCCCTGCTCAACCCCCACTATCCTCCCATTAACTAGCCTGCCCAGGTAGCCTGGCAATCTCCGTCCATGGCACCTAAACCTCTTACCGCCACCCCCACCTCCGCACTGATTCCCCTCCCACCACTCGCACACTTCCATAGTGCAAACATCGATAAAATAAGGAAAAGATGCACTCGCCCTCTATGTTCCTCCAGCATCCCACCACAGAAACCTCCATAAAACAAACACCTCAAAGAAGAGGGGTTCTCCCCTAACCATCACCAAAAAACAGTAGAACAAAGGGGCAGAGAGAAGTAACCTCTCCTCACACTTCCTCCAAAGTTCAATGTCCTCCACCTCCTCCCAGTTCATTGTGTCTCAAAAGCTCCATAGCCTCCTCTGGTGTCCCAAAATAATGCTCATGGCCCTTGTAGGTCAGCTAGAGGCGGGCCAGGTGCAGCATCCCAAACATCACCCCCTTCTTGAAGCAGGCAGCCTTGACTTGGTTGAACCCGGCTCTCCTTTTAGCCAGTTCTGCGCCCAAGTCCTGGTACACCCGGAGCTCATTACCTTCTGAGGTGCACCTCCTCGTCTGCCTGGCCCACCGCAATATCTTCTTTTTAGCTAGGCCTCAGCACCATCGCCCTCGGTGGCTCATTCGCCTGCGGCTTCCTCATCAGCGTCTTATGCACCCGGTCAACCTCCAGTGGCCGGTCCAAGGTCCCTTCCCCCATCAGCTGCTCCAGCATTTTGGCTACATATGAGCCTGATCTGATCCCTCAATGCCCTCGATCCCGCTGCCGGCAAACAGCGGGTCCCCTCCCGCCACCAAGAAACAAGCCACGAGGAGGCCGAAGAATCTCTCCCCCAGTCTCTGATCGCCTCTAGTAACCACAATATTTATTTGGCTGATCCAGTTCAATTTTGGTCAATAGTAACACCCAGGAGATTGATTGTGGGGAATTTGGTGATGGTAATGTCAAGGGTAGACAGTGGATTCTCTCTTGTTGGCGATGATCATAGCCTTGCACTTGTGTGGCATGAATGTGACATGTCATTCATCCGCCGAAGCCTGAATGTTGTCCAGGCCTCGCTCCATTACACATGGGCTGCTTCTGTAGCTGAGGAGTTCACAAATGGTGTTGGCATCTCATTTGCTTCTTATGATGAAGGGGAGGTCATTGATGGAGCAGCTAATGATGATTTGGCCCAATACACCCTGAGGAACTCCTGCAGCAATATACCGGGACTGAGATAAATGACCATAATGCGCATGGCCGGTGGTAAACTCCAATGACCATAACCATCTTCTTTAGTGCTAGGTATGACTCCAAATATTACTCCAGACGATCTGCGCATAAAACCTGAAAAATTAATGTTTTTGTTATTCAACTTTCTCTTGAGGCTATTGGAACTAAGCGGACCTTGCTTTTGCCCCACATAGGTCAACAGAAGGCATTGATAGATAGAAATGAGATATGAAAATTCTGGATGATATTTTGAGGACCAATGGGGCAGCCCATCATCAGCCCATCTGAGATGAGCAAACTCCGGAAAAACATGGGGTGTAATTGCAACTTTACTGCTTCTGTATTTATTAAACCACCAAATTTATGCACTGGTGTTTTCGGATCCCTGATTTAATTTTCTGAGTGTTCATGCATTTTTAAAGGGATTAGCACATAATATATGTGCACATAATATTTGTATCCACAGTTTATGCACTGATACATTATTTAGAACAGAATACCACATTTCCTGTGGTGTTGATGAGCCAGAGGGTATCTAAAGTTTGACAGGTAACACACAGTGTGCATTATAATGCAAGGCTTTTAATATATCACAGATATATGGTGTGTCTTCCAAGTGTTTTTGGATCCTTTTTAGTATATTTTTCAATAAAAATAACAAAGTTAATTTCACCATAGCATGATTTTCTCTCTGACACTCGCTTTCATTTGTGTGCAGATCTTGAAAACTTCAAAGGAAAATCAAGAAATAATGTGTCCGTCCGGGAGGGACAAGGAGTTGTGTTGCTTTGTGGCTCTCCGCCGCATTCCACAGGTATTCAATTACATTTCACCTGCTGACAAATTGGTTTGAGGAGTTCAACCTAATGGGCCTGGCATTCCAATATTGTTTTTTGAAAAAGTAGTGTGTTTCAGGAAGTTGGGGTGCAGGTCAGGTACATCAGAGTTGTACCCATTCAAAAATACTTGATAAATTCTGGTCGAAGTGGAGTACAGAGCACAAATAATAATTATGTAATAATTATCCCAGGAGGACACTGTCCCCCTTCCCAGCAGTTTAGCCATTATGCCACAGCCGCACAAGATTTAACTTAAGCTTGTAGAAATGATAACTATTTGACTGTTAAATTCGGAGGTAGTTGAATTCATCCATGCTACTGAAATTCTGTAACCTGCATTTGTGTAGTTCCAGTTAGAGATCAGTTTCAAAAAGGCACCTAGGGTTCTTCGAGGCAGACAGGAATTCCCATTTATTGGTAGAACATAAGCAAGTTAAAGATGAAATGACAAAGACCTTCGAGATACCCTGAAGAAGCACATGATTGGTCAGGAGACCTCTTTCGAGCCAGGCCTAGGTGCCGACTCATTTACATGTCAGGATATTGAAATATGTTGTCTGTGTCCTCTACTGGTAAAGTTGTCTCAGTAATCTTTGTAAATCATGCCACTCCTTCAATGATATTTCAGAAGAAGCCTGCTTAAGAAGGCAACAAACAGAAGGGAGACATAGAAGGAGATGTTTTGCATTGGTGTCTAATCACCAGACAGTCCCGAAGGCGCAAAGAACAGGCTTATGTCACTGCTGAACTTTATATCTGATGTGGTTTATTGTGCACATATACGTGTCTACTTCTGGTGCATGTGAGCTGCTGTTAAAGCTATTATAGGCTATGAATATGAATATTTGTCAGGAGTGTTGCTTTGCTGTGCTGTGGTATCATGTGTATACAGAGCTTGGGAAAGACACCTCAATAGATTCTTTCATCATTGAACATCCACATGAATAGGCACCGAAGATGCCCATCTGGAAGATCCTGGGCGGAATTCTCTGATCAGTGTTTGCCTGCCGCCACTGCCAGTGAGAACGGAGATTTTTGCTCTGAGCCAAAACTCCAGTCACTGCAACGGGATCAGAGAATCCCGCCGGCATGAGCAGATGGAGAATTCTGGCTCATATCAAATGCCTTCAAGACAAGGAAATTCATCACAGAATTTGGCTTTGCTGGGTCTTGGAAATAATGTATCAGTTAGATTCTAAAGACCCAGTAATTGGTTAAAACACCCTTTGTATGTTTTAACTGGTCTGGAAGACTATCTGTCAGGACAATGTCCCTGGTTGTGTCAACTACTCTAGGTAGTACAGCTTTGTGCCAATTCCTTCTTAGATACTGACACTAAGATAGGCATTGGACTTAACTTTGGGCCCTGCCATCTGTCTCAAGTGCTCTGATATAGTCCTTAGTTTCGCATGGGCATGAAATACTTATGCAACGTCTTTTTAGAGCTAGGTCTCAGAGCTCTGAATTCACAGGCACCAGAGCCAAGACCTGACTTCTACATTGCATCAGCTCCCCATTGTCAGATTCATGTTTTTTTTAAAAGTATTTTTATTGAAGTTTTTCATTTGAACAAATAATGGAACAAAGGCACAGGAATGGTTCAACTCCGCACATAAAAAAGTCTCAGCACATATGGATACAAAGGGCAACAGGAGAACAGTAATATAATTGGCTCAGTACAATCATTAGACACAGAACGCGATCCTACGGCCATGCAGCGCCGGAAAAGCAGCTCGCTGCTCCCGGGATCTACCCAGCTCGCAAAGCCTCGCAAGATTCAATGCAATCTCCCAAAATGTTGCACGGTTAATCCTGTCCACTTTTTTAGCAAATCTGCATATTAGAGTGAGGCAGTAAGCCTCACTGAAGTACCTGATGTTTTGGGATTCAACTCCTTCGCCTCAGAGATCTCAGGTGAGCCACCTGGGTGCCAGCCTGGAAATGCCAAGGTGTCCAGGTGGCACTGTTACCTGGCATGAGCACTGCCAGGATGGCACTGCCAAGGTACCAAGCTGGCATTTTTGCGCGATCGGGCTGGGGTTGCCTCACGTTGGTTTTTCTGGGTGCCGGGGGTTGTTTCATGGGCTTCTCGCTAGAATGGAGCTTTCCGGCAAGCAGAGCTCCACACTGTAAAAAATGGGGCTGTGTGCGGCCTCGGTCACGCGTTCCCTGTTCAGGCCCATTATTCAATGCGGGTCACATTCAATAGCTATGTGTTTATCGGCACATGCCGTTAAATGCACTCGCTAGGGTACTTCGTTTCCTTTTGGGAAAATTGCACCCTCAATTAGGTGCCTCTTGACACACCATCACAGAACAGCGATAAGATAAAGCCATGAAAAAGTGGGTAAAATAGTGCGCATCTTCCCACACGGCGGTTGCTCGCAACGACAAAAGTTCAGGATAGATTTTTCAGGACTATTTCGGGCACGCACCAGAACATACCTCCCTCAACTCCAGCAATGCCAGAAGTACCAATGACATCCAGGTGTCAGATTCATCTGTACTCCTGCAGGAGCCAATCACAGATTCTTAAACTCCACCATAACAAAAATAGAAAAATACAAAGTAAATACGTGCAAATACCAGTTCCAGAAGGCTGTTTTACATATACTACACAATGACACATAATCCCAACCTCAGACACAGTACAGAATGATTATCATTCCACATATGCATACAGCAGCTATAAATGCAGATTACAGTCAGTGTAGTCAACGCTTCCCAACACATTAAACAAGACAGGATAAAAAAGAGAGAGGACCAAGATACAGCCATAAGCGGCATGGTGGCACAGTGGTTAGCACTGCTGTCTCACAGTGCCAGGGGCCTGTGTTCAATTCCAGCCTTGGGTCATTGTCTTTGTGGATTTTGCACTTTCTCCCTGTGTTTGCATGGAATTTCTCCGGGTGCTCCGGTTTCCTCCCACAGTCCAAAAAAGTGCCGATTATGTGGATTGGCCATGCTAAATTGCCCCTTAGTGTCCAGGGATGTGCAGGTTAGGTTTGGGGATTACGGGGATAGTGTGGGGTGGACGGCGGAGTGGACATGGCTAGAGTGGTCTTTCAAAGGGTCAATGCAGACTTGATGGGATGAATAGCCTCCATCTACACTTTAGGGATTCTATGATTCCTTCAGTCCCCATTATTCTAGTGATGCCCAACACGAAGGATGAAGAAGAGATAAAGCTGCTCATTCATATAAGGAAATGTCCCAACCATTAGTGGGGGGGACAACAGGTTATCAACCATAGTACTGGACCCAGCTCAACATGATATGCCCGATATGACAGGAACGTCAAACAACTCAGGATCTCTCAAAGTTCCATCAAACCAAGTGTGTTCACCTCTGCCACGCTGATACCCAGGTGGCAAGAAACCCAGGCTCCAGCCGGTGGCGGGGATGGGGGTTGCCTCAACATGGCCAGCCACCTCAAACCACTCATGCTGAGCATAAGAACAGAGGAATTAGGAGCAGAAGTAAGCAAGTCAGATCTTTGAGTCTGTTCTGCTATTTAGTCAGATCATGGCTGATCTCTTCCTGGTCTCAAAGCCACTTCCCTACCTGTTCTCTATATCGCATTAGCCCGTTTTTAAAATCAGAAATATATCTATCTCCCTCTTGACACCATTTTGGACTCCATCACACTAGGGCAGTGAGTTCCACAAATTCACACCCTCTGCGAGGAGTAGTGCCTCCTTGTTTCAGTTCAATCTACATTCTCTAAACCTATACTTCAGGGTCCCAGGTTCGATTCCGGCTTGGGCCACTGTCTGTGCGGAGTCTGCACGTCCTCCCTGTGTGTGCGTGAGTTTCCTCCGGGTGCTCCGGTTTCCTCCCACAGTCCAAAGATGTGCAGGTTACGTGATTGGCCATGATAAATTGCCCTTAGTGTCCAAAATTGCCCTTAGTGTTGGGTGGGGTTGCTGGGTTGTGGGGATGTTGACTTTGGGTGGGGTGCTCTTTCCAAGAGCCGGTGCGGACTTGATGGGCCGGGTGGCCTCCTTCTGCACTGTAAATTCTATGATAATTCTATGATAATCTATGATATATCTCTGAACTCTTGTTCTAGATTGCCCCACAAGGGGAAACATTTGGTCTACATTTACTTTATCAATCCCTTTTAGTATTTTATGTACCTCGATCAGATCCCCTTTCATTCTTCTAAACTCCAGCGAATATAAGCCCAAATTGTTTAATGCTACGTCAATCCCTTCATCCTCATAATCAATAAGGTGAACCTCCTCTGAGCTGCTTCCAATACCACCATACCCTTGCTCAAATGAGGAGACCAAAACTGGACACAATAGTCCAGATGTGGTCTCACTAACACCCGATACAATTGCAACAATACTTCTCTATTTCTTTACTCCAGTCCTTTAGCAATAAATGCTAACACTCCATTTGCCTTTCTTATTATATTTTTTAACTGCATACAGACATCTGTGACTTATGAAAAAAGACACCCAATTCCTTCTGCCCAGATACATGTTGAATCTGCTTTCCATTTGGATAATAATTTGCCTGACTATTTTTTCAGCCAAAATGGATAATCTCACACTTATCCACATTAAACCCCATCTGCCAAATTTTGGAGGAGATTTGCTGCACAAAATGAATCAGTATCCTTCATCATGCGAATTTATGCATTGAGGGGAATACAACAACAATAATAATAATCTTTATTAGAACATAGAACATAGAACAGTACAGCACAGGCCCTTCGGCCCTCGATGTTGTGCCGAGCAATGATCACCCTACTCAAACCCACGTATCCACCCTATACCCGTAACCCAAAAACCCCACTTCACCTTACTTTTTTTTTAGGACACTACGGGAAATTTATCATGGCCAATCCACCTAACCCGCACATCTTTGGACTGTGGGAGGAAACCGGAGCACCCGGAGGAAACCCACGCACACACGGGGAGGACGTGCAGACTCCGCACAGACAGTGACCCAGCCGGGAACCGAACCTGGGACCCTGGGACCCTGGAGCTGTGAAGCATTTATGCTAACCACTATGCTACCGTGCTGCCCTTTATTGTGCCCTTAATTGGCACAAGTAGGCTTACATTAACACGAGGGATTCCCAATGGAATCCTGCTGTTTGGCCACCATTTTGAGCAGGCGACCAAATAGCGAAGTCCCACAGCTGGCCACCTGCCCCAGCCCTCACAAATCACCCATCCCCCCCCCCCCCCCAACAACGCAAAGCAGCCTCTACCCTTGTAATTTATGGGTGCCCCTCAGGCACCCCCTAAAGTAGGGAAACCCCACGAGGACCCCCTGTATTTATAGACCCCTGACAGAACCCCCCCCCCCTAAATAGGGAGACCCCACAGGAACCTCCCAATAGGAAACTCCCACAGACCCCTTCAGAATAGAGACCCCTGTCTGGAAGCTAAAGAACAGTTCAAACATAGGCAGTGAAATAAATTACAGTTGGAACACTCACCTGGAAGCACTACGTGACCATTCGTGGAAAGAGAACAGCTGTGACAAGTGTTTAAACCCCTCAGATCCTTTATCTACAGGCCATTCATTTATTTCTCATAGTGGGTTGCGCTGGACAGCTTCCACAAAAATGCTGTGAGCCTTGCTTCATTCATCTTCCTCATGGATGAGTAACTCTAAAGTGTGATAACAACAATGTTTCCAAACATAAACCACATCAAAGACAGTTAAGTGCATTCCAATCACACCCATTCTCCCTTGAGTGATTCTGAAGTGCTGAACTGGAAATTAACAGCACTTAACTCTTACAGCACTTAGCGTTGCTGGCGTCGTAGGGAGGAGAATCCAGCCCCTTGTTGTTATTGTGATAGTAATGAATGATGAGTAGCATATATACATATCTTAACTGTAACAAATGGTCAGGAATGGTAAGTAAATATTTTACCTTAGCTGCTCTAAATGAATCAAGGATGTGGTACTCACAAATTGTGGACTACATTTTTAATGGGTCTGTTGCCCCTGATCTCAGCAAACCAACAATCCTGCTCAGTTCTCCATCAGAGGTTTGCCATGCATTTCTTGGATTTGGCTGCCTTACAAATCACCAAATTGTCATCTTCTGCCAGCACTGCTGTAGCTTGTCGGTAGACCAGGTCTCAAAATCTTCTACAGATCATTTTGAGCCTTCTTCCCCCACCTTACCAGCATTTTTCTGACTCGTCATCTTCCTCAAACCACCCCCCTCCCCTCCCTCACTTCCCTTCTCCCAGGTATTTTCCGGCGCCCTCCCTTCTATCCATTCATGATTCAATTGGGGAATAATACCCAGAAAATCGCTATTTCATGATTTTGAGATTCCCACCACAGCAGCACCTATCTGAGACATTGCAGACTCCAGTTCCACAGCCTGCACATTTGTTTGTGTGCTAACTCTGCAGTTTACATGTCAGGAAGTGAGGCTGACTGAAGTTCCATTTGATTCTTGGTACCAACACAGCAGCACATTGGTGGAACACAAGTATTCAATTGCTGCAACCTGGAGCTGAAGGCCTATCCATTAAAACTGCTTTCAGTTCACATGAATACTGAAATATACAGCAGTAATTAATTTAAAGAGGGCTTGGTCTGTGCATTTTAGTGCGTGCTTTAATCACCGGTTCCTCCAAACAAACCTAATGTTCAGAGGCAAATAATGGAAATCTGAAATACAATGGCACTGGCCGGGTCCTAAAACTGGCATCTGCTGTGAAATGTTAATGTCTTCCAAGACTAAGAATAAATATTATTGAATAGCTGTATTTATATATGCATAGAAATATATGCAAATAAATTTCAACAACTGTGAGACACTGTAGCATGAAGTTCTGAATGAAGTTGCTAAAAATAAATATTATTTATAATTCAGAATAAAAAGAGGCAGAGTGTGAAACCTCATTTATATTTAATAAACCCCCTTAATAAAACAACTCATTCTGGGAGAATTTTCTTGTGCGCTCTTGCTCAACAAATCAATTGTATATATTATGTGGAAAGAATGGCATCTGATAATTAGCTTCCAAGCACTTTTCATTGACATTTGAACCTTACATTTCTTTTTAATTTCAAAAATATCATTGACATTTTTATAGGTTAGATTTCTGAAGGAAATTTATTACTGAAAGTATTACCTTTCCATTGTAAAAAAAGTTGACCTCTGTTCTGGTGCACCTTTCTCCAAAGATGGTACATCTTGTGGTCTGATAAAGATTTGTTTCCACACCCCCATGAATATCAAAGATTTCAAGTTGGAAATTCACTGGAAAGATGATAAAACAACTTAGATTTATGTTGAGTTGGTGGGAGCTGTTTTGGTTCCTGTGTACAGATCAGATGCTATCAATCAGTTAGCAACTTAGTAACTGCCAAATGTTGCAGTGCACATTATAGACAATGAGTTACAAAATAATTGACAGCTTCAAATCACTGTATCAAGGTATGGAATCCTGTGTGTTTCGAAGTGCACATTCATTTCTTTAATGTCAGATCAGCAGCTTCCTAAATGTGAAATATCAGGTGAAAATTTACTCATCATGGCAGGGGTGGGGTTGCGTTGCTGTTGTGAAACTGGTGGCAACCCCACCACAGTCATTTTCAAGAACTCAGATAGATGGGATTTAGTCCCGATCAGGCACCTGCCCCCCTTGAAGGTGGATGACATGCCTCCAAGATCACCTGACCAATTGGAAACAGTTCTAGTACTGGCACGCCACAACGAGACGTGTTCACTACCAGGAAATCATCGCTGGAGTGAGTCGAGTGGGTTCACTGGGGCCAAATTAAGGCCGCGGGAAGGGGTTAAATCTAAACGGTTGAGGGATTTTTTACTCTAAGTCTGTCCATTCCTGACAGTGGGTACTTCTGTCAGATCAAGGAGTGCCTTCCCTTACCAGGTCCCAGGGCTACATGCCGGGGCTTTTCAGGTGTGGCCCCCAACCTCCCCTGGTTAAATACAGCAGGATCAGCTCCTTAAGTAATCCCGAAGTGGACACTAATGGGCTTCAATTGCCGGCTCCAAGCCTCTTTTGATCTGGCCCATCATGGACATTGGAAGGAGGTGGAAATGCAGCAAGATTTCATCATGCACCTTTCCACCCAATCACACCATAACTTCCTGCCTCCAGACCTACCTCTGGGGGGGGCATTAAAATCTGCCTCAAGTCTATTGTGTCGGCATGGATATTTCATACTTACATTGTTATGACAAAGGGATGGAATATTAAAGCGATCTTCCTTGGTGTACTCTGAATCAATGAAAACATGTTTACATATTCAAATTTTAATTACCTGGAGGCTGCATTGAATCGGAACTAGAATTATGTAAATGTGGGGCATGCCAAGACCCCAGAAATGGCAGCAATAAGAATCATTCCTCACCCTCTGGAAATCTACAAACCTCAGTGTTAGTTTCTGACTGAGTCTTGAGAGCAGAATATGTCTTTCCCAAACAGAGCTGAGGAAAAAATATGTACATGATGGGCGCAATCTAACGGAAACATTTCTAAGTGTCATTTCAGGTGGGTATTTCTCCCCAGCTCTGTTGGCAAGTTTCCCACAGGTATCTAACCACATTTAGTCACTTTTTCGGGCCCTGGGGAGTTTCTCCCCAGGCTAGCCCACGCTTAGAATTTTATCCATCACTGAGAAGCTCAACTCACTGGCTAGACCAGTTCCTCAGAGATCGGGCCATCCATTTGAAAGGGTGCCCCAATCCCTAAGTGAGCTTCAGGGTCCCCCACAATTCCACCATGGGAAATGTCACCCGTCACACACATGGGCATTAACCCATAACCCCCCCCCCCCTCCAAGTGAGGATAGCCCGCTATGGGGTCACCGAGGATCCCTCCCTATTTTTGGGTGTGTCCTCGGCCCTTTTGGGCTCCCCTTTCAGGATCCTCACTCTTCACCCGACCTCCAACTTTCTGGAGGCCCCTTCATCCCCCCCCCCCCCCCCCCCCCCTCCGCAACCACTCATTTCTCCTTTCATGGGCTTGGCCCCGCTTAAACACTGACCCTCGGCAATGTCACCCTGGCACTGACACCCTGGCACCATGACAGTGCTCCTGCCAGCCTGGTAGTGCCACGGTAGCAGCCCCAAGGAACCAGCTTGGAAATGACAAGGTGCCTGGGATCTCGGGGAGAGCCAGGTGACGTTCTGCCTAGTCCGCATTTGCGTGGACGAGTACTAATCGGCTTCCGCCTGGGGCTTCCCTGGGAAGGCCAGTAGGTGCAGGGTGTGGGTTATATACGGCGACAGAACAATGAAGTGTGATCTCAAACCTACTGAGCCAGGCGAGATTGGGCGCTGCCCATTGTGGGTGGGATCTTGATCGTGACGCTCTGCGATATCTCACCATTGCGAGGTGCAAAGGCTGTCGGGAAGCCCAGAGGAGGCCTCTCCCAGCACCTACCTTCCGTGTCGCGCACCCATTCAGGCACAACCTGCCTGATGTGTCTCGCCTAATATTTCTGTTCCAAGAGATGCTTTCATCTGTTTTATATATTCATAACCATTGCACAATAATGCTGTGATTTTATAATGGAGAATTCTATTCATTCACAATTGAAGAAAAAATACATATACATATATATTATACATTGCCACTTTAAGCTATGTGGAAATTGATTTTCTGGTTGATCATTTCTCAGCAAAGTCACAAACAAAGCTAGTGGAGTTCTTGAGAATCTCTGGCATGAAGGTTTTGTACTGCTACAGGGCTTTATCTAGAGAGGTGTTTTGGCAACAAAAAAAAAATCATACAGTATTTGTACGTGTAATGTGTGTGACTACAAATATTACCCTTCCTCTTTTGATATGCAACACTAATCGTTCTTTGGAGCACCTTTCTCAACCTCTTCCCTCCCCCTGCATTGAATGTGCTTAGCTTTGAGGGAGGGGTGAATCACTAAACCATAATTGTAAGTTACAGATGAAAGAAAATACAAATGTTGCTAAAAGTATGCACTAATATCCTGATTATATGTCACATTTAAGCTGCAGTACATCTTCTGCATGCTTCACCTGTTGAAAACATGGGTGGATCATGAAGTGTGTAGCATTACAGTTTACATTTTGCAGCTCTTTTTCCAAAATTGTACTTTATTCTAACATTTATAGAAGTACATTGCATGGCCATTCACTGTTGAAAATAAATCAGTTTATTTCAGTATTGTGTATTACCCACTATATTTACAATTTCAGTTATTATCTACCATAGAATGTTTACAGTGCAGTACAGTGTCTGCACCAAACTTTTGAAAGTGCTCTACCTGTGCCCATTCCCCCGGCCTATTCCTGTAACCCCATTGATCATGGCCAATCTACCTAACCTGCACATCTTTGGACTATGGGAGGAAACAGGAGCATCCGGGGTAATCTCACACAGACGCTGGGAGAATGTGCAAACTCCTCACAGTCACCCAAGGACAGAATCGAAGTTGGGTCCCTTACACCGTGAGGTGGCAGTTCTAACCACAGTGCCACAGATGTTTATCTTGGTGTGCGTCCCTGGAAACAGCCATAGAGCACAGAGGCCTGTGTTAGGGAACTGCTCTGGCTGCACCGAGACAAACACCACTGCATCTGTTTCTAAACCTGCTTTGAAAAGACATATCCCAGAAGGAGGCAGGCAATGGCCTATTCCTCATCATGGATTGAGTGAGACTTCAGGCGAGCAGGAAGGATGCGATCGGGAGAACCCTCTTGCCATCAGCCAAGCTATGTCTTAGAGCTTAGGCGATGAGGCATTCTGCCAAATGGCTGCCAGTCTGCTTAGGGAACCACCCAATGGGATACACCATCTATTTTTGCCACAGGGCATTCAGGGTGTTTTGTGTAGATCACTGCCTGCGGGACTTGTAGTCACAGATGTTATTCTGCATAAAAGTTTGAATGAGCGACAGGTGCTTCGGCATGGTGATAGATAAATGAAAGCCACGAAGGTTGTGATATCTATCCAGGGCATAGCAGGATTACATACAACTTATTTGTATTTCTAAGGCACTCATTGCAGAAGCTGAGGGAGGAAAGCAGTAAAGGTAAAAGCAAATTACTGCAAATGCTGGAATCTGAAGCAAAAAACAAAAATACAGGGCAATCTCAGCAGGTCTGACAGCATCTGTGGGGAGAAAAGGCAGATAACATTTTGAGTCTGGATGATTCTTTGACTCTGTCTAAAGTTACCTTAGTGAGGAATGTTTTCTGGTACTTTGAGTGGTGGAGATCAAAGATTTAAATTAATGGGAAGAGACATTGAACAAAGAAGGATACAAGTACTTAACCCTTACCATCCCATTAAAAAGAAGATACAGGTCCCAAGAAGAACAGATTTTTTGGGGGGCGACGCTGGCGCGTGATTCTCCAAGGTGCAGAGAATCGGTGCCATTTGCACCGGCGCGTTTGGCACGGCACTGACCATGGGCCGCTGGAATCGGCGGGGCCGCCGATTCTCCGGCCCAGATGGGCCGAGCAGCCACTCCGATACGACAGAGTCCCTGGTCGCTGCCTGCGGGAACTCTGCGGGAATAGTCAGATGGTCGGGGGGGGGGGGCGGCCTGTTGGGGGGGGGGGGTGAGGGGGCTCCTTCACCGGGCAGGCCTCCGATGGTGTCAGGGCCCACCAATCGGCGGGCCGGCCTCTCCCCCCCCCCCCTCCCCCCGGATGTGGCCAAACTGCACGCGCATGGGTTGGCACGGCACCCATTTGGCACCACATAAGGAGGCTGGAGCAGCATGAACTGCTCCAGCGCCGTGCTGGCCCCCTATGGGGGCCAGAATCGTACATAACCCGGCCCGGTTCGCGCCATCGTGAAACGCGACAGCGTTCACGACGGCGCAAACTCTTGGGCCCAATATTGGAGAATCGCCCCCTGGTTTCTGATCCATCTACATATGGAATTGCCTTAATAGTGCCCAATGGTATTAGTCATAAACAAAGATAAGAATTTGACATTTTTGGCTTCTGTTTTTCTAGAAGCCGAGTGTCATAACCCCCATGGGGAAACTATTGTAGATCTTCCCATGGAACTTGTGGTGTCCGAGCTTACCAGGTAAGCCTTCCAGCTGGAGCTCGTTAAAAACTACACATAAATGCTGGCCCAAGCAGGGCCCAGAGGTTTGGGTGTCACAACAAGGACTGGATTGCGAGAGAGTTACTGCCGTGGGCAGAGAACTGTGCGCAGTTCAATAAATCATTTTTCCACTACCCCTGGCTTCCCAAGCTACGAAATCTGGATTGCCCTTTGTTTTGGAATTGTTTTTCAGTGCCAGAAACATAATCTCGGAACCAATTCAATTGAAAAACTGTTGCTACAATTCATCGAGCAACTGCGCAAGTTGATATTTTCAGTACCTTTGTTAAAATGTCCAAGTATAGAGCTGGCATGAGAATGGTGACCTTCAATGCTGTAAGATTCCAGAACCTGATAAAAAGCTTATGTTCATCTCATATGAAATAACCAACATGCTTATCACCTATAGAGAAGGTTCAGATTCAAGTAATTGAAATTTAGAAGCTACCATAGCATTGCAGTTAGTGTTGTCTTATGCAAGTCAATACTTTCAGGTGAAGGAGGAACAATTGGGTCAAGAATCACCATTAAGAAGTATACTCCTTCCACAGATTGCATATCATCTCTATGTATTATGTATTTTATCCAACGCATTTAATGGTAAACAATGTTGTTTGTTAGCTGAGTAACCATAATTAAATAATATCCATTTTAAATAATCACAAAAATTACATTTTTAAGAATAATTTGATATATTGATGTGCCTACAAGGACAATATTTATTACCCCATTCCTAGTTGCCCATGAGAAGTTGATTGTGGGTCTTCTTGAATCCTGCAGTTTGTGTGGCATTGTGCTCCCACATTCATGTTAGGTAGGGAATGCCAGTGACAAAGAAGGAAATGTGATAAATGCAGGATAACATCTTTATTCATCACCTTCAACATCGTAAAACATCCCAAGGTGTTTCGCAGGAATATTTTAAACAACATTTGACATTGAACCATACAAGGATGTGTTTCGACTGATAACCAAAATCTTGGTCAAAGATACAAGTTGGGTCGTAAAGAAGGAAGGAAGAAGAGACAATTCCAGTGTTTTGAGGCATTGACAGCTGAAGACATGGCTGCCAATGACTTGAGTGCAATGTTGTTTCAATGGACATGCTCGATGCTGAAGGTCACAGATTTGGGAGCAGCTGTCAAAGAAGCCTGGGATACTTACTGTAGTTTAGCCTTTAGATAATGCACTGGTCATGGATGGCGTTATTTTTAAACCAATGGATGGTGTGGCAATTAAGAAGACTTTTGTCCTGATTATGTTGACAGCTAATGGAACTACATCCATTCAGGCAAGTGAAAAATCATCTATCATACTCCCGATTTATGCCTCATAAGAAAAAGAGAGGCTTTGGGTGACTCACTACCACTGAGCAATGGTAAGCCTCTCCACTGTAAATGATCAGCAGCTATGCTCTCTCTTGTTGGAGATAGTCATTGCCTGGAGACATCAGAAAAATATACCTTCACACCTGGTGTGGTGGGGAATAATGAATTAGCTGCCATCGAATCCAGACAGTCTCTTAAAATAAATTTGGAAAATTTCTTGAAAAGGAAATTAGAAAGGAAATGGGGAGTACATTTGAGAGTAGGTTTAGTCTTGATGGATCATGTGATGAAAATGGCAGACATAAGACTGGATTCTCCGGTTCCCCCAGCCGTGTGTTTCTCAACGGCGGGCTGTTCGCTGACAGCAGGATTATATCTCCCCAACCCTTGTCAGTGGGATTTCCCATTGAAGCCACACACCGGCTGGAAACCCGCAGGGTGGGGAGGGGAAGTTGTTTCTCTGCTGTGACGTTTGATAATTCTATGAACCTCTCCAACTCACTTTGAAGAATGTTACACCTAACAAAGTATGCCTTCAGAAGGAAGGGTAGAAAGCAAAGTGTAGTCATCAAAGGTTCTTGCAGGGTCCATAATATGTATAAGCATAAAATTAGCCGACAATCAATTATACTTCCATATTTACACTACACCATTCATGCTTCAACATTTGCTAGCCTTAGATAATTGCTTGAACCATAAGGAAAAAAGGCATTGTACAGGATTCAACGAAGTACAAAGGCTTTCCTCAAATTTCAGAGTGCTCATTCAAGTGACCTATTCTACTCCATTGTTTAGTTATTCAAACTGTGTGGGGTTTGCGGTTCTGGCTGATGAATGAAATGAAAGGGGACATTGTTCAAATTTATTTTGATGGGTTTTGTAAAAGAGCATGTCACACCCAGCAAGCGGTATGCTGCCTGTTAACTGACAATGACAGCATATGTAGTGTATTTTCCACATAGTACAGGAACTTCAGTGAATGATTTATGACATATTGTCATTCTGGAACTTAGCCAAAAATGTCTTGGAGAGAATAATTATTTAACTATGTAAATTAATTCAGAGCATATTTTACCCTACCTATGGTTTTAGTGTTGGAAAATTTAGTTGTGGCAAATAGTTTGAATCAAAGTGCACAAATTCTGTTTTAACGAGAATTGTTTTTGAAATTAATGTTATGTTCTGTTAATCAGTTGTATTAATTTAAAATCTGATATTTCTAATGCCATCAATTAGTAAGTTTGTCAGTTAAACAACAAGATACTCCGTTTAACTGAGGTCATCATCATTTACTCATTAGTAAGATAACAGATGTAGACATTCTATTTCAATCTAAATTTCTGATATCTCAGCTAAAACAAGTTGCAGTCTATTTTCTTACTGCATAATGGGCAGAGAAATACTGGGTGGGATTTTCTGGCCCTTTCCTGCAGATGTGATCTTCCTGTCTCACCAAAGTCGACCCCACGTGATGGGCACGCAGGCCTTGCAAAAGCCTGGAGACTTTGGTGGACTGGAAGATCCGTTGGCAGCCAATGGCTTGTCACATCAGTGGCGGGAAAACTCCCCTGGCCAATGTCTTAAATTCAAATGTACATGAAATGGCCTGAAATCTTGCTTCCCAATTACAAAATAGTCCCCTGACTACATGTACTGTGGTGTTCTGTAGTGATGGCAACTCAAATGTCCTTTTGCAATCTGTAGTCCCATTTTTATGCGATTTTTACTCACTACGATCCCTGAAAGGAATGTCATGGGATGGTGAAAAATATTGCCATTTTTAGTTAAAAACATAGGCCAGGAAATTTTAAGTAGCTGCTCCCTCCCTGCCACTGTAACCATGCTTATGTGTATAAGTGGGCCTTCAAATGCACTTCCAGCTAAATTATAGTCACAGTGTGAGAACAGCCCATGGAAATTCCTCGTAATAATGCTATTGTGCGTATGTGCGTAATTGACTAGAATCAGACACTGAAGTCATTATGATGTCCACAGACCAATCAGCCTTCATTTTTAGTGTCATCTGAACTTTCAGCTTAAATCACAGTCCCACACACATTCGCAACTCAATTGTTGTTTACAAAATGTGACTTCGGAGGTTTAGATAGCAATGAGCTAATTTGAAACAGTTGAATTTGAGTTGAACTTTGTTAACATGACTAAAAAGTGGTCAATGGCATGTTTACTGAATTATATTAGTCACTGTTAACCTCTAGATGTTTAAGTAATTGATAGGGACATGCAAAAATAGGCAATAAGAAATATGCTTGTTACATGTTACGTCTATAGATTTTGAAGAAGCATGCCTATTAATTCATTCACAATATTCTATAAATAATGGTCAACTTGCAATGATATCTAACCCTGCTCAATATTTCCAAGTCTTGATAATTTCACCAGTGAAGTGACAGGAGTACTCAATAGCGTGTAATATATTAATACCAGAGATTATTCTCCATCTCTTATAAAAATGGCTACAATTAGTCTTGAAGAAAATAAACCTACAGGCAAGATGAGTTGAGGTACCTTTAAGGACACTTATTACAATTTCAGACACTGAATTTTGAATATTTCCCCAAGACTGCACCGCTATCACTTTAAAGGACCTAAAGAGTAGAGTCATGGGAGCATCACCAACTACAAGTTCAACTTGCAAGTCACACACCATCCTGATTTGTAAATATACCACTGTTTCTTTGTTGCTGGATCAAAAACTTGGAACTCCTTATGTAACAGCACTGTCGGTATACCTTCACCAAACAGACTGCAGCGGTTCGAGGAGGTGGCTCACCATCACCTTCTCAAGAGAAATTAGGGATGGCCAATAGATTCTGGCCTTGCCAGCGAGAACAAAAGCCTATGAAGGAATAAATTTGAAAAATATTCCAGTGATTTTTCCACGTGGGTTGAAAAGCTGGTATAAAAACATGTGACATGTATCTGGGGAAGGTGTGAGAAAGCTCATGCAATTCATTGGAACAGCTGTTTCATTTCTCTCCCAATATGTGCTATTCAAATCAACAGTTAGAAGCTAAGTACTGTTCAAATTATAAACCATTCAGTTTTAAGTTGTGAAGAAAACAGCTCAACAGCAACAAAGATAGTGATAATGTTTTTACTGAACTGGATGGCAGGCTAGGTTAACATATTATACTCTCACCTCTAGGACTTCGATCTCTGGGTTTCAATTCAGTTCAAAATAATCATCTGAAAGTTTTCCCATCTTAATAGTTAAACAGTCTGTGATCCCAATTGCTATTTCATTCGCATGATGCATTTAACATCATAAAGCATACAGTAATTTGGCTGGTCTATTTTAACTACTTGCGACATTAACCAGTTTTCCCTTCATGACCGTCCTAATCAGATGGGTCTTCAGCATATTAATTGGTCTTGATTTTGAGTTGAATGAATCAAATTGCGGGCGGGATTCTCTCAGCCCAGGGCCGGGCCGGATAATCCACGCGACTGGCGCGAATCGTGCCACGCCGCCCCGACGAGATTCTCTGCAGAGTGAAGAATCGGCGCCATTGCCGCTGGCATGGTTGGCGCGCCGCTGGTCGGGGGACGCTCTACGCGACTCCCCCCCCCCCCCCAACGCTGATTTTCGGCCTAGGATGGGCCAAGCGGCCATCGTTAAAAACAAACCGAGTCCCGCTGGCGCCGTTCACAGCTGCTGTCAGCTGACGGGACCTTGACGTGGAAGGGTTGGGGGGGAGGCCTGTGGGGGTGGAGGGGTGGGTCCGACCCCGTGGGGGCCTCCGATGTGGCCTGGCCTGCAATCGGGGCCCACAGATCGGCAGGCCAGCCTCTCTGGCTGGGGGCCTCCTTCTTTCAGCGCCGGCCCCTGTAGCCCTGTGCTATGTTGCGTCGGGGCCGGCATGGATAAGGCAGCCACTGCACATGCGTGCATTGGTGCCGGTGCCATTGCGCATGCGCGCGTTGGCACCGGTGCCACTGCGCATGCGCGAAGCCCCCATCAGTTCCTGCCAGGATCAGCAGCTGGAGCGGCGTGGTCTGCTCCGGTGCCCCTGCTGGCCCCCTGTAGGGGCTCAGGATCATAGAATCCCGCCCTGGATGTTTACTTCATTTCTGTAATTTATACTGCCATGCTCACTAACATTAACAGGAAATCCTGTTCACATTTAGGAAATTATTTTGGTGATTTCATACCTTGAAGGTTCTGTAACAGCAAAGACATTCAAATAAACAGAGAGCTAAAGGGTCCCTTCATTTATCAACAAGTTCATTCACCTTCTTTCCTTCATGCTTTGTCTGACATGGTTGTTTGTGGCATTAGTATATAACAGAAACTATAATTACAGAACAATTATTTTGGTACAAGAAGTGTACTGTAAATATCTGGTGAGATACAAGCACATTAAGGACCGCAAACCAATTTTATTAGTTGATGGTTTCAAGTGATTAAACTAATTTCTATGATTGAACATTTAACTGGATGTAACGGTTTTCTTCTGAAACCTTTGGATAATTTCCATGCTGTTCTTGATTTTTGGGTTTTGGAAGCCAAGTAATTTGTTCATATTTTTGTATTTGAACTGGGCACTATCTCCGGCAGATAAACTGAAATACAGTTGTGATGTTGCACTGCTAAGAAGACATTTGTTTTCAACTGAACCTGTCCCTGCCCCTGAATGTGCATCTTTCTCTAGTTCCTATCTCACCTCACACCTTCTCCAAGTTCATCTTGACCATGAGACCCACCTCGTGATCCCTCAACAGTATTCACACTAAACTGCCAAATCACCCAACTTCCCGCCTGGTCCTAATGTTAGCTGATATTGTTTACCATTCACTCTCTTCATCTATCTCTCTTAAATCTGTCATCACCATGAACTTATTTTTTGTGGTGCATGGCTTAATGCATTTAAGAGCAGAAGCCCTTTAAATCTTGTTACGCAGACATGTTATTGTAAAGTTGACAGCCTGCCTGGAAACTTTTGAGTTGCTTAAAAAATAAATCCTTGACCCCTTCACCCTTACAAATTGCTGCTCCATCCACAATCTCCCTTCCTCACAAAGTTCTTGAATGTGTAATCTTTCCCAGAACTCCATGTCTGAATCCTTCCAATCAGGTTTCTAACTACAGTACCAAAATAATCTTATTGAACTCACAAATTACCATCTCTGTGCGTCTGTGTCATATTCCTCTTATGTCTATTCCTCTTTGTCCTTCTCAGCCTGTCTGCAATCTTTGACATGGTTAACCACATCATTCTTATCCAATATGTCTTTCTCCTGTTATATAGTTGGGTACTTCCATTCTAATCCATCTAATTGTAACCAGAGTATCACTTGCAATAAACTCAATTCCTTGACTCAGCCGTGCCTCAACTCACCTGCTTTTGAAATCTTCATTAATGTGTTTATTTGCCCTCTCCGCATCATACCTTTGAGCTCATCCAAAAACCCTACTGATCTCTACATGCTCCATGTCAAGCAACATTTTTAAATTCATTTTCAAATTCTCATCAATGTTTCTTGATTTTGCCCCTCACTAGCTTTGCAATCTCCTCCAGTCCTGAGATAGTGCACTAATTTAATTGTGGCCTATGGAGCATTCCTGAATTTAGTTGCTCTCCCATCAGTGGTTGTGTCTTCAGCTGCCAGGGCCCGAAGCTCTGAAATACCGCCCCCCACCTGGAATACCCTCCGTACCCTTCATAAACCTCTCCACCTATCTTCCTTTAGGATGCTCCTTACAATCTACTTTGTTGACCAAGCTTTTGACCATTTACCCTAATATCTCCACATGTGGTTCAAGAGTCAAATTTTGCTTTATCTAGCATCTGTGCTGCTGCTTGGGACATTTAATTACATTAAAAGTTGTCCACAAGTTACATAGAACATAGAACATACAGTGCAGAAGGAGGCCATTCGGCTTGAGTCTGCACCGACCCATTTAAGCCCTCACTTCCACCCTATCCCCAAACCCTTTTTGGTCACTAAGGACAATTTATCATGGCCAATCCACCTAACCTGCACGTCTTTGGACTGTGGGAGGAAACCAGAGCACCCAGAGGAAACCCACGCAGACACGGGGAGAATGTGCAGACTCCGCACAGACAGTGACCTAGTGAGGAATCGAACCTGGGACCCTGGCGCTGTGAAGCCACAGTGCTATCCACTTGTGCTACCATGCTGCCCTGTTGTCGTTGTTAACTTTTCTCTTTAAGATCACTGCTTACTGTTCCCGGTGAGAAAATTGTCTAAATGAGCCCCACCTTTGCTTAGAGGCAAAGAGGAATGGAAGGTTGCCGGTAATTGATAGCTAATTATCAATGTCTTGGAGACAAGCCAGATTATCCTGATCACATGACTCAGCAAGAAACGACTGGTTTCAATTCTTCTGTTTTTAATGCTTTGGTACATTGACGGTACATCTTCAGTGTGGTGGATACAAATTAAATGCTGTATATTTAATGTATATCCACCACATATTTGAAATAATATTAATAATAATATAATAATAAATGACCATGATTGTCTTCACTTTCCTTTTTATTAGTACATGCCAGGCAGCGCTCACCCACAAATCGAATGTGAAAAGGTTATAATCCAGTTTTTGAACCGTGATCTGCATCATGAAACTGAGATAAATTTAGACCGGCCCATATTAAAGCAGGTGAAAATTAAAATCTGTACAGTATAACAAAAATACTAATGATTAGGGATTAACCTCATGATTTCATTTTTTAACCTGGGCTTACACAGAATGATTACAGAACAGAAGGAGGCCATTAGGCCTGTCATGTTTGTTGGCTCTCTGCAAGGGCAACCCAACAAGTCTACCCCTCTGCTCCTTCTCTAAAACCCTGCAAATTTTATTCTTCTCTTTTCAAAACCATGAATAAACATGTCTCCATCTCTCTCTCAAACAGTGCATTCCAGATCCTAACCACTTGCTGCATGAAACAGTTTTTCCTCATGTCACCTTTGGTTCTGTTACCTTTCATCTTAAATCGGTGTCCTCTGATTCTTGATCCTTCCAACGATGGAAAATGTTCCTGTCTATCCATTTTGTAAATGCCAATCATGATTTTGAGCACATTTCTCAATCTTCTCTTCCATAAGAGGAAGATCCTCAGCATCCCAAATGCACTTTAGAAAGAGAAGCAATCTTCTCCGGTGAGCCCTAGCTAACGAGTATGATTGCCCACCTAAGAAACTTCTTGTCCCTGGTCATGGGTTCTGTGAGGCCTTGCTTTGCTGATGAGCCCTATCCTAGAGCTGCATCTTTGACTGGACATTTGGCAGATGTTTTTGGGAGGCAGGATTGGTCCTTGGAATCGGGATCGCTGGCATTTCTCAGGTTCCTTTACCGGGCCTCCTCTTGTCATTAAATGTTCTCGAAGAAGCGTGCCCAAGGAGGTTCCTGCAGGTAGGTTTCCAGTGAGCAAGGGTCTCTTGGGCATTGGCATCTATGTCGCATTTCTTGATGTCTGCCTTCAGGGTATAACTGAAATGCTTTCTTTGTCCTCCTCTAGTTCAGGTGCGTTCCTTGAGCTGGGCAAAGAAGATTTGCTTTGGCCTTTGGGACTCTGGAATCCTCAGCACGTGTCAGGAAAATGTTACATGTGTTGGAGGGTTTCTCCATTGATCTTGGTGGAGGGAGAGACCGGATCATATCCTGGGTGGGTTGGTAAAGGCTTGAATCATCTTGAGGGTGAGGCTGAGATGGATACTTTGGTATGCTTCCACGAAGACGCCAAGCATAGCTTGAGATTATCTCCTGAGAGTGCAGACATGGCATTGTCATCCGCATAATGACGTTCTATGAGTGATGTCAGTGTTGTTTTCTTCTTGGATTTCAACCAGTTGAGGTCAAAAAAGTTTTCTATCCGTCCTGAAGGTGATGTCCACTCCACTGGGTAGCCTGTTCTTGACAAGGTGAATGATGGTGGTGATGAAGATGGCAAAAAGGGTAGAGGTGATGACACATTCCTGCTTGACTCCAGTCTGGGCCTCAAAGTTTCCTGTCATATTTCTGTTCGTGTGGACTGCTATCAACATCTTATTGCGGAGGGGTTAGGGGATGTTGATGAATTTCCTTGGATAACCAGCCATTGACAGGGTCTTTAATAGTGCTTCCCAATTGCCTGAGTCAAAAGCCTTGGTCAAATTGTTGAAGGCCATGTAGAGAGGTTAATCTTACCACTAGCATTTCTCTTGAAGTTGTCAAACAATGAAAATTATGTTCATCGTTCCACTGTTTGATTGAAAGCGAAAATTCCTTTCTGGTAAGATACCTTCAGAGACTGGGAGGAGGGGGAAAATGAGGATTTGGGCGATGATCTTGCCTAATTGGAACGTAGGGAGATTCCTCAGTAGTTCTTTCTTTCTTTCCTTTCTTTCATTCTTTTTTTGTCTCATTTTAAAATTTTTTTAGTACCTAATAATTTTTTTTTCCAATTAAGGGGCAATTCAGAATGGCCAATCCACCTAACCTTCTCACCTTTGGTTTGTGGGGATGAAACCCACGCAGACACGGGGAGAATGTGCAAACTCCACATAATTAGTGACCCAAGGCCGGGATTCGAATCTGGGACCTCAGAGGGTAGCCCCAGTGCTAACCACTGTGCCACATGCCGCACTTTGCCTCCTTTCATGAAGATGGTGTTTATGACAACACCCCCAAGGTCGGCAGGTAGTTTCTTCCTTGTTCCAGATTTTCAGGAACAGATGATAGACATGAAGGGTGATTTCTTCCCCTCCAAGTTTGAAAACCTCTGTTGGAATTAATTCCATTCTGACTGCTTTTCAATTAAAAAATATATTTTTATTGAGTTTTACATTTGGGGCGGGATTTTCCCCTACCGGCGGGGTGGGCAATACCGACGCCGAGAAGTGGCGTGAACTACTCCGACGTCAGGCCGCCCGGAAGGTGTGGAATCCTCCGCATCTTCAGGGTCTTGGCCGGTGCCTGCGGGGTTGGCGCCACGCCAACCGGTGTCGAAGGGCCTCCACCTGCCGTCACGAGTTGGCACATGCGCGGGAGCTCCAGCGTGTGCTGGTGTCATCTCAGCGCATGCGCGGGGGGGTTCTTCTCTGCACCGGCATGGTGGACCATTACACCGGTCGGTGCAGGAGGAAAGAGTGCCACCAAAGCACAGGCCCGCCTGTGGATCAGTGGACCCCGAACGCGGGCCAGGCCACCATGGGTACCCCGTGGGTACCCCCCCCCCCCTCCCCCCAGGGCCAGATCTCCCCGCATCCCCCCGAGGAATCAGCAGGCCACCCGCAGAGCCAGATCCCGCCGGTATGGACATGGTGTATTTTACACGGGTGGGACCTGCCGAAAAACGGCGGCCACTCTGCCCATCGCGGGCCGGTGAATCACTGGGTTGGGGGGGGGGTGGGCGGCCTCCAACTGGTGTGGTGCGATTCCCACCGCCCGCCGAGAAACCGGCGCCGGAGAATCCAGCAGTTGGCGTCGGGGCGGGATTCACGCCTCCCCCCCCCCGGCGATTCTCCGGCATGGCGAGGGGTCGGAGAATCCCGCCCTTCAACACTATACAGGAGATGATCGAAACAGCTATTATTCATAATTGACATGCTTTTCCTTTTTTGGCACTCCCTCTCAACCCCACTTGTTCCCCCCCTCTTCACCCATTCCCCATTCTCCTCCTCCCCCCCACCCACCTTTTCCCTTTTCTTCTATTCGGGCTCCATCTTCGGCCATTTCTTCCACTGATCTTTCACTGGGCACCCTCCTGGCATTTCCTTGGGCAGGCGATTAAGGAAGCAAAAGCAAGGGCATAGGCCCTCTTTCTCATAAGGTGCTCTGGCTGGTCCGATATTCTGAAGACAGCCACTTTCAGGCATGGCTCCAACCTCACCCCCGCAACCTTGGACATCACCTTGAGGAAGGCTGTCCAGAACCCGATAAGTCTGGGGCATGTGGGCATGGTTGGCGAGGCCTCCCTGGCACTGTTCACACTTGTCCTCCACTTCCTGGAAGAACCTGTTCATTCGGGTTCTGGTTAGGAGTGTTCTGTGCACCACTTTAAACTACATGAGGCTGAGCCTTGCGCAGGAGGAGGTGGAGTTGGCACCACATAGTGCTTTGCTCCAAAGTCCCCACCCTACTCCCGTCCCTTGTTCATCTTCCCATTTCTGTCTTGCTCCATCTAATGGTGTTCTTGCCCTTTCTAATAGCCATCCGTAAATGTTCCCACAGTTCCCTTTCTCCATCCTGTCCCTGTACGGTAGCTCCTTCAACATTGTGTTTCTCGGGGCCCGAGGGTACCTTGTCGTCTCCTTGCGGAGAAGGTTTTTGACTTGTAAATGTTGGATGCTCCTCTCTGCCCAGTAGTTCCAGTCTCTCTCGTCTAAGGTTGCAAGTCTGGCCCCCGTATAGAAGTCCCTAATTGCTAGTGTCACCCCATCCTGTCTCCACCACTTAAAGGTGCCATCTAGCATGGCTGGTGGGAACCTGGGGTTACCGCACATGGAGTCCATGGTGGACACCTCGGTTAAGCCGAAGTGCTGTCTCATCTGGTTCCAGGTTTTTGCATGGCTACCACCATGGGGCTGGATGTGTGCTTTGCCACCAAGGATATAAGTGCCGTCTTAGCGAGGCTCGAAGGGTCATTTCCATCCAGGAGGACTCCTCCATCCTCACACATTTCTTGCTCGGTTACCTTACCCATCCCCACACCCACTCGGCTGTGGCTGCCCAGAGGTAGTATTGCAAGTTCGGAAGGGCCAGGCATCCCATGCTTCTTCTGCTCTGCAGTGTTGTCTTCGGGATTCTTGGATTCTTCCCTTCTACTTTTTGGAAAAAGGCCTTGGGGGTGAAGATTTGTATAGATCTAAACAGGAAGAGAAACCTTGACAGTGCGTTGATCTTGATCGTCTGCACCCTCCCTGCCAGGGACAGCAGGTCCTTTTTAACTTGCTCAGCCAGACTGGTCAGATCCCCAGGTAGCGGAATTTGTTTCATGTTATTTTGAATACTCTTTTCCTCTCCCATTTGGGTTCACCGGGAATACCTCACTTTTGCCCAGGTTGAGTTTGTAGCCCAAGAAAACACCACACTCTTTCAGGAGCTTCACAATTTCCTTCAAGCCGTTCTGTGCAAATTGTAGAAAGAAAGTCATGAGGCTTCATGAGGCCAATGAGAAACTCCGATAGTCGGTTGACAAGTCCTTAAAAAGGCAATCACTTATTCTTTTATCCAACCTGGGGAAGCTAAATGTAATTATTAAGCAATCAGTTAGTTCTTATTGTTCCAATCCCTATAGACCCAATAAGTTTGAAGGAGAGAAATAAATTTCCTAGCACCAATGGAAAGAAATGATGACATCATTTCACATTTAAGACATTTACTGGAACAACCAAACTAAAATCAACATTGAAGAAACATTATTTAGTAGGCAGTTAATACTTTAAATATAGAAAAGGTACTTTCTCCATTAACTAATTAACACAACCAAAAATCTTTGTTTACAGATTCTGACACTCTCTTAGCACACATGTTGCCTTGTAAATGAAGTCCAAAACTTCTGTTTGGCTATTCAACAGACTCTCTTTACACTGCCAGACCAGGGTGAATCTTCTAATCTTCCAGTGCCCTTTAAAACTGGCTTCCAGCATTAAGCAACTGGCGAATCCTTGGTTTTAAATTTTCACAAGTCCATGTTCTCACCAGCATTCAGCTTGGTGGTTAACTCGTCTTTCCCTCTGCCTGGCACAGCAGCAGCTGTTTGGGTCTTCCTCCCCAGATCTCTCTGCCTGAGAGTCTGACAATCTGTGTCCTGCAAGACCAGCTGCCCTGTGTTTATGTCCAGGTATGAAAACTGGCACTTGAGTTCCTCTGGATGTCAGCCTAGGCCTTTGTTCCCATGACAACAAAATCACATTGGCTTTCCTCTGGCCAGAATTCAATATGATTTCTCCATTTGACGACATTCTCTTTGACCTTAAAATTGACATCTTAAAACACGATGAAGTCTTTTATCCGTGCAAATATATATATATTAGGAGTGCTTCAAACATGTCTCTTTTCTTGGTAAAGTTCAGATAAAGGATTGACTTAAAGTGAAGCATCAGAATGAAATATCTTTTGGCCTTCACTGGGATATTTGTTCTGGTCCAAATGAAAAATGAGGGAAGATACATGAATGATGGTTCAATATTCTTCTTGTGTTCACTGCAGAGAGAAAGGAACAGAAATGGTGCCCAGCATTTTAAGACAATGCCGCCGTCTGAAGTTTTCATTTTGGAATCTTGACCAATCTCTTCAATAAATTACTTACGACAAAGGGGTATTATTATATGATCAAAAGATCTGGCTGTGTCAAATTCGGCAATTTTGCTGCTATTTGTAACACAGTTCACTACACGAGGCAAAACTGCAATGCTCGGTGTTAATGAAGGTAATTAAGAGTGACTTTTGAGAAGGTTAGTTGAGAAAGGGAGATCAAAATGGAAACCAATATATCAGGGGCAAATTCCTCCTGTGCAAGCTGACTGCTTTTGAGAATTCAGCCTCCAGTCCGCTATGTCAACTCTGAACAAGCTCTGCTCATTAAAAAGCCTGTTTGAGAAACCAGCTGTTTTATCCTGAGTCGGAAGCAATCTCGAAAGATAGAAGTGCCTCGTGTGTGGCAAATATTGCTGGATTTTACCTAGAATGTTAAAACCTCTGGGATGTTGTTTGTGGAAGTCTAGCTCTGAGGTTAGAAAAATAGAGGGATTTGGAACTGGGTAAATGCAAAGCTACTGTGTATAGCCATTAACATAGTTAATGTGCTCCTAGTTGACTTTCCTGTGTGGTCGATTGTTCAATAAACATTTATATTGTTCAAAACCATCACAAAAACATCTGGGACATCCTTCACTGGTCTTCAAATTGCAAAATAGAGTTGAGAGCAGCATTTTAAGTTTCCCTTTAGGGATTTGAAAAACACCAGCATCTAACATCAGTTGTGCTCTCAACAGCTGGTAGGGAGATGGGGCAGGTTGTCTTGATTGTATATTTTAAAAGAGGGATATTTATCTTCTCTATGACAAAGGGAGTTATGACTTTTAAAAATAGAAATAAGATGTGTCATAATTAGGAATCCATTATTTGTTGATTAATTACAACAGCAATAAACGGTCTCACAAACTATTAGCAATTATTGTCCTGAATGTGGCGCAAGATGTCTTCGTCAGTCCTCCAATTAACTGAAAGCAGATGATACTTCCAGGAACAGAAAAACAGAAGTTGGCCATTCGGCCTGTCAAACTTTTGCCATCAATTGAATCATGACAGACCTCCAATTTGCCACCTTTTGGGCCACAAAGTGCAACGCTAATATGCCATTAATGAAATCTGAATCTGAAATCTGGACAATCAAAATTCAGGAAAACCTCTGGTACTTACCATCCTGGTCAAACAGAGTACAGGAAGTATTCAATCAGGTGGTTTGTTATTGAAACAGAAGCATGAGTCTCACTTGGATGGTGTTAGATTGACTTTTGTTCTCATTCTACATGGATGATTTGGATTTGGGTGTAGAAAGTGAATTTTATTCATGACAAAAATAGAGCTTTAAAATTAATTAAGCCTTTTGTAATATGCCAGGGGGGTATTGACAGCAGGGGACAGAGAGATGGTAGGTGCAATTCAGTGTGAAAGAGTGTTGCCGTGCATTTTGTGAAGGTAAAGGAAGAAATGGGGATAATTGGGATTGGCCCCATGCCCCTGGGAAATCCATGGGCAGACATCTGCTGCCAGCAGGACCAGAGAATTCCACTGCCAGCGAATGGCTGAAGAGAATACTTGCATTTTCCCAATACAGTAATGTGACAAAATAATTTTCATGTTCAGTTTTGACTTTATTTACATTTTGAGTATAGTTTAAAAAAAGAAGTTTCTTGAGTGAAAGGTAGCATGTGAAAGCTACCAGATCAGTAATTGAATTGATTTACACATCATGCTGCAGACTCCTGACAACTATAATTCAAATAAAGCAAGAATGAACTTGTGTTTTTACTGGTTGTGGCTCTTTTCACAGAGGTGATTACAGCAACTAATGTTGTTTAGAAAAAATCATGAGACTTGCATTCTCATTCCAGTTGGTATGCAGAAACCATTCTTTTCCATTGCAGATTTCAACCAAGCAGCTGTCTATTTGTAATGTGATTATTTGCACATGCTTTACCCATTGCCGAATGAAGCTTTTCGTTCACAGTTATTCAGGGCATAGTGCAGAGAGGTACAGAATAGTTAGAAGTAAAATAAAAAGCAACTTATTGTTAGACCAAGCAAAATAAAAAATTAGAAAGTCTAAAAACTGCAGCTGGCATGATTAATAGATTACTCCTTAATACATTCCTCAACCTGCTATTTTCTGCAGCGACTAACTAATGGACAATAACTGGCTAGACCTGAGTTAAAACATTGATAAAAGATTATAATGCTGGTATGTTGCATGTCATCAGCTAACTTTGCCATTGGTAGTAGGAGGCTCAAACATTTTAACAAATGTATAAGTATACCTATGTTGGTTCAATTCATTGTCAGTGTACATTAATTCGTAGGTCATCATGATCTTTGTCTGGTAACTTTGAGTGTCGGGTTTGGTACGTTGTGTGTTCAAGTCCCACTGTCCAAAACCTACTGAACATTTGGATGTGAGAACTAACTTATGCCCTTTCTGCCTCCTCAGCTGATTGTCAAAATTGTGCCATAAAATCTTTTACAATGAGTAATACAATTTCGCTCAGTGTCCCACAACCAACGTCACTAAAATCTGGCCCTGATCTCATTGTTGTTTGTGGGCCTTACTATCGCCACCTTTTCCTCATTACAGTAGTGACGGCACTTCAAAATAAAAGTGTCTGAGTTGATTGTAAAGGACGTTGAGTTGTTCTGAGGTAACAAGCATAAGTTTAATTTTTCTTCTTTTTAAACTGGGGAATAAGGAATGATGAATAGTGTATCATATCACAGAAGCACATGCCATAAAGGGGTTTTCAAAATACCCTGTAACTCAAAAGTCAAAATTCAGGAGATTGACAATCTTGAAGTCAGATGCAATTGTGTTTCATGTTGTCATAACTCATTGGTTTATTAGTCTTTCTAAAATATTCAGTTTTAGATTTATTGATATTCTGCAACTCCCCATTCTTTGTTTAGGAAGGACAGGTTATGATAAATAGGGATATTTTTGCATTAAATGTGATATCAAATAATTGTGTTTGATTTGGTGAGACTTGCTGCCTGAATTCAGGGATGAAAGGGTTGAAATATATTTTGCATCATTTGAAAATAATGGTGCTCAGCTGCAATGATAGAATGAAGGGTTGGATGATTTTTAGTGTGTTTATGAGGAAGGCATTAGAAGTGGTGGACATGTCTCTTTTAGACATGGGCGCTGGCAGTGGTGAGAAAATGGCATATAACTGTCCAGCTGCACAGCCGGGTTTCCTCTCCAGATTCTCTGGCACTCTGCATAGAGAATCTGGGTGGATGGTTTCCACCATCACACTGGTGGGGCGGGGCCCGAGAGAGCCAGCAACGCCAGCTCTACAGATATCAGGGCGATCTTTCAAAAGGACACCCTGAACTGTGTTAAAAAGAAACTCCTCCCACCCCTGCCCGCATGGACACATGGAACCCTCCACAAGCACCGTGAAACTCCCTCGCCACACACAAGGGGACCCCCCCCCCCCCCCCCCCCCCCAATGGTGCTCCCAGCACAGCCCCCTGGCACAGCCTCTTGACACAGCCAGGGGTAGTACATGTCCCTCTCCCCCGGGAACTATATTTACCATTGCGCACCCGGCGGGTTCCCCTGGACAGCTTCCTGTTTTTCAATAGCTGTTGTAAGCCTCACCAACGTGACACGAGGGAAACATATTTGCAATCTCATTGCATCACTGCTGAGGAGTGGGAAATCGGAAAAACATATCTCGCGGGCAAGAATCTTGTTTTCCCATTCTCGCAAGATTTTGCGCCCACATTGCCCTTTGCGCTCACGATGAACATGGGCGCGAAATCACCCCACGGTTTGGTGATTGTAACACAGAGAAAGCTACCGTCCTCAGCATTGAGTTAGATCCAGAAGTTAGTTCCAGGGCAGCACAGTGGTTAGCACTGTTGCCTCACAACGCCAGGAACCCGGGTTCAATTCTGGCCTTGGGTGACTGTATGGAATTTGCACATTCTCCTTGTGTCTCCATAGGCTTCCTCCCATAGTCCAAATATGTGCAAAGTAAGTGGATTGGGCATGTTACGTTGCCCTTTAGTCTCCAAAACATTAGGTGAGATGCTCTTTTGGAAGGTTGGTGTGGACTCGATGGGCCAAATGGCCCCCTTCTGTACTGTAGGGATTCTATGATTCTGTAGGTCTACAGACAGAAGTTTAGAGATTTAAGGAAGAGACAGTGTTAGAATTTTGTGGAATTTACTAAAGCAATGGAAATAATATTTGAGAGATGGTATAGGTCCATGAAGGTCGAACAAGATTTTGAAAACCTTAGACAGCTGTTGCGAATGGAAGTATTTGAGAACAGTTACCCTTTTTGAATTAGGTCCCACATGGAAGACCATAATATTTCGAAGAGCAGTTGCTGTGATGTCTGATGATTACAAATTTTCACACAAGCATGTGAGTAGCAGTAAGCCTGAATTTGCAAACCCACAGAGAAACTGAAGAGATAGGAGGCTTGATTCTTCACCAAGGACTGATTCTTCACTGAGCACTGGTTACAGTAAGGAAGATAGCATAAATGAAAAGGCATACACTCAGATTAGTAAAAAAAAATGACAGTCTATGTTAAGTGTGATTCAAGAAGTCGAATGTTTTTGTCATAAGAGAAGACATGCAAAGCAGGTTGCTAGAAATTAAAAGATAAACAGAGCGGGATTCTCTCGAATCCCCACGATGGCCCGACGCCGGCGTAAAAGGCGGCGCGAACCACTCCGACTTCGGGCTGCCCGGAAGTTGAAAATGAAATGAAATGAAAATCGCTTATTGTCACAAGTAGGCTTCAAATTAAGTTACTGTGAAAAGCCCCTAGTCACCACATTCCGGCGCCTGTTCGGGGAGGCTGTTATGGGAATTGAACCGTGCTGCTGGCCTGCCTTGGTCTGCTTTCAAAGCCAACGATTTAACCCTGTGCTAAACAGCGTTGCGGAATCCTCCGCAATTCCAGGGGCTAGGCCGGCGCTGGAGGGGTTGGTGCCGCGCCAACCGGCGGCGAAGGGCCGGTGCGAGTTAGCACACGCGCAGAACCACTGGCATGGTTCCGCGCATGCGCAGACCGGCCGGCGTATTCTGGTGCATGCGCAGGGGTGTGTGTTCTCCAGCGGCCAGCGCGGTAGGAAGGCGTGCCCCCACGGCACAGGCCCGCCCGCAGATCGGTGGGCCACAATCGCGGGCCAGGCCACCGGGACCACATCCCCCCATGCTCCCCCGCCCGAGGACCACACCAACTGGCCTACCAGCCAGGTCCCGCTGTGTGGCACCATGTATTATCCACGCCGACGGGACTGGCCAGAAACCGACGGCCACTCAGCCCATCGGGGCCCGGCAGCGCCGGCCCTAGGGTTGCTGGCGCACCGGGCAAGCTGAACTTCGGCGCCCTTGGGGGGGGGCGGGGCCGAGGAGGGGTGGGGGGGCGGGGCCGAGGAGGGGCGGGGCCGCGGAGGGGCGGGGGGGCGAGGAGGGGCGGGGTGCGGGGCCGGGGGGGGCGGACCTGAGGGGGGGGCGGACCCGAAGGGGGTGCTGGGGGGGCGGACCCGAGGGCGGGGCGGGGGGCGGACCCGAGGGCGGGGCGGACCTGAGGGGGGGGCGGAACCGAGGGCGGGGCGGGGGGCGGACCCAAGGGGGGGCGGACCCGAGGAGGGGGCGGGGGGCGGGGGGAGTGGACCGAGCGGGGGGCGGGGCCGCCCTGGGGAGGGCGGCCACCGCGCATGCGCTGGTTGGCACCGGCCCAACTGCGCATGCGCGGGACCCGAGTCTGGCGCCCCCTAGCACATGGCGCCCCGGGCGACTGCCCGAGTTGCCGGTGCCTTGAGCCGGCCCTGGGGCCCGGAGAATTGCGGGGCGGGGGGGTCGCTGCCAATGGCCCCTGACTGGCACGGCATGATCCCCACCCCTGCCCGAAAACCAGCACCGGAGAATACGGCAGTCGGCGCCGGTATGGCGGGGTGGAATTCACGCTGCCCCCTCCGGGGATTCTCCCAACTGGCGGGGGGTCGGAGAATCACGCCCATAGCATTTATAAGATCACATAGGGTTTCTTTGGAAAATACTGTATCTGTAGTTGGAGCTACTGACAACTGGTAGCTTGAACTGTATTTACTGTTGGAGTATATTATAGCATCGAAAATTATAGCAGTTTTGTGTTAAATGAGTAAGTGACATTATTTTTGTCTGTTAAAGGGGCAAATCTGTCATATTCCTTTGAGATACAGGGTCAGCTCAATTGCTGATGTTGGTAGGTATTGGGAATTTTCCTCCAGAAAGTTCACCAAATAGAATTGTATTGATATGAGGCATTGATGGATGTTGTTTACCCTCTGTTGTATAGATTTGTTTTCTGCCGTGTTTTAATTCTGGTCTTTTAATTGTGGGAGTGATGCATAATTTACTTTTTAAAGATGTTGATTTTATCCTAGAAAATGGCAGGCTGGTTGGGAAATGAGGTATTGCTATCTCCAATGGTTTCAGAAAAGCCCGGTGAAGTTGTTACTGACTGAAAATGTACAAGAGAGATCGTGACATGCAGCAATCCATAACCTTTTGTAATCCTGCTGTGGATGTTATTCTTTCAACTAAAGTGTGTCCAAAGCTAAAAACTGCTATTGTTGAAAGGGCATTCAGATGAAAGTAAAAAGGTGGAAATGAATTAAAGCCTTCTGAATTAAAACTGAGTAACAGCGAACCGAGGGGCTGTTTAGCACAGGGCTAAATCGCTGGCTTTGAAAGCAGACCAAGGCAGGCCAGCAGCACGGTTCAATTCCTGTACCAGCCTCCCCGAACAGGTGCTGGAATGTGGCAACTAGGGGCTTTTCACAGTAACTCATTTGAAGCCTACTCGTGACAATAAGCGCTTTTCATTTCATTTCATTTTCATTTCAAAGCGGATGGCAGCAACACTTACAGTTATTGATGAAACAAAGGAAAGAAATGCCTTGAAAGAGAATGGATCCGCTCTAACCAATACTGATACCATAGTGCTACAGGAAGGAAACATTTTCTCGAATGTAAATTAAAACTTCAGACTAATGATTCTGTTGCTCTTGATAGAAAAGAACAAGACAAAGTTCATAAAAAATTCATTAACTGATAGAATGTCTTTTTGTTTGATCATCGCCATAACCACAGTCCAAAGATGTGCGGGTTAGGTGGATTGGCCATGCTAAATTGCCCGTAGTGTCCTAATAAAAGTAAAGTTAAGGGGGGGTTGTTGGGTTACGGGTATAGGGTGGATACGTGGGTTTGAGTAGGGTGATCATGGCTCGGCACAACATTGAGGGCCGAAGGGCCTGTTCTGTGCTGTATTGTTCTATGTTCTATATGTTCTAAAGTTCTTAAAGCAAATTTTACTCAGCAAAATAATTAAAAAGTAGTGGAGTTAAACATGCATTTCCTGGAAAAGAGCATTGAAGGATTAAATTATGGAAACAAACTTGAAGATCCTGATTTTAAACAAAATGAGGACAATTTGAATGTGTGGCTGGTGAATCCTATCTGCAATTTCCTGGACAATAAAAAAACAGCAGACATGGAAGAGAAAATGGATCAAAGGTATAAACAGGAAGATTCAAAGATTGTGTCAACCCAAAACCAACCTTAAATGGCAGAACAGGCTCGATGAGCCCTGTGGTCTACCCCTGCTTCTGTTTCCTAACTTTCTTATATTCCGGAAGTTCTTGACAATGCTAACCAGATCAAACCAAGTATACAACTTTCTAACCAAGGGTATGAAAAAGTTGAAAATGCCAAACAAAATGATAAATGGAGATCTTTTGCGATGGGTGACGACAAGGGAAGCCTCCAGTGGCAATGTGAACTCTTGTCTGTGAGTAAGGTGGAACTCTAAAAACTTGCACAACCTGTACTTTCTATTCTAACTGTCATATGCAGTTGATCATTATGGTTAAGCATTATAATGTTGCAAAGGCAAAATTTTTAATCGTCAAACGTGGAGAAGGGGAGAAGGGAAGCCTGTGCTGCTTTGTTGTAAGTTAGTTATTACAGTGTTTACAATGTTATCTGTTGATAATGCTGATCAAAAAATCATAATCATATTTTTTCAGTTTTTAGCAGAGAGGTGTTGCAAGCTCCGGACTTGCACTGGACAAGCTGTTTATGTTTTAAACCGTCTCCTTCAATTCAAGATAAAATGGAGTAGTTGGGGGAGAGGGTTGGGACTCCAACTAAATCTGCCTGGAGCAAGTCCACGTGACCCGAGACTAAATCCACCCTGAGACAAACACATGTGACCTGCTTTTTACGACAGAAATCCAAATTGAAACGTATTCAGCCAGATGCAAGGTTTAACACATGGTACAAAAGAGGAACCAGCTGACTTTGTAGCTACCCAGACTTTCAGGCTCTCGGGGCAGTCAGACTGGGATTTCTGGGGAGGAAGACCCACTTCAGATGCTGCCATGCCAGGGAGAAGAAAAGGACTGCTTTTGGCTTAATCACCAGCAGAGTGCTGGTGAGGATGGAAACCGTTTTCCAGGTAACTAGGGTTGTGGAGAGTTTAAAAACAAGGAATCACTAGAGGATACCTTACTACTGGAAGTCCCTGTATCACGTGCAACTTGTTGCAAAAAATTGAGAGGCACCTGTTTCACATCAAATCGCTGGCCTTTGAGGACCTACTGTATGCAGCTTCCATGAAGTCCTCCACCCCTGCTCTGGGTGAAGAAGATCATCCAAGGTGGAAAATCCAGCATGTGAGTTGATGGCAGTGGTGATAAGCACCTACACCCGACAGAGGAGAACAGCCACCCAGTGCAGGAACAGGATGAAGGATCTCCTTCTTTCTCTCAGGGTAGCTAACCCTTCTCACCTCACACACTTACAAACCCATCACACACTCAAAAGGATTTCGATCACTGACAGTTCAAGGAACATCACCGCTTGCTCTCACAGAAAACCTTCACCTCACCTACAGATCATGGCCTCACCCTGTCTGTGGCACCACTCACCACCCATAAATGGAAGGCATCCTTCTCATCTGACTGGGCAGGTGTTTTGCATACTCTCTCTTTCCATCCGTCTTTGTGCAGGACATGCTGGCTTATATTAAAAGGGAGAGGCCCCAGATCTGTGGTGGAATGGCTGACCTGAAGATCCTGATTGACTGAGAATAGAGTATCTTTGGGTTCACAATTTGGTGAGCACCGTGCACGGTCTAATTCATAGCAGGCAGAGGCAGTGACATCCCTGAGTGCCGTCACTCAAGAGTACAGATGGAAGCCAGGAATCTGCTGAGTTCAACTCAGATGATGAGTCTCTGGACTCAGTTGCAAAGGCAAGCTTGGGAACATCGGGATAAAATGTCTGCTAAACTCTGCAGATTGCAAGGCATGACAGAGGAGTCTGTCTGCTTTCAGTCCGAGGTGATAGCACAGGCATGCCACTGCATCATTGCCGGCACTGGTAGGATGGTGACCACTGTGGAGACTTTAGTTCAGGACATCCATCATGCACTGCTGCACTCCATCACTGAGGCTCTTGCTGGAAACCATCAGTATTAAACAAGGGGGTTCAGGGTATCTTGCTTTCACTCCAGCTGCCACTTCTCATCAAGGAATCAGCCAGGGGCCCTCGGGCACCCACAGGGAAGTGCACCGGCAGGTCAACAGACTGTAGTAGTGTTTGGCCAGTCCAAATACTCTCTTCCTGTGACCCCATCAGCTCCAGCTCCACAAGTCAAGGAGGGTGCAACTGCCACATAGCAGGACCCCAAAAGTAGACCTGGGCCGTGCAAATCCTGGGCACCGGCATTATCATAACGTACACTCCCAAGTGGTGCGGTTTTACTGGACAATGAGGGTGAATGTTCAATGCCTATATAAAAATAATTCTAGGGGTTCGGAGTTACCGTGAATGTTCCATGCCCACTTACCCTCATGCTTACTCAGTTGCCCAATGCTTCTGCTGCTCCATAACACTCGGTTGATTTTGCATCTGAGGGGTTAAAACTAGTGGGCAACCATTGGCACTCTCAGGAATTAATATTGGTTGAATGGGCATAATTGCTTTACTAGCCTGTTTCCAAAGTTATCAACTGGTCTCAGCATGGCTGCTGTTATCCCTCCCACCACCTCACCTCGTCGCAGCCATATGTTTGTCTTCTTCACCCACACTGAGCCCTTGCCCCGAGGTTCCCTTCCTTCAGCCTGAGCTGCTTTGTTCTGCCCTTCCATCAGAGCCCTTTCCGTGGCACCACACCAAATACCAGCCACAAAGAGCAAATGCAAGGACATAATTTGTGCTTCACAGACTCATTATATTTCTGTAAAAATAACCATCGTTTGAAGAACACCTGGTTCAGTTTCTAATCAACATTCTTGAAATCACTAGTGTTACAAACCTGGCTGATGTTCAATGCAAGGACATCCCAAATACCAGAAGGGAAACTTGAAACATTGGTTCTTAACTGTTTATTTTTGCGATCAGGAAAAACTGTGAGAAAAGAGAAGACACCGGGTGAGGAAAGAGATAAGTCTTGTTGTAAATTATGAAATAACAAAAGGTTTATTATACTTTAAAACACACAAGAAAGACAACAGAGAAGAACACATTTACAATTAACTACAATACAGGTTACCCAGACAGTTTATTTGAATTACCACTGTCATAATATGCACCCATGCACATCATGAGGTAAAAACAGGCAGTGACAGACACCCAGGTGAGCCAATCAATATACAGAACAGAACACGACCAATCACAAGACAGGACACCAGAGGGGGGGCTTCCACCTATAAAAAACACGAGGCATCAGCACTCTGCCTCTTTCCACTGGTGATAGCTGTAGTGACAGTCAGGGTGTACAAATCATTCAACACCTCCTACATGTGGATCAGAGCTAGCCTGGTCTAGATCATTAGCTTTAGTTTACTATGGGTAGTAGTAGAGTCAACCCACAGGCAGCTGTGTGTTTCGTTACTAGAGTTCAATAAATTTCATATTGAACCAACGCCTACGTTTGGTGTATACTTGATCAGTTAATTGCATTGCGTGCAATCCGTGTTACCCCAGGGTGAACAACACAACAACCACCACCCCGCTTCACCCAATTTAAATCTATTGACTTTCCTGAACTCCAAGAATACAGCTTCCCCAAATCAACATCCTTTAGGTTTTAACATTAAGAGCAAATAATTTTCCCTTTGAAACCCTTGTTCTAAATTGGAATAGAATTTCTGGGGTCAAACACAGAAAGCTTCTTCTGTTTTTGGCATAACAGCTTGACTCTCTGAGGGGAAAAAAAAACTGTTTGCAAACTGTTGTGGCTATGTTCGAGGGGACTACAAGACTGCTGGACTCCACTTTGCTTAACAAAGTATCAGTTTCATCCTGATACTAGTTTACTCTGCGTCTCACAAGCCCCCCTCGTGCAGCTACATATATCTTTACAATACTTTTACTTTCATTCAAAGTTCCTACACTCGCAAGGAACACAAACCATTATGGCTGGGCAGGTGCTGGCACCAATGTGGGAGCTGAATCTACTCTCAGAAAGATAACTGAATCACATAACACAGGAAAGGGTGAGCTTCAAGGTTTTTAAATGCTGTATTGGATGTTTTAGTGGCGGACCTGTAAAGAGGAAGAGGTGTCTTGGATCCGCAGTGAGTCAGCAGACCCTCCAGCCACGTGTTCAGAAGGCAGTGTGAACAGATATCCAAGGAACTCAGTGCCTGTTGTCAAATCCCACAAGGAACTCCATATGTACTTCCTCCATGAATAAGTACAGGCTATCTTTAAGCAGCGTGGACTAGCTTTAACTTGTGCTAGCCATTCGGAACTTTTTCCTCCTGTTTAAGTGTCCATGCAAGTCACTACCAGTTGTCGAATCTCAAGGGCTTTAATTTTATTCTTTTGTGGAATGTGAGCATCACATTAGGGGCTGGTTTAGCGCAGTGGGCTAAACAGCTGGCTTGTAACGTAGAGCAATGCCAGCAGCGCGGGTTCAATTCCCGTACTGGCCTTCCCGAACAGGCACCGGAATGTGGTGACTAGGGACTTTTCACAGTAACTTTATTGAAGCCTACTTGTGACAATCAGTGATTATTATTCTTCTTATTATTATTATCACTGGCAGAACCAGCATTTATTGCCCACCCCTAAATTCCCTTCAAAAGGTAGCAGTGAGCAACCTTCTTGAACTGTCGCAGTCCATGTGGTGTGGGTACACATACACACACATTGCTGTTGGATGGGTGTTCTGGATTTTGACCCAGGGACAGTACAGTAACAGTGATATATTTCCAAGGATGGCTTAAAGTGGAACTAGCAATTGCTGGTGTTCCCAGGCATCTGCTGCTCTTATCCTTCCAGATGGGAGAGGTCACAAATTTGTCAAACAAGTCTTGGAAAGTTGTGTCGTACATGGTACACATTGCTGCCACTGGCAGTGGGCTACTTTGTCTTGGATAGTATTGAGCTTCTTCAGTTTTGTTGGCGCTGCACTTGTCAAGGCAAGTGGAGAGTATTCCACCTTCTGCCTTGTAGATGCTGTACAAGCTTTGGGGAGTCAGGAAGTTAATTATTCACCACAGAAATCTCAGCCTTTGACCTGCTCTTGTAGTCGCATAATTTAAACGGCTAGTCAATTCTGATCCCTGTATGTTGTTCGTTGGAGAGTCAGTGATGGTAATGCTATTAACTGTCAAGTGGAGAGGATTATATTCTCTCCTGTTGGAGATGGTCATTGCCTGGCACTTGTGTGGTATAAATGTTACTTGCCAATTATCACCCTACGCCTGGATGTTATCCAGGTCTTGCTACAAACGAATAAGAACGGCTTCAGTCTCTGAGGAGTTGTGAATGCCACTGAACATAAGGCAATTGTCAATGAACATCTCAATTTCTAACTTCATGTTGGAGACAAGGGCCAAGATTCTTCGACCCCCCCACCGGGCCGGAGAATCGCCGGGGGGGGGGGGGGGGGCGGCATAAATCCCGCCCCGGCGCCAGCTGCCGGATTCTCCGGTGCCGGTTTTTCGGTGGGGGCGGGAATCGCGCCGCTCCGGTCGGGGGCTGTTGGCAGCAGCCCCCCCCCCCCCCCCCCAGCGATTCTCCGGTCCACGATGGGCGGTTGATTCAGGTGAAAACTCAATCCCAAAGTATGTCCATGTTCTCGATGTCATTTTGGGCAACAAACAGAATCTCAAGCTCCCAAGCGTCAGATGCTACCAATCCCTTATAATTACTCGCTATGATCGCAGTTCCAATTCTTTCACTTTTTTTCACAAAACCTTTCTTGGAAGGTGCTCTTGTCGGCTGGAGATATCCATCATAAAAATAAATACATCCCATACGAATACATCCCATACGATTCACCTACTGTTTTTCATTGCTTAATTTTGTCATCTAGCCCAATGCCCCACAAAAATAAACCGTCTTTGAAAGAAAGCTAATCATGGTATTTTTCTGTCCATTGACAACTGTTTCAAAGTTTATGAGAAAACTTTGAAACACGAGTTACAAGTTTAACAAATGTATTCGATCACGGACAGTTTTAAGGTGTTACCCTTTATTGACAAAATTTATTTGTGTGTGGATAATTTATTTTCTTACCCTTGAAATGATTGAGTAACTTTAAATAGCCCAGCAGCAATGCCCTGAAGCTTAAATGAAAGCTTTATGTCTCATTCACATAACTCACCCACACTATCACCCACATAAAAACTATTCACAGTTGAAGATAAAACAGCAATTATAAAGCTGGAATTTAACTAGGTCTCCATTTCATTGCCGATCTGATGTTCCTTGGTTGAGTTCATGTTTTGGCTGAAAGTGAAGATGTTGAAAAGCAGGGATTTCTCCATTGCTGTGAAGGCTCTTGTAGTTGATTTGCCAGTGGTTGGGAACTCTGGTGAACTTAGTGAGGAAACAGATTAGAGTAGAGAGTCCTTGTCCTCTTGCAAGGTATTGCAGGTATGTAACTTAGAACACTTGGCTGATTGCAATGACAGATTGCTCTTTGCAGGAATCAATCTCTCTCTCTCTCTGAGGACGGTCAGCCTTGAAGTCTCTGAGAGATGTTTCTCTCCAAAGTCAGCTTGAACTTATATTTATTTCTATTAGCAGAGAGCAAAGATAGCCGTTGTATTCTGTGAGTTCACGCCAGCGTTAAGTCTTGGTCCAAATAAGATATTGTGATAATCTGAATAGGCAGTTGGATTCTTCTCCCAACTGTGGTTTCAGTTGCCTTTTGCTTTTCAAAAGGCACATTCCCATTTTTTACAATGAAGGTGTCAGTGCGTTTATCTCCTAGTCTGACAAAAATCAAGTCAGTGTTAGAAAGAGGGCTCTCTTTGTTCAGACAAAAAAAATGCTGAGTATTGCACAAAAGATTTCTGGTGGTCTTCGGAAATCATCTTGAATTCCAGCCTTTTAAAGAGTAGCTTTTAACGATATTGTTTTTTAAAGAGTCATAATATCATCACATCAGTGAGTCTGTGGCAATTAGCTATCACACGCAATAAAATAGCAGAAAAAGAAATGTCACAAAACTGTGGTCAATGTTTGAGCACCAATATTATGAACAATAATTTCTAGCTTTGACAGATTGTATTATTGGAATTTCTTTATTTTGAGATGGCCAGAAGTGGCAACTCTGTTGTAATAGTTCAAACCAATGTAAATGCGCTGCCATTGGGCGGGAAACTAAACAGCAACCCAGTTATCACCATCATAGGTTTCCTAAACAGTGCACTGCTGTAATGAATAAATCAGATACCAAATTGCATTCATTAGCTGATTTCTCAGTGGTATGTTTCGAGGAGAAAGGCATTTCATCAAACAATGTGATCCCAGACTTATTTACACAGTAATCATATTTTAGCATATCAGTTGGCTGCTTTCCTAATGTATTTGTTTTATCCAGCTGGAAGCTTACCCTTAATGAAACAGAAAGCATGTTTACCCTTTGGTAAGAGACAGCCTTGGCATAAGGATGCACACCAGTGTTGCAGTAGTAATTGTAACATCAGATAATGTCACAATGCCACAGCAGCAGCTGCAAAGTTTAGTTTGGCAAATGCAGCTTTGCCTTTATCAAGCTGTCTAGTGTATTGAATGTTGGCTTCTGCAAGATTTTGGCCACGTTTGTGGTGAGCATTGGCCTGCTTTCTCAGAGTCCATGTGTTGTAAACATTGCCCCTGTAATATTTAGCTCACACTTCAACAAAAAATGTTTAGTACAGAAATAAAATTAAAATGGGTCACTTTCTTTCAAAATGACAACTGTCGTCCTGATGAAAGATAGTTTGCATTCACAACAGGAAGACTCCGTATTTGAATTTTCCAGAAATCATGCATTTATAATACAGCACAGTGACATTATGGGAAAACAGTATTTTTCCCACAGGCAAAGTCACAGGGCAGAATGTAGGTCAAATAAACAGTGGTGATGATGACAGAAGTTGAGCTTCAATCTGAAAGCGTACAATTGAGAGGATGTGAATATTCAGCTGCATGCATTATTTAAGATGACTGAGGATGTATGACACTCTGTAACACGATGTCAAGGCGTCAATGATTTTTGCAGATTTCTATATCATTCGACACCTGACATTGTGGCTCAGAATAGTTACATGGTCAAACTCAATTTTTACTTGAGTTTTTTAGTTGCTGGGGATTGGAACATTGGATAGTTACTCATTGTAGAAGATAGCCATGTTTTATGGGCTATTAGCAGAGAGCACCAAGAGGTCAGTTAAATACTGTAGAATGGATTACATGGGCAGAGAGAATTTATTGACAAATATCAGATTAGTGGACAAAAATAACTGCTCTGAATGCCAAGATAAGGATTTAAAGTGCTTGCATTATTGGAAGAGAAACAGTTCATTTTTTGTAAAATAGTCATTTTAAAATGGTCAGATATTATCTCCTAGATATTGAGGGATTCTGTAGGTTCACCATCTCCGCATGAGGTAATGAACTTGATTTATGAGTGTAGAGATGGAAGCGTTCTATTTGAACAAGTTGTTCAATGGGGGAATGTGACCATTCCTGTAAAACGTAGCTAAATCCCGAGAGAATTTTGGCAGTGTGAACGTTTGTTTATTCATTGCATCTAAATATCAAAACGGCCGAACTTCACTGGGTTCCTTCAGCACAAAGGTGTCATGTATTTAATAAAGACATTTGAAAAGTTCAAGAAAGGATTAAAAGTTCAATGTTCTGTGGGTGTTAGGATCCAGAGAGAAATTGGATTTGCCTCCTTTGCTGCAGAGAATTATAATTTCATTCATTTAATAATCAACTGTATGATGCTCCTTTCTTCTGATAGCATTGATCACATTGATAAAGAATGGACTTAATAAGATTCCTTATGCATAATTTACTGGATAAAGTAAAGATTGCCAGAGCAGCTGGGATTCCAGCTCATTTGGAGTATTCTCAGTAGGAATTGTGTGGAAGCCAACTCATGGTGGAAATTAATGCGCTGTGAAGTCAATGCTGTTAAATTGAGGAAAAAATCATGAGTAGATAATTTAGACTACAATAGAACCTCAATCATTGGTGTTCTAATTATCCACCAGAACCTTTGGAGGATGGAACATTTATTGGAAATCCAGTCACACAATTTCTTCTTGAGCGATCAATAAGCCTTGCAGCCTAATCTAAATCTAAGATATTTGTGGAATTCAGTTTGGGGTGAGGATGTTGTTGACTCATACATGCAAGGTCTGAAATTGGGATGCCAGATTATCTATAAATTTCTAAGCAGTGCGCTGGATAGGTCACATGCATTTGAATACTTAACTGCAAAAAAATCATCTGATTTGATTGCTTTCCTTTTCGCTATGTACAAAGTGCCTCACAAATGTCTTCCAGCAAATTTATGCATGGCGGGGATTGCGAGGGATTCCATCGCAATTCCCACTAACGGACCTCCATTTTGAGCAGGCGGCCCAATAGCAAGGTTCGGAAGCTGCCCACCCCCACCCCCAAAACCACAAGATTTTCTGGGTCATCCCCCTTAAGCCCTCCTACACAGTACAAGGTTGCCATGACAACTTCCCCTATTAAAGAAACCCCCCCCCCCCCCCATAAGAGAGCCCCCCTCCTGTTACAGAGTGGAGTGGGCAGGATTTGCATTCTGAGGGGAAGGGTGACCCTCCAACGGAGTTTGGAAATCCCACAGTAAGAAAAGAGAAATGTAAAAGCTTACCTCTTAGGCCTCTGGGAGGCCTTGTGCTCTTCACTGCTGGGTTAGTCTGGTGGGAAGCTGGTTCAGGCCGTTGAGTAAATGTTGCAGTCAGGTCTTCGAGGTGGCACCAGGACACAACGCACAAATGTTAACAAGGACTTTACAGGTTTTGAAAGACTGTGTTTGTTGCCTGCGCTGGACATAAGAAAATTGGAACTTGCCATCTCCTGCTGGCTCCAGGTCAGGAAGGTGGGGGATCTTAACGAACCACCTGCCATGTTTTCATTGGACATGTGCGGTTAAATGGCTTAAAGAGTTCCAAAATGGGTTGCTATTATATGAATCATAACTGTTGCAAATACCATTTCTCCTTGGTGCCCCATTTACACTTTCCCAGTTGTGCAGAAGTTAGACGTCAAGTGGTACCTGTCCCCTCTATTGCATGGAGAGGCCATTTGCATTAAATACTTCCAATTTCAATTTCCAAAATCATCTGAGCATTGATTTTTCTACCTCTGTGTTCAAGTCCACTTCATAATAACTTGACAGAAAAGTGTATTTCTGTCAATGTAGGGCAGCACGGTGGCATTGCTTATATGTAACTGGCTATCACATAGAAAACAGAGGGTGGTGGTGGATGGAAAATTTTCAAACTGGAGACCAGTTACCAGCGGTGTACCACAGGAATCAGTGTGGGGTCCTCTGCTATTTGTGATTTTTATCAATGACTTGGTGGAGGGGGCTGAAGGGTGGGTCATTAAATTTGCTGATGACACCAAGATTGGTGGGGAAGTGGATGAGGTGGAGGGCTGTTGTAGGCTGCAAAGAGACATTGACAGGATGCAGAGCTGGGCCGAAAAATTGCAGATGGAGTTTAACCCTGCTAAGTGCAAGGTGATTCATTTTGGTAGAAAAAATTTGAATGAGGATTACCGGGTCAACGGCAGGGTTCTGAGGAATGTGGAGGAACAGAGAGATCTTGTGGTTCATGTCGACAGATCGCTGAAGGTTGCCACTCAAGTGGATAGAGCCATGAAGAAGGCCTATAGTATGTTAGTGTTTATTAACAGGGGGCTTGAGTTTAAGAGCCGCAGGGTTATGCTGCAACTATACATGACCCCGGTGAGACCACATTTGGAGTATTGTGTGCAGTTCTGGTCATCTCACTATAGGAAGGATATGGAAGCATTGGAAAGGGTGCAAAGGAGATTTACCAGGATGCTGCCTGGTTTGCAGGATAGGTCTTATGAGGAAAGGTTGAGGGAGCTAGGGCTTTTCTCTTTGGAGCGGAGGAGAATGAGAGGCAACTTAATAAAGGTTTATAAGGTGATGAGGGGATTAGATAGAGTGGACGTTCAGAGACTATTTCCTTGGGTGGATGTAGCTGTTACAAGGGGGCATAACTATAAGGTTCAGGGTGGGAGATAGGAGGGATGTCCAAGGTAGGTTCTTTACTCAGAGTGGTTAGGGTGTGGAATGGACTGCCTGCTGTGATAGTGGAGTCGGACACTTGAGGAACTTTCAAGCGGTTATTGGATAGGCACATGGAGCACACCAGAATGACGGAGTGGGATAGTTTGATTGTGGTTTCGGACAATGCTCGGCACAACATCGAGGGCCAAAGAGCCTATTCTGTACTGTACTGTTCTATGTTCTATGTTCACGGTGCCGAGGTCCCAGGTTTGATCCCAACTCTGGATCACTGTCCTTGTGGAGTTTGCGCATTCGCCCCGTGTTTCCGTGGGTTTCATCCCCACAACCCAAAAGATGTGCAGTGTAGGTGAATTGGCCACGCTAAATTGCCCTTAATTGGAAAAAAATAATTGGGGACACTAAATTTATAAAAAAATATATTTCTGTCAACTTTTCCGCTATCTTGAGCTTAAAGCACTCTTGTATCCTTGCTAAAAAATATTCAGCGGAGTTGAGACTGGAATTTGAAATAAAAACAGTGGTTTTTGGAAGTACAATCCAATGCGACCTGTGCTCAAAGAATACTGCAGTGTCTAGTATTAGTTATATCGAGTACACATGACCTTTGCAATGAGCATGTCATTAGAGCATTTAAACAATAAATCAACCAGAGATCATAAATCTATATTAATAAACCCTCCAGAGAATGATAATCAGAGAACAGAGCTCCAACTGACGATGATCTTGAAAACCCAAGTAGCAAAGCTGCAGTAAAATATATTTGTTTTCATTACTAGGCCTGTGTGAAATACATAGTTAATTTTGTTTGCAGTTATCTTTTGGGAACCCTGTTTCAGTATGTTGTATGTTATATATCTTTGAACAGGAAAAGCTGCAGCCTTTGTCAATACCAAAGATTTATCTTTCCTTTTTCCGGAAACCAGGACCGTTCGCTTCAGAATACTCCTCGCTTAAAGCGTTAAATTAAGAATCAGCTATTCCAAGGATTAAAGTAAATAAAATTCCATTTCTCCATGCTTTTGGAAGCCATTTCATTTTTAATTTGTCTCTTATTTTTCAGTGATGGCTTCACTTAACGAGGCCAAATAAGTTCCCATAAAAAATGCAAGTCAGCCAACTGCTTGTGTTATTAAAATCATTAAGCTGCTAAGCAAGGCTGTAAACAAACCCAAGTCAGCCCAAGTTTTATTGATTTTAACATGTCTGGCATAATTGGAATGTGTAATGTTGGAAAGTAATTGGCAAATGTATAAGGTTCAAAATTGCTTCTCTTATTGTGCGACCTCGTTCTTTAAGTAATCGTTTTTTTTTGTGGATACTTGGTGTTACTTGACATTTCCAGTTAAGAAAACTCATAGGCAGTTTGTTCAAAGGCTACCGCCATGCTACTCTCAAATTGGTTACTGAGAAGGGTTCGAGAGTTGCAATTTTATTCTATTTCTTTTCCTCACTCATGTGGCGCTTCCAAAAACTTCACTGATCATTTCTCCCACTCGGAGTATCATAGCTTTATTAATGTGTGAAGATATTGGACAAATAATCCACATCCCTCCACTGCAAGTCATTGCTCTTTGAAGATCCAATGTACTGTGTGTTGTAAATTCTTCAGACAAGGTGCCTTCAAGAAGGCATTAACTTACTTTTACCTCTTTTTCGAGACTGTTTGTATTGCAGAGAAAAGGACACCTATTCGACCTTTGTGTACTTCATTCATCCACTCATGAGAAACGAGACGAAGACTCTTGGAGCAAAGGATCCAGTTTTATTACAATCTCCAGCTGGGGCTCCTGGTAGTCTAAGTGGGACACCAGAGAAGCCCAGATTTAATGACAGTACAGACAGTTAGACTTCGAGATTTGACTCGAAGAAACGAGCATATACCAGTCATTTGTGACTAGTTATCTATGTTCAATCATGACTATCTATGTTCAATCGGTTACTGTTACATCATACATTATATATGAAAATAATTAACCAATCACATTAAAAGTCCACAGGCTATCCAATCATTACAAAAGTAGGTAGTCATTTAAATAAAGGCATGGGCAGCACAGTAGCGCAGTGGTTAGCACTGCTGCCTCACGGCACCAAGGCCCCAGGTTCGATCCCGGCTCTGGGTCACTGTCCGTGTGGAGTTTGCACATTCTCCCCATGTTTGCATAGGTTTTGCCCCCACAACCCAAAAGATGTGCAGGCTACATGGATTGGCCATGCTAAATTGCCCCTTAATTGGAAAAAAAATTAATTGGGTACTCTAAATTTATGAAAAAAAACAACAACAAAAAATTAAATATATGGATGGCAATTTCACACCGCCCAATAATCAATGGTTTTGCCTGGGAGACCTCGCCAGGGCGCCGTTAAGTACTAACCCACACAAATATAGACCAAGTATAATGCACCTGGGGGGGATTCCGAAGCCACAGGGACCCCTTGTGCTTGGGGCAGGGAGGGATTTCATCTTGACACAGTTCCAGATACCTGTGTACCTTGGCACTGCCAGTCTGGCACCTTGGCACTGCAGCCTGGCATCATGACAGTGCCATCCTGGCACTGACAGGGCACCTGGGTGGTACTGGAAGTGCCACATTGCCCAGGTGCCAGGTTGACACTGCTGGGGGTGGGTGAGGGATGGTTCCCAGAGCCTCTCGAAGGCTAGAGGGGGTGAGGGGTAAGCCAAAAAAGAGGGGGCCTGAAAGGATGGGGGAGATCGGGGCTTCCAGCCAAAATGGCATCCTGAAAGTCATCAGCAGGAAATCCCTCCAAGTGTGACCTCAGCGAGGCAGAACTCTCCGGGGCAAAAAAAAATGGGAAAGTGCCCTTGGCAAAGTGCACTGTAGCTGGCGGGAAACACCCTGCTAAATGCACCATTCAGCAGGCTTTAACTTCTGTCCACTGAATTGTGTCCAATATATCTCAAAAAATAATGGACAGATTTTTGTGAAAATTGGTACACAGGTAGAGTATGGTCCTGGGAAGAATGATTAATTTTTACCAAGATATGGTTAATGCTGAGTTAGCACATCATAGTGTAGGTATTGTAGCCACCTGGGTTGGCCACTTCCCGATTCCAAAATGGATGTCCGCTAAGAATTCAGGGAGAAATGGTCAGAAGCAGGAAAACAAGCAGGTACAAGGTTTCCTGTGTATTAGGACTTGCAGAAACCCAGACAGAACCGAAACCAGCAACTATCTGCATATTAATGAGCGATCCCCGGGAACAATTGGAAACATTAAGAGCAATCGAGAGCAAACCAGACTCCCCCGCGCCAGCGGGAGTCAGGACAAAAGAAGGCCAACAGACACCTAGGAACCGCCCAGCGATCAGGGAACAGCTCCAGTATTGGAGAAATCGATTCAATTGATTGGAACTTAGTCCAATCAATTAGAACCAAGTCTGGAGTCTACCCAAAAGGGTGCGAAACCCCTGGGGGCTATAAAATAGAGCCCACAAGTTCAGTTCGTTCTTCTTGGCAGGGTCTCTCAGCAGCTTGAAACAACTCTTGACCGTGACTCTCAACAAGGAGAGACCTGCCTAGCAGCTGCACCAACCAAGTAAGTCTCCAGTCAACGCACGCTATGAGATAGGCGCTCCTAGCTACTAGTCCATACAAGCTTGAAGCCTGCAGACTCAGAATCGAACGAAAAGCCATTGTTCCCCTGACCTGGTGGGCCATTTCCAAAGCTAAGTATAGGCCTTTTAGTGTTAGAGATAGTCTAGTAAGTAGTGTTATATGCATGAGTAGCGATTGACTGTGTATATAATAAATGTGTTTTGATTTGAAACTTACTAACTGGTGTATTGAGTTATTGATCAGCACTTCAACTTGAACCTCGTGGTGGTATCATAAAGATACCTGGTGACTCTAGAGCAAGGTGATTAAACAGAGCAAATTAAGTACAAACACAATTAGCAACAGTATGCACCCAACTAAGTGCCCTTTTCACTGTTTCTCTGGGTGCAACAATTTGTTAAACAATCCTTCATGAATCGTTCTCTTCCTCTTTTGTGCAGTTTTAAGCTCATATCTCCATTCATTCCAGGCAATTTCTGAAGAGCTATTTGTATTCCAAGTCTGAGCATGTACTTCATAACAAACGTCCTCAGTATAATCAATACAGGAATAACAAAACAAATGCTCTAACAAGAATGTCAAATGTTTTATTTCTAATTACCCACGAAGGAAAATATAAAGGTCAGTTTTAAAATTAACATGTTAGCAAAGTGGAGCATTGATTAAATTGTTAACAACGTAGTCCTCTTTTTAACGACTTTAACGAGTTGGTTTAAAGCAAACTATTGAGATTGAATTTCTGCTCATCTTTTTCTGTGACTGACGTATATTTAACCTTTTTTCTTTTTTTCTGTGCTTGATGTGCATAACGCTTTGGCTCATTAATATTTAAAAATTATAATAACGATGTGACAGGTTTCTTCAATGTTACAGGCTCTTATGGTTATTTTTACTGTCACAAATTTGATACCATATGAACTATTACCGTAAACAGTCAATTTCTTGAATGCTTTTTTTTTTAGCCCTGGGGTAGTACATATTCAGGAAACAACAGTGTGCATTTGTTTTGATTCTCAATCATGGGAGAAAATTCATTGCAGAATTTTGAACTTGTGCAGAAGTCTGTTTAAAAGCTTTCATATTATTTTTGGACCAGGTTAAAAGGGGTGAATTGAATCCTCGCTTTGTCCCACTCCTGGGTTAGTTATAACAAAAATTCAACATATGCATATAGTATTTAACTATATACAGCTCAATGTAAGAAATAAGGCAGGCAGATTCCTTAAGTTAACAAGTGAAGGGTTAGTTTACTTGCTAAAACAAAATTGCTGGTAAAACTCAGCAGATCTAGCAGCATCTATGGAGAGAGAAACTGAATTAATGTTTTGAGTCCATTATGATGACTCTTCAGACTTTTGAGTCATAATGTGCTCAGAATGTTAACTCACCATAGATGCTGCCAGATCTACTGAGATTTTCCAACATATTCCATTTCTTTTCAGATGTCCAGCATCCATAGTATTTAAAATGTACAAAAATACACAACTTTGCCACCCCACTCCAAGTAAGCAAAAAAAGTCTTCAGAGTATAAGGTGTTAAAACATGGACAAGTAAAAATTAAATTCAGAAAATAAATATTCACGGATTATCTGGAAGCTTGTTTCCAGCTGAAGGGTCACTTTCCACATTAGCTGCTGGAACTTTGGTTTCTCACTACAGCAGTAATGGCTTTTTGATTTTCTTTTCTCTTGGTCAGTGGTGTTGATTCAGCATCCTCCTTTAAGAAATTTCAGTTTGCAGCAATGAGGTCTTCTGGTAAGTTCTCAAATCATAAACAGAGATTGCAGCATTGATGAGAGAGGTTATGGAGAAAGAGAGATGAGGTCAGGCTATTGCCCCTTTTATCCCCTGTGGTCATCTCTCTGACTGACTGACTCTCAAATTCAGCATATTTTACACCAAGAGTTGGGTCATGTGACCTCCCTGGTTGCAATCTGGGTTCAACTTAACCTCTGTCTCAGAGCTCTGTTGCCTCTGTGTCTCCATAAAACAGCTTGTGTCCTTTGCAAATGCAATGTAGTTTTACCTTTGCATAGCAAAAATGTACTTTGCAAAATGTTTAATACATACTTTGACCTAATGTTTGTGCTATTACTATTTTATAGCATATATTTTACTCTTTTGTCTAGCCGAGTTGTTGAAATATAGACGTCGTCTTCCAGTGATGACAAAATAATTTAATGAGTAATATGAAATAAACTAGTGAGTTCTTTTACTTCAATACTGAACTAGTTAACAAACAAATAACTATAGATTATACTATTAAATAAGATAATGCGATATACTAAGATCTGTTAACTGCCTCTCTCTAGCTGTTTCCCTCCTCTACTCTCCACATTCCGAACACACTCTCCTTGAGGAAAGAGCGGGAAAACATTTTAATAGGTCTTGATAGTGTGGCCATCTAGTGTTCATTTGCCTGTACTTGCTTAACATTGCTTGATCATGTATTGCCACATACAGAGATCACGACAACGGTATGAAATAATATTTTCTAAATGACGTATCTTCATAATTTATTTTAAAAAGAGGTTTGAAGGACAAAGAAGACATTGTCATTGTATTTTATTAGATACTTTTTACCCAGTCTAAATATTGGGACACCAAGTAATACTGCAATGTAAAATAATTCGACCATCTTAGCTTGTGTTGTTAGAGGTGTTTAATTCAGAGTTGAGTTCTTCATTTTTTGAAGCAATATAATTGTGAATTTAAGCAATTAAGGATCAGATGTAAATATTGCACCTTAAAAGAAAATGGGCTGGTTTCTCCAATTTTGAGGCTATGTCCGGAACTTGTGTCTCGTCTTATGACTAAAAATTCGGTGCAGCTCCTGGTTTTACCTGCAGATACGGACTGAGAATTGGCAGGTCCGTGACCACGCATGCGCAGGGCGGTGACCTGCGGCGGTTGCATCATATAACGTGGCACTGGCCACGGGCAGACTTGGCCTGTCAGATCGTGCCCCCCTTTAATGCCCCCTCGTCACCCTCGGACAATCCCCCACCAGACCCCCCAGCCCGCGCCAAAGCCCCCCTGGCCAGCAAAATGGCTCACCCCCCCTCCGACTGTGACGACGCTGGACACAGTCCACAGCCGCCACGCGAGGTTGATGAAACCTCAGACCACCAGTGATCTACGCCATCGGGAAGTAGGCCATTGGGGGTGGAACATCAGGGGAGGGCCTCCAGGTGATGTCCTGAGGTCGTCCCAATGGCGTGCGGCGTACTCAGCGATGATGCTATTTTGGAGGGGGCAGAGCATCTAAAAACGGCACTGCCCCTGATTTCGGCATCAAAAGGGATTTTCAGGCCAATCGCCGAATGTGATTTCAGCGTCAGCAAACGCAGAATCCCGCCCAATGTTTTTCTAGAACAACTCGGGGGAAGAATGGCGCTGTCAGAGATGATAAGATAACCAGAGAAGGGCAGACATATGTGTGATACAAGAGTTAAGAGTTACACAGTGGCTGAAAAACTTACAAATGGAAAAATGAGGCTTGAAAGCAAAGAGCACAGTGGTGTAAATGTTATAAATGTTACAAATTACTTACCTTTGCAGGGAACAGGAAGTTTGTCCCGTGGACTTCTGGGAAGGTTTACCCCTCCCTAGTTAATAAATTCTGGTGGAGAGGAAACCCGAGACACTACACGTGTAGTGTCTCCCACCCGCCCTCCTCCTCTAACCTAATAATAAGACCCATTGGGGTGAGCAGGTGAGTGCCTTATTACATTATTATTTCTCTTTTTCTTATTTGTTAACCAGAACTAGGTTGGAAAAGACTATAGCAGAGGTCTCCAAGTTTTTTTAACTGAAATTTATACAAAGTAATAAATTAATTAACTAATCAGATGGCTGGGCAGGTGATGTGCTGTAGCTGTATGATGTGGGAGCTGGCTGTTCCCCTTGTGAATGGCAATGACCACATCTGCAGCAAGTGTTGGTTGCTGGAAGATCTCCGGCTCAGAATTGATGATCTGGAGTCTGAGCTTCAAACACTGCGGCACATCCGGGAGGGGGAGAGTTACCTGGACACTTTGTTTCAGGAGGCAGTCACACCTGGGAGATTAAGTAATTCACATTCAGTAACTGATCAGGGACATCAGAGTGTGACTGTAAGTGAGGCAGGCAGAGGGAACCTGAGTTCAGGAGTGCAGGAGCCTCAGCCCTTGACCTTGTCCAACAGGTATGAGACTCTTGCTCCCTGTATGGATGAGGAAAGGGGCTCTGGACAGGATGAGCCAACTGACCACGGTACCATGGTGCAGAAGGCCATTCAAGAGGGGGGAGTAAAAAGACAAGTAGTTGTTATAGGGGATTCTATAATTAGGGGGACAGATAGTATCCTATGCAAGCCGGATCGGGAGTCTCGCATGGTGTGTTGCCTGCCCGGTGCCAGGGTGCGGGACATCTCTGACCGGCTTGAAAGGATACTGGAGCGGGAGGGGGAGGATCCAGTTGTTGTGGTCCACGTTGGGACTAACAACATAGGTAAAGCTAGGGTGGAGGACCTGTTCGGGGACTATCAAGCACTAGGAAGAAAATTGAAGTACAGGTCCTCAAGGGTCATAATCTCTGGATTACTGCCCGAGCCACGTGCCAATTGGCATAGGGATAGGAAAATTAGGGAAGTAAACACGTGGCTAAGGGATTGGTGTGGGAAAGAGGGATTCCACTTCATGGGACATTGGCATCAGTTTTGGAACCGGGGGGATCTGTACCGTTGGGACGGTCTCCACCTGAACCGATCTGGAACCAGTGTTCTAGCGAAGAGGATAAATAGGGTGGTCAGTAGGACTTTAAACTTCTGAGTTGGGGGGAAGGGAAAGTGAAAGCGACAGGGAGCAGGGAGTTAAATGGCAAGATACGCAGGAGGATAACATGTAGGCAGGTGGATTTAAGCTTGAGGCAGACTAGGAATGCAACAAAAAGGAAGGATAACTTTGGACATCTTAGGACTTCCAATATCTGTACTGATAAGAAAGTTAACATTAAGGCACTTTACCTGAATGCTCGTAGCATTTGTAACAAAGTAGATGAACTAATGGCACAGATCATCGTGAATGATTATGATGTGGTAGGCATCACAGAGACATGGCTGCAGGGGGTTCAGGACTGGCAGTTAAACATCCAAGGATATACAACCTATCGAAAAGACAGGGAGGTGGGCCGAGGGGGTGGGGTTGCCTTGTTAGTTAAGAACAAAATTAAATCTATGGCACTAAACGACATAGGGTCGGATGATGTGGAGTCTGTGTGGGTAGAATTGAGGAACCACAAAGGCAAAAAAACCATAATGGGAGTTATGTACAGACCGCCTAACAGTGGTCAGGACCAGGGGCGCAACATGTACCGGGAAATAGAAAAGGCATGTCAGAAAGCACCGGGAAATCAGAAGATTGGGAAGGCTACAAAAACAAACAGAGGTTAACAAAGAGACAAATAAGGAAGGAGAGGATCAAATATGAAGGCAGGCTAGCCAGTAATATAAGAAATGATAGTAAAAGTTTCTTTCAATACATAAGAAACAAACGTCAGGCCAAAGTAGACATTGGGCCAATTCAAACTGATTCTGGAAGGCTAGTGATGGGAGATGAGGAAATGGCTGGAGAACTTAATAAGTACTTTGCGTCTGTCTTCACAGTGGAAGACGTTAGTAATATCCCAAAAATTATAAAGGGTCAGGGGGCTGAGTTGAGTATGGTTGCCATTACAAAAGAGATGGTGCTAAAAAAGCTAAAAGGTCTTAAAATTGACAAATCTCCTGGCCCCGATGGGCTACATCCTAGAGTTCTGAGGGAGGTGGCTGAAGAAATAGCGGAAGCGTTGGTTGAGATCTTTCAAAAATCACTGGAGTCAGGGAAAGTCCCGGACGATTGGAAGATCGCTGTTGTAACCCCCTTGTTCAAGAAAGGATCAAGACAAAAGATGGAAAATTATAGGCCAATTAGCCTAACCTCGGTTGTTGGTAAAATACTAGAATCGATCGTTAAGGATGAGATTTCTAATTTCTTGGAAGAGCAGGGTCGGATTAGAACAAGTCAACATGGATTTAGTAAGGGGAGGTCGTGCCTGACGAACCTGTTAGAATTCTTTGAGGAGGTGACAAGTAGGTTAGACCAGGGAAACCCAGTGGATGTGGTCTATCTGGATTTCCAAAAGGCCTTTGATAAGGTGCCACACAGGAGGCTGCTGAGTAAGGTGAGGGCCCATGGTGTTCGAGGTGAGCTACTGGCATGGGTTGAGGATTGGCTGTCTGACAGAAGGCAGAGAGTTGGGATAAAAGGTTCTTTTTCGGAATGGCAGCCGGTGACCAGCGGTGTCCCACAGGGTTCAGTGTTGGGGCCGCAGCTGTTCACCATATATATTAATGATCTGGATGAAGGGACTGGGGGCATTCTAGCGAAGTTTGCTGATGATACGAAGTTAGGTGGTCAGGCAGGTAGTGCTGAGGAAGTGGGGAGGCTGCAGAAGGATCTAGACAGTTTGGGAGAGTGGTGCAGGAAATGGCTGATGCATTTCAACGTGAGAAAATGTGAGGTCTTGCACTTTGGAAAAAAGAATCCAAGCATAGACTACTTTCTAAACGGTGAGAAAATTCATAATGCCAAAGTACAAAGGGATCTGGGAGTGCTAGTCGAGGATTCCCTAAAGGTAAACATGCAGGTTGAATCCGTGATTAAGAAAGCGAATGCTATGTTGTCATTTATCTCAAGAGGGTTGGAATATAAAAGCAGCGATGTGCTACTGAGCCTTTATAAGGCTCTGGTTAGGCCCCATTTGGAGTACTGTGTCCAGTTTTGGGCCCCACATCTCAGGAAGGACATACTGGCACTGGAGCGTGTCCAGCGGAGATTCACACGGATGATCCCTGGAATGGCGGGTCTAGCATATGAGGAACGGCTGGCGTTCCTGGGATTGTATTCATTGGAGTTCAGAAGGTTAAGGGGAGATCTAATAGAAACTTACAAGATAATACATGGCTTAGAAAGGATGGACGCAAAGAAACTGTTTCCGTTAGGCGAGGAGTCGAGGACCCGTGGGCACAGCCTTAGAATTAGAGGGGGTAAATTCAAAACAGAAATGCGGAGACATTTCTTCAGCCAGAGAGTGGTGGGCCTGTGGAATTCATTGCCGCAGAGTGCAGTGGAGGCCGGGACGCTAAATGGCTTCAAGGCAGAGATAGATAAATTCTTGATGTCGCGAGGAATTAAGGGCTATGGGGAGAATGCTGGGAGGTGGAGTTGAAATGCCCATCAGCCATGATTGAATGGCGGAGTGGACTCGATGGGCCGAATGGCCTTACTTCCACTCCTATGTCTTATGGTCTTATGGTCTTATGGTCTTATGTTGGTGACAGACAAGTAATGTGATGTAGTTAAACTGCATCTCCATGCTTTATACCACTATTTCTTGTCATGGTATGATTTGGCAATATTGGGCGCAATTCTCCAGAAAGATATCTAAGTGTGGTAGCGAACGGGAACTGCCAGGAGCTTCCCGGCGCTCGGCCTGGCGATGCCGAGACTGCTATTCAACGTTAATTGGTCCATTTAACAAGGCTCCACGGACTTCACGCCATAAATGAAGGCTCGCCAGCCAATTCACCGGAACGCGTTCACCAGCCCCCTGCTAACAAGGTCGAGCAGCACTTAAACAGCACATGCACAGCCAACCCCACTCAGCTCTGAACCAAAGTGCAGAGAAGACCAGCCCCAAGGTTTGAAATGCGGACCTGGAGAGGCTCCTAGATGTGTTGGAGGCCTGGACGGATTCCTATTCCCCACAGGGGCCCAGAGGGTGAGCCACAGGGCAGCCAGAGCCGCCTGGGATGAAGTGGCAGCAGCCGCCAGCTCGGGAAACGTGACCAGAAGGACTGGCCTCCAGTGTAGCAAGAAGGTCAACGATGTACACTGGGTAGCACGGGTATGTTGACATCAACGCCCCTCCCCCGACCAATACCATTCCACCCCCACGCAAGCATCCACCCCCAAAAAACCTCCATGCGGCACCCCAACCTTTTCTTAACCACCCATTTCACTACTGTGAACCACGCATGTGGCTAATAATGCCCTCTCTGTGACTCCTCAGGAGAAGCTCTCACACAAATACTGGGAGAGGGCCCAGACTGGCAGAGGGGTGTTAGACATCAAGAATCCTCATGACCCTCCCCGTGTCTGCGTGGGTTTCACCCCCACAACCCAAAGATGTACTCTAAATTGATAATAAAAAATAATCCTCACAACCTTCGAGGAACAGGCCCTGGAGGTAACCTCCCATAGTGCGCTTGGCCTGGGGAGGGGAGGGAAATTGGGGATCAAAAATGGCGTCCCAATCTCTCCCTACACTGGGAAGTTCTGCGAGTAGAGCTCCCCACTAAACAAAGTTGGGCAATGTTCAGTCTCAGCTGCGCGTTGCCCGTTCAGGCCCCTTATACAACACGGGTTGCATAGCCATTTGTTTCTCAACACTCCGTGCACAGGGAAACGCGTGGCTCAACGCGCTCACTAGAAGACCTTGTTCCCTTTTGGGAGAATCGCGCCCATAGCTAAACTCATAGAACACAGAACCTAATCTCCACTCATTCAATTTATTGATGTCCATGCGCCTGTCGAAGAGTCGCTTAAATGTCCCTAATGACTCTGACCCCACCATCCCTGCTGGCAGTGCATGCCACACACCACTAATCTCTGTGTAAAGAACCTATCTCTGGCATCTCCCCGATACCTTCCTCCAATCACCTTAAAATTATGTCCCCTGGGCAGCACGGTGGCAGAGTGGTTAGCATCACTTCCTACGGCGCTGAGGACCCGGGTTCGAATCCCGGCCCTGGGTCACTGTCCGTGTGGCGTTTGCACATTCTCCCCGTGTCTTCGTGGGTTTCACCCCCGCAACCCAAAGATGTGCAGTTTAGGTAGATTGGCCACGCTAAATTGACCCTTAATTGTAAAAAAGAATTTGGTACTCTAAATTTATAAAAAAAAATAAAAAAATAATGTCCCCTTGTGACAGCCATTTCCGCCCTGGGGAAAAGTCTCTGGCTATCCACTCTATCCATGCCTGTCATCATCTTGTACACCTCTATCAAGTCACCTCTCTTCCTTCCTCGCTCCAGTGAAAAAAGCCCTAGCTCCCTCAACGTTTCTTCACAAGGCACGCCCTCTCCAGTCCAGGCAAAATCTTGGTAAATCTCCTCTGCACCCTCTCCAAAGCATCCACATCCTTCTATAATGAGGCAACCTGAACTGAACACAACATTCCAAGTGTGATCTAACCAGGGTTTTATAAAGCTGCAGTAAAACCTTGCAGCTCTTAAACTCAATACCCGTTAATGAAAGGCAACACACCGTACATCTTCTTAACAACCCTACCAACCTGGGTGGCAACTTTGAGGGATCAATGTACGTGGATACCAAGATCCCTCTGTTCCTCCACACTTCCAGGAATCCTGGGCTGGATTCTCCCATGCCCGGCGGGGCGGGGGGTCCCGGCGGGATGGAGTGGCGTGAATCATTCCAGCGTCATGCCACCCCAAAGGTGCGGAATCGTCTGCACCTTCAGGGGCTAAGAGAATTCAGCAGCCGGCGGGGGCAGGATTCACGATGCCCCCTCGGCGATTCTCTGACCCGGCGGGGATCGGAGAATCCCACCCAGTGTCTTTAACCCTATATTCAGCATTCAAATTCGGCCTTCCAAAATGAATCACTTCACATTTATCTAGGTTGAACTCCATTTGCCACTTCTCAGCCCAGCTCTGCATCCTGTCAATGTCCTGTTGTAACCTGCAACAGCCCTCGACACTATCTACAACTCCACCAACCTTCATGTCATCGGCAAACTTACTAACACCCCCTTACACTTCCTCATCCAAGTCATTTATAAAAATCACAAAGAGCAGAGGTTCCAGATCAGATCCTTGCGGGACACCACTGGTCACCGACCTCCAGGCGGAATACTTTCCATCCACTACCACTCGCTGTCTTCTTTCGGCCAGCCAATTCTGTATCCAGACAGCCAAATTTCCCTATATCCCATGCCCCCTAACTTTTTGAATGAGCCTACCATGGGGAACCTTATCAAATGCCTTACTGAAATCCATATACACCACATTCACTGCCCGACCTTCATCAATGTGTCTCGTCACATTCTCAAAACATTTAATGAGGCTTGTGAGGCAAGACCTGCCCCTCACAAAGCCATGCTGACTACTTTAAGCAAACTATGTTTTTCTAAATAATCAGAAATCCTATCTCTCAGAATCATTTCCAATATTTTGCTCACCACAGACATAAGACTAATGTGTCTGTAATTCCCAGGGATTTCCCTACTCCCTTTCTTGAACAGGGGAACAACATTTGCCTTCCTCCAATCATTCGGTACTACTCCAGTGGAGAGTGAGGACACAAATATCATTGGCAACGGCGCAGCAATCTCCTCCCTTGCTTCCCGTAGTAACCTTGGGTATATCCCGTCAGGCCCAGGGGACTTATCTATCCTGATGCTTTTCAAAATTTCCAGCACGTCCTCCTTCTTAATATCAACCTGTTCAGGGCAGCACGGTGGCGCAGTGGGTTAGCCCTGCAGCCTCATGGCGCCTAGGTCCCAGGTTTTATACCGGCTCTGGGTCACTGCCATGTGGAGTTCGCACATTTTCCCCGTGTCTGCGTGGGTTTCGCCCCCACAACCCAAAAATGCACAGGTTAGGTAGATTGGCAACTCTAAATTGCCATTTAATTGAGAAAAATGAATTGGGTACTCTAAATTTTAAAAAATAGATATATCAACCTGTTCAAGTCTATTAACTTTGTTCACGCTGTTCTCATGAGCAACAAGGTCCCTCTCTCTAGTGAATACTGAAGCAAAATATTCATTTAGGGCCTCCCCTATCTCCTGAGACACTCGACACAAGTTCCCTCCACTATCCCTGATCGGCCCTACTCTCACTCTGATCATCCTCTTATTTCTCACCTAAGTGTAGAACACCTTGGAGTTTTCCCTAATCCTTCCCGCCAGGGCTTTTTCATGCCCCCTACCAGCTCTCCTAAGTCCATTTTTGAGTTCCTTTCTCGCTATCTTGTAACCCTATAGAGCCGTGCCAAATCCTTGCTTCCTCAACCTTACGTAAGCTTCCTTCTTCCCCTAGACTAGAAGCTCCACTGCTCTTGTCATCCAAGGCTCCTTCACCTTACCATTCCTTCCTCGTCTCAGTGGGAGAAAACTATCCAGCACTCGCAGCAAGTGCTCCTTTAACAACCCCCACATTACTGTTGTGCATTTCCCTGAGAACAACTGTTCCCAATTTATGCTCCTCAGCTCCTGTCTAACAGCAGTATAATTTCCCCTCCCCCAATTAAATACCTTACCATACTGTCTGTTCATATCCCTCACCATGACTATGGTAAAGGGAAAGGAGTTGTGGTCACTGTCACTGAAATGCTGTCCCACCGAGACATCTGACACCTGGCCTGGCTCGTTACCAAGCACCAAATCCAATATGGCCTGCCCCAGTCGACCTATCTCCACATTGAGTCAGGAATCCTTCTTGTACACACCTGACAAAATCTGCTCCATCCAAACCATTTGCAGTAAGGAGGTTCCAGTCAATATTAGGGAAGTTGAAGTCACCCATGCCAACAACTCTTACTTCTGCACCTTTCCAAGATCTGCCGCCCAATCTGTTCCTCCATATCTCTGCTGCTGTTGGGGGTCCATAGAAAACTCAATAGACAAACCCTCCTCGACTACCTCCTTTCCTGCAGCTGTGATGCACTCCCTAATTAACAGTGCTACTCCCTCTCTTCTTTTACCTCCCTCCCTATTCTTCTTAAAACACCTAAACCCTGGAACATCTAACAACCATTCCTGCCCCTGTGACATCCATGTCTCTGTAACAGCCACAACATCATAGTTCCAAGTGCTGATCCATGCTCCAAGTTCATCTCCCTTATTCCTGACACTCCTGGCATTGAAACAGACACACTTTAACCCATTCCACTAAGTGCAACTTTGCCCTATCAACTGTCTATCCTTCCTCACAGGCTCGCTGCATACTATTTCTGCCTGTTCAACAGCTGCCCCATCTGATCCATAGCTCTGGTTCCCATCCCCCTGCCAAAGTAGTTTAAACCCTCCCGAAGATCTCTAGCAAACCTCCCACCCAGGATATTGGTGCCCCTCCAGTTTAGGTGCAATCTGTCCTTCATGTACACGTCCCACCTTCCCTAGAAGATATCCCAATAATCTACATGTATGAAGTCTTCCCTCCTGCACCAGCCCTGTAGTCTCATGTTCAGCTGCACTCTCTCACTGTTCCTTGCCTCACTTGCACGTGGCACTGATAGCAATCCTGATATTATTACTTTGCTTGTCCTGCTCTTTCGCTTCCAACCTAACTCCCTAAAAACACTTTTTATATCCTCATCCCTTTTCTTAGCTATGTCGTTGGTGCCTATGTTCACCACAAATTCTGGTTGCTCCCCCTCCCCCTTAGGAATCCTGTAGACCTGAACCGAGATATCCCTGACCCTGGCACCCGGGAAGCAACATACCGTCCGGGATTCTCGTTCGCGACTACAGAATCTCCTATCCACTCCCCTAACCATTGAGTCTCCTGTCACTATTGCTTTTTTAGTCTCCCCCCTACCCATCTGAGCCCCAGAGCCAGACTCAGTGCCAGAGGCCTGGCCGCTAGGGCCTTCCCCCGGTAGGTCATCCCCTCCAACAGCATCCAAAATGGTATATTTGTTTTGAGGGGGAACGGTCACGGGGGATCCCTGTACTGTCTGCCCGTTCCTTTTCCTTCCCCTGACTGTAACCCAGCTACTCTTGTCCTGTACCTTGGATGTGGCTACCTCCCTGTAACTCCTCTGTATCACCCCCTCTGCCTCCCGGATGATCCAAAGTTCCATCCAGCTCCAGCTCCCTAACACGGTTTCTGAGTAGCTGGAGTTGTGTGCACTTCCCACAGCTTGAACTCATCAAGCTTGGACTCATCAAGTGAAATAATGCTTGAGGACAGTGGGCATTGGACAGACGGGCTTGGAATACTTTTAAAATCGAGGCACAGTAATTGCTTCTTCGCCTTGGTGAAAGGCTTTTGCTCACATGGCTTTTGCTCACAGGACTTATTCTGAGAGCATGCTTTCACTGCTTGGAGGTGAGTTCCCAGACTTTAGTCAATATTTCTACAACCTTAGAGTTTTTAAAAATTAATCTGCCCTTCCCAGCTGTCAGCCTTCTTAGATCAGCTTGACGTTGCACTCTTATGAAGAACAAGTAGATCACAGGAAGCCCCCTCGGCCACCTGTCACTCTGCTGTGCAGAGGGAATGTGCACAGAGTTCAAAACAGGATATACAGGCAGAGAATGGGCTTTCTGGCTGTGACAGAGCACTGGGACCAACGAAGACCCACTCTCTCATGTCAGATTCTTAGTGCCATTGGCAGCATCCTAAAGAAGTGCTTCTCCTAACTGGACATGGTGGGCATTAATTCCTAGTATGTTTAAAGTTACCCAGTTCTGAATTCCTTCACCTCTGGCTTCGAGCAGGGATCTGCTGGTGACACAGCAGGATCTCCAAATCTCCTGTACTCAATTGGCAGGGTCGCTACTTTACCACGGATGTGGCCAATCAGAATGAGAATGTCCGAGGATTTGTTGCAATGGTTAAGTTCCAAATGTTAGAGCCATAGTTTGCAAACACATGGGAATCAAGGCATCCTCAGATCAACCAGTCATACCTGTCAACCGAGAAAGGTTCTACTCCATCAGTTCAGCTGGTATGGAACTACTGAAATATTATCTGGCATGCTTGTGTAACATACCAAGCTGCCTCAATACATTCGCCCCGTGCCAGTCATATACCCCACAGATGTTCATACCTCTAAGCAGCGCAAACAGATAGTTCTTGGAGGCAAGGATGCAACTGTTCCACATCTCGAGGAACCCTGGCACTGACACAGGAAAGGTGCAACAGAAGCTACATGACCAAAGGAGAGCTCAGTGAGAAAGCTAATAACTTCTGAAAATGTGATTCCAGTCCTTGGAGAGCTCTGAGGTGGAGTGGCAGGAGGGAAAGGTGAGCGGGGACATCCTTGGATAATGTATTGCTATAGAAAAAACTGGAACGGTAAGAGGAGGGTTTTAAGGGCCAGCGCAATAGAGACAAAGAACAAAAAATAATACAGCACAGGAACAGGCCCTTCAGCTCTCCAAGCCTGTATTGGTCATGATACCACCCTTTAAAAAAAAAAAATTTAGAGTACCCAATTCATTTTTTCCAATTAAGAAACAATTTAGCGCGGCCAATCCACCTACTCTGCACATTTTTTGGGTTGTGGGGGCGAAACCCACGCAGATATGGGGAGAATGTGCAAACTCCACACGGACAGTGACCCAGAGCCGGGATCGAACCTGGGACCTCAGCGCCGTGAGGCAGCTGTGCTAACCACTGGGCCACCGTGCTGCCCCTATGATACCACCCTTGGCCAAAACTCTCAGCACTTCATTGTGCAGTCTCCCTCTATGCCCATCCTATCCATATAATGTTAAGATGCCTTTTGAACGCCGTTAATATATCTGCTTCCACAACCTCCCCTCGCAGTGCGTTTTAGGCACTCACCACCCTCTGTGTACAAAATCTGTCTCGCACATCTCCTCTAAACTTTGCCCCATGGACCTTAAATCTATGCCCCCTGGTGACTGTCCCCTCCACCCTGGGAAAAAATGCCTGCCTATCCACTCTATCCATGCCTCTCATAATCTTGTAGACCTCTATCAGGTCATCCCTCAACCTACGTTGTTCTAATGAAAACAGTCCGAGTCTATTCAGCCTCCCTGCAGAGGTAACACACTCCAGGCCAGGCAACATCCTGGTAAACTCCCTCAGCACCCTCTCCAAAGCCTCCACATCCTTCTGGTAGTGTGACGACCAGAATTGTACGCAATATTCTAAGTGTGGCCTTACCAACGTTCTACACAACTGTAGCATGGCTTGCTGCAGTTTTATACTCGATGTCCTGTCCAATAAAGGCAAGAGTTCCATATGCTTTCTTGACTAACTTGTGCACTTGTGTTGCCACTTTCAAAGATCTGTGGACCTGTATGCCCAGGGCTCTCTGACATCTATATTCCGAAGAGTTTTGCCATTTACTGTATATTTCTCCTCTGTTAGACCTACCAAAATGCATTAACTTACATTATTCCAGATTAAACTCCATTTACTATTTCTCTGCCCAAGTCTTCAACCTATCTATGCCCTACTATATCCTCTGACAATCATCAACACTATCTGCTACTCCACCAACCTTGGTGTCATCCGAAAACTTACTAATCAGACCAGTTACATTTTCCTCCAAATCGTTTGTGTATACTACAAACAACAGAGGCTCCAGCACCGATCCCTGTGGAACACCACTAATCACAACCTTCCATTCAGAAAAACACCCTTCTACTGCGACCTCTGCCTCCTGTGACTGAGCCAGCTCTGTATCCATCGTGCCACTACACCTCCGATCCTGTGTGACTTCATCTTCCATACCAGTCTGCCATGGGGCACCTTTTCAAAGGCTTTGCTGAAGTCCACGTAAACAACATCCACCGCCCTCCCCTCATCAATCATCTTTGTCACCTCCTCAAAAACCTCAATCAAGTTAGTGAGGCATGACCACCCCTTCACAAAACCATGCTGTCTATTGCTAATGAATCCATTTGTTTCCAAATGGGTATAAATCTTGTCCCTGAGAATTATCTCAAATAGTTTACCTACTACTGACATGAGGCTCACCGGCCTAAAGCTTCCAGGATTATCCCTGCTACCTTTCATAAACAACGGTGCAACATTAGCTATTCTCCAGTCCTCGGTAACCAATGAGGATACAAGATGTCCGTCAAGGCCCCAGCAGTTTCCTCTGTTGCTTCCCTCAGTATTCTGGGGTAAATCCCATCAGGCCCAGGAGACGTGTCTACCTTAATGTCTTTTAAAACATCTAATACCTCCTCCTTTTTGATGTCAACAGACCCAGACTATCCACACACCTCACTCAAGAATCATCTTAAACAAAGTCCTTTTCTTTACTGATGCAAAGTACTCATTTGGTACCTCGCCCATTTCCTCTGGCTCAACACATAGATTCCCCCAACTGTCCTTAAATGGTCCAATCCTTTCCCTGGCCATCCTCCTGCTTTTTACATTTGAATAAAAAGCTTTGGGATTCACCTTAATCCTACTTTCCAGGGCAGCACAGTGGCGCAGTGCATTAGCCCTGCTGCCTCACGGCACTGAGGTCCCAGGTTCGATCCCAGCCCCAAGTCACTGTCCGTGTGGAGTTTACACATTCTCCCCGTGTTTGTGTGGATTTCTCCTCCACAACCCAAAGATGTGCAGGTTCGGTGGATTGGCCACGTTAAATTGCCCCTTAATTAGAAAAAAATAATTTGGTGTTCTAAATTTTTAAAAAATCCTACTTGCCAAGGACTTTTCATGACCCCTGCTAGCCCTCCTAATTTTCTGCTTAAATACCTTCCTACTTTCTTTATACTCCTCAAGGGTTTTGACTGTCCCCACCCTTCTAGACCGTACAAAAGCCCCCTTTTTCTTTTTGATGCGTTTCACAATATCCCTCGTTATCCAAGGCTCCCTAAACTTCCCATACTTAGCCTTCGTTCTCTCAGGAACTTAACTTTCCTGAATCCTGATAAACTGTCACGCGAAAGATTCCCACATGTCCGATGTTGATTTACCCCCCGTCCCAACAGCCGCATCTAATCCAAATTCTTCAAGTCCTGCCTCATGTTATCGAAATTTGCCTTTCTCTAGCTTCGCACCTTAACCGGAAGTTTACCCTCATCCCGATTCAAAAGTACCCTAAAGCTTACGGAATTGTGGTCACTACTCTCAAAATGTTCCCCCACTGAAACCTCAACCACCTCTGCAGGCTCATTCCCCAATATCAGGTCCACTACTGCCTCTTCCCTTGTTGGACTATCTACACATTGCATCAAGAAGCCTTCCTGGATACACCTTACAAACTCTGCCCCATCCAAGTCCCTCGCACTGAGTGAGTCACAGTCAATATCGGGGAAATTAAAATCCCCAACCAAAACAATCATGTTACTTTTGCACCTATCCAAAATCTCTCTACCTATCTGCTCCTCTATCTCTCGCTGGCAGTTGGAGGGCCTGTAATAAACCCCCAACATTGTGATTGCCCCTTTCCTGTTCCTGAACTCTACCCAGATTTCCTCATTGTATGAAACCTCCGAGGTGTCCTGCCGCAGTACGACTATAATACTTTCCTTAACTAGTGATCCTATTCCCCCACCCCTTTTTCATCCTCTCTATCTCTCCTGAAGCATCTATATCCTCCAACATTCAGCTGACAATCCTGCCCATCCTTTAACCACATTTCTGTGATTGTCACAACATCATAGTTCCAAGTACTAATCAGTGCTCCCAGCTTCGTCTGCCTTACCTGCTATATTTCTGGCGTTGAAACAAATACACTTCAGACCGCTGTGTTTGAGCAGAGAGAGTGATGTTGTTCTCTTACTTTTGTTCTCTATTTCCCCTTCAGTTATTACATCTTCAAAGATAATGCTCTGGTTCACACTCCCCTGCCATACTAATTTAAATCTTCCTGAGTGACTCTGGCAAATCTCCCAGCCAGGATATTGATGCCCCTTCAGTTTAGATGCAGCCCATCCATCTTGTACAGTTCCCACCTGCCAATGGTACAGAAATCTGAAACTTTATAATACTGATTATCAGTATTGGTAAACTTTATCAATAGTAGCAAGGTTTATTAGTCTGGAAAAAGGTTTATTATTATTTGTAAAATTTACTACCTATAGTGAGGTTTATTACCAACAACAAGGCTATTTTTAATAAATGAAGTGATAGCATGGTTGCTCCAGCCTTGAGTGCATATTCTGTGCAATGTGGGAACTTCGAGAAACTTGTCATGTCCTGGATAACCAATTGTGCAGCAAGTGCAGCAGCTTGAGATCCATGTTTCAGAGCTTCAGGAGCAATTGGTGTCACTGTGGTGCATCCATGAGGTTGAGAGCTATGTGGAGAATGCATTCATAAATGTGATCGCCTGCAGCTTAAAGATACACAGGGAGACAGGGAATGAGTGACCATGCGACATTCAAAAAGGAATAGATAGGTAGTGCAGGGGTCCTCTAAGTGCATCCCACAGTCCATGCAGTTTTTCAGTTCTTAATATTGATGAGGATGTTGGTTCATCTGGGGAGTGCAGCCAAAGTCAGGTCCATGGCACCAGGAGTGACTGTGCTGTACAGGAAGTTACAAGGAAGACTGGAAGAAGAATGCTGATGGGGTATTTGTGTCTGCAGATGTGATCCAGAATGGTGTGTTTCCCCCTGGTTCCAGTGTCATTAATATCACTGAATGGCAGTAGAGCATTCTGGAAGGGGAGAGTGAATAGCCAGAGGTTGTAGTCCATGTTGGTATAAAACGCAATGAGGTCCTGTGGGCTTAGTTTTAAGGAGTTAGAAAAGACGTTAAAAAGCAGGACATTAAATTTAGTAACCTCCAGATTACTCCCAGTGCCACAGGCTAGTGAGCGTAGAAATAAAGAGTTTGGAGGAGACAAATTGTATGGCTGGAAAGGAGTGCAAGACGGGGGCTTTAGACTGAGATTTAGTGACATTGTGACTGGTTCTGGGGGAGGTGGGACCTCAACAGGGCTGGGACAGATAGACTTGTGGGGAGGTCTGCTCATGCTCTTGGGTAGGGTGGAAATCAGTTTAACAGAAGAATGAGAACCTGAAGCTGAATGCAGTTTTTCCAGGCAGCACAGACTAAAATGGCTTCAGTCTGCGCTGTAAATCTTCCTACTTTTTTCCAAATCTTCTAAATATCTAAAAAAGAGAAATGTTGCAAGGGTGTGGGGCAGAGGGCACGGACTGGCAGGAAGTGAATTGCTCCTTATGCGAGCCAGCATAGAAGCAATGGGCCGAATCGCTGTCTTCTATGCTGTAATAATTCTAGGATTCGCTCTGCTCGTATGAGGCGGAGGAACCTGATGTAGCCAGATTACCTGCAGCTGCTCACTCAGCTGCTCGGAGTGCTCAAGATGTTCTCAGATGGGCAAGCTTCAGCTGATCTGAAGCAGCGCAGCCATCTGGCATGTTATTGCATAATCCACAGTGGTTCTCCCACTAGCCCCCAGCACAAAGCAATTCCACAGTCAACAATCCATCCCTGGCACTCTCTCTCCTCCTGAGTGTGAAACATCCGATGTGTTGAAAGGATAGAGTCACAATATTGGTGGATGCTCACTGTGAGGGATACATTTAGAATAGCAAACAGTGATGTTGAGTATCAGGAGTTGGTTGGTCAGGTGCAGATTTGAGGAGGATTCTTGAGGGAGAGGAATGCTTAGACATGCAAAGTGTCATGGTCTGAGGAGTGCTGTGCAGGATAATGCTCAGGAGGTCACAGTGAGGGAATTGGGCATTTCATTGTAACTTGACATTCACTTTTCTGACACTAATGAGGTCATTGAACCTCTTGCAGCACCACCCATGAATGAGGTATCACACTCCTACTGCTTAACTTAGCCACTTGCAGACACATCTGCTTGATTTCTGAGGCATATTTCTTCCTCCCATGCTCTGGGAGCAAAAGGTTTCTGCTTGTTCTCGCAGCCCATAGCATGATATCCAGGATACATCAGTGAACCATGGGGCGACTTTCTTTCTTTGAAACTCCATCACTTAAGTTGTAGTCTCTCACTTGATAATTATACAATAGGTCCATTTGACCCTTTAGGAGTGCATTGAAATGATGAAACTTCCACAGAGAGACATCACCCCCATGTTCTCTAATCGGTTGGAAAATAGGTCTTGAAGTGTGTTACCAATTTCACGGCTCAATTCCAGAGCCACAGAAAACTTGCAAGTCCTTGATTCCCTGCCAGCCTCCCCAGCTGTGGGTGGATCTGAATGTTAAAATTCAGTCCGAGCAACATGAGCACTTGACAGCGCTTTGTGTCTTTTTAAATTCTAATTTTACCATTAAAGACATTGATATTGCATGAATGAATATTATACCACAATTGTTGCAAAGCCAAAACAATGTGAAGCTGTCTCTTCTTAAGGTGGCCTCCCTACTCATGTCAAATGACAGCAGTTAAACTTTTGGATTTCACATCACTGAAAATGCTTTCGGAATGAAGCAAAATGTAATTGCTGTTGTAGAAGATGGTGATGTTATGTATCACCTATCACTATTTTCCCTTTCGGTACATTTTCTGGAACTGTCTACACACAACCAGTTATAACATATTATATCCATTTTACTTTGCAATTTCCTGGAGACAGAGATCGTAAAGATTAGTCCTCACACCAAATGGGTTCACATTCTAACCAGAATAAGTCCATTTTACAACAGCTTATCTTAAATTTGCGAGCATTGCTTTTGTCTGCTGTATTTCACCCGTTTCAGTCTTGAGCTTGCCTTCTCCCTCTTGATTGCTTCTTTATTAAACAATTTCCCTTTTGAAATGTGATTCTTGTAAGTAATGTGCTGAGCATGCAGTGATTAGCATTTGAGTTTAAGCTGCCGTTTTTCAGACTGTACTGCCATAAATACATGAAACATCAACGAGTCAAGGCCATATTTCCTTCATTTAAAAGGAATGGAAGGAGTGTCCAATGACCAATGGTATGGAATGCGTAGTTTTATCACGTACCCTACCCGAGAGTGTGAGCAGCTGTGAAAAATAGCAGCTGTTCACTGTGTAGAATTTAACAAGGGCAACAGGAAGCTTGACATCTGCTGTGAAAACTGGCGACACCCCGACTGAGCCAATCTATGGAAGCCACGAGGGAATGAAGGCACTAATTGGCAATGGGGAACCCTCCATGGGGGCTGTTTCATTGTGGGACTACCCTCAAGTGGGCAGAAATCCCACCTCTTGAGAGTCCATGACCAATCAGAGGCTGGAAGTTCTCCATTACGGGCAGTATCACAGGAAGTGGTAGTTGATGCCAGTAATACTCTTGGGCCTTTACTGTGGTTTATTGTGGGATCCCGAGAAAAAGGTAAGCGAAGATCATCATAGAATTTTACAGTGCAGAAGGAGGCCATTCGGCCCATTGAGTATGCACCGGCTCTTGGAAAGAGCACCCTACCCAAGGTCAACACCTCCCCCCATCCCCACAACCCAGCAACCCCACCCAACACCAAGGACAATTTATCATGGTCAATCCTCCTAACCTGCACATCTTTGGAATGTGGGAGGAAACCGGAGCACCCAGAGGAAACCCACGCACACACGGGGAGGATGTGCAGACTCCGCACAGACAGTGACCCAAGCCAGAGACAAACCTGGGACCCTGGAGCTGTGAAGCAATTGTGCTATCCACAATGCTACCGTGCTGCCCAATGGTATGGGTATTGTCATAATATGCACCCCATGCATATCATGAGGTAAAGACAGGCAGTGACAGACACCCAGGTTAGCCAATCAACATACAGGACAGAATACAACCAATCACCAGCCAGAATACTAGAGGGGGGCTTCCAACTATAAAACACACGAGGCATCAGCACTCCGCCTCTTTCGACTGGTGACAACTGTAGTGACAGTCAGGGGTGTATACATCAGTCAGCACCTTCTACACATCGATCAAAGCTAGTCTGATCTAGTTAGTTAGAGTTAGTGCACTTAGCGTAATAGAGTGTCAACCCACAGCCAGCTGTGTGCATTGTTACAGAAGTTCAATAAATTGTATTGAACCAACGCCTAAGTTTAGTGTATGCTTTACAGTCCATCTGCATCCTGTTGCAGTCCGTGTTACCCCAGGGTGAATAACACAACAAGATACCAGGAGTCTACTTCATCAAAAATTTACCTTGAATAATTCAGTGACGACCAGCAACTGCCTTCCAGCGGCATGGAGAAGATCCAGGCCCCTCCACAGCTCCGGATCACCGGAAATCTCGGCACCAACTGGCGTGTCTTCAAGCAGAAATTCAGTCTTTACATTGAGGCCTCGGGCTCGAGGAAGCGTCCGATGCCAGAAAAATTGTGCTGCTCCAATCGACTGCGGGGGACCAGGCCATCCAAATCTTCAATTCACTCACTTTTGCTGACGGCGAGGACAAGACCAAGTTCCAGACCATGTGAGCCAAATTTGACGGTCACTATGAAGTTGAAACGAATGAGAGCTTTGAGCGCTATGTCTTCCAGCAATTCCTTCAGGGTAAGGATGAGCCTTTCCGATCCTTTCTAACTCATCTCCGCATATTAGCGCAATCCTTCAACTACGGTGACACCGCTGATTCCCTCATCAGGGATCAGATCGTGTTTGGGGTTCACTCCGACGCCGTGCGGGAGCTGCTCCTAAAAATAAAAAAACATGACCCTCCCAGTCGCCATCAAGACGTGTAAAGTGCATGAACAGGCGAAAAGTCGCGACTCCCACCTTAAATCGGCAGAACAGGACCAATCTGCCTCCCACGAGGCAGAGAGTGTTCAGGCCATCGCCCGAATGCGACGCCTTAGCATCGATGGAGGCGGCCATTTCACGCACTTTTCCTGTGGTCCCACGCATGCGAACCACAGACGGGAGAACGAAGCGGCCGGAGACCACACTGCGCAGGGGTGAGCGGCGGCTGACTGCACTGCGCATGTGCGACGACGCACAGAGCGTTACGATGTCAACGTCATGACATGCCCGAACTGCGGCACCGCCCACTTAAAGCGGCAATGCCCTGCAAGAGGCAGGCGATGTTTAAATTGTGGGAAGCCTGGCCATTATGCTGCCTTGTGCAGGTCTGCACCACCGATCGTGGGCCAGCGATCCCAATTCCAACGCAAACGCGTTTGAAGTGTGCAGCAAGGGCTGCTGGATTCGGAACCTGGTAACACCACGGATCCAGAGGACGACTGCCTGGATTCCCCATATCGTGTGGGCATCATTACTACATATGACAAGGCCTCCTCAAATTCAGCAACATGCCTACCTATCCTCAACGTGGATTCTGCGGACGAATGACGTGCTTTCATACAAGTTAACCAATGCAGCATCCGGTTCAAGCTGGACACTGGTGCTTCAGCCAATCTCATATCTCAAGCAGATCTTGCTCGCATCCAAAGGCAGCCAAACATTCTTCCACCAGCCTACCAGCTGCTTGATTATAATGGCAATGCCATTACTGCATTAGGGGCTTGTCACTTGCATGCCTCCAACAAGGCCATCAATGCCACACTGTGATTCAAAATCGTCACAAGCCTGAGAAGGCTTCCCTGCTTGGTGCCCATGCATGCAAGCTACTCAATCTCGTCCAGCACGTACATGCCATGTCCTCTGCCAATGTGAATCTTTAGGCTGGCATTGACGACATCCTGTCACACTACCTGGATGTGTTCAGTGGGATGGGTACGCTGCCGTACCGCTACAAAATCTTACTCAGGCCTGATGCAACGCCTGTGAACAATGCACCACGCCGGGTGCTGGCTCCTCTGAAGGACCGCTTAAAGGCACAGCTAAAGGAGCTCCAAGACCAGGGTATAATCTCTAATCGACTGACTGGGTCAGCTCGATGGTCTGTGTGAAGAAGCCCTCTGGAGAACTGCGCATATGCACAGATCCCAAGGATCTTAACCGAAACATAATGCGGGAACACTACCCGATCCCGAAGCAGGAGGAGCTAACCAGTGAGATGGCTCATGCCAAATTCTTCACGAAGCTAGATGCATCACCTGGCTTCTGGCAATTACAACTGGACGAGTCCAGCAGGAAGCTCTGCACGTTTATTACACCTTTCGGAAGGTACTGTTACAACCGCATGACGTTCGGTATTGCTTCAGCCTCTGAAATCTTTCACAGGATCATGGAACAGATGATAGAGAGCATTGAGGGTGTGCGGGTTTACGTTGATGACTTCATTATATGGTCCATGACTCCGAGGAACACATATCTCGTCTCCAACAAGTCTTTAGACGCATACATGCCAACAGCCTCAAGTTGAACAAGGCCAAAAGCTCCTTTGGCATGTCATCCATCAACTCTTTGGATGACTAAATATCCCAGCAAGGCATGCAACCAGACTCGGACAAAGTTAAGGGCATCAAAACCATGAAGACCCCGGAAGATAAAAAGGCGTTACTACGCTTCCTCGGTATGGTTAACTTCTTGGGAAAGTTCATTCCCAACCTCGCATCACACTCCACGGCTCTCAGACAGCTGGTAAAGAAGTCCACTGCATTCCACTGGCTACCCACACATCAGGCAGAGTGACTCAAGTTAAAGGCAAAGCTCACCACTGCTCCGGTACTAACGTTTTGTGACCCAGAGCGGGAGACAAAAATCTCCATGGACGCAAGCCAGGACGGGCGGCATTGGTGCGGTGCTCCTCCAGAAGGATGATTCCTCGTCCTGGGCTCCAGTGGCCTATACATAAAGGGCCATGACTCCCACTGAGCAGAGGTGTGCTCAGATAGAGAAAGAATGCCTGGGCCTCCTCACCGGCATTGTAAAGTTCCATGACTACATCTACGGTCTACCAACCTTCACAGTAGAGACTGACCACAGACCCCTAGTCCATATCATTCACAAGGACTTGAATGACATGACGCCCAGGCTTCAGCGCATTCTCCTTCGACTCCACAGGTATGATTTTGAATTGGTTTACACACTGGGCAAGGAGCTAATCATTGCGGATGCCCTGTCTCACGCCATCACCTTCCCCTGTATACGGTCGACTTCATCCGGCAAATTGAGGCACAGGTGCAACTGTGTGCTAGCAATCTCCAGGCCTCAGATGAAAGAATAGTCAACATTCGAGAAGAGAATGCCAAGGACCCTCTTCTGCAGCGGGTCATACATCACCTTGCAAATGGTTGGCTGAAAGGGCAATGCCCCCAGTTCTTTAATGTCAAGGATGACCTAACAGTTGTCAAGGGGATTCTCCTCAAGCTAGATCGTATCGTTATTCCTCGCAGCCTCCAGAGCTCAGTGCTCAAACAGATCCGCGAGGGACACCTCGGTATTGAGAAATGCAGGCGCAGGGCCTGACAGCCTGTCTATTGGCCTGGAATCACTCCAGCAACACAAGATCGTGACCTCTCCGTGGTCTAAGGTGGGAATCGACCTTTTTCATGCCAATGGGCGTGACTACGTGCTTATAATTGACTACTTCTCACGTTACCCCGATGTGGTAAAACTGTCCAACCTCACATCAAGGGGTGTCATCAAGGTCTGCAGGGAAACATTTGCCTGGCATGGTATTCCGCTCACGGTCATGAGCGACAACGGTCCCTGCTTCTAAAGCCAAGAGTGGTCCAACTTCGCGGAGCTATACCAGTTCAAGCACATTGCCTCGAGTCCGGATTACCGGCAATCTAATGGGAAGGTCGAAAAAGGGGTCCATATCGTGAAGCAGCTGCTCTGCAAGGCTGCGGACTCAACTTCGGACTTTACCCTTGCGCTGCTGGGGTACAGGGCAACCCCTCTGTCCACCGGTATGTCTCCGGCACAACTCCTTATTAATAGAGACCTGCGGACGACTGTTCCGGCCATTCATTTACCAGACCTGGATCACCTCCCAGTGCTGCAAAAGATGCAGCAACTCAGAAACCGGCAGGAACTGACATACGATGTTCATGCTACAGATTTGCCAATGCTCTCTCCGGAAGATGCTGTGCGCATTAATTTGCCTGATGGTGTCTGGTCCCAGTGAACCCAGAAGGGGGAGGGACAGAACAGAAGAGGCTCCCGTTCAAAACGGCCCAGAACAGATTCCGATACCTGGGGTCCTAATAGCCAGAGACTAGACACAGATCCACAAATGGAACCTGACCAGCCTGGTGGAGGAAGTTAGAAAAGACCTTCAACGGTGGGGCTCACTCCCACTCTCCCAGGCGAGAAGAGTGCAGACGATCAAGATGAACGTACTGACAAGGTTCCTCTTCCTGTTTAGATCCACTCCGATCTTCACCCCCAAGGCCTTTTTTCAAAACATAGACAGACTAATCATGGCATTTGTGTGGGGGGGGCAAAAACCCGAGAATTCCCAAACCGACACTGCAAAGAGGAAAAGTAAGAGGGGGCCTAGATCGACCGAACATACAATAGTACCACTGGGCAGCAACAGCAGAAAAAGTGAGGGGATGGGGACAAGAACCCAACACAGATTGGGTACAAATGGAGGAGGCACCCTGAAATGTTAACAACCCTCCGGGCCCTGGCCACAGCAACACTCCCATCCTCCTCAACAAGGTACACAACAAGCCCAGTGGTAGCAGCCGCACTGAGAACGTGGACCCTGTTGAGGCAGCACTTCGGGATAACCAAAATGTCCCTTATGGCCCCCACCTGCGGCAATCACAGATTCCCCCAGCCATGCTCGATACCACCTTCAAAAGATGGATGTGGGACGGGGGCACACTGACGGTCGGGGACTTCTATGTAGGGCGCAGACTGGTGACACTGGATGAACTGACGAGGAAGTGGAAACTAGCAAGAGGACAGGAATAGAGACACCTCCAAATAAAGCACTTCCTCCGCAAATAGACAGTAGGGTACCCCGGGGCCCCAGAAACCACACCACTAGAGGACCTGATAGGCACAAGCAGCGAGAAGGGGGTGCTATGTGGGAAAATATACGGACAGCTACTGGACAGAGCCCGAACACCACTGGACGGGACCAGACAAAAATGGGAGGACGAACTGGGGACAGAGGTAGGATGGGGTCTGTGGAGCGAAGCACTGAGCAGGGTGAGCTCCACCTCCTCCTGCGCAAGGCTAAGCCTAATGCAGCTCAAAGTGGTGCACAGAGCACACCTGACCAGAACCCGAATGAGCAGGTTCTTCCCGGAGTGGAGGACAAATTTGAACGGTGCCAGAGGGGCCCGGCCAACCACACCCACATGTTTTGGGCTTGCCCCAAGCTTGCTGGGTTCTGGACAGCCTTCTCCGAGGCAATGTCCAAGGCGTGGGGGTGAGGGGGAAGCCATGCTCTATAGTGGCAATCTTCGGGGTATCGAAGCAGCCAGAGTTACACATGGGGAAGGGGGCCATCGCCCTCACTTTCACTTCCCTAAATGTACGCCGGAGAATCCTGTTCGGCTGGCGATCGGCAGCACCGCCCACAGCTGCAGACTGGCTCGCTGACCTCTCGGAATTTCTCCACCTGGAGAAGATTAAGTACGCCATCCGAGGGTCAGAGGGAGGCTTCCTGGATACTTGGGGGTAGTTCGTCGGCCTGTTCCGAAACCTGTTCGAGGCCAGCAACGAGGAGTAAGCCAGGGAAAAAAAAGATGAAGAACCAAAGCGGGGGGAGTGGGGGGGGGGGGGGGGGGGGGGAGAGAAAAATGGGGAAACCACGAGAGAAGAGGAAGGGTGCGGAAACCAATGGTGGGGGGGAGGAGGAAGGGAGGATATCATCGACCGATCCAGAGAGCAGCGAAATGTACGTACAGTTAGTCAAATGAAGGACAAAACAAACCTCTCTATAAAATAAAGCAAGAAAAATGTAATGTATATAAGTAACAACTGTTAATAAGTATAAGAAAAGCTAATAAAAAGATTTTTTTAAAAGAAACATCAAAGCGCAGCAAAAATTATTTAAAGGCAACCGATTGTAATAGTAACATGGTGTATGGCATGAATCAGGAAATGAGAGAAGCATTTGGATATACAGAAACATACATAGAAAATAGAAGCAGGAGGAGGCCATTCGGCCTTCGAGCCTGCTCCGCCATTCATTATGATCAAGGCTTATCATCAAGTTCAATATCCCGATTCCGCCTCCCCATACCCCTTGATCCCTTTAACCCCAAGAGCGATATCTAATTCCTTCCTGAAAAAACAACATTTTGGCCTCAACAACTTTCTGTGGTAGTGAATTCCACAGATTCACCACTCTCTGTGTCAAGAAATTTATCCTCACCTCAGTCCTCACCTATCCTCAAACTATGTCCCCTAGTTCTGGATTCCCCTACCTATGGAACATTCTTTCTGAATCTACCCTGTCTAATCTTGTTAAAATTTTATAAACTTCTTTGAGATCCCCTCTCACTCGTCTAAACTCCAATGAATATAATCCAAACCAATTTAGTCTCTCCTCATATGACAGGCCCTCATCCCAGTAATCAGCCTGGTAAACCTGCGCAGCATTCCCTCAATAGCAAGAACATCTTTACTCAGATAAGGACACCAAAACTGCATACAAAACCCCAAGGGCGCAATTCTCCCCTACCCGGCAGAGCGGGGGGTCCCACCGTAGCGGAGTGGCGCCAACCACTCCGGCGTCGGACCTCCCCAAAGGTGCGGAATTCTCCGCACCTTTAAGGGCTACGCCCCCGCCTGAGTGGCTCCCGCTCCGCAGACTGCCGCCAACGGCCTTTGGCGCTACGCTGACCGGCATCAGGGCTGGCCGAAAGGCCTTCGCCGGACCGCGTGAGTCCGCGCATGCGCCGGAGCGTCAGCGGCCGCTGACGTCACCATTGGCACATGCTCGGTGGAGGGGGTCTCTTCCGCCTCTGCCATGGTGGAGGCCGTGGTGGCGGCGGAAGAAAAAGAGTGCCCCCCACGGCATAAGCCCGCCCGCCGATCGGTGGGCCAGGCCACCGTGGGGGAACCCCCCGGGTTCCGATCGCCCTGCGCCCCCCCCCCCCCAGGGCCCCGGGGCCCGCTCCCGCCGCCTGCTCCCGCCGGCACAGAGGTGGCTTAAACCACATCGGTGGGAGAGGCCTGACAGCGGTGGGACTTCGGCCCATCACGGGCTGGAGAATCGCCGTGGGGGGCCCGCCGACTGGCGGGGCGCGATTCCCGCCCCCGCCGATTCCTGGGTGGCGGAGAATTCCGGCCACAGCGGGGGCGGGATTTACGCCTGCCACGGGCGATTCCCTGACCCTGCAAGGAGTCGGAGAATTGCACCCTAGGTGTGGCCTAACCAATGCCCTATACAATTGCAGTAAAGCATCCCTGTTCCTATACTCAAATCCTCTCATTATGGAGGTCAACATAGTATTTGCCTTCTTTACTGCCTGCTGTATTTGCGCGCTTACTTTCAGTGACTGGTGTGTGAGGACAGCAAGGTCTCTGAATATCCACCTCTCTCAATTTACACAAATTCAAATAATAATCTGCCTTCTTGTTTTTTGCTATCTAAATGGATAACCTCACATTTATTCACATCATACTGCATCTGCCATGCATTTTTCCACTCACTCAGTCTTCCAGGTGTTACCATGCCAACTCAATTCAATAGCAATTAAAGCAGAGAGGGTAATACAGTAACCGTGGGTGACTTTAATCAACATATAAACCGGTTAAACCAAATGACACTAGTTCTGTGGAAGACTTGTATCTGCAGTCTGTTAAGGATGGATTTCTCGAGCAGTATGTTGAGGAGTCAACTAGAGGACAGGGTATTCTCGATCTAGTATTATGTAATGAAATGTTAATGAATAATTTAGAAACATAGAAAATTAAAGCAGGAGGAGGTCATTTCCCCCTTCAAGCCTGCTCCACAATTCATTATGATCATGGCTGATCATCCAACTCCAGTGTTCCGCATCGTTTGATAACGTCTTCCTCCTGCCCATAGTAGCACTTTCCACTGTTCACCTGGGTGATCCCTGCATGCGAGCTTGCCATTCCATCACACAGTACCATCAAATCCCTGAGGTAACAGTGGTGGGGACGGTCAGGGGTGGTGTAGGGGAGCCCTGGCTATGACGTCCGACATTCCGCCCATCCCACTCTCTCTGGCTTGCCCAGACAAGCCCACCCCTCACACCCAACTGACAGAGCACCAAGACAGGTTATAACATTGTGAAAGGGTGTTTAACATGTTAGAGATATTACTCCGATTCTGTGTGCAATAAATCCATATATACAGATTTGTGCCTTAGCCCCTATAATTAAACTGTGTCCTTTACCCATGCCAACTTAACTGGAGTCAAACTTACAGGCCCTAACGCTATGTCTTGGTGGTACTCCAGATGGTATAGCAGGAATGGAGGTGGCCTGCTGTGATTCCTGCCCTGCGACCTGGGTCCCCGTTGGTGGCCGGCTTCTGGGGTGACTGGGCGTGAATGGCACGTCTGCTACTTGGGTGTCCCAGGTGGCATCGTGTCATCCTGTTCTGTCTGCTGCCCACCAGAAGCGGCAGGCACAGGAAAGGAAGTCCGAGGTGGTGTGCAGCCCGGTAGCATGGTGCTTCACAGCTTCAGGGTCCTGAGTTCGATTCCTGGCTCGGGTCACTGTTTGTGCGGAGAATGCACGTTCTCCCCATGTCTGCATGGGTTTCCTCCAGGTGCTCCGATTTCCTCCCACAAGTCCCACAATTCATGCTCATTAGGTGAATTGGGCATTCTGAATTCTCCGTCTGTGGACCCGAACAGGCGCCATAGTGTGACGACTAGGGGCTTTACGCAGTAACTTCATTGCAGTGTTAATGTGGGGCGCCTTGTGACAATAATAAAGATTATTATTATTGTTCCGGTACCTCCCCTGCGGGAGTCACCGGCACGGACCCTTTCGGCTCCTCCTCCCTCAGGGTGCCCGATGGCTCCCGGGCTACTCCATGGGATGGAGGTGCGAGCTGAGCTGTCCACTGAGGCTCCCCGTCACCTTCCACTGCCAGACTTGGAGACCTGGTCTCAACCAGGGACTGCATGCAGGTGGCCATGGAGCACAGGGATTGGATCATCACCATCTGGGAATGTGCGACATCACCCATTGACTGTGCCATTTCCCTCTATGACTGGACCACCTTCCTCTGTGTCTGTGCCACGTCGGCCAATGCCTGGTCAATGTCGCCGACGTTCCCGGCCATGGCCTGCTGTGACTGGGCTATGCTCAGGAGAGATGCAGCGACTTCCAGGTGGGTCTGGCACATAGTTTCCTGTGAGGCGGCAACCCTGTAATGGGCTTCGGACAGTGCCTGCACACAGTGCCTCAGGCCTTGGACATGCTGAACCCCATAGCCAAAACCGTCACCCCCAATACCACTACCGCGGGCGGCACCTGTGCGGTGTTACCTGGGTGGCATGTATGGTCGGCAGCCCTTCCTGCTCCTGCATGCAGTTGGACTCCTCCACCTGCACCTGCAAGTGCTGGATGCTCGCTGACAACTCCTCGTGTAGTCCCTGGTTCTGCGACTGCATCTCCATAATCGATGGGACTGATCGTTTCAGAAGCCCCAAACCTTTCTTTTTATAAATCTTTATATTGGCATTTCCCATAATTATAAGCAGTTGAATATATACGCAACACATTTTTCTCGCCCGCGGTAATTTCCTTTATTATACAAAGAGGTTTAGTTTGTCCTTCGTTTAACGGACCCCACGTGCACCTGCCTGGACGGCAACTCGTCCCAGAGATCGGTCTGTACTCCGACTATCCACCCCCTCAAGCATTCCTACCTTCACCTGCTGTACCGAATGAGATGTGAGGTGTGCACCAGATAGTGTCCCAGGAGCCTCTTCACTGAAGTTCCCAACTGAGGTAAGTGTCTTGGGATGGTGGAGGGTGTTGAAGAAAGCTGTGACGGGAAATCTGTGGTTCTCCCAGATTCAAGCTGCGTCTCGAGTGGAGGGCTGGCATTCGAACTGCTCTCAGCGTCGCTGCTCGGCTCACAGGGGGGCTCCGGCTGTGGCACTGGTTGGGGGTGGGGGAACGCCAGATAGGGCAGCCCCATCTCCAGCAAGTCCTGTAAGACACAGGACCAGATGTATGATTAGACCCCCGGCGGCAGGGGTGGGTAGGGGGGGGGTTCAGTACTTTGGCCCTAGCTGTTCACAATATATATCAATGATTTGGATATGGGGACCAAATGTAATATTTTCAAGTTCGCAGACAACAAAAAGCTAGGCAGGAATGTGTGTTGTGAGGAAGGTCTAAAGCGGCTACAGGAGGATTTGAACAGATGTGATGAGTGGGCAAGAATATGTCACATGGAATATAATGTGGAAAATGTGAGGTTATCCACTTTGCTAGGAGGAACTGATGTGCAGAGAATTTCTTGAATGGTAAGAAATTAGGAAGTGTAGATGCACAAAGGGAGCTGGGATTCCTTGTCCATAAGACACTGAAAGCTAACATGCAGGCACAGAAAGTTATTAGGAAGGCTCATGAAATGTTGGCCTTTATCGGAAGACGATTTGAGTACAGGTGTCATGAAATTGTGCACCAGTTGTATAGCAGCTTGATTTGACTGCACCTGGAGCACTGCATGCAGTTTTAGTCCCCTTACCTCAAAGGATATTATTGCTATAGATGGAGTGCAACAAAGGCTCATCAGACTTGTTCTGGGGATGGCAGAACTGTCTTATTAAGAGAGTTTGGACAAATTGAGCCTGCATTCTCGAGTGTTTGAAGAGATGATTGCATTGAAACCTACAAGATAATTAAGGGAATTGACAGGGTAGCTGCAGGTAACATTTTTCCCTTCATTGGGAGTCTAGAACCAAGGGGCACAATATCAAAATAAGGGGGAAGCCATTTGGACCGGGATGAGGAGAAATATTTTTACGCATAACATTTTGAATCTTTAGAATTCTCCACCCAGAGAACCATGGAATCCCAGTTATTGAGTACGTTTACGGTAGAGATTCTGATTCACTGTAACTGAAAGGGTTATGGGAATAGTTTGAGTAAAATGCATTGGCGTGTCCGGTCAGCCATAATCGTATTGAATGGCGGAGCAGGCTAAATGACTTACTCCTGTTCTTATGATCTCTGTTCCGTTGTGATGCTGCTGCATTCTGCCTGAATCGTGTTGGAGACTATTATTTATTACCATAGTAATATAGGTACTAAGTATAATTTAGTTGAAAACAGCACATTTTAAAAGACTAACATTTTGAGTTTCGATTCCAAATATTAAATTAAATGGGATCAATATACAAGGTCAACTCGAATAAAATATTTTTTCTATTCCTAATAATGTAAAATTCTAGAATACGGTTTATTTACGTCAGTAGGATTAGCTGAATACAAATATACTTATTTAAGATATTAACCTTGAAAAAATTGTATTGAGAGTTAGCTCACAGATTTACAATGGTAATTAAATTTGAAGAAAAAAGAATGTATTTTACACATCTAAATTACATCAAGGTTAGTAAATTTAACTCCATTTGTATAATTATGGTGTTGGACCCGTGACCTATAAGTTGTGAAACTGAATTCATTAAATCTGAGCATTTGTGACTGGCTCCAGAAAAAAGGATAACACTTGCTAAATTATTAGAGGAACCCAACTGGTTCTTTAGTGCGTCATGCAAGCTATACTTATCTCAGTGAGAGCAGAGATTGGGGTTCGTCGACTCTTAAAGGTTGGACTTTCTGCACATGCGCAGACAGCTCCCAGTCTGCGGCACAGAAGCACTTTGGGCTGAGAATGGCCTTTGCACACTGCTGCAAAACAGAAAAATGGCATGAAAACCCGGGTCATATGGGCAGCACGGGAGCATAGTGGTTAGCTCAATTACTTCACAGCTCCAGGATCCCAGATTTGATTCTCGGCTTGGGTCACTGTCTGTGCGGAGTCTGCATGTTCTCCCGTGTGTGTGTGGGTTTCCTCCGGGTGCTCAAGTTTCCTCCCACAGTCCAAAGATGTGCAGGTTAGGTGGATTGGCTATGCTAAATTGCCCTTAGTGTCCAAAATTGCCCTTAGTGTTGGGTGGGCTGACTGGGTTATGGGGATAGGGTGGAGGTGTGGGCTTGGCTTGGTGCTCTTTCCAATAGCCGGTGCAGACTCAATGGGCCAAATGGCCTCCTTTTGCACTGTAAAGTCTATGAATTCTATGATATATGATTGGAAGCAGAGCACTATTGGGAAGACTCCCTACAGCATGCCATTTGGGGCAAAGGTACCCTTTTGGAGCAATAGGAAAAGGTACCCTCTTGGAGTAGTACCCTCTTGGAGTAGTACCCTCTTGGAGTAGTACCCTCTTGGAGTAGTACCCTTTTGGAGTAGTAACCTTTTGCTGCTCAGTGCCGCTGAAAATGTGAAGTTGCGTTTGCAAGTTGCTGCTTGATTATGTACTCGGGAATTGAGGAGAACGGAATGACGGGAAAGAGATTGAAACTGTGAGATGGATTATTGTTGATGCCATGTCCAAGTTGGAATGACATTTCAGAGAATTGTAGTTAGATCTTTGAAGGTGAATATTGGAATCCCTCATGAGAGTAACTGTGTTTCAGGGAGATTTGTTGACTCAGAGTGGGCGGGCTGCAGAGAAATCTGTGGATGCTGCTTTTTATGCATTTGGCATTTATTCAATCCCAGTTTGTTTGCTATTTCACGTGTACCTCATATTTTACTGAGTGTTAGAGTGCTACATAGATATTTGCCGGGATTCTCTGTTCCCATCTTTGGCGGGACCAGTGGGGGCGGACAATCCAACAGAAGACCCCAGATGGTGTTTAGGCCCGTGGAATTTTCTGTTTCTATTTGGCCTATTCCTTGCCACTGATGTAATGGGGTCTCCACCATGAACAGTTCAGAACTTAATTTCCATACATTTACATATTATTAGCGGGCTTCCTCACTGCATTATACCCCTGCTTTATGGTTTCCCTGCCACTGCTTGGTGGGGTTTACAACAGCTTTTGCCAATCGGGGAGGTGGCTAATGGTTCCCATCAGGGATGCACTAGTGAACAAGACACCTGGGGGAGAGTGTCATATCTGGACAGTGCTGGGAGCAGTGCCTGGGTATTGCCAGTGGTCACTGCTGGGAGTGGGGGCTTCTGTTGGGGAGGTTCATGTGGGAGGGTTTTCCCATGTCCGTGCAATGGTGCGAGCTGGCGTGTCTGTGGTGCGCATAGGGGTAATTTCTGTGTCTGGGGATTGGGAAGGTACCCTCTTTCTAAATTTATTTTTGGATTGTTGCTGGTGGGCATGGAACGCATCTAAAAGGACAAAGAACAAAGAAAAGTACAGCACAGGATCAGGGCCTTCAGACCTCCAAGCCCATGCCGACCATGCTGCCCGACTAAACTGGAGCCTTCTGTTGGATTGTCCGCCCCCACTGGTCTTCACACCCGCCAAAGGTGGGAACAGAGAATCCCGGCAAATATCTACGTAGCACTCTAACACTCAGGATACTTCTATACTTCTTGGGTCCTTATCCCTCTACTCCCATCCTATTCATGTATTTGTCAAGGTGTCCCTTAAATGTCACTATCGTCCCTGCTTCCACCACCTCCTCCGGCAGCGGGTTCCAGGCACCCACTACCCTCTGTGTAAAAAAACTTGCCTCGTACATCCACTCTAAACACCTCACACCTTAAACCTATGCCCCCTAGTAATTGACCTCTCTACCTTGGGGAAAAACCTCTGACTATCCACTCTGTCTATGCCCCTCATAATTTTGTAGACCTCTATCAGGTCGCCCCTCAACCTCAGTCATTCCAGTGAGAACAAACCGAGTTTATTCAACCGCTCCTCATAGCTAATGCCCTTCATACCAGGCAACATCCTAGTAATTCTCTTCTGCACCCTCTCTAAAGCCTCCACATCCTTCTGGTAGTGTGGCTACCAGAATTGAACACTATACTCCAAGTGTGGCCTAACTAAGGTTCTATACAGCTTCAACATGACTTGCCAATTCTTATACTCAATGCCCCGGCCAATGAAGGCAAGCATGCCGTTTGCCTTCTTGACTACCTTCTCCACCTGTGTTGCCCCTTTCAGTGACCTGTGGACCTGTACACCTAGATCTCTCTGACTTTCAATACTCTTGAGGATTCTACCATTCACTGTATATTCCCTACCTGCATTAGACCTTCCAAAATGCATTACCTCACATTTGTCCGGATTAAACTCCGTCGGCCATCTCTCCGCCCAAGTCTCCAAACGATCTAAATCCTGTTGTATCCTCTGACAGTCCTCATCGTTATCCGCAATTCCACCAATCTTTGTGTCGTCTGTAAACTTACTAATCAGACCAGTTACGTTTTCCTCCAAATCATTTATATATACTACGAACAGCGAAGGTCCCAGCACTGATCCCTGCGGAACACCACTAGTCACATCCTCCAATTAGAAAAGCACCCTTCCATTGCTACTCTCTGCCTTCTATGACCTAGCCAGTTCTGTATTCACCTTGCCAGCTCACCCCTGATCCTGTGTGACTTCACCTTTTGTACCAGTTTGCCATGCGGGACCTTGTCAAAGGCCTTGCTGAATTCCATATAGACAACATCCACTGCCCTGCCTGCATCAATCATCTTTGTGAGCTCTTCGAAAAACTCTATCAAGTTAGTGAGACACGACCTCCACTTCACAAAACCATGCTGCCTCTCACTAATACGTCCATTTGCTTCCAAATGGAAGTAGATCCTGCCTCGAAGAATTCTCTCCAGTACTTTCCCTACCACTGACGTAAGGCTCACCGGCCTATAGTTCCCTGGATTATCCTTGCTGCCCTTCTTAAACAAAGGAACAACATTGGGTATTCTCCAGTCCTCCGGGACATCACCTGAAGACAGTGAGGATCCAAATATTTCTGTCACGGCCTCAGCAATTTCCTCTCTAGCCTCCTTCAGTATTCTGGGGTCGATCCCATCAGGCTCTGGGGACTTATCTACCTTAATATTTTTCAAGATGCCCAACACCTCGTCTTTTTGGATCTCAATGTGATCGAGGCTATCTACACACCCTTCTCCAGACTCAACATCCACCAATTCCTTCTCTTTGGTGAATACTGATGCAAAGTATTCATTTAGTACCTCACCCATTTCCTCTGGCTCCACACATAGATTCCCTTGCCTATCCTTCAGTGGGCCAACCCTTTCACTGGCTACCCTCTTGCTTTTTATGTATGTGTAAAAAGCCTTGAGATTTTCCTTAACCCTATTTGCCAATGACTTTTCGTGACCGCTTCTAGCCCTCCTGACTCTTGCTTAAGTTCCTTCCTACTTTCCTTATATTCCACACAGGCTTTGTCTGTTACCAGCCTTCTAGCCTTGACAAATGCCTCCTTTTTCTTTTTGACGAGGCCTACAATATCTCTCGTTATCCAAGGTTCCCGAAATTTGCTGTATTTATCCTTCTTCCTCACAGGACACCAGCCAGTCCTGAATTCCTTTCAATTGATACTTGAAAGCCTCCCACATGTCAGATGTTGATTTACCCTCAAACATCCGCCCCCAATCTAGGTTCTTCAGTTCCCGTCTAATATTGTTTTAATTAGCCTTCCCCCAATTCAGCACATTCACCCTAGGACCACTCTTATCCTTGTCCACCAGCACTTTAAAACTTATTGAATTGTGGTCACTGTTCCCGAAATGCTCCCCTACTGAAACTTCTACCACCTGGCCGGGCTCATTCCCCAATACCAGGTCCAGTACAGCCCCTTCCCTAGTTGGACTGTCTACATATTGTTTTAAGAAGCCCTCCTGGATGCTCCTTACAAACTCTGCCCTGTCTAAGCCCCTCGCACTAAGTCAATATTGGGGAAGTTGAAGTCTCCCATCACAACAACCCTGTTGTTTTTACTCTTTCCCAAAATCTGTCTACCTAGCTGCTCCTCTATCTCCCGCTGGTTGTTGGGAGGCCTGTAGTAAACCCCCAACATTGTGACTGCACCCTTCTTATTCCTAATCTCTACCCATATAGCCTCACTGCCCTCTGAGGAGTCCTCCCATAATACAGCTGTGATATTCTCCCTAACCAGTAGCGCAACTCCGCCACCCCTTTTACATCCCCTCTATCCCGCCTGAAACATCTAAATCCTGGGAGGTTTAGCTGCCAATCCTGTCCTTCCCTCAACCAGGTCTCTGTAATGGCAACAAGATCATAGTTCCAAGTACTAATCCAAGCTCTAAATTCATCTGCCTTACCCGTAATACTTCTTGCATTAAAACATATGCATTTCAGGCCACCAGACTCGCTGCGTTCGGCAACGTCTCCCTGTCTGCTCTGCCTCAGAGCCATACTGGCCCTATTCCCTAGTTATCCCTCAATGCTTTCACCTTCTGACCTATTGCTCCGGTGCCCACCCCCCTGCCATACTAGTTTAAACCCTCCCGTGTGACACCAGCAAACCTCGTGGCCAGGATATTTATGCCTCTCCAGTTTAGAAGCAACCCGTCTTTCTGATACAGGTCACACTTGCCCCGGAAAGCTCCCAGTGGACCAGATAACAGAAACCCTCCCTCCTACACCAGCTGTTTCGCCACAAATTTAGCTGCTCTATCTTCCTATTTCTAGCCACGTATTTTGCTGCTCTATCTTCCTATTTCTAGCCACGTATTTAGCTGCTCTATATTCCTATTTCTAGCCACATATTTAGCTGCTCTATCTTCCTATTTCGAGCCACGTATTTTGCTGCTCTATCTTCCTATTTCTGAAGCAACTTGAATGTTGTTGGAGCTGCCTCCTTGATTTCTTTTTTAACCCAAGTGTCAAAACATATGGTGGGAAAAGCTGACAATGGAACCAGCGGGCTACACACTGGGCGCAATTCTCTGCCCTCTTTTGGGTCCAGCGTTCATCACTTTATTTCAGGCGAATAGCAGGAGAGCCCCTAAAAGGGGTTTGCACCAGGCACTGATCAGAGCACGATGCTTCAGGCCTGTGGCGCCTGACGTAATCTGGTTCTGGCCCTCGCTGGACGTGAACAAGATGAGCATGTTAAATGAGACCAGACATGATGCGCCATGCCATTAGAGCCTCCGGCTGGTCAGGAGGTTTGTCTGGCACCCTCGCACCCTGGCAGTGCCAACCAGAGCGAGAGAGAGCTGCTTCCACTTTGAGGGTCGAGTGGCTTCTCCTGGGTTGTCTTTTAAAAATGCCAGCTGACAGGAACTAATCGCTGTTGGTTACCGGCAGAATACTATCCCTGGCTAATCCATTGCCCATCAGCCAACCAATCACACCGTACCCCTCCACTCACTTGAGTGCCATAAAGTCTGGGTTCTTCTCCCCAAAATACTTAACCTCATAACACTGTACTACTTTGATTTCCTTACTTCCTTTGCTTGACTTAAAGGTATGTCTCCATTAACAATCTATGAACCAAAAACGTACAATGTCCACCACCTACAAGACACAAGACAGGAGTGTGATAGTATACTCCCCACCTGCCTGGATGAGTGCAGCTCCAACAACATTCAAGTAGCTTGACACCGTGGAGGACAAAGCAGCCCACTTGATTGGCAGCCCTTCCGCAAACATTCAGTCCTTCCACCACCGATGCACAGTAGCAGCAGTGTACACCATCTACAACAGGGTTTTTCAAAGTGGTGGGTAGCGACCTGTGGATAGGTCATGAGCAGGTGTCAGAAGAGCCATGGAGCTAGGGTCATGGTGTTTGTGTGTGTGGTCTTGGCGTTGGATATCTGGGTCCTTCTCGTTTCCTGTCGTAGGATCACGCTGCTCTCCTGTACTGGTCTCCAGAAATAATTGAAGGATTTGGTTTTGCAAATACCTCCCTAGCTTGACCTCATGGTGAAGCAGGAATTTTAACTGTCGTTTTTTCATGCAGCCGACAAGTTTAGTGGAAAAGTATTTATGACAGGATTTTGGTTTTGAATCCACCCTGTCATTCTCACCCTGTCATTCTGTCAGAAGTGATCCATGGCGCTGTGCTGAAGACATACAAACAGTGGGGTTATCGCCATGAGCATTGGCTTATATATGCCCAAGAATTGCAGCTTGGATAGGATACTTTAATTAGTTGCAGCATTTACTGGGAGCTGAGTTGCGTGTGGAATTCTTGTTCAGGACCAGCGGTTTGTCATTTGTGAGAGAATAATGGTTTGAACTAAAGAATGACACCTCATTTCCAGTCCCTCCAGATGTAGTTTTGATTCCCGAAGAGGTGGTGGAATAATTAATTTTAACAGCTAACATGTACAGATTGGGTGAAAATTTGAACGCATGTTCAAGTCCAGGATTAGGAAGATTGGACTGTAGGAACAGAAGTAAACTATTTATCCTCGTCTCTGCTCTTCTGTTTAATGAGATCATGACTGGGCTGTATTTTAACATCATCTACTCACCTGCATTTTATAATCCTTAAAACATTTACTGAACAAAAACCATGGGCGAAATTCTCCGACCCCCACGACGGGTCGGAGAATAGCGGGAGGGCCTTCCCGACATTTTTCCCGCCCTCCCGCTATTCTCCCCCACCCCCCGCCCAACTCCCGACCCGAATCGCTGCCGCCGTTTTTTTACGGCCGGCAGCGATTCACAGCTGTTCGATGGGCCGAAGTCCCAGCCCTTTACGCCGTTTTTACGAACGGCAAACACACCTGGTCTGGCCGTTCGTAAAAACGGCGTCACAAACTCGCTTTTCATAACCATGGCACCGATTGGCACGGCAGTACCACGGCCATGCCAAGGGTGCCATGGGCCCGCGATCGGTGCCCACCGATCGCGGGCAGCGGGCCCGATGCCCGCGCACTCTTTCTCCTTCCGCCGCCCCGCAGTATCCATTCGCGGGGCGGCTGAGGGGCATTCGTTAAGCCCGTCATGCCGGAGCCTACGGCGTCGGGCTGCTAGCCCCGACCGGGGACCAGAATCGGTTCCCGGTCGGGAAGGGGCGCGCTGGCGTCAAACCCGCCCGGGTTTGACGCCAGCTTTACGATTTCTCCCGTTTTGGGAGAATCGCGCCCCATCAGTTTCAGTTTGGAAATTTCCTGTTAACTGCCAGCTATGGCAGGGAGTTTAATATTTCCACCATCCCACTAGAATGGTAGGGGTTGGGAACCCTCCTCCATTCATGAGGAGGGTGTTGGTGGTGGGTGGGTTGCAGGGTTCCATCCACTACCATTCACTGTCTTCTTTTGGCCAGCCAATTTTGTATCCCATGCCCCCTAACTTTCTGAAAGAGCCTACCATGGGGAACCTTATCAAATGCCTTACTGAAATCCATATACACCACATCCACTGCCCGACCTTCATCAATGCGTCTCGTCACATCCTCAAATAATTAAATGAGGCTTGTGAGGCATGACCTGCCTCACTAATATTGCAACTTTGGAAATAAATAAAAGAACATTTTTACAAAAGACAAACCAATACTTGGATCAGTGATAAAAATGAAGAAAAGACGAGAAACAGGAAGACACAGTGACAGAAAAGCTGGAAAACCCTTCAAATAAACTAATTGTTGGAAGACCCAACAAGTTAACTAATAGTGCAGCACTAGACAAATTCAGATTTGAAACATAGTCATGTGTATGTGCTTAACATATTCTGGGAGGTGGAAATTGTATTCAGAAAGTGCAAGGAAAAAAATTAGGAAATAGAACCTACAGAAGATGGTCGCTTTTAACCAGGAATACAGCTTTAAACATCACTGTAAAATCACAGCCCTCCTAACATTGCACGTATAAAGTATCATGAAGAATGTATAATGATTAATTATCAGAACATGGCAGCTTGTTTCAACTATTATGTTGTGCTTTTAGATTCTGAGCACGTGCAAAAAAAAAAATAATTCTGTGTATAAATCCCTTACTTACATTAAAGAATCATAATGATACAGTTAGCATTGATTATAACAGTCTTCATTTAAATAATCATAGCTTGAAACCAACTTCTCCACCACCAGCAATATATACTACGAGTGGAATTCTCCGCAAGGCCCCACGCCGTTGTGAAACCCGGAGAGGTTCACGACGGTGTCAGAGGCCGCTCCTCGCCCCCTATCCCCCCCCCCGGGGCCTTGTTGCTGGCGTCAAGGCCCGGCGCGCCGAGAATGACACGGCCGGCGCGCCTAATGACGTCAGCCGCGCATGCGCAGGTTGGCCGGCTCCAACCCACGCATGTGCGGCTGATGTCACGATGACTGAAGGCTCCAACCCGCGCATGCGCAGTTGCCGTCTTCCCCTCCGCTGCCCCGCAAGATGTGGCGGCTTGATCATGCGGGGCGGCGGAGGGGAAAGAGTGCGTCCCTTTGAGACGCCGGCCCGATGATCGGTGGGCACCGATCGTGGGCCAGTCCCCTCCCGAGCACGGTCGTGGTGCACACTCCCCTCTCCGCCCCCCACAAGCCACAAACCAGCTTTTGGCGCCATGTTCACGCCGGCAGCAACCGGTGTGGTCGCCGCCGGCGTGAACCGGTCGGGAACGGCAGGGCGCTCGGCCCATCCGGGTCGGAGAATCGCGGGTCGCCGTGAAAAACGGCGGCCCGCGATTCTCCGAGCGGCGTGTCACAAAACGCGACACGCCATTTTGGGAGGGGTGGGAGAATCGCGGGGGGTGCCAGAGCGCCCTCCCGCGATTCTCCCACCCGGCGTGGGAGCGGAGAATCACGCACCACCACTTTTACACATCTGGATCAAAAGGTTGGATGATATCATGTAGCACGTTTTCATATCTGGAATACTTTTGAGTGCATTCTTCCATCTGTTCCAATATAAAACTAATTATCATAGCCTTTCAAGAATCAAATCATGGGGACGGCACGATGGTGCAATGGTTAGCACTACTACCTTATAGCGCCGAGGATCCAGATTCCATCTTGGCCCCAGGTCACTGGCAGTGTGGAGTTTGCACATTCTCCCCGTGTCTGCGTGGGTCTCACCCCCACAACCCAAAGATGAATGGAAATGAAATGAAAATCGCTTATTGTCACAAGTAGGCTTCAAATGAAGTTACTGTAAAAAGCCCCTAGTCACCACATTCCGGCGCTTGTTCGGGGAGGCTGGTAATGCTGGTAAATTGGATTGTCCACACTAAATTGCCCCTTAATTGGAAAATAAAAACATTTAAAAAAATAATCAAACCACGACAAAGTGCATAATAAATATCGGGATAACTGTTATTCACAGCTAGGTTATAGGATGCCTGAAAACCAATCATATTTAAGTATTGCAATGTAAGATTTACAACTTAAAATAAATCTTCTCTTCATTTGTTTTGGAATAAAAATGCTATGAGTGCAAAATTCAAAAATGCCTTCAATTTGCAACTCCTTAATTTTATTATCACCCCATTGGCAGAAATCTTTATCATTTTTGTAGGAGAAGGTTGATTTCCACTTTTCAACAAATGCAAGACACCTTGCATTTCTCAGGATGCTGAACTTGAACATTAATAATGTGCCCAGTGAAGCTGTGGCATTTGTGATCCTGGAGAGGACATGGCATTAATAATCTTTTGAACAAATTAAATTGTTTGGAAGGAACAACGTGGTGGGAATTTGGAAGAGGTACGAGGCTGCAATAAAATAATTAAATAAAAGTTGAATGAATTTTACAGATTGTGAAAATAGATTAGCTCAAAAGTTAGGGGTGTTGGAATGCTAATGCAGTGAACATTTTTTTCATCCAATTAATCATTTGTTGTTCAAACTGTGACTGGGTTTAAAATGTTCTTTATATTTTTGTGGTGCAATTTGATGGTCTAGCAGTCGATTGCATGTCTTCCCTGGAAGATTCTAAATGTCACACCGTGTTGCAATTCTGCCTTTTAAAATACCATAAGAAACAGAGTTAGCCCTCAGAAGCCTACTCTGCTATACCATGAGATCATCGCTGTTCTATGTGTTGACATCATAGACCCACGTTCACAAATATCCCTTAATACGGTTAGATAACACAAATTTGTCTACCTCAGTTTAAAATTAACAATTGATCATTTGCAGCAGACAATACTAAACTTCCCACTTTTGTGTATGGATTTCACTTCTGAGAGGTCCAGTTCTTATTTTTAGACAATGTCCACTATTCCTACACTCCCAACCAACAGAAATAATTTATATCCGCGGAACCTTGATGTCTTGAAAAGTTTGCTCAAATCACCTGTTACAATCAGGTGAGGAAGAGAGTTTTATGTTTCACTCCACCCTTCTCTTTCTGTTTTGAAAAGGATATATTTGCCAATTCCCAACAGCAAGAGCATGATTGTTGAAGGTTTTGATACTGAAGAGAGGAAAGTAACATTATGGCCCTCAGTCGGTAGGGTGATCTAGATGTACAACTGGAGGAGATTGTGGAGGAATGGTGATGAAAAACTATGGAGGGAGCATTAGGTGAGAATGATGAATTTGGAGTCATAGCATTAGGGATGGCAGTGGAGGCAACTGAAGACTAAGGTGATGGACAAGCAGGATTTAGTATGAAATGGAAATAAGCAAATGAATTGGAGATCGTGTAGGCTGAGGTTTTGCAGGACAGTGAAAAGGGTTTACATTAGAATGCTAAGAATTAAGATGATGAATCCATTTGCTGTGGCAATGATATATGAAAGAGTGACCTAGATTTTACTGACTCAGTCCCATTGCCAGGGAAATTTCCCAGTGGCAGACAGAAGGTGGACCTGGGTGCAAATTGGCTGCTTTCATATTTCAGGCCTCCTATCAAGGGCTATTAAAAGGGGCTTTCAGCACTTTGTGGTTGCAAGGCATCTCGCAAAGTGCCTGGGGAGGCTGTTGACTTCATGGAGTCAGCTTCCTTGCAGCAAACATAGGACCGCAGGCAGGCAAGGGGCAAGATTTCTTTGCTCTTTCCTACTGGTGGGTTTTCTGGTCCTGGTAAAGGTGACCCCCACGGCAGGTTCCATGGCAGTGGGATGAATGGTCCATGAAAAGCACTGCAGGCTTTGGTGGGACCAGAAGATCCTGCCGGTGACCAATGGCAAGCCGGCTCCACTGCTGGAAAACACGCTGCAGGGGATCTGGAAAATCCCAGCTAAGAAAACCTCCATGGCCCTAAGGACCCCCACCCCCATTGGCTTTGACTTGCCTGAATTAATTATTTCTACTGATCATCCCCGGGTCATATCCATGCTGGACGCCCTCTCAGTTTCCGATTCACTTAATCTACACTCACCTCTCCCGGCAGCTTTAGAAACCCACCTATTCTCCTTAATTGGATGGCAACTCAGAGACAGCTAATGACAGGGCCGCTTATGGTAAAATTGTTGATCTTGCCCCAAGAAGTGTGGTCTTGGGATCCTTGCTTGATCCCAATGTCAGAGTCCCAAAGCCCAGGGAAAATTCAGCCAGTATATCTGAAAAGATTGCTCATGTTTTGTCATGGGATTCACACAGTCGAAATTGTCTAAATGAGATCCGATTTGTGTTTATTCAGTCTGAGTATGATTTGACAAACATCTCTAGTGTAAAGACAGTGCTGTTATAATGTAGCCTGCAATGTGTCAGAAATTGCATTCAACTGCTTGTGTCCACGAAAAATAAAGATGTGGATAGATCTGTCACCATTGGATTACTCATTGGTTTGTAGACTATTCTACTTTGTTACTAGGTGACAGGGAATAATTTTCCAGGCACAATCAAGTCATTCTATTAAAGTAATAGTCAGTGCAGGAGTTTATTTCAAGTATGTCATCTCAGACATCATTTGTAAAGTTGCTGCGTTGAGTAATGCTCACAGTTTTCTGGAGATATTATTACTTGAAACTGACTACATGATGTGTAACTTGTCGGAACTACATTATCTTCAGCTTTGGATTTAAAACAGATAGCTCCTCTCTGTTCTCATGAAGAGACGTAGCAATGTACCCGAGTGTGTGGACAATAATTCACTGAAGTGAAAAAATTGAGTTTACCATTTTATATATCATATCCTGATTCTGCAAGTGAAACTGCCCTGCAAGATATAGAAATTCTGACTCCTCTTCCCTTAAAGCCACATATTAAATGTGACTAGGCTCCGACAAACGGATGTCCATATCTTGCTGGTCTTGACTAATTGGTGAGAGCATTTTTGGAAGTTGTTGAACCCAATAGTAAGAATGTTATAGTTACTAATGAAGATAAATAAGATTCAAATTTCTAAAATGAAAATCAAAAGTATGGTAAGAACACTTCTTGATTTCACATAGACATGATGAATGATAACTGTATCACTAAGTCAAGCAAATGAAGGGATACTCTTCTTAAATGAAACAAGTATACAAGAATCAAAAGATCATTAATAAGTACTGACATAGTATCCATAATTTTGCAGGGAACATTTTAATTGTTTTCCATTTAGATTAGCCCAGTTTAAACCCTACTGATTCTGTGAATGCTGATTGGACTCCAAAGATACACACCTTACATGACCTTCTTAATAAAGCAGAGAGCTGAATCAGTAAGCCTTTGCAGAATGAGAGTCTCCAAGCCCGTATTTAAATTAATTTGATCCCACAAACCATCCAAAATGTATTGAACTTGAACTTGTTGTCTGAGACATTCCCAGTAGATATCTTGCTTGTAATAATAAAAACCCGTACAGGTCAGGCTTTTTTGTGCCTGTTGAATAAATGTTTTTCTAGATTTAGTATAGAAGAGAACTGATATTCTTGATCATAAACCTTTATGTAAAAGCAAACATGCTTAAATGATATCAGGACGTGTCAACAGGTGAATTAATCACGCTTTAGCATTCCTATTCCCTCAAAAAGCATTGGAGACAATTTTTGATAAATTGGTGAAAAAGCAAACAGACTTGTGAAAATGCTATTAAATGTCAGGAAGGAACTAATGTCACTTTTTACAGATACAGGGGTAAATATTTTTATGGAATTTCAGACAAAGTGCAAATAATGGTTTCAAATGCCTAGTTATCCTAGTTATGATAGCAGAGAGCAGTGAGAGAGACTGAGTCCTATCTCCTAAATTTGATTATATTTTCATTAATGTAGTAGACAAAGGCTTCACTTTTATAGCAGCACCTTCTGAGAAGAAGAAAACACCAATTATATATTGTAAATTGTCCCAACTCTGAAAGTAAGCCGATGGATCCAATTTGCAGCTGGACAATTCAACAAGCTACAAAACATGAACTTTATTTATCTTTTTATTAATTCTAATTTGGCAAAAGTTATCCTTCTGTATCATGTAATCTGCATTTGCGTGTGTGGTTTTCGAGTGTGCTTGTGCACGTGTGTTACAGAAGTCTTTTGTACTTTCTACCTGGGGTAGCTTTGAGTGTATAAAACCCTTATTTGGTGAAACACATGAAAACCTGGTCATTATAATTAATGCACTTAAACAGAACAGTGCTCTGGATTATAAAGTTTAATCCTTATTAAACAAAAATCCTGTTGCAGTCAAACAAGGAGAAGGAAATGAGGGGGCCCTTCAACCCCTCTTCGCAATCTTGTTTGCATCACAAAATATGCAAGAATTACAAATTTCAAAGAGAGTGACAATATATACTGCATGAAGAAAGAGGCATATATTCATCTGCAGGTTCCTGTCCCCAACAAACAAAAGGAACATATCCAAATATTGCACCTTCTTTGAATTAAAGTAAAGCATGAAAGACACTAGTTCTCTGATGCACTTTCCACGGCCACACCTTGATCATCAGAGTCAATTTGCCAACCAATTGTCACTATTTTCTTATGGAGTATTGCACCTTTAAAATTTGACATTCTTGTATCTGTCCTTTTTTCAGCAATACTAAAGTTCTGCATTAACAAGCAACTGAATCGATAAAGTATTTGTACTATAGTCTGACTAGAGTACGATGCAGTAAAAGTTTGACTTGTCATTGTTTCGCATATATATATTTGATTGATTAGCATTTAATTGCTGGGATAGTTAACCAGACCTAGCCTTTTGTCAAAAGTAGGGATGAAAAATGAAATGAAAATCGCTTATTGTCACGAGTAGGCTTCAATGAAGTTACTGTGAAAAGCCCCTAGTTGCCACATTCCGGCGCCAGTCCAGGGAGGCTGGTACGGGAATCGAACCGTGCTGCTGTCCTGCTTGGTCTGCTTTAAAAGCCAGCGATTTAGCCCAGTGAGCTAAACCAGCCCAGGATACAGTTTTTTGTAAAATATTTTCATGGCTGAACATGTGGAACTGAATTCTCAATGTGGGAATTCAAAGAAAATGTTTGAAATTTATGTTTCCGGAGAACAGCACAGCTTCTGGAACAGTTTGTAATTTTTGGAGGGCCGGCATGGGGGAGGGAACAGGAAACCCATTTGTGGTGAATTATAAACCTAGTAATTCACACTGTGTTGTATCATATGTATTGTGTCCTTGTGGGCTATGTATACGAGCTGTTGCGCCGCTCTGCCCATAGGGGGAGATGAGGAGTTTATACTGGGCTCCACCCTTGGCTCCGCCCATGGCTCTGCTCATGGCTCCTCCCACTAACCAGAAGTAGAAAGCTCTACAGTCGTGAGCCTGCTGCCAGTTCATCTCATCACAGGCAGGCTCAGTTGTAAGACTATTAAAAGCACTGTTCACTTCTAATCACGTGTCTTGTGAATTGATGGTCTCATCAATTTAATAGTCTTAGGAAACTTGAAGAAAACGACTATGGAAGCAGCCCTCAAACCTGACCGACTAGAACTCGACCCGCAGGCTGCAGAGACGAAATAAATCTTTCTACACTTTCTCAGATGTTTCAAGGCCTACCTGGCTGAATCAAGCACCTCAGAAACTGCGGTGGAGCAGAAACTCAGCCTACTGCACGCAAGGGTGAGCCACCATATCTCGACTCAACTTAACAGTACTTCCTCGTATACGGAGGCCCTGGCCATGCTCGATCGAATGTACGTGAGGCCCATCAACGAGGTCTACGCACGCCACATTTTTACGACCCGCCGCCAGCGCCCCGCGGAGTCGCTGGGCGAATTCCTCCACGATTTAAAAACCTTAGCTCGGGACTGCAATTATCAAGCTATATCAGCCGCCCAGCATATGGAGCTCGCTGTCCGAGATGTATACGTGGCAGGGCTTAGGTCCAACTATGTGCACCAGCGGTTGCTTGAAAAAGGGGCCCAGAACTTGGAGGACACTGTAGAGTTAGCTACAACTATGGAGGTCTTGTTCCGCAGCCTCGCCTCGTTCCCCGCGGACCAAGCGACCCCAGCCTGGGCCCCCGACCAGCGACTGCCCCAGGCCTGCGCCGCGCGGCCGCCCACCCACTACGCAGCTCCAGTGTGCCATTTTTGTGGGCAGCCCCAACACCCACGGCAGCACTGCCTGGCCCGCAACGCGACCTGCAGCAGCTGCAGTCGCAAAGGACACTATGCCAGGGTCAGCCTGGCGAAGAAATTCCCCTCTCCAAACTCTCCCGCAGCCCAGAGCACCCGCTTCCCAAACTCGCAGGCCCCGAAATGCTGCAGCCTGTATGCCGACTCCGCCCCCACCCGACACGTGCAACTCATGGGGGCCGCCATCTTGGCAACCCTTCTCCACGCGGCCGGCCATGTGCGACTCATGGGGGCCGCCATCTTGGGCGTCATCTTCCTCGCCGCCCGCCACGTACGATCCACGGGGGCAGTCATCTTGGAATCCATCTGCTTCAACCGCTGAAACTCACCTCGAAGACTACGACCTCAGCGGATAGTAATCACGGGGCCACTCCAGCACAGCTGATCGAGCCGCCGACTACCCGTAAGTCAGCGCGGTCACGTTGGATCAGTCGTGTCCGAAACACCTCTGCAACTCAATGATGACCGTTAAGATCAACGGGTACAGTACACCGTGCCTCTTCGACTCCGGGAGCACCGAGAGCTTCGTACACCCAGATCACAACAGGTAAGACGCTGTTCACTCCCTATTTTCCCTGCACGGCAAATTATCTCCCTCGCTTCGGGCTCACACTCTGTTCACCTCCAAGAGCGCACCGCCGCGACCCTAATGATTCAGGGCGCCAGCTACTTGAACTTCCAGCTATATGTACTCCCCGAACCCTGCGCCCCACTCTTACTGGGATTCGACTTCCAGTGCAACCTCAAAAGCTTCGGCGGACCCCTACCTCCTCTCACAATCTGCAGTCTAGCGACGCTAAAAATCGAACGCCCTCCACTCTTTGCTAACCTCACTCCGGACTGCAAACCCGTAGCTACTCGCAGCAGGCGGTACAGCCTGCTGGATAGGGTGTTTATCAGAACCGAGGTCCATAGGCTCCTACGTGAGGGGGTCATAGAGGCCAGTAACAGCCCCTGGAGAGCTCAGGTGGTGGTCGTCAAGACCGGGGGAAAAAGTCCGAATGGTAGTGGACTATAGCAAAACCATTAATCGGTTCACGCTCCTCGATGCGTACCCCCTCCCCAGGATTGCAGACATGGTGAATCAGATCGACCAGTACCGCATTTTCTCCACGGTGGATCTAAAGTCTGCATACCACCAGCTCCCAATCCGCCCGGAGGACCGCCACTACACGGCGTTCGAGGCAGATGGCCGCCTCTTCCATTTCCTCAGGGTTCCCTTTGGCGTCACGAATGGGGTCTCGGTGTTCTAACGAGCAATGGACCGAATAGTGGACCAGTACGGGCTGCGGGCCACGTTTCCGTACTTGGACAATGTCACCATCTGCGGCCATGATCAGCAGGACCACGACGCTAACCTCCATCGATTTCTCCAGACTTCCCAGAAACTCAACCTCACGTATAACATGGAGAAATGTGTTTTCCGCACGACCAGGCTAGCCATCCTCAGCTATGTCGTGGAAAATGGAGTCCTGGGCCCCGACCCGGACCATATGCGCCCCCTCTTACAACTCCCTCTCCCTCATTGTCCCAGGGCCCTCAAAAGGTGCCTGGGATTCTTCTCGTATTATGCCCAGTGGGTCCCTCAGTATGTGGACAAAGCCTGCCCACTATTTAAGGCCACACTCTTTCCTCTGTCCGATGAGGCTCGCCAGGCCTTCACCTTCATCAAGGAGAACATCGCCAAAACGGCCATGCGGGCGGTGGATGAATCCGTCCCTTTCCAGGTAGAGAGCGATGCCCCAGAGGTCGCTCTCGCAGCCACACTAAATCAGGCAGGGAGACCAGTCGCCTTTTTCTCCCGAACCCTCTCCGCTTCGGAACTTCGACAATCCTCAGTCAAAAAGGAAGAACACGCCGTCGTGGAAGCTATACGATACTGGAGGCACTACCTTGCAGGTAGGAGGTTCACCCTCATCACCGACCAAAGATCGGTTGCCTTCGTGTTTGACAACTCAAAAAGGGGCAAAATTAAAAATGATAAGATCCTGCGGTGGAGGTTCGAACTCTCCACCTACAAGTACGATATTATGTATCGACCCGGGAAGCTCAACAAGCCCCCAGAGCCCTGTCCTGCGGCACGTGCACCAGCGCGCAAGACGACCGCCTGAAAGCTATCCACAATGACCTCTGCCATCCAGGGATCACCCGGCTCGCCCGTTACATCAAAGCCCGAAATCTGCCTTTCTCCACCGAGGAGGTAAAAGCCATCACCAGGGATTGCCCGATCTACCCGAAGTGCAATCCGCACTTCTATAGACCAGACAGGGCCCACCTGGTAAAGGCCTCCCGGCCCTTTGAACGCCTGAGCATCGATTTCAAAGGGCCACTCCCCTCGACCAATTGGAATGTGTACTTCCTGAACGTCATCGACGAGTTCTCCCGCTTCCCCTTTGCTATCCCGTGCCCCGATATGACCTCCCACACAGTCATCAGAGCTCTGCACAGTATCTTCACCCTGTTCGAGTTCCTCAGCTACGTACACAGGGACAGGGGTTCGTCCTTTATGAGCGACAAGCTGCGTCAGTACCTGCTCGACAAGGGCATCGCCTCGAGCAGGACTACCAGCTACAACCCAGGGGAAACGTGCAGGTGGAGAGGGAGAACGCGACGGTCTGAAAGTCCGTCCTACTGACCCTCCGGTCCAGGAATATCCCGACCTCCCATTGGCAGTAGGTCCTCCACGACGCGCTCCATGCTATTAGGTCCCTCCTATGCACAGCCACCAATCAGACCCCTCACGAACGGCTATTTGTTTTTTCTAGGGGCACTACCACGGGGGTTTCGCTCCCAGCATGGTTGAAGACACCGGGCCCAGTTCTCCTCCGGAAGCACGTCCGGGCACACAAAACTGACCCACTTGTAGAGAGAGTGCTCCTACTCCACTCGAACCCTCAATACGCTTTCATCGAATACCCTGACGGCCGTCAGGACACTGTTTCCCTCCGGGACCTGGCGCCTGCAGGATCCAATCCCACCACCACTACCGCCGAGGTACCCCTCACACTACACCCCGCACAACCCTCCGCGCCCTGCGCCCCCGCACCTACAGGTTCACTGCCCGTGCTCCGCGCCCCCGCGCCGATGGGTTTCTGGCGCTCCCCGTCGCCAGTCGAACCAGTTGGGTACGAAGCTCGGACTGAATCATCCCCCGAATCCACTATCGTACCCTCACCGACCGTCGCCACCCAGCCACCAGAAGAGGCTGCAACCCCGGTGCTTCGCCGATCCCAAAGGACGACTCGGCCGCCGGAACGGCTCAATTTGTACACCCATCACCCCCGCCTGACTTGATTATTTTACAGGGGGTGAATGTGGTGGATTATAAACCTAGTAATTCACACTGTGTTGTATCATATGTATTGTGTCCTTGTGGGCTCTGTATACGAGCCGTTGCGCGGCTCTGCCCATAGGGGAGATGAAGAGTTTGTACTGGGCTCCACCCTTGGCTCCGCCCATGGCTCCTCCCACTAACCGGAAGTATAAAGCTCTGCAGTCGTGAGCCTGCTGCCAGTTCATCTCATCACAGGCAGGCTCAGTTGTAAGACTATTAAAACCACTGTTCACTTCCAATCACGTGTCTTGTGAATTGATCGTCTCATCACCATTCACTGCTAACTAACAGCCCTTTAAGCTCCTTAAGGAGCTTGTAAAGGGGCCTGTCCAAAACAGAATAGGATTCCCAATCTTTCGGCTGGATGAAGCAGAATAGTTTGGAGCCATAGAGCAAAAGGAAGTTCTCATCTATCTGTGATTGTTTGCAAGATTTGTGGGGTCAACTTATGGCTTCGAGCATTGTACTTTGATTTGATGTCCAAGGCCATGTGGTGCTGTTTTTACCTTCCTGGCTCTTTCATGAACTGCCTGCTCTCCAAAGCAAAGCGGCAACCGCCCCCAACTGACTGCCACTGGTACTGCAGGAAGCTCCCGACACCTGGACAGTGCCTTTGATTGTGTTCCAAGCCATTCTTGTGAAGAAGCAGTGCATTTACATTTCAAAAACAGTATTGCGAGAGTGACAAGAGTTCAGGCATGGATTTGGGACTCTGAATGCATCTGGGTGTCAGGTTCTCAAAACCACTTTAAAAATCCAGCCCTTCTGTGTAACCTTTTCGTAGTTAAACATGATTAATCTTTCGATTATTTTCTTTCAAAATGTATTCATTGTCAGGGTTTCCACTTCAGCAGGACCTTTCTGGCTATGCTGACACCATGTACATAGTGAGAAGTCTTACAACACCAGGTTAAAGTCCAACAGGTTTGTTTCAAAGAATAAGGGCGCGATTCTCCGCTGCCCACGCCGGTTGGGAGAATAGCGGGAGGGCCTCCCGACATTTTTGCGCCCTCCCGCTATTCTCCCCCCCCCCCTCGCCCGACCCACGTCACGAATCGCCGCTCGCCGTTTTTTACGGCGAGCGCCGATTCTCCGCGGCCGATGGGCCGAGCGGCCAGGCCTTCACGCCTGTTTTTTCACGGCAGCAAACACACCGTTGTAAAAACGGGTGCTGGATGCCCGTTCGGGGCATCCAGAGGCCCGTTTGCGGCGGGAGCATCACCGTTGTGCTCGGGAGGGGACAGGCCCACGATCGGTGCCCACCGATCGTCGGGCCTGCGTCCAAAATGGACGCACTATTTCTCCTCCGCCGCCCGACAAGATCAAGCCGCCACATCTTGTCGGGCGGCGGTGGAGAAATGCGGAAACGCGCATGCTCGGACTCCGTCAATGGCGTGATGACGTCAACTGCACCATACAGACGCCAGCCCCGCATTATCTTGGCTGCGGCCTTAATGACGGTCGTTAAGGCCGCAACGCCGTGATTCCCGGGGTCCCGCTCCTAGCCCTGATGGGGGGGGGGGGGAGAATCGGGTCCCGGGACCGGGCGTGAAGGCTGCCGTGAAACATGGCCAGTTTCACGGCAGCCTTTACGACTCTCCGCATTTGCGGAGAATCTCGCCCCCAGCTTTCGGAGCATTGCTCCTTCCTCAGGTGAATGATCATGACTACGTAGATAAATATTGGTTGGATTTGGATATTAGTTTTGATGCTGTCACAACGAAAGCAGAAACAGAAGAAGCAGGTTAAATAACGATGTTTATCAATGTTAGCTTTCTTGTATGTGGTGGAAGTACTTGACTGTTTAATTGCCAGAATACACCCCTTCAATAATAAAAGGAAATGTCTGCTGACCCCAATAATTAAAATTATGCATGGATTGCATTCCTCCTTAATCACCCAAGAGTCTCAAGTGCGTAAGTAGTGTGATGGCTTCCTGCTGATCCGTTGTCACCTGTGCTACTGTTTAATCTGTCAATGCCTGTCCCACAAGCCTAAAGCTGCTTTCCTATTCACTGGCCCATGGGAAGTGTGAAGCTGTGGCATATGTGCACACACTGTTCACTGCTTTCCTCCATCCCAATTGCCTGTCACTTTGTTGACCTTTGGACTTTAGGCTGTTTGATTTGCATTACATCTTTTTGTTTCCATCTAACCATAATGTGACAACATGGTAAATATTGCCTGCAGTAATTTCTTGTGCAGGCAATTGAATGAAGTGCTGTTGAAAACAATGAAATACAGAAACATTAATCTTGCTTTAGTACCTATGGCACATTGACGCACAGCAAGAAAGTGAGCTAAAGCAAGGCTTGAGTAATTTCACAAAGTCAATAATCATATGATCTTTCTCTCTTTTAAATAAACTAGTTTAGTATTGATATTGCTCTATTTACCAACAGAATAATGGATGAAGACAGGTGAAATATAAATGTGTGTGGCTCTGTTATGGAGCAGGAGTTGAATTTGATTATATCTTAAAAAAATAAAACTAAAACTGAAATGTATATATGCCAGCGCTTTATCCCTTACCTGTCTTTATTTTGCTGAATTCTTAAAATTATTTTTTCTTCCTGCTTCTGCAATGACTGCATTTCTGCTGGGCTTATTCTCCCTGTATCTGCGTGGGTCTCAACCCCACAACCCAAAAATGTGCCTGGGAGGTGAATTGGCCACACTAAAATGCCCCTTAATTGGGGAAAAAAAAAGAATTCGATACTCTCAATTTATTTTTTAAAAAAGAAACAATTTTGCCTCTTGTTTTGCTGGAGCAATTTGAAGTAACATCTATTCATGCAATGTATAATGTAATGAGAATTAATGAAGGATACCAACAAGGTGCCAACAATACCAGACAAGTTCCAATCAATTGCACTATCAGGGATTTTGATGAAAAGTGATTTATCATTAATTTCAGTAGAGACATCTTCATTGTATATTGTGTTTAGTAGTATAATAATTTTCAGACACTTAATGACATAAATGTGGGCAGGTACTTAGTGATATTCTGACACAAAAGTCATGCAGGAATTTATGCGCTGTTGTGTTTGGTGTTCGATGTCTGGCACAGAATCTACCAAACGATTTGACTTGACCAAACCAGGATCTTTATTGAATCACGTGTAGAACATAGAACATCGAAAAATACAGCACAGAACAGGCCCTTCGGCCCGTGATGTTGTGCCGAACTTTTGTCCTAGATTAAGAACAAATTAATCTGCACCCCATCATTCTACCGTAATCCATGTGCCTATCCAAAAGCCGCTTGAAGGTCCCTAATGTTTCCGACTCAACTACTTCCACAGGCAGTGCATTCCATGCCCCCACTACTCTCTAGGTAAAGAACCTACCTCTGACATCCCACCTATATCTTCCACCATTCACCTTACATTTATGTCCCCTTGTAATGGTTTGTTCCACCCGGGGAAAAAGTCTCTGACTGTCTACTCTATCTATTCACCTGATCATCTTATAAACCTCTATCAAGTCGCCCCTCATCCTTCTCCGTTCTAATGAGAAAAGGCCTAGCACCCTCAACCTTTCCTCGTATAACCTACTCTCCATTCCAGGCAACATCCTGGTAAATCTCCTTTGCACCTTTTCCAAAGCTTCCACATCCTTCCTAAACTGAGGCAACCAGAATTGTACACAGTACTCCAAATGTGGCCTGACCAAGGTTTTGTACAGCTGCATCATCACCTCACGGCTCTTAAATTCAATCCCTCTGCGAATGAACGCTAGCACACCATAGGCCTTCTTCACAGCTCTATCCACTTGAATGGCAACTTTCAAAGATCTATGAAGATAGACCCCAAGATCTCTCTGCTCCTCCACATTGCCAAGAGCTCTACCATTAACCCTGTATTCCGCCTTCATATTTGTCCTTCCAAAATGGACAACCTCACACTTTTCAGGGTTAAACTCCATCTGCCACTTCTCAGCCCAGCTCTGCATCCTATCTATGTCTCTTTGAAGCCGACAACAGCCCTCCTCACTATCCACAACTCCACCAATCTTCATATCGTCTGAAAATTTACTGACCCACCCTTCAACTCCCTCATCCAAGTCATTAATGAAAATCACAAACAGCAGAGGACCCAGAACTGATCCCTGCGGTACGCCACTGATAACTGGGCTACAGGCTGAATATTTGCCATCCACCACCACTCTCTGACTTTGGTTAGCCAGTTCATTATCCAACTGGACAAATTTCCCTCTATCCCATGCCTCCTTACTTTCTGCATAAGCCTACCATGGAGAACCTTACCAAATGCCTTACTGAAATCCATGTACACCACATCCACTGCTTTACCTTCATCCACGTGCTTGGTCACCTCCTCAAAGAATTCAATAAGACTTGTGAGGCAAGGCCTACCCCTCACAAATCCGTGCTGACTATCCCTAATCAAGCAGTATCTTTCCAGATGCTCAAAAATCCTATCCCTCAGTACCCTTTCCATTACTTTGCCTACCACCGAAGTAAGGCTAACTGGCCTGTAATTCCCAGGGTTATCCCTATTCCCTTTTTTGAACAGGGGCACGACATTCGCCACTCTCCAATCCCCTGGTACCACCCCTGTTGACAGTGAGGACGAAAAGATCATTGCCAACTGCTCTGCAATTTCATCTCTTGCTTCCCATAGAATCCTTGGATATATCCAGTCAGGCCCGGGGGACTTGTCTATCCTCAAGTTTTTCAAAATGCCCAACACATCTTTCTTCCTAACAAGTATCTCTTTGAGCTTACCAGTCTGTTTCACACTGTCCTCTCCAACAATATGGCCCCTCTCATTCGTAAATACGGAAGAAAAGTACTCGTTCAAGACCTCTCCTATCTCTTCTGACTCAATACACAATCTCCCACTCCTGTCCTTGATCGGACCCACCCTCGCTCTCGTCATTCTCATAAAGGCCTTGAGGTTTTCCTTGATTCTACCCGCCAAAGATTTTTCATGCCATCTCTTAGCTCTCCTAATCCCTTTCTTCAGTTCCCTCCTGGCTATCTTGTATCCCTCAAGTGCCCTGTCTGAACCTTGTTTCCTCAGCCTTACATAAGTATCCTTCCTCCTCTTAACAAGACATTCAACCTCTCTTGTCAACCATGGTTCCCTCACTCGACCATCTCTTCCCTGCCTGACAGGGACATACATATCAAGGACACATAGTATCTGTTCCTTGAACAAGTTCCACATTTCAATTGTGTCCTTCCCTGACAGCCTATGTTCCCAACTTATGCACTTCATTTCTTGTCTGACAGCATTGTATTTATCCTTCCCCCAATTGTACACCTTGCCCTGTTGCACACACCTATCCCTCTCCATTACTAAAATGAAAGTCACAGAATTGTGGTCACTACCTCCAAAATGCTCCCCCACTAACAAATCTATCACCTGCCCTGGTTCATTACCAAGTACCAAATCCAATATGGCCTCCCCTCTGGTCAGACAATCTACATACTGTGTTAGAAAAGCTTCCTGGACACACTGCACAAACACCACCCCATCCAAACTATTTGATCTAAAGAGTTTCCACTCAATATTTGGGAAGTTGACTACTGCCCTGTGACTTCTGCACCTTTCCAAAATCTGTTTCCCAATCTGTTCCTCCACATCTCTGCTGCTATTGGGGGGCCTATAGAAAACTCCCAACAAGGTGACTGCTCCTTTCCTATTCCTGACTTCAACCCATACAACCTCAATAGTCAGATCCACCTCGAACTGCCTTTCTGCAGCTATTATACTATCTCTAATTACTAATGCAACCCCCCCCCCCCCCCCCCCCCCCACCTCTTTTACCACCCTCCCTAATCTTATTGAAACATCTATAAACAGGAACCTCCAACAACCATTTCTGCCCCTCTTCTATCCAAGTTTCCGTGATGGCCACCTCATCGTAGTCCCAAGTACCGATCCATGCCTTATGTTCACCCACCTTAGTCCTGATGCTTCTTGCATTGAAGTATACACACTTCAACCCATCTCCGTGCCTGCAAGTACTCTCCTTTGTCAGTGTTACCTTCCCCACTGCGTCACTACACGCTTTGACGTCCTGAACATCGGCTACCTTAGTTGCTGGACTGCAAGTCAGATTCCCATTCTCCTGCCAAATTAGTTTAAACCCTCCCGAAGAGTACTAGAAAACCTCCCTCCCAGGATATTGGTGCCCCTCCGGTTCAGATGCAACCCGTCCTGCTTGTACAGCTCCCACCTTCCCCAGAATGCGCTCCAATTATCCAAATACCTGAAGCTCTCCCTCCTATACCATTCCTGCAGCCACGTGTTCAACTGCACTCTCTCCCTATTCCTAGCCTCGCTATCACGTGGCACCGGCAGCAAACCAGAGATGACAACTCTATCTGTCCTGGCTTTTAACTTCCAGCCTAACTCCCTAAACTCGTTTATTACATCCTCACCTCTTTTCCTACCTATGTCGTTGGTACCAATGTGCACCACGGCTTCTGGCTGCTCACCCCCTCCCTTTAAGGATCCTGAAGACACGATCCAAGACATCCCTGGCCCTGGCACCCGGGAGGCAACATACCTTCCGGGAGTCTCGCTCGCGACCACATAATCTCCTATCTATTCCCCGAACCATTGAGTCTCCTATCACTCTTGCTTTTCTATTCTCCCTCCTTCCCTTCTGAGCCCCAGAGCCAGACTCAGTGCCAGAGGCCTGGCCGCTAGGGTCTTCCCCCGGTAGGTCATCCCCCCCCAACAGCATCCAAAATGGTATACTTTTTTTGAAGGGGAACGGCCACGAGGGATACCTGCACTGCACTGTAGTAAGATAACAAACTGTTACAGAGCAAGTTATCATGGAGTTTCTTTGTACTCCTCTGGAACTATCCTCGCACGACAACTTATAACCATCTGTCCATGGCCGGGTGTGCCCCCGCTTATATTGGCGTGCCTTGTCACATGACCACTGTCTTGAGACCACATGGTGTGCCCGTACCATCAGCCGTCTATGATATAGTTTACAAGCATATTACCACATGTGCATCCACCCAATCGGTATGACCAGTGTTCATAAGAACACAAAAACTAGGAGCAGGAGTAGGCCATCTGGCCCTTTGAGCCTGCTCCACCATTCAATGAGATCATGGCTGATCTTTGGTGGACTCAGCTCCACTTTCCTGCCCGAACCCCATAACCCTTTATTCCTTTATTCTTCAAAAAACAATTTTTATCTTGAAACTATCTATCTTTATCTTGAAAAAATGTGCAAGACGGATGTGCCTTCTTACCCTCAGAGTGAGAATAGCAATGAAATAATTTTCAGCAGCAAGCCTTTTGTGAGGTTTAAAATAAAGAGGTTATCTACTATCATACACTTTTCTCATAGTTTAAAAGGCACTATCTCACACACGTGGAGGAATTCTCCCTTTCTTCATCCAAAGGGGCTGGCTCAGGCAAGAAAAGCGGCATACAGCTCGCTAGCTGTACAGCAGCTTTTCTCACCATATTGTGCAGCACTTGGATGGAAAGAATCGAAAAAACATGGCCCACACTGGCAGGACAGACTCGGAAAAAGCTGGCAACGTCAGAAGTCCCATGATCAGGGTGCCAAAAGGTTCGCCTGGCAGGGCGTGGTGTCAGGGGTGTTTTGTTATGCTTTTGACTTAGCATAAGCTGCTTCCTTGATATGCACTCTGACAAAGGAAGGTTCAGACTTGGAGATAGCTTGAACACATTTATTAAACTGTTAATAATTCTCCTACTTGGATTCGACTCTCCTGTTAATCCTGCTATAGCTACTCAGGCTGACCACAAGGGGCAGTGCCAGGGTACTGTGCGGCCATGTTCCTCTCCCCTCGGGGCTATATTTATCTTTACGTCCTCAGCAGGTTCCTTTTGCCTAGTTCCCATTTTTAAAAACCTGTTAGAAACCTCGGCGACACGATTCTTTCCATCCAAGTGCTGCACAATATGGTGAGAAAAGCTGCTGTACAGCTAGCGAGCTGCATGCCGCTTTTCTCGCCTGAGCCAGCCCCTTTGGATGAAGAAAGGGAGAATTCCTCCACGTGTGTGAGATAGTGCATTTTAAACTATGAGAAAAGTGTATGATAGTAGATAACCTCTTTATTTATGGGGGGACGATACCCAAGGAAGCCCTTTAATTATATTATGATTGATTTAAATGTGGTACCTGACCTTTTTGGGGGGGAGTGGAAGGGGGGGGGAGTGGAAGGGGGAAATCTGAAAACAATATCTCGCCGGCGAGATTCTCATTTTTGATTTCTCGTGGAATTTTTTGGCCATGTCGCTGTTTGTGCCCTTGTTTAATCATGGCTACCGTCTCTCACACCCAAAGTTTAGGTGTAGCTGAAAGTAATACAATACAGTTGCAACTTACAATTACCTCAGTCTCTTTTGTGGCATGCCTGCAGTTTGTTAGATGGAGGTGATGCTTTAAAGTTGAAATGAAATGAAATACTGGCAAAGCAAAGGATTCTCAGTAAGTCGTGAGATTCCTACAAATTTCCAGGAGGTTGATTATCAGATAAACGTGAATGTGAAACAGCTCAAGTGGGAGCATTTTCCACACTTTCAACGTATTATTGTTTATTACATTTGATGCTTGGATGACTTGCAGCTAGTTAAACAGCTTTTCAGTGGAATTATCTATGCAAACAGCTTGGCTCTCTTAATGACTCTTTTAATGTTAGTTTTTAGTGACTTGTGAACAAGGACACCCAGGTCCCTTTGAACATCAACACTTCCCACTCTCACCATTTAAGAAATGCTCTACCTTTCTGTTTTGTCGACTAAAGTGGATAGCTTCACATTAATTCACATTATATTCCATCTGCCATGTTCCTGTCCATTCACTCACCATGTCCGAATTCTCTTGAATCCTCCTTGCATCCTCCTCACATATTATATTCCCACTTAGTTTTGTGTCATTGGCAAATTTAGAAATATCATACTTGATCCCCACATGTAAATTGTTTAAATAGGTTGTGAATATTTGTGTCTCCAGCACAGATCCTTGCAGTACTCCATTAGTAACAACCTGGCAACCTGAGAATTATTCATTTATTCCTGCTGTCTGTTTTTGACTAATTTTTAAAATATTTTTATTTGTTTTTTCACAATTTAACATTTTATTCATAAAACAAAACATCACAAAACAAAAAGAATAACAGAAGAACCCCCCATTCTACCAACCAAGCCACCTATGACTCGAAGAATAACGCCCCCTCCCTTAGCAGCTGATGGTGACCAGCTCTTTAAAGTGAAGAATAAACAGACCCCATCTCTGATGGAACCTCTGAATCGTCCTCCTCGAGGTGAACTTCACCTTCTCAAGATACAAGAGCTCCATCAGGTCCCCCAGCCACACTGATGCACAGGCGGAGAAGCTAACCTCCACCCACAGGACCAGCCTGCGAGCAATCAGCGAGGCGAAGGCTAAAACATCTGACTCCGCCCCCTATGCAGCTCTGGCAGGTCCAACATCCCAAATATGGCCCCCAGGGGATTGAGGTCCAAGTGCAAAATTGCCAACATGGTGCTTAAAAAAGACCTCCAAACTTTCTCCAACTTTGGCCAGGACCAGAACATATGTACATGGTTGGCCGGATCTCTCCCACACCACTCGCAAATCTCCTCCACCCCCTCGTCTTTGACCTCTTTGACCTCGTCAGGTGCGCCCTGTGAACCACCTTTTAGCTGTATTAACCCCAGTCTTGCACACGAGGTTGAAATGTTCACATCACTACCTTTCCTCCAATGCCACCTCAAGCTCCTCCTCCCACTTGGCCTTAACCCCTCCGGCAACGCCGTATCCTCCTCCAGAATCCTCTCATAAATCGCCGAGATTACACCCTCCACGCACTATCTCACACACACTGTGGAATTCTCTCTTTCTCAGCGGTTAACAGCCTGAGGGCAACATTACGGTATAAGTTCACACTTGGCCTGTGTTGTATTGTCCCAGTCAGACTCAAACTTGTTAATGGGAAGAAACAGAATACCCTTGTTCTGCCGGGGTGATTCACTCAAGATCCATTGCCCTCCTGGACACTCTTCTGACCATCTATTAGCCCATGGCAGAGTCTGATGGCCTCTTTGTCCATAAATTGGAGGTTAGTTGCATATTCATAACATCGCCTTGTTCTTTTGCGTAAACGGAAATGGGTAATCATAAGTCCAGATAGCGATGCTATCCAGACAGAACCATCTTTGAGGGGCTGGCTGGAGCTCAGAAGGATAAAAGAATCTGTTTTGAACATGTGAGGGTAGAAGCATTTAGAGACTGATCAGAAGAGGCCATGAAAAACTGAAATGGAGACAGTCTTCAGGACAGGTTCTAAGAGGGCGGCTACCACCAGGAAGATGTTCTGGAATGCATGTATCATTTTTGCCTGTCTGGAGTTGAGAGGTGTATGTTCATTTTACGTGCTGTTTAATGGGACATTGTATGCCAAGGTTAAAAGACCCATGTAAGCTGTACCTGTTAGGTTCAAAGTTTAAAAATAGTTTTTGTTTTGTTCTAATAAAGCTTTGTTTTGTAAAAATAACCAAGCCCTATTTCTCATGTGATCACTCCTGGAGTGAATCGGTCTTTCCGCACAGTCTTACAAACATAAAACCAGTTGCGGTTCTGGTCCAGTCTCTTAGACATTGTTGGGATCTTGACTGGGGTCCATGACAAATCCAATCAACTTTTTCAGTACTATCTCTTGATTATTATTAATTTCCTTCATTCCTCATATTCACAAGTGATGTGCTTCCCAAATATCTCTGGGAGACTTTCTGTATCTTCCTCTCTGGTGGTAATCCCCGCTCCACAACGACATATTTTCTGGCAGTGGAGACAGCCGCCATTGACCAGCAGTGGGATCTTCTGGTCTGCTAGTGTCTTCGGCATTTGCATGTTTTCTACCCTGTGTACCCACTGGGGAATACACAGTGTGGGGTCATCATCGGCAGGACCAGAAGATCCCATCAGAGCGAATGACAGGAATATTTCAGCCACAGTAATTGTTTAATTTCTTCACAATTTCCCTATTCTCTGTTATGAATTCTCCTGTCTCCTCCTGAAGTGGACCTACATGTGTCCTTGTTCATCTTTTCCTTTTCACATTGTGAAGAAGATTTTACAGAGTGCCTTCCTGTATCATGGAAGGAAAGGTCTTTTCAGAATCTAAAAAGTGGAGGGGAAGATGTGTTTGGTGGTGGCATCATGCTGGAGATGGTGAAATGGTCAGTTAAATATGGAGAGTGGTGGGGTGGAAGTGAGAATCTGAGAACCTTTTTGTGGTTATGGGAGAGAGGAGAACGGATGAAGGGTGAGAACATTGATGGCTGTATCAGTGGTGTGTCCTGCTCTCGCCTTGAATTGGAAAATTAATTTTTCCCCCCAATTTTCACCCTTCTCGCAGCTTCACATGGTCCATATCTAACACATTTCCCACTCTTCTCCTCTCCCTTTTCCCATCTCCGAGAACCATTAAGAGTTCTTCTTTTCCTCACCTCCACCCCACTAATGTCCATACACAGTGGATCATTTTCTGCAATTTTGATGGAGCTATGGATGGTGAGGGATGTGTATCATGGCTTCCAGGAATCTCTCCTGCAGATGCACCCTGTCATTTGTGTGTATGGGAAGGTTTTGCAGGTAGACACTCAACCTGTTTGGTTGCATTGTGAACAAACCATCCTTGCCTTTGAGTCCTGGGTGGGACTCAAACCCTGAACTCTGGCACAGGGGCAGAGCTGCTGCCATTGCATCATTCAACCTGATGTCCGTTCATCTGTTGTCGTAGCGTCTGCATGTTCACGCCAATGTACCATGCTTCAGGACATCGCGTGACACTCGCCAGCCAGGAATGTTCCCTTCCAGTCGGGGAACACTTCAGCAGTCAAGGGCATTCAGCCTCTGATCTCCGGGTAAGCATTCTCCAAGGCGGCCTTCAGGATGCGCGACAACGCAGAATCGCCGAGCAGAAACGTATAGCCAAGTTCCGCACACATGAGTACGGCCTCAACAGGGGCCTTGGATTCATGTCGCATTACATTCACCCCCCACTACCTGGCCTAGGCTTGCAAAATCCTACCAACTGTCCTGGCTTGAGACAATTCACACCTCTTTAACCTGGGATTGTCCCTCTCTCTGGATCTGTAAAGATTTAATTACCTGAAAATGCTCGCATTCAAAGCAATGTCTTGCATTTTTGACTTTGTCTATATATATGTTCCTGGAACCTGCCTCTTCATTCACCTGAGGAAGGAGCAGTACTCCAAAAGCTAGTGATTTGAAACAAACCTGTTGGACTTTAACCTGGTGTTGTAAGATTTCTTACTGTACTCACCCCAGTCCAACGCCGGCATCTCCACATCTTATTTACTGTATCCTACAGTTTTTTTGAAGTGTTCTTATTGGAACTTTTAACGTTTAGATATAAGAATTATACATAGCTTTACATACATATTTACAATTACTGTCAGGATTCTTTACAATGTTTATAATTAAATTTGTTTTGCTGCGGGGGTTGGGCATGGGGGGGTGGAGTCCTGTTTTCCCCCCTTTGAGTTCTCGACGGAGGTTAGGATGGTCTGCCTTTCCGGTTTGGTATGTGTGGAAGGGATTTGTGTTCCCTCCTGCGAATGGCCTTCCTTCCCATTCCTTCCCCGACGATACGCGAGCTGTTTGCAAAAGAGCTTTGTTGGCTTGTGCAAACAATAATCCGATCATAAAACAACACTAGAGTATAAAAGTTGAGAAATAACTAGTACTAAACAGCACCCAACATAGAATGTGCAATTGTCAGGTCAGCAACAGCCATGTTTACATAAATATTCCTCCTCATTCAATATGATGGCTGATCATTTTGCTCAAGTCCCTTTTCCCGTCCTAACACCATATCTTTTGATTTCTTTAGTTTCCAAAAAATTATCAATTTCAGTCTTGAAAATCCTTGAATGACTGATCTTTCTGGAGTACAGAACTCGAAAGATTCACAACCTCCGGCTGAAAACATTTTTCCTCAGTTCAGCCCTTCGACAACTGAAATGTTTGCTACGATATGTCCTCATTCATGAAGTTGCATTTGGCATGGATTCAGAACTGCAATGTCATGTGAGGGAAGTTTCTAACCAGGATTATCAGGATAGATACCAAACATTGACTAAGCATTCTACAGTGGAGGAATGAAGTACTGGCTCAGCTTATCATGCAGGTATATTATTGATTTTGCACTTTGATTCTACATGTTCAGAACATTTTGATTTCTGAATAGTATATTTAAAAAAGCTCTCTGGAATATGACACCATTTTCAGGATAGGTCAATGATTATGCCCATCTGATTGTCAACTGAGGATAAATGAAAAAAGAGCCAGTTTGTAAGAAATATAATCAATAGCAATACAGTGTGGTACTCAGTGTTTAGAGGTCAATAACAGAAGTCTGGAGTTGGCATAATTTGTTTCTTTGCCAAATGTCACTTTACAGATGAGCAAAGTGCAGTGAAATAGCAACAGAATACTAATTTTTTGCTCCAGATCTCGAAACTGAATACATAATGTCGATGTATTCAGTAAAGCAGCAGTAGAAAACAAACTACAGTTTTTGACAATTCTAATTGGTTAATGCATTAATTTTTTTCACTGAAATTATGTGACGTTTTCTGTAAAGTGCAATTGTACGGAAGAAAAAGTACTTTACTGTGAATAAAACTTTAACATGTGGAGCCAATAACTTCAGCATGCCCTTGAATGACTTTGAAAACTATCTTATAAATTCAATGGCTGGAATTTTCCAGTCGTTGCATTCACGTTTCTCACTGTCAGCACACCCACGCCTGCGTGGTTCGCGGTGGCGCAGGTGGTCATAATGGGAAATCCCACAATCAAGCGGCAGATAGATAGAATCCTGCCACCGGCGAACGACATGAGCCGTGAAACATACGGCTGAGGAATCGGAGAATCCTGCCTAATGTCTGCGACAATGTCATGCGTAAGCAGTTTGGATGTTTCCTCTTCCTGCCAAAATTAATCAAACTGGCATAGAATCATAGAAGGAGGCTATTCAGCCCATCTAGCCTGCACTAACCCTCGGAAAGAATACCCTACCTATGCTAACGCCTCCATCCTGCCCCCATAACCCAATTACCCCACCTAACCTTTTAGACACTTAGGGGCAATTTAGCATGGCCAATCCACCTAACCTGCACATCTTTGGAGCAACCAGAGCACCCGGAGAAAATCCACACAGACACGGAAGAATGTGCAAACTCCACACAGACAGTGACACAATGCCGGAATTGAATGAAGTCCCTGGCACTGTGAGGCCGCAGTGCTAGTCACTGTGCCATCGTGCCACCCCATCATGAAGCCATTTCAACTTGCAACCACATAATATATGGAACAATAGAAGCACTATGTGTCTTAAATAATCCTCTAAGTGTTGCACCATCAGAAATGTCCAGGGCGGGATTGTCCAGCCCCGCTTGTCATGGGAATTGTCTACGATCCCACCATAAGTCTTTAGTCTAGGCTGCTGAATCTCCAGCGGCAGATCCAGCCCCAGTCAATCTTATGCTGTTTGTAAGCTATCTAATAGAATACAATGATAGATTTTCATTCAGAATCACGTTAAGCTGCGTTTTAATTTGATGTAATCTTCGGTCTCTGTGAATCTCTGTTCACCTGACTCCAAAAGGACATTAATACAATAGGACAGATTCAGTGAAGAATGACAATGATTGTTCCAGAACTTAAAACTTTGCTTAAAGTAAAGGCAGAACGAAGTGAACTTATCCCTTCTGATGTTTCTTTATGATCATGCTCCAGGTCTTTAATGGATAATGCAAATGTACATTCATTATTCAAGCTAACCTAAGTAGAGGACATGACTGAAACATTATTTTGCCTTGGGCAAAAACTGAGCGAAGACATTTTTCTTTTATTTATTCACTGGAAGAGGGCCTTCCTGCCAAGGCCAGCATTGTTTTTTGCCCATCCTTAAATTAAGCAGCTTGCTATAGGACTTCAAAGAACAGTTACCAAACAACCACATTGCTGTAAATGTGTATTCACCTATGAGCTAGACCAGGTAACGACAGCAAGCTTCCTTCCCTAAAGGACAGTGGCGAACCAGATTTGTTCTGACAATAATCCAGTAGTAATGGCCACCATTACTGACAGTAGCTTTTTTTTTAAACTGCAGATTTATTTAATTCACTGAATTAAAATTTCCCAACTTACATGGTGCGATGTGTGTGAGTAACAAATGCCACAATTATAGTACATATGATTAATATACTAAAAATAGTCATGTCAATTCTGTATTTTAACCAAGCCACAATGCTGAATTTGTCATGGGTCTTACACAGTGCAGACTGCTAAATAGCTGCTTTGTCAATTATGTGCTGGCTTTGGGCACAAGTAGAATTTCCATGCCATGGTTTCAGTTTTGATTTCATGTGCAGTTTCCACCCTCCCTCCAAGCTGAGGTTGAATCCAGAACGACAATATCATTAGTGCAACAACAAAATATCCTCAGTGGATATTCAATTATTCTAATTGAAAAACAGTGCATATATTTCAGTTCATCATCTTCTAGTTATTTATTAAAGTGTGATTCAATAAGATATAGCACAATGTTCCTGTGAGTATATTAAGAAGAAAGACACAATAAATCACATTATACTTGGATGACAAATGCCAGTGCTTGGCTGTTTTATTGTTTGTAGTTACAAAGAGATGTGTGTTAGGATGCACAGATATTTCCGAATCCAAACAAATGTGTTCTTTAGATTACTTCTAATAGCTGTGTAACTCCTCTAAGAAATATTGAGCAGAAAAAGCACATCAAATGCAGAAAACTGTGTTACTGTGTTTGAATTGTCATGGTCACGTCAAATGCTTATAAAGCTTGTTGAAAGATGGACACTACTTCTAAAAAGCAGCATGGAATATGGGCACTGTACCTTGACAAGATGGGCACCAGAGGAGTCAGGTGACTTCTTTTGTGGTTTCTGTATTGTCAAGGGACTAGCTTCATGTTTGGACATGTGTCTGGAAAGTCATTAAAATGTAAATGGTCTACCCAGATGTTGAAGACTGCCCTATTCATTTCAATTGAGATTTAAACAAACAATGGTTATAAGATTGGCTGGCCCCATAAAGAGGGGATTTCAACTAAAGGTATGTAGAAGATTAGCCATGGATAAAATGGATGATATCATTCATTCTCCATTGTGTGTCAATTGCATCTGCCATCTATTGTGTGGGCAACAGAACATATCAATGTGTTGCCCCGTGACTGAAACTGGCTGAAACTAGCCAATATCTTATTGCTACACAAAGGCATCCCAGTGGGTCAGTCTAGAATATGAAAACAAGAGGAAATCTGGGCGGCACAGTAACACAGTAGTTCACACTGTTGCTTCACAGCGGCAGGGACCCGGTCACTATCTGTGCGGAGTCTGCACGTTCTCCCCGTGACTGCGTGGGTTTCCTACAGGAGCTCCGGCTTCCTCCCACAAATCCTGAAAGACGTGCTTGTTTGTTAGATGAATTGGACATTCTGAATTCTCCCTCACTGTAGCCAAACAGGAGCCATAGTGTGGCGACTAGAGGAATTTCACAGTAACTTCATGACAGTGTTAATGTAAGCCTACTTGTGACACTAATAATGATTATTAGTATTATTATTAATCTGTCTCTCGTTCAGCATAAGATTGGAGCCTATCTTAAAAATGAAAAATAATCTTAAGCATTGCATTGGAGCTAATTCAATTTATCTGCAGAATTAAAATGTTACTACAGGGGCTCAGCTACTATTTCACTTCAAAACCCCAAAAGCACCAACCCCCATTGTCCCCACTGAATTAAGGGGAAATCATTCATGCTTGTCACATTTTAACCATTACCATAAAACTCTTTAAATAAGTGATGGTTTATTTTACTATTTTAAGTGCATGATACATGTTTAGAAATTATTCTTTCCCATGTATGTGCACATAGAATGTGTGAGGAGTTTATGTTTATTGTGATTACGTTTTAGGTGTTGTGAGAAACAAATATTTATCCTTTCTTTTGAATTAAACTTGTAAGAAAGCCCATTTCGTATCTGTTCTTTAAAGTCACAGTACTTATGGGGTTAAAACATTTGTTGTGGTCAGCTGAGAGGCAAGAAAAGGGGGAAATTGTCCAACATCTCTCCCATCTACAATAGATTTTGGTGCAGTGATGTAGAAGTACGGGCTTTAAGCAATCGTATTTATTTAGATGTATTATTTTAAAGATGCTTGGATTTCAAAATAACTTGGCAAATGGAAGAAATTTGCAACTCTAATTAAAATGTCCACACCACGTGGCTTCTCATAAATAGTCGTCAACATATTCCAATAATTAGCTGCTGATTTATTGCTTCAAAAGACACAATTAACAAAAAGGCTGGAATTTGTGTTCCTGGTTCTCAACAGAGGACAAAACACATCATCTCTAATTGGGTACTCTACTTCTTTCTCATTAAAATGTGCATTATGAATGGAATTAGTAGTCACAGGTAATGATCAGGACTGTTCTTTTTACATGCCTGCACAGTTGCAAGGAGTTTCTGAAATAGAAAAAGCCATGTGAAATTAATGTTCCATAAAAATGTTGTGCAAGTAGGGGCAACTCACTGCTCAAATCACTGGCAATGCAAGCTAGGGCCCACAGGGGGCGTTCAGTCACAAACAAATAAGTAGTTGTGGACATCTGGACTAAGGGCAATTGAATACAGCTGTGTTCCCAGCAAGGAATCTCATTATGCATACACTCAGGTGGCAGAATTTGCCGTACATCAGCATAGATCTCCCTTTAATCTACGTTCCCATTTACTGTGATTCAAAGTGTGGGTCTCATCTCATGAGAATCTTCTTTCTCGTCAATGACTGACTTGAGTTCTGTGAACAAGTCTTTAAATTTTATATTTAAACATTAATAAATTTGATTTCTGTGAGAAACATTGTAATTATACAAGCTGCTTTGCAACTAAATACCCCTCACTAGATGACCAATAATAGCTGATGGCATGAAATTACATGGAATTAAAAGGAGTTACACGAAAATAAAAATAAATTCTAAAAAGCTTTCTGTATTGTGCACAAATTACCTTGATGCTGAACAATTATGTGAATGACAAATAATTAGTTCATTATTTTAGAGGTTATGTTTAGTTCTGGGAAGATTATTGTTGTGAAGGTAAGGTATCTAAAATACTGGGCTACAGAGATTTTCAGAATACCTAAAAGAAAATGACAGTTCAGAAGGTCACTCACGTCTGTTTAGTGGAGTCAAATAGAAGAGAAAGAGCTACAAAACATCAGGTGGGCTTACTTAGCTGGAGAGCTGGGGATGTGATGTCGACACTTAATAGTGAGGAACAAGGTCATGGGTTGCATAAAACTATAGAAGGGTTGATCAGGTGGGCGAAGCAGTGGCAGGTGGAATTTAACCATTAAAAAGTGTGAGGTGATGCACTTTGGAAGGAGTAAAAGGACAAGGACGTACTCAACGAATGACAGGACATCAGGAAGCTCAGAGGGTGTCATCGTGGGTCTCACCCCCACAATCCAAAGATCTGTAGGATAGGTAAATTGGCCACGCTAAAATTGCTCCTTAATGAGAAAACATTTTTCAAAAAGGAAGCTCAGAGGAACACAAGGAACTTGGGGTGCTCGTCCACAGATCCTTGAAGACGACAGGACAGTTTCATAAACTAGTTACGTAGGCATACAGGACACCTGCCTTTATCAGTTGTGGCATAGAATAGAAGGCTAGAAAGGTTATGTTGGGTTTGCACAAATCTTTGGTTGGGCCACAGCTGGAGTACAGTGCGCAGTTCTGGTCCCTCACTATTGGAAGGATGTGATTGCACTGGTGAGGGTTCAGAGATGATTTACCAAGTGAATGTCATCATGGAAATGCATGTAGTTTAAGAAGACTCTCTGTAACAAAGGAAGAGGCTGTATACCTCAAAGCTGCTGCTGTTAGCAGATTTCAGTCAGTTTGGTGCTAGAAAAGCCTTGGGTGTCATTTGGTGCAGCTGTTAGTTGCACTTTGGACATTGTGCGATTTGCAGCTCAAGCCCAGGAGCCATTCAGTGAAGTGAGGGTTCAGGAGAAGTCCTGGGGAGCTTAGAATCTAGTGGAAGGTTGCTGATTCTGTGATAGAGCGGGTTAGGGCTTGGAAAAGGCCTTGGAAGCTATTTATAGCCCGGTGCAGCTGGGAGACTGCAATTTGGAGAAACCCAGAGCAGTACTAGCTCAGTGAAGCCAGCAGATTGTGAAGAGTTTGAATTCTGCTCAGCAGGAGTGCAGTTTTTTTGAATCCTGTGAAACACAATCTAAGGAAGAGAGAATGAATCTTTGAGAGGTGGACAGTCATTGAGGCAATCCAAGTCAGAGCAACATTTATGGGAATTCAGAGGCTAGATCTTAAAAAATGAAGCATTGAATTCTCTTGAGGGAGACAGTGTTTTATTGAGAAATTGTGACTCACAGTGGTCACTGATATTTGGGTTGGTTGCTGAGAAATCCATGGGATCTGTCTTGTTTGCATCTGCCATTTAACTTGTAATACACGATGTGTTCAACCACAATTTTCCTGTTAATTAATATAATTCTGAATGTCAGAGTATAAGCTAGATCTGGTAAAATGTTTTACTTTTTTGATTTTTTTATAGTAATGTTTGTTTAAAACTGGAATCTTGTGGCATTGTTCTCCCAGTGGGTAACTGGGACTTCAAAATTTGTCTACTTCTAACAAAAGTTACTGGTCCATAACTGGATCATAAGTGATAAAACATAAATGTATATGAGCATAGTTTTGAAACAACAGGAATTTTGAGAAGTTTTAAAGTTAGATACAAATGTGAAAACCTTGATTTGCAGTCACTAACAATGTGCTAATAACTAATCCAAGACACTGACAGTTGGATTATCAGTCATCTTACTGTAAAATGGAATTATTGCTCTTCCGTTCTGAACTGTGTTCAAATTCCTTCTCTAGAAATTCAGACTTCTGAACTGCACTGTGGTATGTTTCCCTCTGAACTGTACTGAGGTAGGTTTCCCTGCCTTAAGAGAAATGTATTAAAATCTGACCTATATCCCATCTGAGACTACCTGTGTGACAAAAACTGTCTACCATTAAAAGGAACACGACCGAACAAGGCTGTTTGCATTGTGCTTCAAAAGAGAACTGGTAATATGAGCATTGCTCCATAACATATTGGATACCATGTCAAATAATTTGGCTTATCAGTGCCATGCCTAAAATACCATACTTTTTAAAGTAAGCTTGATATAACTTAACCATTCTGTTGCATTTATTTTCAATCTGAAAGTATTTAAATCAATTGTTGCAACATGATGGTATTTTCAGCAATTATTCACACATTTCAATTTTCTGTATGTAATGTGCTGGTCACAAGATAAAGTGATGTGAAACAAATGTTTATTTTGAAAAGGTGCCGAGAAAGATGTTTTTAATTACACTATCGCAGATCCTCCATAGAACACTTGATTGTCTTTGAAGCACGGCTAATCGGAATACATTAAACAGCTGTCAATCCTTTGATGATCAGTAAATTATAGTTGGTGATAGGAGTTCACATTTCAAGAAAATGTTGTGCATTTTAATGTACAGCAACTATGGAAATGTTCTTTTTTTAAATTATAACAGCACACAAGCATAAAAAAGCCCAAGAGAGCTAAGAATTTGGTCTCCCAAGCCGAACTCTTATCTCCGAGCGATACAGTCTGTCACCTTAGCATTATAATGGCTGGTAGAAAATATGATTGGCTATTAAGCCATATGCACCAGACATAGAAAGGAAATTAGGGGCAAACCAGGTTAATAATATTTCTTGCAAATCACTTCATACCATGTATCATAATTTGGAAAGCACAGGGAGTGCTAGAAAAACAGAGCAAGTCTGGCAGTATTTGGAGAGAAAAATAGAGTTAATGCTGCGATCCAGCAGTCACTCTAGCCGCTAATAATAATAATAATAATAATATTCTGCTATATTTCTAAATCTTGGGAGAGGGCCAAAATGGGATTTGAGAACTTCAGAACTTCCCTGCCCCCCGCCCCCCGGTGATGTGATCAGCTTAACAACCAGAAAGGGCATGAAACTGATATCCATACATTTTAGCAAGTTAACATGTATTTGCTAGCCTTGACGCCATTACGTCCACCCAGCCTTAGCTTCCCAACCAGTTGGCATGATGCCACACCGTCACGAAGAGTACTGGTTTTCAAAACTGAAAACCAGTCATGATGACCATGCCAGGGAGAGTGGGGTTTAGTATAGCCCAAGCGTGGTGAGGCTGGGCAGTAAACTGGGATTGGTTTGCCACTCCATGGCCAATTACCTTTGTGGATTTTTTTTCCATGCCTGCCTCACCTGACCTCCCACTCAGGACAGGCGAGATCCAGGCAGCATACCTGTCCTTGAGGCCCAGCATCGAGGTTCAGCTGTATCAAAGTGAAGGCGGACACACCCCTTGGCCGAGGTTGGGGAAGATGTTGGACATCTGGGAGTAAGGGATGAGAGGAGTTTGGACCTTGAGGAGGGAGGGGTGCGGGTTGGTGGTGACACGTCAGACGCCAAATGAGTGTGGTGCGCGTGAGGGGGCCAGAGCTTGTGGGGTGTGGAGGGGTGGGGATATCAGACCCGGTGAGGGTGGGTGTTCAGGTCAGGTTAGGCCTTCAATGGAGGGGTGATCTGGCCGGTGGGGCTTAGGGAGGACAAGTTCTGTGCAGGTGGGGGGAAATCACATGGGGAGGCCAGATGGAGTGGCAAACATGATGGCTAATTTGGGAGTGGGAGGAACCGCCTCAGGGGTGCGAGGTGGGGGTGCCATGTTGGGGGGGGTGGGTGTCTGTCTGGGTCTTTACAATAGTTTTCCAGGAATAAGAAGTTGTAATGCTTAATTTTCTGAGTAACTAGTGGGGCGGCACAGTGGTTAGCACTGCTGCCTCACTGCGCCGGGGACCCGGCTTCAATTCCGGCCTTAGGTAATTTTCTGTGAGAAGTTTGCACTTTATCCCTGTGTTTGCATGGGTTTCCTCCAGGTGCTCCGGTTTCCTTCCACATTCTAAAGATGTATATGTTAGGTGGATTGGCCATGCAAAAATTGCCCCTTATGTGTAGGTTAGGTGGGGTTACGGGGATAAGAAGTGTGCCTTGGTAGAATGTTCTTTCAAGAGGATCGGTGCAGACTTACACACTGTAGCAATTCTATGAACCCTGGCGGAACAGTTTTAAAGTTTGCAATTTAAATCACATTTTCAGATTGCTTTTGGCCAAAATTACCACTCAAACCCTTACCTTTGAAGTTCGGAGATCCACATCTTTGGGGTTCCCCTTTAGTCCAACATGGGGAAGCTCGAAAGCTACAGCCTTTGGTTTTCAAATTCAACCGAATTAAGCATTCAAGTGTTGTTTTTTCCCCGTAGCAAGACAACATTTTGTATAAAGCATCACATGGCAACGTGTCAGAAGTGCCAGACTTTATTAGAGAATTGCAGATTAAACTTTATTGAGGTGACAATTTGCAACGGACTTTATATTTGACTTAATAAATTGTTCAATCTGCTCACAATTAAGTGAGCATAGGTGAACTTGCAATTTATGCTTCTTGTGAGTGTTGTGTCTTCAGTGAATAAAGTTGATTGAACTATTCATCAAACCTAAGCACAGAAAGCCAATTTAGTTGCCAGCTCAGTGAAGTTATGTTCCTGTACATTAATGAACCATGAAGGGTTTTTAATCGCATTGTATAGCCAGGTAAATGAATCTGTACACTTAATATGTGGACAAGAATACATAATTTATTTTTCAGTTAGATTACATTAATTAGCTTTCATTTCTGGATTAAGAAGTCCTGACAAGATTTCAAGAAGCAAATGGTCTGTGGTTTCTACCACTTTATATTCCCCCTAAAATTCCCCCGAAAGACTTGTTGGGTGCGATTCACCCCAAAGTTTCACAGTCCGGTTTCGGCACGTTTGATGGGGTGTTTCTTGGTGACTGCAACGCCAAGATTGACACTGCTATTCAACGGCACTTTGCCAATTTTCTGGGCCTCGGTGGGTTTCTCCCCCTTGTGTCCACACTGCGGCAGTATTCCTACACTGCGGAGCTGGGCTCGCCAGCCGGACCGGCTCCTCACAGATAGGGGCTCCATTTTGAATGGCTTCCCCGATCTCTACCCCCCCCCCCCCTTCCCTGCACCTACCCCCCCCCTTTCAGGACTTCCCTGCTTTCAGGAATTCCCCCCCCCCCCACCTACCTTCAGAACCCCCCAACTTGTTTGTGTCCCATCAAACCCACCTTCACCCCCCATTTTCACCCCCCATTTTCACCCCCCCCCCCCCCCCCCCCCCCCAAGGCCCTGACCCCTGGTAGTGCCAGCATGGCACCCGGGCACTTTGGCATTACAAGCACCTCGGTTGGATTACCTTGTAGGCAAGGTTCTGGGTCACTCACTGATTGAGCACCTTAATTTGATGATCCACACAAGGTGGAGGCAGGGAGGTCCCAGGGATCTGGCACTCAGATGGTGCTGGGGCCCTGGACACTACTGAGCCCCCCGCCAGAGACATGCCCCTGGGTCAAGATCCGAGCTGATGAAACTGCAAAGGCAGAGTGGCGACACTCAAGAATGGATGACATCATCCCCCTGCAGACTGCAAGACCTACTGGAGGGGCCCATTTGCCTTCTGTCCACGGAGATGGTGTTGTCATTCCTTCTCAATGGGGCTAACCCGACAAAGGAGTCATCTGTGGTATAGACCTTGGTGCAAAACGTGCACTCCATGGAGGGGGATGTTCATTCCCTGGCTGAGGGTATGACCTCCAGGGCCGAGGGCTTCACCTGCATGGTGCCGATGCTGGTGGAAATCCACGAGTGTCAGCACCAAAGGATAGCGAGGCTTCTAGATCTCATTGCAACTGCCCCTCTATCCCGTGGAGGAGAACAGGGGTCTCCGGGCACCAAAAGGAAGAGGATGTGCAAGAGCGCAGCCTGGGACATTCCATCCAGGAAACCCTGTGGGTGCCCAGCCCATCTGACACCCACCCTCACTGGGTGTGACACACCTTCAACACCGCACATCGAGGGAGGACAGCACTGCATCACGCATGCTGCTTAAAAGTTATCCCAGAGCCTGAAAGTCTATGCCTCCAGGGGACGCCCATCACGGTGATCTCAGGCAGCAGGGCGTGGAAGGCCACAGCCAGCCTCGGCCTCAGCTGTGGATCCTGGACAGACACCAAGATGTAGTGTGAGGGGGAGGAAGAGTAATAAACTGTGGCACCTAGTGGGATCAGGTGAACACAGGCACTAGTCATGATAGCTCACTACTGTAAATAGGCATTTGTAAATAAACTGTTCGCCAGCAGATCCTCCACTTTGTCATTTCATGGTGCCATGTGCCACCAACCCCAACACACATAGAAACATAGAATATAGGACCAGGAGGCCATTTGGCCCTTTGAGCCTGCTCCACAATTCATTATGATCATGGCTGATCATCCAATTCAATAGCCTAAACCCGCTTTCGCCCAATATCCTTTGACCCCCCTCACTCCAAGTGCTATATCTAACTGATGTGGATGGATGGATGGATTTGTTTATTGTCACGTGTACCAAGGTACAGTGAAAAGTATTTTTCTGCGAGCAGCTCAACAGATCATTAAGTACATGAAAAGAAAAGGAAATAAAAGAAAATACATAAAGAAAATACATAATAGGGCAACACGAGCTACACAATGTAACTATGTAAGCACCGGCAACGGATGAAGCACACCGGGTGTAGTGTTAGTGAGGTCAGTCCATAAGAGGGTCATTTAGGAGTCTGGTAACAGTGGGGAAGAAGCTGTTTTTGAGGCTGTTCATGCGCGTTCTCAGACTTCTGTATCTCCTGCCCGATGGAAGTAGTTGGAAGAGTGAGGAAGCCGGTTGGGAGGAGTCTTTGATTATGCTGCCCGCTTTCCCCAGGCAGCGGGAGGTGTAGATGGAGTCACTGGATGGGGCACAGGATTGTGTGATGGACTGGGCTGTGTTCACGACTCTGAAGTTTCTTGCGGGCCTGGACCAAGCAGTTGCCATACCTGGCTGTGAAGCAGCCAGATAGGATGCTTTCTATGGTGCATCTGTAAAAGTTTGTGAGAGTTAATGTGGACATGCCGAATTTCCTTAGTTTCCTGAGGAAATATAGGCGCCGTTGTGCTTTCTTGTAGAAAACAGACAATGTTTTGGCCTCAAGTACTTCCTGTGGTGACGAATTCCACAGGCTCACCACTCTCTGGGTAGAGAAAATTCTCATCTCTGACCTAAATGGTCTACTCCGTATCCTCAGACTGTGACTGTTCTGGACACAATCACCATTGGAAATGTCCTTCCTGCATCTTACCTGTGCAGTGCTGTTAGAATTTTATAGGTTCCTGTGAGATCCCCCCTCATTCCTCTGAACTCCAGCAAATATAATCCTAACCAATTCAATTCAATCTCTCCTCGAACGTCAGTCCCTCCATCCAAGAAATAAGTCTGGTAAACCTTCGCTGCACTTCCTCTAGAGCAAGAACATCCTTCCTCAGATAAGGAGACCAAATTGCACATAATATTTCAGGTGCAGCCTCACCAAGGGCCTGTATAATTGTAACAACACATTCCTGCTCCTGTACTTGAATTCTCTCGCTATGAAGGCCAAGATACTATTTGCCCTCTTTACTGCCTGCTGTACCTGCACGCTTATCTTCAGCGACTGGTGTATGAGGACACCCAGGTCACATTGCACATTACCCTCTCTCTTATTTATGGCCTTCAGATAATATTCCATCTTGTTTTTGCTTCCAAAGTGGATATCCTTGCATTTATCCAAATTATACTGTATCTGCCCACTATTATGGGCCCGGGTTTAGAGAACACCAAAGTATATCATGGAGTTTACCTCACCCATAACTTTGAATAGATTTTGGTTATGGGGAGCACAAGAGCTCACTTTACAGGTGTGATGAAACAGAGAACTAAAAGTGTTTTTAAACAAAAACAGTGTTTATTCTATGAATCTAGTTAAAATTTTATAAACATACAGTTAACAGTTTATCAACTACAAACCCTGATAACTCCCCAAAAGAATACAATACTCTATGGATAACCCTTAATAACTTTGCAAGCAACATCCATTAGTCACAAAACCCTTTTTTAACAGACAATGGGCGGAATTCTCCACTCCCGACGCACCGTGGGAGAATCACGGGACGGCCTCCCGACATTTTTTACGCCCCCCCGGCGCCCCCAGCGATTTCCACCCCCCCCCCCCCCCCACCCCGGCTCGGAAAAATCATCTCCGCTCGCCGTTTTTCACGGCGAACGGCGATTCTCCGAGCCCGATGGGCTGAGCGGCCGGCCCTTCATGACCGTTTCACCATGGCAGCAACCACACCTGGTTGCTGCATTCATGAAACGGGCGCCAGATGCCCGTTTGGGGCATCTAGGGGCCCGATTGGCACGGGAGCACCACGACAGTGCTCGGGAGGGGACAGGCCCGCGATCGGTGCCCACCGATCGTCAGGCCAGCGTCCAAAACAGACGCACTCTTTTCCCTCCGCCGCCCGGTAAGATCAAGCCGCCACGTCTTGCCAGGCGGCTGAGGAGAAAGACAGCCACCGCGCATGCGCGGTTCGCGCCATCTGCGTGATGAAGTCATCCGCGCATGCGCGGGTTGGAACCGGCAACCCGCGCATGCGCGGATGACCTCACAAATGCGCCGTTTTGCGTGTCATTTCTGGCGCGACGAGGTCGCGGCCGGGAAGGACGGAGGCCCGTTCCTAGCCCCCCGGGTGGGTGTGAATGAGGTGAGGGGAGCGGGCTCCGAGGACGTCGTGAACCTCGGCCGATTTCACGACGGCCATCCCGATTTTTATCGGGAGCGGAGAATACCGCCCAGTAGGTTTGCATTCCTGACAGAAACAGGTATTACTTTGAAATGATCAAGTGCTCTGAACCTTCCTTTTCATGCAGAGAGAGAGAGATCAATACACACATCTGCGTGGTTGAATTCAGCTCTCCAACTGAAAGCGAAACCAAAAAAACTTTCAGCACAAAACAAAAGTAAAAAGCAGAGCAGAGCCCAGCTCCACCCACGCAATGACATCACTGCAGTCATTTGATAAAGCACACTTTTCTTAAAGGGACATTCACATGACACCACTCACTTAACTTGTTCAAATCACACTGAAGGATCTCTGCATCCACCTCACAGCTCGCCCCCCCCCCCACCCAACATGGTGTCATCCGCAAATTTGAAGATATTACATTTTGTTTCCTCATCTAAATCATGAAAATATTTTGTGAATAGCTGGAGTCCTGGCATAAATCCCTGTGGTAGTCACTGCCTGTTAATTTGAAAAAGACACGTTATTTTCTATTCTTTATTTCCTCTCTGCCAACCAGTTTTCTGCCAATCTCAATCCACTACCCCTAATCCCGTATGCATTAATTTGACTAATCTCTTATGTGGTACTTTGTTAAAAGCCTTCTGTAAGTCCAAGTATACCATATTCTTTGCACCCCCCCTCCCCCTTCGTCAAATCTACTGGTTTCACCCTCAAAGAATTCCAGGAGATTTGACAAGCATGATTTCCCTTTCATAACTCCAAGCTGACTGTTCGATCTTGCCACTGTTTCTATCCACACTCGACACTTCATCCCTGTGCAGTATGAGAGCACTATGTCTCTACCAGCTCCCACACTGATGACTCAGTAAATATGCACTGCTACTGCCCCTTCCCCGCCCCCGGCATCAACACTCAGGCCACTCATTGCAGCCAGTGTTCTCCAATGATGAAGACATATCACTGAGGGAAAGAGGAGCATCACTCTGTCCTCAATACAAGTCATCAGCATTCTCCGACAGAATCTGGCCAGTTGCTTTAGTGCTCTGTCATAGTTTTGGGCATTGTCATGAAAACCTACCCCCAGTACCACACTGATGTTGAGAAGTCAGTCCCACAGTTTGAGATATCCTCATCTCTCATCCCGCTTGTCCCCAAACCTAGAGACTCTGAGGGCATCCCTCGACCAACTGCCCAAGTGATCGCTGGCCATGGCTGGAGGTCCTTTCTCCTTCCCCTCATCCACATGTTCTCCCTCACCGTCCTCTTGCTCATCCGAGGAGATGTGACAGTCCTCCACCTCCTCCGGGTTCAGATGGTCTCCCCTCTGCAGCGCCAAGCTGTGGATAGTGCAGCAGATCACAATAATGCGGGACATTCTCTCGGGGCTGTACTGGAGGGCACTGCCAGTCACCGGACCCCCATCAACTGCTCCACAACACGTGTGTTGAAGCATGAGCCTTGTTGAAGCAACTCTCTGCCTCAGTTGGTGGCCTCCACACTGGTGTCATCAGCCATCCCCTTATTGGGTACAGCTTGTTGGTGAGGAGCCATCCCTCCAGATGCTGCTCTCCCTGAAATATGTCAAGGATCTGAGTGTCACAAGATGTACTGTCATGGATGCTCCCCGGGAAATGGGCACACACCTGCATGATTCTCGTCACATATGATCTGCACGTTGATGGAATGGAATGGAATCCCTTGCGGCGTGGCTCTGCATGATACCATGGACACTGCAGGGCCATGTGGGTGCAGTCTATCAATCATTGTACTTGAGGCATGTCTGATAAAAGGGTGAAGCCCATGACCCTGGTGTTTTTTGGCTCTCCTGGTCCCATTCTAAGTTAATATACCTGGGGTCTCTCACAAAAAGAGCATTTGTCACTTTCCTAATTCATTTGTGTGTGGCTGACTGGGAGATGCCACACAGATCAATGGGGCTGCCTTGAAACGAGCCACTCACATAGACATTCAGATTTTAAGGGCCATGGGCAGGGGGTGTCCTCGCATCCTATGTATTTGCAGGACAATGGCAAAGGGTTAGGTGGATTGGCCATGCTAAATTGCCCGTAGTGTCCTAATAAAAGTAAGGTTAAGGGGGGGGGGGTTGTTGGGTTACGGGTATAGGGTGGATATGTGGGTTTGAGTAGGGTGATCATGGCTCGGCACAACATTGAGGGCCGAAGGGCCTGTTCTGTGCTGTACTGTTCTATGTCTATGTCTATGTGACCCATCATCCCCAGGAGGGCTGCAGTCTTCTCCGCCACTGTGGCTCTGACATCTGTAGATAGGATGTCCAATGTTGGAAGGTCCTTGACTGGTATAGCCTAAAATGGGATGTTCCCCCTATGCTGTAAAATGGTGCTGCTCTCTGTACAACTAAGGGCCCAGCCTTCCCCTCCTCAGCAGCGTGCTGGTCTTGACCATGTGCTCTCTGTGCTGCTGCTCTAACATTATGAGTAGAAAAGCCAACTTGACAGGCTCCTTGATTCTGCCGAATTATACACTGAAAAGAGAAGGAAACCAAAGTGAACTGTGAGGATTCCCTAGAAAGCCCTGCCCCTCAGCCCTCTGGGGCATCCAGCATGCGCTTCCCCCTCAGTGAGTGCCTCTCCACTAAACCTCATACCCTATGCTCTCACACTGGCAAATCCCCACTCCTGACCCTCTCAAGTTCACTGGAATTATGTGCCTGGACATGCAATAGTCTTCCTGGCACATTTCTCTTGGCCATTCCCCAATTCCCCTCCCCAACAATTTGCATTATGTGACAGGGCGAGTGAGTAGATGTATGGACCCACGTCTGCATCCTAATGGGGCACCTCAAAGAAGCCACCCATCATGATACGTAACAGGGTAAGTGATGCAAACACTTGATTGAGCATTCAGATTCATCTATTATAATTGAACTAAATTAAACAAACTGAGGGACAAATTGTATGGGGCAGCTCCTTAAAGGGCTACTGCCTTAAACAAAAATAAAACACAAATTAAACTTAAAACATTAACTGAAATATGGTTAAAAGGGTGCCTCACTGAGCATGGAAGGCCTCAATGCTACCCGTGGACACTGCATGTTTCCTCTCCAAGGACACCGGGCCACAAATTAAGCCATGGAATACCAGCAGACATTCGGGTTAGACGACCCCCTTGGTCGCCCGCTGCCTGGACCTGTTTATGGTAAGTTTGCCAGGCCCAGGAGCAGGTTCACAAGGAGGTCGTCCTCCTTCCACTCCCCTCTCTACACCAGGTGTGCTTGGGACTCAAATCAGTGGCAGTTTTATTTAGCTTTGCATATATCATTGGCACTGTTGAGTTGCCAATGAGGGGTGAAATTGTATTCAAATCAATGGAATACCTCTTGTGACAGACTAGGTGCAGCTGATTAGAGTGAAGCCTGCAATGAGCATGACAAATACTCACCTTGAGGGCAGCCTCAGCCCCACACATTTATTCCTGACAAACTTCCCAAACAAGTGCAATTCATATCCAATAGGGCTTAACCCCTTGGTCCTCAGAGTGCTGCCTGAGTGTGGGGTTCTACACATAGTTCAGTTTTCCTTCCCCAAGTGAGGGTCTTCATTACTCATGAGACAGGGACGTAAGGTATTCCTCAGAGCTCCACGCTGACCTTGCAGTCCCCCCTCTCATGGGACCCCACCCACTTACCTCACAGTGACCCCCAAAGCTGACCACCCTCCGTATTTGCCTCCTCCCACCCACTTTCCAGCTTCCACGAAGGATGGGAACTCCCTCAGTGGTGAATTAGCCTCAAACCTAGCAAGTAGGACACAGAAAGTGGTACCCTGAAGTGATTGGAAGGCAAGGCCAGCTAGCGACCCCTGCCCCGCCTAATTCCCTGGTGAATATTCAGTGAGGGGCGACAATCTGGAGAGAGTGCTCGCTAATAACATGCTAATGTTTTAAAATGAAGTTCCTGGGCTTGTGCCACGCGATTCGCACGACACTGGTGAGGGGGGCGGGGTGTAGATCCGAAAAGCCAATCAAGTTTGAGTCAACATCTCTCACGGACAGAGACAGACCTGTGCTCAAGATCGCCCGCCATAGTGTCATTCTAAATTGTTGACAATATTTTAAGCCATTCCTGTAAGCCAATCCTTTAAACTGATTTTAAAGACAACTAATTGCATTGTGACCATTAACACACATACAGCTGCTTCAGCCCAAGACTCAAAGGAACTTTGTCATGAAACAATAAAACAATTTTGTTTCTTCACTGACAACTTTCCCTCATTCCAAATAGCAGAAATTCAAACTGAAACATTTAATTTAAATTGCGGTTACAGAATAAAATCCATTGAAAATACAGTTTCTAAAAATCAGTCGCATTATCAAACTATTGCATGGAGTCTGGAATTTTCTGTGCGGTTTATTTTTGCTTCATTGATTTTGAAAACAAATTGTTGAAAATTAATGAAGGTATGGCGAATCCTTTTGTTAAAATTAAAATCAATGTTCTTGCCTTCATTTATATATAAGCATTTGTGCAGCTTTGTGAAGGCCACAAGTGCCATGTCTTTAAAAATAATCAGCATTTTAATGAGCAATCCCTGAGGAAAACAGTCATGTAGTGCCTCATCCAGAACCATTATTAAAATGCTAAAGCAGTGCGAGTTGCTTGTTCCCTGAAAGGGACAAACATCAAAAGCCACTTCATCAGAAGTACCCCACTAACCTGGGCTGTTATTCCATTCAGGTGAAAGATTAGGTCATCAGTACCTTCTGTGACTGGTCTAATTACCACATCTTGGTCTCTGCGAATCTCTTTAATCCGATCAATTCAGTGATCAGGTTAAAAAGACAAAGATCACTTCAGAGGGCATGACAATGGAATCTGGAGCTGAAGTTGCTTTGATCACCAAAAAAAGCAGACATACCATTTCTAATTTCTCATTGTAGCATTGCACATTATATGTGAGAAGCACTTAGGAGACTGATTTTGTTTCTGGAGATAAAAAAAACAACAGCTACTATGATACACTCACAAAAAAATCATCTTTCATTACGTGTCCAGTAACAAAGAGCTACTTAGCTGTAATGAACTCCAATTGGCTTTATTGGTTGGCCAATTGGAGTATGAGCTCCCTCAATGATAGCTCATTGAGGGGGCCCATATAGTCACCTGTGTAGGCTTTGTTGAGCAGTCTTAAGTTGACTGGACTGCTAGCAGCACTGTTTGTAGCTGCTCCTGTAATATCGTTATTGTAAATAAATATTGGTGTGGTGACGGAACTCCTGCCTCCTGTGGATTACTACAGTGGCGACGGGGATGGGATAGCCCAGACGGAAAGGATACCCACACCCCAGCCCCGAGCAATTTCTCCAGACCCCGTCATCCAGTCATCAGAGTCGGAGATGGACACACTCGACGAGGCCGCCGCGACACCTCTCCCCGAGGAGGACGAACAACTTCCAAGGAGGTCATCAAGAAAATGACGAGCACCTATAAAGTACACCCCGCCCACTTCGGAGAACGACCCGGCGGACGACACAGAGGTGACAGACCCAGACATGAGGAGCAGGAAGAAGCTCAGAGGAATGCCAGCTGGCAGGAATTCCTCGGACCTTGGGGGGAGGGGATAATGAACTCCAATTGGCTTTATTGGTTGGCCAATTGGAGTATGAGCTCCCTCAATGATAGCTCATTGAAGGGGCCCATATAGTCACCTGTGTAGGCTTTGTGAGCAGTCTTACGTTGACTGGACTGCTAGCAGCACTGTTTGTAGCTGCTCCTGTAATATCGTTATTGTAAATAAAAATTGGTGTGGTGACGGAACTCCTGCCTCCCATGGATTACTACATTAACCAATATAAATGTTGGAATTTTCAGTGGTGCAGCTATAGACTGTGCAATGTAGGTATTAAAGGGCAGCATGGTAGCACAATGGTTAGCACTGTAGCTTCACAGCGCCAAGGTCCCAGGTTCGATTCTCGGCTTGGTCACTGTCTGTGCAGAGTCTGCATGTTCCCCCGCGTGGGTTTCCTCCAGGTGCTCCGGTTTCCTCCCATGAGTCCCGAAAGACATGCTGTTAGGTCATTTGGACATTCTGAATTTTCCCTCTGTGTACCCGAACAGGAGCCGGAATGTGGTGACTACGGGCTTTTCACAGTAACTTCATTGCAATGTAAGCCTGCTTGTGAGAATAAAGATTATTATTGTTAAAGATTCAAAATTAAACTTAAAAAAGCAGATTTGGACAATTAGGAAATGCGAGCAAATTTTTAGTGAGAGTGGATGCTATATACCCAGCTCTGAGGAGGCAGCACGTAAGGAAAAGGCCAATGTAGTGTTCAACTGAACTCAACACCCACTAGGATGTCTGGCAGAAGTTACCTGACTTTTGAGGGCAGCACGGTGGCACAGTGGTTAGCACTGCTGTCTCACAGCGCCAAGGCTCTAGGTTCGATCCCGGCTCTGGGTCACTGTCCGTGTGGAGTTTGCACATTCTCCTCGTGTTTGCGTGGGTTTCACCCCCACAACCCAAAAGATGTGCAGGGTAGGTGGATTGGCCACGCTAAATTGCGCCTCAATTGGAAAAAATGAATTGGGCACTCTAAATTTATTTTTCAAACGTTACCTGACTTCATAGCATGAATGTAATGCAAGAATACTGCTGTAAAATAGCATGGAGACACACAAACGAAGGTTGGAGGTATTTTTAAAATGCTCCACCAGGTAGAGATATATTCGTAAGGATGTTTGATAAAGTGCCATGCAGGAGACTTATCAGCAAAGATGCAGTGGAATAAGAGGGACTACAGCATGGATACGAAAGAGGCTGAGTGATGGGAAACGGAGTGGTGGTGAATGGTTGTTTGTCAGTCTGGAAGAAAGTACTTAACAGAGTTCCCAAGAGTTGTTCTTTGGCTGACCGATTTTCTTTATATCTATAGGTATTGATAAATCACCGAGACTTGGGTGTGTATGGCTCAAATTCAAATTTGCAGATGACATAAAATTTAAAAACTTGGAAGTATTGTGAACTGTGTCGATGATTATGACAGACTTCAAGTGAACATGGGCTCGTGGAACAGGCAGACATATCGCAGATGGAATTTAATATGGAGAAGTCATGGATCTTGGGAGGAAGAATAAAGAAAGGCAATTGTGAAGTAAAGAATACAATTTGAAAGGTGATGCAGGAACAATGGGACCTGAGGGCATATGCTCAAAAATCACCGAAGGTGGCTGAAAAGGTTAATAAGGCATGTGGGATCCAGTGTTTTATAAATAGCTGCAAACAGTACAAAAGTAGGGAAGTTATGGCGAATCTTTCGGAAGCACCGGTTCAGCTTCCAATGAATGTATCTAATTCTGGGTACCACACTTCAGGAAGGATGTTGGGTAGGGTGCATAAAACATTCATCAGAATGGGAACAGTGCTAAGAAACCTCAGTTGCAAGAACAGTTTGGTGAGACTGGGTCTGTTCACCTTCCAGAAGGTGAGATTTGATAAAGGTGTTCAAAATTATGAACGGTCTGGACAGATCAGATCGGGCTAAACTATTCCTATTCGCAAAAGGGTTGAGAACCAGAGGACACAGATTGGAGGTACTCCAAAGTACCAAAGGCAACATGAGGGGCGTGATTCTCCCAGCCCCGCGCGGGCTGGAGAATCGCCGCAACTGCGCCACACCGCCCCGATACTGGCACGTGTGAGGGTTGGCGCTGCCCCCAGTGCCACCAGGAAGTGCGGCTGGAGTGGCATGAACCGCTCCAACGCCATGCTGGCCCCCTGTGGGGGACAGAATCGCTAGTGCCTGTGCCCGTTTCGCGATGGCGCTCACGCTGGCGCGGACACTCTGTCCCGCGATCGGAGAATCGCGCCCGAGGCATTTTCACGCAGCGAGTGGTTAACACCTGGAACGTACTGCCTGGAAATGTGGTGGAGGCTGATGCAATCATGGCTTGCAAAAGGGAATTGATTCATTTTCTGAAAATGTAAGGTTTGCAGGATTATGGGGAAAAAGCAGGGGAGTAGGACTGGCTAAATTGAGTTCAGAGAGCCAGCAGGGACATGACAGGGTGAATGGCCTCCTCCAGTGCTGTACCCACTCTAAGGCTACGTGCAGCAAGGAAGCAGACATATGTAAATTGCATCAAACCCACTCTGACGGTTTTCTAAAAACCACTGCGTGAATATTGCCCTCGTCATTGGTATGCATGGATCAGCCAGTTAGTACTAATGCCAGCAATAATTCTGCACCATCAGCTACACATGTTACAGTAGGTAACAATGAAAGCAGTGAGTCCTCCATTAGTGACTCCAGTAAGTTAGATCCACGGCACTGACACAGAGCCTTCAAGGTTAATTGCAAATGGCCCTTATGCATCCCCTGCAATTCACTAATTGGCCATGTAGCTACCCAGCAGAGTGATCGCGGTTGTTAGAGAAGCACTTAGTGCAGCACATTCACACACGAGGGACATAAGTTAACAACACATAATTAGAAGGTTCACCAAAGAACACAAACCCACATGCCACAGACATGCAACAAAAATTATCCCTAAATTTTTCAGTCTGTAATTTTTTTCCCCTTTGCATCCGTTATCTAAAATGCAAACAATAGGGCTAACTGTGTGACAAAGTTAAAGGTAACACTGAGATAGATACTACTTGACAGACTAATGTCCCCCTCAACAAATCTTCAACATCCAGTGAAAACCATTGCTGTGAAATGGTCCTCAACCAATTCCAGCAGGCTCCATATTAAACAAAAACAGAAAATTCTGGGAAATCTCAATCAGATTAGCAGCACCTGTGTAGAGATTAATAGACTTCATGGGTACGATTCTTCACAAACTTTTCTAAGTAAATTTGTGGCGGGTTTTTCAGGGAGTTTCCCACCATTATTAATGACGCTCAGTCACTTTTTTGGGCCCTGGGGAGTTTCTCACTGGTTTAGCCCACACCTAGAATTTTTTTAGCACTGGGGAGCTGAACTCCGTGATTGGGCCGCCATTTTGAAAGGGTACCCCGATCTCTAAGTGAGATGTGGGCACCTCCCACATATGGGCAATGTCACTCCTTATACACATAGGCATTACCCCACACACCCCAAGTGATGACAACCCACTATAGTGTCTCTGGGAGTCCCACTCTTCAGGCCCCCCCCCAAAGCCTCCTGACAGAACCCCCTCCCTTCTAGGACTCCCATCCATCATCCAACCAACCTCCCAGAGGCCCCTTATTACCTGCCCTGCACTCCCCCACCCTTCAAACACCCCCCTCCAACCTCATTTAATGCGCATAGCCCACTCGCCACCTGGCCCTTGGCAGTGCCACCCTGGCACTCAGACACCCTTCCACTGCCACCCTAGCACCCAGGCAGTGTTCCTGTTGGCTTGGCAATGCCATCTGGGCATCTTGGCAATGCCAAGGTCCCACATTCCAGGGGAGGGCCAGGGGCCAACCCTGCATTTACCATGACCACCCAGTGGTCTCCGATAGCCTGGGAGGCCCCCTGGGTGCCGTTCTGCCTGGTCCATGTTTGTGTGGACTAGTATTGATCGGCGCCCAGCGACAGCCTCCCTGGGGAATCCGAAGAATCAAGGGAGGCCGCTGGATCCCGTGCAGGTTGGTCATAAGTAGGTTTATGACCTACTTCCACGAGCGTCATTCGGTCCCGCCCATTTGGGAGGGGTTCCGACTCCGACATCTCACGGGACTTCGGAGAATCCCGGGAGGTGCGGCACCTGTCAGGAGGTTCACTGCAAGCCTCTCCTGGCATGCTCCGGCTGCGTTGCACTCCAGCGAGAGCACAACGCGTCCAGAGATTCGCGTCCAATGTTTCAATTCTGTATGACTTTTTCAGAGCTGAAAAGAGATAGAATTGTGATGGATTTTATCCTGTTGAAGGTGGGGTGGAGCAGTGAGAAAAATTCAAAAGTTAGCGATGGGTAGGAGCTCAGGAGAAATTTGACAAATATGTCATGGACAGAAAATAAATGGCAATGTTAATAATAGTGTTAAAGACTAAAGATGGCGATAGTGGCACCTAAGGTAAGATAGCAGAATGTGTTAATAGCAGAACAAGGTTCAGCAGTCTGTGAAATCAAACCATGAGAACAAGTTACTGATGGCCCTGTGTGGATTGGGGAATTTCTATTTTAAAAAGATCAAAATGGTTGAGAGAGTTCATGGTCTGAACTCAGTGTTAAGACCAGGAGGCGGTAAAGTGCCTAATCAGAAAATGTGGTGCTGTTCCTCCAGTTTGCATTGGGCTTCATTGGAACATTCGCAGCCAAGGATGAAAATGTGGCCATGACAGCATGATGGTGAGTTTAAATGATCAGCGACAGGAAGGTCAGAGTCATGCTTGCAGACTGATCAAAGGTGTTCCACAAAGCCGTCACCCAGTCTGTGTTTTGCCTCCCTAATGTAGAGGAGACCGCATTGTGAGCAGTAAATACAGTAGACTAAATTAAAGGAGGTACATGTGAATCACTGTTTCACCTGGAAGGAGTGTTTAAAGCCTTGGACAGTGAAGAGAGAGGAGGTCATGGAGAATGTGTCACACCGTCTGCAATTGCATGGGAAGGTTCCATGGGAAGGAGATGAGGAGATGGAGGCGGTGGAGGAGTAGACAAGGATGTCGCACCGGGTCCCGATGGAGTGCTGACAGGGGAGATGAGATGAAAATATGTTTGGCGGTGGTATCGTGGTGGAGTTGGTGGAGGATGATCCTTTGTATGGGGAGGCTGGTGGGGTGAAAAGTGTGGACACAGGGGCCCTATCATGGTTCTGTGAGGGAGGGAAAGGGGTGACGGCAGAGGTTAGAAATGGTTGAGCGCCTTGTCAAGCACAGTTGGAGGAGGGAATCTCAGTTGATGAAAGTAGCTTCCATGTCTGTTTTATACCCACGCAACTCGACACCTCCAATTCTTCCTCCTCATGAATTACTTTGAAAATCCTGCTCATAGTGGAGACACCAGCATTCTCTGTGCACTAATACAATGTTTCCTGTGCATTATTAATGAGGTAATTGCTGTGCTCCAAAATCTTCTGCTCCTGAACCTCGCTGTAAGCTCAAGCCCGACATGGAAAAATATATTCACTATTTGATTTAACTGTTCAGACAACGGGTGATGGACAAAAGTTTAATATTAGCATGGTTGGCATCTTTATTCTTCACTTTTTGAATGTGCTTGTTGATCGATTTGTCAAGAGATTAGAATAATCAGACTTGTGCTTCACCCCTTTATTTCCCTCTAGTTCTGTGACAGTTACTGAACAAGAGGAAATATGACACTCGGTGCTATGTGGGAAAAAAAGATTTGCATTAACATAGCGCTTTTCACAATGGCCAGATGTCACAAAACACTCTAAAGCCAATGAAGTGCTTTAGAAGTGTCGTCGCTGTTACAATATAGGAGGCAGGGCAGCCACCCTGTGCTCAGTAAGCTCCCACAAACCGATAATCTGCTTTTGAGATGTTGGTGCTTCAGTGAAAGTTGGTACCTCCAACAATGCAGCACCCAGTCCGTATTGCGCTGGAATGTGAACCTTTACTTCTGTGCTAAAGCCCTGGAGGTGGGACTTGAACCAAGTAACCTGGAAATTAATAAATGTGTATTAAAAAGTTAATGTTACACTCGACTCCTCTACTTTGAAGTTGAAGTTAGGATATAAGACTGCAATAAGTGCTTTATGAAATCAGTATTAGATAATCAGATTATTTTAATTAGTCTGCCAGGGGTCTTTAAATCAAGGTTTGTACGACCTGAAATGATGCTTTTCTCCAGTAATAGAACTACAGTGAATTTTTTTATAGCTACCTCTAAATATTTTAATATTCTCAAGTAATAAGCTACAATAACAATATAAGTACAGGATGTTATTTGGCAGTCAGCACGATAAGAAAAACATGCTTTTCTCCTGTGCTGCGACAGAATAATGTTGCTTTTGTAACATTTAAGTATTACCGTCTTGGTGGTTATTCAAAATGTTGAAGCTGGTAGTTGCTGTTAATCAGAACATGAACATTTATTGCTTACCTAAATCAGGCAAACAGACACAATGTTAACCTGGAGAGATTTATTAGATTCTGCACTGACATTTTAATCGTTATAATCTCTGTCGTGTTCTTCAAGACAAATATCTACAAGGTGAATGGTTGCACGATTGTTCATGTAATGCAGGAGTAGGCCAATTAACTTTGGAGTCTCTCGACCATTACACCATGGGTGCGATTCTCCGGCCTTGTTCCGCTCTCGCTCAAGCGAAACGAGGCTGGTAAATAGCGGGAGAGGCCAAAAACGAGATCCACGCCAGGTGCCAAACAGATTGCGATGCTACCTGCCCACTCCCACAGGCAAAATCAGGATCTCGCCGTAGTGTGGTGAGAAACCAATTATCAGCACCTAAGCTCTATTTTCATGCAGTTAACAGGAACCACCCAATAACCAATGGCCTCCTGTCACTCAGCCGCCTCCCCAGCAAGTGCTCATGCTGCCGCCAATTAGTACTCCATTTTAAATATGTGAACCTGGCGGAAGGGCTTCTGTGGGGAGGCGGGGAGGTGCGTAGCCATCTTTGCTCACAGGCAACGCACCCTGGGGCATTCCTTGCCACCCCACTGTTCAGTTGGGGGTGAGGGACATTTGGCTGGGGTTGGGGGAGCCTCTGCAGGGGTGAGCTGCCATGGGAAGGTGGGGGGAGGTGCTGGTGTGGGGGGGGGGGGGGGGTGAGGTGGCAACCGGGAGGGCAACTGCTCGGGGGCACCACCATGCCAACCCCTGGATTATGTGTACCCGTTCCGGGGGCAATTCTTGTCATTGCCCGTCTGCCCCAACGACCGTCATTAACTACCACCGACTGCTGAGGGCTCTGGCTGCGCAGCTGAAGGCTATTGCCAATAGGGAATCAGCTATCCTGGTTAAGTGAGCACTAATGAGCACTTTACACATGCCAAGTGAATTTCCATGGGTGGGCGGGCCATGTAGCATGTGGAAGTCATTGCCTAGCATCCGAATCACAGGCTGATGCGTGGACACTGTACTTGACAATGTGGGAGGCAACACCACACATGCAACATCTTTTTTTTAAAATTTAGATTACCCAATTATTTTTTCCAATTAAGGGGCAATTTAGCATGGACAATCCACCTACTCTGAACATTTTTGGGTTGTGGGGGCGAAACCCACGCAGACACGGGGAGAATGTGCAAACTCCACACGGACAGTGACCCAGAGCCGGGATCGAACCTGGGACCTCAGCGCCGTGAGGCGGTTGTGCTAACCACTAGGCCACCGTGCTGCCCTACACATGCAACATCTTAACAGCCAGGGGATGGGATACAGCTCCAGGGACCTGTCCATGGCCGGAGGATGGGTGAGCACCACGGGGAGGGAGGGATGCCTGGAGAAATGGGCCAAGGATTTGGAGGTCAGCCCGCATTGGGGAAGGAAGTGACAGAGGCATCATAATGGTTGTGCAAAAAGGTATTTAATGTGCAATACAATACCCCACTCCCGACGGTCCCACCCCCCCCAACCCCCCAACATCCAACCTCCCCTTCCCCGCCCCCGGTGCCCTCAGTGATCCTGAACGTGACTGGCCCTCCGAGCTCTACCGCTACATCTAGGTGTTTCCACAGGATGCACATCTGAGGTGGAGGCTGCCAGTTGCCGACCTCGGCCGGTGGCCTTCGATGCTCTTGCCGGGCATCCTGTGGGGTCTCTGGTGCCAGAGGGCTTGGCTCACTTGATGGTGCCAACCTGTCTCAGCCGTGCCAACCTGTCTCAAATGCTGATCTCGAGATGCAGCCTCATCAGAGGGATGGAACTCGGAGGAGCTGGTTGCCATCGCTACTCTATGTGGCAGGTCCGGATTGGCACACAGCGCGCCCTCCTCCCAGTCAGTCCCATAGGGCCCTGGGGTTTACCTTGGGATGGACGCTCATTGTGTTGACACCCTCAGCGATGCTCCTCAGTGACTGGGACATAACCTGCAGTGCCTCGGCCATGCCCATCTGAGAGCGGGACATGTCTCACAGAACCTCATCAAAGTCAGCCTGGTACAGGGTGACATCCCCCATCGAGCCAGACCTTCTCTCAAGAATCTCGGCCATGGCCATCACCTACTGCGCAATGCGTTGGACACCTTCACTAATGGTGTCAATGTCATGCACCAGGCTCTCCACTGCAGTCGCCACCCTAGCAGTATTGGCCTTGGTGCCACTCACTGGGACTCCTCCAATCGGCTGTGGACCTGCGGGAGTGCCGCTGACATCTCCGTCTGAATGTCCCGGTCGCTCCCTATCGTCTCCATCAGCCCAGGGTATCCCTGTTCCACAGGCTCAGCATCAGGCTGGAACCCAGCTGGGTCCTGAAATCCAGCAGCCTTCTGACCACTGTCTCATCTGAGGGTTCCTGCCTCCACCTGATGTGCATCATCAACAGTGCGATGCTCACCAGTTTGTGCCCCAGATGCCGATCCATTAAAATTTACCACTGAAGTGTGTGTATCTGTGCTGGTGGGGGGTGGGGATGATGGCTGTGCCGTGACTATAACCGTTCATCCTCGGTGCTCTCCACCAAGATGTTCTCCTCGGAGTCAGGAGTGGAAGCCACCCGGATGGGCCGGCACCTTCGGCTGGAGGACCTGTGGGAGAATGGACATGTGGTCAGTAGGAGGGATGGTCCAGTCAGTAAGAAATAACAACTTGCATTTGACAGGTCACTCTGTCCTCTGCCACCCTGGTCACCCCCAGGGCCCACTCCTCGAAGGAGGTGAGGATTCTTAAGTCCGGCATCCCTCTGCCAGTCTGGGCCCTCTCCTGCCGATTGTTGGAGAGCTTCTGCTGCAGAGACACAGAGGGGGCATCGTTAGCCACATGCATGGTTCACAGTGGTGGGGAGTGTGTGGTGTGAAGGGAGGGTTGGGATGGGGAGATTGAAGAAGGGGTGGGGGGAGGGTTGAAGGGGAAGTGGGTGGAGGGAGGGTTGGGGGGGTGGATGCTCCCTTGGGTGGGGAGGTGGGGTGGGGGGCATTGGGGGGATCAGGACATCCAGAGTGGCCTCCACAGCATCCAGGAATCTTCCCAGGTCAGCGACCCCAAATCTTTGGGCTAATCTCCTTGGAGCCATTGATGCAAGGTGGTTAGGCTTGGCTGAGCAAGTGCGGCTTAAGTGCTGCTCAAACGTGTTAGTGGGGAAGGGAGCACAGTGTCGGTGAATCAGCTGGTGAGCCTTCATTTGCGCCGAGACGCCAGTGAGCCTTCATTTCATGGACCAATTAACATTGAATTGCGTTGCCAGCCTCTCTGGGCTGAGCACCGGGAAGCCCGTGGCAATTCCTGCTCACTACCACACTTCAAAATTTTTCCGGAGAAAAATTCAATTGACCTAGCCTCCAGTCTTTTGTGAAGAAATGTATTGACCGAGAAACTGGTTAGAACCTGGAACATCACAGAATCATAGAAAGGCACAGCACAAGGAGGCCATTTAGCCCATCAGCCCATGCAAGCTCTTGGTCTCATAGCCATATAGATGATGACACTTCATATGCTTCCACAAAGAATTGAGGCAAATAGCACAGGTAAGTTTAAGGGGGAGCTAGGTAAGTACATGATAGGATAAGGAATAAAAGGATATGATAATAGGATTAGATGAAACAGGGTGTGTAGAAGCCTGTGTGGAACATAAGCATTGCCGTAGACCAATTGAATCGAATGACCTATTTTTGTCCAATAAATTCGATATAAGTCTATGAGTTGGGAATCCAGACAAGTGGAATCCCTAAATCATTACAACTACCTCAAATATAATTTCCCCAGCCTTCAAAATTCATGTAAGTGCAAGCTATATTTATGCAGCCTGTCCTAATAATCAACTCTGCTAACTTTGGTATAATTCTGGTTGATTTGTGGTGTATTCCATCCAAAGCCAATTTAGCTTTCCTGTCGTTCAGTGTCCAAAAAAGAATGCAGCAGCCCAGATGGGTCTATCCAAGGCTGAAAACAGCTAAACCTCCTGTATATCTTTGAGTAGTTCAGAAGGTGGAAATTCACACTCATTTAAGCCTATTACCCTTGATGGCTACGCCCAAATAACCTGACTCTGTTCTGATAGGCGTTGCAGTTATGTAGATCTTCACCAATCTGAGACCTGCTACTTGGGACACATGTGTCTTTTAAAAACTTTTTCTGTACCTCAGTTGTTTTTGTTACACAACAGGGTTTTATAACACCTACCCTCTAGGGCGAATTCATAACAATTCTTTCTTTCAAAAAAAGGAAAACAAATTTACATGCATTCATTCTCAAACATTCACTCATGCAAACATCAGATACAGCGACTACATTGAATACAGTCTGGAACAGGTTTTGTGATCATTTTGTGCTGACTTAAACACTAGATCGGATATCTGCTATCATATTATTCTTTCTTACAATGTGAGTAATTTTCAAGTGAAAGGGTTGCAATAGCAGGTTCCATCAAAATGCCCTTGCATGATGTGTTTTGACTTTCTCCACAAACGTTAAGGGATGGTGATCAGTGCAGACTAAGATTTCTCCAGATTCATTGCTAATTCCGACGTGCTTGACGGCTAGGAGTCACCCGCTTAGCATTTCCTTCTCTATAGTGGAATACCTCTTTTGGTGTCTGTTCAGTTTCTTTGCGAAATATCCAATTGGTTTTTTGATGTCTGATTCATCATCTTGGGGCAGAACAGCGCCTACACCAATGGCATTACCATTGATTACCACTTTAAAGGTTTGGTTAGGGTTCAGAACTGCCAGCACCCGGTTATTTGTCAGGATGGCTTTCAGCCTCTTGAAAGCTGTTTGACACCTTTCAGCTCTCCTTTTGCTATCTACCATCCCACATCTGTCAGTGTGTCAGCCAAAGTACTGAAGGCCGGCTTGAGTTTGCAATAGAATCCACAGAGGCCCAAAAAGATTACATTATTCCCTATTTAGTCATGGTGATGGGGAAATCAATCAATGCTTGTACTTCACTGCCCTGAGCAACAACTTCTCTGACTCACAACACGCCCTTGGTAGGCTATTCGAGTTTTTGCAAACTCACTCTTTGGAAGGATTACCAGGTTAGCAGACTGTAATCTTTGGAATGGGGCTTCTTACTGTTAGAGGTGGTCTGTCCATGTGTCGCTGTACAGTAGCAGATTGCCCAGGTATGCTTAGCTAGTTCATCAGTCTTTTGAAGGTGTCTGGGGAATCTGCAAAGGGGTTGCCTTCAGCGGAACTGGACGAACCCACCGGCAGAAAGGGACAAAAAATCCTCGCCATAAGCTAATCAGAAGGTTTCTCCCGTTTGCGCCAAAAACCTCTCCTTGGCTGGGATCCCCGACCTCTGTTCCCACACACCCCACCCCACAGCGGGTTTTCCAGCGGCAGCGGTGGCCTGCCATTGGCTGCTGGCAGGATCTTCCAATCCTACTGAAGAAATGTTTGCAATTTGTGCTGCTCGCCAGTCACGCCACTGGGGAACCTACTGGGGTCGCCTTCGGCAGGATTGAAAGAACCCGCCATTAAGGGCTGGAAAATCCCAGACCTGGATTTATTGAGGAGGACCTTGGCTAGGATTTTCAATTCCCTTTCATGTTGGGCAGGTTCAGAAATGCAAAAGGAAAATGTCATGAGAAGCGCAAAGTTGCGGATTATGTCGGTATGTAAGCATAACATGATGTCAGTGATGGGCCAGGTTTCCCGATGTTCAATGTCAGGAACATCAATATAATAAGTTAACATATAATTATTAGGCCCCTACACTGGAATTATCCCCTGACATCAAATAATCCATCCACAGGTGGCGCAGTGGTTAGCACTGCTACCTCACGGTGCTGAGGACCTGGGTTTGATGACAGCCCCAGGTCACTATTCGTGTGGAGTTTGCACATTCTGCCTGTGTCTGCATGGGTCTCACCTCCACAACCCAAGGATGTGCAGGGTAGGTGGATTGGCCATGCTAAATTTCCCTTAATAGCAAAAAATGAATTTTGTACTCTAAATTTAGAATTTAAAAATTTATAATTTAAAAAAAAGATCCATCCACGATGGCATAATTGCAGAATGGTGTGAAGCACAATTGGTTTCCAAAGCTGTGCACCTGGAGAGCAGAACCTCCGACGGAGCTCAGGCGAGTGCAGTGCTCGGGGGAGCGGGTACTGCCCAGATAGTGCCCTGGCATCTTGCTGTCACCCCAGTACTAACCCGATAGTGCCTGAGTAGTGCCAGCATGATGCCAGATAGTGCCCTTCCACCACGAACGAACAGTGGAAGTCTTGTGGACCTCTTTTGCCCTTCTCTCCTAACGTTTCCTTTCTGCTTTTTCTGCCTTTCTTTCCCTCTGCTTGCGTGAAATTCCAGCTCTGGTTTCTGCTGCTGCAGCTGCATCCTTGCTAATGTTCGACTGTCCATCCCTCCGATACCGTGTCTGCCTCCTGCTTTTCAGGTTCAATTAAAAAAGGGTAGCCAGAGTTTGAGGATTTGGGGCTTTTGGTCTGACACTCATTTCTGTATAATCCACAAGGAAAACTATATGCAAGTTTTAATCAATTAAAAAAATCTATTTGATTTCCAACTTCCAGTTCTTCATCACCTAAGGGTCCTATTTCAGACCTGAACCCCCAAAATGTATTTTACGGCCAGGTGAGGGTTGGTAGAATCACACATCCTGCTTGAGCACAGCAGTTTTTTAAAAAAGAATTTGCTTACCATCACTGAGTGCTTACTTGCTTAAACGCTGCGAGTATAAAAGACGAACACCAACAGTTTTTTTTGGTTTAAAAGAAAAGTAAATAGAATTTATTGCACTTAACTGATGTAAAAGAGAAAGATTCCAACTCACACTTGCATCCAAGAGAGTCACACACAAACATGCGCATACACCCTGTAAATTGATGATGGGTTCGATAATTTCAGACTGTATTCATTGCTTCTTACAAGACTCTGCATTGAGCTGATTTAAAGACTAAATGAATGATCTTTGCCTTTTCCTCTGGAATCAGCAGCTGTTTGGTTTAGGTTGAAGCTGGCTGGGCTGTTTGACTGGCTGCACACAGGCAGGGCATAGGTTTGCAGAATGGCAGGAATGAGAGAAAGAGAGGGGGACAGAAAAGAAAGGGTTCTTTCCTTGCTGTTTCCACTCATTGTTTTTCTGGTCTCCGGTCTCCTTCCACAAAGGACTAGCTAGCTGTCACTTCTTTCACAAACCATCGAGGTCCATTGTGTAAAATGGTCATTGGGGCCCCCTTCTCAACTGGGGTCCATTGTCCAAAGTGATTGAGTTTGACGGCACAACCCGCAACTACCAGAATAACTAGATTATGTCTGAATGTCTTTGAGTAGCCATGATGTGGAGATGCCGGTGTTGGACTGGGGTGAGCACAGTAAGAAATCTTACAGCACCAGGTTAAAGTCCAACAGATTTGTTTCAAATCACTTCTAGCTTTCGGAGCACTGCTCTTTCCTCAGGTGAATGAAGAGGTAGGTTCCAGAAACATATATATGGACAAGTCAAAGCTGCAAGACAATGAGTTGAATGCGAGGATTTGCAGGTAATTAAGACATTACTGATCCAGAGAGAGGGTTAATCCCAGGTTAAAGAGGTGTAAATTGTCTCAAACCAGGACAGTTGGTAGGACTAGGCAATCAAGGGCGTTCAGCCTCCAATCTTCGGGAAAGCGTTCTCCAAGGCGGCCTTCAGGACGCGTGACAATGTGGAATCGCAGAGCAGAAACTTATAGCCAAGTTCCGCACACATGAGTATGGCCTCAGCCGGGACCTGGGATTCATGTTGCATTACATTCACCCCCTACCATCTGGCCTGGGCTTACGAAATCCTACCAACTGTCCTGGCTTGAGACAATTCAGACTTCTTTAACCTGGGATTACCCCTCTCTCTGGATCTGTAATGTCTTAATTACCTGTAAATCCTTGCATTCAAAGCATTGTCTTGCATCTTTGACTTTGTCTGTATGTATATTTCTGGAACCTATCTCTTCATTCACCTGGGGAAGGAGCAGAGATCCGAAAGCTAGTGATTTGAAACAAACCTGTTGGACTTTAACCTGGTGTTGCAAGACGTCTTATTGTCTTTGAGTAGTTCAGGAGTTCGCACTCATTTAAGCCTATTATCCTTCGTGGGCTATGTCCACACAGTCTGACTCCATTTGGATAGCTTTGTAAATTGCACGGTTTAGTTATTTAGCTGGTCATTTAAAAATAAAATAAAATAGGGTTTTGTAACATAATGGATACCTTAATCCCATTGCACCCCCACAGTTCTGGGCCTTTCGCCATTCATTACAAAAGTTTATATTTTAATGTATCCCCTGTCATAATATGCAACCATGCACATCATGAGATAAAAATAGGCAGTGACAGACACCCAGGTTAGCTAATCAACATACAGGACAGAGCACAACCAATCACCAGACAGAACACCAGAGGGGGCTTCCAACTATAAAACACACGAGGCATCAGCACTCTGCCTCTTTCCACTGGTGACAACTGTAGTGACAGTCAGGGTGCATATATCAGTCAGCCCCTTCTACACGTGGATCAGAGCTAGTCTGGTCTAGCAAGTTAGAGTTAGTACACTGAGAGTAATGGCATATTATTTTAGTTATGGGTCCAACAAGTGCCATTTGACCTAAAATTTCAAAATTATCAAATTTGCTTAAAGATGGGTTTTTAAATTAGAGAAACAACTGACCTTTCAGAAATGTGTACAAATTTTGGTATCAGAAAGCATTCTGCCATTAATTGCATCACTTATAATGTGATGCAATTAATCTTTACACTTAAAATAAAACACCCTGCCTTATTTAATTATTCATTTTATTAGCTTTAAATAAATTATATGGTTAAGGTACAGTATAATAAATATAAAACATTTGTATGATTAAAAAAGAAAATGTGAAAATGTGGGGGACACGAATGATTAAGTTATAAATTTGAATAAAATCATCTTCTGTTTTTCTTTGACCCGAGTACATTTGAATACCCAAGTATAATCCTCATAATAAAATTAATTTGGGTGGTGTGTGTGTACATGAATTTAGCATAAAATATGTATGAAATGTGAATACCCTTTAAAACCACTCTTGGCCTCCAAAAAAAAATAACTAGCCTAGTAGAGTGTCAACCCACAGCCAGCTGCGAGCATTGTTACAGAAGTTCAATAAATCGTATTGAACCAACGCCTACGTTTAGTGTATTCTTTACTGTTCATCTGCATCCTGTTGCAGTCCATGTTACCCCAGGGTGAATAACATGACATCCCCGACTTACCATGAACATAATGGAACATCTATGAATAATAAATTGAAAGTTTTTTTTACTTTTTCCGATTAAGGGGCAATTCAGCATGGTCAATCCACCTAGCCTGCACATCTTTAAGTTATGAGGGTGAGACCCATGCAGACACAGGAAGAATGTGCAACCTCCACACGGACAGTGACCCGGGGCCATGATCGAACATGGGTCCTCTGGACCGTGAGGCAGCAGTGCTAACCACTGCACCACCGTACCCCCCCCCCCATAAAATTGAATGTCTTGTACACGATGCATGTTTCCTGTAATTTACATTTACACTTACAATATCCTCACTATACTTTGCTGAACACATCTCTGACTCAACTTGTACAGCCACACATCTCCCAGGATGATCTACACTGAATTCGGGAAGATTTATGTATAATTATATCCTGATAAATGACACAGACCTATCATCAGTTGAGATGACAGATTGGCACAAAAGCAAACCACAGGATTAGATGTCCCTTTCACAAAGCAGCAGGATAGCTTGCTTAACTATAGATTCCACAAATCTCACACACTGTTGCACCTCTCTTTCATACATATTTTATGAATTAATTTGCTGCCTTTCATCTCTCTTTTTTAGCTGGGACTGACTGGATCATTTGACTGTATTATCTATTGTATAAACAGATGCAGCATTAACTCAATACGATAAAGTCATGCATCAAGCTTGACCTTAGCCTAAAGTCCAGTTGAGCTCTGTGTTGCCTTATTTTTATCAGGAAATTTCCTGTCAACTCGTTTCTTTTTAATTTAGAGTACCCAATTCTTTTTACTCTAATTAAGGGGCAATTTAGCATGGCCAATTCACCTACCCTGCTCACCTTTTGGGTTAAGGGGGTGAGACCCACGCGAACATAGGGAGAATGTTCAAACTCCACACAGACAGTAACCTGGGGCTGGGGTCCAACTTGGGTTCTCAGCGCTGTGAGACAGCAGCGCTAACCACTGTGCCACCGTGTCATTAAATTTCCTGCCAACTCAAAGAAAATCAGCAGAATTGTGAATCAGGTCTGAAATGGAAGTTGTAGGAGGTTTCTGCAGAGGTGTCACTATGATGAGTATCACTGTTGCAAGACAATTGATGGATTTGCCTCCATGCTCTCTGCAAAATCTCAACATGAGTTGCAGATGGACTCTTCCATGGACTGAGCCATCGTAATCAAGCTTGCTGACAGGTTTGCTCTTGAGTAGCCTGGGCCCTCAATCAGCTGTCACATCCTTTGCAGCAGTGCGAGTAGGTGATCTTTTTCTCTATTGTGCTGTCACTTAATCCATCCTAACACCCTTCCCCAGCTCCTGAACACATGTAGAAAGATATTTGCATAGGGTTGGTTAAGTCAGTTTGTTTGCTGTCAGTTCACAGCAAAATCACAAATTGCAAAAAATTTACCCAATTCCTCTGATAAAATAATTGATCTAAAACTCCCCCTCATCAACAAAATAAATATATATTAATTCATAATTTCCAGGTAACAGAAGGTTATTAATGTTTATTTTAAAGCACCATTGGCGGGATTCTCCGTTCCCAACGCCGAAATTGTGTTCGGCGATCGGGCGGAGAATGGGCTCCGACCGAAATCTGGGCCGGCGCTGGTTTTACGCCTGTCAGCCATGCTCCACCCCTTCTGAAATGGCGCCATCGTGACATGCACAGTCGCAGTGCCGTTGGCGCCTCATCGGAGAGGCTGATGCACTATCAATTACAATGAGACGAGAGTAGAATGTAATCGAGGCTTTATTACACACAGATGTGTGGCCTCCTACAGCAGCTGATGAAATGGCTGCTGTTCGGGGAACACACATATTTATACTCCGCCTACTGGGCGGAGCGAGCAGGCAGGGATTTACCCTAGTATCTGTGTTATAGGGACCTTACCATAAAACCCATATATATATATATATATATGCAGTATATACATCAGTGGTGACTACCACAGGGGCCGCTCGCGATGTTCCGCCCCTGAAAGGCCGGGTTCCAGATGGCGCAAACCATGCGTGGTCACACAAATTGTGAAGCCGGCGTGGCAGCTGCGGACTGTGTCTGTGCTGCTGTCTGGGGGGCTTCTTTGAGGGCTGGGGGTACTGGTGGGAGGTGGCAGGCTGTTGGTTGCGGATGGCGGGTTGGGGCCGCACACAGCCAGCGCCATGTTGTACGGTGCGACCGCTGCAGGTTGTCAGCTGTGTGCATGCGTGGCCTGGGACCCAGCCATTCTCTGGCCGTTTTCGGTGCTGGAGACCGGAGTTCGAGTCCACGACGGTGCTAGCCCCTCACCGGTACCGGAATCGGTGAGGGGTTCGCGCCGATTCTTTTGACGTAAACCTCTAGCGATTCTCCGTTCGAGCCGGCACTTAGCCGTAGAAACGGAGAATCCAGCCATATATCGCAGACTATGGTGAAAAATGTTTTGTTCTCTATTCATGCTTTGTAACTTTATTTAGATGTTGTTGTATAATGCTGGTAAAATGGTTGATGAAGGATGTCAGTATCATAATGATGTCATTGAACTCTGAGCCACATATGTATGCAAATATGAAGCTACTGCATTGTTCTATATGAATCTTCTGCATTGTTCTATATGGAACTCTACATGCTAGAATTCAATGAACTCCCCCCCCCCCCCCCCCCCCCTCACTCTCCATCACAAAGGGTTGAATGATGCTGAAAAAAGGCACTAAGTGGAGAGGGTCAGATTTTGCTGCACTACCTCTTCACCACACAGTTTCCTGATCCAGACTGTGTAGTGAAGAGACCAAAATCAGCACCCCCATCCAGTTTGAGTCTGCATCATTTCCTTTGGTAACTTAAGAAAAGTTGCCTCACGGCACCGAGGACTCAGGTTCAATCCCGGCCCGAGTCACTGTCAGTGTGGAGTTTGCACATTCTCCCCATGTCTGCGTGGGTCTCACCCCCACAACCCAAAGATATATAGGATAGGTGGATTGGCCTTGCTAAATTGTCCTTGAATTGGGAATAAAAAATGAATTGGGTACCCTAAATTTATTTTTTTTTAAACTAAAGAAACGCAAGCCCCAGATTAGTACATGTACGATATAGGTATTGCAGCTGTATCTTCAGCTTGATTATGAACATTTTTCCGTATAAATACTCGGAATCGGCCAGAACAGACAATAGTTCATCAATACAACGATGTGCAACACAGTTGCGAGAAGCTAATTCATGGGAGTTAGTTCCTGAAGCATGAGCTATGGGGGGAATACAACGTAAAACAGTTGTAATGTTTCCACTGGAAAGAAATATTGGATAATAAATCATCTGAGGCTCTAAACACCTATCTAGCTGGTTGCAATGTAACATCAACCGACAGGAAATGAGAATGATTGTGAAAGAGCTATTATGAACAGTATAACCAGTATACGCAGTTGAATGACAAGCAGACCTGGAAATTACTGGTCCAAACTGGTCTTCTATACTTTAAAAGAAATTCTAGTCCAGGCCAGTACTCGCAATTTCTAAGGTTTATACTGCATTTTCCTTCTGGAAAATCAGAAAATAAGAAGTATAATGAGGTTGAGAGTAGAAGTACAAATCCATTTACTTAAGGAATTTTATTCATAATGCAGAGCATATTTGATTCAACTACTTTGATCTACCCTTTCACAAGCTTTCAAAAAGCACACAATTTCTGTATAATATAGCACATTAACAGGTTTGAAGGGAAAAAGACTGTAGCTGAGATATTCTCAAAGAATTTGCATTTCTTGTCAATCCTGCAATTGTTTTATTTTTATATTGGTCCTCTATAATTGATAAACTTTCGCTGAAACATTGATGGGTCAATTAACTACACCGAAAAATCAACAAACTGCAGCTTTGAAGACGCAAGTGTTTGCGGACTGAGGGAAAATGTCCCTTCAGTACATTCTTCTTTTAAGACTTCTAGCAATTACCATAAAATGCGCATCTAATGAGCTTTACATTCTTCAACCTCAACTTGCTAATCAATTATCATAATGGTCATTTCCACTTCACTGCTTATTTCCTTTGGTGAAATTCACGGCAATCTAAGTTGCATAGTAACAGACGTTTATGACACTCAAAGGGCTCAGTCTCTGTGGTCTAGGCTCACAAACTCAATTATTTGCAACATGTATTGTACACCTCATCTTCTTTTACTGCTGAATTTGAAGCAGTGTCAGACAATACATTGAGGTAAAGGTCTATCATTTCAATTTAACCACATCAACCACTTGAGAATTAATTTGTTGGTCCAAATGAACTGAGGTTTATTTTTCGTGCCATCCATTTTTACTTTGTAAAAAAAGCCAGACAGAGCTTCAAAATTTCTCTCTGTGCACAATCCATCTGGATCATTATGGGATTGCCCAGCAAATTTCATTGCTGCCGTGCCAATTAATCTGTAGAACTTAAAATATGGCCTGATTTCCATCTTCCCTTGTCCACAGACTTTGTATAGTATTTTACCCAAGAACTCACTGAAATAAAGGGTACAATTCTCCGGCCTCGTTACGCTCTCGCTCAAGCGAAGTGAGGCCGGTGAATAGTGGGAGAGGCAAAACACGAGAACTGTGCCAGGCGCCAAACAGTTTGTGATGCAACCGGTCGGCTTCCATAGGAGAAACTGGCATCTCAGCGTAGCGTTGCGAGAAACTAATTATCACCTTTTCAGTCCTATTTCCATACAATTAACAGGAGCCATCCCATATCCAGTGGCCTCCTGCCATTCAGTGGTCTCCCCAGCAAATGTTCACGCTGGCGCCGATTAGTACGCCTTTTTAAAAACGTGAACTTGGTGGAAGGGCTTCTGTGGAGAGCCGAGGAGGTGAGTAGCCATCTTTGGTTACAGGCAAAGAGTCCGGGGCCCTGGGCGTACCTCTCCTGTGCTCAGCGGGGAATGAGGGACCCTAGGCTGGGGGTGTAGGAACCTCCGCAGGTATAGGCTGCCATAGGAGGTGGGGGGGGGGGGGGGAGCCGCTGCCATGGCAACCGGAGAGCAACTGCTCTAGGCACTACCATGTCAGTTCTAGATCATGTGTACCCATTCCGGGGTCAACTCTTGCCCCTCCCTATCTGCCCCAAAGACCACCCATAATCCCCGCCGAGGCGGCTGAAGGCTATTGCTAATAGAGAATTGCCAATCGTGGTTAAGTGAGAACTTCACACAACTCAAATGAATTTCCATGTGTAGGCGGGCCTTGTGGCATGTAGGAGTCATTGCCCAGCATCCCAATCACACCTTGTTACATGGACACTGTGCATGAACAATGCAGGAGGCAAAACCGCACATGCAGCAGCCAACACCCCAACACCCTCCAACACCCAGGTGATGGGTCACAGCTCTGGGGACATGTCCACGGCCGGAAGGTAGGTGATGCCAAGGGGAAGGGGAGATGCCTCAAGAGATGGGCTAACGGTTCGGAGGTCATTGCGGAAGAAAGTGACAGAGGCGTCATAATGGTTGTTCACAAGGGTGTTTAATGTGTAATATAATCCCCCACTCTCCTGATGGACTCGGAGGGGAGGGGTGTGTGTGGGGCGGGGGGGGTTATTGGTGTATACTCACTCGTGCTGCCCGGAGTAGGTCGTTGACCATTTTTCAGTACTGTTGGTCAGTTCTCCTGGTAGCACTCCCGGTGCTCACAGCTGCTGCCACCTCATGCCAGGCAGAACTGTACATGGAAACTGAAATCTTTGTGAGCAGGGAAGGAAACTGTGTATTTCCTTAACAAAATGAGCAGTGCACACTCTGAACCAGGAAGTATAAGGTGGAATATTGAATTCCATATTAAATCAGGCACAGGAAGCAAAAAAGAGAGTGGGGGAAAAAAACAATGACACTGAGAGTGAAAGAGAGATCAAAGAGATAGAAAGAAAAAATCAAAATAAAACAATGTATTTTCTCATTTTAAAAATTTTTCGGTTATATTTGAAAGCTGAAGGAATGCAGCTCCACATTTGCAAGTTTATTTTCAATGCCAAAGAAGCTTTTTGGCAGGAATTAAGACTCAGCTGGTTGCTAAAGTCTAATTGCATCAGAAGGAACAAATCCTAAATTCTTCTGGTGAGTTTAGTATTTATCTATCACCGAAGTACAGAAAATTTACATCGCTTCATTTCTTCCAATGGCAAATCTCTCGGCAAGGATCCATTATACAACAGCTGCTGGAGAATCATAGAAATTCAGACAACAACTTCCAAGCTTCTGCATTTGACTGAGTGTTTGCACGTGTGGTTGTCAGAAGTTACTGTTCGATATATACTTCAGCAACTGAGCGTTGATAGCCTCATTATTTTTTCCAGCAAAATCTGACCCAACATATAGAGGCAAATTGAAAAGAAAAAGTCAAATTATGTCAAAATGCAAGGAAAAATAAGTAGAACTGCTTAAAAATATTTCTTATGACGATAGGATCAAAGATTCATGGAATGTTCACAATATAGAAGGAGATCACTCGGTCCATCAAGTATGTGCCAGCTCTCTTCAAGACAAACTTAGCCATTCCCACCTCTTACCTGTCCCCGCGTTGCCTGCAAAGCTTCTTCTTGTTGCTTATTCTTTCAATTCCCTTATTTTTTTTTATTTCTTTTTTTTATTAAATTTAGATTACCCAATTATTTTTTCCAATTAAGGGGCAATTTAGCGTGGCCAATCCAACTACTCTGCACATCTTTTTTGGGTTGTGGGGGCGAAACCCACGCAGACATGGGGAGAATGTGCAAACTCCACACGGACAGTGACCCAGAGCCGGGGTCGAACCTGGGACCTCAGCGCCGTGAGACGGTTGTGCTAACCACTAGGCCACCATGCTGCCCACTTTCAATTCCCTTATGAATTATCTGCTGTCATTTAAAAATCCACAGAAACCCTACAATGCAAAAGGAGGCCCATTGAGTCTGCATTGACCCTCCAAAAGAGCACCCTACCTAGGCCCAATTCCCACCCTGTCCCTGTAACCCCACCTAACATTTGCACACTAAGGAGCAATTTAGCATGGCTAATTCACCTAACCTGCACCTCTTTGGAAAGTGGTAGGAAACCGTAGCAGCCAGAGGCAACCCACACAGACACAGGGGGAACATGCAAACTCCATACAGAGAGTCACCCAAAGTCAGAATCGAACCCTGGTCCCTGCCACGGTGCTGCTCTATTTCCTATTTCGTTTTCCATCTGAACTTTCTATCTTCAGCCTGGTTTTACTTATATTATCAACCTAACAAATGTCATATGTCCTCTTTTTCTGCTTCATCTTGGCCCCTACCTCACTTGCTACCTCCATCTTCCAGGGAGCTCTGATTTTGTTTGTCAACCCACTAATTTAATGACAGCTCTGTTGATTCTCAGCTCTGACCAAATTGGTTCTATTATTGATCCCGAAGGGACGTCTTGGCCTGGATCTTCAGCGAGGCAGCAATCATCGTTGGATGCTGCTCCGCTCAAACGTTTCCATGTCTAGACATTGCTTCCGAGTCCAGCTTCTCTCGGAGTGCAGAGTGAGCTTCTCTTGGAGAACTCCATTGCAGTGCTGTAGCGTGGCTGGGTGGGGACGGGACGGACAAGACTCGCCCCTTTTTATGGCACAAGCTGTCCTAAAGTAAGTTTTAAAACTAATGTGTGAATGTGAGTGAATGAATATTCATGATTGGTGGGTGTGTGGTGAATGGGTACAGTGAGTGAAGTAAGTGGGTACAGTGGGTGAGGTAAGTGGGTGGAATAGCACGTGAGCAAGTTGTGGGTGGGAGTTTGTAGGGCAGTAGATTGGTAGGGTGGCAGGTGGGTGAGCTGATAGGTGGCGTGGATGGTGGTCAGGACAGGTTTGGGTGATATAATTGGGTGAACACAAGGAATAGGAGCTCCACCATTCAATATGGTTATGACTGATCTTAGACTTCAATCCATTTTCCTGTCCACTCCCTGTCTCCCTTAATTTCCTGAGAGACCAAAAATCTGTCTACCACAGCCTTAAATATATTCAACGATGGAATATCCACAACCCTCTGGGGTTGCGAATTCCAAAGATTCACAACCAGTTTAGTGAAATAATTTCTCCTCACCTCAGTCCCAAATGATATCCTATCCTGAGATGGTGACCCTGTGTTTTGCATTCCTCGACCAACCGAAACAATCTCTCAGCATCCACCCTGTCAAGCCCTCTCAGAATGTTATAGGTTACAATGAGATCACCTCTCCTTCTTCTCAGCTCTAGAGAATATAAGCGCAATTTACTCAGCCTCTCGTCTAAGGACAAATTCCCCTCAACCCAGGGGCCAATTTAGTGAAACCTTGTTCCAAAGTAAGTTTCTCCTTTGTTAAGTGTGGAGACCAAACCTCACACAGTAGTTCAAATGTGCTGTCACCAAAACCCTGTATCATTGTAGCAAGACCTCTTTATTCCTGTCCTCTAATCCCCTTGTAACAAAGGCCATTGTGCCATTTGTCTTCCAAATTGCTTGCTACATCTGTGTACTAACTTTCAGTGTTCCTTATGCAACCCAACCCGTGTCCCTTTGAACATACTTACAAGTTTCACACCTTTTAAAAAAGATTCTTCTTTCCTATTCTTACGTGGCAAGTGAAAAACTTCACACTTCCCCACCTTACACATCTTGTTGCCCACCCACTTATCACTTTGCAGCCTCTCTGTGTCCTCCCGCAGCTTACCTTTCAATCTGTGTTGCTACTCGTGTCTTAATAAAGCTCGTAGTCTCAAGTGTGGAGAAGATGCTTTATTGTGAGTTCGTTCAGTTTCCAGAGCTCGACCTAGAACGACCTTCCAGTGCTAATTACCAGCTTTGCTTGCTGTGTGTGTCCTGCTTACCAGCCCGCCTGCTGTGAAGTGTGTGTTGTGTATATGTGTTGCTCCAAGTTCTGCCCTCAGTAAAGTGTGTCCTCACTTCCTGTCCCCGTCTATTTATATGGCTCTCCCGTGCCCCCTCTAGTGTTTGCTCAGTTGTGTTGCATCTAGTTAACTTGTGATCACCACATCCCCCTTTTTCTCTTAACATATTTTCTGTACATCGTTAAAGAAAATTGTACATCCTGTCCCGGTGTATCTGTAGCTCTCCCGCTCATGTTTGCTCTGTTGTTCTGTATCTAGTCAATCTACGATCACCACATCCTCCTTTTTCTCTTTACATAGTTTCTGTACATCATTAAAGAAAAATTATTGAAAACAGTTACTTATGATATGCGTATCTATACAGGTGATGGTGCTATTGCATATTGTACAAAGCCAATGTAGTTATATGTCCAATTTGAATAAAAACATTTATGAGTCCAAACTTGATGAATTTGTTCAGAGCTTTCTTTTTCTTTTTTTTTGTTGTTGATGACGTGGTGATATTGATATTGCAAGTCCGCTGTGAATGTTGTTGGTGTTCCTTGTTATTTTAAGTACCCAATGCATCATCCCGAGGTGTTTGCATGGTCACATCACTGATGTTGACTGGCATGGACTTTTTTCTGTGCTTGTGGTGTTGATTTATTGTCTCATCCGCCTTGGATGCTGGTGTGCTTGCTCGTTCTGGAGCAGACGTGAGTTTGTGCGATTCGTTGTCATCCCATGACATGTTTGTAGTCTTGTCATCGTTTTGCAGTGTGCTGTGGCATTGTCCTTCATGTGCCGAGTAGTACCATTGCGTACAAGTCGTTGTTTCATTGCTGTTGTTTCTGTCGTTCCTGTTTTTGTTGTTTTCGTTGCCGTACTTGTTGCTGTTTTTGTCGTTTCTGTCTTTGGTGTTGGCACTGTCGTTGTTCCTGACTTTGTTGTTTGTCTTGTCGCGCTTCATGTTGCTTTTATTCTTGCTGTTGTCGTTCTCGTTTCTGCTGTGCTTCTTGCTATTGTTGTTGGTCTTGTCGCGCTTCATGTTGTTTCTGTTCTTGCTGTGTTTCTTTTGACTTTTGTTTTTTTTGTTATACTCTATGAGTGTCCCGAGTGGGTAATTTGAGTCATTGAGCATTTCGTCTCGAGAGTGGTGCGAATGATCTGATGTTGCATCGGTGCAGGTGACCTCAATCATTTGTGGAGAATTGGATTCCTCATCTTTGCTTTTGTTGTGCTCCTCTTCCGGAGTCAAATTCTTCTCGATTTCGTTTGACGTGGTGTCTCTGGATTCTTGGCGCTCCTCTTCTGGAGTCAAAACCTCCATGATTACAATTGACGTGATGTCTGTGGACTTCTGGCGCTCCTCTTCTGGAGTCCAAATCTGCATGATTTCAGTTGACGTGGTGTCTGTGGACTCTTGGTGCTCCGCTTCTGGAGTTGAAATCTTCATGATTTCCGTTGATGTTATCTCACTGGACTCCAGGTGCTCCTCTTCTGGAGTCAAAATCTGCATGGTTTCTTCTGGCTTGGTCTCTCTGGACTCCAGGTGCTCCTCGTCTGGAGTCAGAATCTGCATGGTTTCTTTTGGCTTGGTCTCTCTGGACTCCAGGTGCTCCTCTTCTGGAGTCAAAATCTGCATGTTTTCTTTCGGCATCGTCGCTCTGGACTGTTGGGTGGCCCGACTCTGTGCTTCTGTACAGACAAGCTGAGAACTGTCAGTCTCACTGTGATCCTGTACGTCGAGTGCGAGCACCTTGTCACTGTTTTCGCTCTGTGCTTCGGTACAGACAAGCTGAGAACTGTCAGTCTCACTGTGATCCTGTACGTTGAGTGTGATCACCTTGTCACTGTCTTCGCACGCAGTGGGCAGAGGTGCATTGTCTTCTTCTTGTTCATGTGAGCGTGTTGGACTTTCATAGTCTGCTTGTGGTTGCTCAGATACTGCGGGTTGACCTTCATGGTCTTGTGCATGCATGGTGTCAGTGGTGAGATGTACGTTGTCTTCTTCTTGTTCCTGTGAGCTTGGTAGACTGTCATAGTCTGCTTGCGGTTGCTCAGATACAGCGGGTTTACCTGCATGGTCTTGTTCATGCATGGTGTTCGCCAGGGAGTGTTTGCTTGCATCCCTTTTGGAGTCTTTCATTACTCGCACTGTGGAGCCTGTCATCGCTCGCTCTGTGGAGTCTTCCTGTGCTCTCTGTGTGGCGTCGTCTTCGTCTTGGGTATTGCTGTCATCCAATGTATCGACGAGCTGCCATGGCCTCATGGTGTTGGATTCATCTACCATGAGTAGAGTCGTGTTGAGCTTTGCAACGGTGTCGCTGATGCTGTGATCAGCATGTCCAAATAACTCCTCCATGTCTAAGTAGTATTCTTTGATACCCATTTCATCTTCGTTGGCTTCTTCTACCACGAGTTGATTCGTGTTGAACTCTGCGACCGTGTCGCTGATGCTGTTAGAAGCATATCTGACTGACTCAGCTGTGTCTGAGTAGTATTCTTCGAAAAACAAATCATCTTTTGTTGTTTCGGAATTCTTTTTGTTCTCTTCACTTTGGGTGGCGCAGACTGCTTTTTTCAGGGTGTTGTGCAAGTTGTTTTTAACTGTTGGTGTAAGTTCAGGCGTTTTTCTGTGTTCTGAGGCAAGAGAATTTGGTTTTACCACTTTAAGTGTCTTGTTTTTTATTTTCGGGCATTTCCCTTTTAAGTGGGCGTGGTCAGGATGCTCAGACGTCATGACGTCACGCATAGGAATGAATTGCGCATGCGCAAATCGGCGTTCCTCCTTCACTGTGCGGTTTTGTTTCCATTGCGCATGCGCGGCGTGCGCATGCGCATTACGATCCGCGACCAACACTTCTTTTGACTGCGCATGCGCGGCTTGCGCATGCGCATCACGATCGGCACCGCGATCTTTTTTAAACTGCGCATGCGCGGCTTCCGGTTCCGGCGCATGCGCAGACGCCATTTGTAGTTCTTTGCTTACCGGAGACTGCAAAATGTGCTCCAACGCCATTTTTTGGCGTTTTTCGCGGATTTTAGGGATTTTTCTTGCCCACCAGGACTCTCTCTCCAAAACTCGTAAGTAATTTTCTCTTCCCGATTTGGACAGGGTTTCAGCGTTTTGGCTTTGTGAGAAATTCTTGTCATTTCTTCTTTTTGATCTGTACTTTTCATTCGCGATTTCTTGTTCTTTTCGTGATTTTTTAAGTTTGGCATCACTCAGTCTCTGTGCAGTTTGGACTCTGAGTATGTCTTGCTGTTCAAATTTCTCACAGTACTCTTCAAATTTGTTTAGTAACGTTTGTAAGCTGTTTCTGTCTTCACCTTTTGAGTATTTAAATCCATTATAAACTTTCCTAGCTTCATGTCCTTCGATGAGGATTGCTATTTTAATTTCGTCTGAGGCTGCTGCTGCATCATATGCTATGATATAAAAATCGAACATTTGTTTAAACCTTTCCCAGACACTTCTTACTTTTCCAGTCGTGTCCAGGTGAAGTGGGTATCCAAGGCACATCCTCTCATCAGCAATGTCTTCCCAAGTCGAATGTCCAGTAGGAGATTTCCATGCCATTCTTGGTTGAGATTTCCATGCCATTTTTTTGTTTTCTGTATCTGCAGCTGAGTTGTCCTGTCATAAGCGTCTGAAATCACTCCTGGGTACCATGTGTTGCTACTCGTGTCTTAATAAAGCTCGTAGTCTCAAGTGTGGAGAAGATGCTTTATTGTGAGTTCATTCAGTTTCCAGAGCTCGACCTAGAACGACCTTCCAGTGCTAACTACCAGCTTTGCTTGCTGTGTGTGTCCTGCTTACCAGCCCGCCTGCTGTGAAGTGTGTGTTGTGTATATGTGTTGCTCCAAGTTCTGCCCTCAGTGAAGTGTGTCCTCACTTCCTGTCCCCGTCTATTTATATGGCTCTCCCGTGCCCCCTCTAGTGTTTGCTCAGTTGTGTTGCATCTAGTTAACTTGTGATCACCACACAATCAAGCTGGGTGTTATCAACAAACTTAGATGCATTACTCTCTCTCTTCATGAAGAGATACTTGGGTCAGGACAGAGGGGTGTAATTAGGTCAGGGGGGTTGTCGGGAAGGGGGCTAGAGGAGTATGGGGGGTGGGGTCAAGAGGTGATTCAGAGAAGTCAGTGGGAGTGATTGAGAGGTCAGTTCTCCAGTTACCCATGAGATAGCCTCTGATTTTTTTTTGTCTAACATATCTTGGCTTGGGTATTAATTAGGTTACTAAAACAGAACTGTCCAAAGTCTCCCACTCTAGCTGAAAGGCAGAAGCATTTGTTGAGGTTCTCAATGAGCAGGCGAATGTCTCATTGGATGTTCAGACTTCCCAGGCAATTCCTTGTCAGCATATTGCAAATTCCACAGGGTACCGATGTGCTTCTTTGGGTCATATGTTCGGTCTTTGACAATCTGGAGAGCAGAATATGTGGACTCTTGACTCTTCAGCTCTGTATCATATTCCTCGATCAATATTGTCACATCTCTGTTTTCACTGCCTTTCTTTTATCTTTCCTGAACACCTAAGAATATTTGGTTCGCACTTTTCCCTTCTTGAGCCAGCTATTTATTATTGCCACAACATCAAATTCACATGTGACTATGTGCACCTGCAGCCCACCTTAGATACAATGCTTTATATGTTTACGTACATGTGGTGAAAACCTGAATTAGAACCATTGGTATCTGGTTAATTAATTGTGCATTAATCGTAATTATATGAGAAATTATCCAATATACAATGAATAAAATATAATGAGCTGAAGTTCATAGCTTACTTTTAAATGTTGTATTAATTAATTGATCTAGCTTGTTTATAGGTTGATTACATTAAATGCTTACCTGTAGACTTACCCATTGGTCTCCTTGTACTGTGCCACTGCTATCCATAAGATGTTAAGTCCATAAGAAATAGTAAATCAGCCCCGCAAGCCTGCTCCACCACTCAAAAACATCATGTCTGATAGGATTGTGGGCTTAACTCCACCTTCCTGGTGTTCCCCATAACCCTTGACTTTCCTGTTGTTCAAAAATCTGTCTCCTCAATCTTGAATATTCAGTGTCCAAAGGGTGGGACTAACTAAGTTGCTCTTGAAGTCATCTGGCTCTCTTAGACCACATTGTTCTACTCTCAATCTTTCCCTCTCCAAGTGCTCTGCCCCTGGGCTGCTTTGTTCTTCTCTTGGTCTTACCCATTCCTACTGCTCCGGTCTTTCTCTGCCTCGAAAAGTTTGACCTGACCTTCTTAAAATTCAGATTGTGTAATGTTTGGTCTTGAAGTAATGTACAAAATATAAATGGATCATTTCAAAAGCATTTATCTTTCATTTCTTATTTCAGCACACTGAAGAAAATAATTTCTTCTTCATTACCTTGCCCACCTTTGCCGCTCATTTATTTTTGTTGAATCAACTTGCGTACTTGCCACCGGCATTTCTATTTGCAGCAGGGGTAACTTCTCCTGCTAAGTTCATCATAATTCCACAAATGTGGCTGGTATCTCTGGTGAAATTGTGAGTGTTCTTTTGAAACTAAGATGGAATAACCAGATGGAGTAGACTTAAGGCAAGGGGCAGGTGGTTTAGAGGGGATGTGAGGAAAAGCTTTGTCACCCAGCGGGTGGTTGAAATCTGGAACTCACTGCCTGAAAGGGTAGCGGAGGCGGGAACCCTGACAATATTTAAGAAGTACTTAAATCAGCACTTAATGGCATTGAATGCAAGGCTACGAGTCAAGTGCTGGAAAATGGGATGAGAGTAGTTAGGTGCTTGATGGCAAGCATGGACATTATGGACCAAAGGGCCTCTTTTGTGCTGAAAAAGTCGATGATTCTGACTCACCAGTTAATGCCTGCCATCTCGATGCAATTAAAAACAATTAATATAGGATCAACAGTGCCCGTTTGCCATATCGCAAATTTTACAATGGTATAAACCATTATAGCAACACCAAGAGAGGGGCAGATGTGAGGTTAAACTTCAGTATCCATAAGTTGCTATCTAAGATGCGCCACATTGCTGTTTGATTTTCAAAATTAGTGGCCGGAATTCTCCGTCTTGTGACATGATACAAATGTACAGCATGTGAAGAGTTAATGTAATGTTAAGCTTAGCCACTAGGGGGAACTAAGGGACAGTACTATAAATTGCACTGGCTCTTGGGCTTCAGCGGGGGGGAGATGAGATCTGGAGCTGACAATGGTTATAGTTAGTAGATGGAGATAGTGTTAGTGAGTGTAGTTTAATCCTTACATGTATGTTTGCTATTCAGAATAAATGTTGAACTCAAATTTAGTAGTGTTAATAAAATTAGTTTAGTTCTTCAAAAGAGTTTTGTGTACCTTTGTGATCACTATACCTTCCATCCTGGAAACCCCTCACAAAGAACACCACACGTCTGTTTACGCCAACGAGATTCTCTGGCCCCGCTGCAGTGAATGGAGTTTGGTTGAGCGCCAAATTCTCCATTATCGCTACAGCCGTGGCGCGGCGAACGCGGATTGAGGAATCCCGGCCAGTATCTCGCTGTCTGGTTAATCACTGAAATTCATTGAATGGCATAAAGCTGCTGTATTTGCACCGTAAAAACTGACTAAACTCACAATAGATTGTTAACTCTTGCCAGTTCAAGCATAAACACCTTGGGCTGGATTCTCCGAGCCTCCGCGTCGAAATCGCGATCGGCGCACTGACGGAGAATGGGCGTTTATGCCGAAATCCAGTCCCACGCCTATCCGCTGACCTCGGCGCGGGTAGGGGGCCATTGACAGAGGCTCCCCCCCCCCCCGCGATTCCACGAGCAAAACTGGCTGAGTTCAGGACTGCGTGGTTCTAACCACATCTCTATGATTCTATAGTAATCTATGATAATTTATGATATTGGCCATCGGGAACAGCCAATGACGGCTGCAGACTCAGTCCGCAGCCGCCCTGTTGTGGGGCGATCGGGCGTCACAGATCCGCGGGCGTGCGCAATCTCGGGGGTTCTACATTTCTGGTGCCGCTCCGCGAGTTGAGTCCGCCACGTCCCACGGGCGGTCGCTGCAGGCCGCCACCGTGCGCATGCGCGGACTCCCGACCGGAAGTGTGGGGTCCCGTATCCGCAGCCAGAGCGCCGAGAAGCACTCCAGGGCCCTGATAGCCCCCTGCAGGTAGGAGACTCACTCAGGACTTCCTTCAGTATAGTCCAGAATGATTCGCCAGCGTTTCTACGCTCGCGTGGGGACATAGCCCCATTATTGGAGAATCCCGCTCCATATTACTGAGACAATAAGTATTCATTACACCCTAATGACCTCTCTGGCTCTGATAATTAGAGCTTAAAAGTGTTGCGACTCAATATGTCAGGTTTTTATTGTGGAGCTTTAAACATGTAAATTGAAATTTTTTAATGCTTCCTTTCTATCTCTATGGATTGACAGGGAGGGAAAACCAATGTTTTGTTTGCTCTCATTATTTATCTTTCAATATCTATTCTGCATTGAATTCATCCATTCTAATAGGCACTGCCTTCTTCATCCTTGTGCTCATCATTTCCCGATCCCCGATCCAAAAAGCTTTGACAAAGAGTCATCCAGACTCGAAGCGTTGGCTCTGCTCTCCCTCCACAGATGCTGTCAGACCTGCTGAGACCTTTCTGTTTTTGGTCACGATCCTTCACTTTGATTGGTTAAGAAGATGCATATTTGCTCACGCTGGCCATTCAGGGTGCGAATGCCTTCCCTCACTCCAACATCATCAGCTAGCACTGCCAGCAACTTGGCAAGCAAATATTTTTTAAAAACTCATGGACATGTAAGAAAAAATTGCCATTAGGTTGCTTACTGTAGCAAATTATGACCCATTAAAGGTTTTCAGTGATCAGAACTTGTTTTTGCGTCATTCACAGATGCATTTCTCCAGTCATTCAAGTGGGTAGAGATACAGAGAGATGAGGTTACATTTGAACTTATTTTACCAAGAATCAATCAAATGCAGATAAACTAATGTAATCAGATCTGCCATTAATTAAACTCTCTCTCTTGATATCAAGTGTTCAACAAAACATTATAGTGACAAATGATACAATTAGATATCAGTTATGGTTCAGTTGGTAACATTTCAGGGTAGTATTGATGGAGCACTGCACTGTTGGATGTGCCATTTTTCAGATAAGGTTAAAACGAGTCCTCTCTGGTGGAAGTAAATGATGCCATGGAAAAATCTCAAGGAAGGACAAGTGAAATAGCTGCAGTGTACTGGCCATTAACCTATCCTTCCATCAACATCACATAAATAGATTATCTCGTCAGAATCAGTTTGCTGTTTTGTGAGGGCTTGCTGTGTGCACATAGGCACTCTGTTTCCTACCTTAGAACAGTGATTATAATTCAGTGGGGTTTTTTGGCTACAGAGTGCTTTGAGACATTCAGTGGTTGTATAAATGCACTTCTTTCTTTTTGTCAACAAGCAAAAATAAAAAGAAATGGAATTCGTCCATTTTGAGACTAAGGCTCTATTCAACTAAATGGCAACAAAGTCCCAGAGTGAGCGCGTTTAGTTGCATGTTTCCCGGCGCTCACTGTACCGAGAAACACATGGCTATACAGCGCAACTCGTGTTGTATAAGGAGCCTCAGCAGGGCTGAGGCCGTCCATAGACCCATTTTCTCCCCTCCACTCATCAGAACTCCCCAATGTAGCAAGAAATCGGGCTGCCATTTTTAAATGGAGTCCTGGGGCGGAATGCTCCGCATGGCCCGACGCCGTCGTGAAACCTGGAGAGGTTCACGACGGCGTCGGAAGCCTCTCCCAGCCGCCTATTCTCCCCTACCCGGGGGGGATAGGCTGGCCGTACCGGGAAACTCGGCAGCCGGGCCTTGTCCCTGGCTTCAAGGCCCGGCGCGCCAAGAATGACACCGTGGCAGAGCCTAATGATGTCAGCCACGCATGTGCGGGTTGGACAGCTCAAACCCGCGCATGCGCGGTTGCCGTCTTTCCCCTCAGCCGCCCAACAAGACGTGGCGGCTTGATCTTGCGGGGCGGCGGAGGGGAAAGAGTGCGTCCCCTTGAGACGCCGGCCCGACGATCGGTGGGCACCGATCGCGGGCCAGTCCCCTCCCGAGCACGGTCGTGGTGCTCGATCCCCGATCCGCCCCCCCTAGGCCCCACACTTACCTGGCGCGCCATGTTCACGACGGCAGCGACCAGGTGTGGTTGCCGCCGTCGTGAACAGGTCGGGAACGGCAGGCCGCTCGGCCCATTCGGGCCGGAGAATCGCGGGCCGCCGTTTCTCCGAGCGGCATGTCGGAAAACTGGACACGCCATTTTGGGGGGTGGGGGGGTGGGAGAATAGCGGGAGGTGTGGGAGCGGACCTCCTGCTATTCTCCCACCCATCGTGGTTGCGGAGAATCGCGGCACGATCTCTGAGGCCCCCAAAGCGATCTCTGACCCTCACCGAGCCCAACGCACTGTGGGAAGGTCCCCAAAGTGATCTCCCTCACCAAAACCTACGTGGGGAACCTACGGCACGATTATGCATTCACAAAAAGTGCCAGCTTGGTAGTGCCAACGTGGCACCCATGCAGTGCCCATGTCAGCTGACAATGCCACCTGGTCACCTTGGCAGTGCCAGGCTGGCACCCAGGGTGGAACTGGCAGGGTGCCCAGTGGCACCAAAGGTGCCAAGGCACCACACTGCCCAAAGGATATGCAGCTGCGGGCCTCTGATCCCCTGGGAGACCCCCACAAGTTCCGTTCCCTCTGGCCCTGTTTGTGGGACCAGTCCTGAACGGCGCTTGCCCGAGATCTCCAAGACTAAGGGGGTGATCTCAAAGCCTCAGGTATCTCGGAAATTTGCACATTAGAGTGCGACCAGCTGTCTGGCTCTAATATGCAGATTTGCATTGCAACGTCTTGCGAGATTGCATTGGATCTCGCAAGACGTTTCGAGCTGGGTAGATGCCGGGAGCAGGCTATCCCAGCTTCTATGTGCCGAGCTGCCTTTCATGGCTTGGTCAGGAATGCTGGGGTGTATCCCTCTGCAATGGCCAGCGGAAAACACACCAAATTGTCTGGCCCCAAACTTATTAGTTATGCATCTGGGTGTTGACTGCTGTATTCATTGGTGGGGCAGACCTAGATGGTGCATAGTCCACCATCCTAGCCAGGTGGAATATTGAAAAGGTGCCCTTATCACTGACCCACTATTGAAGAAAGAAGGTGGACCTCCTGAAAATGAAGATAGACCTCTGGGAGCTCGCTGAGACCGAAAGATGGACATCCTGAGAATGAAGCTGTGTCTCCAAGAACATTCTTGAGGCTGGAATATGGATCCCCTCCAGGGCACCTAATCTGGAAGGTCCACCTTTATATGTTCCCCTGACCCACTGCTGTGATGTTCCAGCATCTGAGGTTATGGGCGGCCTCCATCCTGATCTCCAGATGCAGCCCCAGGCATTGGTCAGATGAGTCCTGACACCTGCACGCCATTTTGTTTGCTCATGTTTCCCGCTGGCGCGTTTTCCCACCAGTACTGTGAAGAATCTGGTGTTGGGGGGATGGAGGGTGTCAGGCCTTCATCTGCATCCAATTAATGGCGAGACAATGAGTTTCAAGCCACCTCTGGCTGATTTTCCAACTAGTCATGGTGGGGACCAGCAAACAATCCTGCTGGAAATTCATGGCAGCGTGAAACCGATTTCTGGGCCCCTCGCCATATTTACCCTCCGTGCCCGTTGTTGATCACGGCGGCAGCGGCCTGGGAGAATTCCTGCTTGTGTATTTGTTTTTCCCTAAAGCGTTCTATAAACACTTCAAATGTGCTGTACTACTTTATTTCATGAAGGGTTCAGTTTGACATGTGAAACAATTGAATTAATGTGGTGAACTATTACCTGTTTTTCAGAACTGAAATATACCTGGATATTTAACCAGCTTCCAACCTTCGTGGAACAAGATAATCGCCGCTTTGTATCTCAAAAAACTGGCAACTTGTACATATCAAAAGTGGAGGTATCGGATGTTGGTTCCTACATCTGTGAGATAGAAAACACAGTAACCAATAAGAAAGTTCTGAGCCCACCTACCCCTTTAGTACTACGTACTGATGGTAAGCTTTCCGTTTCTTCATCTTAACCATCCCATATGGGAAGTGTAAAACTCCTGACACACAACCCTCGTGCAGAATATTTCTATTTTTTCTCTTTCGACTACCTTGGTGATTTGTGTTTTAAATATATTGGCTGAATAACATGTCTTGTATGTTATTGCAACTCAATGTGTTTTGAAAGGTAAAATTATTTTTAAAGATATCACAAAATTATGAACAGAATCACTGGGCAATATGCACTTATCATTCCATTAACAGAATTCACCATGTCAGCTATTTTTATCCTTTCCTTCAATTCCCTGCTGCCCCACAACTCTCCAGCATTCTCATCCCCCTACCCCCCCAACCCGGCCCTGCATTCCTCCTCCACACTGCTTACAAGAAGAAGGCAAACTTAATAATGAATGGCAAGGTACCTCGGATGAGCTGTCTTCAACCAGCTCCTGTGTGCTGTAGTTAACATGGCCACTGGGGATGCAAACATGAATTGTTTAATCATTATCATATCATTTAAATATGAATTTCTTGTTCAGAATGGGCAAAGTCCAATATCAAAGCTCAAGGTGATCAAAACGTGTCCATTGCATAATTTAGTCATGGTGACTGAAAAAAATTATGACTGGTGTGAACCTTCCAGCAAAGTCATTGAGTGAAAGGAAGTACCTCAGATTGAAATAACTGTAATCATGATGTGGTCAAAGTCTGGTGGATAGCTGGGATTTCAATTACCAAGATGGTTGATTGGTGCTCACTTTTCATACAGATTTCACCCATGAGCAAATATTCCCTTCAAAAGTAGATAGAACATAGAACATAGAACATAGAACAGTACAGCACAGAACAGGCCCTTCGGCCCTCAATGTTGTGCCGAGCCATGATCACCCTACTCAAACCCACGAATCCACCCTATACCCGTAACCCAACAACCCCCCCCCCCCCTTTAACCTTACTTTTTTTTTTTAAGGACACTACGGGCAATTTAGCATGGCCAATCCACCTAACCCGCACATCTTTGGACTGTGGGAGGAAACCGGAGCACCCGGAGGAAACCCACGCACACAGGGGGAGGACGTGCAGACTCCACACAGACAGTGACCCAGCCGGGAATCGAACCTGGGACCCTGGAGCTGTGAAGCATTGATGCTAACCACCATGCTACCCTGCTGCCCCTTCATGGGAGAAAAGCATGATCTTGATAGATTTTTTGTTTGATAGAATTTTTTTGTCATCATACTTTACAGATCTCCTTTTTACTTTGAAGTGGGTGCAATTTGTTCTTAAACCAAAAGAATATTTATATCAACATTTTTCAAAAATCTTGACAACATTGAAGACATCGTCCAGAAAATTGCCTTCTAATTGCATAATTTGTCTGGAAAAAAAATCATTAGGATCCCTTTGACCATACATATCATTAGGTAAATGTTGTGCCAAAAAGAATTTGGAAAATAATGCTTTTCTCCCATGAAGAAAAAGAAAGTAATGTTGTTCTAAAATAAATATATAAGGTTTGCACCTAATTTGGTTTATAAAACTGCTTTAATTTGGCATTTCTTCCCCAAAAATCTGGGCCGGGATTCTCCACAATCCCGGCTAAGTGTTGACGCCGGCATCAAAACCGGCGGGAGTGATGGCGGCGTCGACGGGCCTCCAGGCCCAGTCATTCTTCCCTTCCTCGGGGGCTAGCATGGCATCAGAGTGCTGTGCACTGCTCTGGTGCTGAAGACCGGCCCTACACGGCCGGCACGGGTCTGCGCATGCGCGCCACGCCTGTCACGGCAAGGCCGGTGTGAGTTCACGTGTGCGTGCCACGGCTGACCCGGGTCCATGCATGCGCGCCACGGCTGTCTCCGCTTCGGCTTTCGGGCAACATGGCGGAGCCCTACAGGGGTTGCCCCCCATCGCAGACCTGGCCACCGTGAAGCCCCCCCCCCCCCCAGAGTCAAACCCCCACCAGGACGGCCCCCGCAGCCAGAACGCCAAAGTCCCACCAGGTAGGACTATACGCGAACGACGTTGGCGGAACTTGGTGGGCACTCGGCCCATCGAGCGCAGAGAATCGGCGCGGCAGCTGCTTTCAACAGACCCCAACTGGTGCCGCAGCGGACATGCCGGTGCAATTGCTGGCAATCCTCCATTCGCCGGATAATCGGTGACCTAGCGTCGGAGCGGCGCGATGGGATTCGCGCCCCCCCCCCCCCCCCCCCCCCCCCCCCCCCCCCCCCCCCCCCCCGCCGATTCTCCGACATGGCGTGGGCTCGGAGAATTCCGTCCCTGGTCTTTCTGCTGGAATAATTTTTTCCAGTGCGGTTATTTTTATGTTTAACTTTGCTTTGAATAAAAAAAATCATGGTGGCATATTAATCTGTACATTTTAAAACTTGCTCCTCGTACATGGACAACACAAACAAAGTTGTATTCATGGCCCGTTGCCAGTTGCTGAGAGGTCCAGGTGTGCTGCCCTTTCGAGTTGCTGCTGTCCTTTGATGATTGTGCTCCTATAATGGCATGATGAAGGGAATTCTGGGATATTAAAACAGGATTCATAAACAATGTAATATGCTACGGATGGGAGCATGAGCAAGGATTGGTCAGACATCAAACATAGCACAATGGCAGATTTTCATCCAGTACTCTTCACCCACATTTATGTGAAATATGAACCCCCAGTTTTAGAGCTGGAACTGCAAAGGAATCTCTGTTGGCATTGAGAGCACATATGGGACTTACACTTGCAGGGGGAAGGGCCTAAAGTTTTTTTTTGCATTGCATAGCTTTTAATTATTCCAGTCATTTTCTCGCAGATTAACTGTGGGTTTGAATGTGGTGCCTTCCTGATTTACCAAGTTTTGGGAGACTGATAGAAAACAGAAATGTTGGAAATGCTCAGCAGGTTTACCAATGTTTATGGAAAGAGAAACCGAGCTAATAGGCAGAGTTGGGGGGGGGCTGCAGCAATTATGCACTTCCATTGATATTTAGTTGAATGATCCAATCAGCTTCACATTTCAGTTTCAGACTTTTCAAAAATAATTATTTGCAATATGCTGAACAATCGAGGAGGCATCATTAAGCAATGAATGTAATCGTGATATTGAAGCTCATAATTAATTATGCATAAAAGCTGTTATCCATGCGAGAATAAACAAATGCTTAATAAGTGTTCAGGACTCAGTGAAGAATGAAGATGTTTGCCTTGTGTTTTAACAGGGGTGATGGGTGAATATGAACCAAAGATTGAAGTTCGTTTCCCAGAAACAGTTTTTGCAGCAAAAGGATCGACAGTGAACCTGGAATGCTTTGCATTGGGAAAGTAGGTTTTTGGATTTTAATAAGAAGTACAAAGTGTTGTGCTGAATCTAATGGCAATATTTATCATTGATGATTTGTTCTCATTGATAGCAATATCTTTTATTCACTAAATATCTGGCAAAGTGAAGACTGAGATCACATTAATGGGCCATAATCATTGATTGCTTTTATATGTTCCAACAACATGTTGGAGTTTTTACTCTTCTCTGTACAACACATGGATCTGTCAGTAGCTTTAATAGAAGAACACTTATCTGATTCCCAATCTCACTTTGGGTTAAAATGGCTTCAATCGCAGTTGTGGGGTTAAATGAATCCCTTCTCACCCCATCCAAGTTGAGTATAGAATAATGTGATAACAAGTGGGTTGGCTGAGAGAGATAAAAAGAATACAGAAGAATACACTTCAACAAGAAAGGGAAATCCTAAACCTGCTTCAGTACCTATTGGTACATCAGCTTGAAGAAGAAAAATCGCCCTTGTAAATCATAGACACACTTAGAATTATGCACAGTATGTTAGATGTCATTGCGCCCATACTTGACCCAAGTGTTGGTGTTATTTGTGCAACTTACTTCACAGAATCATTAAACTCTGAGTCTGAATATTTTGGAGTTGAGGTGAGCAATCTATTAATACAAAAAAAAGATAGCCTTATTTATAAAATGTAGGCGAATAACTCCTGAACTATATTCAAGGAAGGAAGCATACTGCTCACTTTGCCAATGGTCATCGATGTGCAGAAGACCTACTTCTGTCTGATATTTGTGCGGCTAACCAGTCAGAAGGAATTCTCTTTTTTTTATTTCAAGAATCATTATTGTCTTCCATCTGCTACTCATTATTTATTTCTACCCATTCCATTTCAGTCCGGTCCCCACTATTAGCTGGAGAAGAATTGGCAGTTCATTTTCTGATAAGGTCAAAGTGAACAAAACGGATGGTGTTCTTGAAATCACAAACTTCCAGCAGAAGGACTCGGGGACGTATGAATGCACCGCTGAAAATTCAAGAGGAAAGAACACTGCACGAGGACAATTGGTTTTTTATGGTAGGTTTCATAATTCTACGGAATATATTGACTGAAGAACAACAAATCTCCACCGATGTTATTGCTATGCAATCCTGATTAAATCTTACCTTTGCTTACAAACACAGATCAAAGCATACAGTATTTGAGATGACAGTAGAGTCTTGTAGGAGAGATTTAAGCAGCAATTGTTGACATATGCTTCAGCTCAGGAACAGTTTGTCATGATGTTGGGCACTGGATATGCAAAATTCTTCTCAAATAATCACTTAGTGCGATGAATGGAATTTGCATATAACTCTAATTTAGTGTTCTGGCGGGCACAGAAAATGGGCCATTTATAGTGGAGACGGTTATTGAAACTGTCAAGTTGGAGACCTTTGATCAAAGACTTTGTCTCGCCACTTGTCTTTCTTTAACAAACTCATACCCCTGTCGAATTGTTACCCCTGCTATTTTCACTTTACTCTGTGGAAATTAATTCTGTTAAAAATTGGAAGGAACGTGTCTTTGCAAATAGAATATTGGTCTTGTTTCTCTGTGGGGACTGAATTGTGTGCACAGGGAGCTATGGCTGGGAATATCCGCTCCCATTTTTCTTGGGTGGGTTTGGTGACGGGAGCAGAAAATATCATGGGATTCCCAAATTGCATTTGATATCCTCGCCGCAATTATAACACTCCTGGGATTTGGTCTGCTGTGGGCTGTTCCTTCCCTCATTTACCCATGCGGGGTTTTGATGTGTTTTAACTGGATGCATGTCTGCATCTGCCTGCTCTTCATCGGCTTGTCTAAATGCTGTTTTATTCTGAACGGATTGCTCCCAAGCGCAGGACAACCTTTTTTAAATCCATTTTTCGTTGTGGGCCTCATCTGAGGGGTCATGATTCACACAAGCTCTCTGTCCTGCCTCTGTGGCATGAGAGATCAGGGTTCGGGTCCATTTGGCCATGTTATCTGAGGACAAATGGGCGAGGTCTAATTCTCCGTAAACTGCTGTAAAATAGTTCCACAGGCGTCCTGCAAACACTGTGGGGTGTTCTGTTTTCTTCTGCCTGCACTTATTCAGGCCTTCTACTGGGTCACCTCTATTGTAACCGATCGCGTCTAGGATCGCCGTGTGCAAGGGTGCCTCCTCCTACATTCTGTGGGTCTGGAAGGGCTGCTACAACGGAAGGGTCCAGGCTCAAAACTGTGAGCTTCACTTGCTCTCGCTCATCCAGGCCGTACATGGTCGCCTGCTGCTTAACTCTAGCAAAGAATTGGTGGGGGTCTGAAGTGGGGAGGACGCTCCCCACTAACAATAGTGTTAGTACGCATGCATTAACACACTTCCAAATTCTGGAGGATTGATCAGAATTGCTTGAACACTTGTGGTTATTTCTGTTCCCAATTGGATTATAATTCAAAATTTGGGTTCCCTCCTTGAGTGGAGGGCCATTTCTAAGTCGAGTCCCGTCAAAGTTCGCCAATAAATGTTGCTAATTGTGCTTTTACTTAATTTGCTCTGTTTAATCACCTTGCTCTCGAGTCGCCAGGTATCTTTATGATACCTTCACGAGGTTCAAAGCCAAGTGCTGATCAATAACTCAATACACCAGTTAGTACGTTTCAAATCAAAACACATTATACACAGTCAATCACTACTCATGCATAAAACGCTACTTACTAGACTATCTCTAACACTAAAAGGCCTATACTTAGCTTTGGAAATGGCCCACCAGGTCAGGGGAACAATGGCCTTTCGTTCGATTCTGAGGCTGCAGGCTTCAAGCTGGTATGGACTAGTAGCTAGGAGCGTCTATCTCGTAGCGTGCGTTGACTGGAGACTTACTTGGTTGGTGCAGCTGCTAGGCAGGTCTTTCGTTGTTGAAAGTCCCGGTCAAGAGTTGTTTCGAGCTGCTGAGAGACCCTGCCAAGAAGCGAACTGAACGTGGGCACTCTACTTTATAGTCCCCAGGGGTTTTGGACCATGTCCCAATCGTTTTCATCGATTTCCGCCAATACTGGAGTTGTTCCCTGATCACTGGGCAGTTCCTAGGTGTTTGTTGGCCTGCCTTTGTCCTGGCTCCCACTGGTGCCGGTGAGTCTGGTTTGCTCTCGATTGCTCTTAATGTTTCCAATTGTTCCCGGGGATCGCTCATTAATATGCAGATAGTTGCTGGTTTCAGTTCTGTCTGGGTTTCTGCAAGTCCTAATACACAGGAAACTTTGTACCTGCTTGTTTTCCTGTATCTGGCTGAATTTCCCTGCATTCTTAGCAGACCTCCATTTTGGAATCGGGAAGTGGCCAACCCAGGTGGCTACACTTTGGCTTCGGACGCGCGGGCGTCGAGTTCGAACCCGTCTGGCTTTAGAGCGGCTTCCATAGTGCTGTCTATGACTAATAAATTGATATACCTTCAATTCACTGAGAGGCAGAGAGAGCAAGTGAAGATTAGGCTTTATTAGTCATAAATTTGCCCAGCCAGAGTCTGTTGTACAGATGAATGCCGCCCATAGGCGGCCGGTCTATATATGGCCCCGGTGAGGGCGGAGCCAGAGGCAAAACCATACCGGGGTTACAGTACAGTACCTGTAAGCAGCTCGTATCACCACTTCCAGGTCATAGGTCATAGGTTACAGTCTCATTCATGCATTATGGTGAATACATGTACCACACGGGAGTTCGATATAATGTAACGGTAAATAAACCAAAGTGTTTTATTTTTATTCGGTTTGGACTCCCCGTGTCCTTATTAAACCTAGATCCTCACAGAGCTTCTGTGAATATCTGACTGTTGTCTGGCTGATGGCAGCTCCCTTGCTGTCAATGACCAGGGTCGTATTATGTCAATGCAATGGGGAAAGATTGACCTCTCGTGATCTTGGGCATCCTCAATGAGTTTACCACTTGAGGAGCACAATGTCACTGGAGGCTGGAGCTTATGGGGTGTGGGGTCAACTACAGAGGGCAGACAGGGAGATTGACAGGAATCCGTGAATCCAGCCCTGGACATTGTAGCAGACATCCTCATTCCCTACAAGATACAGGCATGACTGATGTGTTCAGTCACTGTGAAGGAACACCATTAATACGCTGGAAACATTGCACAAAGCAGAGGGAGGAAGCCCTGGACTGAGCAACTGCCTTTATTTTGTGCAGGAATCAGGTTTTCACTTCAGAATGACAGGAACACTGCTAATTATAATAAGGAGCCATAGAAAGGGTGAAATGGGTAGGAGTTTATTTACAGAAGTGAACGTTATATACAAGTGATTAGCATCCATGCCCATGCTGTGCAACTACAACTTTTTAACCTTCCTCACCCTGCAACTCTGTCTTGGTGCATCCCCAACATCCATAGCGGAGGTGAAGACATCCTTTTTCAGTGTTACACCCTGTTGTCTGTGATTATCTTGGCATGTGCCCTAGCCCTGGGGAGCCTCAGCCTGCTTTTGGGGTTCTGCTGCGTGGCAGTGCCAGCCTCCTCGGCCTGTGGAACTGGTGCAGTCACCGGAAGAAGGGGTGGACGATCCCTGGATGTGCATCAGCTGATTCACTTCCCTGTGAGCTCAGCAGTGCAGGCAGAAGTCTTGAACCAAGGTCTCTACTGCAGCCGCCACCCTGCCAGTGTTGACCTCGATGTGTTAGCCTGTCAACACAATCAATCACCTGAGACCAAAGGCAGATGGATTCCTCTGGAGGCTTGTAATTTGAGGAGTGATATATGTGGTGATCACAAGTTAACTAGATGCAATACAACTGAGCAAACACTAGAGGGGGCACGGGAGAGCCATATAAATAGACGGGGACAGGAAGTGAGGACACACTTCACTGAGGGCAGAACTTGGAGCAACACAGATACACAACACACACGCCAGCTAGGAACACTGAAGGTAACCTTAGGAAACAGCTCTGAAGAGTGAACGAACTTACAATAAAGCATCTTCTCCACATTTGAGACTACGAGCTTTATTAAGACACGAGTAACAACACAATATAGACATCCCTTTTCTCTACCTTGCCTTTGGAGCACCAGCAACTGAGGCATACCCGACTCCAGAGGCTTCTAGACCAGCTAACCGGCCATGGCAAAGATAACGGGTGGGATTTCCAGGCCCTGCCCATCATCAGGATTCATAAAACATCTTCTGGTTCTGCCTAAACAACTGGATACAGCCCCTTAGCTGTATCATCTGCTGCAATATCATGCATCCAACATTATACAAGCCACCCCACCCCAGCCCATCATTTAAAGTCCACAATTATCTTCCTCGCATTTCCGAGGTGTGTGAGTGCAAGTGACAGAAAACAAGTAATCATTTTGTTTGAAGAGTGCAATACAATTCCCTCACTGCATCTTTTCACACAAAGGTTGCCTCAACTCAGCCAATATATAGGATGATATTCTGAATAGATTTTAGACAGTGACTTTGCTTCATGAGTTTGTTAATTCAGTAGTTTGGATGCAATGTTGAATTATGCGGATTGAATTCCCAGTGGCCTTAGAATGTCAGCTCACCAAATTATACAGCATTTGAAGGACAATTTGATAAAGAATGTCAGAGTGTGTCAAATCTCCAATGGCTAAGCTGCCACAAAACAAAAAGGCCACAATTGGGTTATTGTTAAAGGTGAACCAATAAGCTTTGTGTTCCAGGATAAAGGTAACGTGCTTTAATTTGCTTACTGGCTAGGGTACAGAGAGCTCATCCCAAGTTAACCCTATTTGTCAAATCACCAGTTTGGTGCATGAGACCGGACCACTTCTCCTGATGTAGGTTAAATATGCTTCATTATATTTTTGAATACTCTATGATCAGACACTCTTTTGTCAGTGACTTATCCTCTAAACCGTTGATCATTTCTTAACAGCTATATTTTTGGTTGCATGTAAGGTAATGCCCAGGCAGCAGGAGCCTTTGTTTCCAAAACATGCCAAGATATCTTTCAATTTATTGAATGGTTTAAGAAATATATTCTATCTTTAAATTCCGATGTATTGATTTAGATTTGTACTGTTTAGTGCCTACAAAGCTATTGCTCATTATTTTTTTTTAGCTCATGCGTACATTGTTAATGCAACAAATTTGATTTCTGGTTATCGTTTGAATGTTATGATCTGACAATGTGATATATTTTGTCTTATCAGAGGGAACAGAAAGTGAGCCTTTTTTAGTTGAAAATATCCTGGTAAAAGGGTTGTTTCACCAGAACAATGTTATTCTTTTTCAATACGTAGTTACAGACATCAGATCCCCTCAGGTTTGCTTATGAGAACTAAAAATCACTGTGGTCATCAATAGAGTTGGGGGAGACACAATAACAACGGCATCTTACACATTTTCTGATCCCACCTTAACATTCAGCCGTTCTGGACAACAGCACAGGAGATTACAAGGCCCACGACTAGACTTGCAATTTTGGGTGATATATTCAAAGGCTTTTCTTTTTAGAGAAATACAGCACAGAACAGGCCCTTCGGCCCACGATGTTGCGCCGAACTTTTGTCCGAGATTAATCATAGAATTTTGGACAATTTTTCATGGCCAATCCGCCCAACCTGCACATCTGTGGGAGGAAACCGGAGTACCCGGAGGAAACCCACGCAGTCACGGGGAGGATGTGCAGACTCCACATAGACAGTGACCCAAGTCGAAATCGAACTTGGGACCCTGGAGCTGTGAAGCAATTGTGCTAACCACAATGCTACCGTGCTGCCCTTAAGAAGTTAACCTACACTCCATTATTCTACCCTGATCCATGTGCCTATCCAATAGCCACTTGAAGGTCCCTAACGTTTCCAACTCAACTACTTCCACAGGCAGTGCATTCCATGCCCCCACTACTCTCTGGGTAAAGAACCTACCTCTGACATCCCCCTATATCTTCCACCATTTATCTTAAATTTCTGTCCCCTTGTAATGGTGTGTTCCACCTGGGGAAAAAGTCTCTGACTGTCTACTCTATCTATTCCCCTAATCATCTTATAAACCTCTATCAAGTCGCCCCTCATCCTTCTCCGTTCTAATGAGAAAAGACCTAGCACCCTCAACCTTTCCTCGTATGACCTACTCTCCATTCCAGGCAACATCCTGGTAAATCTCCTTTGCACCTTTTCTGTTGAGCTTGTTGAGCAGATTTAGTGGAAAGGCATGACCTTCTGCAAAGCCAAAAAGTCTGTAAATGTGCAAGCGAGGGGCAATCAGTAGCAAGATATCAGCGGAGTAAGAAGTCAACTGTCTGAGCACAGGGAGTTTAGCTTGAACGTGAGTGAGTAAATAGGTTGACTGGGTTTTTTTGTTGCAAATGTCAATTGGGATTGTTTGACAGACTAGCCATTAATGAAGTTGGAAAGTTCCCGTTGCTGGGTTTGAATTTTCTTTGGCTGTTGTTGAAATGAGACCTTGGCTTGAATTGAATGTCTGCTCATACTCGCTGTATTATTTTGCAAGGAATGATGTCTACACAAGCAATAAGCCAATAGTTTTAAGAGCCCTGTGGGCTACAAGGGTATCTGCATGCTTACAAACCATTTAGGTCTGCAGGGAGTGTACTGCTAAAGTGCAGCTACCTTCAAGTGATTTATTTGAATTTCTTTGTGCTTTAAGTCCTTTTAGTGCAGTAATACATGAAATCAGCATTGTCGGACTGCTACAATTTCGAGCAACTGTTCAGAACAACAAAGTATAAGAAATGTTTTCAAGTGGGCTTGTTTGCATTCAATGTTATTGAATTTGAGGAACAATTAGGTCCATCAATTTATTCAGGAAACAATGATGCAATTCTGAAATTTTCCTGGAAATTCCAGCCCATATTTTGTTCAACCTAACCTTGCATCTTTTGAGAAGAGTTTTAATATTTGTACTGAAGGGGCTTTCAAAAATATTTCATCAAGTAACTTTGTTGTAGTGCTCAATTGTTCTGTGTTCCAGAATGTGTGTCTGTTTACTATTGATGCTCACTGTAGTAGATGTTACTGAAAGCTAGAACTGCAAGCATGGAACAGACATTTTAAAGCACTGTGAATGAAACTTGTTACACAGATAGTAACTAGTGCCATCTCTGCATTATTCAGAGATATAGAGATAGAGATAGAGAAATACAGCACAGAACAGGCCCTTCGGCCCACGATGTTGCGCCAAACTTTTGTCCTCGGTTAATCATAGAATTTTGGACAATTTTTCATGGCCAATCCACCCAACCTGCACATCTTTGGACGGCGGGAGGAAACCGGAGTACCCGGAGGAAACCCACGCAGTCACGGGGAGGATGTGCAGACTCCACACAGACAGTGACCCAAGTCGAAATCGAACTTGGGACCCTGGAGCTGTGAAGCAATTGTGCTATCCATAATGCTACCGTGCTGCCCTTAAGAAGTTAACCTACACTCCATTATTCTACCCTAATCCATGTACCTATCCAATAGCCGCTTGAAGGTCCCTAACGTTTCCGACTCAACTACTTCCACAGGCAGTGCATTCCATGTCCCCACTACTCTCTGGGTAAAGAACCTACCTCTGACATCCCCTCTATATCTTCCACCATTTATCTTAAATTTATGTCCCCTTGTAATGGTGTGTTCCACCCGGGGAAAAAGTCTCTGACTGTCTACTCTATCTATTCCCCTAATCATCTTATAAACCTCTATCAAGTCGCCCCTCATTCTTCTCCGTTCTAATGAGAAAAGGCCTAGCACCCTCAATCTTTCCTCGTATGACCTACTCTCCATTCCAGGCAACATCCTGGTAAATCTCCTTTGCACCTTTTCCAAAGCTTCCACATCCTTCCTAAAATGAGGTGACCAGAACTGCACACAGTACTCCAAATGTGGCCTGACCAAGGTTTTGTACAGCTGCATCATCACCTCACGGCTCTTAAATTCAATCCCTCTGCTAATGAACGCTAGCACACCATAGGCCTTCTTCACAGCTCTATCCACTTGAGTGGCAACTTTCAAAGATCTATGAACATAGACCCCAAGATCTCTCTGCTCCTCCACATTGCCAAGAACCCTACCATTAACCCTGTATTCCGCATTCATATTTGTCCTTCCAAAATGGACAACCTCACACTTGTCAGGGTTAAACTCCATCTGCCACTTCTCAGCCCAGCTCTGCATTCTATCTATGTCTCTTTGCAGCCGACAACAGCCCTCCTCACTATCCACAACTCCACCAATCTTCGTATCATCTGCAAATTTACTGACCCACCCTTCAACTCCCTCATCCAAGTCGTTAATGAAAATCACAAACAGCAGAGGACGCAGAACTGATCCCTGCGGTATGCCACTGATAACTGGGCTCCAGGCTGAATATTTGACATCCACCACCACCACTCTCTGTCTTCTATCGGTTAGCCAGTTTGTTATCCAACTGGACAAATTTCCCACTATCCCATGCCTCCTTACTTTCTGCATAAGCCTACCATGGGGAACCTTATTAAATGCCTTACTAAAATCCATGTACACTACATCCACTGCTTTACCTTCATCCACATGCTTGGTCACCTCCTCAAAGAAGTCAATAAGACTTGTAAGGCAAGACCTACCCCTCACAAATCCGTGCTATCCCTAATCAAGCAATGCCTTTCCAGATGCTCAGAAATCCTATCCCTCAGTACCCTTTCCATTACTTTGCCTACCACCGAAGTAAGACTAACTGGCCTGTAATTCCCAGGGTTATCCCTATTCCCTTTTTTGAACAGGGGCACGACATTCGCCACTCTCCAATCCTCTGGTACCACCCCTGTTGACAGCGAGGACGAAAAGATCATTGCCAACGGCTCTGCAATTTCATTTCTTGCTTCCCATAGAATCCTTGGATATATCCCGTCAGGCCCGGGGGACCTGTCTATCCTCAAGTTTTTCAAAACGCGCAACACATCTTCCTTCCTGACAAGTATCTCCTCAAGCTTATCAGTCTGCTTCACGCTGTCCTCTCCAACAATATGGCCCCTCTCGTTTGTAAATACTGAAGAAAAATACTTGTTCAAGTAAAATATAAAAAAGTATACAACACCCATAACAGAATGCATATGAAATTGACTAAGGGACAGGAGGCAGGCAAGTGGTCAATAGTTGGGGGGGGTTTCAGGGGTTAATGATAGAATCATTGGCCGTGATTCACCCAAAAAATATCAAGGTGTCATTTTGGGTGACTTTGGTGGGGTGTTTCGCTGCAATGTTTTTTTTAAATAAATTTAGAATACCCAATTCTTTTTTTCCCATTAAGGGACAATTTAGTGTGGCCAATCTACCTATCAAGCACATCTTTGGGTTGTGGGGGCGAAATCCCCGCAAACACGAGGAAAATGTGCAAACTCCACATGGACAGTGACCCAGAATTGAACCTGGGGCCTCGGCGCCGTGAGGCAGCAATGCTAATCACTGTGCCACCGTGCTCTTGGCTGAAATGTTGAGATCATGGCCTGTATTCACCTGCACTTAGTCCCAAAAATGGGCCCCCACGTGAATCTCACCATGCCTAGCTCCCTCGCAGTCTGATTTGCCCAACTCATGTCTCAGTTGCTTGTCACTAACATGAGAGGCAAGAGCAACCTGTTCCCCCCTGGGGGTCGGAGAACCCGCAGCAGGGTCAACAATGCCACTTGGAAGGCATTGGCAGCTGCAGTGAGCGCAGGCAGCATGACCAGGAGGACCACCATCCAATGTTGGAAGAAGATGAACAACCTCCAAGTGCTCCAAGGGTATGTTACCACCTCTCTTATGGCATCAGTCCTGCTGGCCATCTCCCTGTTTCCCAAACACCCCATCTCCCTCACCCACCCACCCCCAATCCATGGGCTGACGCCTCACATACTCCCGACATCAGAACCCCCAGAACCCGCCAACACAACCCCCTAATAGCCAGGTGTGGTGCCCACACATGCCACCTTCTATTGAATCTCTGACCCATCAAGCGTGCGGCTCGCAATGCCCACGATTTCGATCTACGGGAGAGGACAGCCCATAATTAGAGGGAAAGGGCAAAGGCGGGAGGGAGGGTGCGGTGAGAGGAGGAATCCCAGAGATCCGAGTCCTCAGTCCTTATGAGGAATGGGCTCTGGTGATCATGGGGTTGACCAAAGAGAGAGCAGTGACCGACAGCGAGGTTGGCCTGTGCCAGAAAGGTCAGGATCCCCTGTCCCTTCATCCAGATGACCTGTATCAAGTGAGTTGTTGATATCCCACAAAATTAATCTTTCCCTCTCACTGACCACATTGTCTTGCAGGATCACCATCTGATGGGGTCGGGCCATCCAGAGTCATGCCTCCCTGTCACCCAAGAGACTAGCCCAGGAGCAGGTGTCCTCCTTCATAGGATGCCATGTCCGTGAGGACGTGGCATAGGTGCCGCACTGTCTCCCTGTAGAGATGGAGGCTTCTGCGGCATATGTTGGCCGTCAGCCCATGGAAGGACCAATGACTCCTGTACACTCTGGTACATCGTTGGCCTCCCCTTCTGGCCCCCTCCTCAGCCTGACGGTCGGCCGGGCCTTCAGAGTGTGGTGCAGCCTGCAATAGCATTGCTGCCGTCTTAAGCATCTTTCCGCTTCATCTGCTACTAGCAGAGTGAAGGCAGGCTTTGCGGGATCCACACCAACAAACAGTTTTGTATCTGGAAGTAACTGGGGGAGAGAGACCAACAATGAGTTAGGGCTTTCATCCTGGGACCCTGAAATCCCCCAGGCCTCCCCCAGGAAGGATAGGCTACGGCTGTGGTTACCCCCATTATAGGTCTCCACAATATTTAGAAATGGCTTGTGCGCCTCACAGATGCAAACCCCGCCCCCACCCCAGGGGCAACCCCTGACCTGGACCCTGCCAGCCTCCCAAACAACCCCTATCCCCCTCAAGGGCCCTCCAACCTCCGAGCATGGGGGTAGTAGCTCGGGTGTCCTTGAGCTGCGTGCCGATAATGAAAAGGGCTACTTACCTCCTCACTTCTCCTCCATTCCGGCAGGTTCCCGTATTAGTAGAGGAGTGCTAATGGACGCCTGTGTGACTTCTCTCTGGGAAGTCGGGTGACCGCTACATTCAACTTCAATCTCACAAATGAGATTGAGATGAATGCAAATTATGCTTGATGACCTTCTCAACATTCTTGGGCCAGATCTAGAATCAATTATTGGGAGCGGTTAGCGTGAATTGAAAAATGGTTCACACTCGGCTCAAATCTCCATTTGAGCCTCTCCCGTGAGTCACCTGGTGATGTGACCATCAATTCACTAGACACATGATTGGAAGTAAACTGTGGTTTTAATAGTCTTACAACTAAGCCAGCCTGCGACCAGAGGAACTGAGAGCAGGTTTACGGCTGTAACACTTTATACTTCCGGTTAGTGGGAGGAGCCATGGGCGGAGCCAAGGGTGGAGCGCAGTACAAACTCCTCATCTCCCCCTATGGGCAGAGCCATGCAACGGCTCACATACAAAGCCCACAAGGACACAATACAATGCAATGCAATACAGTGTGAATTACAATGCAGTATAATTCACCATATTCACCCCCTGTAAAAAAATCAAGTCCGGCGGGGGTGACAGGTCTACAAATTGAGTCAGTCCGGTCGCCGAGTCGTCCTTTGGGATCGGCGGAGCACCGGGGTTGCAGCCTCTTCGGGTGGCTGGGTGGTGGCGGTCGGTGAGGGTATGACGGTGGACTCCGGGGGTGATTCGGTCCGAGCTTCATACCTGACCGGTACGACGGGCGATGGGGGGCGCAGGAAACCTATAGGCGCGGGGGCGCGGAGCATGGGCAGGGAACCTATAGGCGCAGGAGCGCAGGGCGTGGGGGGTTGAGTGGGGTGTAGTGTGAGGTGTACCTCGGCGGTAGTGGTGGTGGAGTTGGATCCTCCAGGCGCCATGTCCCGGAGGGAAACGGTGTCCTGAAGGCCGTCGGGGTATTCAATGAAGGCGTATTGGGGGTTCGAATGGAGTAGTAGCACTCTGTCTATGAGCGGATTTGTTTTGTGTGCCCGGACGTGCTTCCGGAGGAGAACCGGGCCCGGTGTCCTCAACCAGGATGGGAGCGAAGCCCCCGTGGTAGTGCCCCTAGAGAAAACAAATAGTCGTTCGTGAGGGGTCTGATTGGTGGCGGTGCACAGGAGGGACCTAATTGCATGGAGCGCGTCGGAGAGGACCTCCTGCCAGTGGGAGGTCGGGAGATTCCTGGATCGGAGGGTCAGTAGGACGGTCTTCCAGACCGTCGCGTTCTCCCTCTCCACCTGCCCGTTCCCCCTGGGGTTGTAGCTGGTAGTCCTGCTCGAGGCAGTGCCCTTGTCGAGCAGGTACTGACGCAGCTCGTCGCTCATAAAGGACAAACCCCTGTCGCTGTGTACGTAGCTGGGGAAACCGAACAGGGTGAAGATACTGTGCAGGGCTCTGATGACTGTGTGGGAGGTCATATCATGGCACGGGATGGCAAACGAGAAGTGGGAGAACTCATCGATGACGTTCAGAAAGTACACATTTTGATTGGTCAAGGGGAGTGGCCCTTTGAAATCGATGCTCAGACGTTCGAAGGGCCAGGATGCCTTTACCAGGTGGGCCTTGTCTGGTCTATAGAAGTGCGGTTTGCACTCCGCGCAGATCGGGCATTCCCTGGTGATGGCTTTTTCCTCCTCGGTGGAGAAAGGCAGATTTTGGGCTTTGACGTAGTGGGCGAGCCGGGTGACCCCCGGGTGGCAGAGGTCATTGTGGATAGCTTTCAAGCAGTCGTCTTGCATGCTGGCGCACGTGGCGCGGGACAGGGCATCTGGGGGCTCATTGAGCTTCCCCGGTCGATACATAATATCGTAATTGTAGGTGGAGAGTTCGATCCTCCACTGCAGGATTTTATCATTTTTAATTTTGCCCCTTTGCGAGTTGTCAAATGTGCCTCCAGTGCCATATGGCTTCCACAATGGCTTGGGCTTCTTTTTCGACTGAGGAGTGTCGAAGTTCCGAAGCGGAGAGGGTTCGGGAGAAGAAGACGACTGGTCTCCCTGCCTGGTTCAGAGTGGCTGCGAGAGCGACCGCTGAGGCGTCGCTTTCCACCTGGAAGGGGATGGATTCATCCACCGCCCACATGGCAGCTTTGGCGATGTCCTCCTTGATGCAGTTGAAGGCCTGGCGGGCCTCAGCTGACAGAGGAAAGAGTGTGGCCTTAAATAGTGGGCGGGCTTTGTCCGCATACTGAGGGACCCACTGGGCATAATAAGAGAAAACTCCCAGGCACCTCTTGAGAGCCCTGGGACAATGAGGGAGAGGGAGTTGTAAGAGGGGGCACATACGGTCCGGATCGGGGCCCAGGACTATATTTTCCACGACATAGCCGAGGATGGCTAGCCTGGTCGTGCGGAAAACACATTTCTCCGTGTTATAAGTGAGATTAAGTTTCTGGGCACTTTGGAGATATTGGTAGATGTTGGTGTCGTGGTCGTGCTGATCATAGCCGCAGATGGTGACGTTATCCAAGTACGGAAATGTGGCCCGCAGCCCGTACTGGTCCACCATTCGGTCCATTGCTCGTTGGAACACCGAGACCCCATTCGTGACGCCAAAGGGGACCCGGAGGAAATGGAAGAGGCGGCCATCTGCCTCGAACGCCGTGTAGTGGCGGTCCTCCAGGCGGATTGGGAGCTGGTGGTTGCAGACTTCAGATCCACCGTGGAGAATATGCGGTACTGGGCGATCTGATTAACCATATCTGCAATCCTGGGGAGTGGGTACACATCGAGGAGCGTGAACCGGTTAATGGTTTGGCTATAATCCACTACCATTCGTAACTTTTCCCCGGGCTTGACGACCACCACCTGAGCTCACCAGGGGCTGTTACTGGCTTCTATGACTCCCTCACGTAGGAGCGTCTGGACCTCGTTTCTAATAAATACCCTGTCCTGCAGGCTATACCGCCTGCTGCGAGTGGCTACGGGTTTGCAGTGAGGTTAGGAAAGAGTGGAGGGGGGTCGATTTTTAATGTCGCTAGACTGCAGATAGTGAGTGGAGGTAGGGGTCCGCCGAAGCTGAGTGTGAGGCTCTTGAGGTTACATTGGAAGTCGAGTCCAAGAAAGAGTGGGGCTCAGAGTTCGGGGATTACGTACAGCTGGAAATTAGAGTAGCTGGCGTCCTCAATCGTTAGGGTCGCGACGGTACGCCCTTGTATTTGGACGGAGTGTGAGCCTGAGGCGAGGGAGATAGTTTGCCGTGCAGGGAAGATAGGGAGAGAACAGCGTCTTACCAGTTCAGGGTGTACGAAACTCTTGGTGCTCCCGGAGTCGAAGAGGCATGGTGTCCTGTACCCGTTGATTTTAACGGACATCATCGAGTTCTGGAGGTGTTTCAGACGCGACTGGTCCAACGTGACTGTGTTGAGTTGCGAGTAGTCGGTGGCTGATCAGCTGTGTTGGAGTGGCCCCGTGATGACTGTCCACTGAGATCGTAGTCGGCGAGATGAGATTCGGAGGCTGGAGAGGATGGAGCCCAAGATGGGCACCCCAGTGGGTCGCACGTGGCGGGTGGCGAGGAAGATGGCGTCCAAGATGGTTTGATGGAGGTTTGCCAAGATGGCGGCCCCCATGAGTCGCACGTGGCTGGCCGCTTGGAGAAGGTTTGCCAAGATGGCGGCCCCCATGCGTTGCACATGTCGGGTGGGGCGGAGTCGGCAGACACGCTGCAGCATTACGGGGCCTGCGGGACTGTGAATTGGGGAGGCGAGTGCTCTGGACTGCGGGGGAGTTTGGAGTTTTCGACTTTGCCAGGCATACTCGGGCATAGTGTCCTTTGCGACCGCAGCTGCTGCAGGTCGCGTTGCAGGCCGGGCAGTGCTGCCATGGGTGTTGGGGCTGCCCACAAAAATGGCACACTGGAGCTGCGTAGTGGGTGGGTGTACAAACTCCTCATCTCCCCCTATGGGCAGAGCCGCGCAACGGCTCATATATAAAGCCCACAAGGACACAATACAATGCAATGCAATACAGTGTGAATTACAATGCAGTATAATTCACCACACCTGGCAAGACGGAATTGGCGGTGGGCACAATGCAAAATTGCAATCATTTGTAGTATGGAATAACCAGGACATGTGTACAGCAAGTACAATTTCAAAGTTTACAGATAGAAAACTTGGCAATGCAGTAAGTAGTGCTCATTCCAAATGGCTGTCCATACAAGAGATGGGAGCTACAACCTCAGCAGCTACTGTGGACATTTTACACTGCATATTCACCATACACTCCCGACCAGAAGTCATTGTGTCCAATAATGGCACCCCTTTTACTGGGGACGATTTCCAACACCTTGTTCAGACAAACAGAATTCTGCAGAGCAAAACAGCCCCATATCACCCTGCATCCAATGGGTTGGCGGAAAGGGGCGGAGAAACTTTTACAAATGCTATGAAGAAGCAATCACACCGGCCATTGCGCCATCTGCTGGCCAATTACTGTTGTCCGGCAACACAATTCTCCATGCCACCACAGGGGTAACGTCAGCTGAACTGATTCTGGACTGTCGCTGCAGAACTCATTTGTACTTGATATTTCCAAATTTGATGGGGAGGGTGGGGGCATGTCAGCCACCCCCCCCCCCCCCACCCCCCTCAGTAAAATCAAAATACTTCACTAAAGGGTGACAGATTATTCCAGATGGGTGACCTGGTTTTAGTTCTAAATTGTACCTCGAGGCCCACTCTGGTTTGCTACTCGGATTGTGTTCCAATCTGGACCCATATTGGACCTACAAATGTTAATGACAGGAATGTGGAAGCATGTTAACCACATGAGGCGTTAAGGAAGGGTACCTCCTGTTCTAGAACATATGGGTCCAACTAGTGCCGCTGGCGCTCCTATGGCTGTTCCAGAACAGAGGGAGTGTGGAATTTCGAACTCAGCCCTGCCAGCAGTCCAGACTGGAGGTTGTGAGGCGAGTAGGACAAAAGAAGAAGTGGGGTCTCCTAAACAGTCGTCTTTGGCAGACAAGACTACCTTAGAGATAGAGGAGTTGGCTCGGGGACTGATGAGGTCTGCGAGGACTCGAAGATCCCCGGGCAGATTGACTCTGTGATGAACTCTTTTCTCTTATGTCTCTTCACCTTGTATGTAGCACTAGTATATAGCTTACTTTGTAAAATATATTGAGGGACTTAAAGGGTGGGGGGGTGGGTAGTGGTTGTGGTAGCAGAGCCCCTTTATATGGGCATGCTTTGAGGTCCACGCGACTAGCTTGGGATCAATCATATGAGAATGAGTGAGCCCACCAATGGGGAGAAAGCACAGGGCCCTGGAAGAGCTGGAGAGTCAAGACCTAACAATCACTGCTCTGTGCCAGTATATAGTTACCTTAACTTTCTGTTAATAAATCCCATTTGTTGTTATTGGAAGTCTCCAGTGGATTGTCTCGAGCCACCACAATAAGGTCACAAATTTTTTAAAATTTGATATGATTGTGAACTAAAACTCTACTATTCTAAAATATTCCTCAAGTTTGGGTTCTTTTTACTTCAAGGTCATCTTGCTCCTCACTTCCAAGCATTTAGGTAGAAACTGAAAAAAAAAACAAGCGAGTAGAATTGTTGCAACCCCTCAAAATAATATATTTTTAAACTTTCCTCCAGAATACCACTGAGTTTCATTAATTCTTAACATCGGACTGGTCTCTTTTTCCAATTTAGTTTAATTTCTTTTTTGATTGGGTCCCGTAGTGTGAGCTATTAGAAGCTACATGAGGTTACCTTGTGGGCTTGAAGTGAGTAATCTCCACCACATGACTATCCATTGTAAATGCTACACAATTTTAAGGCCTGTTAACCACAATCAGATGCTTAAGTGAAGATGCTTCTAAAACTCCTAAGGCTCTCTCTTAAAGAGTGGCAGCTGTGACTTTCTCTGAATTGCAAGCCCTATGTTTCCATGCCCTTGTACCGGCTGTTCAAGGTGCATAAGCATGCGCCTGATTAATATTCAAATGACAGGATAATGATGCGAATCCTACAATCATCAGGGATTTAATAAACATTGTGCGAGTTGCAGATGCTGCTGCTTTCCCACATTACAAAATGAATATCATGGGAGAGGAAGAACTAGCACGATAAAAACCATGGCACAAGCCATTTTTAGAGGGTTTTTTTGGGTACTTGATGCCATTTATTTGGACAGGTTTTTAAGAAATGTAATGTCAGCCATGTACAGATCCCTAAACATTTCCATAGATTCAAATAAAATACATTGGTAGAGGCATAATGGGCAAAGCTGAACTTTGCCAGCAGCAAAAGACACACAGACAGTAGATCGGCCACTGGTTTTACCCTATGCTGGGCTGTTTTTACATTTGGGTCAGGTGAAAAGAAATTTGGCACCATGTTAAATGGATTGTTGATTCATAATAAGTTTCTGGCGAACTGGAATTCATTCATCAGAGCATTCTCTGTTACACTACACTTTAGAAAGCTCTTGGACTTCAGCTGTTCAATGCACCTGCCTCCAAACTTTATTCATTGATGCTCCACATTGACTCCACCTATCTACAGCAACTTTAACCCACTGTAGGAGCAAAGCTTTAAGTTAGGATTATGTTCTGTTGTGTCCTTTCCTGCGAGAACATATGCACTCTACGTATGCTGTGTAATCAGGTATGTAACTTAAGTTTTTCCCATCTCCATTTGTTTGTGCACTTTGGCTGCCATTCTGGATCTGAGACATCACTTTCATTTCCACTTTACTAGCTTCCTCATTCTCTTTTTATTGGTTTTCTCTTGCCCCTTCTGTTCTGTCATCATACCTACTTTATTTCTCCCCTTGTGTGTTCTCTGCCTTCCCAAATCCCTATCCAAACCCTTCACTACTCCTTAATTTCCCTACTCACCTACCACACTTCCCGACTGGATTACATAAATGAGCCCACAGCTTCCCACTGTGACTCAGTGACTTGGCATTTGTGACTTGGCATTTTCTGAAGGGCCCATCCCAGTAATTTCTTCCTCATGAGCACTGACCCAAATGCCCTCTCCTCCTCTCTTGCTGACCTTTTCACCCAATGTGCCAGCTCCTCCCTTTCCAACTCACCAATCCCAGTCCTGACCCTACAGAATCTTCCAGTGTTCCAGCTCTCCCTCCCCATCCACTTTTTGCTGTGGAACGTCTGTTCACTCATGAACAAACCCTTGCCATTCATGAGATTATTTTTGATATTCACATTGACATCATGGCCTAGCTAAGATAGCACCTCTCGCCAAACTGAAGTCTTTCCCCTGGTGATATCTTCCACCACATTCCACCTCAAGATCATCAAGGTGGCAGAGTGGCATTTCTCATCAAATTACATCTTGACCTGACCTCCTCTCTGGCATGTCTTTATCCTTGTGGCTCTTACCTTCTTCCATACCTATTACCTCTCATATACAATCTCTGGTTCGCTGCTGTAAGCCTATGTACCATATCAGTTTTTCAATGAGTCATCTTCTCTGTTATACCCCTCTATACTGAGTGGCTTCTGGGAAATTTTAACATTCATCTCAATTCATCATGGCGCTTTATCCTTTAATTGACTACACCCTCCTAGCCTACCTTAATTTCGCCCTCCATATAAACACCCAAAATCATGTTCACAAATGCCAACTTGACCTCGCGTCTCACATAGTCTTGCTACTATAAGTCTACACCATCAGTCACAAATAAGTCACACATAAGGTAACTCCAATCACTTGTGTCACTCTCCATCCACATCCCACTTCCCTCTCCAAACAATACATTCCAACCTTGGAAAATAATGTCCCCTGATCACTTGGAACTGTCCTATCAAATTCCCAATTGACCTTCCATTCAGCGCCACATTTCTGCTCAACTATATCTTCACCTTTGACCAACTTTTTCCCCATTAAAACCATTTCTCTCTCTCTCTCTCTCACCTAGACCATTCTTCTTGGTATGACCCTCATCACCTCTTCCTTAAGTCCAAAGAATGCAGATTTCAATGGATATGGTGGACCACTGGTTTAGTCATTCACCACCAGATCTGCCGACAATTCCAGGATTATCCTGTAACAAAAATGTAAACCCTCCCCTTATTTTGTCTGCTGAAAGTCATTTACTTAAATCCCACTGTCCTGTTTCCTCTGCCCTCACTCCAACAACAAATATAAGGTGCTTATGAATTTCTTTGTCACGAAGATTGAGACCAACTGAACACGCGCCTCTGTCAATTTCCTCCCTTCCTCTTTCCCACTGGACCAAATTTATTTTCAGGATCCCCACTGTCATAGCTCTGAACTTGATTACTTCTCAAGTTTCACTCCCTTCTCCCCTCATACCCTCCTCCTCAAGTTCATCTTCCCCTGCGCTATGCCTCATTCTCTCCATCTTAGTTCGACCAAACCGATGCCCTAAAATTCCGTTCATGGCTGCCATGTCAGTTGACAGTGCTACTTCAGGTTTTGTCCTTCTCTCCTTCAAAGCTACCATCCTCTCTGCACGCCTCAAAAAACAATCCTTGATCTCTCTCTGTCCTTGAATGCTACTGCACTATTTCCTCGCGTCTCTCCAAAGTCCTTTGAATGTGTTGCCATCTTCCTAGTTTATGTCTATCCTTCCTGAAATCAATGGCCCTATTCTACTGGTCATCAGCAATGCTGGGCACAATGTTACTGCTTGCAAAGATTTCTGCAAATATGTTGTATGTTTTCTGCTTGATCCTCTGGTTCCAACTGCAGCAGAAATGGAACAGCTCAATGTGTCCAGGCTAAGACCATTGAGTGTAGAAGAAGATGAACGAATGAACAAACTGGTTTAAACAAGAGAGCCGTGTTTAATACCCTGAAACCAATGTCTCCTCGAAAAAAAGGAATTCTGACTCCAACTAAACAACTCAAAATGCCAGCCATGAGGTCCAACTCCTTTGTCCCACATTGAGGAGTGGGGCTGGGTGTTTTATTGCATAACCATATTGTTATGGACCAGGGTTTAGAGAACACCAAAGCATATCATGGAGTTCACCTGACCTACAACTGTTTATAGATTTTGGTTCTGAGGAGCATAAGGGCCTACCTTTCAGGTGTTATTCAACAAGGCCTTAAGCATTTAAAATCAAAAACAAAGTTTATTCTACAAATTCAGTTAAACTTTTCTAAACATATGCATTTTATCAACTACAAACATTAATACTCCACACAGCTACAGTACTCTATATTTAATCCTTGGTAACTTCCTTTTACCGTTTCACTCAAGTAACAACATCCGTAAATCAGACAATCCCTTTTACCACAAAACAGTAGGTTTGAATTCCTTCCAGAACACAGTTATTACTTTGAAGTCATCAAGTGATCTGGAGACACCTTTTTAACATGAGGAGAGAGAGACACCAAGATTCTTGTAAACGAATATAGCTTCCAACTGTCCAAACCAAAATTAAAATTCAGAGCCACAAACAGCTTTCAGCTCAAAAGGAAAGTAAAAACCAGAGCCACTGCCCAGCTCCACCCACACAATGACATCACTGCAGCCATTTGAGAAGACAAACAGTTCTTAAAGGATCATTCCCATGACAATATCTTCCTGCAAAATTGAACTCAGGCAGTTACTGTTGGACCTCCAACATGAACAGAACTCCAGGCAATAGCGTGTGTTGTTGACCATCAAACCAGTACCAGGGCCAGCAGAAAGAAGTCTGGCCCTCATGAAGCCTGTCAACTGCTAGAACCTTCAAACTTGTGTCTCCAGACTAACTCATTCCACATGCCTTCCCCCATCATGGAAATCTCACTCAGGAAAGACGGATCAATGTACAATCAGTCAATCTCTCCTCGGAAAGAACATTCCAATTTTGATTTTGATTTATAACCCCAACTTTCTATTGTGGTCATGTCCCGAGCTCTGTTTTTTCCTTATCTCCCATTTATTGTGAGTACAAAATTGTTGTGAAACTCCTCTAGCGTGTGTCTGTATATAAAAAATAAACCAAACCTTTTTACTCCATCTTATCTTGAGTTTGTTGTGCAAGTTATTCATGGAAGATTGGAACATTTCCAAATTTATACTCATACATAAAGGTGGAAATCAGAATTTTAAAAAAACCTTTCTGTTACAAATGGGTACAGAGTGGGGAAATCGGGACAGTTTAAATTGACGCCCCCTTCTGTCCATGACAATGGAAAGGGAGAAAGTAAGTCCAGTCAGTAAGTTTGTGTTATGGATGAACCCTTGTTTATTTCCAACATATCTTCATATTAAAGAACTCAGTTTCTGAAGGAGGCAAGCAGTGGCACCCACGTACATTATTAGATACTCTTACTTTGAACCACATTGCCTCCGGACGATAAGAGCAAATTACTGCGGATGCTGGAATCTGAAACAAAAATAGAAAATGCTGGACAATCTCAGCAGGTCTGACAGCATCTGTGGAGAGAGAAGGAGAAGGGAGCTAACGTTTCGAGTCTGTAACACTCTTTGTCAAAGCTGGAAAGAACTGGAAATCTCTTTATGTGCCACTATCAGCATCCTTCTTCGCCTTAATCACCCCCGTTTGTATTCCTTTTATCTTCTGTCCTCAACATCTTTGTCTATCTCCATCTATCGCTGGCCCCCTATCCAGCCCCACTGCTCCACCGCGCCGCCCCCCTCCCCCATGACAGTATAAATCTGACCCCCATTTCCAGTTCTCTGGTGTTTTCTGTTTTTGCCTCAGGACTGTGCAGCTCTTTGAAACCTCCCCCATCAGTGTCGGAATATTTGTAAAACTCGATTCCTCACAACAGAATGAAACTTATCCTAAATAAATAAAAGGGTATTTCTTGCATTGCCTGTCCCCATTCAGTGGCACAGGAGAGTTGAAAAGTACAATGGATTACTTTTATTTTATTTCTGGATAACTTGATCTCTTTCACATAGTTGATATTATGACTACTGCAATGATGTGCAGAGGAATCAGTGTGACAGAAAAACCTAGCAGTGTTGGTGCATTGCTATCACAACAGTGTTGGAGCTGAAATGTTATGGTTGTACATTCTAAAGTTTTGCATTCATTTTTAAATTACCTCTTTAATTATTAATGGGACCTATTAATAAATAGGAAGGATCCTATGTTGCTGGAATACTAATTGATAAACTCAGCAGTTTACTTCATCTATATTCAGACTGCTGCTCAAAATAATAACCATTTAGAAGTTGGGAAATGCCTCAACACACATACATTTGTTTGCTTCCAGAGTTTGAAATTCACTATATATTTAAACCCATCTCTCTACAAAGCTCAAGTGTTGTAAAACTTTCCTGTAGGGATGGTCTTTCACCTGCTGGCTTCTTAATGCTCAGGAGTCAGATCAAAATCCAACTTCTCTTTTGTTGTGCCACTTTTGTGTTAATGTAGAGGTACAATCACTTTAAATCAACATGAAAGTGCTGGTATAATGGGACCTCAGAGTGCATGTGCAGTGCAAGTTTAGGGATCCTGGGAAGTGGTGTCAAGCTGATGTGACTTTGAAGTGATTTGTTGTTGTTACCCCTGGGGCGTTGTTACTGCATAGAGTGTCAAATCTGATTTATAAATGCTCCCGGAGACCTTTTACCCTCTTAAACTTTTCAGACATCCTAACCACTTAGTAGCTAAACTATAAATGCACCCTAATGTAGCCGATGTTGGCACAACAAATACTAAAACAGTGCCATAAATGATTAAGGTGTTTGACACACAGTTCTGCAACCCCACTCCCACCGCTGCCCCACTTCAATTGCTTATTCATGATATGCCATTGAAAAGAAACTTTTAGATTTTGGCTTCTTTTGGGCCTTAAATGGCTGTTGAAATTGCCTGATTCATCAGTTTAAAATTTAAAAAGAAGTCCTGGAGCGACATGATGTAATATCTATTTTAATTGCTTTAATTTAATCCCACTGTGGTAACAGGAGATGCATTGAATTTACGTAAATAGATGAAACCTTGTGAGAAGGGACAGTAGATTTGTTTTCTTAAATAAATACTGTACATCATATTGGAAAAAGATTTATTTTTGAAATATCTCTTTGAGTGAACGATAGCAATCATACCTTTAAATCAGCTAGTCATTGGTTTAAATTGAAGCGAACACTATTGGAGAGCACCAGAGGTGATCGTCTCCCTGGACACAGAAAAGGCCTTCGACAGAGAGGAACGGAAATACCTCATGGAGGTACTGGGGCGGTTTGGGCTGGGGTTGGGGTTCTTCCCCTCGTGGGTGAAACTCCTGTACAATGCCCCTAAGCAAAGCATTTGGCCCAACACTACCAGCTCTGAATAATTCCAGTTGCACAGAGGCACCAGGCAGGGATGCCTGCTGTCCCCGCTCCTGTTCGCCCTAGCAATTGGACCTCTGGCAGTCGCCCTGCAAGACGCAAGAGGCTGGAAGGGTATCTGAAAAGGAGGCAGAGAGCTTAGAGTCTTACTCTTAGGATGATCTTCTCCTCTATATCTCAGACCTGAGAACAGCTTGAAAGAAATCATGACGTTCCTGGAAGAGTTTGGGGCCTTCACGGGCTACAAACTCAACCTCGGCAAAAGTGAACGTGGGGAGGGACAGATCTGGAAGGTTTCCCATTCAAGATAGCCCAAAACAAATTCTGCTACTTGGAATCCAGATAGCTTCCGACTGGACATGGATCCACAAGTGGAATCTGACCAGTCTGGTGGAGAAAGTTAAAAAGGACCTGCATAGATGGGATGTACTTCCGCTTTTCCTGGCAGGGATGGTGCAGACGATTAAGTTGAATGTACTGCCACGGTACCTCTTCTTCTTTAGATCCATAGTGATCTTCATCCCTGAGCCATTTTTCCAAACAACATGATTATGCCGTTTGCATGAGGGAGAGAGGGGGAGGGAATGAATCCAAGAATCCCTGCAGAACAGAAGAAGCATGGGAGGCCTGGCCCTTCTGAAAATGCAAAACTGGGCAGCCACAACCGAGAGATTGTGGGGATGGGTAAGGAAACTGAACATGGAATGGGTGAGGTTGGAGGAGTCCTCTTGCACAGGAATGACCCTCCAAGCCCTAGCCACGACAATGCTCCCATCCCGCCAGCAAAGCATACATCCAGACACAATGTTGGAGGAGCTACTGGACGCGTACAGTATGGGAAAAGCGAACTGCATGGACATATTTGGAGGACTTTTAGAAAGAGTGAGAGCACCACTGGATGGAGCAAGAAAAAAGTGGGTGGATGAACTATGTCCGGAAGTAGGGTGGGGACTCTGGAGTGAAGCACAAAATAGGGCGAACTCACCTCCTCATGTGCAAGGCTAAGCCTCATCAGTTTAAAGTGGAGCACAGAGCACACCTTATGTAAAATAAATCTAGAGTTCCCAATTTTTTTTTTTCCAATTAAGGGGCAATTTAGCTTAACCAATCCACCTACCCTGCACATCTTTTGGTTGTGGTGGTGAGACTCACGCAGACATGGGAGAATGTGCAAACTCCTCACGGACAGTGATCCAGGACCGGGATCGAACCCGTGCACTTGGCGCTGTGAGGTGGAGGACAAATGAGAACAGTTGCAGGGGGGCCCGGCCAAACATGCCGACATACACTGGGCATGCCCCAGGCTTGTTGGGTTCTGGACAGCGTTCTCCGAGGCGATGTCCAAGGATGTGAGGTTGAGTGCAGCCAAGCCCGAGAGTGGCAGTCTTCGGGGTATCGAACCAGCCAGAACTTCGTATGGGGACGTGGGCCTATGCCCTTGCTTTTGCTTCCCTAATTGCCTGCCGGAGAATCCCAATCGGCTGGTGATCAGCTGCACCAACCACAGCTACAGACTGGCTGGCAGACCTGTCAGAATTTCTCCACCTGGAGAAGATCCAATACACCATCTGAGGGTCGGACGATGGCTTCCACAAAGCGTGGGGGCAATTCATCAGCCTGTTCCAGGACCTGTTTGAAGCCAATAATGGATTGGAAGGGTGTGGGTAGAAGGATGTATAGAAACCACCAGGGCCACAGAAAGCAGACAGGAGCAAAGGGGAGGGGGACAACAGGGGAGAGACCCAAGGAAACGCCAGAAGGGAACCGAGGGAGATACCGACGCGGGGGCCAGCAGGCCCCCCACAAAGCTATAAGAACAAAATGAACGACAATAATCCATCTATGGTGGAGGAAAGGGCCTAAGACTGGGCCCAAATATGGGGAAAGGGGAGGAGGGAGTGTGGGGGGGGGGGGGGGGGAGAGAACTAAGGAGGGGGGGCGCAGGGGGTGCCACAAAGGAACAAATTGTAAATAATAACCATTTCAATCATTTCCTGCACAGTATATAAATGTAAACTTCAATAAAAATATTTATTTAAAAAAGTTATTGTGAAATTGCTTGGTACAGTTACTGAGTTACTGACTTTCCCTAAAAGAGTTGATTTTGCCCAGATTATCATTTTCAATGAATGACAAGCAGTGAATTAACCTCTTACTTTGTTAATGAGGAATTTATCATCAGCGACATGGTGAGCAGAAAATTCATCATCAAATGTGTGGTTTTGCCAATGTATTCCTCATACTTAGTTCCCCTTTGAGCAAGTTGTTTGCCTCTGTGCTGCTGACTGATGGCAAAATAAAGATGCAATATCTCTGTTGGAATGGCAGCAAAAAGTTCTTACAAACACGTGGGGCTGATTCTCCACTTGGGAGACTAAGTTCCCACACCGGCTTGAAAACGGTGGTGTTTTCTGCCTGGAAAACTGGCACAAAACACCACTGATTCCCTGCTCCGGGGTGGGTGGGGTGGCTAGCAGGGAGACAGCTTAGAACTCCCAGCTCTAGCTGACAATAAGGTCCGGAGCATTGCCTAGTCCAGCGGCCAAGCCGTGCTTCCTGGCGGACGCAGCCCGCGAACCTGGACCGCAAAAATAGCCCTCCCTTCGGCCGCTCGCCCACCCTGGACTGCACCGCCACAGTGCCCAGAGCCCCGAATGAAGCCCCCCCTGCCCGCGGATTGGTCCTGTGGCGCCACTGGACTGAGTCCACACATGTCCCATGCAGTCGGGTAGGGAGTATTGCGGGCGGGCCTCAGGCAATGGAGCATCGCAAAAGTGGTGCTGTCCCGATTTTGGCGTCATCGGGGATTCTCCTCCCCCTCGCCGAATGCGATTTCAGCATCGGGGATCGGAGAATCCAGCCCGTGGTGTTGCACAAAAGCATTTGTGTTACACGTGTTTATAGCAAGTACCTTTTGGAAGTGCAGTCACCATTGTATTACAAGGTGTCATGGGAGTGTCCCTTTAAGAAATTTTATTGTCTTATCACATGGCTTTAGTGATGCCATTGTGTCGGTGGAGCTGGGCTGTGGCTCAGGGAGTTGGTTTTACTTTCGCTTTGGTTTTGGGCTTGTTTGTGGCTCTGAGTTGTTTGCTTTCAGTTTTACATTTGACTGCTGTAATCAGAAAGGGAAGTACGTTGGAGTTTCTCTCTATCTTCAGTTTAAAAGCTGTGGTCCAGATTACCTGATAACTTAAAAGTGATCACTGTTTAATGGAAGGAATTCAAACCTGCTGGTTTGCAAAGGAAACAAAAAGTATCCATACCAAGTCTGAAAGATAGTTAGAGTGTCGTGTGTTGGGCCACACATTTGAAAATGGGGTACTGGTTTATGGGATCTTGTTATTAAATTGGAACAGCTTAAGAGGGGAATATATTAAGGGTAATACATAGATTACTATAGCTGTGTGGGGTATTCATGTTGGTAGTGATAAAAATGCTTACTGTGTGTGTTTATAAAAATGTTAACTAAGTTTGTAGAATAAAGCTTGTTTTTTTCGGAAAATCTTTTTATTGGCTTTTCTCTTATTTATAAAAAGTTGTGAGTATACATTACATTTTTTTGCCCTCGCTAATTTACTTTATTGTACAGAGAGGTTTATTTTGTCCTTCATTTAACTAACTCGATGTACATTTTGTTGCCCTCTGTATCAGTCTATAATTCCCATCCTTCCCCCTCCCTTCCTCCCTCCCCATTCGGCTTCAGCACCCTTCCTCTTCTATTGTGCCCCCCCCCCCCCAACCCTGGATTGCGCAGTCCTTTGGTTCCTCGTTATCTTGTTTGTTTGTTTTTGTTTTTAGCTTACTCCTCATAGCTGGCCTCGAACAGGTTTTGGAAAAGGCCGACAAACTGCACCCAAATATCCCAAAAACGTGTTTTTGATTAAAAGTGCTTAAGGCCTCTGTTGAATAACACCTGAAGGAGAGGCCCTTGTGCTCATCGTAACCAAAATCTAGAAACAGTTGGAGGGCAGGTGAATTCTATGATATACTTTGGAGTTTTATTAAACCCTGGCCATAACGAAGGAGGCAAAAGAGCTAAATTTTGAACATCAAGGGACCAAAAACAACAATGTAATTAATGACTAGCGATTGTGTTTGGAAGTGATGCTGGTTGAAACATTAATATTGGCTAGACGGGCAGCACAGTGGCACAGTGGTTAGCATTGCTGCCTACGGCGCTGAGGACCCGGGGGCCAATCCCGGCCCTGGGTCACTGTCCGTGTGGAGTTTGCACCTTCTCCCATGCCTGCGTCTCCCACAACCCAAAGATATGCAGGTTACGTGGATTGGCCGTGCTAAATTGCCCCTTAATTGGAAAAAATAATTGGAAACTCGAAATTTATAAAAATTTAAATAAATATTGTCGAGAATACAAACAAAATAATGAACAGCTAAATGAGTCACTTTCATCTACTTGAGAGGGCAGACAGGACCTTAGTTTAATATCCCATCTGAAATGTAGTCAGTTCAATAATCGTGTGCTACATTGAGGACTTGAACTCACAATCTCCTGCCAGGCTCTTGGCAGCTGGAACAGTACTATTGCCTCGTCCTTACAAGAGCATCACCTCAGAAACTCTACCAAAATCTTTCTTATGTTTTTATTCCTCCATAGAGTTGGGTATCATTGGCAAGACCAGCATCGGTGGTGAGCTGGTGGTTAGCAACTTCAAGCTAATATATGCTGTAAGAAATTTGCAGTGAAAAAAATGTCCATGTACAGAACTGCTTCCAGGTATTGCAATGTGAAATATCATAGTTGGGTCTAATCTGGCTTTACATCAAGATCTGGAGACACTTTGTGCATGTTGGTAATCTATGGTCAATTCCTTGGGATAAGGTAACTGGAAAATGAAAAGCTGATTCAATTTGTTTTTTGACCTTCATGTCCACCCTTGAAATAGTATTCTCCAGCTACTGGTCATTTTTTATTTAAAAATATGCTCCCCCATGATTTTCTTTTGAGTCTCGGTGTTTTTTTTATTTTTCTCTTTGCTTCTATTTGCTCACCTACCAATCAAACGGGTTATGTGCATTGCAGAAACGTTCTACTAGAATCAGGCTTTAAAGGTAATTAATGATCGCTACAAGACTTCAAGGCAAAACAAGTGAACAGAGCAAGTTAAATATGGTTTCACGGAATTCGCTCTGATTTCCTTTCAAAGACACAAGGGGGCTATTAAATTAGACCTGAAGTGGAGGAGTAATCTTTTGATAAGACGGTGTGGTTTCCTTTGCGATAAGGTGCATGGGCAGTAAGTTTTGACATTTTTGCTTGTGTGCTGCAATCCCCAGCAAATGAAATGGGATGGGTATCGATCATCTTAATCATCTTAAAGAAAATAGTTTTAAAACTCTCACAACCAATATATCAGTTTATAGAAAATTTTCATCGACATACCAACCAGTATTTTAACACCACATCTTGTTTATTTCTTCAAATTTCCTTGTTCAGAACTCTAATTTTACATGCACTGCACACAAATATATACATGGAAGATATGCACACAACAGCCTGTAATGCTCAGTCTAGGTCTACATTTATTTTAACAGAATGAATGAATAAGACTTTGGGAGTTAAATCCAAAATAGTCCATGAATGGGTAATGCGTCATTACCCCATGCATAATAGAAGTTATACAGGCAAAATACTACGCTGCCTTTTATCTTTGCGATTGTGGCATGCAGCCAAATGATAAAAATGCTGAGTGGATGCACGCTCAGCAGGGGACCTAGGTTTGTGCTGGGCTAGCACTGATTAAAATTAGTCTTAGGACTAGTCTGCACCTCTTAAAGGGGAGGTGCACTCTGGCTGCAGCAGATGCTGGAAGTGAGTGGGAGAATCTCTGTGTTAGATGAAACTGAAACAATGGAGCAGTAAACCAGAGAGAAGGTGCTTAGGTTCTCAGGGGCAATGCTGGAGGCCTTGGTGCAGGACATGGGCACCTTCTATGCTGTGACCATTCCAGGATGGATGGAAAGGAGGAAACATCTTCTTTATACAGGTGGCCAGGAAATCCTTCAGAAAAGCACACAGAAAGGAATTTGAGCATTGAGCCATGAGGTCAATGCCAGACGTCTGGCACCATGGATCTGGCACCGGTGCCAAAATTAAGTTTAATGCTATTATGCAAATGATCAGTGAATGGGTCTTCAAATTCCATCCCCTATCAACCGCACCAACCATCTCACATGGTGGGTCAAAATCCCAAACAGCACTGTGGATGTACTTACACCACATGGACTGCAGCAGTTCAAGAAGGCAGCTCACCATCATTTTCTCAACGGCAATTCGGGATGGACAATATCACTGCTGGCATAATCAGTGACTGCCACATTCTCTAGAAGAATCTGTCCTCACCCCAATACCTCACAGCTTCCACATCATTCCAGTAATTCAGCTTTAATGGACATATCATACAAATACATTGCAATACACTCAATGACACTCTTTTCTCTTTTGTGCTGGGTAATTTGGCAAATAACAGTTGCCGGGGGGCAAAGATCTGGAGGGGGTCAAACACAGCTGCATGCCTTCATCCCTTTGGAGGAGTCGCTATTCAGCATTGCTAGAGTGGCCACCACTGAGGTTGTCGCAACAATGTTGGTGAAGCCATCGAGGATAACATTGTGTTTCTGTCCTATGAACCATTTCAAATCCTACTTAACCCACATCCTGCAATCTGCTTTGATGAAAACTGCAGATTGTGGAACCACGGACATCTTGCACACATTTTCCTTACCCTAACCAACTTCCTGTGTACCTGCTTTCAAATAGCTGTTGACTAATCAGAGATGCATAAGCATGAAGACCCAAAGGAAGTGCCTATCTTTGAGGAAGAAGCATTGAAACTAGATCTGATAATTAGCTTAAAGAGTAACAAAGAGGCAGGAGCTGCTCGTGGTGAGTCAAAGGATGTGAATGGGCTGTAGACAGACTGGTTGAAAGATTGGCACTTGAACCAGCTCCCCAGATGAATTCTGCTGCAGAAGACTCAGGTGAGGATTTTAATGGGACTGCATAAAGGAAAAGACTGAGGGGAATGCGCTCCAAAATCCTTTGTGCATTGGTAGGACTCTTTACACTGTTGAGGAGTATGCAGCAGTCAGGCACTATCTTGGCACAGGGCTACACACAGAGCATCTTTGCCTGCATGGAAATGATAGCCAGCTCTGTGAGAGCTTTTGTGGATCCAGCCGTGGTACTGCAGCTGATGGCTGATGTCTGTGCTTCTCTTGCAGTATTGACAGATGCCATCTTATGTCTGAGTGCTGCAGTAAAAGCTCAGGTTGAGATCATGAGATCTCTGCCCATTGCCATGTAATCCCAGCTTGATCCTCAGACTGTTGGCTGTGGATACAGGTGGTCAAAGGGTTCCAGCAGAGGGTTTCACCTGTGTCTTGGCAAATTACTAGGGATGACAGCATTTGAGCCCTCACCATTGACTACCCATCAATGTCCTGTTCTGGTCTGTTAGCCAGGTGAGACAGCTGTCACCCATACCAAGAATGTTGCAGTCTCAAGCTGGGTTATTTAGGCCCAGCAAGCTTCCCCATTGAAGGTCAGCATCCTTCTATCAGCCTGCACCTAGTCATGATTGAGGCAGGTTCAATCCAGCTTTCAGGAGGGAAAATTGAATTATTATCTGAATAGGAAGAATGTGCACGGCAACGGGGAGAAGGCAAGGGAATTCCTTGTTCGCAGAGCTGGTACAGACATGATGGCTCAATGGCCTCTTTCTGTGCTACAACAATTCTGCAATTCTGTGGCCGGTGGCCAACACTGCATAGAAACATTAGGCAAAGGCACAATGGAAGACTGGCACTGATGAAAACACAAAAAATGAAGCATTAAGTATCGTATGTATTATTGGAAATGTTATTGGATAAAGTTCACATGGAATGGTCATTAGTGTTGTCCTTTAGTTCAATAAGTTAGCCAAGAGGGCACTGTGATGGTCGAGAACAGATAGGTGGTAAGGTGAGGAAATGTGGAGCAATCTCAGGAGATTTTCTCAGGGGTGCTGGAATCTGATGAGATATCCTTGTACACCTCATCCTAACCAATGATGTTTGAGTGCCTCCTTATCCTCTTCCTTATCACCATGATCATCACAAATTTGGAAATTGCTCCAGAAAATACTGGGGGCCTTCATGTGAACTGTCCAGGTTAGGGGAAGGTTGTTTAAGGATGGTCTGCTTTATGCTGTGGCAGTCACCACTAGTAGTATATTACATGTATTACGGCACTGCCCATATATTAGAGGTACAAGGGTAAATCCCTGTCTGCTGTCTCCGCCCAGTAGGCGGCGTATAAATGTGTGTGCTGCAGCCATTCTGGTTCCAGCTACAGGAGGCACAACATCTTGATCAATAAAGCCTCGATTGTTTCACTATTCTCGTCTTTGTGGTAATTGATAGTGCATCAATGGCATCTTCCTGCAGCATGATTGTAAGATTGCCATTTAACTGCAGGGAAGCCAAAGTCAGAAGCTTACCATTAAAATGGAGGAATAGCTCCCGGCTCACAGTTGCAAACAACATTCTATAAAGGTAGCTGCAGAGAGAGAAATGCATCTGACTTGCCTGAGTTTGAACAAAACTATACATGAATTTTAGTAAGGCTTCCCTTTATCCCTTTAGATAAGGTTCCCCATGGTCGGCTCATGAAGAAAGTAAGGAGGTGTGGGATAGAGGGAAATTTGGCCAATTGGATAAGTAACTGGCTATCACATAGAAGATAAAGAGTTTTCGGACTGGAGACCAGTTACCGTGGGTGTACCACAGGGATCAGTGCTGGGTCCTCTGCTATTTGTGATTTTTATCAATGACTTGGAGGAGGGGGCTGAAGGGTGGGTCAGTAAATTTGCTGATGACACCAAGATTGGTGGAGTAGTGGATGAGGTGGAGGGCTGTTGTAGGCTGCAAAGAGACATTGATAGGATGCAGAGCTGGGCCGAAAAATAGCAGATGGAGTTTAACCCTGATAAGTGCAAGGTGATTCATTTTGGTAGAAAAAATTTGAATGCGGATTACAGGGTCAATGGCAGGATTCTGAGGAATGTGGAGGAACAGAGAGATCTTGGGGTTCATGTCTACAGATCTCTGAAGGTTACCACTCAAGTGGATAGAGCCATGAAGAAGGCTTATAGTGTGTTAGTGTTTATTAACAGGGGGCTTGAGTTTAAGAGCTGCGGGGTTATGCTGCAACAATACATGACCTGGTGAGACCACATTTGGAGTATTGTGTGCAGTTCTGATCACTTCATAATAGGAAGGATGTGGAAGCATTGGAAAGGGTGCAAAGGAGATTTACCAGGATGCTGCCTGGTTTGCAGGATAGGTCTTATGAGGAAAGATTGAGGGAGCTAGGGCTTTTCTCTTTGGAGCGGAGGAGGATGAGAGGCGACTTAATAGAGGTTTATAAGATGATGAGGGGGATAGATAGAGTGGACGTTCAGAGACTATTTCCTCAGGTGGATGTTACAAGGGGGCATAACTATAAGATTCAGGGTGGGAGATATAGGAGGGATATCCGAGGTAGGTTTTTTACTCAGAGTGGTTAGGGTGTGGAATGGACTGCCTGCTGTGATAGTGGAGTCGGACACTTTAGGAACTTTTAAGCGGTTATGGATAGGCACATGGAGCACACCAGAATGACAGGGAGTGGGATAGCTTGATCTTGGTTTCAGACAATGCTCGGCACAACATCGAGGGCCGAAGGGCCTGTTCTGTGCTGTACTGTTCTATGTTTGATGTTCTATGTTCTATGTAAAACTGAAACATCTGAAAATTCTGAATTTTACTCAACTCTAATAATTAAAATTAGGCCTTTGTTAATCTCTATTAAGAAATACTGTGTCATACTACAATGACACTTTACTTCAAGAAACAATCTTAAAATTGCCCTGCTAAAGTAGTGATATGATGTGCCTGCATAAGTACTGTCGAAAAAAAAATAGAGCTGCTTTTCTGTTTCAGAGGTGTATCAGGAGCACCTTTCAGGAAATTACACAATCTTTGATTTACTGCCCATTAACTTGAAGGAATTAACTATTCAGGCGTGGACTTCACAATTAAAAAAAATGTATTCTAGACATGTGCTGGGAACATCAAGTGGAAAATCTCTGCTCGTCTGTTTAGTTTTTTAACTCCTAATTTGCATTGGCCAGAATTCCGCATCTGTTCACACCGGCGGGACTCTTTGGTCCTACCGGCAGCGCATTGCCGCCACGGGTTTTTCAACGCCTTTGACAGCAGGAGCAGAGAATCCCGCCACCAGTGAAGGGCATGCCGCCTCCTGCCACCGAGAAACCCACGGCCGGAAGGCCGGAGAATCCTGTCCATGATTTTTTTTTTGTGAAAAACATTGCTAAATGCGCAAATCCTTTAACAATTGCTGTTAAAGTAGTGTTCATTTCATAAGACATTAACCTGAAAATTGACAAAACCTGTCAACGGTTAAACAGTTAATATTGGGCTAATGTTAGATTACACCCACCCTGCTGTGTTTGTTTAATATTGACAATAAAACCAGAATGTTTTATTTTTGTCTGAAGCTGACTGCGCATTATGGTGTGATCCTTGAAAATGAAATGACATTTCTAGCGTTGGAATTGATTAAATTTCAATGCAAAGTTAATACGAGATAATGTAATACTTCGTCAAATGTACTTCATGCAGGCCCATTTTTCATCTGTTATAAGGGACTGAAGTGTTTTTTGTGAGCAGGGGGGTCAAACAAATTCATGGCAACATCATGAAATATGTACAGTATTTCAAAATTAGAGGGAATTTTGACATACATGACTAGCATTTAATAACTTAGTACAAGTTATTCGTACTGATAACATAACGCAAAGATTTTCTGACAATTACGTATGTCTCCAAATTTTTTTGCAATATCAGCATTTCTCTTGCATGTATATTGCTGTACTCTGGTAGATTAACGAATGTCGAGGGCATATGATAATATTTTGATTGATCACCTGAGGTATAACAATAGCTTGAACTGAGAGACATTAATTAACTACAATATTCATCAATGTCTACACCAGCATGAACATCAAGAAGATTTTGAATCTCTGTTGAATCTCCCGAAGCTACATGGGATGTTTTTCTGAATGTCCCAGTGCAATTCAAACCGAATATCTAACATTTGTGTTCTGCTCAGTTTGGTGCCATCTATAGTATTTATGGTAAGTAGAAAATTCAGACAATAGGTTGGTAACATGTCGGATACGTTGCTTGCTCAATCTCAAGAACTATCAAGTATTTTTCTCAATTTCTCCCAGTTGGTGCTTCTGCAAACAAGTAAGGGTAGCCATATGTTGCCCATGTGCAGAGCACAAATTTGTCATGCACCATTAAAACTGATGTGGGAAAGAAAACACCAACTGGCAGTTTTAGATCATGGCAGCAAAAAAAATATTTTATTATAATAACTCCTTAACAATTTTTATATCCATTTTGGTGGATATCTTGCCCAACTTAACTTGCCCAAATGCATCAAACAGAAACAAGCAGCTCAGAGGTTACATCCTAAAACTCTGCAAGAAATATGGGTCTTGCAAATTCTTTCTAACAGAGGGTTCATAAGCATTTAGTTAATAGGCAGCTTTTCAATTATAAATGAAAACCTATTGTCAAAGCATGTGTTGTGTTATGCTGCTTCGTGTAGCATAAGCTGCTTCCTTGATGTATGCTTTGACAAAGGAAGCTCCAGACTATGAAATGAGTTCAACTTGTTTATTGAACTATTAACACAGTTCTTAAATGAGTTTGACTCTCTGCTAATCTAGCTGCAGTAACTCAGTCTATCTTTACAAACCTGCTCCAAGCCACATGTTGGGTGTGATGCTCTTGATCAACCCTGATGTACTCTCTAGATGACTGTCTGTGGAAAGAGGCAGAGCATGTGTGCCCTGTCCTTTTATATGGGTTGTGATGTGCCCCCTTGTGGTAATGCCATCTCTGGGTGTCCTGATTACCCATTGGTTGTGTCCTGTTGTAATGACCCATTGGTTGTATGTCTGCAAGTCATGACACCTCCAGTTCTCCCTCTAGTGTTCACTTAGTTGTAGTGTATTTACATTAACCCCTTGTGTATAAACAGTGATGCATATCACCACAGCATGTGTCACTGATTCTATAATGCTTGTTTCATTGGAGAGTTGTGGCCCATCTTCTAATCAGTGGAATTATCTATCATACTGTTATGATCCCCCTAGAGACTAGTAGCTTCCAAAAAATAAGATATTTGAAATTCCAGTGACTGACTGGAAGGAACGCACAATATGATTTCATGTTTAAGATTTTTACTCGAATAAACAAACTAAAAGCACCATGTCTATACACGAAGAGAAAATAATGGAAAATTTCAGCAGGTCTGACGGCATCTGTGGAGAGAGCTTTCACAAAGGGTCATCCTGTCTTGAAATGTTAACTCCCTTCTCTCTCCACAGATGCTATCAGACCTGCTGAGATTTTCCAGTATATTCTGTTTATGTTTCAGATTCCAGCACCCGCAGTAATCTGTTTTTACTTTTATATTAACATTGAAACACTATTCAGTTGGCAATTTCTAGTGTAAATGACAGAAAAGATCCCCCATTTTAAAAATGGCTAGAAATCCCGCACCACAATTATACTTTACTCCGTCCCTTAAATGGAGACTTCGGGCAGGAGAATCGCAGGCCAGGCACGAATCGTGCGATGCCGCCCCGACACCGGTCTGTCGATTTTCTGGAGAGCGTAGAATCGCCGCCATTGGCGCCGGTCAGGGACCGCTCTTTGCAGTCCCCCCCCCGCAGCAATTCTCAGCCCGGGATGGGTCGAGCGGCAGCACTAAAAGTCCAAGTCCCGCCGGCGCCGTCCATGTGTGGTCTTACCCGGCAGGACCTCGGCATGCAAGCATCTGGGGGTGGCCTGGTGGGGGAGGCGGGGTGTTTGACCACGGGGGGGGGGGGTCTCTGCTGTGGCCTGGCCCACGATCGGGGCCTACCGATCAGCGGGCCGGCCTCTCGGGCTGGGGGCCTCTTTTGCTCCGTGCTGGCCCCTGTGGCCCTACACCATGTTGCGTCGGGGCCGGTGCGGAGAAGGGAGCCTCTGCGCATGCGCGCTTTGGCGCCAGTCCCACTGTGCATGCGTGCATTGGCACCGGTTCCACTGTGCATGCACAGATCCGCTGGCGCCCATCTGGCGCCGGCATCGGCAGCTGGAGCAGCGTGGGTCGCTCCAGTGCTGTGCTGGCCCCCTGTAGGGGTCAGAATCGCTGCTCCTGAGGGTATGTTGATGCCGTCGTGAATCGTGATGCCGTTTATGTCTGTGTCAACACTTAGCCTCAGAATCAGAGAATCCCACCCATCATTCTCCAGGAACCATTCCAAAGCTATTCTCAGTTCTTGATGGCCTGATTCCTTTTGATTCTATAATGCTTGTTTCATTGGACAGTTGTGGCCCATCTTCTAATCAGTGGAATTATCTATCATACTGTTATAATCCCCATAGAGACTAGTAGCTTCCAAAAAATACGATATTTGAAATTCCAGTGACTGACTGGATGGATCGCACAATATGATTTCATGTTTAAGATTTTTACTCTAATAAACAAACTAAAAGCAACATGTCCATACACGAAGAGAAAATAATGGAAAATTTCAGCTGGATAACCTCCGATCTCCAAACTGACTTTCACAGTGAGGGCTCCCCTGGAGATTCCCCTCTCTAGCCAATGCTAGGTGAATCTTCCAGTCTTATTTAAATCCAAACAAATTTGGTCTCTCCAAGCTGACTGCAATCTCACACCTACCTTCTGCATAGTGAATAATAAGGGCAGTATTTTCTCTGTTTTAGGTACTGAACTGGCTGCCTCTCGCTTTCTGTTCTTTTTTCATCACCCTCTCTCTCTCCCACTCACTTCCCCTCCCCCTCCCTCTCTCTTTCTCAACTCCCTCGCCCACTCTCCCCCCCCCCCCCCCCCACTCTATTTCTCAGATTTTTGAAGACTATCCTGGGCAGGATTCTCTAATCCTGCGGCAGAGTGTTCACGCCGTAGTAAACACCGCTCCGAGGACGGATTCTGGCCCGAAATTGGGCCAGCACGGGCTGCGTGAGAAGCGTGGGGGGCATGGCGCCAGACCGGCATCATAAACGCACGATGCCTCGATGACGCAGCGCCGTATCGCTTAAGGTGCACAAGCGGCGCACAGTCCCGAGACCTGCGAGATGGCCGTCGTCCACCATGCCGCCCCGAGGTTCAGGGACCACTACCTCGACACGCTGCTGGACGCGGTCGAGGAGAGGAATGCAATCCTGTGCCCTAGATGGGGCCACCGTCACCCAGGCAGCACAGTCCGGCAAACATGGAGGGAGGTGGGCAATGCAGGATGCCCAGTGCTCCCATGCCATCATCCAGCCAACATCTGCGTGGCATGTGGTGCACCGCCTAACTCTGATACTTTTGCGCCCCCTTGGATAAGACCACCCACAACCATAGGGAGTGTGAGAGAATCAGAGGGGTCCACCCGTACTGCACCCCCTCACAGTCCATGAGCAGTGGGATCACCCCCCCCCCCCCCCCGCAAAACAAAAACCATTGGGCTAAGGGTCAACGCAGGAGACCCCTGACTTTGGCTCCGATAAGGACAGAGACTTTGTGTCACTGCTGTCTCCCACACCCTCCACCATCGCAGGGACTATCACCTCGGTTGGGCATTTAGTGAAAAGGCTTCTGGGACACTCACAGGTGCACACCACACAGCCGTACCGATACAGCAGGTGGAGCCGAGGGACCGGATGGTCATAGGGCAGCCCAGCCCCAGCAACCAGCTGCCACGCAGATGATTCCCGGGTTCCTGGACTTTCCAGACCCTTCTGGAGACCCGATGCAGTTAGACACCCAGAGATTAGACAACGGGATGATGGCTAGATTCCAGCAGCTACAGACGCAGGTGGAGGAGTCCATCCGCGTCCAGGAGCAGGGAGTCGTGCCGGTCATGGCTGCCACCCAGGCCGACACTGCAACGGTTTTGGCCATGGGTCAGGTCATGCAAGGCATGGGGCTTCATGTGGACACGTCATCCATGGACCAGGACAGGGCTGTGGTCACAGCAGGCCGTCGCTGTGAGCATCGGCTGCCTTGTTCAGCTGGATGGCGTCGCACAAGCCCAGAGGGAGGTGGTGCAGTCACAGACAGGGATGGCCCACCCCCTGAGCTCCATCTCTAACATTCAGACCCTGGTCGATACCACAGCGGTCCTCCAGGACTGGCAGTGCCAGGTGTTGGGGGTGCCTCGGGGCTTGTCTCCCCTCGCACCCTCGTACCATAGAGCGGCCGAGGGGCCACCGGGCACCACGAGGAATGAGGAAATTCTGGGGCCCGTTCCGGTGACTCTTGCACGGACTCCCCCCGTTCCGTCCCTGGTGCATCTGGTGGGCAGTGGGCAGAACAGGGTGGCATCACGCCATCCAGCAGGCCCGTGGAGCAGCCTGGCCCATCCAAGCTGGGCTACCCCAGGAAACATGCGCCAACGGGGAGCGAGGTCGCAGGGCAGGAGTCTCAGCAGTCCGCCTCCACTCCTGCTGTACCATCGGGGGAAACACCAATACGTGGTGGTAGGGCCCGTAAGGTCAGGAAGTTTGACATCTAGTAAGTTGGCATGGGTGCAGTTTAGTTAAAGGGGCTAGGGCACTTGTATGTTGCTGTTCCAATTAAACTGTTACACCAATGCAAGATGCCTCTGTGCTATGTCCGGGGCCGGGTAGGGGACCGAGTGCCACCGTGGCTGAAGGGCGATGGAACGTTGAGCCGAAGTGGGTGTAAATCTCTCCCTAACCCCTCTTCCCACCCTTCCCCCCGGGGCGTCATGGAACACCGCCGCCAGCTACTCAACATGGCCATGTGATGGAGTGTCCGTAAAGCATACAGGGACCACCCAGGTGGAGGGTGTAACTGTGACCATGAGTCAGACATTGGCTAACGATTTGGAGTTCACAGCTCATCACAGAGTGGGTTGTTACCATCCCCCATGGCATTGATCACACCCGCTTCCACAAGCAATTGTGTGAGACCAGCCCATTGTGCCGCAGGTGGATGTGTGGTGGAGGGGTGCTGTGCATGTGGTGGCATGGAAGTTAAGGTTGGTGGGTGGTGTGGGAGGTGCATCTAGAACATAGAACAGTACAGCACAGAACAGGCCCTTCGGCCCTCGATGTTGCGCCGAGCAATGATCACCCTACTCAAACCCATGTATCCACCCTATACCCGTAACCCAACAACCCCCACTTTAACCTTACTTTTTAGGACACTACGGGCAATTTAGCATGGCCAATCCACCTAACCCGCACATCTTTGGACTGTGGGAGGAAACCGGAGCACCCGGAGGAAACCCACGCACACACGGGGAGGACGTGCAGACTCCGCATAGACAGTGACCCAGCCGGGAATCGAACCTGGGACCCTGGAGCTGTGAAGCATTTATGCTAACCACCATGCTACCGTGCTGCCCCCTAATGTGTGTTGTGGGAGGTGGGGGTGCTGGGTGGTGAGATGTGGCAGTACAGTGGTGCCAGTGCCACTGCTCAGCGAGCCCCTACCACCCTAGTTGGTGAAATGTGCGGCGATCAATGCCTTGCGTGCTCGCTGGCCAAGCTGGTGGCGTCGTGCAGCCTCCTGTCCATATCCAGCCCCCATGTTGCCTCTATTGCACCCCCTGGTCTCCATCCTCCTCATCTGGAGAGGCATTCCCTTCCTCGGGCTCGCCCTCTGCCTCCTCCTCCTCTTCCAGCGCATCGCCCCTCTGCTGGGTCAAATTGTACAGACGACAATGATGTGTCCACCCTCTCCGACTGGTACTGGAGGGCCCCTCCAGAGCAGTCCAGGCACCTGAAGCGCATCTTCAACAGGCCCACGCACCTCTCGATCAAACCCCTGGTTGCTGCATGGGCCTCATTGCATCGGTTCTCCGCGTCTGTCTGTGGCCTCCACATAGGCGTCATCAGCCACAACCACAACGGGTAACGCTTGTCGCCCAGCAACCAGTCCCTCAGCGGGGGGGGAGGAACATGGTGGGGATGCACGATTGTGCCAGGATAAATGTGTCATGCACACTGCCCAGGTACTGGGTGCAGATGTGAAGGATCTTCATGCGGTGGTCGTGGACCACCTGAATGCTCATGGAGTGGGTCCCCTTCCTGTACATGAACATGTCCCGGTTCTCTGCTGGTGGTCGCACGGTGACGTGCACCCCATCGATCGTCCCCTGTACCATGGGTATCCCTGCCACGGAAGCGAATCACGCTGCCCGGGCATTCTCGTGGGCGCGGTCCACAGGGAACTGGATGTACCGGTCCGCAATGTCATACAGCGTGCCTATCACTTCACGGATGCACCGGTGCACCGATGGCTGGGAGACCCAGACAAGTCCCCAGTCGGTGACTGGAATGACCCCGTTGCATAAAAGTTCATGGTCACTGTAACCTTGACAGCCACCTGGGGAGCATGTCCTCCCCCAGTGCCACGCGGTACCAGGTGGCAGATATGGGCGACGGTTTCCCGACTCCTCCTGAGTCTCCTCCTGCATGCCCTGTCCAGCAGGTCCTCAAGGAAATGTGGTGACGGTAAACATGAGGCCTCATCGGGCACCTCCGGCGCCTTGGCATCACCACCACCACCACCTCCTCCTGCTCTTCCTCCACCTCCTCCTGCTCCTCATCCACATCGGTATCCTCATCCTGTGCCTCCTCCTCGTTGTTGTGGTCATTGTCCGCCTCCTCCTCCTCCTGCACCCTGTAGCATGAGCGGGTGCCACCTGGCCCTCTGCAGCTCATCCCTCTGCTGCAGCCACCGCTGTCGCAGCCGCTGTGAGCCACCTGCGCCGACGCTGCCAAAGGGCTACATGCAGGGCATCGGCTCCCGCCAAGGCGGTCAACATCGCTGGCTGGTCCCCAAACATTCTGTTTTGCAGGGGCGTGGGGGTATACAACATGTTTAGGGATGGCGAATGGCCCTCTCTATGGCCAGGTGCCATGGACTACGTGTCTGCCTTGGTCGGCTGGTTGCGCCACATCTACGCATGCACCCATACCCCTGCCCACACCCTCCATGCTCCGCCCACCATTGCCCGATCTCCTGATAGCACCATCGTTGGATGGCAATGCCCTGCCATGGGTGCGGCCCTGTACCTGGGGGTTTGGCACCCACGGCATGGCCGGGAGGCTTGCATGCAGCCAGCGCCCAGGTTCGGTGCCCATCAGCCTGGCCACCGTCATTGCGGCCGTGGCTTTGGCACCGAGGCCAGCTGGCATGTCGTCCCCACGACACCCCCCCGAACATGGAAGCTCTCCCCCCCGCCCCCCCCCCCCCCCCCCCCCCCCCCCCCCCCCTTGCCCTCAGCCCCGGACTGGCTGACAATTTTTATTAGCAGATTAGAAGGGCGCCGGCATGACCCCAGGGACTTTGGCCCATCTGGCCAGCAGAATCCACGGGAGCCCGGAGAATCGCTGGACTTACCCCCTCGGGCGATTCTCCGGGCGGCGTGGCGCCGATCATGATGACACCGTTATCGCTGGTTGATTCTCTGAATCGGCCCAGAGTGAGAGAATCCCACCCCCTCTGTCTATTGGATTCTTTCGAAAACCCTGCAAGCTGATGTTACTTTGGCTTACTATGGAGTCTTGTCTCGTAAACCACTTCCATGACAATATGAATCATCTAGGCCTTTTGCCCCACTGGAAATGCTGGTTAGCTATCTTGTCGACTTCCCAATTCCATTCATTTTTGGAATTAATGGACAGATTAAAGCATAACCTATGTAAAATCTGACTTTCCTAATACTTCCCTGTGAGACTTGGAGAGCATAATTCTATCCATCTTCAGGGCAGCGGCTCAGGTTGTTGTTTACAGGTGTGAACATCTCACACTTTCTTCCCAGTAAGGCAACATGGAGCCCCATTAACCATTAAAAACCAAGCCACTCAAGCATGTTGTCGGACAGAATTCAGAACCGGGTGCATAACCCCCTTCATTCCTTCATTTTACCCTAAGTTAAAGAGACTTATATGGTATAGGCCAATTATACAAAAATTCGGCAGGAGCTGGGGAATGTGGATTGGGAGCAGCTGTTTGAAGGTAAATCCACATTTGATATGTGGCAGGCTTTTAAAGAGAGGTTGATTAGAGTGCAGGACAGACATGTCCCTGTGAAAATGAGGGGTAGAAATGGCAAGATTAGGGAAAACCTTGGATGACAGGTGAAATTGTGAGACGAGCTAAGAGGAAAAAGGAAGCATACATAAGGTCTAGGCGACTGAAGACAGACGAAGCTTTGGAAGAATATCGGGAATGTAGGACCAATCTGAAACGAGGAATCAAAAGGGCTAAAAGGGGTCATGAAATATTTTTAGCAAACAGGGTTAAGGAAAATCCCAAAGCCTTTTATTCATATGTAAGGAGCAAAAGGGTAACTAGAGAAAGGGTTGGCCCACTCAAGGACAAAGGATGAAAGTTATGCGTGGAGTCAGAGAAAATGGGTGAGATTCTTAACGAGTACTTTGCATCAATATTCACCGAGGAGAGGGACATGACGGATGTTGAGGTTAGGGATAGATGTTTGATTACTCCAGGTCAAGTCGGCATAAGGAGGGAGGATGTGTTGGGTATTCTAAAAGGCATTAAGATGGACAAGTCCCCAGGTCCGGATGGGGTCTATCCCAGGTTACTGAGGGAAGTGAGAGACAAAATAGCTGGGGCCTTAACAGATATCGTTGCAGCATCATTGAACACAGGTGAGGTACCGGAGGACTGGAGAATTGCTAATGTTGTCCACTTGGTTAAGAAGGGTAGCAGGGATAATTCAGATAATTATAGACCCGTGAGCCTGACATCAGTGGTCGGGAAGCTACTGGAGAAGATACTGAGGGATAGGATCTGTTTCCATTTGGAAGAAAATGGGCTTATCAGTGATAGGCAACATGGTTTTGTGCAGGGAAGGTCATGTCTTACCAACTTAATAGAATTCTTTGAGGAAGTGACAAAGTTAATTGATGATGGAAGGGCTGTAGGTCATATACATGGACTTCAGTAAGGCATTTGATAAGGTTCCCCATGGTAGGCTGATGGAGATAGTGAAGTCTCATGGGGTCCAAGGTGTACTAACTAGATGGATAAAGAACTGGCTGGGCAACAGAAGACAGAGAGTAGTAGTGGAAGGGAGTTTCTCAAAATGGAGAACTGTGACCAGTGGTGTTCCACAGGGATCCGTGCTGGGACCACTGTTGTTTGTGATATACATAAATGATCTGGAGGAAGGTATAGGTGGTCTGATCAGCAAATTTGCAGATGACACTAAGATTGGTGGAGTAGCAGATAGTGAAGGGGACTGTCAGAAAATACAGCAGAATATAGATAGATTGGAGAGTTGGGCGGAGAAATGGCAGATGGAGTTCAATCCGGGCAAATGCGAGGTGATGCATTTTGGAAGATCCAATTCAAGAGCGAACTATACGGTAAATGAAAAAGCCCTGGGGGAAATTGATGTACAGAGAGATCTGGGTGTTCAGGTCCATTGTACCCTGAAGGTGGCTGAGCAGGTCGAAAGAATGGTCAAGAAGGCATACGCCATGCTTTCCTTCATCGGAGGGGTATTGAGTACAAGAGTTGGCAGGTCATGTTACAGTTGTATAAGACTTTTGTTTGGCCACATTTGGAATACTGCGTGCAGTTCTGGTCGCCACATTACCAGAAGGATGTGGATGCTTTGGAGGAGGTGCAGAGGAGGTTCACCAGGATGTTGCCTGGTATGGAAGGCGCTAGCTATGAAGAGAGGTTGAGTAGATTAGGATTAATTTAATTAGAAAGACTGAGGTTGAGGGGGGACCTCATTGAGGTCTCCAAAATCATGAGAGGTATAGACAGGGTGGATAGCAAGAAGCTTTTTTCCAGAATGGGGGATTCAATTACTCGGGGTCATGAGTGCAAGGTGAAAGGGGAAAGGTTTAAGGGAGATATGCGTGGAACGTTCTTTACGCAGAGGGTGGTGGGTGCCTGGAATGCATTGCCAGTGGAGGTGGTAGAGGCGGGCACGATAGCATCATTTAAGATGTATCTAGACAGATACATGAATGGGCAGGGAGCAGAGGGATACAGATCCTTAGAAAATAGGCGACAGTTTTAGATAGAGGAATTGGATCGGCGCAGGCTTGGAGGACCGAAGGGCCTGTTCCTGTGCTGTAATTTGTCTTTGTTCTTTGGCTTTCCAAAAACATAACAGGTGGATTCTCCATCTTCCCAGCTGCATGTTTCTCAGTGGTGGACATGTGGTGCACCATTCACTGGCAGTGGGATTTGCTGCTCCCGTCACTGTCAATGGGAATCCCCATTGAAGCCACCCCAAGCTGGTAGGAACCAAAGGGTGGTGGGACCAGAGATCCCCTCCACCAGTAAACGGCCAGAGAATTCCGGCATCCAATCTTAAAAACCTTGTATTTATCGCAGTGCAAATTGGATGCAGGTGTGCAAAAGATTTAACACAAAAATTGATGAGCCAAAACTGGACCAACTTATATATTTTCATGATTGTTTATAAGGTCAGAGTGAGAAAAGGCTGCTTACCCCATTAGACTTTTGAGAACATTTATGCAGGACTCCCTGAGACCATTTTGATTTACTCCTGTTTTGACATTACAATCTTAGGGGTCCTGTTAACTTTCGGCAATGACATACAATGGATAATATTGGAGTGGTCGCTTTTAAAATCCATGGAAAGGTTAATTGTCTGGGTTTATAATGGATAGCTCATCGAATAGTGGCCTTTCACAACATTGCCACAAGTTACATTTATCTGCCTTTTTGTTCCATTTTCAATGGAGAATTGATTTATTTTTACGTTGATATGTCAGTCTGTTGTGTGCTAACCTTAGATGACAGCCTATTTCATGACATAATAGTTCAGTTTGTAATGCATTAGCCTGGGAGTTTCATTCAATTTGCATCTCCTTTAGCTCATAATAGGTGTATCCTGATTCTCATTTGTTTAAACTAAAAGAACTGATCTGCATTTGTTTTTATTAAGTCCCTCATGTATTAAATAACTGGGATCATGCTCTTGTTCCTGTAGCTGTGTTTATTTTCAGTGAGACCAGACTTAGGTTTCTTCATCTCTCTTCATAGCTTTATGATCCAGAACCATCATTGCTATCCTTTTTCAAACCTTTTCCTGTTTATTCAAGTAATTTCATTATTACAGTGATAAAACTGAAGGAGAAAGATCTGGGGCGGGGTTCTCTCAGGCCACGCCGGTTTGGAGAATTGCCGGGCGATTTGCACGATGACGCCCAGACGCTGGTCCGCCGATTCTCCGGTCACCGGAGAATTGGCGCTGGCACCGGTCGGGGGCCGCTCTACGCGGATGCCCCAGCGATTCTCCACCCAGGATGGGTCGAGTGGCCGCCCAAAAAAGCCCGAATCCTGTTGGCGCCGTCCACATCTGGTCTTACCCGGCGGGACCTCAGTATCCATCCTGTCGGGGGCGGCCTGGTGGGGGTGGGAGGAGGGGGGGGGGGGGGGGGGGGGCCTCCACCATGGCCTGGCCCACAATCAGGGCCTACTGATCGGCAGGCTGGCCTCTCCTGGTGGGGGCCTCTATTACTCCGTGCCAGCCCCTGTAGCCCTATGCCATGTTGCGTCAGGGCCGGCATGGAGAAGGAAGCTACCGTGCATGCGCGCATTCGTGCCAGCCGCATCGCATATGCGCAGTACCGCAGCACCCATTTGACACCGGTATCAGCAGCTGGAGCGGTGTGTGTCGCTCCAGTGCTGTGCTGGCCCCCTGTAGGGCACAGGATCGCTATACTTAGCGGTCCGATGACGCCGTCGTTAAACTCTCCAGTTTTTACGCCGGCGTCAACAATTTGCCGTCAGATGGGAGAATCCCGCCCCTGATGCCCAGGTAGGAGATCCCGCCCCTGATGCCCAGGTAGGAGATCCCGCCCCTGATGCCCAGGTAGGAGATCCCGCCCCTGATGCCCAGGTAGGAGATCCCACCCCTGATGCCCAAGTAGGAGATCCTGCCCCTGATGCCCAGGTAGGAGATCCCGCCCCTGATGCCCAGGTAGGAGATCCCGCCCCTGATGCCCAGGTAGGAGATCCCGCCCCTGATGCCCAGGTAGGAGATCCCACCCCTGATGCCCAGGTAGGAAATCCCGTCCCTGATGCCCAGGTAGGAGATCCCACCCCTGATGCCCAGGTAGGAGATCCCGCCCCTGATGCCCAGGTAGGAGATCCCACCCCTGATGCCCAGGTAGGAGATCCCGCCCCTGATGCCCAGGTAGGAGATCCCGCCCCTGATGCCCAAGTAGGAGATCCCGCCCCTGATGCCCAGGTAGGAGATCCCGCCCCTGATGCCCAGGTAGGAGATCCCGCCCCTGATGCCCAGGTAGGAGATCCTGCCCCTGATGCCCAGGTAGGCGATCCCGCCCCTGATGCCCAGGTAGGAGATCAAATGAAAAACTATTTCATTTTTTAAACTTTGAAGCAAGTATACATTTAAATACATGGCTACAAATTGTCAGTATTTGAGATGTAAAACTAAATTTACCACTGCATGTTTCTGAAAGAAAAGGCACTCATGCTGTTAGTAATGGATTATAATGAGTGAGTGTGAATAGGGAAGTCAGGGTGTGGATGGGGATTACTATTTTACTTCTGATGTTCCAATTTTTGCCAGACAGGGTTATTACTCGGGCACAGCTGGAGATCATTTTCTCATTTCAATATGGAATTTCATCCCAGCAGCCGAAAACACTAATGGTGAATGTTGCGGACGGGGAGAGAGGCAGACTGTAACCTTCTAATTGTCCTATCCTTCTGTCCGTAATCGAGGTGGTTTAATTCCGATAATTCTGAGATATGTTCCCAAAGCCCTGATTGTATTTGGTCAGATTTTACAAAGTCACTTGCATGGAATTTTAAACCAGGGGCATTAATTATTCACGCACACATTTCTTGGAAAGGTTTACACTACTTCACACAGACCACATACACAAAAGAAAGTCACAATAGAAGAAAGCAGTTTCACGTCTCCTCCTAATGTTGAAACCAAACATAATAATTAACAGTTTGCGTGCTTGTAAGAATCCAGTGATGGGGTGGGTGAGAGATGGACGGGTGGCGTGGGATTCATGGGGGTGGGGGAGAGGGTGGGAAGGGAGAAGAAGAGGATGAATGGAGCACTGAAGAGGAGACCAGCACCCAGGCGTTGGAGCAAGACCGCTGAGCAATCCCAGGTGCCACGGCGATTAGCAAGTGAGCGATGATGCTGGTGTCCCTCAGGGCTGCCTCTCTCCCCCCCCCCCCCCCTCCCCTCCCCCCCATTAGTCCTGTGGCCTAGCATGCTGGATGCGGCCTCTGGCGGGACACGGCCGGCATCCACTTCAAGCATCTCTGTGCCCTCAATGACATTGAGATGCCAGTGTTACAGAGAGTCTCATTCTTCCTGTGCAGATCAGCATGCTATGGCTGTACCCATTCAGAGTGATGCCTCATTTTGTTCTCCTAGAGGTTGGTCAATCTTTCTCAATGGAGGTGTGGAGGTATAAGATGGTATAGGCTCTGTGAGCTCTCTCCCTGCCAAGGAGGCCAGCAACAACTGTGATGGAACATTCAATTCTCTATCTCTATTAGGCCCGATTGCAAACACAAAGATTAGGACAAATCCAGCCTGGCCAATTACCGCCCCATCAGTCTACTCTCGATCAGCAACAAAGTGATCAAAACTATCGTCGACAGCCTTTCAAGCGGCACGTACTCAGCTGTAACCTGATCACTGATGCTTAGTTTGGATCCTGCTAGGACCAGTCAGCTCATGACTTCATTACAGCCTTGGTCTTGATATGAACAAAATAGCTAACCTCAAGAGGTGAGGTAAGGTGAGAGTGACTGCTCTTGACATCAAGGTAGAATGTGGCTGTGTGTGGCATCAGGAGCCGTAGCAAAACTGAAGTCCATGGGAATCAGTGAGAAGTCATTACAATCATTACCACAAAGGAAGATGGTTATGGTTCTCGGAGCTCAATCACCTCAGTCCTGGGACATCGTCACAGGGTAGTGTCCGAGGGGCAATCATCTTCAGCTGTGTATCCGTAATATTCCTTCTATCATAAATTCAGAAGTGGGGATGTTCATCGATGATTGCACAATGGTCAACATAATTTGCGATGACTGAAGTAGTCCATGTCGATATGCAGCAAGACCTGGACAATATTCAGGCTTGGGTTTATGAGTGGCAATAACATTCAGACCCACACAAGTGCCAGGCAAAACCCACTTCGAGCAAGAGAGAATCTAACCATCACTCCTTGACATTACCATCGCTTGTTGCCCAACTATCAATATCCTGGGGATTACCATTGACCAGAAACTAAAATGGAGCAGTTATATAAATAATGTGGAGACAAGAGCCAGTCTTTATGTTAGCCTTTGACATTACCCATCCTCTGCAGACAGATGTTGACAATGTGATGAATTTAAACAATGTGAATGAGCACATTTTTGTTACTGCTTTTTCATTGCTTTAAAAACATTTCTGGCTGTCAACCATTCTTCTTTTCATTTTTTGAAGATTAGTTTAACATTAATACCAAGATGTTTTTTTTCTCTGTCGGCTCATCTGACAAATTGCACATTACATTTTGGATCTGTACACTATTTTAAAGAGGACCAAAAATAAATGGAATTGCATAAACATTGCTTAACATTATAACTTCGAAAGTGGCATGTATCAATGGAGCAACAGAAGCAGAAATAGATAGCTGATAGATGATAATGATGGAAATGTACTTTAAGTTAATATATTCGCTAGGTGCGAGTTAAATGCTAACCAGTAATAGAGTTGTAATTTATGGCGAACATTGAAATATAATGAAGTGCCATAGTTTTCTCAGTTCATAGTGCAAAGGAAGTGGGCATTAACAATCTTTAATAGATTTTTGCAGGCAGTATTTTCTCTTTCAATTAAATTGCATATTTCTTAGCATCACATCACAAAGATTGATCTGGAGCATTGGCAGTTAGATTGTCATGGCTACAGCTTTATCTCATACCTTTCTGGGAATTCTGGCAGGATGTTGCCTGAGGCAGGGGGAAATACAACTGAATTAAAAATATATTTGTGACAAATTCCAATGTAGAACCTCTGTTTATTGCTCTGCTGTTTCTGCTTGGTAGGATTCGCATTTTAAACTTTCCTCTCTCTTACACACAATATAGCACAGCCTAACTGGATCCGAAACCTAACTGATGCTTATGTGCCAATCGGAGAAAGTCTGAAGTGGATTTGCAAGGCAAGTGGAGAGCCAAAACCTTCTCACACATGGCTGAAAAATGGTGAACCTCTTATAATAGAGGTAGGATATTCTACTAAGTCATCTCTGTATTACTACTGTAAAGTAATTTAGAGTGAGCATACAGGAGCCGATAAATGTTAATCTGTTCTTCTGATCCATGGTGATGTTCCTCATAGATACAAGCTTTGAGCAGATAGTGGATGTGTTTAAATTACATCCATTCCAGCAAGAAATGAAGTAGGGAATAGTAGAGTTATTAGCATGCATGTTCTTTTCTGATATTAAGCTGAACTCATCAAATGTAGCATTACAATTACTGAAATGTCAGGATGAAGTATTACTGGTTTTTAATCAGTGGAATTACTAAAGGTCATCCCTTCAGAACATGATACACCCAAGCAACCACAGAGGAAATTCTCACTTAAATGACTCTGAGCACTGTGTGGAAAATAACCAAGTAAAATAAAAACTTTTCACATAAAAATTGTGTTTTAATAAGATAGTAAGTAAAGCATAATTGAAATAAGAGGCTTCATTGTTTTCTAATTTACAGGAAAGAATTCAAGTTGAAAAAGGAATGCTTAATATCCGCGCTGTTAACTTGTCAGATTCTGGCATGTATCAGTGTGTGGCTGAAAACAAACATGGAATAATTCATGTCAGTGCTGAGCTTCGAGTTATGGGTAAGAATAATTTAATTCCCTGATTACTGCACTTATGCTGTCACAGATTTACTTTTGCACTGTATGTGCCAGTGTTTCAGGTACAGTCTTGCTGTAACAAATATGATTTTTCAACGGTTACAAAATTGAAACTCTTACCCACTTCAATTACTTTAAGCAATTTTCCCTCTGTATATAATTATTTCTTAAGTTCCTATATTGTTCAAAAAGAACTCCATACATTAGTCCTTCAACCAGAAGTTGATCAATGTTATATTCTATATTTGACAGGAGGGGTAGAGGAGAATCACAACGCATTACCATTTTTTACTGCAGGAGAAAATTCACAGGAAACAATGATCATAAAATTTGACTCCTGGTGCCCAGTTGTTCGTTGTTACTTTGCCTGTTTTCCTCCATAATGGCATGCGGAGCACATACCATGTCTGATGCTAGTTCCTCCAGATGCCATTTGGATGAGCGCATTAGTGCGCACACAGTGAGTGCCCACTGGAAGTATATGGAGCAGGCATATCATGACGTCAGTGAATAACACTGATTTTATGCCAGCGCAACCATTTTGAAGCTCAATGCCACAGTTAACGCCATCTCTTAACAGCACACAGAGAGACACACATAGAGTAGCATGAAGGACCACCCACCAGCAGTACATCATCAACTACTCACAGTTTCTTTTCTTTTTAAAAGTAATTCATTTTTCCAATTAAGTGGCAATTTAGCGTGGCCAATCCACCTATCCTGCACATCTTTGGGTTGTGGGGGCAAAACCCACGCAGACACGGGAAGAATGTGCAAACTCCACACGGACACTGACCCAGAGCCGGGATCGAACCTGGGACCTCGGCGCTGTGAGGCAGCCATGCTAGCCACTGCGTCACTGTTCTGCCCCAGTTTTGTTTTTAAGGTCACTGCGATCTACTGCCTCTTGTTGTAATTGTAGAAATGTTTGGTTTATTTAAATTTATTTTTTTTTAAAGAAAAAAACTGTAAGTCATTGGTAATCCCTTTAAGTAGTGCTGGTGGGTGGTTTGCACAGTTATTTAATGTTGCTTAAGTCTACGTGGATTGGTGCAACATGAGCCAAAGAACTTTGTCCTGGATGAGTTGCATGACTTCAGCCTGAGCTCCCACTGTGGCACTCTGATGTCAGTTGGCTTCAGCTTGTGCTGAATAGGAAGCTGAGACATTTACCACTAGCTGTTGCATCATAGTTTAGTCTGCAAGTGTTCTGTTGGAGTTGGCCGGCACTTTTGTGCTGTAGAAGATGGGCTCCCAGATCTGCCAATGTGATCCTGATTCCTCCATGTAGCAACAAGAGGCTCTCTAGCAGGCCTACCAATCTATTAAGCTTTTCAGTATGCATACCCATCTGCTCCCTTCTGTCAGCCACCCCATTGAAGTCCTCCTCTGACTCCTTTACAACAATACTTGTGTGTAATCTTGCCCTGTGGCGAGGTGGCACCTATGTTTTCCTTCTCCCCTGCCCTGGCTGCAGCTCACTTACACCTGGTGTCTCACTACATGTAGAACTCCTCTGCAAAGCATCCAATAAAATACGTGGCGTGTCAGTATCAGAGCTACTGTCTGCTAGTGTGAGAACGAGTGGTGGTATTCCTTCATTCGCTTTTCCACCTCCTTTTCTATTCATCACTGCCTGACCAGTTTGCAGTTCTTGGGTATCTGAAAAAGGAAAGGCAGATGGTAGAATTGTGATGAGGGGAGGAGGGACTTGTATATTTACACTATTTGCATTTGTAAATAAGAATGGATTGTGGGATGAGGAGGAACTGGGAAGTAAGGAGGAATAGATATGAGTGTATCATCATTTTAAATGGTTCTAGTGGCAGCCCTGAACATGGCCTCAGTCATGATTGCTCCAATAATGGTGACTTTTGGATTGCATTCTTGTGCTAATTCATCCCGTTACTTTAAACACTGGAGTAGACAGGCATCAGTTGTAGCAATTCAGACATCACACCACACAATCCAGTGGACGCGGTTTAACAGCCTCAGCATCCCTGACCCGGGACGCGACAAGGCTAGTAAATCCTGTGAGAGGCCTCTCTCGCGAGATTTACGATGCTCATTACGCCTTGCAAGATCTAATGAGATCTCTCAAGGCATCGTGATATGGATTTGCCCTCAATGGCAAAACTGTTCTTAGTATCCTTCCTGTGATTTAAGTGAGATTCCCCTGATTGTACCGGGGGGGCGGGGGGGGTGGGGAGGAGGGGGGGGAGGAGGAGGAGGGAATCAGCCCCCCTCCCAGGGTGCCCGATTATTGGGTATCTTGATGATTCTTCTTCTCTTCGGTGATGGGGTCTCCCCGACTGGGGCTGGCAAAATCAGCCTTTTTTTCAGTATAAATGGGGGAAATGCACTAGCCTGGATGTGGGAGGTGTGGGGGGGTGGGGGGGGGTGGGGGGGGTGGTCGGTTTGAGAGGTACAGGTCCGACTGGGGTGTGGGTGCACTAGAGGTCCTGGGATATTGATTCCTATTGTCAGGAAGTGCTGGGCTAGGCCAGGTCCAGTGCTGTGCCTGTATCCTGTTTTCCCTGGAGCTTTGGATGTCCCTTCTTGAAGCCGTCGATTAGGGATGTCCAGAAAGGCTGGGTATTACTTTCTCGGTGCACCGAGGCCTAGGGTTGAGCTGATCATACAGGATCAGGATTCAGACAGACCTGTGAACAATAGGGAGAAACCCTTAATGTCCTTGACAAGAAAGCCAATACATCCTGATGGAAGATGAAGTAACATGACAAAGGTGGACAGCCACAAAGGAAAAGAACACACACTGACAGAAGGAAGTACGGAATGTCCCCGACCTCAGAAAGAGTTTGGAGCAAGACCCAGGGAGCTTTGTCAAGGCACCAGGAGTCCAACCCTGCAGAATCTGAGACGTTGGGATGGCAGATGTACGAGGATATATATATATACAATGGGGATAAACACTTGGGGAGAGTTGTAAAGCATGATGCTGACCGTAATGATGATCTGACATCACATGGTCTGTCACAGATCTAGAGGAAGAAGTTCCAACCTTGTACAGAAGGCTTAATGTGTGGACAATAGCTGTAAATAAAAGTTATGGTTTTAACAAACTCCGGCTTCAAGCAGCTTACTTTGGGAGAATAGACCAGCTCCAAACAACCCCATCTGGACCCTGAAACAATGCTGCACTCCTCAAAAGAACAATTGATGTGCTCAACAAGATTCCATGTTGATAACATTCTAACCTCGACAATCAATTGATTTGATGGTTCGTTTATAAATTGCAGCGATAATTTAGAAATACACTGAAGAACAAGATTGATTTCAGCCAGATTTTCCACACCACTCCCCAATGTTACATAGATTCTCAAAAGTGTAACTAATAGCTTCTTGTCGCAAGTGAAAAATATGATACTGTGACGGTTTTAAAAGAAGCTTTAAGGTCAGAGTTATTTCTGGATAATTGGTTTCTTGAGAGAATGGAGGGATGTGCAGGATGATGGTTACAGCAGAGGTTGAGCTGGGATCAGTTCAGTGGGCAGATAAAAGACATGGCATTTAAGGGCAGATGTGGCCCAGCACATCGGGGCAATTAGAACCTTTCTTGTGGCTTTGCTGCAGGTAGCCAGTCGTATTTTTTAAAAAATGGTAAATAAGAATAACATTTGTTTTGATCTATTGCAGAGCATTTGTTTTCTTGCTGGTGCTAATAAATTGCCAATTAATAGGGATATTGAAGGCATCTAAATAACAGCTGAATAGAAATTAAAAAAACCCCAGTACCTTTTTTGATCGACTGACGTCTCAATAATTATATTAGACTATTCCAAATTCTCTACTGTAACTTTACAGTACTTTCATATTTGGTTGTTATTACTTCAATAAGTATTGGGAGGTTCTGAGATATTGCAACACCTTTAGAGGATGTATCAGTGCAAATTAACTTAAGTTTCTTGAACAACATTACTGTTGTTTGTTTTCCTGGAATTTCCTATTCAGCACTTAAAGATTTTATACATCAAATAGTTTATTTTATTAACCACTCCCATTGGTAAATTGATGGAATTTTATTTTAACGAATAAATTAGGAAGAATATTTTCTCAGAGTACTGGAAAGGTTATTTGTTCTCTTCTCATAATGGCCTTTGGATAGACAGTGCAGCAGCTCATGGGAAGAGCATTATGAAGTATTGTAATAACTGTGGATTGAAGAAGAAATCAAGCTTGGATTTATCAACCTTGGTGAAGTTGTGAATTATGTAAAGGGTAGTTCATGTCTAGTGAGCCAAATTGACTTTCTTGAAGAAATACAGCAAGTTCTAGTTTTAAGTTGTCCTGTTTAAGTAATTCTGCTTTAACTTCGGTCAGTTATGCTACTTTGAATAAAATAAGCTGCTATTTGGTGTAGGCACTGTTGAAGAATACTCCAGACTTCGAGGTAAGTTGAACATATTTATTGAGCAATTAACAAAGCTCCTAAATGAGTTCTACACTCTACTGACCTGACTCTAGTAACACAGTACACTCTACTAACGATATGAACTTACTCTAGACCACATGTAGTGGTGTGAGGGTGATACTTGCTACACACGTCTTGCTCTCTAGATTTCTGCCAGTGGAAGGGGGAGAGGGCCTGTGTGTCTTGCCTTTTATAGTGGTCATGTGATGCCCTCTTGTGGTGATGCCACCACTGGGTGTTCTGATTACCCATTGGTTGTGTCTGGTTCTGATTACCCATTGGTTACATGTCTGCATATCATTACAACCGGGGGTTTGGATTTGAGGTTGTTTTACGTTAGGCCTGACTTTAGGCCTCATGTCCCAATTAATGGTCACTTCCTGCCACTCCCTCTTAGTGTTGACCCTCTGATCTGTGACCTCTGTTGCACTCTGACCCTCTCCCTTGCTGCCAAACCTCCACTTTACTGCATCTTCAGCTTATGGCTTATCTCTTACAGGGCAAAACTGTTCTTCCTGCCTTTCAACCACTAATCTCCAGAGTTTTTAGTCATAATGAGGGTTCGGGAGAGAGAAGCAGTGAATGGGAGAGACAGGGAGTTGGAGATTAATTGAGAGATATGTTCCACAGATACCTGGAGAGTCAGGAAGCAGCAGAGGCTGTGAACCAAAGGATTGGCAACATTGGTCAGGGAGTGGGATGTGTGCTGAGCAGTTTGTTTGGCAAGTAGGATCGATGGTGAGCAGGAGAGGCAGTAAGTGGGAGGTAAATAAAAAGTTTACATGATCTTTATGTTAAAATTTATTATGTGTTAAACGTAATCTCGAGGGCCTAGTTAGCACAGGGCTAAAGAGCTGGCTTTTAAAGCAGACCAAGGCAGGCCAGCAGCACAGTTCAGTTCCCCTACCAGTCTCCCTGAACAGGTGCTGGAACGTTGCGACTAGGGGCTTTTCACAGTAATTTCATTTGAAGCCTACTTGTGACAATAAGCGATTTTCATTTCATTTCATTTCCCAATATTGGAATTTAGCAATATGTAGGACACGATAACAGACTCCTAGAGATCTAACCAGCTAGAGATCTAGCCACGCCCTTTAGCACACCAATTTAAAAATGGGAAGCTAGCGTAATGGCTGCTGTCGGGATTGGAGGTGGCGAGCAGCCATTTTCAAAATCAGGCATGAGACCTTGGGGCAGTGGAGCTGCTATCCTCCTGTTGTTCCTGTCAGGGATCTGGGGTCTGGGATTTCGGGGGCCCTGATGTGACCGGAGGGGGGGGTTGCATGTGCAGGGTGTGACCCCTCGGGCAAGTGGCTCATTGGATTGCACTATTAGAAAAGGCAGGACATGTAAGGGTAGGGGAGGCTTGGGAGATTTGCGGGTCCTGGGGTGGAAGCCCTAACTGATTGTCAGTCTCTCTCCTCTCCAATTCCTCACAGCTATAACAATATGGATGGTATTGTTGACCCTGCAATGGCAGCCTTCGCCGTGCTGGTGGCAGCCGATGTGGCTAAATGCTGGAGAAGGCGGCAGCAGCATCGACACAGGTCCGAGGTGGGACCCCATCTGCAAGGGGCCACCACACACTTGCAGACCCGGCCACCCACCAGGCTGGGGAGAGACCCAGAGGAGAAGGCCAGCGATGGCTTAAGGTGTGCAGGTGTTATTGGTCTTTGAGGAGATGTCAGATATGCAGCCTTGTCCGAGGAGGATGAGAGGGGCCGGACCACGAGGGACTGAAGGACAAGCCCGGGGTGACCCATGAGAGCAGTTGAGGAAATGAAGACGGGGCGGCTGCAAGGGTTTGGCATTCCTGGAGGGCCAGGGAGTTGGAAAGCCCTCATCCTCACCCACTTCCCATAGGGTGGGGCTTTGTCAGTCATCTCACCCCTCACCCATCCTTCCCCACCCCCCTCCACCCCGACTACACAGTTTCACCCTCCCAGGTTCTGTGTAACATCACTCCAGGGTGATGGGCCTGTGTCGGCGCTGGCAGCGGGTCATGATAAAAGGCAAGAGAGTGATGATAACCCGCTTTGAGGTAAGCCTTGGTGCTCCTCAGCCTGTGACATTATCTAACTCCTTTCTTTCTGCTGACAGCGTGCGCACCCCCATCATCTACACATGGTATGCATCGGAGGCTCCTGATCTAGAACCACCGTGGCCAGGGCACAGGGGTAGGAGGAGCAGAGGGCAACAGGAAGTGGGGGTGCAGGCCAGCCTGCTATGCAGAATAATGTAACAGAGGCTTCACATGTCACAGGTGTAAGTTGTTTCAATTGTGCACATTCAAAATTCTAACTATGCCAATCTACCAATGGTGCCCCTTATCCCCAGTGCCCACTCAGTGATTCTCAATCATCTTCAGCTTCCGTGCTCTGCTGCTACGTCTACGTGTGTCCCCAGGGTTCACATCAGAGGCAGAGGAAGCCTTCTGCGTTTTGTGCTGTGGTCTTTGATGCTCCTGGCGGTTATCCTCTGGGTGGCCTGGGACCAGGGGGACCTGGTCGTTTTACCGATGACACTGGCATTGCTGTGCTACCTTGTTCTGCCCGCTGACCTCGAGAGACGTCTGGGTAAGGAAAGGGGCTTGGAAGAACTGGAGACTGACGTCATATCCCTGATGGAACTCCCCGGATTGGCTTCCAACACTCCCTCCTTCCGGAGGTTCCCATGGGGCCCTTGAGCACTCCATGGGTTGGAGTGGCAGCTGTAGTGTACTCCAGACGTTCCTATGGCATCCGGCCCTACCAGTCCTGGCGCCTCCCATTGTCTGTACCATGGTGTCGACGCCCTCAGCAATGCTCCTCGGTGACTGGGACTGGAATGCGGCAATGCCCAACTGTATCTGGGACACAGCTTTCTGCGACTGGGAAATGCCGTCGAGGCTCTCAGCCATGGCCGTCATTGTGTGAACCATGCCTTGGACACCACCACTCATGGTGCTGACATCATGCTCCAGGCTTTCCACTGCGATTGCCACTTTAGTAGTGTTTGCCTCGATGTCACACACTGCCGGCATTATCTCCTGTGCCAATAGCCTTTGGGACTCCTCCAATCAGCTATAGAGTCTATTTATAGAGTCTGCTCCGCCATTCCATCATGGCTGATTTGTTCCTCATCTGCTACCTACAATGTGACAGGCCAAGAGCTGGATTGCAAAATCAGCCATAGCATCTCCTCCCTAGAACACATGACCTAGGAGCGGGAGTTGGCAATTCCGCCTCCTGAGCCTAACACCCTCAATGTGACCATGGCTGATCCCATCCTGGCCTCAACACCATCCTGCCCAATCTCCATTACTCTTCAACCCATTTGCAATTAAAAATCTGTCTAACTTCTCCTTATATTTACACACTGTCCCTGCATCCACCGCACTCTGCGGTAGCGAATTCCACAGATTCACAACCCTTTGAGAGAAGTCGTTTTTCCTCAAATTTATTTTAAATTTGCGACCTCTTTTTATAAGATTATGACCTCTCATTTTTAATGCCCCACAAGAGGAAGCATTAGCTCCACGTCTACTTCAGCCATACCTTATAGCATCTTGTACACCTCAATTAGATCTCCCCTCATTCTTCTAAACTCTAGCGAGTATAGGTCTAAACTGTTCAATCTCTCAAACGACAAACCCCTCAGCCGGGATTCTCTGAACCACCGCCGGGTTGGGGGCCATTGAAAGCGCTCCCCCCCGGCAATTGTCCGGGCTCCGACGGGCCAGTGGCTGCCGAGTGCGACCGAGTCCCGCCAGCGTGGGTTACTCAGGTCCCACACGGCAGGACCTGGAAGGTGTGTCTGCGGGGGCCGTCCTGGAGCGAGGGTGGGGGTATCCAACCCCGAGAGGGGCCTCCGCGGTGGCCTGGCCCATGATCGGGGCCTACCGATCGGCGGGCGGGCTAGTTCCGTGGTCTATGTTCCTCCATGCCGGGTCTCTGTAGGGCGCCGCCATATTGCCCAGTGGCCGGCGCGGAGACGGGAACCCATGCACAGGCACGGAATCACGCCGGCTGTTCCGCGCCAGCTGGAGCTGCGGGGACCAATCCAGCGCTGGCCTAGCCCCCGAGGAAGGGGAGCATTCCTGATTATGGAGGACCGTTGACGCCGGAGTGGTTGGCGCCAGCATCAGAACTTGGCGCGGGATTGGAGAATCCCGGCTCTCATCGCTGGAATCAATCTAGTGAACCTCCTTTGAACTGCCTCCAATGCCACTACATCTTTCCTCAAATAAGGGGCAAAAACTATGCACAATACTGCAGGTGCAGTCTTAGCAATGTCTTGTGTAGTTGCAACAACACTTCCTTACCTTTATACTCATGGTAAATCGCCCCTTAATTGGAAAGAAAATGACTTGGGACCTTTAAATTTATGAATAAACGAAAGAACTTCAGTGCGGCACGGTGGCACAGTGGTTAGCATTGCCGCCTCACTGTGCCAGGAATCTGGGTTCGAATCCGGCCTTGGATGACTGTCCATGTGGAGTTTTCATATTCTTTCCATGCCTGCATGAGTTTCCTCCGAGTACTTCTATTTCCTCCCACGGTCTAAAAATTGTGCATGTTAGATAGATTGGCCATGCTAAATTGCCTCTGCCTGTCCAAAGAAGTACATGTTTGGTCATTTGGCCCTGGTCAATGTGCAGGGTTATGGGGATAGGGCAGGGGAATGGGTGCAGGTAGATTGCTCTTTTGGAGGGTTGGTGCAGACTCGTTAGACCAAATGGCCTCCTTCTGCACTGTAAGGATTCTATGGATTTTAAGAAAGTAGAAACATTCTTTTGCCACTGTTTAGAAATCTATGACAGAGAGGCATAACCTTCAAATCAGATCCAGGCTATTCAGGAGAGAACTTAAAAAACACTTCTTCATGTATCATTTAACCAAGATCAATAACGTTTTCGTTCTTCATCAGATAATGCCTTCTTCTGAGAATTGTTTATTTATTTGTCTTAATGTCCAATTTTCCTTGGCAAGGAGGATGTAAACATGTGGCATTAAAAGCATTATTGCATTTTTGCTGTGTTTCGAAAGGTACCATGCAAGTATATAGAAACTGAAGTATGGCTAGGTTTCACTAGATTATTCGCAACATAACAATGATTGGCATTTCTAAAACAGTTATGGAACTCAGTATCAGCATTTATTCCTATTTTGGAAACTAGCAATCCATGTCAATACCAGATTACCTTCTAATTAGTACCATTGTTAACAATGTGAGTCAAGAAAGCTCCTGTACCCAATTTTTGTGAATAAACACCCAACAATATTGTTAAAACATTGGGCTGGATTCTTCTGCCCCGCCCGCCGCAAGCACGCCGCAGGTGAGCCGCAGACAATGGAGAAGTCCATTGGCCTTGGACAGGATTCTCCAATCGCCAGGAGGACGCGGCCAGAGAATTCCGCCCATTGTATTTGATAGTCCAGACATATCTCACCTGAAAAACAGGCTGCTGTCAGCAGAAAATAGGCTCATTGAAAATTAAAAGCCCACCTAATACAAATTTCAGGCATATAGACATAAAGCAAATCTCCCTGAAAGGTTGCTTACATATGCAAATCAGTGTCCCAAGCTAGCTTTGGGGGAACCCCGCACCTCAGTATCTCTAAGGAGCCGTGGATGATGACCTGGCGACTGCAATGTCGAACATCAAAGAGGGCTATAAAAAAGCCAGCGTTTGATAACCCAGGTTTGCCAGTAGGAGACAGAGAGTTGGCTCAGACAAAAGGGAGCTCAAGCATTCCTTTCAACTAATAATGGCTCGATCCTTTAGCAGTCTTTGAGTCTCAGCTGAAATCCAGACAATAGATACATATCCTTTGTTAAAGACCTGGTGGAGAGATGAGGAGGTCATGTCGCACGGATCTTTGGCTTGTTGAAAAAGTTACATTTGCCTCACTGAACTAAATAGCTCAGTCTGTTCTTTAACATCTGACCAGCAGCCCAGGGTGAACACGTGGCCTCATCTACACTGCTTCTGTAGGAAATGCGATGCCGTCACCTACAAGGCTGATTCGTGTGAAGTCAACATCACTGGAAAAGTGAATTCTCCAACATTGATTTTCAGCCTGCCGACCTTGGTGAAGGAATACATCTTTGGATTTTGATTCTGAACTTTGGAACTCATGTCAATCAATATTTATTTTCATTGCAGTCTCTGAACTGTAAAACTTTTCCTCTATCCCTCTCTCACTGCCTGGTTGTGGTGGGGATGTTGCAAACTCTCTTTTCCACGTTTTAAACATGTGCATCCGATAAGTTCACCCTATCTTGAATTTGCTATGGAGTTATTAATAGGAATTGTATAGCTCAAAAACTGAGGAATTATGGAAATACACCACCACTTACAAAGAGGAAGACAAATAAAAACATTTTTCAGGTGGGTAGTGGGGTGAGAAATTAGTGCTTTTTAAATTAACTCCCTCCTGTCCATAACACTAGGATAATTTTGAGTTAAGAATGCAGAGGGTGTACACCCAATGCGGCCGCATAGGGAACGGGGAAAGGAGTTCCTCGGTGGGGGTAGATGGGGGGCTGGATCCAGTGTGTGCCAGGTCCCGGAGGGATACTGTGTCCTGGCAACCGTCCGGGAACTCAACAAATGCGTACTGTGGGTTGGAATGAAGCAGGCGCACCTTTTCAATAATGGGGTCGCCCTGACGTGCTTCCTTAGGAGAACCGGGCCTGGCGTCCTCAGCCACGCCGGAAGTGAGACCCCTGTGGTAGTGCCCCTGGAAAAAATGAAGAGCCGCTCGTGAGGGGTTTGGTTGGTAGCTGTACACAGGTGGGATCTAATTGCGTGGAGCGCGTCAGGGAGGACTTCCTCCCATTGGGAAACTTGGAGGTTTCTGGACCTGAGGGTCAGTAGGACGGTCTTCCAGACCGTCGCGTTCTCCCTCTCCACCTGCCCGTTCCCCCTGGGGTTGTAACTGGTAGTCCTGCTCGAGGCGATGATCTTGTTTAGCAGGTACTGACGCAGCTCGTCACTCATAAAGGACGCACCCCGTTCGCTGTGCACGTAGCTGGGGAAACTGAACAGGGTGAAGACACTATGCAGGGCCCTAATGACTGAGTGGGAGGTCATATCGGGGCATGGGATGACGAAGGGGAATCGGGAGAACTCGTCAATAATGTTAAGGAAGTAAATGTTTTTGTTAGTGGAGGGGAGTGGCCCTTTGAAATCGATCGCAAGGCGTTCAAAGGGCCTAGAAGCCTTGACCAGGTGGGCTCTGTCTGGTCTATAGAAGTGCGGTTTGCACTCTGCACAGATCGGGCAGTTCCTGGTGACCGCTTTTACCTCCTCGTTGGAGAAAGGGAGGTTTCGGGCTCTGATGTAGTGGGCGAGCCAGGTGACCCCTGGGTGGCAGAGGTCATCGTGGATGGCTTTTAGGCGGCTGATTTGCGCGCTGGCGCATGTCCCGCGTGATAGGGCATCCGAGGGCTCGTTGAGCTTCCCCGGTCGATATTTGATATCGTAATTGTAGGTGGAGAGTTCAATCCTCCACCGAAGAATTTTGTCATTTTAAATTTTGCCCCTTTGCGAGTTGTCGAACATGAAGGCGACCGACCGTTGGTCGGTAATGAGGGTGAACCTCCTACCTGCGAGGTAGTGCCTCCAGTGTCGGATAGCCTCCACGATGGCTTGTGCTTCCTTCTCAACAGGAGTGTCGGAGTTCTGAAGCAGATAGGGTACGGGAGAAAAATGCAACGGGCCGCCCTGCTTGATTTAAAGTGGCTGCTAGCGCTACCTCTGAGGCGTCGCTCTCAACCTAAAAGGGAGTGGATTCATCCACATCCCGCATGGCTGCTTTGGTGATGTTGTCCCTGATGCAGCTGAAGGCTTGGCGCACCTCAGCAGACAGGGGAAATAGTGTGGCCTTGAAGAGTGGGCGGGCTTTGTCCGCATATTGGGTGACCCACAGGGCGTAGTATGAAAAGAGCCCCAAGCACCGTTTGAGGGCCTTGGGACCATGGGGGAGGGGGAGTTCTAAGAGGGGGCGCATGCGGTCCGGGTCTGGGCCCAGGACTCCGTTCTCCACGACGTAGCCGAGGATGGCTAGTCTGTTTGTGCGGAACACGCATTTCTCCTTGTTATCTGTAAGGTTTAATTTTTGGCCGTCTGGAGAAAACGGTGGAGGTTGGCGTCGTGGTCCTGCTGGTCATGGCCGCAGATGGTAGCATTATCCAGATAGGGAAACGTGGCCCGCAGCCCGTACTGGTCTACCATTCGGTCCATTGCTCGTTGGAACACCAAAATCCCGTTAGTGACGCCGAATGGAACCCGGAGGAAATGGAAGAGTCGGCCATCGGCCTCGAACGCCATCTAGTGGCGGTCCTCCGGGCGGATTAGGAGCTGGTGGTATGCAGACTTCAGATCCACCGTGGAAAATACCCGATATTGGGCGATCTGATTTACCATGTCTGCGATTCTGGGGAGGGGATACGCATCTAGGAGCGTAAAGCGATTGATGGTCTGGCTATAATCGACGACCATGCGGAATTTTTCCCCGGTCTTGACGACCACCACCTGAGCTCTCCAGGGACTGTTACTGGCCTCTATGATCCCCTCACTGAGCAGCCTTCGGACCTCCGTTCTGATAAATACCCTATCCTGCAGGCTGTATCGCCTGCTGCAGGTGGCTACCGGTTTGCAATCCGGGGTGAGGTTGGCGAAGAGAGGAGGGGTGGCGATGCGCAGCGTGGCGAGGCTGCAGATAGTGAGTGGGGGCAGGGGCCCGCCGAAGCTGAGGGTGAGACTCTTGAGATTGCATTGGAAATCCAGGCCTAAGAGGAGTGGCGCGCAGAGGTCAGGCAAGACATACAGTTTAAATTTGGAATAACTAGCGCCTCGAATCGTTAGCGTTGCTGTAGTGCGGCCTTGGATTTGGATGGAATGGGAGCCAGAAGCGAGGGCGATAGTTTGGTTGACGGAATAAATAGGGAGGGAACAGCGTCTTACCAGCTCTGGAGCTCTCTGTGCTCCCGGAGTGGAAGAGGCACGACGTGTTGTACCCGTTGATCTGGACCTCCATCATTGAATTTCTCAGATGCTTGGGGCTAGATTGGTCGAGGGTGACCGTGTTGAGTTGCGGGCCACGTGGTGGGTGCCCGGGGGAGTCGAATTCTTCCGATCGGGCGTCCTGTCGAGTAGATGCCGCTGCGTTCTGGCGAGCTTGATGCAGGAACACTGCGCTGAGTTGCGGGCCATGTGGTGACTGCCCGGGGAGGTCGTACTCCTCCGATGAGCTTTTTGAGTCTGGGGATGCAGCTAGGGCCCGTGGATTGCACGTGGAGGGTGGTGATGAAGATGGCGTCCAAGATGGCGGCCCCCATGAATCGCACGTGGCCGGCCACATGGTGCAGGTTTGCCAAGATGGCGGCCCCCATGGATCGCACGTAGCGGGAGGGGGCGGAGCCTGAGTGTAGGCCGCGGCGTTTCGGGCCCCGCGGGCCTGCTGGTGCTGGGGGCGATGTTTTTGGACTGTTGGGGTGTTGAGGGCTGGGGCCCTTCTGCCGAGGCACACTTTAGCATAGTGGCCTTTCTTCCCGCAGCTGCTGCAGGTCGCGGATCGGGCTGAGCTGTGCTGCCGCTGGTGCTGGCTTTGTCCACAGAAGTGGTAGGCTGGAGCAGTTGAATAACTGGTTTGGGGAGCTGAATAGTGGCAGGCTGGAGCAGTTGAATAACTGGTTTGGGGAGCTGAATAGTGGCAGGCTGGAGCAGTTGAATAACTGGTTTGGCGAGCTGAGTAGCTGGCTGGGGGAGCTGAGTAATTAGCTGGAGCAGCTGGATAGTTTGAGTAGTTGACTGGGACAGTAGGGCGGCCGGCTGTGGCAGCGCGATAGCTAGGGGGCCTTGCGGCACAGGCTTGGGGGGTCCTCAGGCCGGGGGCCCATGCGGGGTTAGTGGGGTCCGCGGGAAACGAGTTGAGGCTGCGATCGTGATAGCAACACCATCCTGCCCAATCTCCATTACTCTTCAACCCATTTGCAATTAAAAATCTGTCTAACTTCTCCTTATATTTACACACTGTCCCTGCATCCACCGCACTCTGCGGTAGCGAATTCCACAGATTCACAACCCTTTGAGAGAAGTCGTTTTTCCTCAAATTTATTTTAAATTTGCGACCTCTTTTTATAAGATTATGACCTCTCATTTTTAATGCCCCACAAGAGGAAGCATTAGCTCCACGTCTACTTCAGCCATACCTTATAGCATCTTGTACACCTCAATTAGATCTCCCCTCATTCTTCTAAACTCTAGCGAGTATAGGTCTAAACTGTTCAATCTCTCAAACGACAAACCCCTCAGCCGGGATTCTCTGAACCACCGCCGGGTTGGGGGCCATTGAAAGCGCTCCCCCCGGCAATTGTCCGGGCTCCGACGGGCCAGTGGCTGCCGAGTGCGACCGAGTCCCGCCAGCGTGGGTTACTCAGGTCCCACACGGCAGGACCTGGAAGGTGTGTCTGCGGGGGCCGTCCTGGAGCGAGGGTGGGGGTATCCAACCCCGAGAGGGGCCTCCGCGGTGGCCTGGCCCATGATCGGGGCCTACCGATCGGCGGGCGGGCTAGTTCCGTGGTCTATGTTCCTCCATGCCGGGTCTCTGTAGGGCGCCGCCATATTGCCCAGTGGCCGGCGCGGAGACGGGAACCCATGCACAGGCACGGAATCACGCCGGCTGTTCCGCGCCAGCTGGAGCTGCGGGGACCAATCCAGCGCTGGCCTAGCCCCCGAGGAAGGGGAGCATTCCTGATTATGGAGGACCGTTGACGCCGGAGTGGTTGGCGCCAGCATCAGAACTTGGCGCGGGATTGGAGAATCCCGGCTCTCATCGCTGGAATCAATCTAGTGAACCTCCTTTGAACTGCCTCCAATGCCACTACATCTTTCCTCAAATAAGGGGCAAAAACTATGCACAATACTGCAGGTGCAGTCTTAGCAATGTCTTGTGTAGTTGCAACAACACTTCCTTACCTTTATACTCATGGTAAATCGCCCCTTAATTGGAAAGAAAATGACTTGGGACCTTTAAATTTATGAATAAACGAAAGAACTTCAGTGCGGCACGGTGGCACAGTGGTTAGCATTGCCGCCTCACTGTGCCAGGAATCTGGGTTCGAATCCGGCCTTGGATGACTGTCCATGTGGAGTTTTCATATTCTTTCCATGCCTGCATGAGTTTCCTCCGAGTACTTCTATTTCCTCCCACGGTCTAAAAATTGTGCATGTTAGATAGATTGGCCATGCTAAATTGCCTCTGCCTGTCCAAAGAAGTACATGTTTGGTCATTTGGCCCTGGTCAATGTGCAGGGTTATGGGGATAGGGCAGGGGAATGGGTGCAGGTAGATTGCTCTTTTGGAGGGTTGGTGCAGACTCGTTAGACCAAATGGCCTCCTTCTGCACTGTAAGGATTCTATGGATTTTAAGAAAGTAGAAACATTCTTTTGCCACTGTTTAGAAATCTATGACAGAGAGGCATAACCTTCAAATCAGATCCAGGCTATTCAGGAGAGAACTTAAAAAACACTTCTTCATGTATCATTTAACCAAGATCAATAACGTTTTCGTTCTTCATCAGATAATGCCTTCTTCTGAGAATTGTTTATTTATTTGTCTTAATGTCCAATTTTCCTTGGCAAGGAGGATGTAAACATGTGGCATTAAAAGCATTATTGCATTTTTGCTGTGTTTCGAAAGGTACCATGCAAGTATATAGAAACTGAAGTATGGCTAGGTTTCACTAGATTATTCGCAACATAACAATGATTGGCATTTCTAAAACAGTTATGGAACTCAGTATCAGCATTTATTCCTATTTTGGAAACTAGCAATCCATGTCAATACCAGATTACCTTCTAATTAGTACCATTGTTAACAATGTGAGTCAAGAAAGCTCCTGTACCCAATTTTTGTGAATAAACACCCAACAATATTGTTAAAACATTGGGCTGGATTCTTCTGCCCCGCCCGCCGCAAGCACGCCGCAGGTGAGCCGCAGACAATGGAGAAGTCCATTGGCCTTGGACAGGATTCTCCAATCGCCAGGAGGACGCGGCCAGAGAATTCCGCCCATTGTATTTGACAGTCCAGACATATCTCACCTGAAAAACAGGCTGCTGTCAGCAGAAAATAGGCTCATTGAAAATTAAAAGCCCACCTAATACAAATTTCAGGCATATAGACATAAAGCAAATCTCCCTGAAAGGTTGCTTACATATGCAAATCAGTGTCCCAAGCTAGCTTTGGGGGAACCCCGCACCTCAGTATCTCTAAGGAGCCGTGGATGATGACCTGGCGACTGCAATGTCGAACATCAAAGAGGGCTATAAAAAAGCCAGCGTTTGATAACCCAGGTTTGCCAGTAGGAGACAGAGAGTTGGCTCAGACAAAAGGGAGCTCAAGCATTCCTTTCAACTAATAATGGCTCGATCCTTTAGCAGTCTTTGAGTCTCAGCTGAAATCCAGACAATAGATACATATCCTTTGTTAAAGACCTGGTGGAGAGATGAGGAGGTCATGTCGCACGGATCTTTGGCTTGTTGAAAAAGTTACATTTGCCTCACTGAACTAAATAGCTCAGTCTGTTCTTTAACATCTGACCAGCAGCCCAGGGTGAACACGTGGCCTCATCTACACTGCTTCTGTAGGAAATGCGATGCCGTCACCTACAAGGCTGATTCGTGTGAAGTCAACATCACTGGAAAAGTGAATTCTCCAACATTGATTTTCAGCCTGCCGACCTTGGTGAAGGAATACATCTTTGGATTTTGATTCTGAACTTTGGAACTCATGTCAATCAATATTTATTTTCATTGCAGTCTCTGAACTGTAAAACTTTTCCTCTATCCCTCTCTCACTGCCTGGTTGTGGTGGGGATGTTGCAAACTCTCTTTTCCACGTTTTAAACATGTGCATCCGATAAGTTCACCCTATCTTGAATTTGCTATGGAGTTATTAATAGGAATTGTATAGCTCAAAAACTGAGGAATTATGGAAATACACCACCACTTACAAAGAGGAAGACAAATAAAAACATTTTTCAGGTGGGTAGTGGGGTGAGAAATTAGTGCTTTTTAAATTAACTCCCTCCTGTCCATAACACTAGGATAATTTTGAGTTAAGAATGCAGAGGGTGTACACCCAATGCGGCCGCATAGGGAACGGGGAAAGGAGTTCCTCGGTGGGGGTAGATGGGGGGCTGGATCCAGTGTGTGCCAGGTCCCGGAGGGATACTGTGTCCTGGCAACCGTCCGGGAACTCAACAAATGCGTACTGTGGGTTGGAATGAAGCAGGCGCACCTTTTCAATAATGGGTCGGTCGCCCTGACGTGCTTCCTTAGGAGAACCGGGCCTGGCGTCCTCAGCCACGCCGGAAGTGAGACCCCTGTGGTAGTGCCCCTGGAAAAAATGAAGAGCCGCTCGTGAGGGGTTTGGTTGGTAGCTGTACACAGGTGGGATCTAATTGCGTGGAGCGCGTCAGGGAGGACTTCCTCCCATTGGGAAACTTGGAGGTTTCTGGACCTGAGGGTCAGTAGGACGGTCTTCCAGACCGTCGCGTTCTCCCTCTCCACCTGCCCGTTCCCCCTGGGGTTGTAACTGGTAGTCCTGCTCGAGGCGATGATCTTGTTAGCAGGTACTGACGCAGCTCGTCACTCATAAAGGACGCACCCCGTTCGCTGTGCACGTAGCTGGGGAAACTGAACAGGGTGAAGACACTATGCAGGGCCCTAATGACTGAGTGGGAGGTCATATCGGGGCATGGGATGACGAAGGGGAATCGGGAGAACTCGTCAATAATGTTAAGGAAGTAAATGTTTTTGTTAGTGGAGGGGAGTGGCCCTTTGAAATCGATCGCAAGGCGTTCAAAGGGCCTAGAAGCCTTGACCAGGTGGGCTCTGTCTGGTCTATAGAAGTGCGGTTTGCACTCTGCACAGATCGGGCAGTTCCTGGTGACCGCTTTACCTCCTCGTTGGAGAAAGGGAGGTTTCGGGCTCTGATGTAGTGGGCGAGCCAGGTGACCCCTGGGTGGCAGAGGTCATCGTGGATGGCTTTTAGGCGGCTGATTTGCGCGCTGGCGCATGTCCCGCGTGATAGGGCATCCGAGGGCTCGTTGAGCTTCCCCGGTCGATATTTGATATCGTAATTGTAGGTGGAGAGTTCAATCCTCCACCGAAGAATTTTGTCATTTTAAATTTTGCCCCTTTGCGAGTTGTCGAACATGAAGGCGACCGACCGTTGGTCGGTAATGAGGGTGAACCTCCTACCTGCGAGGTAGTGCCTCCAGTGTCGGATAGCCTCCACGATGGCTTGTGCTTCCTTCTCAACTAGGAGTGTCGGAGTTCTGAAGCAGATAGGGTACGGGAGAAAAATGCAACGGGCCGCCCTGCTTGATTTAAAGTGGCTGCTAGCGCTACCTCTGAGGCGTCGCTCTCAACCTAAAAGGGAGTGGATTCATCCACATCCCGCATGGCTGCTTTGGTGATGTTGTCCCTGATGCAGCTGAAGGCTTGGCGCACCTCAGCAGACAGGGGAAATAGTGTGGCCTTGAAGAGTGGGCGGGCTTTGTCCGCATATTGGGTGACCCACAGGGCGTAGTATGAAAAGAGCCCCAAGCACCGTTTGAGGGCCTTGGGACCATGGGGGAGGGGGAGTTCTAAGAGGGGGCGCATGCGGTCCGGGTCTGGGCCCAGGACTCCGTTCTCCACGACGTAGCCGAGGATGGCTAGTCTGTTTGTGCGGAACACGCATTTCTCCTTGTTATCTGTAAGGTTTAATTTTTGGCCGTCTGGAGAAAACGGTGGAGGTTGGCGTCGTGGTCCTGCTGGTCATGGCCGCAGATGGTAGCATTATCCAGATAGGGAAACGTGGCCCGCAGCCCGTACTGGTCTACCATTCGGTCCATTGCTCGTTGGAACACCAAAATCCCGTTAGTGACGCCGAATGGAACCCGGAGGAAATGGAAGAGTCGGCCATCGGCCTCGAACGCCATCTAGTGGCGGTCCTCCGGGCGGATTAGGAGCTGGTGGTATGCAGACTTCAGATCCACCGTGGAAAATACCCGATATTGGGCGATCTGATTTACCATGTCTGCGATTCTGGGGAGGGGATACGCATCTAGGAGCGTAAAGCGATTGATGGTCTGGCTATAATCGACGACCATGCGGAATTTTTCCCCGGTCTTGACGACCACCACCTGAGCTCTCCAGGGACTGTTACTGGCCTCTATGATCCCCTCACTGAGCAGCCTTCGGACCTCCGTTCTGATAAATACCCTATCCTGCAGGCTGTATCGCCTGCTGCAGGTGGCTACCGGTTTGCAATCCGGGGTGAGGTTGGCGAAGAGAGGAGGGGTGGCGATGCGCAGCGTGGCGAGGCTGCAGATAGTGAGTGGGGGCAGGGGCCCGCCGAAGCTGAGGGTGAGACTCTTGAGATTGCATTGGAAATCCAGGCCTAAGAGGAGTGGCGCGCAGAGGTCAGGCAAGACATACAGTTTAAATTTGGAATAACTAGCGCCTCGAATCGTTAGCGTTGCTGTAGTGCGGCCTTGGATTTGGATGGAATGGGAGCCAGAAGCGAGGGCGATAGTTTGGTTGACGGAATAAATAGGGAGGGAACAGCGTCTTACCAGCTCTGGAGCTCTCTGTGCTCCCGGAGTGGAAGAGGCACGACGTGTTGTACCCGTTGATCTGGACCTCCATCATTGAATTTCTCAGATGCTTGGGGCTAGATTGGTCGAGGGTGACCGTGTTGAGTTGCGGGCCACGTGGTGGGTGCCCGGGGGAGTCGAATTCTTCCGATCGGGCGTCCTGTCGAGTAGATGCCGCTGCGTTCTGGCGAGCTTGATGCAGGAACACTGCGCTGAGTTGCGGGCCATGTGGTGACTGCCCGGGGAGGTCGTACTCCTCCGATGAGCTTTTTGAGTCTGGGGATGCAGCTAGGGCCCGTGGATTGCACGTGGAGGGTGGTGATGAAGATGGCGTCCAAGATGGCGGCCCCCATGAATCGCACGTGGCCGGCCACATGGTGCAGGTTTGCCAAGATGGCGGCCCCCATGGATCGCACGTAGCGGGAGGGGGCGGAGCCTGAGTGTAGGCCGCGGCGTTTCGGGCCCCGCGGGCCTGCTGGTGCTGGGGGCGATGTTTTTGGACTGTTGGGGTGTTGAGGGCTGGGGCCCTTCTGCCGAGGCACACTTTAGCATAGTGGCCTTTCTTCCCGCAGCTGCTGCAGGTCGCGGATCGGGCTGAGCTGTGCTGCCGCTGGTGCTGGCTTTGTCCACAGAAGTGGTAGGCTGGAGCAGTTGAATAACTGGTTTGGGGAGCTGAATAGTGGCAGGCTGGAGCAGTTGAATAACTGGTTTGGGGAGCTGAATAGTGGCAGGCTGGAGCAGTTGAATAACTGGTTTGGCGAGCTGAGTAGCTGGCTGGGGGAGCTGAGTAATTAGCTGGAGCAGCTGGATAGTTTGAGTAGTTGACTGGGACAGTAGGGCGGCCGGCTGTGGCAGCGCGATAGCTAGGGGGCCTTGCGGCACAGGCTTGGGGGGTCCTCAGGCCGGGGGCCCATGCGGGGTTAGTGGGGTCCGCGGGAAACGAGTTGAGGCTGCGATCGTGATAGTAGCCTCAACGGTAGTCTCTAAGCCCTGGGTCCCATTTTGTAATAGTCCCTGGTGTACATAGCTAGATCGAAGGCCCGCTACAAAAACATCCCGCACAGCAAGCTCTCTATGTTCGGCCGCGGTTACGGCCTGGTAATTGCAGTCATTTGAGAGATTGTTCAACTCGCGTGCAAATTCAGCTAAAGTTTCAGTAGCCCGTTGTCGGCGAGTCTTGAACACATGGCGGGCAAAGACCTCGTTCATGGGCCTAATATACATTTTGTCCAAAATCGCCAGCGCTGTGGTGTAGCAACCGGCTGGATTTAGCTGTGTAGAAATTCTGTGGCTTACCCTCGCATGCAGTAGGCTGAGATTTTGTTCCTCCGTAGTTTCAGCGGTGCTGATTTCGGCCAGGTAGGCCTTAAAACATTTCAGCCAGTGGCAGAAGGTTTCTTTCGCCTCTGCATCCTGCGGATCGAGTTCTAGACATCCTGGTTTTATAGCAGATTCCATGCTTTACTTCGGCAGCTCCTTAAGTGTATTAAATTCAGCGAACACGTGTAGTTGGATCTGAACAGAGGTTTTAATACACTTACAACAGAGCCAGCCTATTCGTCGTTGAACTCCAGATGACTGGCAGGCTGGCTCTAAGGCACTGATCTTTATACATCGGTCCCAGGGGGAGGGGTCCTGGGTGGAGCCAAGGGAGGAGCCCAGTACAAACTCCCGCGTACTCCCAGAGCGACTCCCCCTGGTGGTTGGATAGTGCAACTTCACTTACAATGGTGGATAGTGAACATATATACACGGAGTTATATTGGCAACTATATATAGTGTGAATCACATTCACCACAGGCACATCCAACCTCTTTTTCTGCATTGATCAGAACACCACTGCTCATGAGATTTTCCTTGCCCTAATTCCCAGCTTCATAAAACAAAGAATCACTACTTTCTGCATGATAAGAAGTCTTACAACACCAGGTTAAAGTCCAACGGATTTTTTTCAAACACTAGCTTTCAGCACTAGCACTGCCCCTTCCTCAGGTGAATGCCTGAGGAAGGAACAGTCTCCGAAAGCTAGTGTTTGAAACAAACCTGTTGGTCTTTAACTTGGTGTTGTAAGACTTCTTACTGTGCTCACCCCAGTCCAACGCCAGCATCTAAACATCATACTTTCTGCAGGCGCTAAGTAGACACCTTTTCAGCTTTACTGAGCTGACACTGCTACCTGGCTGCTCTGAAATAATTACAGTCACTGCTCCAGGGCTGCTCCAAATCCCAGCTTCACTGAGCAACTATTTTCCATAGCCTTCCATGGGCAGCACGGTAGCACAAGTGGATAGCACTGTAGCTTCACAGTGCGAGGGTCCCAGGTTTGATTTCCCGCTGGTTCACTGTCTGTGCGGAGTCTGCACGTTCTTCCTGTGTCTGCGTGGGTTCCCTCCGGGTGCTCCGGTTTCCTCCCACAGACCAAAGACGTTAGGTTAGGTGGATTGGCCATGATGAATTGCCCTTCATGACCAAAAAGGTTAGGAAGTGTTATTGGGTTACAGGGATAGGTTGGAAGAGAGGGCTTAAGTGGATCGGTGCAGACTCAATGGGCTGAATGGCCTCGTTCTGCACTGTATGTTCTAACACTCGCTGCCCTCGCAGCTGCTCTGAGCCTCACCCAGCTGCACTCCTGCTGTTTCTCCAACCTGGACTAATCTCATCACATGTTTGAGATTATCCATATCTTGGTCACCTGTTCATTCTTTTCACACACCATCTCCTCAGGTCCCGTCAAAGGAAACATGGAATTAAATATTTACGGCCTGTACCCCTGCACTGGAGCCAGAGCCTAGGATCTGCTGGAAAGTGTAGTCCTCGGCCTTCACCCCCCAAAACACACAGGCCCAAACTATAAGTATATACTATGCATAAAGCAATATTCAATGGAGCAAATTAATGTTAACTTGAGACTTGGCGTGTTAAAAACACCCCAGTACCAAACTTGTTGGGGGTAGCTGTGACATTCTTTGACCTGGAATCAGTACAATATGGAACATTTGTAATTTACTATGCATGTGGAATCTGTAATTGTGTTTTTTTTAGTAAGTTTAAATAAAGTTTTAAGAGTTTGCATCAATGGCAAAGGGATCAATTGTATCTTTCTTGGATAATAAGAAATACTGATCCATGTGCCTTGGTGACCCTTGACCTGGCAGTAACACCAACAGGAAAGTAGTTACAATATGGATGCTGGCGTGGAAGACTGAGGCAAACTGCAACACAAAGGAGATCTACAAGCAGAGGAGCTAAAGAGTGAAGATGAAACAGATATAAACAGAATGCAGACAGAGACTGAAAGAGGAACTCAGAATTCTTGTGGGGAGATGGTGCAAGTCACTCTTAGGGAGAGGTCAGTTTTTCTGTCCAGCAGAAAAGGAAACAAACTCTTGGCAACAATGAGCAAACTGGCTTAAAAGGTCTAAAACCTGGAAAGCTGTGCGAATGTAGTTTTACCAGAAGCAGCCAAATTATGAATTATAGTTATTAGTTGTTTGTAAAGGAACTTTGGATACCCACACCATGAACTGAGAGAGAGAGAAGATTCATCGAAGTGAGCTTTGACGATGGTAATTGTACTGTTGAAAATCAAAGGCAAAAGATGATATTGGATGGGCACCCGACCGATCCTCCATGAATAAATGATGTGGAGATGCCGGCGTTGGACTGGGGTGAGCACAGTAAGAAGTCTTACAACACCAGGTTAAAGTCCAACAGGTTTGTTTCAAACACGAGCTTTCGGAGCGCAGCTCCTTCCTCAGGTGAAAGGAGCAGTGCTCCGAAAGCTCGTGTTTGAAACAAACCTGTTGGACTTTAACCTGGTGTTGTAAGACTTCTTACTGTACTCTTTCCATGAATAAAAACAGCATATTGTGGAACTGTGTATGTACATAGTGCCACATTTGTGTGGGAATTGATGAGAATGCTACGGTTGCACAAGACATATCTTTATTGTGTCAGCTATCTAAAGTGAAAGTTACCTTTTTATCTGAACTATTTATTGTCTATTATTTCATATGTAATTTCTCTTGGTCCTGATTCATCTTAAACTAAGAGCTGTAAAAATTTGAACCATGTTGATAATTTCTCCATTTGGGGTTAATTCAGCAAATTTGTTTAATTTGGTTTATGGTTTCTCTGCAGGGATTGTAACATAGCACTTTATTTGGCAAATGGGTACCTAAGAGACAAATAAAGTGATGCCCCAGTATGACAAGCTATTGATCAGATAATTGAAATAACCAACTGCATTGTGTGTTATTGTGGTACAAACCTGCAGTGAGAGCTCTTGCTCTTAAGGTTCTGAAAGAAGCTGAACATACCTTTCACAAAGCTTTGAAGTGTGTGTCGGAAGAAAGGCAATACTGAGGTTTACTGGAGTGAGAAGAATTATTTGTCCACATTTGTACATTACTGTTATTTTGGTGTTGAGAATCCATCATGAAATTTCGGAGGATCAGTCCCAGCTGTTGCACTGCAAGTTTCCCATTCAGAAAAGGAGGGGAAGTGAGCATAGACAAAGGAGCGTAGAATAAGAGAATAATATGCCCAATAGGAGATGTACGAGGATCATAGAATCATAGATTTTACAGTGCAGAAGAAGGCCATTTGGCCTTCTCTAGAATGAACCAACCCCTGGAAAGAGCACCCTACTTAAGCCCATGCCTCCACCCTATCCCCGAAACCCAGTAATCCCACCTAACCTTTTGAACACTAAGAAGCAATTATTTAGCATGGCCAATCCACCTAAACAACAATTCTTTGGACTGCGGGAGGAAATCTGAACACCCAGAGGAAACCCACGCAGACATGGGGAGAATGTGGAGACTCCACACATGCAGTGACCCAACCAGGAATCGAACCTGGGACTCTGAAGCTAACCACTGTGCTATCATGCTACCCCTTGGGCGGAATTCTCCGCAAGGCCCGACGCCGTCGTGAAACCTGGAGAGGTTCACGATGGCGTTGGAAGCCTCTCCCGGCCCCCTATTGTCCCGTACCCGGGAAACTCGGCGGCCGGGCCTTGTCCCTGGCTTCAAGGCCCGGCGCACCAAGAATGACACCGCGGCGGCGCCTGGTGACGTCAGCCGTGCATGCGCGGGTTGGATAGCTCAAACCCGCGCATGCACGGTTGCCGTATTTCCCCTCAGCCGCCCCGCAAGACGTGGCGGCTTGATCTTGCGGGGCGGCGGAGGGGAAAGGGTGCGTCCCTTTGCGACGCCTGACCGACGATCGGTGGGCACCGATCGCGGGCCAGTACCCTCCCGAGTACGGTCGTGGTGCTCGATCCCCGATCCGCCCTCCCTAGGCCCCACACTTACCTGGTGCTCCATGTTCACGACGGCAGCGACCAGGTGTGGTTGCCGCCGTCGTGAACAGGTCGGGAACGGCAGGCCGCTTGGCCCATCCGGGTCCGAGAATCGCGGGCCGCCGTGAAAAACGGCGGCCCGCGTTTCTCCGAGCAGCGTGTCGGAAAACTAGACATGCCATTTTGGGGGGTGTGGGAGAATAGCGGGAGGTGCGGGAGCGGACCTCCCGCTATTCTCCCACCCATCATGGTTGCGGAGAATCGCGGCCCTTATGCTAAGAGTTCTAGATTTTGAGAATATTCCTTTCTGACTGTTTTTTTTCTGAATTAATAGCACTTGCCACATGCTCCTCCAGCAGTATTTGGACTTTATTTTGGAATTTGTGTGGTGTGGTAGTATGGCTAGAGAGATCATATTACCGGAGAACCAGGCTGCCATTGGTACAGCAGCCTCGCTGCCCATTGGCCCAGGCAAGTCATGCGCCTCTCTGCCAATTGGCTGTGGCTGGTCTTGTGACTCTCTGCCGATTGGCTGAGAGATTGGTAGCTCCGCCTACAAGGTGGAGTATAAGAGCTTGTGTTGATTGGCAGTCGGCCTTTCTCTGTACGACCACTGCCGGGCTCACATCTAGTGTATTAAAGCCTGTTGTTTGGAACTTCACTATGACTCGAGTCCAATTGATGGTGCATCATGTGGTCCACTAAGAAATGCAAACCTTTGTGGACAATCTTAAGCTGCATGTCATTCTGTGTGTTTTTTTTTACTTTCAATAATTCATGACCGCAAGGGTAGAATTTGTTTTGAAAGTTTCAAAATTCTAAATGTTATTGTCTTACACGTTCCTCTATTGAAACTTCATGGCAACATTTTATAAAGAATCGGTATAATTTTATTTGGAACAGTTATGCTAAAAGAGTATCCAAGAACAAGGGCGGGGCGGGCAACCCCGGCGCGAAGGAGTGGCGTGAACCACTCTGGCGTTGGGCTGCCCCGAAGGTGCAGAATCCTCCGCACCTTTAGGGGCTAGGCTGGCAGCGGAGTGGTTTGTGCCGTGCTGGCTGGCGCGGAAGGAGCTTGGCACCATCCCAACCAGTGCCGAAGGGCCTCCGCCGGCCGACGCGAGTTGGCGCATGTGTGGGAGTGCCATCGTGTGCTGGCGTCATCCCAGCACATGCGCAGGGGGGTTCATCTCTGCGTCGGCTATCGCGGACTGTTACAGCAAGCGACGCAGAGGAATAGAGTGCCCCCACGGCACAGGCCCGCCCGTGGATCGGTGAGCCCCGATCGCAGGCCAGACCACTATGGGGGCACCCCCTGAGGCCAGATCCCCCCGCGCCACCCTGACGACCCCAGAGGCTGCCCATGGAGCCAGGTCCCGCAGATAAGTGCCTGTTGTAATTTACGCTGCCGAAAACAGGCGGCCACTCGGCCCATCACGGGCCGGAGAATCGCCGGGGAATGGGGGGGGGGGGCTCTGCCAACGGCCCCCGGCTGGCGCGGTGTGATTCCCACTCCCCGCCGTAACACCGGTGCCGGAGGGGGTCGGAGAATCCCGTCCTAGTCTTTTGATAAAGCATTTGTATTTATCCAGATGGACCTGTCAAGGTAAGTTTTTAAGCTAAACAGTTGAATTCTGATTTTCAATGGTTAACATCATTGTTTTCTTTCTTTTTTCTAGCATCTGCTCCAGATTTTTCAACGAGTCCCTTGAAGAAATCAATATCTGTGCGCGTAGGTAGTGAGGTCATCATTCAGTGCAAACCAAAAGCTTCGCCAAGAGCAACCTTCACTTGGATGAAGGGAAATGAGATTCTGCAAGAAAATGAAAGGTAATTTCTTGTATAGAATCTGTCCTTTAATCCTAATAGCTGCTTGAAATGTAAAATTCCTCGAGTTGATAGAAAAGGATGCTCAATGGGTTGATGGCAGAGCACTTTTTTGGTACTTTATCCTTTTTTGGATAGATTCTCCAACAATTAATCCATAACATTAAACGTGAGACCACAAGAATATATATGCAAACCAGTCGACTACTTCACACCATTGTACCAACGGATGTGCATTTTGTTCCATGGTACGTTGCTGGATATTAATATATATATTATGAAATAAAACTAATAAGTTTGCAACTGAATGATTATCTTTATTCTGTATCCATTGATTTTTTTTGACATGGTAGTTTGAAGTGCATAATTGTGCAAGGTATTTTTTTGTGTTGTGGAGCATTTAATTGTGGAACAAGAATGCAGGTTCAGAAGAACAGATAAATGTTTAATTATTTTTTCCTTTGCTTGGGATTTTCCATACAGTTAGTGCTGGTTCTGCCTTCTGGAGGACTATCTTTTCTGATCAATTTTCCCCATTGGCTCCATTACATTTTGGCAGGGAGTCCCCTGTGAGATATAAGATAGAAGCAAGCCAAAATGGTAATAAAAGAGTGCGCTGGTGATTGATTTAAGCTGTCATAAAACCACATACTGTGGATGTGAAATTGCTTTTAGGCTGAATATGGATGATTAAGTATACTTTACCTTGTAATTAAAGAGCAAGTCAGGATTAAGGAATGGGGAATGCAGCACTTCGTCTGAGGAATAATTATTTTAGGTGGACAGAAGTTAAATAGAAAAGGGGTGGGGGTGCTTGCTTGTCTTATTTATTCCATGTTTTTCTTTAACTGTCATGCCTGTTTCATTTCACTGTTTTGTGATCTTTATAGTGTTTGGATTTACGCAGAATGCAATATCAGCAATTGCTGGGAATGGAAAATTCATCTCAAATGAGTCGAGATAAACAAGCCCATCAGTTGTACACCATAAAATAAGCAATTTTTTGGTTCAGCAAATTATTTTATATTATTTTATATTACTTGTGTTACATAAATTACCAATGTAATGGTTATGAGCAATTAAAATCATTCTTCCACAGTGAAGTAAGCATATTCTTGCCTCAAAAAAGTTGAGAAATCGATTCCTGGAGCTGAAAGTGAATAGTAGATGAAATTGCGGCAAAATATTAGTTGACTTCGTCAGATTGGGCAGGTGACTAGGTAATTTAGCTGGCGCAACACTCAATCTTACCAGGACATTGTGAGTCCTAACCCCAAGGCCGCTTGTCAGTCAAGTTCACTTGCCTTGAGTGGGTAAGTTGTATCTCTTCGTGGCTGCACCTCCAGGTGGAGCATCAAGTGGAACAAAATAGTTCTATCTCGGGAGAAAAGGAAATTGAGACAGTTCAACAGGCCCCACTCCGTCTTGTGGCAGATGACCACAGTGTTGCAATGATCATAGTCAAAAAACGACACTATCCCTCTATCCGCCTGAATAGAAGTTGCAATAATAAAAGGTTGGATGTATCATAGAATTTACAGTGCAGAAGGAGGCCTTTTGGCCCATCGAGTCTGCACAGGCTCTTGGAAAGAGCACCCCACTTAAGTCCACACCACCACCCTATCCCCGTAAACCAGTAACCCCACCTTAGCTGAGGACAATTTTAGCGTGGCTAATCCACCTTATTGGCACACCTTTGGGCTGTGGGAGGAAACTGGAGCACCCGGAGGAAACCCACACAGACACGGGGAGAGCATGCAGACTCCACACAAACAGTGACCCAAGCCGGGAATTGAACCTGGGACCCTGGAGCTGTGAAGCAGCTATGCTAACCACTATGCTACCGTCAATTTTACTGAATTTTCTTATTAAACTAGATATCTAAAGACAGTGTTTGATGTTTAAACAGTTCGATGCCAGACCAATTTTATGTTGTTTGATAATACAAAATTGCAGACATTTAGAAGATGCAAGAATTAATCATTCCGCTTTCACAAGAATGTGTTCGAAGCACATCCACCTGGAGCATGGTTTTATGAATGTTTCATTGTAAGAATTCAAGTAATGCTTTTCCTGTTAAACAAATGAATTTAGTGATGAAAAACAAATATGAAATGATCAGTACTTTGTCAGTTTTCATCTCAAGGTCAATATAAGGTTATGCATACACTAAATGTCAGCCATGGTATTTCTTCAGGTGTAAAAATAATGAGATTGAAATTTCACTGTGTGACACTAGTAATCAAGACTTTGGGAAAGGAATTATTTTTTCCGCTTCTTTAAACAGGGTTAGGGCCTTTATTAAATTAGCAAGCTGAAAAAATGCCATTTTCATGTGTTAATGCATTTGATTAGTCCAACCAGTGTAAGTCCAATCTTGATGTTTGCCCTGGTAGAATATTTGACTATATTCTGCAACTTTATTGATAATCACTAAATATTAAACTGCCAAACCTGTACAATTTAACAAAGCCCAGTGAAATAGTGAGGAAAATACTCGGAAGTTTGGTTGCATCAAAAAAAACCTTGAAATTGAATATTTATGAACACAATAAAAAGCAACAGACTGATCTTGCAAACAAAACTCTTTTGATAGTAGATCTTATCATGGTTGATATCAATGTTTGCTTCTTGTGCTGAGGACAGATTAACTTTTCTTTCTGAATGTATGATGGAAAGTTTTTGCACGCTGAGTATAACGTATTTTGAGAACACATATACAAAACATAGTTAAAGACAGAAACTTGCCAGATTACTGGCAATTCCAAGGGAATACCTGCCATTTAAAACCATTAAAATCTTTCCAGGAATTAATGTTCGAAAGCATTGCTTAATTTGGTAATATTCTGAGGGAGTGAGTTTTGATGTTCTGGTCGTTTTTGTAGTAGCCTGACTTCTTGGCACGGCTGTCCACTAGTAACTTTTGATTATGAGGTTATTACTGATGCCTGCAATGAACTTTATGTAAATTTATCCCCGATGTATACACTTGAATAATTATTGGCATTTTTTTCCCAAGGCAAACATACTTTATCAAAGATTATTAAGGTGCTCTGACATTGAAATGGCCGGCTATTAGAATTAACATAGAAAGAGAATTAGAATTATGGCACACTGTGAAAAAATCACTGTGGGATGGAGTGTTAGCATAATTTCCCATTGAATAAATTAATGACTGTCATGGGTCTGGACCAGAACCCCAATTTAGGTTAAGATCTCAGACTAAAACGCAACTATTTGCAACTTGCAAAACTGAGGAAATGTTACCATATCACAGGAGCGATAACACTGACCAGTAATCAGCTTTTATGCCAAAACAAACTTTTATTTGAACACAGAATTAATCACAGTAGCAACAAAGAGATAGCTTTGCAATTAACAGTTACAACATCATAACTTGCTTCGTGAAATCTGCCTCTGCATTCCAATTAAGCAAATCCATATATTCCAAATAGCACTTATGTATAAAGTTAATAACGAGGATTTACCGTGGGAAACACGGTAGCACAGTGGGTAGCACTGTTGTTTACAGCTCCAGGATCCCTGGTTCGATTCTTGGCTTGGGTTACTGTCTGTGTGGAGTTTCGCATTCTCCCCGTGTCTGCGTGGGTTTCCTCTGTGCTCTGGTTTCCTCCCACAAGTCCCGAAAGACATGCTGTTAGGTGAATTGGACATTCTGAATTCTCCCTCTCTGTACAGGCACCAAAATGTGGCAACTAGGGGATTTTCACAGCATAACTTTATTGCAGTGTTAATGTATGCCTACTTAGAACTTAGTACAGCACAGAACAGGCCCTTCGGCGCTCGATGTTGTGCCGAGCAATGATCACCCTACTCCAAACCCACGTATCCACCCTATACCCGTAACCCAACAACCCCCCCCCCCCCCCTTAACCTTACTTTTTAGGACACTACAGGCAATTTAGCATGGCCAATCGACCTAACCCGCACATCTTTGGACTGTGGGAGGAAACCGGAGCACCCGGAGAAAACCCACGCACACACGGGGAGGACGTGCAGACTCAGCACAGACAGTGACCCAGCCGGGAATCGAACCTGGGACCCTGGAGCTGTGAAGCATTTATGCTAACCACAATGCTACCGTGCTGCCCCTGATAATAAAGATTATTATTATTTGGTAATCTTAGTGCAGAGTCCTTTTGGTGCAGAACTGGTGTAAAACCTTTTAGGACTAAACTGAAAACACTTCTTTTAAAAAAAATAAATTTAGAGTACCCAATTCACTTTTTCCAAATAAGAGGCAATTTAGCGTGACGAATCCACCGAGCCTGCACATCTTTGGGTTGTGGGGGTGAAACCCACACAAACACGGGGAGAATGTGCAAACCCCACATGGACAGTGACCCAGGACCGGGATCGAACCTGGGACCTCGGCGTCGTTAGGCAACCGGGCTAACCTACTCTGCCACCGTGCTGCCCGAACTGAAAACACTTCTGTTAAGCTTCAAGTCCTGCAGGGAACCGCTTTTTCAGACTGAACTGGCCCAACCCATTAGCTATTTTGTTACACTCAAAGCATACCACATTCTTTTGCCTCCTGTTAGAGGATGTGCCTTGACCTGTTTCGCCAGGATCAAACACAATATCACACTTTTAATCGCAGCTCTAACAGACATACTGGGCGGGATTCGCCGTTCCACTGCACCACTGCAGTTCGCCCTTCATCCCAGCAGCCGGCCAATAGGCTTTCCCATTGTGGGTACCCCCATGCCGTCAGGAAACAGGTGGGCATGAGTGGGTTGCCAGCGAAGTGGCAGATTCTGCCGATGGAGAATCTGACCAACTGTCTGTGTGCATTCTAACCTAGATTTTAATAATATTTCAGCAAAAATGGTAAAATATAAAATATGACCATTTTTTACATTCATAACACATCCTCTAAAGTTGCTGTGGATATTAATTGTCCAAATTGGACGATATCCACGCTTGGGCTGGCCAGTGACAAGTTACATTCTCGCAAGCTTTTTATTATATATTTTCCGGGATGTGGGCGTCACTGGTTAGGCCAGCATTTATTTCCCATCCCTAGTTGCCCTTCAGAAAATGGTGGTGAGTTGCCTTCTTGAACCACTGCAGACCTTGAGGTGTAGGTACACCCACTGTGCTATTAGGATGGGAGTTCCGGGATGTTGCCCCAGCGACATTGAAGGAACGTCGATGTATTTCCAAGTCAGGTTGGTGAGTGACTTGAAGGGGAACTTCCAGGTGGTGGGGTTCCCAGATATCCGCTGCTCTTGTCCTTCTAGATGGTAGTGGTCATGGGTTTACATAGAACATACAGTGCAGAAGGAGGCCATTTGGCCAATCGAGTATGCACCGACCCACTTAAGCCCTCACTTCCACCCTATCCCTGTAACCAATAACCCCTCCTAACCTTTTTGGTCACTAAGGGTAATTTAGCCAATCCATCTAACTTGCACGACTTTGGACTGTGGGAGGAAACCGGAGGACCCGGAGGAAACCCATGCAGACACGGGGAGAACGTGCAGACTCCGCACAGACAGTGACCCAGCAGGTAATCGAACCTGGGATCCTGGCGCTGTGAAGCCACACTGCTATCCACTTGTGCTACTATGCTGTCCTAAATCATTTAATTTTTTGTCCAACCTTCATGGTAAACTCTCCATGATTCTGAGTGTCTAAAGACCAAACTTTTCTTCAGTTAAGTAGGGAGGGAGATGAAAGAGAAAAGCAATAAATGGCATCCCCCGTGCAAACTGCAGAGGGAGCCCCAACCACCGCCCCAATCCAAAAATTGAAAAATTATCTTGCCTAAGAAAAGGCAAGTCCATCCGGAGACGTAAAAATATAAGCTGGTACACCCACAAACTGGGCTTGGAAGGTGTTGTCTAAGGAACCTTGGTGAGTTACTGCAGTGCATTTTGTAGATGGTACTGTTCCATTACACTCCTGACTTGTGCCTTCTAGATTGTGGAGAGGCTTTGGGGGGAGGCTGTCAGGAGGTGAGTTACTCACTGGAGGTTTCCTATCCTTTGACCTGCCCTGGTAGCCACAGTATTGATGTGGCTAGTCCAGTTGCATTTCTGATCAATGGTAACCCCCAGGATAATGCTCATGGGGAGTTCAGCGATGGTAATGCCATTGAATTTAAAGGAATGGTCCCAGTCAAGTGTGTAATGGAACAATCTCCACTGGCCAGGATGAGTGCAGCTCCAACAATACTCAAAAAGCCCGACATCGGGTCGCATGGTGGCACAGTGGTTAGCACTGCTGCCTCACAGCACCAGGGACCTGGTTCAATTCTGGCCTTGGGTGACTGTCTGTGTGGAGTTTTCACTTTTTCCCCGTGTCTGCGTAATCTTCCTCTGGGTTCTCTGGTTTCCTCCCACAGTCCAAATATGTATTGGTTAGGTGGGGTTATGAGGTTAAAGGGAATGGACTTAGATGGGGTGCTCTTTCAGAGGGTCGGTTCAGACCCGATTGGCTGAATGGCCTCCTTCTGTACTGTAGGAATTCTATGATAATCATCTGGGACAAAGCAGCCTGCTTGATTGCTGACCCATCCACAAACATTCAATCCCTCCACCACCAATGAACAGTGTGTACCATCTACAAGTTGCACTGCAGGAACTCACTAAGGTTCCTTAGGCAGCAACTCCCAAACCCACAACCATCCAGAAGGACAAGAGCAGCAGATACTTGGGAACCGCACTACCTGGAGGTTCCCCTCCAAGTCAGTCACCACCCCAATGTGGAAATATATTGCCGTTCCTTCACTGTCGCTGGGTCAAAATACTGGAACTTCCCCATTAAGAAACTGTGGGTGTCCCTACCCCTAAGGGACAGCACGGTAGCATGGTGGTTAGCATAAATGCTTCACAGCTCCAGGGTCCCAGGTTCGATTCCCGGCTGGGTCACTGTCTGTGCGGAGTCTGCACGTCCTCCCCGTGTGTGCGTGGGTTTCCTCCGGGTGCTCCGGTTTCCTCCCACAGTCCAAAGATGTGCGAGTTAGGTGGATTGGCCATGCTAAATTGCCCATAGTGTCCTAAAAAGTAAGGTTAAGGAGGGGGTTGTTGGGTTACGGGTATAGGGTGGATACGAGGGTTTGAGTAGGGTGATCATTGCTCGGCACAACATCGAGGGCCGAAGGGCCTGTTCTGTGCTGTACTGTTCTATGTTCTATGTTCACATTTGTCTTCCAGCTCCGGGAAGAATCCACTCATGCATGTTCTGATTAAGTGCATCCATTGCACTACCTTTAGCTGCATTAGGTTTAGCCCTGAGCATGAGGAGGTGGAGCGCTTTGATCCCACGTCTTCCCCTATATATATATATATATGCCTAACTCTTCCTCCCACTTTTCCCCTGTCTCGTCCAGCGGGGCCTTTACCACCTCCAGCAGTTGTCGTACATGTCAGTGCAGCTTCCGTTCTCAAATTCATCCAATGTTAGAAGTCTGTCCAGAAGGGTATGCCAAGGTAGCTCGGGGAATGTTTTGGTCTCCTTGCAGAGGAAGCTCCTTAGTTGCTTGCATCGGAGCTCATTTCCTTTCGGGAATCGGAGCTTTTCTGTTTGTTCCCCAGAGTCACTACTCTGCTGTCCACGTATAGGCCCCGACCGTCAATACGCCTTCATCCTGTCTCCAACTTTTAAATGAAGTGTCCATTGTTGCAGGGGTAAATTTATGTTTTGTGCAGATGGGGGTGATAATCGACATTGCACTTAGATTGAAGTAGTGCCTGATTTGATTCTAGATCCTCAGCATGGCCACCAGCACTGGGCTTCTTGTGCACATGGTTGGGAAAATTGGGAGGGGGGCCATGGTAAATGCGCAGAGGGATGTCTCTGTGCAGTAGATCTCCTCTGTTCTCACAAATTCTACCTCTGGCTCTTTGATCCACCCCATACATTTTCTGTGTTAGCCAGCCAGTGATAGAATAGGAGATTCAGAAAGGTCAAGCCCCCATATTCCTCCTTCTTTGTCAGATGGCTGTACAGATTCTCGGGTTCTAACTCTACCCCTTCACATACATAAACACCGTGTCTACTTTGATGGAGAAAGCCTTGGGGATGAAGATTGGGAGGGATCTGAATAGGAAGAGGAATCTTGGCAGTGCATTAATTTTAATTGTCTGCACACTCCCCACCAGGGAGAGCAGGAGTGAGTCCCACCTCTGCAGGTCACTCTTTATATCTTCTACCAGGCTCGATTTGTTTTACTTATGGATCCACGTCCATTGTTAACTATCTGGATCAACAGGTATCAGAATTTGGTTTAACCTAACTTGAACGGTAGTTTTTGAGCTCTGATTTCCGCCGCCCCCCCCCCCCCCCCCCCCCAATCCCCGTGGGTTCACTGGTTGATTTTGCTCTGGCTTAGTGTCATGTGAGTGTCCCTTTAAGAAAGGTTTGGTATCTTATCATGTGTGTGACTTGTAGCCCGGTTTCAGTGATGTCATTATTGGGTAGAGCTGGGCTGTGACTGTCAGGTGAGAGGGTTTTTCTTTGGTTTCAGTTTTTGTTTGGTTGCTTTGGACTGCAAGGAAAAATAAAGTGTTTTTCCTGTTTTTCTCTGTTTTCATTTTCAAAGCGGTTCCAGTGAGAAGCACATTGGGTGTGGCAAACTGCCTTGATAACTTTAAATATAGAGTTGTTTTCCAGAATGAGTTTGAAACTGCTGGTTAAAACTGGATCAGAATCTCAGGGAAAGGACCAGTCCCAGTCAAATGAGAATACAGTGTGCTGGGCCATGCCCCTGAAAGGGCTATTCGTTTATTGGATTTTGTTATTGAATTGGAACAGTGAAGCAGGTTTCATTAAGTGCTATATGCATAGATTACTACAGGTGTTGTGTTGTCTTTATGTTTGTAATTGGTGAAAATTCTTGCTGTGTTATATGTTAACTGCATTCTTCGAATAAATCTTGTTTTGATTAAGGCGCCCAGGAAGTCTCATGAATCACACTTGAAGCGAAGGCTTTTGTTCTCATCCTAGCCAAATTCAACATAAAGGTCATAGGCCAGGTGAACTTCAAAATACACTTTGGAGTTTCTTAGCCCTGAAACTGGAGCTCTAAATACCTATTTGGATGGTGTGGAGTGACAGAGGTTGGCATGGAGGATATATGGAGGCATTTCAGATGGTGGGGGCATGCATTGATATAGATGGGGCATGGGAAATAGATGAGGATATGAGGTCTAGATGGTCTAATAATAATAATAATAGCTTCTTGCCACAAGTAGACTTCAATGAAGTTACTATGAAAAGCCCCTGGTCGCCACATTCCGGCGCCTGTTCGGGGAGGCTGGTATGGGAATTGAACCTGCGCTGCTGCTTTATTCAGCATTACAAGCCAGCTGTTTAGCTCACTGTGCTAAACCAGCCCCTAAATTCAACAATACAGCTGAAAGAATCATAAATCTGCCTGCACAAGCGAAATTTTGTTTTGTCCCTAGTCCGGTCAACTGTTCCTTTAAATTTTGTTTTACTTTATTATATGATTATTAAATATTTTTAGGTCCCCTTTCAATTTAGCTGTTTAGATCTTGGGCGCGATTCTCCGGCGGTGGGATCCTCCGTTTTGCCGGTGTCCGGGGGCTACCCGACGGCATGGGGCTCCCCCACAATGGTCAACCCCATTGACCGGCTTGCGTAACGGAGAATCCCGGTGGCGGGTTGGGCAGAAATATGGCGTGGCAGGGCGGAAATATGGCATGGCAGGGCGGAGAATCAGCCCCTTAACTTTGCTCTTCTATCAGTTTCCACCCAGACTCTGCATTCTGTCTTGCTCTTGACTGTATCCTGTACCTTGCAGTCATCATAAACCTTCTCTCTTGTTTAATTTCAGCCTTTACTTGCTTTGTCATCCAGGGAGCTCGTGCCAAGAAAGTTCTATTTAATTTCCTCATGGGAAGATGCTTGGCTTGTATTCTGGTTTGATGTCTGCCACTGCTCATTTATTCTTTTCCTGGGTTATATTAGTTTCCAGTCCACCAGTGCCAGATCTCTTCTTAAATCACTGAAATTGGCAGTCTTTTGGTTTCTCTTCATCCCTTTCTGTAACTGCTATGAACATAATTATATTATGGTAACTATTGCCCAGATGTTCTCTCACTGCAACACATCAGGCATACCCTGCTACGCAGAACTAGATTCTGCACTGTTTCCTTCCGTGTGGCATTTTTCAAAAGCTTATTTGAAATCCACCGAGGCAACATCCATTGTTTTCCACTAAGCACGGACGCTCAAATCCCCTCCAGGTTCAACAAACAGGGGGCCTGACCGCCAGCACAGGCATCCCACTACCACCCCACCCCCTCCCCCCGCAACACCGCCCCCACCCCACCAGGAAGACCAACCCCTCCCATGACCACCCTTCCTATACCCCACCACAACACATGACCCTGCAACCCCCTTCAAGATTCCTTTCTGTGAGTGCGGGCCGTGGATTGACAGTAACAGCAAGTCTGGTCCATGGGATGAAGTGTTGCTCATTCTGGGTGAGTGTGCTTAACACTCAATTTGGCTCTGTTTCTTTACTTAGCTCTGGAGTCGCCAGGTATCGTTAAGATACCGCCACAAGTTTCAAGGTGAAGTTCAAAGCTTTAAAACCATACACCAATTAGTAATTTCAAACAACTAAGTTTATTATAATACAATTATAAAACTACCCATGCACAGGCTAAGAAGATTAAACTATTCCTACCGCTAAATAAACAAATACTTATCTCGAAGGAACTGCCGGATCAGGGGGCAAGGCCTCTTGCTCTGCTCTGGTCTGCAGACTTCAGGTTGGTATAGGTTAAAAAGAGGTCAGGAGTGTCTATCTCTGGTAGTGATCGTTGTGAGACACTTACTTGCTGGTGGCTGCTATCCCAAACCTCTCCTCTCTCTCTTTCAAGGTCTCCTTGGCAAAAGCTGGTCGTGGTGCTGGTCTACAGAGGAGGCTGGTCAAGGAGAGAGGCGGGCTGGACAAGAAGAACAAACTAAGTGTGGGACCTGTCTTTTATAGGTCCCAGGGATCCGCGCCCCTTTGGGCGGATCCCTTTACCTGCTCGGAATCGATTGGGTCTCTTCCCAATCGATATGTTTGAATCCCCCCAATACTGAGGCCGTTCCTTGGCTACTGGGTGGGCTTTCAGGTGCCGGGGTGTCTGGTATCCTATACAATGTTGCAGTTACTTCCCCATTTGTGTCCATTGTCTCTGGGACCGTTCCATAAAATGCTAACTATCCCGGAGATTGCCTCATTAGTATGTGGAATGTTCGTTTCGGTGGTGTCTGCTCTCTTAGCAGACAGAATCCACATTTGCTTGGTGCAGCCTGCTGGTGCTGCAAACATTGTCCATTTTAACCCGTATGCTTTGCGTTCCTCCATTTTGTATTTTGGGAATGGCCAACTTCGGTGGCTACAGAAGGATGGTGACGACCCCGTACTGCAATGAGCTCTGGTGTTCCGCGTCATTTGGAAACGTCTGACTCCTGCCCACAGTAGCACTTTCCACTGTTCACCTGGCCATTCCATCATAGCTGCCCATTCCATCACACGGTCCCACCGAACCCTTCGGGTGGGGATGTGGGGATGGGTGCGGATGTTGGGCAAGAGGGAGGGGAGAGGTGGAGTCCCTAGACAATGTGCGGGGTCCGACCTGGGGGCCCCAGCCTGTGACCACCTTCAGCAACCACCCATCTCCTCCTCCCCCCCCCCCCCCTCCCCCCCACCCCCACCAGCAGCTAGCCCAGCTCAGTCCTTCCCTCACACCCTTTTGAAAGAGCACCGGGGCAGGTAGGAACTTTTGTGGACAAGTGTTTATTTTACAAAGAACAAGTAAGCATCTCTATAACGATTTGTGCCCTAGCTCGTGATGCGATGCAACGTGCTAAACCTGTGCCATCTTAACTGGTGTCTATCTTTCTGGCATCACGGGGCCCAACACTACGTCTTTGTGGATCCCCAGGTGGTATATCAGGAGTAGAGGCGGCCTGCTGCAAATCCCGCCCTGTGACCTGGCTCCACTTTGGCGGCCGTCCTCTGGAGCAACCGGGCCTGGATGCACCTGGCTGTTGCTCAGGTGTCCCAAGAGGTGTAGTGCCACCACTGTTCTGCCCCCTGCCCACTGGATGCACCAGTGACAGGAGAGGGGCAGGGTTGCAGCACCTCCATTGTGGGAGTCACTGGCATGATACCCATCACCACCTCCTCTCTCGGGGTGCCTGATGGCCTCTGGGCTAATCTGTAAGATGGGGCAGCACGGTAGCATTGTGGATAGCACAATTGCTTCACAGCTCCAGGGTCCCAGGTTCGATTCCGGCTTGGGTCACTTTTGTGCGGAGTCTGCACATCCTCCCCGTGTGTGCGTGTGTTTCCTCCGGGTGCTCCGGCTTCCTCCCACAGTCCAAAGATGTGCAGGTTAGGTGGATTGGCCATGATAAATTGCCCTTAGTGTCCAAAATTGCCCTTAGTGTTGGGTGGGGTTAGTGGGTTATGGGGCTAGGGTGGAGGTTTTGACCTTGGGTAGGGTGCTCTTTTCAGGAGCCGGTGCAGACCCGATGGGCTGAATGGCCTCCTTCTGCACTGTAAATTCTATGAATCTATGATGACGTGACCGGAGCAAATTACTGGGGCTCCCCTGCCCCCTGGCACCACCTGTCCTGGAGGCCCACTCTTATCTCGACATGGGTCTCCATGCTCGTGGCCATGGAACATAGTCTCAAAGGGAGGTGGCACAATCACTGAGTGATATGCTCAGCCCCAGAGAGAGGTCCACCTCCCTCTGAGACTGGCGCAGGTCAGCTAGTGCCTGAGCAATGCCGACAAAATCGTCAGCAATAACCCATTGCGACTGGGCCACGTTTTGGTGCGTCGCTGGTTTGGACAAGTTCAGGTGTTTGGTGGAATCCTTTGTAAGGCATAGAAGACCAAACTCAACAGCTCCCACCACCCAACTATCTCCGACCCACCTACCCTTTTACCATGCCTATTCCCTCACTCATTTGTCTTACACACTTAGCTGCTCTTTGTAGCTTTTCAAAGCAGCTTTTGGGCATTTAAACTCTTTACTTACTGGAATACAGCCCTTTCTGTAATAAGGGAGTATTGCTTCTGCGGGATTCTTTGTGGTGCTCCCCACACTGCACTGAGTAGTGCAAAGGAAGTTAAATGTGCATTAATCAGTCTGATGAGGGTCGTAAATAGGGGTTAGGGATTCACCGGTCTCCAACACAGAAATCGCGTTCGGTGATCGGCTGGAGAATCCATGTTTGTGACGAAATCGGGGACGGCACCGCTTTTGCGATGCTCCGCCCCCTCCAAAGCGGCATACACGCATTTTCGCCGGCCTCAGGATGTTACCTGAGGACCTCCCTCCCGATGCTCTGTTCCTGACCGGCCGAGTTCCCGACGACGTGGGTCTCTTCTGCTATTTTCTGTCAGCAACATGGTGTGGCAGCTGTGGACTCAGTCCAGCACCGCCACAGTTGGGGCAGAACCGATCGCAGACAGGGGGGACTTGGCAGGGGGGACTTGGTAGGAGCTGGGGGCACTGTTAGGGGGTGGTCCGGGGGTCGCGTGCCTGGACAAATGGGGGCGCTATTTGGCAGGCCGGGTCGGCACATGCGGCCAGGGACCCAGAAATTCTCTGGCCGTATCAGCAGCGAGAGCCGGATGCTTTGCATTGCCTGCTAGCCCTCCATCAAATGGAGGATCGTTGGTCATTTTGCACCGCTTTTTGATCATAAAATGGCAGCGTTCCCACGTCGGTTTCAGAACATAGCCTGAAAATCGGAGAATCCAGCCCAGGGTTTCCGATATCATGATCAGAAAATCTGGGTCTAAATATTTCAGCTTGCCATGTGCCTCGAAGCACATGTTACCCTATTCATCCCTATTAGCTCTGTCCCACATCTTACTACCCATCTACTGTTTGTGTGCTGGTGGAAGGTTTTTGTGTTCCCTTTATGTTAATTGCAATTCTATTTGCATATTCTCTCTTTTCCAAGTGTATTTTCCTCTTTACTTCCCCTCTAAACTTGCATTGAAGTCCGACTGTTTGCCGGGGTTATATTCCTGTGAAACGTCACAAATGAAAAACATTGTGAATGGTGAACACGCTTTTCAATTGTATAGGTACCAACAATGCAAGGGCAGCATTGGTATGTGCTGTAACTGTACAGCAAATTGTGGGACAATACTTGATGGGGGGGAAAGCCTTTGAGCAATGCTAAACAGGTATTGAAAATTTTGAGAAGAGACAATCCTCTTTTAAAAATATGAAACACCTCAAAACTGTCAGACAAAATTGGTGAACATTTAAAAATTGAAGAAACTTGCAGCTCCAGACCGAGAGATTTGGACAGTTCCATGTCACCCGCTCTAATCCAGCTGCACTTAATCATTCCAGGCATTCTTTCTCACCAACACCACCACACACCCCCTCCCCCATCAGAAAGGTGCTTAAAAAAATAGAATTAAATGTCCACAGCCAGGGCTAATGGAAGGATTCCACTTCCCAGAGACTTCAACACCATCTCACTGTTAAAACTTGTCATGGTCCCTACTCCATCATGGCTGCCAACTCCTCGTGAAAAGAGGAGAGAGGGGAAAGAAGACATGGATGTGAACAATTGCTCACAATGGGTGATGCAATGTACAAAGGCTTTAGCCTGGGCAAGCGAATACGTGAACAAGGACGTTTTAAAAGTCAGGACCTTACTGTTTGTATTTTGTCTGGTTCTCACTTTTAGAATTCACCTCACACGTCATGCATCCTCTTTTTTTTAGTTTTGACTTGGCTGGATTGCTTGGAAACATCCTTTACAATTTATTCATTGCTCAGGGTAGGCCTCTCCAAGAACTTTGTAATTGCAGGTGCTTTGCCTAACCCCATAAGAATGTCACTCAATATGATCATAAGCTTATCATGCCTGCTCCACTAAGGTCATGGCAGATCTAATTGAGGCCTCAACTTTACTTTCCTGCCTGTCCCCCATGATCTTTAGCTCCTTTGAAAAATGTATCTAACTCAGCCTTGAATGTATTCACTGATGCAGCATCGATAGCTCTCTGGGTTAGCAAATTCCAAAGACAAACAAACTCTGAAAGAAGAAATTCCTCCTCAGCTTCATCTCAAATGGGACACCCTTTATTTTAAACGACACCCCCTAATTCTACATTCCTCCATGAGAGGAATTTATCTTTATTCCAACTCTCTTTCCTTTTAGTTGGCTAATCCTCTATCTATTCCAATATCTCACCCCAACACATAAAATCTTGGCTTGTACAGTAACCTTTTATGTGGCCCCTTTGCAAATCCCTTTTGGAAATCCAAATGCATTCCATCTACTGGATCCCCTTTGTTTTTCCTTTTTGTTACATCTTCAAAGAACTCGAAGGCCTGAGTTTTCATGATGGTGAGCGCTTGGCGCTTCTTAGAGAGTGAGACTGGGGAAATAATAATCGGGAGGGGCAAAACGTGATGTGGAAATAAATACAATGATTATCATGAGAGAAAAAGTGCTAGAGAACTTAATGAGGCTAAAGACTCATTAAGTCACTGGTCCTGAGGGGTTGCATGCTAGGATATTAAATAACGTAGTTACAGAGTTAATCGGTGCACTGGTAGTAATCTTCCAAGAATGTTTAAATTCTGCTGAAGTCCCAGAGGATTGGAAAACTGCCAACATAAAAATCTTATCCAAAAAGGAAGGGGGACAAAAACAAGGAACTATAGGCCACTTAGTTTAACATCTGTCATTGGAAAAATGTTAGAGTCCACTCTGAAGGATGTAATAGCAGAGCTTTTAGAAATACATAATATAATCTTGCAGACTCGGCATGGCTTCATGAAGGGTAAATCATGCCTGACAAATCTATTCGAATTCTTTGAGGTGGTAATGAGCAGGATAGATAAAGAAGAACTAGTAGGTGTAATATACTTGGATTTCCAAAAAGAGTTTGATGAGATACCGCCCAAAAGATTACTTAATACGATAAGAGCCCATGGTGTTAGGGGTAGCATATCAGCATGGATAGAGGAATGGCTAAATAGAAGACAGGGTTGGGATAAGAAGGGCATTTTCAGGATGGCAAGCTGTAACTAGTGGAATACCACAATGATCAGTGCAGGATCCACAATTATTTACGATATATAGTAATGACTTGAACGAGGAAGTGAATGTATATTGCCAAGTTTGCAGATGACACAAAAATAGGTGGGAAGGCAAATGGTGAGGATGGCACAAGAAGTCTACAGAGGGATGTAGACAAATTAAGTGAGTGCTGGGCAATAAATTGACAGATGGAATGTAATGGAGGAGAATGTGAATGTATGCACTTTGACTGGAAGAATAAAGGGGCTGAATGTTATTTAAATTATGAAAGACTGCAGAAAACTGTAGCATTGAGGGATTTGGGGGACCTTGAGCAAAGAATACAAAAAGCCAGCATGCAAGTTCAGCAGGTCGTACGGAAGGCAAAAGAAATGTTGGCCTTTATTTCAAGGGGAATTGAGTACATACATAGAACATAAAGTGCAGAAGGAGGCCATTCAGTCCATCGGGTCTGCATCGACCCACTTTAAGCCCTCACTTCCACCCTATCCCCGTAACCCATAAAGCCCTTCAAACCTTTTTGCACACTAAGGACAATTTAGCATGTCCAATCCACCTCACCTGCACGTCTTTAGACTGTGGGAGGAAACCGGAGCACCCGGAGGAAACCCACGCAGATACGGGGAGAACGTGCAGACTCTGCACAGACAGTGACCCAGCGGGGAATCAAACCTGGCGCTGTGAAGCCACAGTGCTAACCACTATGCTACCGTGCTACATCAACTTACCAGAATCATATCATTCTTCACACTGAAAGATCCAATATTTGAACTTTTCTGTATATAGTGAGTGGTAATTCTCACAGGTGCTATTAGGGGGAAAACAGAGGAGTCAAAATTGAGGAAGTTAAGAATTGAGGGGAGCAATCTGGAGAGTAGATTGAGTGGGAGATGGTGATCAGTGGGTTACAGTAAGTGCAGGGCGGGGGGAGGAATGGTTACTGGCAACAACCTGAGGTTTACAAGCTAAAATCCTGCATCGCCTGATTCCATATTCAGTTAAGCACTTTTAGAACCCACATTTTGATGTTGGCCTCATTAAGAACAGCTGATTAAACTGCTTGTAGATATGATCTTCCTGAATGTAGTCAGCCAGTGCCATCCGCATTCATCATAAACCAAATTGATAGAGGGCATCAAATGTACATTAGACCCTTTCGATATGCAAATTAGAGGCCTCACCTGTTCCAGACATAGGGCCCCAAATATCTCCTTTGATTCCTATGCCAATGTGGCATGTAGCGTATTTTGAGCACGTCTCATCACCCACCTTTTTGGATGCTTTTTCACCTATTTTATATGAGTAATTAATTTCTACATCATTTCCTTTGTGAAAGGAAAGATTGACCATTGAGGTAGCTTTCCCCAAAGTGGTGGTTTGGAATATTTGTAGGAAAGCAGGTTTTCAGTATTTTTCCATCTTGTTAACTTGTAATTTTGTCAATTGTGAACCCAGCATGGGTTCAATTCCCATACTGGCCTCCCCGAACAGGTGCCAGAATGTGGCTACAAGGTACTTTTCACAGTAACTTCACTGAAGTCTACTTGTGACAATAAACGATTATTATTATTATGAAAAGAAACATGGGCGGTATTCTCCGCCGGCTCCAAAATTCGCGGAGGCCGTCGTGAACTCGGCCGAGGTGCACGACGACCTCGGGGCCCGCTCCCCGCACCTAATTCACCCCCCCCCCCAGGGGCTAGGAGCGGGCCCCGTCGTTCCCGGCGGCGACCTTGGCCGCCGGAAATGACGCCAGAACGGCGCTTCGCGGGTGTCATCTGCGCATGCGCAGGAACCTGCGCATGCGTGGATGACATCAGCGCGCAGACGACGCGAAACCTGCACAGGCGCGGTGTGGTCTTTCTCCACCGCCGCCTGCAAGACGTGGCGGCTTGATCTTGCCGGGCGGCGGAGGGGAAAGAGTGCGTCCGTTTTGGATGCAGGCCCAACGATCGGTGGGCACCGATCGCGGGCCTGTCCCCTCCGGAACACAGTCGCGGTGCTCCCGTCCAAATCGGGCCCCTGTATGCCCCGAATGGGCATCCAACGCCCGTTTCACAAATGCAGCGACCAGGTGTGGTTGCTGCCGTGGTGAAATGGGCATGAAGGGCCGGCCGCTCGGCCCATCGGGCTCAGAGAATCGCCGTTCGCCGTGAAAAACGGCGAGTGCCGATTTTTCTGAGCGAGGGGGGGAGAATCGCTGGGGGCGCCAGGGGGCATAGAAAATGTCGGGAGGCCCTCCCACAATTCTCCCACGCCACGTGGGGAGCGGAGAATTCCGCCCCAGACCTTTCTAATGTGGAAGCTCCGAATTGTCTGGTGAACACACCACTGAACACCTCAAGAAATACGTCACCAATTACGACAGGGTTATTGGGAGGGCTGAAGGGAAGTGGTTGAGTTGGGATCTGCTTTTGGAATAGGTGAGAAAAGTTTGTTTTCAGTAGTCCTGACTCGGATTATCTCGCCCTAGAGGAGCCCGGATTTGCCCAAGCTATGGAATGCTTCTACTGAAACGCAGCTTTAAATTTAAAGGAAAATATTTGCAAAATGACAGATAGACATAATGATGGAAAATATGCTAGAATCAGTATGAGAAAGAACTAAGCTGTTCTGATTATTTTATCTGACTATTTTCTGAATCTTTGCTCAGTTCTCCAATCTGGATGAAAATCTTCATAACATAACCGAATAGAAGATAACATTTACAAACCGTCCATTATCATTTGCTGTGTTTCAAATCATTAATCTGTGCCTTGTGATTCCAACACTCCAGTCAGAGGCTCTAAATTATGAAATGTCATAACAAGCTCTTCAAAGTAACATTTTCAAGTTATTGTAGTACTATCCAATGCTTTTTGTTGTATATAATCTCTTGATGATGTTACCAATTCTGCAGTTTGTTGGAGTTTAAAAATCCTCAGGAGACTTTCCTTGAAATGAATTTAGCCGCAGAAGACATTGGAGAGTGGTTCAAGTTACAAAGCGTGCCTTGCAATTTGCATCAGCCATTTGTGTCACTTTGACCCTGCAAGGCAAAATTACTGGTTAAAGCAGGTTTTAATTAATCCAGAGGTATCTACTTCATTTGATTGAGGCCCTCGTTGTATGCGATGCCAGCAGACATTTGCTGTTGGACAGGATGTAGCTTAAATAAAACACTGTCTAAATCTTCACAGCTCCCTATTTCAACAGATGCTGAAACCAAGCCTCCAGCTATAGGAATTTATGGATTTGTCCATCAACATCACAGTCTATATCAGGCTCAGCTTTATTGTAAAATCCTTGGATTCAACCTCGATCCTTATCTCTTTATAGTAATTGGTCAACAGCAACTGGTTGAATGTGGGTTTCTATTTTGAACAAAACAAGATCCTTGCTGCACTCCCAGGAGCTTAAACTTCCTTCATCTTTCCTGAGAGTTCATCACTTCACACTGCAAATCATTCTTGTTCCTCTTCTCTGTACCCTCTTTGTCGAAAGGGGATCAGAATTGTACACCGTGTATAACATGTAGGTTTACACAACATTTCTCTGGCTGCAGATCACAACATCGTATTTCCTTTAGTTTCTGCATTCTGTCAGTTTTGAAAGTATTGAGTCTGCCATCAATACCAGGCACAATCTCACTCTGCTATTCTGATCCTTTCTCTCTTTACCAATGTTCCCCATTCTTTTTTTCTAATTTCGCTGATTTACCTGCTGTCTCCCGGTTGCATTTCATATCTAAATTCTTCTGCAAATGTTTGGCACAAGCTATACTGCAACTGTGCTCCATCTTTTAAAGTTATTGGAAAAAATTGGGCGGGATTCTCCTGTACCCAGCCGGCGGGGGGGGGGGGGGGGGGGGGGGGGGGTCCCAGTGGGACAGAGTGGCGTGAACCACTCCGGCAGGGGGTCGGAGAATCCCGCCCAACAAGTGCAGAATTAGTTTTCTCCATCTGTCTTATTTGCATTGAAAAGAAAAATAGTGACTCAAACACTGACTTGTGCATTACCGTGACCAATCTGAAAGCACTTCTTGAAGAAGTACTTACATCCTTACTTTTCATTGAATTTATTACTCAACATCTCATTCTACCCTGCATTCCTCCAAACTCTAGTCTATGATGTGGAACTTTCTTGAGGGCCTACTGGAAGTCCCAATCTATATTGTATGGACATCTACCATTTGTTTTTTTTTAATGTTCTGAAAGAATTTGAAGAGATTTATCAAGCAGAATTGATCCTTCCTTCGTCCATGCTGACAATAATTTAATCACATCCTCTCCCAGACTGCATACCATAATTCCCTTATTTACCTGATGTAAGGCAAAAAAACTTGCAGTTGCATGGGTCTGATTTGTCCCCTTTATATGGCTTTTCACAGTAACTTCATTGCAGTGTTAATGTAAGCCTATTTGTGACAATATTATTATAAATTATTATAAATTATAAATATAAATACAGGCATAACATTTGCTTTCTTCCAATCTTGCAGAACTTTCCAAGACATGGAGTGGTTTTCATTGCTGTATTTCCTGAGAATTTCCTTCCCAGTTTCTACCTGAATGATATAAGCCAGCCATCTAGCCCATTAATAACAGATATCTGGCAGCACAGTGGTGCAGTGGGTTAGCCCTGCTGCCTCATTGTGCCGAGGTCCCAGGTTCGATCCCGGCTCTGGGTCACTGTCCGTGTGGAGTTTGCACATTCTCCCCGTGTTTGTGTGGGTTTCGTCCTCACAACCCAAAAGATGTGCAGGCTAGCTGGATTGGCCACGCTAAATTGCCCCATAATTGGAAAAAATGAATTGGGTACTCTAAATTTTTTTTAAAAATAATAGATGTCTGATCTATTCCAGTTTTCATATCTACATTTTCAGACTCCATGCTAACACAGAAACATAACAAAAACAGACCAACTTCTTTCATAAATGCTTACAAACAAGGGAAGCAGGCCAATCAGAAACAACCCTGAATAGGAACCATGGGAGGGATTTTCCAGCCATTCTCGCCAGCAGGATCTTCCGGTCTCGCTATTGGCGGAGGATGGATTCAATGGGAAATTCCATTGACAGTGGCGGGTTCAGGCGGGCCACCTCCTGCTGCATAGAAACATGCCGTGGGGGGTGAGGAAAATACCCTGCCATATATTCATGAGTTCAACTGGAAATGCAATGGAACATTGCATGTTTTTTACTGAAGAGTAAATGCTTGGAATAGACAAACGTGCAGTTTGCAACATTGACAAATTTTAAATTTACTGAAGTTGAAACTGGCTGCTAGAGATAAGAGATGTATTTTCCAGCAGAGTTTGGAAGTATAATTTCCTGGTACCCCAGCTTTGCATTTGGGGAGCACTCCAAAGATGCGCTGGGGAATCCCTCTTGGAAGTTTGCAGGTGAAGGTTTACCCGGCAATTGTCCAGAAGGTCTACATTTCCCTGGACAATTTTGCTGGGCTGTGAATCACCTGACAAAGCGATTTGCACAGCTAACTTTGGATGGTTTTGCTAGTGTTACACTCATTGTTACTTTGGAAGAGTTAAAAGGAAAAAAAAGAACACTACTAAATTTAGAGTAACTATTTTAAAGAATCAGAACGAATGCCACATAGGACACCGCCAGCCTGGTGCTCGGAAATCCTGACAGCAGTAAAAGTTGAAAAGCTGAATGACAGGGAGGCTTGTAACCTTATTAACATAGACAACGTTTCAACCTTCCTCCTTGGAGCAGGTTAGCTGTGTCATAACACTCAATACAGCCAATCAACACACAGGACAGAACACAACCAATCAACTGGCAGAACACTAGAAGGGAGTTTCCCACTATAAGGCACACGAGGCATCAGCACTCTGCCTCTTTCCACTGGTGACAACTGTAGTGGCAGTCAGGGTGTATATATCAGTTAGCACCTTCTACACGTGGCTCAGAGCTAGTCTGGTCTAGTTAGATTAAGTAAGCATGCTCAGGTTGGTAGAGTGTCAAACCCACAGCGAACTGTGTGCACTGCTCAACAGGTTCAATAAAACATGTTGAACAAACTTCAACGTTTGGAGTCTATTTTCCAGTACAACTGCATCCAGTTACAATCCGTGTTACTCCAGGGTGACACAACAAGCTGCAATCCCACTGATGTGTTGGGGAGGTTGGGTCGATGTGGACTGCACTTGATGCAGTATAGCGAGAGACAGACCTCCAACACTTGATAAGATGCAACACGATTTTATTTAACGTCTTAACTACTATACATGTTTAACTGTGGGTTGACACTATACTAAATTGACTGGAGACCTAGTACTAGCCTGACAAGACTTACTAGCTACCACATGGTGTTTGCACTGGCTAGCTCACGAACTCTGACTGTCTCAGTGGCTAGGTCCAGAGAGAGCGGGAAACCTGGTGCCCTCTGTCTTTATAGTGGTAGTATCCCGTCTGGTGATTGGCTGCTCTGTTCTGTGTGCTTACTGGTCATCCTGTGTGTCAATCACTGCCAGTCTGCACTCCATTATATACATACTATGACACCCACCTTACAATCTCAGATAAAGCTGAAAATGGACAGATTGATGGCGGTTTATGTTAGGAAACAGATTTCTCAGTGTACCCCCCCCCCCAACCCAAAACAGACAAATGTTTCGGGATTCAGGTTCAGCCTGTACTCATTGTGCCTTCACAACTTGGATAGTTTTAGATACTTTAAACATCAGAATTGCAGTGCACACTGCGGGATGTGGATGCAAAAGGGGAATGACCATGTTCTGAGTTGCCTTCCTTCTCCAACCGCAGTCAGGAACCAGAGTTGTGTGGATCGCGCATTTGCACCCTCGGTACTCAGTGCAATTAGTAGGGGCAGGTGGTTCTGCTAGGTTGGTTGATTCTTCAGTGCAGTTTGCCCTAAAAATTAATCAAATAAATCTGCACAAAAGATCTACGAATTTGGAGCACTAATTGACGCCGCAATTTTGCATGGGATTTCGCCATGGGCACAAACGGCAACGTGGGAGCAAAATCTCACAAGACTTAGCAAACGAGAATCTCACTGGTTGCGATTTTGTTTTCCAATTCTCCCTGCTCTCCACTCAGGAAGGTTCGCAACCTTATTTCAATAAGTTTAAATATAATTAGCAGGTTTCCCCGGCGAATCGTCCCCCCACATTGGAATTCCATTCAGCAAGATTTGCAGCTGATTTTCAAAAATAGGAATCAGGCGAAGGGGGTGCATGGGTAAATATAGCCCCTGGGGGGAGACATGCCTGAACAGTACCCCAGCACTGGGCAGTGCCCTGACAGTGTAACCTGGCAGTGCTTCTTGGTACCCTGGCGTGGCATACTGTACTGCCAAGGGCCACTGATGAGGGCACTGCCAGGGTGCTAGGGGGCAATATCACAGTGCCAGGGGATGGTGCCAAGGGGCAGTTCCACAGGACAGTGCCAGGGCACATTGTCAGAGGGCACCACTGGGTGCCCGTTAGTCAGCTCCATTGTGGGGGGTTCCCCTTATCAGTTCGGGGGGTTCCCTGATATAGGTCCATGGAGAGGGTTCTTTTGTTTTATATTTGAGATTGGGATGCCCTTTAAAAAGGCACTCTAATCTTGGAGTCCCAGCTGCCGGATATTTCTGGTCCCACCCAGTCAGTGTGACGGTGTGGGCCACGCCTCCACATTTTATCTGCACAGTGTACTGGATTATCTGGAGAGGAAAGCTGGCGGAACAGCATGCGAGTTGCACACCCCTTTTCTCACCTTAGCCAGTACTCTGTGTAGAGAATGGGAAATGCCCCTCTCAGTTTCTGCAATTGATTCCATTAGTACAGAATACATTGTGCTCAAGGCCAGCCCCACACAGAACACTGGAAACTCTGATTAAAATGCTTATTGTTCTTCTGATGTACCAATTTTTAGCTTGATTCATCAAACTTCATGAAGATGCCCCGCAAATATATCAAGGGCATCTTTAAATCAAATGATTTTATGCCTAAAGTATGCTGTAAAGTGCTGTCAGATTGAGCTGATTCATGGTCTATTTTGCATTAGGTGATATACAATTGATGTGATTGGAAACTTGAGGGGAAAAATGCTTCTCCAAATGAATGGAATTTGCAGCGAGACCACCAATTTCTCTTGGATTCTTCCTCAACTTAAATATAACTACACACCTAAGAGCAGAAGAGAAATATGACTGGTTAGAAATGGGTGATTTTGGAGATCGTAGAGGGGCACAAGTAGGCTTCTGGGACCTTGCAATGATACAATTTTTGAAGGTAGGGGAATTAGTGCATGGAAAACGGGATGACCATCTTCTTTGGATCGAGAGATTTTCGGATGGAAATTTCTACAGAGCTGCTTTCACTTGCCTACCATACCTTCTCCAGAAGCGCAATGAAAACCCGATCTGCACATTATTAAACAAAGTTTCCACCATACCTCCAGTGAAATCATGTCGGCAAAGCGGCAACAGCTCTGCAGAAATTCCTGGACATAGGTAGCTGCTCTGGAGTCCATTGATGCATTATTAATGGGCTGGAGGAGATAAATCTCATTGGGCTGAGGGAGAATTATAGGAGGAGCTCCACAATATATCAAATCAATCAGCACTGGCAGTGAAACCTGCAGACTTAACAGATGTAATATTTATAGTCATGCTGCTTAAACACATTACAAAATTTGCTTAAGGTACAAACAACTTTGATTGTCATCTGTGTGAGATTTCTTATTCTCAGATATTTACATGTCATTCGTTTCTTCGCCCTGCTTTCTACACCCGTCTTTCCAAATAATGATGGGATTTTTGCTCTTAACTACAGCTAAAATCACTCGCAAAAGGCAGGAAGATAGTTGTGAGTTAGAGGGCTGGGAAGCACAGCCATAATTTTTCATGAAACCATCAGGGGATGACGATGAAAATTGGCTCACAGTATATATTGGAAAAAAGATTATAAACTAATTTCTTGAACAAGGAGGTACTTTACATGTTGGTTTATGTTCATATACTGTATATTGTTCCAATTGCGCTGATGTTTAATGCTGGACAAGTCAGATTCCAGCCCGCAACGTACTTTTTAAAATAAATTTAGAGTACCCAATTATTTTTTTCCAAATAAGGGGCAATTTAACTTGGCCAATCCACCTATCCTACACATCTTTAGGTTGAAACCCACACAAACATGGGGAGAATGTGCAAACTCCACACGACAGTGACCCAAGGCCGGGATTCGAACCCAGGTCCTCAGCGCCATAGGCAGCAATGCTAACCACTGTGCCACCATGCTGCCCAGGCTGCAACGTACTTGATGGATTTTTTTTTAAACTGTGGAGGTAAGTTACTGAACAAAGTCACAGGAGTCTGCTAATGAAATAACAAAGGAAGGGCAATTCTGGACTTAATTTCGGAAATGAAACCAAGCAAGTGGAAGGCATATCAGTAGGGACGCTTTCTGGAGATTGTGACCATAATTCATTTAGATTTAGGATAATTATGAAAAAAGGTAAGGATGAGTTGGGAAAGGCTAAGGTAAAATATGATTTGGCCCAAGTGGACTGGGGGCAGCTACTTACAGGTAAAAGTGTGTCAGAGCAGTGGGAGACCTTCAAGAGCAAAATAGCAAGAGTACAGAGCAAATATGTTCCCATAAAGAAATGGGTGGGACCAAAAGCAGAAAATCCTGGATGTCAAGGGACATAAAGATCAGGATTAAGAAAAAAAAGAGAAGCATATGGGAGATACCAAGTGGGCGGCATGGTGACACAATAGTTAGCACTGCTGCCTCACAGTGCCAGAAACCCGGGTTCGATTCCGACCTCGGGCGACTGTGTGAAGAGTTTGCATATTGTTCCTGTGTCTGTGTGGATTTCCTCCGGGCGCTCCGGTTTCTTCCCACAGTTCAAGATGTGCAGGTTAGGTGGATTGGCTATGCGGAATTGTCCCTAGGTGGGGTTACGTGGATAGGGTGGGGAATTGTGTCTAGGTACCGTGCTCTTTCAGAGGGTTGGCGTAGACTCGATCGCCCGAATGGCCTCCTTCTGCATTGTCGGAATTCTTTTCGATGATTCTCATACAGCAGAGCCCCGAGAGGAGTTTATAAAGTGCAAGGTAAAACTTAAAAAGGAAATTGGTAAAGCTAAGAGAGTGCATGAAAAAGTTTTAGTGAGTAGAATAAAGGAAAATCCAAAGGGGTTTTTTAAGTATCTAAAGAGCAAGAGAATAACATGGGAAGGAGTAAGACCAATCAGGGGTCATATAGATAATCTGAACCAAGAAGAAGGAAGGTAGAATCCTCACTGAGTACCTGCTGTTGGTCTTTACATGAAAAAGTATGACACAGGTGGAGACATCAGGGTGGAGGACTGTGAAACATTACAGGAAATGAAAATTTAGAGAGAGGAGGTATTAGCAGGTTTAGAAGCCTTAAAAGTGTACAAGTCCACAGGATGAGATGTAACCCAGGCTGTTGAGGAAAACAAGGGGGGAAATATGAGAGGCACTGATAATTTTCAATTCCTCTCTGGCCACAGATGTGGTGCCAGAAGACTGGAGGACGACTAACATTGTCCCATTATTAAATAACGGAGGTCACGGGGGGTGAGGGGTGGAAGGCATGGTGGGGCACTGTTGCCTCATGGCGCTGAGGACCCGGATTCAATCCCAACCCTGGGTCACTGTCCGTGTGTTGTTTGTACATTCCCACAATCCAAAGATGTGCAGCATTGGTGAATTGGCCAGTCTAAATTGCCCCTTCATTGGAAAAACAATTGAATACTCTAAATTTATTTTTAAAAATGGACTTGGGAAGTCTATAAGTAGTACCAAAGGGGTGTGCACATACTTCAGCAATGGCGGTCTGAGCCAGGCCACCCCAATGCCAAGGGGGTCACTCCTAGTCTACGGACTTGGCACTAAGTTCCCCGCTACTGCCCCAGCCCGGGCAGCCACCACCCAGCAATCTAGACAATACTTAAGCCTTTTTCAGAGCCTCCGGTTCACCCTCCGCAGTCATGCCAAACACGCCGATGCAAATGGCGCCGATTCTCCGCACCTCGGAGAATCGCGCACTAGCGTCAGGGTGGCTTGGCGTGGTTGCGCCGATTCCCCGGCGCGGGGCTCGGAGAATCACGCACACAGAGAAGCTTTTTCACCAAAGGGAGTCTTGAATTCACTGTCTGAAAGGGTAGTGTAGTCAAATGCTTTCAACATTTCAGAAGTATTTAGACATTCACTTGCACCGCCATAACCTGCAAAGCTATCAGCCAAGCACTGGAAAGTGTTATTAATGCAGTAAGGGGCAGGATTCTCTCAGGCTTGGGCTGGTCCGGAGAATCCCCGCGACCTGTGCGAATCGTGCCACGCCGACGCCGGGATGGGTTTCTCCGCGGAGAATCGGCACCATTGGCGGCGGCATGGTCGGCGCGGCGCCGGTCGAGAGCCATTCTACGCGGCCCCCTCCCGCCGATTCTCGGCCCGGGATGGGCTGGGCAGCCGCAGCAAAACACCCAAGTCCCGCCGGCACCGTTGTAATCAGCTCTCAGCCGCCGGGACCTCGGCGTAGAGGTGTGCGGGGGCAGCCTGTGGGGAGGGGGGGGGGATCGACCCCGGGGGGGGGGGGGGGCTCCGTTGTGGCCTGGCCCGCGATCGGGGCCCACCAATCGGCGGGCCGGCCGCTCTGGCCTCCTTTGTTCTACGCCGGCTCCTGTAGCCCGACACCATGTTGCGTCGGGGCTGGCGCAAAGAAGGAAGCCACTGCACATGCGCGCATTGGCGCCGGTGCAACTGCGATGTGTGGATGCCGCGGTGCCCAGTTGACGCCAGGATCAGCAGCGTTGGCTGCTCCAGTGCCTTGCTGGCCCCCTGTAGGGGCAAGAATTGCTGATCCTGAGGCCGTGTTGACAGCGTCGAGAAATGCGACGGCATTTCCGACGGCGTCAAAACTTAGCCTCAGGATCAGACAATCCCGCCCAAGATCTTTGTTGATCGGCGTGGAGACACGGGCCAAATGGCTGTCTTCTATGCTGTAAACATCCATGAATCTATAAACTTTTAACACAAAAAGAGTAATTTTTATTCCAACAAGAAAAGTAAATTATATTCCACCAAACAAAAAAGTTGGGAATATTTCAACAGAAACAGAAGAAGATAATTCAAATTCCAACTAATTATTTAGCCCAGCAATATCTTTACAGGCACACAAACCAGTGAGGAGTTAAGAGTTAAGAGCTTGATGCAAAGGTTTCTTAGCACCTCTGGAAACGGTTTTCTTCTAGTAAATTCCTGAGCATTGACTTGATGCTTATCGTACTTGTATCTCTTCCTGAGGCACCCAAGAACAAGACCATAAACCCTTTGTTTCTTCAATTGCAGAGCAAACAAATGAATTCTCTAAACACAGTCTTCCAAAAGCACCTCCACCAAACTCATCACTTTACGGAGTCCTATAGTTGATTATTCAGTTAACTATTGTCCCAATAACTTTCTAGGTTTTGTTCTCTTCCTCAAAGAGTTTTAAATTCCTGTCTTCTTTCTGTGACACACACTTAACCACTCCCCTCTCAACCCGTGACATTTTATGCCTGTGTCCTTGGATCACTGTTGCTAGGCAACAGCAAAGTCCTTTTATTGTTTATTTTCAGAACCACGGAAATTTCAACCCCTTTGAACACATCTCTTTCACATTCACACGCTTGAGTACAGTCTCAACGGGGACCTTGGATTCATGTTGCATTACATTCACCCCCCACCATCTGGCCTGGGATTGTGAAATCTACCAACTGTCCTGGCTTGAGACAATTCACACCACTTTAACCTGTGATTATCCTTCTCTCCAGTTGCATCATCTGGACCTGTAAAGACTTAATTACCCGCACAGACTCGCATTCAAAGTATCATCTTGCATCATTGAATTTGTCTATATATGTGGTTGTGGAACCCACTTCTTCATTCACCTGAGGAAGGAGCTGTGCTCCGAAAGCTAGTGATTCAGAAAAAAAACCTGTTGGACTTTAACCTGGTGTTGTAAGACCTCTTACTAAAGGGGTTGTAAGACCTCACTAAAAATATATATACACAAACGAACTCTTTAGTCACAAGACTATCCAGGTACCCAGGTACCAAGGTTCAAGAAAACCCTAAATTAAACTGACACCATTTTTACCTTTTCTTAACACACAAATGGACAGCATGGTAGCACAGTGGGTAGCACTGTTGCGTCACAGCGGGTAGCACTGTTGCTTCACAGCTTCAGGGTCCCAGGTTCGATTCCCGGCTTGGGTCACTGTCTGTGTGGAGTCTGCACGTTCTCCCTGTGTTTGCGTGGGTTGCCTCCGGGTGCTCCAGTTTCCTACCATAAGTGCCGAAAGATGTGCTGTTAGGTAATTTGGACATTCTGAATTCTCCCTCGGTGTACCCGAACAGGCGCCAGCATGTGGCGACTATGGGCCTTTCACAACAACTTCTTTGCAGTGTTAATGTAAGCCTACTTGTGACAATAACAATTATTATTATTCTAAATGTATATACACACATCCAACTTAAAATGGTGCATTGTTCATAAAAATACGCATACATATATTCCTGAATGCCAGCTGGTCTACATACCAGCAGTGCCTTGTATCTGACTGTTCCCCAAAAGAAAATATTTGTCAGACATTCTTTTTGAAGAGTTATATAAACTAGCCTAACGTTCAAGAGAACAAACACAATTTTAGATCAGTTCTCCCAGTTTCATCATTTATTTAATATAATTCTGTCACTGTAATTTTTGACTAATTGGGGCATCTTCATGCTTGAGGAAGAAAAGGTTTGAGTTATTAATGTAGTTATGAACCATGTGGCAGCTTACATTATCTCCAGTAAACATTATTATGCCGTATTGCAACACAAGGACCATTAAACAGATGGTGGGAATCTATATTTCCTTCTCAGTTAGGGAATTATTGTAGTGAGTGAAGTTGTCACAGTTCAGTAAGGTAAAATATTTCTCTTGCATCCTGACATAAATCATCTAGTGATCTAGCAGATTGATTGGAACCTGATCAAAACAAGAAAAATGGTTCACTTCTTCATAGCCATCTCTCACAGTTCATCGTTTCTGAAAAATAAATGTACTAACTGGCACCTGATCGTTGTGAATACAGAAGTTGTTTTAAATGTTTCCTTGTTTGCTCACTCAACAGCTTTCCTGTGAGATACTTTTTAAAAAATATTTTAAAGCTGCACGATGTGTGTTGCGTGATTAACAACCTGTTGATTTTCTAGATGCTGTCTTTATAAACCCTGCGACAAGATCACAGGTTATTTTTTAAATATTTTTATTCAAGAAATTTTCAATTTATAACATACAAAAAGGTCAAGCAGAAACGTACAATTTTTTCTCAAACTATCCCTACAATCCAGTCTCAACTTTCCCGTAATTACACAGAGCCAGCACTCCCACTCTCAAATTGCTGACGGCATCCAGCTCCTTAAAGAAGGTAAAAACTGGCAGCCACCTAGAGTAAAACCCCTCCTCCGATCCTCTTATGGCGTACTTCATCGTTTCCAACTGCCATAATTCCAACAAATCCTCCAGCCATGTTGAAGCATTAGGTGGCGCCGATGCCCTCCGGAACAAACTCACTCATGTGTGCCCTAGTCATGTCAGCACTATGTACCACTTTAAACCATTTTAAACTCAATGAACCTCAGTCTTGCGCATGAGGAGGTAGAATTGACTCTATACAGCACCTCGCTCCACCCCCGGCCCCATCCCCGCAAAAGCATAACCCAACTCTTCCTCCCATTTCCCCTTACTAGCAGAACTAGGGGGCATAGCCTCAAAATAAGGGGAAGTAGATTTAGGACTGAGTTTAGGAGGAACTTCTTCACCCAAAGGGTTGTGAATCTATGGAATTCCTTGCCCAGTGAAGCAGTTGAGGCTCCTTCATTACATGTTTTTAAGGTAAAGATAGATAGTTTTTTGAAGAATAAAGGGATTAAGGGTTATGGTGTTCGGGCCGGAAAGTGGAGCTGAGTCCACAAAAGATCAGCCATGATCTAATTGAATGGCGGAGCAGGCTCGAGGGGCCAGATGGCCTACTCCTGCTCCTAGTTCTTATGTTCTTATGTTCTTACTTCATTGAGCGAATCCCTCTCCCTCTCCATCAACTGATATACTCCCTTCCGCTATCTTATCAAAAGGCAGCACCTTATCCAAAAGAGAAGGCGCCGGTAACCAAAGAAATGAAGATAATTCCTTTCGCATAAAGTTCCATATTTGAAAATACCTAAAAACATTCACTCCCGGGAATTGGATCTTCACCACCAATTCCTCCAGCCCAGCAAACCTACCCTCCTTGAACAAATTGTAATTCTCTCAGACCCCTTCCTGTCCAGATCTTATACAATCAATCCATCCCAGCTGGAATAAACCTATGGTTCCTACAGATCGACAGTGGTACAGACTCTAATTCAAAGTGCTGTCTAAAATTGGATCCATATTCTCAGGGAAGCTAATACCACTGGGCTTGCAGAGTACCTGGCTGGGGAGAACCGAAGACGAGCAGTAACAAGCGCCCATAAACTCAAACCAATACAAGAAGCTTCCTCCATCTGCCACAAACCATCCCCAAATCCTCAATGCAACCCTGCAAATACACAATGTTTGCCACCCAGTAATAACACATCAACTTCGGTAATGTCAGCCCCCCACTCCCCGACTGTCTATTCTTTTGCAGATATGCGTTCTGAACCTGAGAGATCTTATCCTCCTAAACAAAAGTTGAAATTAGTCAGTTAACTCTACTGAAAGAATAATTAGGAAGAAAGACCGGAAGACATTGAAACACATACAATGGGTGGCACAGTAGCACAGGAGTCTGCATCTGAGTAGACGTGGACTAAAGCACAGCATGCGGCCCAATTGTCAAAGTGTGAGTTTGTAAATAAGTAGTGCTACGTAGGTTGCAACATGGCGGCACGCTGCTTCACAGCGCCTGGGATCCAGGTTCAATTCCGGCCTCTGATGACTGCCTGTGTGGAGTTTGTACATTCTCCCTGTGTCTGCATGGGTTTCCTCCAGGTGCTCCTGTTCACTCCCACAGTCCAAAAATGGTCATGCTAAATTGCCTGTAGTGCCCAAAGGTTACAGGGAAAGGGTGCGGCAGTGAGCCTGGTGAGGGTGTTCTTTCAGAGGATTGGTGTTGGTTTGATGGACCGAACGGCTTCCTCCTTCCCTGCACGGCTTGTATGGAACAAGAACCTTGCAAGAATGTTCATCTTGACCATATGAACCCCCCCCCCAAGGACAATGGGAGGGCATCCCCTCTCTACAGGCCCACATTCACCCCCTCTACCAGACTGGCCAGATTCATCTTCTGTAACGAGGCCCAATCATTATAGGGAGAGAGAATCCATGGCATACAGCAGTAAATCGTCCATGTACAGGGATACCCTATGCTCCCTATCTCCCTTCTCTATGCCCTTCCATCTGGCCGATGACCTAAGCGCAAAGACCAATGGCTCAATCGCCAAGACAAACAGGAAAGGGGAAAGTGGAAATCCCTGCCTTGTGCCCTATCCAATCCAAAGTATCCTGAACTTAATGCACTGGCATGAACGCTCATCGCAGAGGCCCTATACAAAAGTCAAATCCATGAAATAAATTCAGGCCCAAAGCCAAACCAGCCCAGTACCTCAAAGAGGTACCACCATTCAGCCCGGTCAAATGCTTTTTTCCACACCCATAGAGATGATTACCTCCGGATCGACCCCCAACGAGAGTGACCGCACTACATTCAAAAGTTTTCTAATGTTGGCCAACAACTGTCAACCCTGAACAAAACCCATCTGATCCTCAGACATTACCCATATCATCAGGCACTCGTCCAAACAAGCTGGCAACAGCTTAGCCAACAGCTTTGTATCAACATTCAACAGAGAAATGAGCAGATATGACCGACACTCCATGGAGTCTTTATCCTTTTTCAAGATTAAGGAGATTGATACCTGGGCTAGTGTGTCCGGCAGCAGCTCCTGGTACAGAGAATCATTAAACATGTCCAATAGCTATGGACCCAACACAGTCTCTTTATAAAATTCCACAGGGAACCCGTCTGGACAAAGAGCCTTCCCTGACTGCATAGAATAAATACGTTTGGGGGCATAGACCATTGAATATATTCAAGACTGAGTGAAACAGATTTTTGAACTGCAAGAGAGTTGAGGAGTATGGAGGCAGGCAGAAAAGTTGCATTAAGGCCACAATTAGATGAGCCATAATCCTATTGAATGATGGAGCACATTCCTGGGGCCATATGGTCTATACCTGTTCCTACTTCTTATGTATCTGACCAAAGCCTAGTTTATCTTTAGTTCCATGTGCCGGAACAGTGTCACCTCAGTCTGGATCATATGATTTATAATTTTAAAAATCCAAAGGGATTTAAAGACTTGAAGGCAAACATCTTAGAGAAAAATGAGCTTTTCTAAATTCCAATGTCAAGTTCACCCAAAGCTCCAGGTACAGGAATGATCACAGTTTTCTCACTGGGCTGTTTCCCCTCCAAGATCTTGATGTTGTTACAGCAATATTGGTTATTGAAGCCTGGCAGTGCTTTTATCTTTTCAACAGCTTTTGAAACTCTGGCGCCCTGCTCGTTTGGTTGTCGTCCTGTCTCAAAATTAGCAATGTTTTCTTTCAGGCAGCCCTTGTGGCAGGTAGACTGTCTAAAAGATTGTGAGATTTTCTGACTTGTCCTTCGGATTTTTTTAAGATTGCAGCGTTTTGTTGCTTCTTTTACTGCCGAACCATGATGTTATAGTTAGCTAAAGTGCAATGGGAAAATAGTCAGGTAAGATGGTGGATATTAAGTAATTAAAAAAAAATAAATTTAGAGTACCCAATTCATTTTTTCCAATTAAGGGGCAATTTAGCGTGGCCAATCCACCTAACCTACACATCTTTTGGGTTGTGGGGGCGAAACCCCGCAAGCACAGGGAGAATGTGCAAACTCCACACGGACAGTGACCCAGAGCCGGGATCGAACCTGGGACCTCGGCGCCGTGAGGCAGCAGGGCTAACCCACTGTGCCACTGTGCTGACCCGATATTAAGTAATTTAACCAGTTATGATTTCAATTTAACACCGTACTTGTCAGCCCCTGTCGTTGTTTAAACTGTTTTCTTTGTATAGCGAGAAAATTAATGTAAAACCCATCAATTATCAACCTGCCTCGAGACCTCGGCTCTCAGGCCTTGCTGTCTTCCGCTCAATCATTTCATACTGCTCCTTGTTTTTTTAAGGTAACAAAACAACTCTTCCCTAGCTATGCAGAATTGCTGACAAAGTACTCTGTAAAAGTAGTACTCTATCAAAATTAACTCGGCGCCACTCTCGTGTGATTCTTGTGTTTTAACTAGCAAGCACTTATATTCCAGGACAATTTGATTTTGAGCGCTGGAAATTTTCCCTGGAATTGACTGCCCACAGCGTTCATGTGAGGCATGAGGTGGCTAATTGAGATGGAACGACAATGCAGTTGGTAACCTGTCCCCAGAAGGCACGGGCCCCAATATTTTGCACCTTGTGCAAACCCCTCTCCCGGGCCTTCGGTGTAAAGGAGAATATAGAGATCAGTTGTAATGGGAGCAGTTGGAAGGCAGAGTTACTGCTTCAATTGCCAGTCACCATGGGGCTTTGCCAGAATTTGAAGTGCAAAAGTGCGGCATACTGGAAGTCAGATGCACTACCATTCGCTGATCTTGTCAGTTTTAATGAAGGGGCCAACTGCAAAAGGAATGATGTATGCACTTGATCTTTCTCCTTATGCATGAGCTATTTGTAAAATGATCTTGATGTTGGTGGCTGCAATCCTCTTGAATCCTGGCTTTTAAACACTGGGTTGATCTGGCATTGTGAAGGACAATGTGTGGATGCAAGAAATGTGCAAATTCTCTATGGGTCTTCAAAATGAAATAGAGACTTGGAAAAGAAGACAAATGAGTTGAAGGGGGCAGAATATTGTCAAACGCGGTTCGCAATTTTCAATGAACATCAATTGTTTTTTAACCTCTGAGTTTGTGATGCAGGGGTAGTGGGGATTGCTTGGGGTCATTACCCTCTACATTTTGCTGGCTTTTTCAGCTGTTCAGGGGTGATTTCTGACAGAAGATGGCATCAGGGTCCAGAGGTTGTCACCTCACATTGCCATTTCTGAAGGGCAACTTGTGATGGACAATAAATGCTGGCCTAGCCAGCAATGCCCAAACCCTGTAAATTAATTTTTAAAAATCTGGATAATGTCATCGTTAGAAGTCTAATCTGCAAAGACTACCTTACTCCAGATACTTTATATTAATTTGGGAGCTGAAACCCTTTAAAATACCTATCGCCAGTAGTTTTAAAAAAAATAACTTTTATTAAGATTTTCAAAAACATAAAATAACAACACGAAAACCATATTAACAACAAGAAGAAAAAACACAATAACCCCTAAAACCAACCCCCCCCCCCCCCCCCCCCCCCCCCAGTAACTACAAAAAGAAAAAATAGATAAGCACCCGGCATATTCAATAAACACATATACACATTTCTCCCTTCCCCCGCACCAACCCCCCCCTCCCCACCTCTCCCTCCCTCCCTCCCTCCCCCCCCCCCACCCCTCCCTCCCTCCCTCACCCCCCCACCCCTCCCTCTCTCCCCCCCTCCCCCGGGTTGCTGCTGCTGCCGGCCTATTTTCCTACCGTTCTGCCAGGAAGTCCAGGAAAGGCTGCCACCGCCTAAAGAACCCCTATACTGATCCCCTCAGGGCAAATTTCACCCTCTCCAATTTGATGAACCCCACCATATCATTGATCCAGGCCTCCACGCTTGGGGGCCTCGCATCCTTCCATTGAAGCAAAATCCTCCGCCGGGCTACAAGGGACGCAAAGGCCAGAACTCCGGCCTCTTTCGCCTCCTGCACTCCCGGCTCCACTGCAACCCCAAAAATTGTGAGTCCCCAGCCTGGCTTGACTCTGGATCCTACCACCCTCGACACTGTCCTTGCTACCCCCTTCCAGAACTCCCCCAGCGCTGGGCATGCCCAAAACATATGGGCGTGGTTCGCTGGGCTCCCCGAGCACCTAGCACACCCATCTTCGCCCCCGAAAAACCTACTCATCCTCGTCCCGGACATGTGGGCCCTGTGCAACACCTTGAACTGTATGAGGCTAAGCCTCGCACAGGAAGAGGACGAATTAAATCTCTCCAGGGCATCCGCCCACGTCCCCTCCTCAATCTCCTCACCCAGCTCCTCCTCCCATTTACCCTTCAGCTCCCCCACCGAGGCCTCATCCACCTCCTACATGACGTGGTACACGTCCGAAATCCTCCCCCCTCCAACCCACACCCCCGAGAGCACCCTGTCCCGTACCCCACGTGGGGGCAGCAGAGGGAACCCCTCCACCTGCCGCCTGGGAAACACCCTAACCTGCATATACCTAAACATGTTCCCCGGGGGAGCCCAAACTTCCCCTCTAACTCACCCAGGCTCGCAAACCTCCCATCCACAAACAGGTCCCTCAACCTCCTAACCCCTACCCTGTGCCAGCCAAGAAACCCGCCATCGATTCTCCCTGGAACAAACCGGAACAAACCGTCTCCATTGCCCCCAAATTGTGAAGGTAGCCACCACCACCGGGCTCGTGGTATATCTCGTTGGAGGGAGCGGCAACGGCGCCGTTACCTGCGCCTCCAGGCTCGTGTCCACGCAGGACGCCATCTCCATCCTCTTCCATGCTGCCCCTGCCCCGTCCATTACCCACTTACGCACCATCGCTGCGTTGGCAGCCCAATAGTAGCCACAGAGGTTGAGCAATGCCAGCTCCCCCCTATCCCTGCCCCGCTCCAAAAACACCCTTCTCACCCTCGGAGTCCCATGCGCCCATACAAATCCCGTAATACTCCTGTTGGACCTCCTAAAAAAAGGCCTTCGGGATAAGGATGGGGAGGCACTGGAACAGGAACAAAAACCTCGGGAGCACCATCATCTTGACGGACTGCACCCTGCCCGCCAGCAACAGCGGCAACATGTCCCATCTTTTAAACTCCTCCTCCATTTGCTCCACCAGCCTAGTGAGGTTAAGTTTGTGAAGGGCACCCCAGATCCTAACCACCTGGACTCCCAGGTACCAAAAGCTACTCCCTGCCCTTTTCAGTGGGAGCCTACCAATCCCCTCCTCTTGACCCCCGGGTGCATGACGAACAGCTCACTCTTACCCAGGTTGAGCTTGTACCCAGAAAAGCCCCCAAATTCCCTAAGGATCTTCATCACCTCCGGCATTCCCCCACTGGGTCCGCCTCACCCAACTGACAAACCCCTCCCCGAACCCAAACCTTTCCAGCATCTCCCATAAGTACCCCCTCTCAACCCTATCAAAGGCATTCTCCGCGTCTAATGCTACCACTATCTCCGCCTCCCCTTCTACCGCCGGCATCATGATAACATTCAGAAGCCTATGTATATTGGTGTTCAGCTGCCTTCCCTTCACAAACCCCATCTGGTCCTCATGAATGACCCCCGGCACACAGTCCTATATCCTTGTGGCCAAGATCTTAGCCAACAGCTTGGCATCCACATTTAACAACGAGATCGGCCTATATGATCCACCTCTTAAACGGGACAAGGGGGTCCTTGTCCCGTTTAAGGATCAAGGAAATCAGTGCCCGTGACATAGTCGGGGGCAAAGCCCCTCCCCCCGCCTCGTTAAAGGTCCTAACCAACAGGGGTTGGTCTGCATACATTTTGTAAAATTCGACCGGAAACCCATCCGGCCCCGACGCCTTCCCCGACTGCATGCTACCTATCCCCTTGACCAGCTCCTCCAGCTCAATCGGTGCCCTCAGCCCCTCCACCTGCCCCTCCTCCACCTTCGGAAATCTCAGCCTGTCCAAAAAGCGTCCCATTCCCCCCGCCTCCACCGGGGGCTCGGACCGGTACAATTCCCCATAAAAGTCCCTGAAAACCCCATTAATATCCACCCCCCTTTGCACCACATTGCTGCCCCTATCCGTCACTCCATCAATCTCCCTGGCCGCGTCGCTCTGACGAAGCTGATGCGCCAGCATCCTACTCGCCTTCTCCCCATATTCGTACACCGCTCCCTGTGCCTTCCTCCACTGAGCTTCCGCCTTTCCGGTGGTCAGCAAGTCGAACTTGGCCTGAAGGTTACGTCGCTCCCTCAACAGTCCCTCCTCCGGAGCCTCCACGTATCTCCTGTCCACCCTCACTATCTCCCCCACCAACCTCTCCCTCTCTCTTTGCTCTCCCCTCTCCCTATGGGCTCGGATGGAAATCAACTCCCCTCTAATCACCGCCTTCAATGCCTCCCTGACCGTCCCCACCCGGACCTCCCCATTATCATTGGCCTCTAAGTACCTCTTTGTACACCCCCGAACCCACCCACCCATCTTCTCATCCGCCAGCAGCCCCACCTCCAGGTGCCAGAGCGGGGGCTGGTACCTCTCCTCCCCCAGCTCAAGGTCTACCCAGTGCGGGGCATGGTCCGAAATGACTATGGCCGAATACTCGGCATCCTCCACCCTCAAAATCAGCCCCCTGCTCAGGACAAAAATCCTGGAATAGGCTTTATGCACGTGGGAAAAAAATGAATACTCCCTGGCCCTCGGCCTCGCGAACCTCCACGGATCCACCCCACCCATCTGGTCCATAAACCCCCTCAACACCTTAGCCGCCGCGGGCCTCCTGCCCGTCCTGGACATGGATCGATCCAATGGGGGATCCAACACCATGTTAAAGTCCCCCCCCATTATCAGGCCCCCCGTCTCTAAGTCCGGAATGCGGCCCAACATGCGCCGCATAAAACCCGCATCGTCCCAATTTGGGGCATAGACATTCACCAGCACCACCCGCTCCCCTTGCAACTTGCCGCTCACCATCACATACCTCCCTCCACTGTCAGCCACCACCTTTGACGCCTCAAACGACACCCTTTTTCCCACTAGAATCGCCACCCCCCCCCCCCCCCCCCCGATTTTTTGCATCCAGCCCCGAATGAAACACCTGGCCTATCCAGCCCTTCCTCAGTCTAACCTGGTCCGCCACCATTAGGTGCGTCTCCTGGAGCATAGCCACGTCCGCCTTCAGCCCCTTCAGGTGCGTAAACACCCGGGCCCGTTTGACCGGCCCATTCAGCCCCCTCACATTCCAAGTTATCAGCCAGATCAGAGGGCTCCCTGCCCCCTTCCCCTGCTGACTAGCCATAACCCGTCCCCTGCCCGCCCCAGGCCAGCGCCCCCCGCTCGGCCCGTTCCCCACGGCGGCAAACCCCCACCCATGCCCCCTCTGCATACTCCAGCTCCTTCCTGGCCATTTCAGCAGCAACCCGGTACCCCCCCCCCCCCCATTCCCCCCCCCCCCCCCCCCCCCCCACCCCCCCAGGCTAGGACCCTTCCCAGCCGCGTTACTCCCTCCGTAGCACTCCCGTGAGCCAGCTAACTTCTGCTGACCCCGGCAGCTCCCGCCACACCTCTGACCCCCCCCCCCCCCCAATGTGGGGCTACTCCTCCTCCCCCAGACCCATCAGCAGACCCGCCTCCTCCCCCTCCCGCTCTTGCGCGGGAGACAAGCCCGCGCTTCTCAGCTCCGACCCCGCCCCCATCCACCCTCAGCGCGGGAAACAGAAGAAAAGCCCGCGCTTTCCCTCTGCCCGACCCCACCCCCGCAAAAAAGACAGCACCCCACCCGCCCCAGAAACAACACAACACCAGCTTAAAACAGCATGAAACAGCATAAAACAGAGACCCTTCCCACCAAAAGTCAGCTCAGTTATTTACAAACCCCCGACCCTCAGTCAGAGTCCAACTTCTCGGCCCGTACAAAGGCCCACACCTCCTCCGGGGACTCAAAATAAAAGTGCTTGTCCTTGTAGGTGACTCACAGACGCGCAGGCTGTAACATGCCAAACTTCACACTCTTTCCGTGGAGCACTGCCTTCGTCCGGTTGTACCCGGCCCTCCGCTTGGCCACCTCCGCACTCCAGTCCTGGTAGATACGCACTACCGTGTCCTCACACTTGCTGCTCCGCTCCTTCTTGGCCCACCTAAGCACGCACTCTCGGTCAACGAACCGGTGGAACCGCACCAGCACCGCCCGTGGCAACTCATTCGGCTTGGGCCTCCTGGCCAGTATTCTGTGGGCCCCCTCCAGCTCCTGGGGCCCCTGAAAGGACCCAGCTCCCATCAGCGAGTTCAACAAAATGACCAAATAGGCCCCCAAATAGGCCTTCCAGTCCCTCCGTGAGGCCCAGGATCCGCAAATGTTTCCGCCTCGAACAGTTCTCCATCTCCTCGAACCGCTCCTGCCACGTCTTGTGGAGCACCTCGTGCATCTCCACCTTTACCGCGAGGGCCGCGGCCTCATCCTCTCTTTCGGAGGCTTGTTGTCGGAGCTCCCGTATCTCCACCCCCTGGGCTGTCTGCGTCGCCAGCAGCTTGTCCGTATTCGGCTTCAGCGAGTCCAGCAGCTCCACTTTTAGCTCCTGAAAACAGTGCTGGAGAGTCACCTGCTGCATCTGCGCCCACTGCCTCCATTCCTCGAGGCCTGCGCCGGCCGCCATCTTGATTCGCTTCCTCCGCTGTTTCTTAGGCGCTGCCACCGCTATTCTGCTGGCCCCGGTCCTGCTCAAGACCATAGACCACTGGGGATCCTTTGCAGACACCTTCTGACATCGGGAACCGTCGAGCAAGTACCGTTGGGGGCCCTTAAAAGAGCCCAAAAGTCCGTTCCTGGCGGGAGCTGCCGAACGTGCGGCTTAACTCCGCATAGCCGCAACCGGAAGTTTCCTATCGCCAGTAGTTGAACCAATATTCCTCATTCACAAGACAAACAGGTTCACTGAGACATCTATTTCAGTTTTTGTCTCAGACTGACTGGAAACATAGAGGTGGGCAGGGTCGGAGAATCGCCGGGGGGGGGGGCGGTGTGAATACCGCCCCCTCCGGCTCCCGAATTCTCCGGCACCGGAGAATTGGCGGGGGTGGGAATCGCACCGCGCCGGTCGGCGGCCGCTCGCAGCAGCCCCCCCCCCCCCCCCCCCCGCGATGGGCCAAAATCCTGCTCGTTCTATGCAGGTCCCGCCGGCGTAAATTGGACTTGGTCCCTTACCAGTGGGACCTGATGGCGCGGGCAGGCTCCAGGGTCCTGAGGGGGGGGGGGCGATCTGGCCCTGGGGGGTGCCCCCATGTTGGCCTGGCCCGTGACCCGTGATCGGGGTCCACCGATCCGTGGGCGGGACTGTGACGTGGGGGCACTCTTTTCCTCCGCGCCGGCCATGTAAGCCTCCGCGATAGCCGGCGTAAAGGTGAACCCCCCCTGTGCATGCGCAGGGATGACATCAGCAACCGCTGACGCTCCCGGGCCATCCGGCGGGGCGCCAATCACTCTGGCGCCGGCCTGGCCCCTGAAGGTGCGGAGGATTCCACACCTTTGTGGTGCCCCGATGCCGGAGTGGTTCACGCCACTCCGTCCCGCCGGGACCCCCCACACCGCCGGGTACGGGAGAATCCCGTCCAGGTTTATATTTCAGTTCTGTGACCTTCCATCAGGACCACCAAGTATTATCTAGATAAATGGGCGGATTAAGCAATGTTAAATGGACAACCTTTATTTTTATGCTGTTTATGCAGGAATACAAATTGTGTCAACATCATCAAAACAAAAGCTGAGGCATCAAATTCTGATGGAGCTACACCAAACCTTTAACTTGTCCTTTATTAATGATAATACTGATCTGCATTCTTGCAAGAAATAAGAACTGGACTTTTAAATAGAGCCCTTCATGACCTTAAGACGTCGTAAAGTGCTGCAGGGGCAATTTCTTTTTTTGAGTTTCAAAAACATTTTTTGAGTTTCAAAAACATAGTGTAATGCATTCCCAACAAGAAGCCCCCTCCTTATTTCAAATTCCCCATATCCAGAAAGTGGTGCCATGGTGATGTCACGGGATTGATAAGTAAAGGTCCAGGCTAATTCCCTGTGACATGGGTTCAAATCCCACCATGCCAGCAGATGGAATTTAAATTCAATTAATTAGCAAAACTCTTGGATTGAAAGCTAGTCTCAGTAATGGGGACCAGATGATCATCGGATGTTGCAAAAACCTGCCTACATGTGACACCCACAGCAATTTGGTTGACTCTTAACTGCCCTTTGACATGGACTCGAAAGCAACTCAGTTCAAGGGAAATTAGGGATGGAAATCAAATGCGCTTTGCCAGTGATGCCCACATCTCATGAAATAAATTTTAAAAAGATAGAAACTCATCTTGATCACGAGCTTTAAATACAATTTAAATACATTTGGATGAATGAACATTTTTAAATGATGCATTTAATATCTTATTCGTTATACAGAACTTTGGGGTGTACACTCACATACAAACATTAGGAGGAGTAGGCCATTCAGCTCCTGGAGCCAGCTGCACCATTTTATAAAACTATGACTAATCTGATAGTAGCCTCAGATCTGCATCCTGCTGATTCCGATAACCTATCACCCCCTTGCCTTCCATCTCTTCAACCCTTTCATCCAAGTCATTTATATAAATTGTAAATAGTTCAGGTCCCAGGGCTGATCCCTGTGGCACACCACTCCTCACATGTTGCCAACCTGAAAAAGACCCATTTAAGTCTGCTTCCTGTTAGCCAGCCAAACTTTCTACCCACACCAATAGATTCCATGAAAGAATAATAAAAATCACACTTAGTAAATACTGAATAACCCTGAATCTTGGCTCATTTCAACACTTTTCTAATTTTAGTCATTTTACAACTTAGAGGGTGAAAGTGACGTCTGATTTGTTCTAACAGTCTCTAATTCTGCCCTTCAACCAATCCAGCGCTAATCATCATCAGTATTGCTTGTCAACCAGTTTAGATTTTTGTTAACCTGTTTTGTTCCAATTGGCTTGAATCCTGACCTTCTGGATGCAGTTTGCTCTCTTTCAAGGTTAGTTGCTGTCATATATTTGAAATAAGGACTGAATTGCGGATGTATTGCACTATTTTCTGGAGGCTTTGAAAAAGAAAATAAATTGCTGTGGAAGACTTTGGCATATTCTGACTTACCTCTGGTGTCTTTATAATATTTATCCGTCAACATCACAGAAACTGATTATCTGGTCATCGTCATATTGATGTTTGTGGAACCTTGTCGTACACAACTTAGTTGCCAGGTTTCCAATGTTGCAGCAGTGATTACACAACAGAATTGTTTTCATTGGCTATAAAGCACTTTGTGATGCCTGGTAGTTGTCAAAGGTGCTATCTAAATGCAAGTTTGAAACAAACCTGTTGGACTTTAACCTGGTGTTGTAAGACTTCTTACTGTGCACGTTTTTTAATGAATGGCATGGGTCCTGCCTTCCGAATGAATCGATTGGCCAATACTGACAACTGGCAACCCTGGGAAGAAAAACTGATTTTTAGCAGAATACTGAGTTGTGTTTGAATTCAGGATATGACCAACTCTTTCCAATGCATCTTACCTCAGGTAACTCAGGTAAATGGCTGGATGAGAGTTCTCAATAGCAGAGCATGTTTCTTACAAAGTGATGCCTGCACATTTAACACTTTGCTATCTTGAGATAACACAGCATGGGTCTAACAAATTAACCCTAATAATAGCAAATTGCTCAATAGAGAAAACATAGGTCCAAATGCACACTAGGCTCCTTGTCATTTTAGAAAGCAGGTAATATTTACACTGTTGGGAATGCATTACACTATGTTTACACATTTTGGATGGACTAAAGCGCGACCCAGATTTATTTAAAAATTAAATGAAAAACATAGACAAAATACTACACAGCAAAACAACACATTTCAAATGCACATTTCAGTCCACAGTTTGCCCAGCTGCCCCTAGCAAATAGTTATCCATTCCTGGTGATAAATACATTTGGTCTGTTTACTGGTCTACACCTCCAGCTGTAAGAGGACAATGAATGGAGGTAATACTCAGAGATTATTGTTGATAAAAGCACTTTTCCCTTTTACGTTCAAGCAGTTTCTTTGAAGGAAGCATCACTATCGAGTTTAATTAGATAGAGAATCGGAGCCACGTTTTACCTTCTGGCAATAAATGCCCCGCTTCAAAGCATAAGTTACAATGTAGCTTTGCATGCAGATAGTTTTGAGAAGAACTAGCTCTTTCCCTCCAGCAGTTCATTCACAGATGCTCTACTCCCTTTCATGTTAATGTTATTGACATAAAAGTACATGCTTCTATTCAGATTCAAAGAACAAGGCAGCTTTGTGCTGAATTCAATTGCTGGGCACTTGTTTGACAAGTAGCTCAAGGCAATAAAACAATGGGTTGTGCTTTTGAAAAGCTTATGCCACAAGGCACACCAGTTGAAACCAACAAATCTGTTTAAGATTATGATTGCTGTACTGAGAAATAAAACACCCCTTTCGCAACAAAGGAACATTTCGATTTGACTATTTCATGATCAAAGATTTCTATGGGTGTGAGGGAGACAATCAGCTGAATTCTTTAAGATCCAACACAAAATCAATAGAACAAAATATGAGAATGTGTCACCACCCAGCATGCCCTCTTGTTGTCCCAGCTAGGACTGCCACTGCCTATTTGTTTTCTACCTGCTGTATGAAAACCCCAGGCAAACGTTTGAGGGCCATCATATTGAGTGAGATGTTCTGGAAGCCGTGGCAACTGTTTGAAGGATCACACATGGAGAGTGAGTGATTGTAAGTTGGCCTCCTTTCTCTTTAATTTACCTCAGGGGTGAAGGCTCCAGTTACAGCCCAGGGCTTGGTTCTTCCATCTGCAATGCCATCCTTGCCCCTTCTCGTGTGACATTTCCCTTGCGAGGCACGAGCAGGTTCTGCATTTCGCAAGAAGAATCCCGCTGAGAATCTATGAAAATGGGAAACGACTGCTCACTCAGGGAAAATTGGAGTTAGCAAAGGACTGAGGCGGCAGAGGAGGAAGTTTTATTCCACCCCAGTGCTAATCTGTCATTGAGGGAAAATCCAGTCCTTGCCTTTGAATAGCCATTGTATTTTTCACTGTAGCCCTCTGAATCCATTTCAGATTGGGGCCAATGTAAAATATTTGTACAACCTCTATGCACTTAGCAGGTTGAGAATTTTATTCACTTTGGATGGACACTATTGATACATAGTGGATGTCCTTCAAACATTGACTTGGGGTTTCTACAGGTGTTGTCCTCATCAACGCAGTCATTTTGTTGAAAGATCACAGAGCCCCCAAGAAAGCCCAGTATAAGCCAGACTTTTCAGCGGTAAGGACGGTGAAACTGTCAGTTTAACTGTCATTACTCCTCTGAAACATACAGCAAATGCTCAATTCCACACGAGTGCAATTATACATGGAAATCTAGAAACTGCTGTCAAAGAGGCTTTCTTTGAAGTTGAGCAGTGAGAGCCCTTGCTTCAACAATGACTACAGAAAGTGTGTGCTCATTCTATTTGATATTTGAAATGGTGCTAGTTTCATAGAATCATTGAATTTACAGTGCAGAAGGAGGCCATTTGGCCCATCAAGTCTGCACCAGCCCGTGGAAAGAGCATTCTACCCACACCCCCACCTTATCCTCGTAACCCAGTGACCACACCCAACCTTTTTTGGACAGTAAGGGCAATTTATCATGGCCAATCCACCTAACCTGCACATCTTTGGACTGTGGGAAGAAACCGGAGCAACCGGAGGAAACCCACGCAGACACTGGGAGAACAGACTCTCTGAAAGGGCACCAACCCAGGCCCACTCCCCTGCCCACCCTATCCCCATAATTCCACCTAATCCTGAAGAAGGGGCAATTTTGTCATGGTCAAATCACCTAACCTGTACATCCGCACGGACAATGACCCAAACTGGGAAGCGAACCTGGGACCCTGGAGCTGTGAAGCAACTGTGCTAACCACTGTGCTACCATGCTACCCACAAGACTTTCTTCAGTGCAATTTGCCCAAAATTGGCCAGACTAATTGAAACAATAGTATCATTTTAATTGCGCGTTATGCTCAGCTAACCAATTTTTAATATCATTTGCACCATTAGCTGGCCTTAATTGCCAGACTCGTATTTGAATGAACCAAAATGGCAAGTTTCCTCGAATTGTGCCTGGTTGCAGACATTCAAAGAATCTGCTAAAATTTAGGGTGAGGTTGGTAACCTGCATCTCCCTGGTCTGAACACCTTTCAACTATTGACTGAAGGAGCATTCCGAGAATTGTTTCCCCAATTTACTCCTTATGCAGAAACATGAAGGAAATCATTTAGCCAAAATATCTTGCCTGTCCAATGCTTCAACAAGAAAAAAGGCAATCCTGCACGATCGCATGGCATCCAATCATGTGGTTTTTGCCCAGGTCAGGACATTAATCAATAATCATAATAATGGGGCAGCACAGTGGCACAGTGGTTAGCACTGCTGTCTCACAGCCCTAGGCACCCGGGTTCAATTCCAGCCCTGGGTAACTGTGTAGAGTTTGTGCATTCTCCCCTTGTCTGCGTGGACTTCCTCCGGGTACTCTGGCTTCCTCACACAGTCCAACAATATACAGGTTAGGTGATTGGACCATGACAAAATTGCCCCTTCGTGCAGGATTGGGTGGGATTATGGGGATAGGGTGGGCGGGGGAGTGGGCCTGGGTGGGGTGCCCTTTCAGAGAGTCGGTGCAGACTTGATGGGCTGAATAGCTTCCTTTTCGATGTAGGGATTCTATTATCCGGAAATAACACAGACTCATTCTGACCCTTGTTAGTCAGTTCAGTATGGAGTTTGCGTGTTCTCCCTATATCTGCGTGGGTTTCCTCCGGGTGCTCTGGTTTCCTCCCACAGTCCAAATAAGTGCATGATTGGTCATGCTAAATTGCCCCATCGGGTGGGGTTGCAGGAATAGGGTGGGGAATTGCACCTAGGTAGGGTGGTCTTTCGAAGGGTCAGATGGGCCAATTCAGACTCGATGGGCCGAATAGCGTCCTGCTCTGTAGGGATTCTATAAAACATACTGTGGACCTTGTTTTGAGGCTGCTTTTGAAATGGTTGTGAAGAAAGAGATGAATTGAAGAAAAACTTTGAGTGGGATGTGAGCGTCGCTGGCTGGACCAATATTTATTATCCATCCCTGAGAGCATTTTGGAATTAACCACTTTGCTGTGTCTGGAGTCACACGTAAGCCAGACCAGGAAGAACGACAGATTTCCTTCCCTAAAAGACATTAGTGAACCAGATGGGTTTTTACTACAATCAACACTGGTTTCATGGTCACCTTTAGACTTTAAATTCAGATTATTTTATTGAATTCAAATTTCACCATCTGCCATGGCAGAATTTGAATTGAACCTGAGTCCCCAGATGATGACTCTCGGACTCTGGGTTACTAGTCCGACGATAATACCACTAGGCCACTGCTTGTCCTTGCCCCAAACCAGGCTGGTCTCCCTGTGTGTCTCATTTGCATTGAAATATTTGCCAATAGGGTGAAATAAAATCTTATGGGGCATTTCACTAACAAGCGCAGTGCCTTCGTTGGAAGCTTTGGGGTTGAAGAATGAGAAACCTTGGAACCCGTTCACTAAATGGGTGACGTCAACAGGTAGCTAAATTACTGCTAGTTGTGTGGCAGCTCAGTAGATTGTGAAGTGAGGTATGTTCACAGATGGTAAATATGTGAAAGAGTACCTCGTCAAAGTGTAAGAGTAGCTGCATAGTGTCATGCGAGAGTACCTTTAATAAATGGATGTTTAAGAAATGTACCTTTAAGAAATGGGTGTTTATCAGTGATGTCAGAGAGTGGGTGGAACTGGGCTGTCTGTCAGCTTTTTACTTTTGTTTTAGGCTGTTTCCTGCAGGGTGTATGTTAGTTTTGTTTTCAGTGTTGGAGCTGAAGCCAGACAGAGCAGGTGCACTGTTGATCTCTCTGCCATGAAAAGACTATCTCTTGATCATTTGGTGAATTCAGAATTATAAATGTTCTCAGTCGTGAATGTAAACCTAATGTTCTTCTGTTAAAAAGTGTTTCTTTTGTCTTCTGGATGTTAAAAGGAAAGCTCAAAAGGATTACTTAGTGTTGTAGTCTTTGGGGGTTGTATTTGAATTAATGGTTGCTAAGATGTTCACTGTATGTTTTAAAAAGGTTAACTTGAGTTCATAGAATAAACATCGTTTTGCTTTAAAAAATACTTTTCCATTTCTGTTGTACCACACCTGTAGAATGGGCCATTTGCTCCCCATACCACATTCTATTAAAAGTCGTGGGTCAGGTGAACTCCATGATACACTTTGTGGTTCTCTAAACCCTGGCCCATAACAATAGTGATTTTGAAGACAAGAATGAAATTATTCAAATAATTAATGATGTGCCTTTGCCTGCGATGTCTGTGGGAGGGGGGGGAAACAGTAAAAATGATTACCGATATCACCAGCCAGCAGGTTGAGGATACAAATGAGCAAGTGTGAATTTAATTGTAAAAACGTCGAATCTAATTGAACAACACAAATTTACTCTCCTGCTTGAAATAAAAACTGAATACGGTCTTAGTAGTGAGCGATCGCAGAAAGAAATCCAGGCGCAAAAATCAGATGAATGTAAGAGTTGACTTTTAATTTAAGGCGTTGCTGTTAATTAAATGGCTCGTTACATTGTTTTAAACATTAAATAACATTGTACTTCTGAGAAAGCATCATTCAATTAGCAACTTCTGGCAAAATTGGTACAATGTTGATGATCCTCTTTTGTTGATATTAATACAGATAATTTATGACCATCAGTAAAAGGATGTTACACGGAAATCCATAAATGTACAAGTGACTTGTTTTTTGTTCTTATGGTGCTTGAGTCACGGTATTCTGTTTCTTACTAAATTGGATTTTTGGTTATTTTTTTTTCCGAAATGGCTCTTCTCGGTCACTGTCTGTGTGAAGTTTTCAAATTCTCTCCGTGTCTGCGTGGGTTTCATCCCCACAACCCAAAGATTAGGTTAAGTGGATTGGCCATGCTAAATTGCCCCTTAATTGGAAAAAAAATTGGGTACTCTCAATTTATCTTTAAAAAATGGCTCTTCTCATCATTAAGATCCCTGGTCTAGGGTTTTGTTTAGAGGTGCAGGGACAAAGCTTATTTCAAAGCTTTATTTTTAAAATTTCTTAAGAAACTGATTACACCAATGTAACTAGAAAATGTTTCTATGCAGTTATTTTATAAAGTCAATTTCAGAACATTTAAAATTGGGTTACTCATTAGACTAGATACTGATGAAAAAGTTGTCTTTGTTTTGCATTAAAATATTTTGAATGTTATTAATACAAAATAATTTTCAAAACAATTACATTCTAAAAAGCTGCCCGTTTACATTGGTCTGTAGCAGATTTTGGACCAAATTTTCGCTAGCAACGAGAGTAGCTCCATTCGGAAAATTTCCAGGCTCGTTCCACCCACTTCAGTAGAAAGTCCCCTGAATGTGTGCGGGATGGAGCTGGGCCATCGTCCTCCAGAAGTAGATCGGAGGTCGCCAAGTGCCAAAGTAAGCTGGTTTAAAGCCCCAGTATATAAACCCAATATACACAATGTACAGAACAAAGGAATAATGGATGTGTGAAACTGCTTGGGGAAAAAAGATACCAATTCATCATTGTTTACAGGGTTCCCGACACCCTGTAAATGTATCAAATGGATCATTAAAGTATCAAAAACAGAAGCTTTAAACACTCACACCTCGTAAACTTGTACAAAAGAATATTGAGACATTGGCAAAACAGATCACAGAAAACACTTCTAGCGCCTTAAGGATGTCAATCAAGCAAAACCAACTAGTTCCCCTCAGCTGTGCAAATAGGACTCTCACGCATATGATAGGAAGCTCATATCAAAGCTCCAAAACCTAGGACTTGGCTCCTCACTCTGCAACTGGATCCTCGAGTTTCTGATCCACAGACCACAATCAGTAAGAATAAACAACAACACCTCCTCCACAATAGTCCTTAATACCGGGGCCCCCAAGGCTGTGTACTTAGTCCCCTACTATACTCCCTGTACACACACGACTGTGTGGCAAAATTTGGTTCCAACTCCATCTACAAGTTTGCTGATGATACGACCATAGTGATCCAGATCTCAAATAACGCCGAGTCAGAATACATGAGGGAGATAGACAACCTAGTGGAGTGGTGCAAAGCCAACAATCTATCCCTCAATGCCAGCAAAACTAAAGAGCTGGTCACTGACTTCAGGAAGCAAAGTATTGCACACACACCCCTATCAGTATCAACGGGGCTGAGGTAGATATGGTTAGCAGTTTCAAATTCCTAGGAATACACATCTCCAAAAATCTGTCCTGGTCCACCCACGTCAACGCTACCGCCAAGACAGCGTCTGTACTTCCTCAGGAAACTAAGGAAATTCGGTATGTCCACTTTAAGTCTTAGCAACTTTCACAGTTGCACCATAGAAAGCATCCTATCTGGCTGCATCACAGCCTGGTATGGCAACTGCTCGGCCCAAGACCGCAAGAAACGTCAGAGAGTCATGAACGAAGCCCACTCCATCACACGAACCTGCCTCCCATCCATTGACTCCATCTACACCTCCCACTGCCTGGGGAAAGTGGGCAGCATAATCAAAGACACCTCTCACCCGGTTTACTCACTCTTCCAACTTCTACAATCGTGCAGGACGTACAAAAGTCTGAGAACACGCATGAACAGACAAAAACAGTTTCTTCCCCACTGTCAGACTCCTACATGACCCTCTTATGGACTAACCTCATTAACACTACACCCCTGTGTGCTTCACCCGATGCCGGTGTTATGTAGTTAGATTGTGTACCTTGTGTTGCCCTATTATGTATTTTCTTTTATTTCTTTTTCTTCTCATGTAATTAATGATCTGTTGAGCTGCTCGCAGAAAAATACTTTTCACTGTACCTTGGTACACAATAAACAAATCCATCCATCCACAGAGTTCATCCTTTTCTGATACTGGATGAATGGGCATTGCAGGCCCGTGTGTTTGCATGCAGGATATGAGGGGCTACTGGGAGAATGGGTGAGCATGGGATACAGAGGTAAGACATTTTGAGCTTAGATTTCAAAATGTGCCTGAATCCAGACTATGGTTCATAACTCCTCTGAGATGTGAACCACAAATTATGGAGAAGCTGGCTTCACTCCATGAAAACTGCAGGTGGGGGTGGGGTAGGAGGGCATGCACAGCTAGGGAATGCAATGGAGCCAACAGCCCACCAGTGCAGGGCATGGGAACACTACCCCACACCTTTATCCCACGCTGGATAAAAATGAAGTGCCTTGAAGGAGGTTGGGAATTTTAGAATTGGGTCCTGCCTGCCAATAGTAAATGGCCCTGGAATTCTTTTGACTCTACAAAAATCCGGACCATTATGTCTGTCGATATGCAACACAAATATCTTTGAGCAGAAACGTATGAAAGCAATTGTAAAAATGATTGCAATTTGCATCTAGATTTTCGATTGCACCCAAAACAAAATCAAATATTCAGTCCTTCAGTGAGAAAGTCGCTAGTTATGTTTAAATTCATGACAGGGCCAACTAAGGCGCCTTCAGCTGCTCATGGAGCATCAGTTTTAATGTGCCTAATTGAAATGATGAGTGGTTGTTAATGGTGGGAAACCTACTCATGATTTTTCCCCGAGATGGCAGGACAAAGTTATTTTATGTGTGAGATGTAAGTGGCAAATTGTTATCTGGTGCATTTACCAGTCCTGCCACATCGTTGGAGTTGAGGATCAAAGCACTTGTGACAGTTTTATTATTTAGTCGAAATGAAGTACTTTTTTGTCTCCTTTGCAAAGGTCACAAATTCAAACATTTGCTTGGATTATGAGTCAAATGGCTATATGTTGAACATGAGCTTTCCATATTTTGATACAGGAAACTAATTAATCATTGTTAAAAAGAAATATTTACTTCATTCTCTACATGCACACTTGAATTGCCAGTCAGTGGCACTCATCTCCTTGCTGAAATATATTGTTATGTGGATCCACTGACCCAGCTCTCACAGCTTAAAAATGATGAGGCATGATGTTTGATTCAGATTATTGTGCAGACACCTCATCATCTGTAACTTTGTGACAGCAAGGGTGATTAAAAGCCCACCCACATATGGGTCATTGACATGACCGAGCATCAGCAATAACACGGTTACTTGTTCAAATTTTTTATCTCGGGCTCTCAGTTACCACGAACATATATCCTGACATACAGCTTAATATCAAATTAGTGGCTGAGTCAGTTAATAACAAAAAAGCAAATACTGTGTGATTAAATACAGGTCCGCCAAAAATACAAGAATCAATGTTCAAATGTGAGGGGGAACTTAGTATTTCAGTAGATGTAAAGCTTTTGCTTTCAGTGTCTTTAATGTGGCCAGTTCAACCTTTTTTCAGCTTTCATCATTGAATTCTGCCTCAACAATTTAAGTCTTATTTAAGCATGTGACATGGTTACTTGCAAGACAAACCCAAGAAGCTGAGTCTTTATTGAGAAAATTATATTGTTCTGTTTAATTACAAAGATCGTTGCAAATTGAATGACTGAAATTACTTTTCTTTTGTATATTGTCAGGTATTTGACAGCAAATTATTTATCTCTGGCTCAACTATAGATTTCAGGCGCCAACTTAGAAACATAAAAAAAATTGAAAAATATGTTCCTGAATCCCATTAAAACAAGGCCTTTCGTTTGACAGTGAATTAGTTTGTGACATTGGGTGAATCCTCTGGGGAGGTGCAATCACTGTTGGATCACTTCGCCGCTCCTACTTTTTATCACATGGCACTGGAACTCTTGAATTCCGGCAGGGGCGGCATGGTTGCATAGTGGTTAGCATTGTCACTTCACAGCACCAGGGTCCCAGGTTCGATTCCCGCCTTGGGTCACTGTCTGTACGGAGTATGCATGTTCTCCTCGTGTCTGCGTGGGTTTCCTCTGGGAGCTCCGGTTTCCTCCCGCAGTGCAAAGACGTGCAGGTTAGGTGGATTGGTCATGCTAAATTGTACTTAGTGTCCAAAGGGGTTGGGTGTGGTAGTTGGGTTATGGGTATGGGGCGGAGTTGTGGGCTTAAGTGGAGTGCTCTTTCCAAGTGCCATGGAATTCTATGTTCTAACTCTGCATTTCTGGCCTGGCCCTCTGAACTGAGCCAGTGCACAAGTCAGCATACCTGCTCTTGGAGTCCTTTGCAGGGGCAGGAATATCAGGGGAAACCTAGTCATGCCTTCTTTTTACAGCACAAACTGCTGTATTTTGGTTGATATAATTTACTAACACAGGGGCCTCACGGTAGCATGGTGGTTAGCATCAATGCTTCACAGCTCCAGGGTCCCAGGTTCGATTCCCGGCTGGGTCACTGTCTGTGTGGAGTCTGAACGTCCTCCCCGTGTGTGTGTGGGTTTCCTCCGGGTGCTCCGGTTTCCTCCCACAGTCCAAAGATGTGCGGGTTAGGTGGATTGGCCATGCTAAATTGCCCGTAGTGTAAGGTTAATGGGGGGATTGTTGGGTTACGGGTTACGTGGGTTTGGGTGGGGTGGTCATTGCTCGGCACAACATCGAGGGCCGAAGGGCCTGTTCTGTGCTGTACTGTTCTATGTTCTAGTGTAGAGTTTCAGGGCATAGCTTTTCACTGTGTTCATGACTAAGCACCCGTGAGGTGAGTGGGCAGGGTGGCTGGGTGGTGGGGGCCGCGTGGAAGGGAGTGTAGAGTGGTGGGTACCATAGTGTTAGGGTGGATACGGCCTCAACTGGTTGGTGAGATTGCGTTGGGGGAAATCAGAAGGTTACCGCAAGAGTCGGAGGGTCACTGCAGTGTCGGGGAGAGTTGGAGGGTCAGGGTAAGAAATGGAGAGATGGGGTTGTCGGAGGATGGGGTGGTCAGAGGGTTGGGTGTAGTCAGTGGGTTGGGTTGGTCAGAGGGTCGGGGAGGTGATTGGTGGGTTGTGGGGAGTCAGAGGTTCATGGAAGGAATGGGTCAGCATATTGGAGGCTCAGAGGATCAGTGATCAGAGGATTTGGGATGGATCTCGTAGGGACGGGAGAGTCAGAGAGGTCAGAGTGTCCATGGGAATTGGGGGGGGGGGCTCAGAGGATAGGAGAGTTAGGGGTTACTGGGGAGTTGGGGATGGGGGAGTTGTGGGGTGGGAGGGTTGTCCAGTTACCCAGGACATAGACATGTTTTTTTTTCGTGGGTGGCATGTGTAGGAGCATTTTAAAGACCTGTGTATTAAGTCAGCTTTCACTTGGGGTTCTTCCCTATGGCTCAACTAAGTACAGAGAGCAACAGACACAACAACAATCTGGATTAGACAGCTTTTTATCATGTTTTCATGTACATGAGAGATGGACCTGGATAATGCTAAGATCGATCTGCTGAACACTGACAAAAACACATCAATTATACAATTTCCAAAAATCAATAGCCCACCCCAGTTGGACTCGATCCAATCCCTGAAGCCGTCATGTTCAAACCTATCGAATAAAATTGTGATCAACCCATGATTGAGCCTCATCCTGTCACCGTGGTTTACCAAAGGTTTTATGTCCATTTTAATTTGTTTTCCCCATCCTAACATCCTGCCCACCTATTGTTCATTCGGGACAGGATGGCAGAACTGGCATTCTCTTTACTCCATGGATTGTTTCAGAGAATATTGGAGGCCACTGATAAAACTTGATTACATCCACTATGACACATATCTCCTGTGTCTCAAAAACATGGGCAAGTTAGCTGGCTTAAATCCCATCATGCATAGTGGCCTCTGCTTGCAGCTAGAGTTTACATGATTCTCAGCGCCATGTCCTAAAATACAGGTTTAATGGTTAATAATGATTACCCAGCACACTTTCTATAATTAATCTCAATCCTTAATAAACTAACTTCTGTAAAATTACTCCAAGTTTTTATCCAAGCTATTCAGTTTTAAGAGGCCTCCTCGCTGGACACCACCTTCAGCATGGTGGCACAGTGGTTAGAACTGCTGCCTCACAGCGCCGGAGACCAGGGTTCAATTCAGGCCTTCGGTAACTGTGTGGAGTTTATAGGTTCTTCCTGTGTCTACGTGGGTTTCTTCCGAGTGCTCCGGTTTCCTCCCACAGTCAAAAGATATGCAGGTGGATTGGCTATCCTAAATTTCCCAGTGTGGGTTAAGGGGATGGGGGTTTTGGCCAAGATAGTGTGCTCTTTCAGAGAGTTAGTATAGACCCGATTGTCCAAATGGCCTCCTTCTGCACTGTTGGGTTCTATGATTCTATAAATTGTCCAGGTAAAAATACCATATACCATATACCAAAGATACCATTATCTGTGTGGTGAACATTACACAGCTACTCAATTTTATGTCACATGTGTGTTCAGTTACACAAAAAATATTTCAACGTCAAATTGTGCTTTTGGATCTTACAACTTGAATTAGTCAGAACATGATGTTTAAATTTTAGGCACGTTCCAACTCTGAGCAGGCTTGCTTTTATATCAAAATCTTTTGAACAATATTTTTCAAGTGAAGAAATAATGGTCGCGATTTTCCAAATTGGAGACTAAGTGACCCTACCGGCAAGAAAACCGCTATGGCTAGGGGGACCCCGGCTTGCCATTCAATGGCACTTAAATAACAAAGAGACAACCTCTTTAAAAAAAACTGCAGTTATAAAAACAGCTGCTCCTCTGAATTAATGGACCCCTGCAGAGCTCTATAAATAAACAATCTTAATCCACCCTTTGAACTGCCTGAATCGTGAATCAGAAAGCTTGGAAAAGGCAATAGTACATGAAATTGAACGTAAATGATGCAGTTCAAAGCTTTTCGGGTTCTAGGCATACAAACAGGCTATAAAAAGTTAAAGGGCAATAGAATTGATCATGAAAACCTACTGCAAATGTTTTCACCAAATTAAAGGAAATACTTTTACCTTCATCTCACACATCTAGGGCGGCACGGTGGCACAGTGGTTAGCCATGCTGCCTCACAACACCAGGGACCCGGGTTCAATTTCAGCCTTGGATGCTGTCTGTATTGTAGGGAAGGTACTCACCCTTTGCCACCCCTCAGACTGCAAGCCACCAGGACCCCGTTTCTCAGGACTTGCACCATTCACAGCAGCAGGTCACCCGGTTAGGGGGCTGGGGCACTCCAGGAAGCAGGTAAATTGGACGTCCTGCCCATAAATTAAATTCAAAACAGCTTGCATGAGCTATTTGCATGTTCCTGCTGAGTGTGTGTGAACCTTGTCGGGACCGGTCGGGCAGGCTGTGAAACCTGCAATGGATTTCATGACTGGCGTGAAGCCCATATTTGGCCTGATGCCCGATTCAGCAGGCCATCAGGATTTCCTCTGCTGGCGGGTGGCCCTGGAGAATCCCAGCCAATATTTTTGTGTTTTTAAAAATTCTATCCAGCGATTTAAAGTCAACAATTGAGGCTTACATGGAAAAATTATTGTTTACTATACATTTAACAAATCTGCATCACCTCATAATCACTCATTTCCCTTTGTTAATGGAGGGGGAAAATCAACCCATTCATTGTGAGAAAAGGTGCAGTGGGGAACATTGAATTTACAACCCAGAAAACAGGCCATTGAGGCCGGTCTACGCCAGTTCCCCCACTTACCTCTTAGGAACATAAAATTGCTCAACAAAGACAGACCAAGGTCAACCGGCGTCACCTTATTCCATCCGTCTAATCATAAGATGTAACAATAATGGGGTTGTTGACTTACCGTACCAATCAATCTCATTCATTTTGTCTGTAGCACACCCAAACACGATGTGGCAAAATCCCCAGTGGTGGGAAACTTTGGATAACAAAGTCAATCCTTCCTCCCCAAGCAGGGTCCAACTGTTACATGCCCTATCTGGATAGACACATTGGCTGTGTCCCAAATAGTTTCTGAAGTAAATCAATCTAATTTGAATGAATATCATATCTTATGAGGTTCTCTTTTGCAGTGAGAACATGCCCAATTTAAGTAATCTCTCCCCATAATCTAATCCTTCGGAGTCCTCAGTCCTATAAGGATAGTTGCATCTTATCCATCCCCTAAGATTTATTTAACTTGGGTTTGCATAGTTTAGGTAAAGTGCAGTGAGTACTTTCACAATTTGTATATATTGTTCACTTTCCAGATCAATTAGCCATCTCCTGCTTGGGAGAAACAAAGGCAACAATCTTTTTTTTTAGCCATTTTGCAGCTTTGGAAGCTGACATTGGGACAATCTGCCAAAGGAAATAATCACAGCCCATCACTTGAAATCTTAAAAAAAAACTTCAGATTATTTCTCATTCAAAGTTTTCATTAGCAGGACTACCATTTCTTGGTTTACCTCGCGCTATGCACATAAATGTTGGTAGAATACAGATATTAGTCTGTGTGCTAACACAACTCAAGCAGAAGCAGAAGTTAGCATGCCCTCACACCTGATCCCACTTTGTGTCCCCAATGTTCCCCGTTCATCTTTATCCCTTACTATAATTCAATGCTCTTTCTACTTTGTTCTCATATTCTTCTATTCCCTTCTCCATCATCCATTTTTTTTTCTTTTTTGTTTCATGGAATGTGGGCATCGCTGGAAAGGTCAGCATTTGTTGCCCATACCTAATTGCCCTCAAAATGAGTGGCAGTTAAGAATTAATCTCATTGCTGTGGATTTGGAGTCACATGTAGGCCAGACAAGGTGAGGACAGCAGGTTTCCTCCCGTAAAGGACATTAAGAACCTGTGCGAGTTCTTCCTGTGTATTTCCTTTGTTCAAATTTCTTTTATTTTAGTTTACGATATTTGGTCCACTGACCCATAATCAGAATGTGCCTTGAAGCAGAAGAGTGCTTTCCAGGACAGCGTGATCCTAGGTTTTAAATTTTGGAGAGGAGAATCCTGACTCATCAGCGCCGGCTGAATCTTAGGAACTGGTTTTGGAGGAAGGCGGTTCGCTTGGTTAACTGGCAACCAATGGGTTGGCCAGGGTCAGTGTTTTTCTTGACAACAGTCAGCAATTGGTTCCCGGCAGATGTTTCTTTTTGGAGAGAACCTGCCAGAAGACTCTAGACCCTTGGAAGAGGAGCTTTGTTTGTGCCCCTCTTTGCTGCAGGTTGCCTGCTGCCTCTGTGAGTCTGCAGTGAAGATCATTGCAGCTTGAAGGAAAAGAAAGCACCCGATTGATGGCCCAACCTTGAGAAGAAGCTAACTGGAAGACATCCATTTGAATCAAAGATCCTTATCCTTTTATTTTATTCTATTTTTGTTATCTGTCAACCACCCTTTTCCCTCTGTTGTCTGTCTGTGTGTGTATATAGGGAGTGTGGGGTGATTTCGAAAGGTAGGAGTTGGGAATCAGATAGTAGATAGCCAGTTGCATTTTTTGCCTGTTTAATTAGAATTACTGTTCATAATAAAAAGATTGTTTGTGTTTAAATTTTGGTGGCTGCAGTCAATTTAACTCAAACAAAGCCACGGGCATTCACATAAAATCTCTAATTTCACATGTGTTGCGACTCCGGGGAATTGACAGCACACAAGCCCACTGGATGTTTACTACAATTGACAATGGTTTCATGGTCACTATTAGACTTGCAATTCCCGATTTTTATTGAATTCAAATTTCACCATTTCCGTGGTGGAATTCGAACCTGGGTCCCCAGAGCAGTACCTTGTGTCTCTGAATTACTTGTCCAGTGACAATACCACTATGCCACCACCTCCCTGCATGTATCAAGCTCCCCTCCCCCTTCAAGTTATCAAGGCTATCTGCTTCAGCCACACACAAGTGTATAATATGTCAAGGCACCCAGAACATCAATCATTGACCTTGACTTTGCTGAAGATTATTAGATACCAGATATCAGGATGAAATAAAACCACCAAGAACTGTCAGCTCCAACTTATGCTAATGGCCAAGAATCAAAAATAAAGAGATCACATTTTACAACACACCAAATGCTCCTCCTGCAAGAAAAATACCCACTGCAATGCACAGTGAAAACAGATCCACTGAGGGTGAACTAAGAGGTAACATTAGAACAATAGATAGATGAAACCGCAATGACAATAGCCTAATAGGTAGACTTTGGCTACCATATTCAACTGCTGCATTGAAGATCTGTGCTATTATGGGTGGATATGAAACTACGATTTTTGCAATCGGGGGCTGGTTTAGCTCAGTTAGTTAGACGGCTAGTTTTGTGTTGCAGAGCGAGGCCAGCAGCGAGGGTTGCATTCTCGTACCAGCTGAGGTTATTCATGAAAGCCTACCTTTTTAACCTTACCCCTCGGGTGAGGTGTGGTGATCCTCAGGTTAAATCACCACCAGTCAGTTCTCCCCTCAAAGGGAAAAGCAGCCTGTGGTCATCTGGGACAATGATGAGTTTACTTACTTACTATTTTTGCAGTCAGTGCTGCATTGATATTTCAAATACCCATCAAGGCATGGAACATTTACTTAAAAGTTAATTGTATTGCTACAAGATTTTGACACAGGGTATAGAGTTGTACATCTGCATCATACCACTGTGGTAGTTTAAAACAGAGAAAGGTTTTTGATAAATCAGTGGGGAAATCCATGCATAAAACATACTAATAGCAATTGGGACAAAAATTATGGACAAACACAAATTCTGTTCGATGTTGCAAGATAAAAGTTTGACGTACCATAATGATACCATTACCACAAGCTTGTGTTAAAACCTTAAAGCAACACGCAAATACCGTTACTTTGGCTGGAATTCCCCAGCCATTCACTGGTGGCGGGATTTTCTGGTCCTGCCGGCAAGGCACTCCTCCCCACAGGTTTCCCAGCAGCATGGGGTGGCTTCATTCCTTATTTAAGGTTACAAATGGCACTGGCAGAGAATAATCCAAATTTTATGCTGTTAGATGCATGCCAATATTTCAATTGCTTTGTTTTAACATTGATATGTGAATGTGACTTGGATGTATAATAATAATAATTTCCTTAAGGAAAAACATGTGAAATTATGTATGGGACCGCTCTAAAGTTCATGTAATAATAAGGATCTTAAACTTGGTCGACAAATTGGATCATCCAAGTTGTAAAGTCACATGGTTCCAAATAGAATTTAACAAATTCATGGATACAGTTTCATGCAACATCAATGGACAAGCGAGAGAAATTTAGTTAAAGGCTGAAAACGATATTGCTTAATTTCCACATTACAAATGCATGCCGATAATCATGATAAACATACAAGTTTCACCACTACAAATTGTTCCCTCCAACATTGTTCCCTTTGACTCATCTTAAACCTCAGATGGCAGTGTTATATTGTCAAACAGGAGATGGCCAATACCATGCACTGGCTGGAATGATGATGCCAGGAATGGAAAGCAAAGATTCAAATGTAAAATGTCAACTGGAAAGCTATGATTTTAACAAAAGAGCGGGATTTTCCAGCCTCCTAGCTGCGTGTTCCCTGGGAGAAGGAGGCAGTGCAACATTCGCTTGCTGCGTAATTCTCTGCTCCCAATGCTGTCAAAGGGAATTCCCACTGATGCCACCCCACGCTGCTGGAAAACCCACGGGCATTGCTGGCAGTTCCAGAGAAGCCCACCATCACTGAATGGCTGGGGAATTCCAGCCAAAGTAACTGTATTTGCATGGTGCTTTAAGGTTTTAGCATATACTTGTGGTGATGGTGTCATTATGGTATGTCAAACGTTTATCTTGCAACATGGAACAGAATTTGTATTTGTACATAATTTCTGTCCCGATTGCGATTAGTATGTATTATGCATGGATTTTCCCATTAATTAAAAAAAAAACTTTTTTCTGTTTTAACCTACTGCAGTGGCATGACACAGATGTACAACTCTATACCTCGTAAGAAAACCTTGTAGCAGTACAATATAGTCCTGCAAAACAAGAAACACCATGACGGGTCAGATTATCAGCTTTCAAACTTTACTATCATTGGCTGATTTATAGTCTGCAGCCAAATCTTTGGGTTCTGTCGGCATTTTTAAATTGAATAGGTGTCACTCTTGCAGTTTATGTGGCAGCTGACTCCCTTGATAAAGCAACAGCTTTGTCATTCATTGCAGCAATCCTATTCTGGGTGCAAAATATGCAATAGAGCAGTCATGAGGAACTCACTATAAGACAGTGAACTTATTCACTCTTAAGATACTCAGTCACTGTTATATCTCTTCTTACTTCATAAGGAGAATGAGGAAGATAGATTCTGCCCAGTTGGCAGAAAGAATTTTTGAATATTTTGTGGAAATGCTGTGAATGTGATCTGAGCATTTCACAAGGATCTAACAGCTCTGTCATCACAGCTATTCAGTGCAAAATGATTCTTCCAGCGATAATATTTTCACTTTGTTGTGTATAATATATTTTCTATTTTTAAAATAAACAAGTAACGTGAACGGTGACAATGCGCAAAATAGAACATTTTCTATCTCGTTTTAGCACTGAGCAATTGGAGCTCCTTGTCTAAATACTTCACATTAGTTCCCATCATAGAAGGTTACTGCTACCTGACAAACCAATGTAACATATCAGTCATTCTCTGGGCACCACTGAACTAGTACTGTAATGTGAGCATTTCTGTGCCACAGACAGTTAAACCAATGCCCTTTAAATGGCTGTGGTGATTGTAGTAATTGGCCCTTTAAGGGCAACACAGCAGAGTAAGGGTGACGGGGTTTGGGGTACCAATGGGTACTCAGAGTGGGTAATCACCCCAGGTGGTGGAGTCCTCTCTTAGGCAGGAGACATGTAGGGTACTAGGTGCCACCATGTTGGCTGCTGCACAGTTGTAAAGTTCTTCTTATTAATAATACCCTTTGTCTTTCTAATGATGTCTGTTAAAGTGCAGTATTACACTGGTGCATCCCGTGTACCCAGCAGTAGATTTCAAACACCTCAAATAGAAAGATCCCAAACTATAACAAATGTTCCTCGGAGGTTAAGAAAGTATTACAGTAAAGGCATGACAGCTTTTGTCGCCGAGAGAACATTTAAATGTAGAAATTCACAAGAAGTACTTGGATACACGGTACTATCTTATAATACACATATAATACACGTTGAGCTGGATTGTACTCCCACTAGTAACCAAAACATTGTGGTTGTCAGGAACACATGGATTTCTGCTTGAAGCAATACTCAAGTCAGCCTTTTCCAACTTCTATCATCACTCCTCCTCCTCAGGCCCATCCCAAACACCTCCATCATGGCAGGGCTCGAGGTCAACAAGACTTCCAGCTAGTCAGCTAGTTTACCACTATATATTCACTTTTCAGCTATAGAAAGAAACCATTTGTAGGCTGGTCTCATCCATGTCATTGTCAGTTTTTTTCCAGCAGATACCTCTCCAAACAGACCTGTGTATATCCCTATTCTTGACCTTGCATTTAATTCAAATCACATCTTGTCTTAATATTAAACAAAGAAAACCCTCTCATTATTGGAGCTTGCATCATCCCCAGAGAACCAAAAAAGTCTACAATAATGCTACCACTGAGTTGTCTTCAAATGTAATCCACCAATTCCTCAAAATTCTCCTCAGAATCACAAATAACATGCTTTGAAGAAAATACCATTGTTTTTACTTGTGTTATTGCAATTTAATTGGACATTTGAGTAATTTTTAAAATCCTATCGCTAAACTATCACATGAACACGATACTTTGCACATTGGTCCAATGACAGATGTTTAAATAGGGTATTGAGCTGATGCATATTCCATGACGATGAAACAAGCTGAATGAAAGGTTCATTGCACGTAGCTTTAATAAGATTTATGCGCAATAAAAGGAACCAGCCTTTTAAAAATTCATCTGACAAATTAAGCATCTTCATTTTTGAACACAGCATACAGTATTAAAACAAACTTCAATTCTGAATTACAAAGAGGATATTTCAGCACATCAAAGCATAACCAGGAAACCAATTTGTGTTTGCTTTGTTTACTTTATACTCTCCTTTGTCATTTCTTGCATTCTGATTTTGCAGAATATAATACAGTTTGGCTCAGAAATATTTGGCAAGTTGCTCTGGAGAAAGAAATGTTGATATTTGCATGAGAACCAGCATACTCTTGAGCATCGAATATTGAAAAATAGCTTTGCCAAGTAGGTTAGCTTCGCTGAGCAAAAATAAATGTTTTCCACCCATCAGCTACTTTTCCTTAGCTCTCAGGCTTGGGCAGAAATGGCAAACACTCCTGGCTTTCCTCCATTATTAAAATGAAGCAGCAATAGCTTGCAAAATATTCAAATTCAATCTCCTACATGTGTGCCTTTTTATAGGAGAGCCTAAAAATAACAGTAAAGCTGCACACTGCTTGCAGCAGTCAATAATAAGCAAATAGAGAGTTCAAAGCCAGAGTTACCGGTGTTTTAAGCACTGTGGGTACCACATATGAGCTGAAAACCACATAAATTGAGTTCATAAATCACTGGAGTCAAGAATGCAAATGAGGCCCTGCTATTTAATTATCGTCCCCCTCCCCCCAATCCCCTCGTCCAGTCAAATCCCCCCATTCCAGTCATTTCCATCATGATCTAGGTGTTGCTGCTGAATTCAAGTGTATGGAATCTATAAGAATCAACTAATATTCACTTTTTTGCATGACTGCACACAAAACATTGCAACAATACTCACCATACCACAAGGCATTTTAAGTGCTACATCTGCTAAATAAAAAGGCATGGTGAAGCAAAGAGTAGAACTTAGGAAACAATCTGGCTTTTGTTTGTTCGGCATAAGACACCCAACGTCCAACCTCAGGATTATGTTTCAATGTCAACTGTCCATTGTAATTATACTATGGTCCTTTTTCATTTGTTTGTTGCCAGTATATTCTTTTTTTGCCAGAATTGTATTGGACGTAACTAAGAATATGTGAGAATTTTATTTGGGCTGGCCGTGTATTCTAAACAACTCCACTTTCGTGCTTTCCTCCTACGTCATTTTTCGTTCTCGAAAGTTATTTTCATCTTTGTTGGTTGCAAAGGTCTACCTGCGCAGAACCTTTCATTGTGAAGCTCAAGCTCGCTGTGCAAAACTGATCTGAATCCAGCACTCCCACACATTGAAAACATAATATGCTGGTTCAGGCAGATTAAGAGCTTTACTTTGCATTCTATTCCTGGACCAGAAGAATTTGTTGCTGACAATTAGTGCTTTAAGTCATGCCACATCTTCTTGCAGCCTGGATGAACAGAGAAAATAAAAAAAAAATGCCTTCTGCAAATTGTATGAAACTTATCTCTCAGCATAATGAGAAGACTTCGAAAACCTCTCATAAATTAATGGATTGTCATCTGGACTGCCATGTGCAGATAACCCTTGTAAATTATTTTTTGCTGCTGCTGATGAGGATTTAACATGGAACCAATTTGAATTATATTTTGCCGTGCAGAATTGTGATGACAGCGTTTTGAAACATGCAGTATATTCTTGAAGCATGCCGTGTTAAACAAATGGAAACTCCATACGTTTAACACATTAAAAGCAACTTATCATCTGAAGAACCTTTCTACGGAAATATTATTACCTTGTAATGCATTCAGGCACAATGCAATTTGTTCAGCTCCTATCAAGGTAGATGAGTGCATTTTTACTCAGTTTTTCCATGTGCAGCAGTCGTTTAATTTTATATGAAAAGGACGATAAGTCCCTTTTCTTTTGCAAGGCCACCGTTCTAAGAATACAATTTATATTATCTGTTATGTTTGGTCCATTAACTATATCATGCCCTTCAATATTGTCAGATTTCTTCATCCCTTTTCGCTAAGAATATTTTTTCCTTCATTGGTTTCTTTTTTTCTTTTTTTTTATTTCCTGCAGATTTAGATTTCACCATGAAATGGCACACGCACAATAGAGCCACCATGACAGTTCTCAATTTTCTCCACTGTGTGTTCCAAATAGCAGACATTTAAAAAAACAAGAAAATAAACAACGATGAGCTTGATTTCAGTAAATTCTCCCATCAACCATAAACAGATTGAACAATATTCCAGATTTATGACAAGCTCTGCATCAGGTGTCCCAAGAAGCCAAACCTGATCAACTGTGACTCCCAAGTGCTAAGATGTAACATGTACATTGAAAATAATCATAACTTTGATGTAAATGATATGTAAGGGAGTTCATTTAAACAGCCCTGATTTCTCCTCTCACCTCCTGTTCAAAACGAAAAAGGTCTTTTTGATTTGCTTCGTCCTCTGTAATGTTACAACCCTAGTTGATGTTGTAACTGGATGGGAAGATCCCTTAATGGAACCCTGGCTCAAAAGACCATAACTTTATTTTTTACAATAAAATATGGAGGAACAGAATGACAGGACTTTTAATTCATTATAACAGCAAGGAAAAAACATTTATTAAATATGAAAACTTGGATTATGGTGTTTTGCACCCCCCCATCCGCTTAACAAATGCACACAGATTAAAAGATTAATATGGATTATAAAGTACATCTGCAGAGACATGGTTCCATTAACAGAAAGCCCCTTTAAAGCACACAAGATGATTGTGGTCAAAGACATGCACTCCCCTCTGAACCTAAATTAGTATTTGTGGATTTCTCAGAATCCCTCCAGATGATCATCACTTGAGAGTTTATACATTCCACTCCTAAAAACACACTTCAAAATCTCTCTCATAAAATTGCATTCCTTAGCAGTTTGCATTCCAAAATCAAGTCCAGGTTTTCCAAATGACACTTTTAAACAAAGCTTTGGCACCATTTTTAACAGCAAATGCAGTCCAGGATTTTACACCACCCCTTTCATGTTTCCTTTGTTGCCTTAACTGCTTTTACATAAACTCTGAGATCCAGTCACTGATTTCCAAAGCTATTTCAATTGGTGTTCCACAGGTTGTAGTAAAATCTCTCAAACCTGAAAATAGCTTCAGATATCTTTCTCGCATTTCAGGTTTCTTCTCTGATCTATCTGTCTTTAGTGAATAGTTCTCTGCTCAAGCACCTTTAACTTCAGAGGTCTTAGAATTTTCTCTTCATTTCTCTAGTTTCCTTAACTAGCTGCTTTTCAGATTTCTGCAATGTTTTCTTAACCTTTGCTCCATGGTATGGTTTTTCTTCTCACAAATCTGAGAGAAATGTTCCATCGATAGAACATACAGTGCAGAAGGAGGCCATTTGGCCCATCGCGTCTGCACCGACCCACTTAAGCCCTCACTTCTACCCCATTCCCGTAACCCAATAACCCCATCTAACCTTTTTTGGTCACTAAGGGCAATTTATCATTGCCACTCCACCTAACCTGCATGTCTTTGGACTGTGGGAGGAAACCGGAGCACCCGGAGGAAACCCACACAGACACTGGGAGAATGTGCAGACTTCGCACTGACAGTGACCCAGCAGGTAATCGAACCTGGGATCCTGGCGCTGTGAAGACACAGTGCTAATCACTTGTGCTACTGTGCTGCCCGCTCAAGTTTACTAAACCAACTGCTTCTGGCAGAGCTGTGAGAGCTGCCTTCTCTCTCACTGCCGCATGCTTATGCCTTTGGTTTATTCTTCACACCCTCGCCCTTTCTAAGCGCAATACAAACACGACTGGAACTTAACCAAACCCCACACATATAAACATCCTTGTCCAGCATGAATCTAACTATATGTTTTACCCTTCCAGGCACGGAAACATTAAATTGAATCCACTTAAAACTATATATTTTTTCTAAAGCTTACCAATACAATACATCCCTTAAAACTACGTTTCCCAACAGTAATCTGGAGGGTCACAACATTGGCTCTTTTTTCATTCATAAAAGAGGGAGATAGAGAAAGATTTACAGGGCATAAACCATAGAGAAGAATAATTCCTGTTTCATGTGAGTCCAAGGGCCTGATTCAAGCTCAATGGTGTATTCCTTCACCGAGGTCGGCAGGCTGAACTCATGAGGGATAATTCATTTCTCCTGTAGAGTTAACTTCAACGATAGACATGCAAAGGTGCATCAGTTTTGTAGGCAATGATAGAGAAGTTCAAAAGTTCCATTGAAAACAGTGCAAATGGAGACGGCATTCACACTTAGTGCCCCTTTTCTGTGCTGTTGCTTGGTAGTGGTTGGAAAGATGGCACCTCCACAAGGCGATATTACAGGTTCCACCAGCTGTGTTTGGTGTTGGTGGAGGAGGGAGGGGGAGGGTTGCACAGGGAGTTGTCATGGCACATAACCCATTGGTTTTGATAGTGTGTGAATATCTCTCAGTCTGGGATCCTGAAATTCATAATGTTCAAACCATTCTGAATTTAAAAGGAAGATTGCTGGATTCTTTCTCCTCACAGACCAGTAGATTCTTCAATGTATCTTCAGGGATAACGAGATGCAAGCTTCTGCGATATTGCCAAATAACACTGATTGTTAAATGGGCCCAGCCACATCTAACTTGAGCCATCGTAAAAGGTAATTGTCCAGTTTTAAAATTTTAGAAAATAGCCATGATATACCTACAGTGTTCCGTCTTAGCCTTGTTAGAGACTATGATTATGTGCAAAGGGATTCCCCATCTCATATGACTAACCCCAACCCTTCATTAATGCAAATAAAGTGTTGATTTGCAGGAATAATTTCTGAGAATGGTAACAGTTCCCAAAAACTGACATGACCTCAGCTCCAAGTGATCTGCACATTTTTTTTCACATTATCAGCGACAGTCACAATATGTCCATGTATAAGAATCAAAAAAGGGGGATCTAATTTTACTTAAATCAGAAATGTTATAATTTGGGAAACATGGGAAAGGGGAGGAAAAGTTTTGTGGGAGAGAAAATTATGTCGTATTGAGGCAGCAAGTGGAGGAAGAAGGAATCCTCACCAGAAAAGGGGAGGAAAGAAAGTGTGGGTTTTCTCCAAATGCCCCAGTTTCCCTCCCACAGTCCAACGATATGCAGGTTTGGTGGAAAGGCCATGCTGAAATTGCCCCTTAGCTTCCAAAGGTGTGCAGGTTAGGTTTGGTTATGGGATAGGACAGGGGAGTTGTCCGAGGTACGGTGCTCTTTCAGAGGGTCAGCAACTGGCCAAAATGGCCTCCTTCTGCACTGTGGCGATTCTATGGAACATCTTGATAGGAGGGCAAGGAAGCAGGTAAGACCCTGCTGAGAGGGAATGCATCATGGAATGAGTTTGTCTCGTGATTTCGTTGAGTAGCAAGCGAGAGCTCCCTGGGTGATCTAGTGGAGGAAATAATAAAGAAGAATTGCAGTGGATGGAGATCAAGAACCTGTTGCATACATACCAATTTGTATCAATCTGGATAAAAAGTAGCATTTCCTAGGTAGTGTGACCTAGCAATATTCACGGATTGAAAATCAACAGAGGATTTAAGCTTTCTGCACTGTCCTGAGGTAGTTCCAAAATGCTGTTGGCCACAATTTGTCAGTGTATGTGTGAACCTTTGATCCAGGGGCTCCTGCAACTCTGACCAAAAATGTAACATTCACATCACTGCAAGGGAATCATTTATTTCCTTTGTTGTCCTTGATCTTTTCATTCGCTCCTGTGTTACTTTAGATATTATAGATCTCACTGACTCAACTGGTGTGATTTAAAGGCCTTATCACACCTGACTTGGTGTGGCGATGAAGCTGTTGAATCTGCGATCAGTCTCTCCAGATTTCTCCTCAAAACGCTTTGCCAGATTTAACAAAATCTGGCGAGGCGTTGCGATCTGGATCTCACCCTCATTGGCATGACCAAGATCAACATCTGGCTCATTTAAATATGGGTTTATGGCTTTCTCACCATGCCTGGGACCTAACAGCCACACCTGGGAGACCTCACGAGGGCGCTATTAAATTCTGATTTCCACAAACTTGGACCAGTCATAATGGCACCTGGGTGGGGGTGGGGGGGGGGGGGGGGGTGTCTCCCAGGCCATTCAAGACTCCTGTGGTTGGGGACAGGGTAGGGTAGCACCCTAGCACTCCCTCTTGCACCTGGGCACGTTGGAACTGCCAGACTGCCAGTGCCAGGGTGCTTGGGTAGCACTGGCAGGCTGGCAGTGGCACTGTCAGGGTAGCAGTTCCAGGGTGCCAGGTTGGCATTGCGAGGGATGGGGCCCAGGGGCCTTACTAGATTGAGGGGTTGTTCCAGGAGCCTCCCTGAGTTTGGGGGCAGGGGATCAAAAACATGGAAGAGAGGCTGAAAGGAAAGGGGATAAAGATCAGGCCAGCCACACACAATGGCTGCGAGGAGCCTTTCCCCCAAGCTCACCAGCAGGAAATGACTCTTAAGTGTGGCCTCAACAGAAAGAAAGTCCTTGAGGCCAAACAAAATGGCAAAGAGCTGTTAAATAGCTAAATACTTTTCTGTGCTGCAACTGCAGAGAAACACCCCACTGTATGCACCAAAAACAGACTACAGATTTGTTTTGGTTAAATCGTGCCCAACATTTTTTCTTTTGGTGATTTTATTTTTATACACCTTTATTCTTGAGTGTAACTTGTCATTTGCATTGCTTCCTCCTGCCTGGAATTGTAACGCATACTGTGAAATGATCATGAACAGAGTACGCTGAATGCCTTGTAGTTAAGGATTATATGTATCTTACTTGTTCTGATTATGTTAAATGAGAAAATCCTACTTGAGAGGCAAATGGATAAACAGCGGTGAAAGCGATATAGAACCAATTGTCAGTGATGGAGAACCATCATCAGAAAGTGAAACAGACAATGAATAGAAGGGCACAGAGAGCAGGAAAGGAAACAAAAATTGGAAGTAATCTACCCAAAAAATCTAGAGAGTGAGAGGTAGGGGCAAAAAAATGACACGAGAGAACATAAAGGGAGAAGTAAAAGGTGAAAGGAACTAGCAGTGAGATTGCAACCTGCCAACATTGTTTACTAGATAGTAAGATCTTTATCATTAGTCCACCTTGGTTCTGGATTTCACACATGGACAAGAAGAAGCACTTCTTTTACATGTTTGATGTTTGCTACCATGAGTAAGAACTGGTTGGACACACAGCTTAATGATCGCAAGCTTATGCAGTGGGAGTTTGCTGCCATTGGTTATGCTTCAACCTGTACACAAGATATCTAAACACCTTGTCAAGAAATTGAACCTGGGACCCTGATGCTGTGAAGCTACAGTGCTATCCACTTGTGTTACCGTGCTGTTAAAATTGTACAAGACTTTGGTAAGACCACACGTGGAATAATGTGTTCAGTTCTGGTCACCCTATTATAGGAAGGATATTGTTAAATTAGAAAGGTGCAGAAGAGATTTACAAAGATGCTACCAGGACTTGATGGTCTGAGTTATAAGGAGAGGCTGAATAGGCTGGGACTATTTTCCCTGGAGCATAGGAGGCTCAGGGGTGATCTTATAGAGGTCTATAATGAGAAACATAGATAAGGTAGATAGTCGACACCTTTTCCCAAAGGTAGAGGAGTCTAGAAAGTGAGGGCATGGGTTTAAAGTGAGAGGAGAGAGATACAAAAGAGACCAGAGGGGAAATGTCTTCACACAGAGAGTGGTTGGCATCTGGAACTGGCTGCCAGAGGATCATAAGGAGGAAGTGGAAGGGAGGATGCAACCCAAACAGCCTTTTTCTGCCTAGGCAGTAAATAAATAAATACATTGAATTTGATACCGAGTAACCTCATGTCAACTCCCCATTCACCAAACTCGGGTACCATGCTTTAAACTCCAGCCTGGGCAAAGCAGAGTGGTTTTCTCGAAACACTTGTACCAATTAGATCATGCATATTGACACTAAGCCACAATATATTAAAAGATCCACAATGTAGATTTCAAATATATAACAAGGAGCCCAGAATATTCATCAATGTCCTCAAACCCTTCCAATTAATCTGTTAAGATAGTTATATGGTTCACTCTTTAATCACTCTATTACTATAAACACTGATCAAATCCAACCACACCCATGTTCTGAGCATGCCCCGGACTAGTTGGATAATGGTTAGCCTTCTTTGAAGCAGTGTCCATGGTTATGGGGTGAGGGTGGAGCCAAGTGCGGAAGTGGCTCTCTTCAGGGTATCATCAGCCAGAATTATTTATGGGGAGAGGGGCCGACACCCTTACCTTTGCCTCCCTAATTCGGCGCCGAAGAATCCTGCTCGGCTGGCGATCAGCAGCACCTCTGAAAGTTCCAGACTGGCTGGCCGAGCTGGCGGAATTTCTCCGCCTGGAGAAAATCAAATTCACCATCCAAGGGTCAGAAGAGGGATTCCACAGAACATAGAAGCCATTCACCAACTAGTTCCAAGAGCTGTTTGAAGCCAACAGCCAATAGAGCGTGGGTGGGGAGCGGGGGGGTGAAGACCTGCACATGGACTACCAGGGCACCAATGAATAGGAAGAGGGAGGAAAGGGAGCATAGAGAGAGGCAAAGGGCGGGGCGGGGATGGAAACAACTGGGACAGAGAAGAGGGGGCTGAGACAAGGGCCACAGAGAAAGGACCGTCAGACAGGGACGAAGGGTTCCAGGTCAGAAAGGGGCCGGTGCAGGCTGAATCAACCTGGTACGAGGAAGGGCATGAACACCACCCCCCCACACCCAGGCAGAAAAGGCCAAATATAACCGCCAAACAGCCATTTGCACGACTCAGGGTCTTGCAGGGCCTGGCACAAGTAAACAAGCAAAATCCTGTAAACATGCAAGACAAACCAAGATGCCAGGGGGAATATCTAAACAGTGGAAGGGAAGGGCAGGGTTATCCAATGGGGCTGAAGAGGCTATGCCTATGTAAATATATGATAATCTTTTTTTGTAAGTGCTGTAAAAACCCAAAATCACAATAAAAATATTTTTAAAAACACTGACCAAATGATATGCCCCAGGCCTTCATGGTATGCTCTGATGATGTTCTCATTTCCTCTGCTGCTCATCCTTTACAAAGAATCCCTCTTCAGCGGAATTAAAAGCTATTTTAACTCCTCAAGTACTGATCCCACAAACAATGAAGCACATTTTGGCTCTGTGGAACTACATTCCCACAACAAGCAGATCATGGGCGGGATTCTCCGTCCCACCAGATCCATTTTCTGGCACGGCGGGCCCCAGCCAGCAGCAGGATCCTCCGTCCCAGCAGCCAGCCAATGGGGTTTCCCAATGCGGCCATCCCCATGCCGTCGGGACGTCCGCGAGCGTGAGTGTCCTGCCGGCGAAGCAGACGATCCCACGATGGGCAATCCTGCCCTATATATTTGGGCTATTCTGTAATACTGTCTTCACATTGTTCCTCCATTGTAGTTCTTCTGCATGTGAGTCTAAAAAGAGACAAGGGTAAGGTTTCAGTAAGTAGAGAAGGGAAATTGAAAAGTGCACGCTACACCATCTGCATCTTGAAAATCAGAAGACATCATGGGTTGAGTGGAGTAAGATGTGAGAAGAGGATAAAGTATGAGGATGTAATCATAATCAATGGTTTCAACTGTGGTATTAACCATAGCAATAGTGTTTCTGATAATGGCCAGCTCTGCCTTTTCCATGGAGGTTAGAACATGCCAATATGCCTCTCCCATGTTGTCAGTGGTTGTGTGCGACTTTTTCTCCAAGAGGAGCAAGTGAATCAGTGAGGGCTGTACAATTTGTTAATGATGTGGCTGTTATGGTTGAAAAGCAGATATTTTACTGTGAGATGTAGTCTGAAGTTTGCAAAAGTGCTAAGTTTGTAAAGGTGAGTTAAAGCATATGAACATCAGTTGCATCCCCTGACTATAGGAGCTGTTGGTCGGTGGTGGACCCAGGTGTGGTAAACTGAACAGTGGCTCAGCAGATGGTAGAATGTGGCATTTGAAAATATTTTCATTGACCTTGACTACTCGTGTGAGACTGTTGAACTCTTCACAGTTGGAAGGTCTGCATCCAAGTCACTATCTGCTCCTGCTGCCTTCTCACAATCTGTTAGATGGGCCTCCTACCACCCCCCCCCCCCCCCCCCCACCCCGACACCCCCACCCCAGTAGATGCAGGATCTGTCTCCTTCTTTCAACCTTTCCACCTCCTCTACCAAGTGCTTCAGCATAGTGTTGGAAAATGGTGGTGCATGTTTTCTCTCATGATCAGTCAATCTTTGTTGCACCGCACTATTCGGAATTCGAACAGTACCTTCAGCAGCCAAAATTCTAATTCCTTTAAGAGGTTCAGGCTAGCTTTAGGTAGCACTCGGAAATAGCAATGTTGGGCGCCTTGCTGAAGCATGCAGCTAGCATCGACCGCACATAGCAATCATGATAATAACCAGGTATCATGAAGATAGCCTGCTGCCTGTATTACATTGACTGAAACAGGGTAATCATGCATTGCAATCCCTTTGCCTATTTTTGGAGGTTATGCAATTTAGCCTCTGAGTCCAGCAATTGAACTTGAAATCTTGTCTTCTGAACATGAAGGAAATCAGTCTTATAGAGAAGTGTAACCTATAACAATGAACATAAGTATCATTGGCTGCAATTTCCTGACTTTCCCGAATTACCATCCTTCCCTCCTCCCAGTTGCGGATGAATGATGAAGTCAATTTTGAACTAGTCTTCTGTAAACCAGTTTGAAATTGAAGATACTCCAAATTGTATTGAAATTTTCCAGCACTGATTCTCAAATTTGATATAATTACATTAGCCTCAGAGTTCAAATAACCGTCAGACTATATTTTTTAACTGACTTTGTCTATGGCAACTGTAGAGGAGAAAAGTAAATCTCTTCGACTATAGTGTACTTCACTCTCCCGCTCACTAAAATCCAGTCAGAGCGTCTTGAAGGTACGAATGCAAAGCTATAGCTTGGGCTGCTGATATTCCAAGTAGGCATGTCAGAGAGCCCTGATTCAAGGAGTACACAGACAGTCATACTCCACATTTGATTACAAGAAATTAGCTTACACCAATCAGTTGTCCAGTCATGACTATCCATTAGGTTTACATCATGCATAGTATAGGAAAACAATTAATCAATTATAACATCGGCATATCTGCTTAATTATAATATCCAATCAATACAAAGATACGTGCATGCTGTCCTCTAATATTTATCGCCTGTTTCTCGTTATCAGGCCTATGGTACCAATTATTGCCGCTGTCTGACTTCTCCAACTTATGACCATTTAACAAGGTAAAAATGGTATAGCAATAAACAGTTCTTTGTGGTTATGCCTCCCTTCCTCCACTTCCAGTCAATTTGGCACCAGAGCAACATGGTAAACAATCCCACATTGTTTTTTTAATAATAATATTTATTGTCAGAAGTAGGCTTACATTAACACTGCAATTAAGTTACTGTGAAAAGCCCTGAGTTGCCACATTTCAGCGCCTGTCCAGGTACACCGAGGAGGAATTCAGAATGTCCAAAGTACCTAACAGCACGTCTTTCGGGATTTGTGGGAGGAAATCAGATTACCCAAAAGAAATCCACGCAGACAGAGGGAGAAGTGCAGTCACCACACAGACAGTGACCCAATCTGGGAATTGGACCTGGGACTCTGATGCTGTGAAGCAATAATGCTACCCATTGTACTGCCATGCCATCCATTCTTTATTGCCATTCTTGAGAATTACCATCTGCGGCTTCCCTTTACTTGGGGCAGTTTCCTGCAGTTAACAACTTCAGCTAAGGAGTTTATGTGGCATGGACCGATACAGAAGAATTTTAATCCCTTCAGCACTTAGTGGAGTACTGGAGTTTTAAAACTAATTCCGATGTAATGTCTAAAACTACACCCTTTCTGCAACTACTTGTTGTCAGACTGAAGTGAAGCAAAGGTTACATTGGAATAGGTATATGGAAGCTTGCCTTTCTGAGGATTAAGGGGCGGGATTCTCTCAGCCCGGACGGGATTCTCTCCGCAGAGCGGAGAATCGGCGCCATTGGCGCCGGCGTGGTTGGTGTGGGCCGAGCAGCCGGTGTGAAATGCCGGGTCCCGCCGGCGCCGTCCACACCTGCTCTCAGCCGGCAGGAACCCGGCATGGAAGGGTTGGGGGGTGCCCTGTGAGGGGAGTCCAACCCCGGGAGGGCCCACCGATCGGCGAGCCAGCCTCTCTGGCTGGGGGCCTCCTTTCCTATGTGCCGGCCCCCGTAGTCCTGCGCCATGTTGCGTCGGGGCCGGCGCATTGAAAGAAGCCACGGCGCATGCGTGCGTTGGCGCCGGCACCACTGCACAAGCCGCGGGTCCCGTGGAGCCCAGTTCGTGCCGGGATCATCAGCTGGAGTGGTGTTAACCGCTCCAGTGCAGGCTGGCCCCCTGTAGGGGCCAGAATTAGTCGTGGGGTCGGCCTGTTCACGTCGTCGTAAAATGCGACGGCGTTTACGACGGCGGGGACACTCTGCCGCGAGATTAGAGAATCCCACCCAAGGTGTGTGAGCTATAAATCATTGAACAATCGATGTTTATCCAAGTTGTTTGTAGTTTAAAAAAATATTTTTCTTAAAGTTTTGTTATTTTATAGCAAAGAATACAATAGAAACAATCCAAACAACAATAAACTGAAAAAACCCCAATAATCTTGTAAACCAACTCCCCCCCCCCCCCCCCCCCCCCCCCCCAACCATGCTCCCCCCACCCCCCAGCTAACAGTGACCAATTCCTTAAAAAGCAATATAAATGGTTGCCATCTCTGGTTGACTGACTCCCTCGTGGCGTGTTCGACCTTCACGAGGTGCAAAAGTTCCATTATGGCACCTAGCCAAAGAACTAGATGGTGTCACCAGCCTCCAACTCATCAGGATTTGCCTCTGAGCAACTAGCGAGGCGAAGGCCAGGACATCTGCCCCAGCTCCCGCCCGCAACTTCGGCATGTTCGATACGCCAAATAAAGGTCAGGGCTCTAGCTCAATGTTCAATATTGCCGATATGGTGCTGAAAAAAGATAACCAAAGAACCACAAGCTTGGGATGGGGCTAGAACAAGTGCCTGTGATTCGCAGGCCTGAAGTCTTTTATGGTTACCCTTAATTCCATTCAAGTTAGAATCGCTAGTTAAATGCAAACTGATGTTGTTGAAAGGATAAGCTTTTCAACACATATAAATGGTCACATTAAGCGCTTATAAATTGGGAAAATGTTTTCAGAACAAATTTCCTGGTTAGATGGAGAATTGTTATTGTTAGCTAATTTTTTTGAATCAGACTATTACTTTTACGAGTAGACAATAGCTATGGTGGTGATCATCCCCAGATAAAATTCAATCACGTAGTATTTATTTTTGAGTGACCAACCAGCGAAATGCTCCAACTGGCCAGGCACACGAGGTCCATTGGGGAACGTCTCCTCATTTGAACCTGACTGCTGAGCTCAAGATGATTCACTGGTTAAGGGCTGCAGGAACACTGGCTGGCTGAGCCATCTGCGGTGCTGCAGTTAGATACTGGGAAAGGTTACAGAAGTGACATTGAGCTGACATAATTAGTTTTATGCAGTCAGTAGGGCCACTCCAGCTTAAAAAAATAATTTTGTGACCATTTTTCGAGTTGCCAGCCTTTTATAGATTGCTGTCTCAGCTGTTCAATGCCAATAAACATGACTGTAGCACGTTGGGTGCATGTTGTGCCCCCTAAAGGTGCAATTCGGCTCCGAAGTATATAGGGCGGAATTCTCCGCTCCCACGATAAATCGGGAAGGCCGTCGTGAACTCAGCCGAGTTTCACAACGGCCTTGGAGGCCGCTCCTTTCACCTTATTCACCCCCACCCGGGGGGCTAGGAGCGGCGCTCCGTAACTCTCGGCTGCCGGGCCTTGTCGTCTGCCGCGCATGCGCAGGTTGGGCGGCTCCAACCCGCGTATGCGCGGCTGACGTCACGACGTCTGATGGCTCAAACACGCACATGCATAGTTGCTGTCTTCCCCTCCGCTGCCCCGCAAGACGTGGCGGCTTGATCTTGCGGGGTGGTGGAGGGGAAAGAGTGCGTGGCTTTGAGATGCCGTCCCGACGATCGGTGGGCACCGATCGCAGGCCAGTCCCCTCCCGAGCACGGCTGTGGTGCTCACTCCCCTCTCCGCCCCCCACAAGCCTCAAACCTGCATTTGGCGCCCATGTTCACGACGGCAGCGACCAGGTGTTTTTGCCGCCATCGTGAACCGGTCGGGAACGGCAGGCCGCTCGGCCGGAGAATCGCCGGTCGCCGTGCAAAGCGGCGAGCGCCGATTCCTCCGAGCGGGGGTTGGGAGAATCGCGGGGGGCGCCAGTGGGGCATGTCGTGAGTCGCCCGGCCCTCCCGCGATTCTCCCACCCGGCGTAGGGAGCGGAGAATTCCGCCCATAATTCGGAGGAATGCCACCTGTTTTAGATCGATGCTGTAGTTTCCTATTCGAGTACTATTAAACTGTCGGCAACCAGAGCATTAGCATTAACAGAATGATAAGCCAACAGATCCTATTTTTAGACTCTTTAACACTGGTTTGCACAAGTTAAAATTGATCCCAAGACTTTTTGTTTGAGACTGAGAGACCAAGTTTAGCCCTTCCATTATTTCTCAATGGAGCTGGTTTCCCTCAATCAACCGCAAATTCAAAAGTTAAACAGAATTCCATATTGTTCCAGACACTGCAAAATTGCTCAAATTAGTATAATAAATGAAGACAGCACCAAGCATTACACCATTTTTGTCACAGTCCCCTCAGGAGCTTTTGATGGAGTTCTGCATGCCAGCCTAGCCATGTGAGACTGAAATTTAAGCTCCGTGTGATTATTTTGGATGGTTTTGTCTTGTTGTTTTCAGTGCCATTTAAGAAGAAAGAATTGCCTGCAACATTTTTGACCTAAGCAAGAATAGTTTAAAAAAAACCAGATAAATAAAAACAGTCAAAAATAACAGTCACTTGGATTTCTGCCCAGAGTTATAATCATTGCTAATTAAAATGTGACTTTGTTTTATTTTTCATTATGCCTAAGCTGAATCTCTATGATGCGGTGTTAATCAACCATTTTTGTTATTACAGTGTTGGTTTTACTGCAACTGATCTCTTGGCTTTGTTAACCCGAAAAAAGCAGTTTCTCTCCAACAGTTGAACCTACATGGGTGTCGTTTTTATTTTGACTTTCATTCCACTACTACTATTATGTTCCTAAAGCCTTAATTCTTCCTGGTAAAATGTATTCATTTTAATTTGATCCTGGTACTTTTTATACCTGTTTGGCATGATGGGCCATTTTTTGTTCTGATGACGCATTTTAATGGCAAAGTAGATGTTTGTAAATGAGAGTGGTACGACTTGCGAATAATTTATCAGCCGTTTTAATTTTTCCTCTGCTACAATCATTGCCCCTGTTCAAAAAGTGTTCTGAGAAATAATGTAAAAAGCTTTCCCTCAGAAAAGTTTGATTTAAGTTAGATCCTCAGAACCTGAGCTGAATTTTGCAGGTATGATAAGTGCGTCCTGAAGTCTTAAGACTCGCTTGAAAATTGTGTATGGAATGATGGGATTTCAAAGTATCACATCTGCGCTGCTAGAAACGACTCAATGAGAAGTCTTACAACACCAGGTTAAAGTCCAACAGGTTTGTTTCAAACACGAGCTTTCAGAGCACTGCTCCTTCCTCAGGAGCAGTGCTCCGAAAGCTCGTGTTTGAAACAAACCTGTTGGACTTTAACCTGGTGTTGTAAGACTTCTCACTGTGCTCACCCCAGTCCAACGCCGGCATCTCCACATCATGGCTAGAAATGACTCACATAGAGGAGTTATCTCACACACAACATTTATCACCCACCTCTCTGTGCAGCAGAAACAGCACTGGGGAGCAATCTGGAATCAAGCTCCAGAGGCATGTAACTCACAGAACAAACAGTCTGAGGCAGTGACTCCAACACAACATAATTAGATGCCAGGACAAAAAGGTTCAGACTCCAAAGCACAACTAGAATCGAGCTAGGCAACAGATCTTCAATGATTTGCAAAGGCATTCAGCCATCTATAATGTACTTCCGATGGTAGTGAAGGTCGCTGTAATGTTCCGATCCCAGTTAGTGTTATAACTGGACGGGAAGATTCTAAAGTAGAACACGGACTTCAAAGACCAGCAACTTTAAAAAAAATAAAACATGGAGGAACAGAGCCACAGGACCGCTAATTAGTTTTCATGAGCATGAAAAAACATTCATTAAACATGAAAGAATTGGATTATAATATAATATTCCTTTATTCGTACCCATATCTCCCTCCCCAACACACACCTCTTCACAATTATACATAAATTTTGGAATTAACACAGATTACAAAGTACACCTCAATCTGCAGTGGTCTTTTAACACAATGTCCCTTTTGAGCAAATACAGTCTCCACTCTGAATGCCGAGTGAATGTCTTCAGAATACCCCTAGATGATTGTCACGTGAGAGTTTTCAAACTCCACTCCCAAAATCACGCTTTAAAATTTTGTCTCATAATTACAATGCTCTTCCTTGGTGGTTTGCATTCCGAAATTCAGACCAGGTTTTCCAATTGATACTTTCAAACAAAACTTCCTCTCCATCTTTAACAGAAAACCAGTGCAGGATTTCACACCATCCCCTTTAAGGTTCATTTGCCTTGACTGCTGTGCAAACTCGTCACAATTGCTTTAACTCTCAATATCCAGACTTTATTAAAATGACATCAAACGTTTCATTGACCTTTCGAAGTCTGCTATTGTCCACTTTAAATCCGGTTACTGCAATTGCCTCTTTAACTTAGAACACTTTGTTTAGTCATCCTTGAATTCTTTTGAACAACATCTTGGTCTCTGTTCACTTAACTCCAGTTGTCTTAAACACTCTTTTCTGTTAACTCCTCGAGATCCTGGGCTGAATTCGCTGCCGTTGGGATTCTCCATTTTACCGGGAGCCTGGGGGTTTCCCAATGGCATGGGGATGCCCCACAATGGGAAACCATATTGACCAGCCGGCGAAATGGAGAATCCCAACAGCGTGCTGCACCAGAAATCTGGTGCGGCGGGATGAAGAATCCCGCCCCCATCTCCAATTGCCCATAAATTCCGCTAAACCATAAAAGCTTCTCTGCCGTCCAGGACCCTAGTTGCTAAGCAACACCACATACCTCTACAGGCCTATTTATTTACTCTTCATGCCATAGCCCTCTCTAAGCACAATCGAAAACAGTTGGAACTTAACCAACCCACATAAACACAAACATCATGAATCTAACTGTAGGTTTTACCCTTCTAGGCACAGAAACATGAAATTAAATGCACTTAAAACTATTTCTTATTTATAATGTTCAGCAATATAAATATACATCACTTAAAACTACCTTTGTTTTCCTCACAATAGCAAGAAAGGAGTATTCAACCTCTCCAGCCTTTTTTAAATTTGTTCATGGGACGTGGGCAATGCAGGTGGTGTCAGCTTTTATTGCCCATCCCCAATTGCCTTTTAGGGGGCAGTTAAAAGTCAACCACATTGCTTTGGGTCTGGAGTCACATGTAGGCCAGACCAGGTAAGGACAGCAGATTACCTTCTCTAAAGGTTATTAGTGAACCAGATAGATTTTTACCACAATTGACGATGGTTTCATGGTCATCATTAGACTTTTAGTTCCAGATTTTTACTGAATTCAATTTCACCACCTGCAGTGGCGGGATTTGAATCTGTATCCCCGGAGCATTAACCTGGATCTCTGATTTACTAGTCCAGTGACAATACCACTATGCCACCGCCTATTCCACTATTCGTCGAGGATATGTCAAATCTGTACCCATTCTCCATTTACCCCCTTTTGCTCAGTACAGTATGGTTGCTAATTGGATGGTTCCAGGAGATGTTGGCGGAAATTACCATCACTAAAAGGTACCTGAGTGAATTTGGGATTATTTAAAAGCAAGAGTTTTTAAAAAAAAGGAATGTAGCAGATCTTCGCAGACATATGATGTTTTTCTTATTCATTTATATGGGTGGCATAGTGGTTAGCACAGCTGTCTCACAGTGCCAGGGACCCAGGTTCAATTCTAGCCTTGGGTGACTGTCTCCACATCAGACTGTGTGGAAAATTGCACATTCTCCCGTGTCTGCGTGGATTTCCTCCGGGTGCTCTGGTTTCGCCCCACTGTCCAAAGATGTGCAGGTTAGGTGGGGTGGCCATGCTAAATTGACCCTTAGTGTCCAAGGATACATAGATACATAGAAGATAGGAGCAGGAGGAGGCCTTTTGGCCCTTCGAACCTGCTCCGCCATTCATCACGATCACGCCTGATCATCCAACTCAATAGCCTAATCCTGCTTTCTCCCCATAGCCTTTGATCACATTCTCCCCAAGTGCTATATCCAGCTGCCTCATGAATATATTCAAAGTTTTAGCATCAACTACTTCCTGTGGTAATGAAGTCTACAGGCTCACCACTCTTTGTGTGAGGAAGTATCTCCTTATCTCTGTCCGAAATGGTTTACCCCGAATCTTCAGGCTGTGACCCGATGTGTAGGTTAAGTGGGGTTATGGGCTAGGTCGGGTGCCCTTTTAGAGGGTCAGTGTAGACTCGATGGGCCAAATGGCACCTTTCCACACTGTTGGAATTGTATTGTTCTATGGTTCTAATCACTTTATAATTCACTGCTGCCTACTGTGTTGGAGCCGGAAGGTTCCAGATAGTGACTCCTGCTTCCAGCTCCTTCCAAGGAACATCAGCTGCAGCTTGGTAGCGGTAGATCAGTGAAAGGCTCCTAGCCACAGAAGTGGGGAGTAACTCACTCTTGGTTCAGGAATGGATGAGTCAGCACCACTAACAACCAGAATCATGGATCAGGATTTTTCCATGCTCCTTGACAACCTGTTGGTCAGTCGCTGCTGCTGGGACAGGGACAGGACAATGGAGTCAGTGGTTCCTTCCCAGCATCTTCTCTTACATGCGGGACTCCAGCTGGACATCCATGTTGGTCAGGATCCTTCTGGAAACAATCATAGTCCTGATGTGTTTGGCAGAGATAGGCTGCCACTTATCCAATCTGCTTGCATGCATATGTAGATAGGCAGGAGGTATAAACTGCTTCCTACTCACTGTCCCTTCCCTTGCTGCTGCATTCAGACAAGTTCACTCTTTGGTTACACACCAAATCGGTCCTCATCAAAGAAGTTCAGGAACACTGCACAAATGTCTCTCTAAGTATGTCCATCACTGTTAACATAAACTGAGGTTAATCAGGCTTAAAGAACATTTCACCTGTTAAAAGGCAAAATCCTTTCATTTTTGCGGGTCTGTTATTACCTTTTCAATTTTAAGAGTATTTCTTACCTATGACCCAGCAGACTGAAGCTCAAATCAGGGCATCAAAGAATGATAAAATCCCAGACAGTGCGTAAGGAGGCCATTTGGCCCATCGAATCTGCACCAACCCTTCGAAAGACCACCCGACCTAGGCCCAATCCCCCACCCTATTCCTGCAACCCCAACCTAAGAGGCAATTTAACATGGCCAATCCAGCTAACCTGCACATCTTTGGACTGTGGGAGGAAACCCACACAGACATAGGGAGAACGTGCAAACACCACACAGTCACCCCAGGTCGGAATCAAACCTGGGTCCCTGGCGCTGTGAGGTAGCAGTGCTAACCACTATGCCACCATGCCACCCAAGGTGCCTCAAGTCCGCCCTGTTGAGTGCACCTCTTGGGAGATGTGCTGCAGGTGGAATCGACAACCACTGTGCCAGTATTCAAAAACCTGCCGGTGGAGATTCTGGATAACAACAATGCTCCCCATCTGGGAATTGAACCCCCGTCTCCCGCGTGACAGGCGGGGACATTAACTACTATACTAACGAGGAACTCTTCTAGCATGTTTCTTTGCACTTCACACTGAAGTCAAATATCTATTTACAGACAACCCATTCCCACTGCATGACATGGTCTGGGTTCATGGCTTGAGTGCGTCTTCTTTTGCCTAAATGAGCTACATCTACGACTTCAAGGGCTGTGTGCAATTATCTTTAATGTCCAGGACAAAACTGACTCAAAGGTTTAAAAAATGCTGCAATTCTGGGTTTGCTTTGTGGAGGAAAATGACATTTTCCCAAAAGTGTATGAAGTCCTGACAAGGTATGAATTACAGTTTCAGGACAGTGTTAAAGATGGGGCAAGTACCATTTCACTGAACTAGTGAGGCAATAATGTGATTACTGTCCATCAATGGGAAATGCAAACGGCTGAGTCAGCTCCAATTTAACTGACTTTTCTGCAGTACCAATGTCACGTGACGTGTCAGCAAAAGATCAAACTTCCTGGCCATCTCAAGAGATGGCAGGACTGAGATTGTTAAACTCAATCTCTCAATTTGGGATTGAGTTCCAACAAAAAGAAGTTCGCTGAGTTTTGAGTCCAAATGCGAACAGATTTCCCTGAATCATCAGATAGGCTGTTGCGGTTTTGCTACCGTTTTGCAACTTACCTGCGTGAAAGAGGATCTTCATTACTCAATGTAATGAAATAAAGTTTCATCAGTGTCTTTGTGTAGAAAGCAACTTAGAACTCAAACTATCACCTCTCATTTCAAACATAATGTGCCTACAAACAAGCTCATCTGCACTTTAGTGGCAAGCAAACTGGACATTGTTTAAAGTTGCATTTATGTGTATTATTTGTATGCTTTGCACAATACTTGGCAAACAAATAGGTTCAAATGTTAAGCCTGCATGCTGGTAAAGGTACACCTGCAGATGGTAGATGTGGAAGGGTTCCAGGAAGCACTCAATTCGATCAGAGAGGCCAGCATCCAACAGCTAAATAATTCCTGCATCAATTACACTCTTCAGTGTGAATACTGAAGGGAAGATTTTGACTGTGCACCAGAAGCGCATATCAGGAGTTCACATATCAGCTCAGTGGGTTCTAGGATTTTAGGTCCATTCCTACTAATGGATGGAAGATCCTGCTGGGCCCAATGACCTCCACACCCACGTTCTGGCGATCGCATAGATGGCACATAGGATACACTGAGATTGCAAATCTATCCTTTTATGTACCCAATTGACACAAATCCTGGACAGCATCTTAAGTTTTAAAAATTGTACCTCTAACTGCCTGTAGCTCCTCTCGTGACTCAGTGAATTTTTCCAGTAGATACCTCAGCTTCACAGACCAGGAAGGTTGCAGATTAGATCCATCGTTTGTGTTGAGGAAGCTGAATTTAGCCAAGGCAGAGGGAGGGGTAGCAAATTTGACATCACTCCTCTCGGGATAAAGTAGAAATTAGGAGACAGAAGTCTTGCTTGTGTTGAGCTAACTACACATGTGTATTAAAAACGTGTCAAGACTCACTACCAAAATTATGAGCAGTTGAGCAACATACTGCGGTAATGCAGAACCATACACCAGCAAAGGGTCAACAAGGTGAATGGAAAAGAGAGAAAGTTGGCAATTTAAAAGATTTAATTTTAGGTGACAGGTAGTTTTATAATCAATATTAACAATCATAATTGAGCGCTACTCAACCAAAACATATCTAGTGTCATTTAGGGCGAGTTTGGAAGGGTGTTTCCTGTCAGCTTTTTGTGTGAGATCCAGATCAGTATTCATCCACACTCAACTAATTTTTTGGGGGGCCTTGGGAGTTTCTCTCCAGTCCAGCCCACTCTTAGAAATGTTTTCAGCAGCAGGGAGCTGAACTCGCTGGCAAGACCGGCTCCTCAAAGATTGCGGAATCATGTGAGCTGGAGATTCTGCAGCAGCACCTGCCCACGGGCAATGCCACTTCCCCAAGTGAGGGCACCCTGCTATGATGTTACTGAAGGGACCCCCATTCCAAGCCCCCCACCTCCCCTTCACCCCCCAACCACCTGCCTTCAGCCGCCCCCCACCCTTCATAATCATCATCCATCAGTGAAATTCAAATCTCTACCAATTACATTGCAGATTACCAAAGGTCCCAGTCAATCGGGCTCCTCCTGGCTCTTGTTCCGATTTAAGATTTGAATTTAATTAGGGGAGTGCTGTGTTGGATCCAACTGCGGCTCCAAAATACTGATTTGCTCACAACAGCATTTGAAACTCTACCGAAATGCTTTATTTGACCACCAGGAGTTTGTTGCTGATTCTGGGAGACTCCCAGCCATTCCCAGCCTACTTGACAGAAGTCTTGAAAATTTCAATTGACCCAGAAACTACAGACCTTTGGGGGAATAAACCCTAGGTTTGTACTACCCTTTTGAGTGAACGAGATGTTTCCTGATTTCACTCCGAAATTAGTTAGCTCTAATTTCTTCGATAGTAGAATGGACAAAATAGCAACTTACACGTATATTTTTCCTCTGAAGTGGAAAATGCACCACAACTCCATGGGACAAAGGGCATCCCACCTAACCTTGCTCCCAAGACATGTTTTTAGATAGAGATCTGCAGCGTTGGTCCTGCTCTTTGCATGTGGCTAACAATACCCTCACTGTGCCTCCTCAGGGAAAGCTCTCCCAGAATCAGCGGGAGAGGACCCAAACCGGCGAAGGAGTGCCAGATTTTTAAAATCTCCACCTCCTTCGAGGAGCATGCCCGAGAGGTCACCCACACGGAGACCAGCGGACACTGCAGAGGTGAAGAACCACCGGGTTCCACCCAGATGAAAAAGGAAGCAGACTATTGGAAGCTCTGGATTGGTTCCAGGAGAATAAAGATCTGCTTAAAAGACAGTAAGAAGTCTTACACCACCAGGATAAAGTCCAACAGGTTTGTTTCAAACACTAGCTTTCGGAGCACTGCTCCTTCCTCAGGTGAATGAAGAGGCTTGTTCCAGAAACATATATATCGACAAATTCAAAGATGCCAGACAATGCTTAGAATGCGAGCATTTGCAGGTAATTAAATCTTTAGAGATCCAGAGATAGGGGTAACCCCAGGGTAAAGAGGTGTGAATTGTCTCAAGCCAGGACAGTTGGTAGGACTTCGCAAGCCCAGGCCAGATGGTGGGGGATGAATGTAATGCAACATGAATCCCAGGTCCTGGTTGAGGCCGCACTCATGTGTGCGGAACTTGGCTACAAGTTTCTGCTCAGCGATTCTGCATTGTCACGCGTCCTGAAGGCCGCCTTGGAGAACACTTACCTGGAGATCAGAGGCTGAATGCCTTTAACTGCTGAAGTGTTCCCCGACTGGAAGGGAACATTCCTGCCTGGTGATTGTTGTGCGATGTCCATTCATCCATTGTCGCAGCGTCTGCATGGTCTTGCCAACGTATAACGCTTCGGGACATCCTTTCCTGCTGCGTATGAGGTAGACAATGTTGGCTGAGTCGCACGAGTATGTACCGCATATCTGGTGGGTGGTGTTCTCACGTGTAATGGTGGTATCCATGTCGATGATCTGGCACGTCTTGCAGAGATTGCCATGGCAGGGTTGTGTGGTGTTGTGGTTGCTGTTCTGAAGGCTGGGTAGTTTGCTGCAAACAATGGTATATTTGAGGTTGAGTCAACTGCGCAACCTCAAAGCTGAAAGGATGACACAGCAAGATTTAACATTTAAAGACCTGTACTGTAACAAACAGACTAAAAGCACTGTAACTAGATAATAATTTTGTGGACAATTTATACTTTAAGTTACAGGACAAAACTCACCCATTTTCCTTTTATTACAACCAATAAACCCACTTCAAAGCTATATTTCACACTATCCCTTAAGTAGTCATTGATTTTCTTGGATTCTAGCCAAAATAATCCTCAACTCCCAATGGATTACTTCAATTCCATTCCTTTACCAGCCTGGTAACCTTTCATCCTAGAGTTGTCTTTTACGATTAAGGTTTTTCCTGGAAATTCACCCTTCAGTGCAGGACAGACAAATGTCCCAACCTCATTTCAATTGTTCATAATTTTTTTGTCTTTTCACTCCCAAGTGTGTGCTCGGTGAGCTCGATTCTTGCTGGTGAATCAGAGAAACCTTCGGTCTTTAACTGCTCCCACTCTCCCAGGTCCTGGCAGACTAACTTGATCTGAGAGTTTCAGGGAAATCCTAGAAAATCTTTGGCTCTCAATGGCAGATTCAGAGCAACGTGATTCATCTGGACGTGGTATCCAGGAAGAAATACTGATTAACTATCCTTTAGACCGCAACTCCTTTCATTTTGGAAGTAAATGGCAGTTTTAGGCATAACTATTTAACCTAAAATTCTCAACACCTTCTTGGGGCCTTGAAGACTAGCAGTCTCACCACTGTTAACACAGATGCTCCATGTGTGAACCAGTGTTTTTCAAACCTTTTTCCTTGGACCCATTTTTAACAACTGGCCAACCTTCTGGACCCACGGCAGCCAACCTTTGTGACCCACACAGGCTGACACACCATTTTTACTTACCTTTAATGTGACAAGTGAGCCTGCTTTGTCCTCATGATCTCACTCCAATCAGATTCACAGGAGAAGAGAGCAATGCGCTTTTCAGGTGCAGAGTTCAGCCGGTTCCTTTGTGCTGTCTTTACCTTTGTGATTAACAACCTCCCACAAGTAGGTAATTGAGAAGGCCAGTAGCAACAAATGCTTGTTTTACTCAGCACTGGATACTCCTCAGCAATGTTACTCCAGAATGCTGACAGCCTCATGGACTTGTGGCTTGTGTTCAATGTACTGTCACAAGTGAGGCACAGAAGTTTATTCTCTTCATTTGGAGTCCTCTGTAAGTTAATAATTGACTTTGGGGTCAAAAGGATTCTTTACCCACCTCTTCTCTTTCAAAATCTGAAACGTCTCTGAAAAGTAGCGACATAGCCAGATGCAACTGAATAAGACTTACCAGTCTATTGACAGTTTTGTTACTAACATTGTTTTCTTCAATGTGTCAGCAGTGTGGGGAACATGTAATAGTTTTGTATTCGCACTTGCAAAACTTTCAATTACTTTTGAAAAACATCTATTTCTACACAGTGCCGAGAGCAATCCTCAACCTTCCCTTGCAATTTCAAATTCAGTTTGTTTAGAATTGAAAATATGTCTGCAAGGTAAGATATAGTTAGCATCCAACTCTCATTTGCCAGTACATCTCTGCAAATAACACACATGGGCTTTGCATTGGCACACTGAAAAAAGCCATACCTCCAGAAGTCACCTTTATACCGCTTTGGGCCTGATTTCAGTTTCTTCTTAATGGGAAGTTAACCAGAGGCCCTGGAACTCTGTCTCCAGCTCACACCAGCACTGCTTTGTCTTCCTTTGAACTCTCCTGTGCAGCTCTCTCAACCAGATTCAGTTGTGAGATCCTAGTCTGTTTGTGTCTCTGGTCCTCTCTTCTGGTCCTCTCTTTCTTATTACAAAATGACCCATCTTCAGCTCTTCACAGCTTGCATTCCTCCAAAATGGAGGAATCATTCTCCCGTGATTTTGCGCCAAAAGCACTGACTTTCAGGGCCATGACATCAGTGTATGTGCGGGAAGTATGATCTGCTCTCTGCTGCCACTTCTGGCAGGAAGACTCCAGCATTCACATTTAAAGCCCGTTCGCGGCCAGCATTCTTAAAAGTCGATTGTGGCCATTGAGCGCTTCTCTCGCGATTGGGAATGCCATGACCGATTGCTCCATGACACTCCCACCTGCGACCCACCCACGGGTCCCGACCCCTAGTTTGAAAAATCCTGCCTTACACTTTCTTTTTACCATAAATTGAAACACAGTCCCAAAACATAATTTTATAAAACTCGTATCTGTAACATATTTAATTTGTTACAGTAAAAGATGTAAAACTTGAACTCTAGTTGTTTGATCCTCTATACAGTCATTGGACACTGAAGTATCTTTTTAAAAATAATCGGTCTCCACAGGGATAATAACAAGACCTTTTCTTTGGATTGTTAATTGTAAGGAGCCAAAAACAACCATGAACCTCTTTTTGGAATTTGGATGCCAATGCACCCATGGCAATATTGTTTCTCCTCCCAAATAAGTAAATAATTCTGACCTGAACTTTATTTCAGATTTTACTTATTCCTCTTTGTCTTTTGTATTGTGCATGAGCTTGCCTTTAACTATGGAGCTGCATGAGTTAAGGCAGTGTGATTTGGCTGATGGAAGTTCCTGCCTTTAGTACTGTTTAATTACTATCACGGCATGTGGCATGTAATTAGTATGAAGTGGCTATTTTCGCTTGTACTGCCTTCCTTGTTACGTCTTGTTAAAATTGCTCTGTTTCATTGCAGCTCGGTTTATTTTTGCATATATCTTCAGCAATTACAATCTTCCTCCCTGCACCAAAACAACCATTTTTTGGTGGTACGGATGCTTGTAATAGCCGAGGCCTATATGAAATGAGTTTCATAATTTTGTCGGAAGATTTGTGCTCTCAATATGTAGTCTGGTTACGCAGCTTGTTAGCTGTTCAAGGAGCATTAACGATTATGATTACAGACACAATATGGCTCACTGATTTTATGTTGTCACAATGCCAACTGAAACACACTGCTTAAACTTTCCTGTTTGGAAATCGTGTGCACCCACCCATTTGTAAGTTATCAGAATTACTGATATTTGCTCTGAAAAAGAAGTGAAAAATAAAACCTCAATCAGCTGCAGTGACTAAGCTGCTGAATGACCCTGCCACCCTCCAGCCAAAGCGTATTCTTTGCTCCAGGCTTTTCTGGTACAGTACATACGGAGTGACCATTATAATGCATATACAGCTGAACATTTTTATCATTTTGACTGTGCTAACTCATAACTTACATTGATATTTGGTTGTGTCAGACACCAATTATAATTACAGACACCAAGATAATTTCAGTTTGTCTGAATCCCTTCCCTATGGGCGAGCCCCGCGCCAGGCCAGAGAATCGTCGCAACCACACCCCGCCGCCCCGATGCCGGTGCGCGATTCTTTGAGGTGCGGAGAATCGGCGCCATTTGCGCGGCGGGTTTGGCACGGCGCTTGCCGCGGGCCACCGTCTTGGCCGGCCGCCAATTCTCCAGACCGGGTGGCCGCGCCGGGAACTCTGTGCGAAGGGTCGGGGGGGGGGGGGGGGGGCGGCCTGTGGGGAGGGGAAAAGTGCTCCTTCACCGGTGAGGCCTCCGATGGGGTCTGGCCCGCGACAAATAAAAAATCTGGCTTACTACAAATAAAAAATTACCATTCGAGTAATTTTCTTGAACTTTGGTCATTTGTTTTGTGAAACATACCTATGGGGCGCGATTCTCCCAGAGAGGGAGAAATCGTAAGGCTGGCATCAAATCCGGGCGGGTTTGACGCCAGCCTCCCCCTCCCCGACCGGGAACCGATTCTGGTCCCCGGTCGGGGCTAGCATGCCGCCGCCGTAAACTCCGGCATCGCGGGCTTAACGAATTTCGTTAAGCCCGCTTGCCAGAGTTTGCGCCGGCTGACGCGTCACATGACGTCAGCCGCGCATGCGCGGGCCGGGATGCCCCTCAGCTGCCCCGCGAAGTGATACAGCGGGGCGGCAGAAGGACAAAGAGTGCGCGGGAATCGGACCCGCTGCCCGCGATCGGTGCCCACCGATCGCGGGCCCATGGCACCCTTGGCACGGCCGTGGTACTGCCGTGCCAGTCGGTGCCATGGTTTTAAAAATCGGCACTTTACGGCCGTTTTTACGAACGGCCAGACCAGGTGTGTTTGCCGTTTGTAAAAACAGCCGTAAAGGGCTTGGAACTCGGCCCATCGGCCAGCTGAGAATCGCTGCTGGCCGTAAAAAAACGGCGGCAGTGATTCGTATCGGGAGTCGGGCGTGGGGGGGGGGGGGGGGGGGGGGGGAAGAATAGCGGGAGGGCGTCAGACTAGCGTGGCCGTAAAATTTTACGAACCCCGCTATTCTCCGCACCGTCGTGAGTGCGGAGAATTGCGCCCTCGGTGTGGTATTGGAACCCACTTTAAGATCAAGTTTGGATTTTCTCTTTTAGTTTGTTTTCCTTTTGGCTGAAGTGAATAAAACTCCCCAAGTAGCTTTATGAGGTTTGGGTGTTACTGTGGAGAACTTGGATAACAATTGTTTAGTCTTCAATATCAGGAGTACACCATTATATTTATTGAGCAGAAATATCAAGATACTACAACTTTTTCTCTTTTAAACTTAATTGGACGTTATTGTTGTGTTGTCAGTCTCGTTCTCACCAGGGAATAGACCCGATAAAAATGAGTGAAAAGCATCAGTAGAAGAGTTTTTCAAAACTTCAGCAAATGCATTACTGACTGGAATGCTTTGATCAGGAGCGAATTTGCAATGCCGTGCCGTGTCACGATGCCCCCAACTGACAGGGGAGGGCATAGAATGTTGAGTGAGTGCTGAACTGTTGTAAGTGCTGTCTTTCAGCAGAAACATTAAACAGTCTGCTCGGCTGTATACAAAATATCGCTGAGCAATCCCCCCTCCCCTCTCTCAAGATACTAAACCAAATCATTAAGCAATTTGCAAGCTTGATGGGATTGGAGCGAAGGGGAGGCAGAGGAAGAGTGGGAAAGGTGGCGGGGAAGGAGAATTCAGGATAAGCAGCTTTGTAATGCTTCAGCCAATGTGTATGGATGGCCAAGATGTGAGAGATGGGAGGCACGCTCCAGTGATGTGTCTGTAATAATGCCATCTCTTGAGGCTTTTCGATTCACCCTTTTGTGCTTGCTGGGTTATAGTGTGCTTTCCCTGAAGTGCTGCAGATTTCAGTTGTGCAGGATGAGTACAGTGAATTCAACACGGTTCCAGGGAGAGGAATTGTAACACGGTTCTGTCAGAAGCACCAGACCGTGCGGGTGGTTAGTTTTCAACGTAGGTTATGAAACGAGAGGAGTGGGACAGACAGAGAAATGATCTGGATGATCTGCACATTGATATTACTGCATAATAACCGTTCTCTTTGTAGACAGCACACTGGCAGGCAAAGAAAGCCTGCAAAAACCTATTGAGGATCTGAGTTGAACTGAGCAATGTCTGGGAGGACAGGAAGGGATGGAGTGAGGGGAAATGGGGATGTTACTCCATTGCAGCGCTATTAATTCAGAAGGAACTGGCTGGAAAAGGGGGTGGCCTTGATGTTTTATTGAAGCTTCAGCCTTTTCATTTTGTGTGTTGTTGGGGGTTTGGATTAGCACTGTGTTTTCTGGCAGAGCAGGGGAATTTTCCCTGCAGTCCTGCTGCCACCAACCAGGGTCACAGAAGCAGGTTATCCAGTAAAGGCCACGTTATCCAGTAAACGTCATTTCCTGTGTGCAATAGTGACTGCAACTCAACAAAGTTTTGGCTGTATTGTCATAGTCCATGACCACAGGATGTCTCTTTTTTTAAAACTCCAGGGTAAATAAGTAAATAAGCAGAGAGAGATCAAAGAGAGTCATCGGTTAAATTACCCTGGAGACGGCTAGTCGGAAAACTGCATGATGACTCTCCCCCCCCCCCCCCCCCCCCCCCCACTCCTGCCAACACCGGCTAATGTAATTTCAGAATACCTATTTGATAAATTGAAGCATTTTAAGGGCAATAAATATGTTGTGAGGTGAGCTTGGATATAAATTAACTGCATTAATAGACTGAACATAACCACGGGACTTTAATCTCTATCCATTCATAACGTCTCGTATTATCGATAAACATGGTTTTGATTATAGTAATCATCGCTGCGATTGTTTTGATTGGAGAAATTGGCAACAAATCAAACAACATGAAACAAACTAAAGTGTCAAGGTTAAACTGAGATGAAACACACAGGGTAGAATCAGCAATATCAGAAGGATCATCGCCTCAGGTGGTCTATTCATAGAAGCTGCTTCATCTGTTGAGTATTTCCAGGACTTATGTTGATACTTGAGACATTTAACCGGGACCAATCAGATCTCGATCTGCAGAAATTGATCCCTTCCAATTAAATTAGTTTCTTGCTTGAGATTGGATCGTATTTTGTTCCACAGCCAGTCGGGCGTTCCTGGGTGGTATTCTCTGTCGGCTGACGCCAGAATCGCGAAACGCAATTGGGCGGAGAATCGGTTTTAACAGCAAAATCATAGAGGGCACCGGGTTAAGGCCAAATCACATTTCTCCGGAGCCTTGACAGCGACATCAATGTGTTCCACTCCACACATACAGTAAACATCATTGGCATATCATTAGTGGGCCTGACCTGGTTTTCCCTGGGCCCTCTACAATTGTCTGCCTCTACTGGGGGAATTCCCGACAGCGAGGTTTACTTGTGCTTTTAAAAATCGAGAAACAGGCGCTGTGGCTGATGCTGGAGAGAGAGAAGGTAGGATGAGGAAAGGCGTGACCGTAGGCTGCCGTTCCTGACACTGGCTGAGCTGTCTGGGGTAGGGATGGGCGTGAGGGTGTGGTGGAGGGCGGGGCTGCTGTCAGGGCCAGAAAGTGGGTGACTGGGGGAGGGCGTGGTGACCCCCCATGGGATTGGGGCAGTGTCCAAGCATGGACCGCCATTACTGCGGCCTGCAAGGCAGCTATCCTGCTGTCCACCTGCCTTGGCCCCTGGTTCTGCAGAGTGCCATCAGTCGCATGGTTGCCCCGGCCCCACCACACCACCTTTCGCACCCCAGCTCCCACTCTCCACCATACCACCCTCTCTGGCAGGTCATCACGCGGCTCCCCCAAGGGCAACGCCCACATCAGCCCTTAGACCAGATGAAGGCCACAGAGTGTACCGCTGACAAGGGCAATGCCAGCCAATGGCATCCTATAGCAGCATGGATGGGCATCAGGACCAGAGGCACCCTTGGTGCCGGGCACCGATGAAGCCAGGGTTGTGTGGTTGGAGGAGGGCAAGTCTGGGGCCAGAGTCCGAAGTGCCAACCATGGCCACCGTGTAGCCCATTGGACCTGGTTGGGCACAAGGCTATGCACCATGTAACATGTATGCTTTTCACCCCTCCTGTAGACAATGGATATTGTCTTACAACCAGCAATGGTGGCCCTCCTCCTACTCGTCGCAGTCCTGGTGAATGTACTGTGGCTGTATGAGTTGGAGAAGCTTCAAGGAGGAGGAAGCTGCTGCGGTGGACCCAGCCCCAGAGGAACAGAAGGCAGCCACCCAGGATGGAGAGCCGGACGCCCAACAGGCTGAGGAGGAGAAGGAGGCGCAAAGGAGGTGCAGCATGAGGCTTCATGTGTACTGGCAGTGCCTGTCATTCTACGACCTGCCAGACCAGACATGCCATCGAAGACTCCAGCTGGGCAGGGAGACAGTGCGACTTATCTGCTGGATCACAGTGCACCTGGCACCGCAGAGGTATGGGGGAGAACATCTGCTCCCAGTGGCCGTCAAGGTGACAGTCGCCCTGAACTTTTACACCACAGGGTCCTTCCAAGTGCCGAGTGGGGAACTGTTCGGGATCTCACAGAGCTCGGTGCATAGGTGCATCCACGCCATCACAAAGGCCTAAATGCCCGGTTGGCACAATACATCAATTTCAATGTGGACCGAGCCCACCAGGATGCCTCGGCAGCGGGATTCACCGCCATCGCTGAGATGCCCCGGGTTCAGGTGGTGATCGACGGGATGCATGTCACCCTATGAGTACCTGCAGATGACAGGCCACTCTCACAAACCAAAAGGGGTTCCACTCGATGAACGTGCAGCTGGTGTGTGGCCATCAGATGTGTATCATGCACGTCTGCGCCCGATTCCCGAGTAGTGTGAATGATGCCTTCATCCTGGCACACTCGACGGTTCCTGGCCTCTTCGAGGCGCCCCCGTATGGAAACTGACTGACTGGAAGACTTGCTTTGGGTGGGTCCCAGCAATTTTTTATTTGGCTTGTAGCTGGATGTTTGTGAGACCCATGCTATAAGAGGCCAGTTCCAGAGCACACTTTTCTATAATTGACAAATTTTATCCCTTTTACAATAAAATGCAAGCATTGGAATTCTTCAGTGAAAGCCTTTGGATGTAATTCCCATTCCTCCTTCTATCAACCCACCACCAACATCAGCTATTTCGACGAGTCACTCGATGACAATTTACTAATCACTCTCCTTATTTTCTCACAATCTACCCTTTGACATGGGAAAGGAAGAGAAATTAATGAATGAATTAGCAAAACAAGAAAATAACATTTGTGAAATGGATACAGAAAGTATTGCTCATGCTGTGGAAGCTGTTCCGAATACAAAAGGAAACCAAAAAAGTGCAGGAGTTGCAAATATTATGCATTTTTTTCAATGAGCAATGCCACTGGAGATCAAATAACATTAAAAGCAGTCAGCTACATATGAAGAGAAATTTAAATATTTTGTGCAACATTGGTTCTGGAAAAGGGCTCGAAAGAATATTAAAGTTTGTGCTGTGTTAGTACAAAGGGTGCCCATGAGAAATGAAGTCCAATCAAATGAGTGAGAACGATTGAATAACTTACTTCAATGAATAAAATCTCGCTGCACAATCCCCTTTCTTACAACCGTTCACATTCTCCTGATTATTTAAATGAATTTGAGGGTTACTTAAATAAACCATAATGGATCATTGTAATTGGGTAGGCCGGGCACCTGTTTTACACCCTCCTTGGTTTCTCTATTGATTTGAAATGTGCGCCATGATAACTTTGCTTTTGAAAATTGTGGAGAGCCATGAGCCATTTGGAATGATAGTGATTCAATAAACTGCAGTGAGGTCATTAGCATTTATTAGCTTTGATTTGTACACAAATAAAGAGGTAATACCCATGATATGAAAGCCTTTTTTCTCTCAGTAACATTATTTTAAGACTCCTTTGTCTAATAAACTAGTTGTGGGAGAATCTTCAGCAGCTATCCCCACTTCCCACGTTCCTGTTATTTTGTGCTGTTGTTCAGGAACCCAGCGAGAATGCTGATTTGGAGAGGGTAGGGGCGGAGGGATGAATTTCCATCAGGGTCAAACTGCTGGACTGCTCTAAATCCAGATTCATGAGAGATGGCAGAAAAAGCAATTAGCCTGTTTTTCCAGAGTTTCTGCTCTTCTGCCAAAATGACAGTGGACCATTGGGAAAATTCTCATGGAAGCTTATCCCTGTGGACCCCATTGAAACAAACTATTCAGGAGAGTGAAGGCAAATGTTGATGTCATTAGCATAAACAATTTTAATTTTAGAATCAGATTTTCAGGAATCAGAAATTAAAACTGAGCCAACTCAGAGTGATAGCATACTTACTTTTATGTCTTGTTGCTTTCTGTCACAACACAAAACATATTAATACCTTAACCTGACTCATGTGTTTAACAGAGCACAGGAAGCAGGTTTGGTTAAAGCTCTTGCAAATCCCACTGTCATGGGGGTCCTGATTTGTGAAAACATTCAACTGACACCATCAAAAACAGATTAACTGGACATTTATCTCATTTGCTGTTTGATGGACCTTGTTATTCACAAATGGTTTCTGCATTTGTCAACATTACAGCAGTGACTAGGCTTTAAAAGTAATTCATTCATTGAAAAATGCTTGGAGACCTCAGGAGGATGTGATAGGTACTGTATAAATATATTTTCCTTTCAACTGTGCTAATTCACTGAATAATTCCAGCTCAAAGGGCTGCGATAAAAAACAAGTTGAAGAAAAAAGCTACAAGTTACAAGGTAAAATAGGAAATTCTGGAAAGACACGGCAAATCTCTCAGCATATGCATAGAGAAAAGATATGTTCTCACTTCAGGTCCTTCATCCCAAATTGGATCCTTTGTGCAACTACAATTGTTACTGATTGGCCTCACACACTCTCAGGTAGACATTTGGTTTCACCACTCACAAACAGAGAGAGCAATATCCTTCCACCCCAGAAGGAAAACACTTCAGAAACTGAGGAAATCTATGGGACAGAAGGAAGCCATTAAGTCCATCGTGTCTGGGCCAGCTGAAAAAAAACTATCCAGCTTACTCTTCGTCCATAGTCCTGTCGGCATTTCAAAGGAATAATCCCAGTGTTTTTTAAATGCAATGATGGTTTAGGGCCTCACGGTAGCATGGTGGTTAGCATCAATGCTTCACAGCTCCAGTGGTCCCATGTTCGATTCCCGGCTGGGTCACTGTCTGTGTGGAGTCTGCACGTCCTCCCCGTGTGTGCGTGGGTTTCCTCCGGGTGCTCCGGTTTCCTCCCACAGTCCAAAGATGTGCGGGTTAGGTGGATTGGCCATGCTAAATTGCCCATAGTGTAAGGTTAATGGGGGGATTGTTGGGTTACGGGTATACGGGTTACGTGGGTTTAAGTAGGGTGATCATTGCTCGGCACAACATCGAGGGCCGAAGGGCCTGTTCTGTGCTGTACTGTTCTATGTTCTATGTTTCTGCCTCTACCCTCCTTTCAGGCAGTGAATATCTAGCTGAAAATGAATCTCCTTAAGGGCATTAATCCTTCTGTCAATTATTTCAAATATATGTCCCCTGATTATTAACCTGACTGCAAATGGAAAAGCGTGGTCTTGACCGTTTCATAATTATGCACATCAATTAAATTTTTCCTGTGTCCTCTGCTCCAAAGAAATAGGCCCAGAGTTCTTAACCTTTCCTCATCGCTAAAATTCCCCATTCCTGGGAAAATCTTCTTAAATCTCCTCTCTACCCCCTTTGGGTGACCACAACCTTTCTCAATGCAGTGATCCAGAACTGAATACAGTACTCTACCTGCATTTTACCCTCTTGCTTTGCTACTATTTGTAATGACAGAAATTTCAGCTCTCAGTGAAAAGAGAAAGTGAACGTAAAACAGAACGACGTGGAAAATGTTCCGAGTGATGAAAGGGTTGAATGATGTTTTGTGGGGGAAAGCAGGAGAGTTCAGCCTCAGCAGGGTAGAAAGGGTGAGGTCGCTCCAGAAGCAGCTGCACAGACAATCTCAATCTTAGAGACAAAGGGTGGGATTTTCCAGTCTCACCCGCCCCAGAACCAAAATATCCATACTCGAGGGCCGTCGGATCTTTCGCTGGTCCCTCAAATTATCTGTCCTGCACGCAACGATTCTTGCAGTGGGCAGAAAATTTAGACCAAAGAAATTAATCAACTATTTTTGGGTGTGAGATGGGTGGGGAGCTCGAGTCTGTGCAGAGACGTCATTAAGGAAACTACTGACTGTCCCTACCTAATCTGCCTTAATGTGATTATAGTCTCATTTTTAACTACGCTTTGAGGTTTAACTACCCTCCAAGGCCTAATAAGCATTCAGGTTGGGATTCTCTGCCCCACACCGTCTTTTACGGCCGGACGCGTGCAGCCATTGGCTGCTGGTTGGATCTTTCAGTCATGCCGAAGTTTACAGTCTTTTGTCCGGCTCGTCCGACAGCCACGGGGGTGGTTTGCCTTTGGCACAACCAGAGGATCCTGCCAGCAGGAAGGGTCGGAAATCCCGTCGTCAGATGTATCAAGCCACACAACAGCAGATTGAGCTAAAAGCCTCCTTATCAGGGCGATGAAACATGTGATAAATATTGCCCTTTCCAATGATGCCCACATTCCAGGAATGTATTTATAAAATAGAACTATTTTGCATAACGGATCAGAATTTTGTCAGGCCTTGAAACTCTGGAACAATGATGCAGTACTTTTGCATTTGGCTACCACACTGTCTAATAGCAACAAATGTTGCTGCAGAACAGCTCATGCAGCAGACGGTTTACATCCTTTTGAGCTGGTCCTCTCAGAACGAGCCAAAGTAAAAGTGGCTCTGGAACTCTAAAAGTTAGGTGTTTTTATCTTGGAAGCATGGATCTTTTATGCTGAAGAAAGAAAATGCTTCCCTCTGCTCAGAAAGTAAAGGCTTTGGCAAGACAGTTTAAAGCTTTATCGCTGCAGGTGCACTGCGTGCTGAAGGATAAGTAACAAATCCTGGTTGGCTTTTCCACTGCAGCACAGACCCGAGATCAGAAACACAAGAGAGATGGCGTATGGAAGATGTTCCACTTTGCTGATTTCAGCTGAGCTGCCCATCACAGGTTCTCTACTGTGAGCAACAGTTAAGAAACTGACAGGAGCAAAGTGGCAAAGGTGGCTTTGAACCCGTTAATTGTCGGCTGTTATTAAATTGAAATGTCAATAAGGTTGGTCTCTTGTGGAACACTGTGATTCAAGTCATATTCCATCATCGGCAATAAAAGACAAAGAGCAGAGTGACCCATGAAAACATGAGTCAATCTGATATAAAAACAAGGTAGCCTTCAATGGTAAGAAGCAGAATTTACAATGTTACCGTGCTACCGTTCTGGTTTAGCACACTGGGTTAAATCGCTGGCTTTCAAAGCAGAGCAAGGCAGGCCAGCAGCACGGTTCAATTCCCGCACCAGCCTCCCCGAACAGGCGCCGGGGCTTCTCACAGTAACTTCATTGAAGCCTACTCGTGACAATAAGCGATTTTCATTTTCATTTCATAGTATTGCCACTTTCATAAAAACCTATGTGTCAGCTATCTGGAAGGTCAAACCCAAGAGAACATCAGGTGAGGATAATTAATATAAACGTTGCTTAGTTTGCTACATCTGAGCTATGATACAACATTTTCTCGAGGGGAATAATTTAATTAAGGAGACTTTTCCCAAGATGGAGAATGAGGTTCCACGACTGTGACTTTCAAAGGAGACAAAGGCAGATTGGCTAACTAGATTCGCCTTGCCAATAATAAGTAGAACGTAGCTGTTTGTGAGCTTGGAATTATCCCCAGCTGTGAGGGCTGTTATTGCTAAATAACCAACCAGCAACCAGTCCCTTGGCTCACACACAAAGAATCTCTTTTTAGTTGAGGCATCAAAGTTCTCCCAGTTATCTGGCAGAATGGCCAGCATCAGGCAAGCCGAGCGAGAATTTGGAAGGAGAAAAATGTAATCTCCTGATGCTGTTATCAGTAAGGCCAACCAACCAAGTAGAAAATGTAAGTCAAAAAATAATATCCCAACCTCATATGTATCAAAGGAAAGGCCACGTTTGTATGTGGCAGCTTTAGTGATAAGCTGGGGAAGACTCAGAAAATTGATACGGTTGAATGTAGAATTTACGACTCCAAATTATGAAAGAAGACTCAGAGAGTTGACAAGAGAGCAAAGAAGCAAATGAATATCAAGGGAGAATGCTGGCCCGGTCTTTAAACTATTGAAATCCGCAGAGTGTTTAACTTGAACTGCGCTTCCCCATCTTGAAGAGATAGGCCCAGAATGAATAAGCTTGATGTCAGACTGGACCTAAGAAAACAATGCTCCCACACAGCATGGTAGATATGTAAAAAAAGAAGCTGGGAATTGAATTGAAGCTTGAATTGAAGTACAAGGAAAAATACAGGTTATTCTCATGACATCTCTTTGAGGCCATTTTTCTTTAGAGAATGCAAATTAACTGAGCTGAATAACACATTTTGTTTGATGGCCAGAGAGAAAATTCACACTGTTGTTTGGTCTTGAAAGCTTTTTCTATGGTTGTTTGCTTCCTTCCAAAGGAAAATTAATGGTTTGTAGAATCTATGAAAAGATCCGCCAGGGGTGGGGAGAGGTTTGACAAACGGAATCTTTTTCCATCATCTCATACAATAACATGCTGTACTCACTGCACTCACTTTTCCTGCAGATCTGATAATTTACTATACATACAGAAAAGAGTACAAATTTTTAATACTGAATACAATTAACGGGCAGCACGGTAGCATTGTGGATAGCACAATCGCTTCACAGCTCCAGGGTCCCAGGTTCGATTCCGGCTTGGGTCACTGTCTGTGCGGAGTCTGCACATCCTCCCCGTGTGTGCGTGGGTTTCCTCCGGGTGCTCCGGTTTCCTCCCACAGTCACAAAGATGTGCAGGTTAGGTGGATTGGCCATGGTAAATTGCCCTTCGTGTCCAAAATTGCCCTTAGTGTTGGGTGGGGTTACTGGGTTACGGGGATAGGGATGAGGTGTTGACCTTGGGTAGGGTGCTCTTTCCAAGAGCCGGTGCAGACTCGATGGGCCGAATGGCCTCCTTCTACACTGTAAATTCTAAAAATATTCTATGACGTTGTTTCGAAACATCACGGGCTGGATTCTTTGTTTTTGGGACTATGGGCGGGATTCTCTGATCCTGAGGCTAAGTGTTGACGCCGCCGGAAATGCCGTCGCGTTCTTGATGGCGTCAACATGGTCTCAGGATCAGCAATTCAGGGCCCTACTGGGAGCCAGCACGGCACTGGAGTGGCCCACACCACTCCAACTGCTGATCCCGGTGTCAACTTGGCGCCGTGGGGTCCGCGCATGCACAGTGGCACCGGTGCCATCGCGCTCATGCGCAGTGGCTCCCTTCTCCATGCCGGTCCCAATGCAACATGGCGTAGGGCTAAAGGGGCCGCGTGGAAGAAAGGAGGCCCCCAGCCCGAGAGGCCGTGCCGCCGATTGGTGGGCCCAGATCGCGGGCCAGGCCACAATGGAGGCCGCCCCCAGGATCGATCCCCCCACAGGCTGACCCCGGACCCTTCCATGCCGAGGTCCTGCTGGCTAAGACACGAGTTTTTTGTTACGGCCGCTCGGCCCATCTCGGTCCGTGAATCGCCAGGAGGCCCCATAGAGCGGCCCCCGACCGGCGGCCTGCTGACCACGCCGGCGCCAATGAGTGGAGAATCGCGTCCCGGTGTCGGGGTGGTGTGGCGCAATTTGCACCAGTCATGGCAATTCTACGGCCCGACCCCGGACTGAGAGAATCCCGCCCTATGTCTCCATGGAAGAACTGTGGACTTTCACACCAGAAAAACTGGCGCGAAAGGGCCACATATTCATAGCCCTGCAGGAGCTCCCAGTGAACCATCATAAAACTAGCAACTTATGCTCCAGATACGGGCCCCCGCTCTTCCGGGTCAGAGGCTGCGCATGTGTACGGCAGAGGCCTCCAGCGGCTGCGTCGTGCTCCTTTGCGGACTCAGACTGTGGCGCTGACCCTTAAACATAGTGCCCCAGATTGGCCGTGTGTCTGACCCGGACCGCCCGCCATAAAATGGCCCAGTCCCGTATAAGGCCCCCCCTGCCCTCCGATCGGCCCTCCCTGACCAGGGCGGCCGCGGGCTGCGTCCGCAGCTCCCATGCTGGTATCCCGACCAGCAGGACCATGTTAGATTCACGCCATCGAGACCTTGGCTGGTCAGTGGTGTAGAATGGCAAGGCGGGCCTCCAGCAATGGCTACAAGTAGAGGATATGTGGCACAAATACGCCGCTTTTCGGGTCCCAGAAAATCGGGGAACCGGCACTGGTCCCAAATCCATGCGGGGAAATGGATTCTACGCCCCGGCACCGGCTGCAATTTCAGCATTGGAGTGCGGAGAATCCAGCCCCACATGTCAGCTTCATATGAATCTCTGTTTTGACTTTCAGGTAAGGTGAAGTATAGGAAAAATGAGCCAATACAAATGGAACTGTCTAAAAATGAGGTGGCACAATTAAACTTGAAATCGAATAATGATCGGCTAATAGGCCAATAATGTTCAATATTGTAGTGTTATGTGTGTGAGAGAAAGAAAAAAACAATATTTAATCATTTGCTATATGTGGCTGGAAAGTTATTGACTGTTTTTGTTCTTTTGTTTAGAAGAACAACTCTGGAGGATGGCAGCCTCAGAATAGCCAATGTAACAAAGAGAGATGGTGGAAGCTACACTTGTATTGCCCGGAACCATTTTGGGTCAGCCAACAGCACAGGAACATTGATGGTGAAAGGTATTGATTAAAAGGCATGATTTATATGTATGCATTGAGCTGTAAAGTCCTATAAATGCATTGGTTATTAGCCAAAGATGTAATAATTCAAGAAAGCTATCAAACAATCACAAATATTACACTTTGGGTATTGTCCGAATCTGGCAAGTAATTCGCCATTTGTTTACCAGCATATAAAGATGTTGACCACTCCATAGGATGATTTCATGTTAGAAGTAACCGTGTGGGTTGCTTGAGTTTTATAAAAAGAAATGGGCCATTAATTTCATTTCCAGTTATAAAAGTACAAAGTCATGGAAGAAGTAGATCTGATTTTTTTTAAAAAGGTGCTTTGTTGACATAGATTGCTTTTAATAACTTTCAGCACTGACAAGTTACCATTTATACCCATGAGCTAGCCGCAGTACTATAATTGGTGATGCAATCAATTCTGCCTGATTCATATTTATTACTTTTGCCTCAGTAAATACCAAGTTGTAAAAAAATTGACAAAAACAAAGCATCTCTTGACATTTTTGTTGCAACAAATATGACTGTATTAAAGGTGAAAATTCAGGTAAGCTTGTTCCAGGAGCTAAGTCTGGCAAATAAAATGGCAATTTCCCTTTATTTGGAGTTCTAGCTTCAACAGCCCATTGATATGCAAGTCGAATGATTGCATTCAAAATGTGGTAGGCCTTTGATATTCCCATTCCACTGAGAAAATCGAGAGATGAAATGCAATCTTGCTTTTGCACACAATCTTCGCAAATGAATATTGTCGACAATCAGGATAAACAGAAAACTGTCGAGACAAATAAGAGTGCCTGTGGGGAATTATAATTTGATTTCCTCTTTCCACTGATGAATAGAAGATTAAATGTATGAGCACAAAGGGAAACTTTGTTGACAAACAAGAAACAATGGGTTGAGGTTAATGGTTGATACTCGCATTGAGAAAAGATTAAAAGGATTAATTCCTGGTTGGATGCTGCAGGCGTCACTTTTGTTTTTGATTAAATGTAGCTAATTTGGATTTAGAAACCTGGGTACCACAGTTTGCAGATGACACAAAGTAAGGGAATTGGCATATGCATTCAGGAGGACATAGACAGATCAGGGGAAGGTGGAAGTTGCAATTCAATGTTAGTGATTTTAGATTTTAAAAAGCAACACATTGGAAAATGTTGGAGAGTATTAATGAACAGGAAAACCTGAGTTACTTAGGCCACTCCTTGAAAATCTGAGTGACGGTTGCTGAACGACTGAGGACCAGATCATTGTTTTATCTTCAATAGAAGCATAATACGATAGCAAAGAGTTTATAATAAATGTTGTATCATGCAACATTAGACAAGTTAGAGTATTGTTTGTGCACTTCATTTATAGAAAAGATTTAAAGCCATAGAAAGCAAACAGCATAGGTTCACTGGGAAGTAACCGGGAATGAAAGACTATGGGCTGGATTCTCCGTTCTGGAGACCAAGGACTGATTTCTCCAGTAACTCACTGGCGACGGGATTCTCTAGTCCCGCCGGCAGTCCACCCTCGCCCATGAATTTCCTGGCAATGTGGGGTGGCTTCAATGGGAATTCCCTCTGACATTGGAAAATCCCGCTGCCAGCGAAAAGTGCACTGCCTCCCTCTGCTGAGAATCATACGGCCTGAGAATCCCATCCTAAGTGCTGCCACCGCTGGAGAATCAAGGGAACTGCGTGCTGCCGCGAGCAGCGCCATCCAAGAGCAATTCATGTCAAGCAGATGGGACAGCATGCAGCCCGCCCAATTCCCAGCCCCTTGGCGTCTGATCCTCTGGGGTTGGGATTCACGTTCAGAGCCTGACAAGCTGGAGCAGCTTTTAAGTACTCCACTTAGCGACAGATTGCCACTCCAGCAAAGAAAAAGGCTGCTAAAAGACGAGTACCGAGGTTCCTGGACTCGGAGATTGAACACCTACTGCATGTGGCCGAGGAGAAGAGAGACACCTCTTCCCCAGAGTGGGAAGGAGATACAAGTCCACAGCACTGAAGAAGGCCTGGGATGAGGTGATAGAGGCTGTGAGGTGCTGCCAGCCTCAGGAAGAGGAATGGCATGCAATTCCGTCAGAATATGAACAACATCCTCAGAGCAGCTTGGGTAAGTACCTACCACTGTGCCCTGGCATAACTCCCGTCCCTCACTCCTCACATTTACCCCCACTCCCTTAGAGGCCAGTAACACCCCGCCTGCCTGGATTTCCCTTATAACCCATCCTTCATTAATCCATAAAAGGTGTATTGTCCTCTTTGGCCAGGTGCCTTGCACAGTCATGCCACCAGCAATAACCACCTCCCCCCAAAAAAATAAACTGCATCACAGTGTTTTACTATGTCCTTTCTGTATCTCCAAGGATACACACCCCACACATTCCCCACATCACCCCACCCAACATCCACGCAGGGCACCCCCAGCCTGATCGCTGCCACGTGGAAAATGCCAGCATGGAAGTGCCAACCTGACACCCTGGCAGTGCTAGGCTGGCACCCAGGTGGCAGAAGCAGTGGTAGGGTACCACACTGCCCAAAGATATGCGCCTGGGGGCCTCTAACTCCCATGGAGACCCCCACAAGAGCTGATCTGTCTGGCTCCTGTTTGTTGAGACCAGTACTGAACATGGCTCACCCGAGGTCTCCAAGGCGAAGAGGATAGATCCCAATGTCTCGGGTGCCTCAGGAAACAGCTGTTAAGAGTGAGACCAGCTGTCTTGCTCTAATTTGCAGATTTGCCACAATAGACAGGGTTCACATCGCAATGTTTCACGAGACCGCTCTAGATTTCGCGAGGCGTTGCAAGCCAAGTAGATCTCGGGAGTGGGGTCTCCCGGCTTTTTTCAGCCAAGTTGTGTCTTGCCATGCTGCTTTTTGGGTTCAGCATGGCCGTTCGATCGTCCATCATTTCTTTTGTCTTTGCAGAATGTCGAACAAATGTTGTCTGTGGTCGCTGCTCCCATCCAGACCCTCCGAGCACACCAGAGTATTACTCCATTGACATTGACATCCCGGTACTGCTTTCACCTGCACTATCCACCATCGGTGGGGAATATTAGTGATCAAGCTCTGGCTTCACTCTCTGGTGATCACCACACACACGCTGTAGCACATCAGGTGGAGGCAAGGACTCCCATGGAGTGGACGGTCGGAGAGCTGCCGGTCCCAGGGAATAGCTGTCGCCCAGACAGATTTGCTCTTGTGGAAAAGATGATCTCATCACAGGTGCAGGTGCAGAAGAATATCCAGGATCTACAAGAGTGAGTGTCGGCAACACTGCAGTGCCTGTAAGGACAGCTAGAGGAGCCCACTCAGCTGCATACTCAGGAGATGGTGCCGGCAATGCGTGGCACCAAGGCCAACACTGAAGGCTTGGTGACCACGGTGGAAGGCCTCAAGAAAGATGTCATGGCCTTGTGTCAGATCGCCCATAGCTTGCTGTCCATGGCTGAGGCCCAGGACAGGAGAGCCCAGTCGCAGACGGACATGTCCTGGGTCACATGGACATTCCTGCAGTGCTCCAGAGCTTGGCCCATTCACAAAGGGTCATGGCTGAGGACATCGAGAGCATTGACCGGGCAATGACTGACCATAGCCTGTCATAGAGGGCCATGACCGAGGCTTTGAGGGGCATGGGTCACTCCCTGAGGGACATAATCCAGTCTCAGTCCGCCACAGCTGAGAGCATCGACACCACGGTTCAGACAAGGACCGGCCTCCATGACTGGCAGAGCCAGGTGTCGGTAAAGCCTCCGGAGCTCACACCGGCCTCCACTCTGTCCACGGGTAGGCCGGGTTGTGGGCAGGGCGCCCACGATTTCCGGCTTGGATCACTGCCTGTGTGGAGTCTGCACATTCTCCCCATGTCTGCGTTGGTTTCCTCCGGGTGCTTCGGTTTCCTCCCACAAATCCCAAAAGACGTGCCGTTAGGTGAATTGGACATATCGAAATCTCCCTCTGTGTAGGCACCGGAATGTGGCAACTAGGGAATTTTCACAGTAACCTCATTGCAGTGTTAATGTAAGCCTACTTGTGACAATAATAAAGATTATTGTTATTAAACATGAATGTCCTGTATGCTTATACCCTCACCAAGAACATAGAACATAGAACACTACAGCGCAGTACGGGCCCTTCGGCCCTCGATGTTGCGCCGACCCGTGAAACCATCTGAAGCCTATCTGACCTACACTATTCCATTTTCATCCATACGTCTATCCAGTGACCACTTAAATGCCCTTAAAGTTGGCGAGTCTACTACTGTTGCAGGCAGGGCGTTCCACACCCCTACTACTCTCTGAGTAAAGAAACTGCCTCTGATATCTGTCCTATATCTATCACCCCTCAATTTAAATCTATGTCCCCTCGTGTTGGTCATCACCATCCGAGGAAAAAGACTCTCACTGTCCACCCTATCTAACCCTCTGACTATCTTATATGTCTCTATTAAGTCACCTCTCAGCCTTCTCCTCTCTAACGAAAACAACCTCAATTCCCTGAGCCTTTCCTCGTAAGACCTTCCCTCCATACCAGGCAACATCCTAGTAAATCTCCTCTGAACCTTTCCAAAGCTTCCACATCCTTCCTATAATGTGGTGACCAGAACTGCACGCAGTACTCCAGGTGCGGCCGCACCAGAGTTATGTACAGCTGCAGCATGACCTTGTGGTTCCGAAACTCAATCCCCCTGCTTATAAAGGCTAGCACACCATATGCCTTCTTAACAGCCCTATTAACCTGGGTGGCAACTTTCAGGGATTTATGTACCTGGATGCCGAGATCTCTCTGTTCATCTACACTACCAAGAATCTTGCCATTAGCCCAGTACTCTGCATTCCTGTTACTCCTTCCAAAGTGAACCACCTCACACTTTTCCGCATTAAACTCCATCTGCCACCTCTCAGCCCAGCTCTGCAGCTTATCTATGTCCCTCTGTATCCTATAACATCCTTCAGCACTATCCACAACTCCACCGACCTTCGTGTCATCTGCAGAAGATGCAGGGCACGGGAGCAGCAGTGTAACCCCACCTTAGACCATAAGACCATAAGACATAGGAGCGGAAGTAAGGCCATGCGGCCCATCGAGTCCACTCCACCATTCAATCATGGTTGATTTCAACTCCATTTACCCGCTCTCTCCCCATAGCCCTTAATTCCTCGAGAAATCAAGAATTTATCAATTTCTGTCTTAAAGACACTCAACGTCCCGGCCTCCACCGCCCTCTGTGGCAATGAATTCCACAGACCTACCACTCTCTGGCTGAAGAAATTTCTCCTCATCTCTGTTCTAAAGTGACTCCCTTTTATTCTAAGGCTGTGCCCCCGCGTCCTCGTCTCCCCTGCTAATGGAAACAACTTCCCTACGTCCATCCTATCCAAGCCATTCATTATCTTGTAAGTTTCTATTAGATCTCCCCTCAACCTCCTAAACTCCAATGAATATAATCCCACGATCCTCAGACGTTCATCGTATGTTAGGCCTACCATTCCTGGGATCATCCGTGTGAATCTCCGCTGGACCCGCTCCAGTGCCAGTATGTCCTTCCTAAGGTGTGGGGCCCAAAATTGCTCACAGTATTCTAAATGGCATTCTAAATGTCAATGGCATAAATAAACCTTGTATGACATCATCCCCAGTGAGTGAACCCTAATCGGTCACCCTGTGCCACAATCCCATCAACTCCTGATCCCTTTGAGATGATGTAGTTTGCACAGCATCCCTGTCCCCATCAGTGACTGGCACTCGGCCTGTGATGTGGGAAGCCTCTATCCTCACAACCTGTCCCTGCCAACTAGAGTATTGGTGACTGCCGCAACCGGTGTAAGTCAATGATGCTGGCACCCAAACAACAATTCGGAGATTACTCAGGTATGATGGGCTGGTTTCTCCAATTTTGCGGCTAAGTGCCGACGCAGATGTGGGAGCTGTGACGTTTTACGATGCCAAAATGGGCACCAAACACTCACCGATCCTGGAACCAGTGAGGGTCTAGCAGCCTCGCCCGGTAAAACTCCCAGCTCCCACAACCAAAACTGCCGGAGAATGGCTGGGTCCGTGGCCACGCATGCGCACGGCAACTACTCGCAGCGGTTGTGCCATTAAACATGGCGCCGGCTGTGGGCGGACCTGACCTGCCAAATACTGCACCCCTGGCCATCCCCCGCAAATCCCCCCAGCCCTCACGGAAGCCCCCCCCCCAAGCCAGCAACATGGCTCCCGCCCGCTGAGACCACACATCAACTGCGCGGTCGGGAACTCAGACAATTGGAGGTGGGGCATCGGGGAGGGCCTTACGATGATGCGGCAACGCTGTTCCAACGGCGTGCGGAGCGTGACACAATGATACCATTTCAGAGGGAGGCGGAGAATTGAAAACCAGTATCAAACCGGCGCCGCAGCTGATTTGGGCGTCGGAAGGGATTCTTCGCCTAATCGCCGATTACGATTTCAGCGTTGGGAAACGGGATAATCCCCCACTATACGTCTGAAAAAGTACTGGATTAATATAATTCAGCCACAGATTCACGAATTTCCCTTGAAATTATCTACAATGCTCCTAAATCCAATGCGATGGAATTTCGAAATCCTCAAAGAAGTGAGAAAGGAGATAATTGGATCATAATTCTGGAGATAGTTAAGCCAGAGGATATTACCTGAGGACTGGAGGATAACAAATGTTATCCTGTTTTTCAAAGGAGTGAGATTTCAAGTTGGAAATATTGATCAGTTACCCTAATGTCTGCAATATGCAAAATGCTTCGGATCATCATGTGATATCATCAAAACATGTCAGAAGAGCAGGTAAAGCATAAAATTTGAAGTAATAGGGGATAATTTACTCATCCACTGGACTTCTTTGATATGGTGGAGAGAGATTGACTAATGTAGCAGGAAGCTTCACACAAGAAAGCACAAAGCAAATGAATTTGATTAATTCACAGATGGCTTTTTGTATTAAGAATCGAGGAACGTTTAAAAGTTGTCAGTGATTTTGGTTGGGGTGGAGGGGGAAGAGTATGCGAGGATAGTTGTCTCGGACTATGCACACCACTGGTTGGATATTTGGTTCAGTATGGGAAGAGAGCAGAGGCCGGGGTGGAGGTTTGACTCGGGGTTATAGGCGGATGGAGGCTTTTGTGATAAGGTGCGGTTGGCGATTAGGGATTATTTGGAGTTCAATCAGAATGGGGAGGTGTCGGCGGGCATTTTTTGGGAAGCACTGAAGGCAGTGGTCCGGGGAGAAATTATCTAATTCACGGTTCGTGCGTATAAGGGAAGGAGGGCGGAACATGACCGTCTAGTGAGCGAGATAGTGGAGGTGGACAGGGAATATTCGAGGGTGCCCACGGTGGAGGGATTAGCGAGGAGGAAAAGGTTGCAGGGGCAACTTGACAGGCTGACAACGGGGAGGTCAGTAGGGCAACTGCGTAGGGCAAGAGGGGTGCAGTACGAGTATGGGGAGAAGGCGAGCCGCATGCTGGCGCACCAGCTGTGGAGGCAGGCTGCGTCCAGGGAAATATTGAAGATCCGGACTGGGGCTGGGGATGTGGTGTTAGAGCCAGGGAAGATAAATGAGGCATTTAGAGAGTATTGCTAGGGACTTCATGATGCAGACCCAGGATAAGAGGAGGGGGACATGGGATGGTTTCTGGACAAGCTGGAATTTCCCCAGGTGGAGGAAGCAAAGAGGCACACGTTGGAGGAGCCCCTGGGGCTGAGGGAGTTGCTGGATAGTATCAGGGGTATGAAGTCGGGGAAGGTCCCTGGGCCGGATGGGTACCCGGCAGAATTTTATAAGGAATTTGCGGCGGTCCTGGCACCACATCTGTTGGGGGCGTTTAATGAAGCACTGGAGAAGAGGGAGTTGCCGGAGATAATAAAGCAGGCAGTAATCACACTAATCCAAAAAGAAGGGAAGGACCCGGTGGAATGTGGGTCGTATAGACCCATATCACTATTGAACACGGATGTGAAAGTATTGGCTAAGTTGTTGGCGGGGACGATGGAGGATTGTGATACGGGGGTGGTTGCAGAAGATCAAACAGGCTTCGTGAATGGCAGGCAGCTCGCGAGTAATACAGGACAACTGTTGAATGTGGTGATAAATCCGTCGAGAGCTCTGGTACCGGAGGTGGTGGTGTCCATGGACCCAGAGAAAGCATTTGATCGAGTTGAGTGGCGGTGCTTGTTCGAAGTCTTGGGAAGGTTTGGGTTTGTGCCGAGATTTGTGGCATGGATGCAGTTGCTGTATGTGGCACCAAGAGCGAGGGTGAGGACGAATGATATGAGCTCACGAAGCTTTGACTTACACAAGGGTACGAGGCAGGGGTGCCCCCTGTCGCCGCTGCTGTTTGCGCTGGCCATAGAGCCATTGGCGATGGCTCTCAGGGGGTCGGCAGAGTGGCAGGGGATAATGAGGGGACAGAAGGAGCATCGGGTGTCGCTCTATGCCGATGACCTCTTGCTGTATGTTTCGGATCCGTTGGAGAGTATGGGAAGGATTATGGGCCTGTTGGGGAGGTTTCGAGGGTTCTCAGGATACAACCTGAATGTAGGGAAAAGCGAGGTATTAGAATAGAATAGAACAGTACAGCACAGAACAGGCCCTTCGGCCCTCGATGTTGTGCCGAGCAATGATCACCCTACTTAAACCCACGTAACCCGTATACCCGTAACCCAACAATCCCCCCATTAACCTTACACTGCGGGCAATTTAGCATGGCCAATCCACCTAACCCGCACATCTTTGGACTGTGGGAGGAAACCGGAGCACCCGGAGGAAACCCACGCACACACGGGGAGGACGTGCAGACTCCACACAGACAGTGACCCAGCCGGGAATCGAACCTGGGACCCTAGAGCTGTGAAGCATTGATGCTAACCACCATGCTACCGTGAGGCCCCATTCCCGTATTCACCGTATTTCCGGTGAATGAGCTGGCACAGCGGGCTAATTTAGGGGGGATGCTATTTACAGGTAGTGAGGGATAGGTTTAGGTACTTGGGGATTCAGGTAGCTAGGGAATGGACGGGGCTCCATAAGTGGAACTTAACGAAGCTGGTGGAGGAGGCCAGGGAGGATCTTAAGAGGTGGGATACACTGCACTTAACATTGGCGGGGAGGGTCCAAATGATGAAAATGAATATTCTGCTGAGGTTCTTGTTTATCTTTCAGGCTTTCCTGATCTTTATACCAAAAGCCTTTTTTCTGAAAGTGGACACGATCCCCGTACCAGCCTCCCCGGGCAGGCGCCGGAATGTGGCGACTAGGGGCTTGTCACAGTAACTTCATTGAAGCCTACTCGTGACAATAAGCAATTTTAATTTTTTCATTTTTCATCATCTCTGACTTTGTTTGGGCGGTGAAGGTGCCGAGGGTGGGGAGGACCCTGCTACACAGGCAGAGGCAGTAGGGGGGGGGGGGGGGGGGGGGTTTGGCGTTGCCAAACCTGCTTCATTATTATTGGGCGGCGAATGTGGACAAGGTGCGGCGGTGGGAAGGAGAAGGGGTAGAGTGGGTTAGGATGGAGGAGGAATCTTGTAAGGGGTCTAGTTTGAGGGCTATGGTGACGGCAGCATTGCCAATGGCTCCGAGTAGGTATTCAGGGAGCCCAGTGGTGCTGTCTACGGTGAAGATATGGAATCAGCTGAGGAGGCATTTTAGGGTGGAAGGGATGTCGGTGCTAATGCCGCTGTGCGAGAATTATGGGTTTGTGCCGGGGGGATGGATAGTGTGTACAGAAGGTGGAGGGAAGTGGGGCTGGTCAAGGTGAGGGATTTGTATTTGGAGGAAGGGTTCGCCAGTCAGGAGGAGCTGAGGGAGAGGGTACAGCTGCCGACGGGTAGTGAGTTCAGATATCTGCAGGATAGGGACTTTGCACAAAAGGTCTGGAAGGGGTTCCCCAGATTGCCTGGATACACCCTGCTGGAGCGACTGCTGCTTCCAGATGTGGAAGGGGAGGGAAGAATTGGGGATATATATAAGTGGCTGGCGGAGCAGGGAGGCGAGCAGGTGGTGAAGATCAAGGAGAAATGGGAAGTGGAGTTGGGAATGGAGATCAATTGCGGAGTATGGAATGAGGCACTACGAAGGGTAAACGGGACCTTTTCTGCAAGGATGAGCCTGATACAGTTTAAGGTGGTGTACAGGGTGCATATGACTCGGGCGAGAATGAGTGGGTTCTTTCAGGGGGTAGCAGATGAGTGTGAGAGGTGTGGGCGGGGGCCAGTGAATCACGCGCACATGTTTTGGGGTTGTGAAAAATTGGGAAGATTGTGGGCGGGAGTGTTCGCGGTCTTAGCCAGGATAGTAGAGGAGGGGTGGATCCGGACCCTTTGGTATTTGGGGTTTCAGAGAAGCCGGAGCTCATGGAGAGGAGGAAGGTCGATATCTTGGCCTTCGCCTCTCTGACTGCATGGCGAAGAATTTTGCTGGAGTGGCGGTCGGCATCGCCACCGGGGGTAGCAGCATGATTGGGTGGCCTGTATGAATTCCTGCGGTTAAAGAAGATAAAGTATGAGTTAAGGGGCTCAGTCGGGGAGTTTGAGAAAAGGTGGGGGATGTTTGTGACCGTGTTTTGGGAGCTGTCCATCGTGTGGGGGTGGGTGATGTGGAGGGGGGTTGAAAAAGGAGAAAAATCTGTGCAAACTGTATAGTTGATTGTTGGGAAGAATGTTTCCCAGGGTGTTTATTTGCTGTAACCTACTTTGATACAAGTTTGAATAAAATGCATTTAAAAAAAAAATATATAAGTTGTCAGTGGGGCATTATCATTGCTGGTGCAGAAAGCCCATGCCAGTCTCAGCCTTTCCCAACACTTTTATTTTTGCCTTTACTGCAGCTTAAGAACCAGTCGCACAAATGCAATACAAATGCAAAAAAACTCTTTAAAGTATAAACTCACAGTATAACTGTCATACCATTGTTCTTTTAAGTAGCCTTTTGTAGTTTTTCAATCTGAGTACTGATGTGATGAAACCTGCTCACGTTGTAAGAAAGATTGTATCTTAAACTCAGTCAACTTTTCGGATCATTTCCTGAAATATATTCTGAGAGATGGAAGATCAAAATTTGCAGAAAACTGTAATGGAATTAAATACTGCTTCAGTCCTTTTTTTTTGCTTCAAGAACATACATTTCCAGACACATGAAACTCTTAATCGTATTTGAAAATCATACAACTTTACTTGAGTATGATTCCCCCTTTAACTTGGATCAAAAGGCATGTCACACAGTTTTTTTTCTATCGGGATGGATAGTCAAGAAGTTTATCCAACCCATGGCCACTCACGCCAACCATTTATTGAAGACGTCACGACAAGTATCTAAATATAAAATACTGTCGAATGTTGAAAATCTTAAAGAAAAACAGAAAATGATGGAAATACCCAGCCGGTCTGGCATCACCTGTGAAGACATAGCCAGGTAATCCTGTCAGTGATTGGGCTTACAGTGGAGTACCTGATGACTTAGCGGTTTTTCTCCCGCTGACAGCTCATGTCTGTGAACTCGACAACGGGAATACAATTATGTAAGGAAACAGCAGTAAGTCTTTGAGCACGTAGCAGAGAAAGAGGAAAGAATCTGAGTCTATTTATTGCCCTTTGTTCCTTGCAATTTTCTCATAGAATCCCCACAGTGCAGAAGGAGGCCATTCAGCCCATTGAGTCTGTACCGACCCTCTGAAAGAGCACCCTACCTTGGCCCAAACTCCACACTATCCCCATAACCTCACCTAGAGCCAATTTAGCATGGCCAATCCATCAACCTTCACATCTTTGGACTGTGGGAGGAAACCGGAGCACCCGGAAGAAACCCATGCAGATACAGGGAGAAAGTGCAAACTCCACACAGTCACCTAAGGACGGAATTGAACCCGGGTCCCTGGCGCTGTGGGGCAGCAGTGTTAACCACTGTGCCGTCTGCCGTCCCAAAGAGCCATTCGGCCCATCGGGCCTGCACCAATCCTTCAAAAGCCCACTCTACCTCGGCCAAACCCCCAACCTAATCCTGTAAACCCACTCTAAGGGGCAATTTAGCATGACCAATCCACCAAACCTGCACATCTTTGGACTGTGGGAGGAAACTGGATTACTCAGAGGAAAGCCATGCAGATACAGGGAGAAAGTGCAAACCCCATACAGACAGTCACCCAAGGCCAGAATTGAACCCGTGTCCATGGCGCTGTGAGGCAGCAGTGCTAACCACTGATCTTCTGTGCCGCTGGATCAATTTAAATTTTTTATTATTAATTCATTGTATTGTTGGAAATGCCACCGTTTGCTAAATTGTCCGCTCTTTCGGGGGTGAGCATCAAAGAAATTCTGTTCCAATGACTGGGCCCAATACAACTGAAAACAAGTTGACCTGTTCAGTATATTAGTGGGACCTTTATGTGCAACTTGCGTTGCCTGCACAACAGCAATGAGTTACTTTTAAAAGTAAGTCATTGGCTGTGGAATGGTTTGTACAGATGCAAGTTCATTCTTTCATTCATCGTTATACAGTAATCCAAAAAGATTGGTCAATTTAGAAAATCAAGTGGTTGAATAGCAAAACCCTTACTTCTGCGATAATGATCCATGGAAATGCTGGACTTTCATCCCAAAGAATGTTAATGGCTATTACAGCATCACTTTCGGCCTTCATGATGAGAAGCATTGGATCTTTCAACTATTGTAATCAATATAACTATAATAATATAATCAACATAACGATAAAATATATTTTAAAATGAAAATACGACAATGTAAAATGAACAGATGAAATGAACAGATGTATTTGACCGCCAAATTAATGTTTCTTTTCCATGAGCTTTTGATAGATTGTTGTATTGTCAGCATTGTAGTATTCACAATTCTGTTGGCAGTAATGTCAATTAAGGCTTTCGGCTCCATTAAGCTCTTTTATTTACAACAGGCCTTTAAGAAGGCTCCACTGTATAAAATCAAGAAGATAACAAATATTCATGAATTACATCTCAAATTCTATTGCACAGGGGGATCATCCATGAAATAGATAATTGTTCAGCAATATGTTGCAAAGTTGGAATTTTCTTTGGTGTTATTCTTCTTGGGGAGTAGGATGCTGTTATTGGTTTGTGTTCTACGTCTACTAGAAAGCACCAGGTTTCCAGAAATATTTCAGAGCATTATTTATTCTGTTCTTTAATTTTGCTGATTGTATGAATTTGAGCAGAACAAAGGTAAGTTAGGGGCTGGTTTAGCTCACTGGGCTAAATTGCTGGCTTTTAAAGCAGACCAAGCAGGCCAGCAGCACGGTTTGATTCCTGTACCAGCCTCCCCGGACAGGCGCCGAAATGTGGTGACTAGGGGCTTTTCACAGTAACTTCATTGAAGCCTACTCGTGACAATAAGCGATTTTCATTTTCAAGTGCAGGAAAGGAGCGAGTTGTTTGGCTCTTTTCCTCTGTGTGACATTGAATCAAGTTCATAGCTGTTTTCAATCCATACTGATGGCATGTTTTAAATGTATGAAGGTCAAGAACAGAGAAAGTCAATTTTCACCTTTCCATACTCTTTCATCATCAGCCAATTGTTTGATATTACTTTCATTGGAATTTATGAAAAATAGTCTTTTGATGGTAACAGTAAGGTCAATCAATCAATATCTATTAATCATACTGTTAATTCAGAGTTTAACAGTAAGAGTTAAAAGGAACTTAACAAAAGAGATAAGGAAATTTTGATCTTGGTGTAATTTTGAATTCACTTTTAGTTGATAGAGGATGTTACAATCTCTGTCGAGGCTATTATCTTTTAAAGATAAATTTGAACTTCTAGTTGACAGCTAGGATGACATGACAAGATATCATAATTTATGTCTTCCACTGTAACAAATGAAAAGCACTATTGACTAAACACTATTTTTAGGAAGCAACTTATATTTCAAACTACAGCATAGAACTTTCCCCTTTTGCTTTGAACACAGATGAAAAACCCACTTCACGGGAATGCTTTACACTGTCCCTTAAATTCGATTTTCTCAGACCCAGTCGAAAGTGATTCTTAGCTCCCAAGGGTTTACTTCCATTCCTTCCTTTTCTCACCTGGTAACCTTTAACCCAGTACTGTCTTCAACTGTGAGGATTTCTCCTGGCAATTCTTCTTCTTGCGCAAGCTAGGTAATCTTCCCAGCCTCATTTAAAAAAAGACTTTCTGGAAATCTATCTCAAGTAAAGTTAATTATGATTAACTATGACTTACATAATCAACAGCATTACTGCACTGATATCCTTCATGAGCTGAACGACACACAAATTTCCACCTGAGACAGAAATTGATTGGCCTGTGGTTTTAGAAAAACAAAAATTTCTGTGATAAAATTGTTGTTTTCATCATTTTTCTATATGCAAGCCCAATCATTCTGAATCTTCACAAAAATGCCCATGTTATTTTCATTCTGTTTCAATTAATTTACTTGTTACTCATTTTTTCTCTTTCTCTACTACTTTTCTATTGAGCATTGCACTTTAAACAAACTTTCTCAAAATCTATTGTACGTGCTCTAAACACGACAGTTGCACTTCCATGCTTCACTGCCTGCAGATCAATTGGCACACTTTGACTGGTGCACATGTAACAGGATTATATGTTCTTTACAGCAGCACTCAAGCCGTTTGTTAGTTTCTGTGAAGTAGAGACCGCTGTTCTCTGAGGGCTTCCAGCTAAGCTGTTGACATTAACTTGGGATGCCCTTCTTCAACATAAAGGTGTAGTTAGTAAGCACCAGTGACAGACTTTCAAAGTGAGAACTGAATACAAAACCTCTCTGAAGTAGAAAACATGCTAAATTTAACTGATGGTCACCGCTTTTATTTTTTTGTGATGTTTCTACCAAACATAGGAGCAGAAGTAGGCCATTTATCTACTTTAATCTGTTTCACCATTGAATAAAATTCTGTCTGACCTGCAACCGAACATCATGAGCGGCATTCTGTTGATGCCGACGCAGAATTCATGGGCTTTTACGACAACAAAACTGCCGCTGAACCTGAATTGATTCAGCAACTGTGGAGGTGTTAGCACTGATGCCACGAGGAACACAATTGAACCCAATCAAGAATGGTGCATTTGCATATGATTTACACTCAGAGGCTGACAACCTGCAGCCGCATATCCACACAATCACTGGTTGTACTGGAGTGCGACCATATAACTGTTGGGTTGGCTGGGACCAGAGGGCACCTGGGGGGGGTGACTGGAAGACACCGATATGACCCCTGGCCCTAAGTTCACAGTAGGCTGTTAGTGACGTGCACAACTGCCTGACTTCCTTGTTGGTTGCAGCAATCATGTTCTGTGCCTGCCCCACCCCACCCCACAGCCCACCTCCTGGCCACCACGCTACTCCCCCGGCCCTGGCAGAAGCCCCCCCAGCCAACGGCACAACTGTCAGTAAACTATGGCGACGTTGGACACTTTCCGTATCCCCCCTCTCCCTCAGCAGGCACGATTTTTAAAACCACAAATGAACCGCACCATTGGGAACTCGGCCGATTGGAGGCGGAACATCGCAGAGTCCTGGGAGAATACTGGGTCTGGCCCGCTAATGACATGCAAACAGAGTTTACTGTAGATGCATTCCGGACCTTATTGACGCTGCTGTTTGTGTGACGGAGAATTGTGTTTTGGTGTCAAATTGGTGCCTGTCGCAATTTTTAGTGTCGGAACCTATTCTCCACCCAATTGATTTTGGTGTCAGCCACCGGAGGATCCCACCCACGTCTCTTAATACATGATGGTACCTCGGTGGATCTCACAGGCCTTTGGGTGCTCGGGGACAAGGCAGCATAGTAACCTGGCACTGCCAGCCTGGCACCCAAGTACTGCCAGACTGGCACCCTGGCAGTGCCACCCAGGCACCTCAGCAGTGCCACTTTGACACTACCAGGATTCCCAGATGGCACTACCAGGATGCAAGAGGCACTGTCAGTGTGACAGTGCACTGCCAAGGTGCCCAGGTGCCAGGTTGGCACTGCCCGGAGTCAGGCCCAGAGGGGAACCATTCAATTTAGAGGGGGAGTGAGAGGGGGATTCCAGGTGCCACTGGAAGGTTGTAGGAGGTGAAAAGGGGTGGGGGGAACATGGGCACCTGAAAGGTGAGGTGGGTGCAGAAATTGGGGCTGCCAGTCCTCATGGCACCCTAATCTGCGATGAGCCATTCCTGCTGGCAGTTCAGGAAATGAACAATAGTGTGGTCTCGGTGGGAGGAACTCACCGAGGCCCAAAGCCTTGTGAACCCATGTGTGACTCATATGTTTCAATGATTCTCTTACGGGTTCTACGGGTTCTATGGTATAGTACGTCCTCTTTTATGCCAGCTGTGCTTGAGACAGGCTGCTGATCCTGATGTCCTTTTGCTTGGGATGACTTTGGTGGGCATCCTTGGTCACCTGAAGCTGTGAGGGGCCTGGAATGGTGGGGGTCCCTTTACAGCAGCAGGAATCTCATCAGTTATCCTGTCACTCCAGCATTGGTGTCAATGGCAGAGGTGTCGAGAATGAGGCTGCCCACATCAGAAGCAACTGGGAGGTGCCTCCTGATGGGGACTGAAGCTGTTTATCTCCTGCCCTGAGGTCTATTTGGCCCTCTTTGCTTTCCTGAGGGAAACCAGCACGTGGCGATTACTCCAGGCACCTTTCACCCTGGCTCTGGTCACCTGAGCTCTGATACAATGTGATGAAATGTAGGTCAGAACAATTACCCAGTATACCTTCAGTGAGGGCGGCATGGTGGGGCGCAGCAGTTAGCACTGCTGCCTCATGGCACCGAGGGCCCGGGTTCGATCCCAGTCTCGCTATCCATGTGGAGTTTGCACATTCTGCCTGTATCTGCGTGAGTATCACCCCAGGGCATAGGAACCTTCTGGAAGCTCTGCCACCTCTTCACGTACCTTGCAGTGTACATCTAGCACCTGCCGTCTCACGGGCACTCCAGAGGCTCAAAATCAGCCTGGCTCAGCCTGCACTATCTCAGTTTCAGACAGCTGGAACTGTGACCGTTATGTGTCCACAGGCTTGCGCATACCCACCAGGATACATGTACCTGTGCTGTGAAAAGATGTGACGATGCACCCTCTGCAGCTCCTACCTCTTTCTCCTCAGGGGTTAATGTGGGTCCTTCAGGGCTAGTGCCTGCAGTTGCTGATGTTTCACCTGTGTGGGATAGATGGGAATTACAAAGGGCTCTATCATCATTTAAGCTGATTTCAGAGATAAATATTTCCCACACACATACACTCATTCCATGGAATAGTTCACCAGGATCTCACCCTCACCGCCTTCAAAATCGAGATGCACATTCCTCCCCAAATGCAAGCTGTAAAAGTCAATCTCAACAATGCTCCCTGCCCACAATCGTCCCCAGGTACCCCCCCCCCCCCCCCCCCCCCCCCCCCAACCAATCCCATTTCAACACTCTCTTTCCAGGAGAGAGCTTTGGGCCATTGGAATCTCACCACCCTGGGATCATCCTGCAGCCGCTGAATAATTAGTGCTTCAGCACAATTGGTTGCTAGCCAACTCCATACTCTCCTCCTGCTTAGATTTCAAGATTGCCAGATTGGGCACACCCCCAGTAGTCCATGACCTCGCATTGGCTTTATCTGCCCTCTTCTGCACATTAAAAGGATGATTGCCATGAATCTTATATGGGCATCACAATATTGGTGTCAATCATTTCACAAAAATTCTTATAAACTAACAGGTCTGACCTCCAGTTTAAAAGGAGCAACCTTCTGCAGTGGCAGTTTAAGGGAGAGGCTACTTCAAGAGAGAGATGTCCTGTCTCCAACCTTTTTGGATTTGGTTTGGGCCTTGCAACTGGGCTACCATTTTGTCAGGGTGGGGCAGGGAGAGAGCGATTAGGAGTGATGGGGATGGAAACCCCTTGGCAGGGTGGTCTGTGACTACCCCTGAACTTAGAACGCAGGGGGTCCTTCAAGGTCTGACCATAGCACTGGCTTTTGGCTCTGTTGCCAGGAGGTGTCCTGTAGTCTCCTAAACTGGCTTCTGCCACCTGCAAGTAATAGGAAACCAAATGGAAAACCCTGTAATTGACCTCTATAAACTGTTAATGAGCTGTATTAGCTACCCTTCACATGTGGACAGGTAGCTCTGTTGCCCTCCCATCCTATCTGCACAAAAGAGATGGAATGGAACTGGGAAATTTCACTTGGTTCCAGGGGGCTACTTTTACCTCACTGCTGTCTCCAACCCTGGTAGGGGCCCAATCTCCAGCCACACTAATCAGTGGACCTACCAATTATAATCAAAATACTTTTTCTTTATTGGTTCATGGGATATGGGCACCGTAGGCTGTGCCAGCATTTATTGCCCATCCCTAGTTGTCCTTGAGTTGCAGTTACAAGTCAACCACATTGCTGTGGGTCTGGAGTCACACACAGGCCAAACTAGGTAAGGATGGCAGATTTCCTTCCCCAAAGGACATTAGTGAACCAGATGGGTTTTCCCGACAATCGACAATGGTTTCATGAGACTTTTTAATTCTCGGTATTTTATTTGAGTTTAAATTCCATCATCTGCCTTGGTGGGATTTGAACCCGGGTCCCCAGATTGTTATCCTGGGTCCCTGGATTACTAGCTCAGCGACAATACCACTATGTCACCGCCACCCCTTGCTGAGGTCTGAAACCTGAAGGAAGAATGCCAGGAAAACTGTTGAAACATTAAATCTGTTTCTCTTGTAATTGATGCTACCAGACCTGAGTTTTTCTGGTATTTTCTGTTCCTGTTACCTCCCCATTATCTCTGCTTTCCTACGTTTGCTGTTCAAACAGTTTCCTAACCAATAACTTGCCTTCAATTGCATTAGCCTTAACTTTTGCCAGCAGTTTCTTATGAGGGATTTTATCAAATAAATGTCTTGAGGGAGTTCATATAAACAAGATCCATGGACATTCCACTGATCATTACTTCTAGTCACCATTTCAATACAAAACTAATTTTTCAGGCAAAGCTACAGTATACAAATCGAGGGTAACTTTTTCTGTTCAGCTGAAAAATTTCAAGGTGTTCAGTCACTTATCCTTAATTATAGGCTCCACTCTACTGAACATCAAAAAGAGTTTTAAGTTGATTGAATAGATAATACATCCCTTCAGACAACATCTTAGAAGGACTGTAGTTTCTAAAAGTACATAGGGCAGGATTCTTAGTTCCTGCGGCTATGTGCCGGCTCGAACATAGAATCTGCAGGAGGTTTACATGAAAAAAATCGGCGTGACCTCCTCATCGAATCCGGCCTGATGAGGGGCTAGCACCGGCACCGATGAGAACTCTTTCCTCCCGCGCCAAAAACAGCCTGTGGATGGCCAGGTCACGGACTGCGCATGCGCCGGCTGACTACCTGCAGTGGCAGCGTCGTACCACATGGCGCCGGTCTTGTGCGGACTCTACGCACCATCCGCAACCCCACAGCCCACACCTGGACACCTCCCAACAGTCCCCCCAGCCCTCACAGAAGTCCCCCCCCCTCCTCCTCCTCCCCCCCCTCTCCCCCACGGCCAGCAGCACAGATCCCGTTGCAAACCGATGTCAAACCAGAGCTGGCCCTGATTCTGGTGCGGGATAAATTCTCTTTAAATACTCAGATCGAGCAGCCCACGACTCAATGGCTGTGCCTGTCAGACCTCGACAGGGTGCCTTTTAGTACTGTTTTACATAAACATGAACCAGGCGGAACAGCACCTTGTAGGGGAGGTTGGTTCTTTCCAGGAATTTGAGACCCGTGGATGGTTGGGTCAGGGCAGGGTGGTACACTGTCACTGCCCCTGTCACCTGGGCACCTTGGCATTACCACCGTGGCACTCTGCCAGTGCTACTATGGCACCCTGGCAGTGTGCCCCAGTGGCTGCAGGGCCATGGTGCCCTGGGACCAGGTTGGCACTGCCAGTGGTTGGCCTGGGGGGGGGGGCTTGCCAATTGGAAGGGTGTGAGGGGGGATCCCAGGGGCCTTGGCAAGGTTGGAAGGGTGATGTTGACAAAATGGGGAGGACCTGAAAGGAGGAGGGAAGATTGGGAAGCCGGCCAAAATGACACCCCGATTTGTGAACAACGAGCTCAGCTCCCTAGCAAGAAATCAACTGAAGCATGGCCTCAGTGGAGAGAAACTCCACGAGGCCAAAAAAAAGGCAATGTGCCGTTGAATAGCCGGGTGCTTCTCGCCACTGTAGCCTTCCAAAAAATGCCCCACTAAACACACCCAAAAGCGGTCTTTAACATTTGTCTGCTGCATCACACCCTAAATGTTTTAATTCTGATAAACCTGTCTTCTTTTATCCAGTTTCCCCTGTAATTCTGTTGCTGTTATTTTCATAAGATTTTCAATTAAATATTCACAAAGAGTATTTCAACTTTCCAGTCCTTTTCTTCTTTAACGGTAAAGACATTCAAACACTTACCAGTTTTTCTCTTTATCCCTCCTTTTGATATCTGTTTTGGAAGTGGAGCAATTTTGTAAAAATAAAATGACATTTTGCTGCAGACATTGTTTTGTGTTTGCAATTCCCTGCAGTACCGGCACACTCGCAGATGTGGCCAGGTCAATTCTTGACTCATTTGTATGCATTAAACCAGGAAGAACTGTCAGTAGCCTAGGGAGTCTTACATTGCAGTACAAAGAATTAAATATGTTTATCTTTCTTATTTGTTTACGATCACTCTGGCATATTGCAGACCCAAATCATTTCTCTTCTCAGATGAAATGGAGAAAGTGCATCTATTGTCTCTACTAGTTCCCAATGCACAGGCTAGGAACAGAGCCTAAGGATCTGAATGTGAATCTCTTGTAGGCATACAGATCAGTTATGGTGCAGCACGTTCGAACAATATTGTAGCCTGGTGCATCTGTTGATCTGCTCTGCTTGCTTGCTTGCAAGATTTCATTCATTATAGTGAGGACAGAAAATTGTAGGTTCACACACACAATCTGAAAACCAGTGTATGACAATGATTTGACTTTATGAATCTTCATACAGTGAGTTCTACACATCCGTGTCTGCGATAGATTCTCATATATTTGCCCAAAGGAAGAAAAAGAAAATCACCTTGAACTACTCTTGAGAACTTCCCATTAATAAAGTTAAATTTATTCCGAAGCACCATTCATGCCCTCTGCCGAGGTTTACATCACTTATTCACTATTTACCATTCTCAAATGTCACATGAGCCTTTGGTACATACAATTGAAAGCAATCGATCTCCAACAAAGAAGGCTTGTTCATTGGCAATTCTTAATTAGTGTATAGTAGTGAATTTACATTGGTGACTGAGTGAAGCTGCTTCCCATCAAGGCAACTCTATCAATAAAATGGATCGTTTCAATGACACATGCAATACTGTATATGTGAAAAACAAAATCTGCATTAATTAATATTGCAACCAGAATAGACTGCTTGTGGCATGCAGAATAGGCCAAAGGCCTATTATTTATGTTGTATTGCTTCCAAATCGATTCAGGTATGAAAGCTACTTTGCATCTAGAAAAGTATTGACTTCACGTCTGGGACAATTTGAAGAGCTAATTTCAACAAGTTCATTTGTCACTTGCATGGTGAATTTAGGCTGGCATGGTTCTGTGAAAGTTAATAAGAAATTCAATTGTATACATTAGTTTTTATTTTTTTTACTTTTAAATTTGTTCATGGGACGTGGACTTCGTGGGCATTTATTGTCATCCCTAATTGCCATTGAAAAGGTGATTTCTTTCATAGATTTTATAGAATTTACAGTGCAGAAGGAGGCCATTCGGTCCATCGAGTCTGCACCGGCTCTTGGAATGAGCACCCTACCCAAGCCCATACCTCCACCCTATCCCCATAACACAGTAACCCCACCTAACACTAAGGGCAATTTGGACCCTGAGGGCAATTTAGCCTGGCCAATTCACCTAACCTGCACATCTTTGGACTGTGGGAGGAAACTGGAGCACCCGGAGAAAACCCACGCACACACGGGGAGAACGTGCAGACTCCACACGGACAGTGACCCAAGCCGGGATTCGAACCTGGGACCCTGGAGCTGTGAAGCATTTGTGCTAACCACTATGCTACCGTGTTGCCACAAATACTTCTTGGGCGCGATTCTCCGACCCCCACGCCGGGTGGGAGAATCGCGGGAGTGCCGGGCGATTCATGCTACGCCGCCCTGGCACCCGCACGCGATTCTCCCACCCCCCCCCCCCCCCCAAAACGCGTGTCGCGTTTTGCAACAGGCCGCTCGGAGATTCGCCGCTCCGGTCGAGTGGCGATTCTCCGGCCCGGATGGGCCGAGCGGCCTGCCTAATACGACCGGTTCACGCCGGCGCCAACCACACCTGGTCGCTGCCGGCGTGAACATTGCGCGACCGCTGCGTGTGGGGCCTGTGGGGGGCGGAGGGAGGATCAAGCACCAGGTGGGTGCTCAGGAGGGGTCTGGCACGCGATCGGTGCCCACCGATCGTCGGTCCGGCGTCTCTGAAAGACGCACTCTTTTCCCTCGGCCGCCCCGCAAGATCAATCCTCCTTGTCTTGCGGTGCAGCGGAGGGGAAGACGGCAACCGCGCATGCGCGGGTTGGCGCCGGCCAACCTGCGCATGCGCGGATGACATCATTCAGGCGGCGCCGCTTTGACGCAAGCGTCAAGGCCCGGCACGTGAGATTGACGCGCCGCCACTCCTAGCCCCCTGGAGTTGGGAGAATTGGGGGCGGGGAGCGGCCTCCAACACCAGAGTGAAACACTCCGGTTTTCACTCCGGCGTCGGCACTTTTTCTCCCTTTGGGAGAATCGCGGCCCTTGTCTTTTGCAATGACGTGCTGGGTTCTGGGGATGAAGATGTTTGTGGGGCTTCATCCACATGTCAGTTGCTTAATTGTCCCCAACCATTTATGGTTGGACACGGTAAGACTATATGTTCTTACATTTATAAGTAGCAGAAGGAAGAGCCTTATCTAGCTACAAGTTTGCTGATTATTCCAAGTTTGGTGGCCCAGAAAAGAATGTAAATGGGAGCAGAAATTTGTAATGAAAATTGTTAAATTAAATGAATGAGCAAAACTGATGGATGAAGTTCAGTATGGAGATGTGTGAGGTCAAGCTTTTATTTTTAACGAAGATAGATTGAGAATATTTCTTCTGGTTCAGGAGTCCAAAACTAGTGAGAACATCACAATTTTGAGTTAGGTTATTGCCAATGTTTTATGGCTCTCTGAGACACCAAAAAGTAAGGCAATTTTCAGACTGACCTATAAAAGCTACTGCTGCTTGCCAGCCAGATTTTACTGAGTGGAATGTCCAACGAGTTGTTGACGGAAGAAAGACAGATCAGATTATTTTTTAAATGGCAAGAAGCTTGCAACCATGGAAGAGCAGAGAGGTTTAGGCGTTCAAGTACTAAAATCAGAGACAGTGAACAAATATAAACATTTTTAGAAAGGCTAATGAAATGTTGGCCTTTATTTCAAGAAGTACAAACAGGTGCAAGTTATGTCACAGTTGTGTAAAGCTCTCATTTACAGGACTGTGGTGAATTCTGAGCACTGAACCTTCAGAAGGATGTATTGGCCATGGAGAGGGTGCAATGTAGATAATCAGAGTGTCACTAGGGCTAAAAAGAGTTAAATTATGTTGGCAGATTATATAGATGAGGCTTGTATTTCCTTAAGTATAGAAAATTAAGTGATGGTGTAATTGAAGTGTTTAACATGATTAAAGGATTTTTTTTACTGTTCCTCTGGTGGGGCAGTCCAGAACTCATGGGCACATTTAAATGTGATTTAATAGAGCAGTACCATTCCTCCAGCCACCAAAGTCCGAGAATGTTTATACTGCCCAGTAAAAGCTACTGCTTCTTTATTGCACAGAATGTCCACAGCCTGTTGCCCGCCCATTATGTCAGCAAAATAGCCTTGGGGTTCAATCATACATCTTAGGACCCCATGCACTCACATATTCAGGCTTCCCAACTGCCCAAAATATATTCAAATGGCCGCTGACTGACAGGTTAGTGTACTGCTTAGATTTCAACCCTCATTCTGCCCGTTTTCCGCCAAGTGGAGGGAATTAAATTACCCCTTGGCGTGTTAATCACCCAGGGGTAACACGGACTGCAACAGGATGCTGTTGTACTTGAAAGTAGACTCCAAACTTTGATGTTAGTTCAATACGCTTTATTGAACTTGTTAAGCAGTGCACACAGTTCGCTGTGGGTTTTACACTCTATTAATCTAAGCATGCTTACTATAACTAACTAGACCAGACTAGCTCTGAGCCATGTGTAAAAGGTGCTAACTGTATATACACCCTGACTGTCACTACAGCATTCACCAGTGGAAAGAGGCAGAGTGTTGATGCCTCGTGTGTTTTATAGTTGGACTCCACCTTCTAGTGTTCTGCCTGGTGATTGGTTGTGTTCTGTCCAAATATCTCCCGGTCTCCCGCTGGCAGGAGGTCCTCCCCGACGCGCTCCAGTCGATTAATGAAATCCCTCATGAACGTCTCCTTGCCTTCCCTAGGACGCCCACCTCTGGGGTTTCGCTCCCAACGTGGCTGGCAGCTCCAGGAACCGTCCTCCTCCGCAAACACCTGTGGCTCCACAAGACGGACCTGTTGGTCGAAAGCGTACAACTACTGCATGCAAACCCGCAGTATGACTACGTGGCATACCCTGATGGGTGCCAGAACACAGTCTCCCTCAGGGACCTGGCACCAGCAGGGTCCCAACCCACGGCCCACCATCCGACAACCCCCCCCCTCCAATTGCCCCGGCACCACCCACCCTTCCCCCCAGCGCACCTCACTGCAGCCCCCGCCCCAGGACGATCCTTCCTCCCACTGGTTCCACCCGGGGATGAAGATGAGGACAACACGCTCCCGGAGTCACAGGCGAAAAAGTCGGCGCCTGCATCACCACCGGGACCGAGGTGCTCACAGCGGAGGATCAAGCCACCCAACCGGCTGAATTTGTAAACTTTCACCAGACTGTAAACTTTAAATTTTCACAAACCTGTAAATGCTTTTCTACCACCCCCGCTGGACTCTTTTTTAACAGAAAGTGAATGTGGTAGTCACCACTGATTGAATAATAGAGGTAATATGTTAACGCTCCTGTACTACAGGTATGGGGGTAAATCCCTACCTGCTGGCTCCGCCCAGTAGGCGGAGTATAAATGTGTGTGCACACCAAGCTGCTCCCATTCTGGTACCAGCTGCAGGAGGCCACACATCTCTGCTTAATAAAGCCTCGATTACCCTCTGCTCTCGTCTTGTCGTAATTGATAGTGCATCACATACCGGTGGACAGAGGGGTTGCCCTGTACGCCAACAACGCAAGGTTGAAGTCAGAAGCAGAGTCCGCAGCCTTACAGAGCAGTTGCTTCACTATATGGACCCCTTTCTCAACCTTTCCGTTGGACTGCTGGTTGTGTGGGCTTGAGGTAATGTGGTTAACTTTGTACGACTTGGCGAAATTGGACCACTCTTGGCTGTGGAAGCAGGGACCATTGTCACTCATGACAGTGAGTGGAATACCATGGCTGGCAAATGTCTCCTTGCAGGCCTTGATCACTCTCCTTGATGTGAGCTCTGACAGCTTCACAACTTCTGGGTAATTTGAGAAGTAATCTATCATGAGCACATAGTCACGCCCATTGGCGTGAAAAAGGTCGATTCCCACCTTGGACCACGGAGAGGTCATGATCTCGTGTTGCTGGAGTGTTTCTTTTGTTTGAGCAAGCTATAAACGCTGGCAGGTCGCACAATTGAGGGCCATGTTGGATATGTCTTTGCTGATTCAAGCCAATAGACAGCCTGCCCAGCGCTGCGCCTACACTGTTCAACACCTAGGTGTCCCTCGTGGATTTTTTTGAGCACTAAGCTCTGCAGACTGTCAGGAATAATGATACTATCTAGCTTGAGGAGGATCCCCTCGATGACTGTCAGGTCGTCCTTCACATTAAAGAACTCACGGTAGCATGGTGGTTAGCATCAATGCTTCACAGCTCCAGGGTCCCAGGTTCGATTCCCGGCTGGGTCACTGTCTGTGTGGAGTCTGCACGTCCTCCCCGTGTGTGCGTGGGTTTCCTCCGGGTGCTCCGGTTTCCTCCCACAGTCCAAAGATGTGCGGGTTAGGTGGATTGGCCATGCTAAATTGCCCGTAGTGTAAGGTTAATGGGGAGATTGTTGGGTTACGGGTATACGGGTTACGTGGGTTTAAGTAGGGTGATCATTGCTCGGCACAACATCGAGGGCCGAAGGGCCTGTTCTGTGCTGTACTGTTCTATAACTGAGGGCATTGCCCTTTTTCCAGCCGTTTGCAAGGTGGTACATTACACGCTGCAGAAGAGGGTCTTTGGCAGACTCTTCACGAATGCTGATCACTCTTTCATCTGAGGTTGGCAGGTTGCTGGCACACAGCTGCACCTGTGCCTCAATCTGCCGGATGAAGTCAACAGGGCGAGGTGATGGAGCGGGACAGGGCATCCGCAATTATCAGCTCCTTGCCTGGTGTGTATACTAACTCAAAATCGTACCTTCAGAGTCGAAGGAGAATGCGCTGAAGCTATTCAAGACCTTATGAATGATATGGACCAAGGGTCTGTGGTCAGTCTCCCCTGTTAATGTTGGTATACCGTAGACGTAGTCATGGAACTTTACAGTGCCGGTTAGGAGGCCCAGGCACTCTTTTTCTATTTGGACGTACCTCTGTTCAGTAGGAGTCATGGCCCTTGATGCATGAGCAACTGAAGCCCAGGATTAGGAGTCATCCCTCTGGAGGAGCACCGCACCAATGCCGTCCTGGCTTGCGTCCGTGGAGATTTTTGTTTCCCTGTCCGGGTCAAAAAACTCGAGTACCGGAGCAGTGGTGAGCTTTGCCTTTAACTCGAGCCACTCTGCTTGATGTGTGGGTAGACACTGTAATGCAGTGGACTTCTTCACCAGATGCCTGAGAGCCGTGGCGTGTGAGGCCATGTTGGGAATGAATTTTCTCAAGAAGTTCACCATTCCGAGGAAGCGTAGTACCGCTTTCTTGTCTTCCAGGGTCTTCATGGCGTTAATGGCCTTGACCTTGTCCAAATCTGGTCGCACACCCTGCTGGGATATCTGGTTGCCCAAGAACTTGATGCCAAAGGAGCACTTGGCCTTGTTCAGCTTGAGGCCGTTTGCATGGACACGTCAAAAAACTTGTTTGAGACGAGATTTGTGTTCCTCGGGGGTCGTGGACCATATGATTACATCAGCTACGTAGACACACACACCCTCAATGCCCTCCATGATCCTGTGGAAGATTTCAGAGGCTGAAACAATGCCGAATGGCATACGGTTATAACAGTACCTGCCAAATGGCGTATTGAATGTGCAGAGCTTCCTGCTGGACTCGTCCAGTTGTATCTGCCAGAAACCACGCGATGCATCTAGCTTAGTGAAGAATTTGGCATGTGCCACCTCGCTGGTCAGTTCCTCCTACTTCGGGTTCGGGTAATGGTCCCGCAATATGTTCTGGTTAAGATCTTTGGGATCAATGCATATCCTCAACTTTCCTGAGGGCTTCTTCACACAGACCATCGAGCTGACCCAGTCAGTCGGTTCTGTCACTTTAGAGATTGTGCCCTGGTCTTGGAGCTCCTGTAGCTGTGCCTTTAAACGTTACTTCGGAGGAGCCGGCACCCGGCGAGGTGCGTGGCATCAGGCCTGAGTAGGATCTTGTAGCAGTATGGCAGAATACCCATTCCATCAAACACATCCGGATATTGAGCAAGGATGTCATCAATGTCAGCCTGAAGATCCACATTGGAAGAAGGCATGGCATGGACTTGCTGTCCGAGGTTGAGTAGCTTGCATGCATGGGCACCGAGCAGGGATGCCTTATCAGTCTTGACTATTCCGAATCGGAGTTTGACATTGATGGTCTTGTTGGAGACGAATACTTGAAAAGATCCTACTGCAGTTATGGCATTGCCATTATAATCGAGGAGCTGTCAGGCTGGCGGAAAAATTTTGGGTTTCCTTTTAATGCGATCAAAATCAGCTTGAGAGATGAGATTGGCAAAAGCACCAGTGTCCAGCTTGAATTGGATGCTGCATTGATTTACTTGTATGACAGCACGCCATTCGTCCGTGGAATCCACATGGAGGATAGTTAGGCATCTTGCTGAATTTGAGTAGGCATATTCACATGTAGTTATGATGCCCACCGATAGGGGGACTCCAGGCAGTTGTCCTCTGGATCCATAGTGCTACCAGGATCAGAATCCAGTAAACCTTGCTGTACACATCGAACACGCTTGCGTTGGAATTGGGATCGCTGGCCCTTGACTGGTGGTGCAGACCTGCACAAGGCTGCATAATGTCCAGGCTTCCCGCAATTTAAACATCGCCTGCCTTTTGCGGGGCATTGCCGCTTTAAGTGGACGGTGCAGTAGTTCGGGCACGTCATGACGTTCATGTCGTTACGCTCTGTACGTCGTCGCACATGCACAGTGCGGGCAGCCGACGTTCACACCTGCGCAGTTTGGTTTTCGGCCGCTTTGTTCTCCCGTTCGTGTTGCGCAAGCGTGGGGCCCCGGGAAAAGCGCGCAAAATGGCCGCTTTCATCGATACTGAGGCGCTGCATCCAGGCGATGTCCTGTGCACTCTCTGCCTCGTGGGAGGCAAGTTTTTCGTATTCTGCCGATTTGAAACGGGAGTACCGATTTCTCGCATGCTCATGCACTTTACACGTCTCAATTGCGACTGGCAGGGTCATGTGCTTAATTTTGAAGAGTTGCTCCCACAAGGAATCGGAGTGCACCTCAAACACGATCTGATCCCTGATGATGGAATCAGCGGTTGCACCATAATTGCAGGACTGTGCTAATATACGGAGATGAGTTAGAAAGGATTGGAAAGGTTCATCCTTACCCTGAAGGCATTGCTGGAAGATATAGCGCTCAAAGCTCTTGTTTGTTTCAACCTCACAGTGACTGACAATCTTCTCCAAAACGGTCTTGAATTTGGACTTGTCCTGGCCGTCGGTAAAATTAAGCAAGTTGAAAATCTGATTGCTTGGTCTCCCGCAGTTGATAGGAGCAGTGCGATCTTTCTGGCATCGGACGCATCCTTGAGGTCTGAGGCCTCAATGTAGATGAGGAACCTTTGCTTGAAGACCCGCCAGTTGGCGCCGAGGTTGCCGGAGATCCGGAGCTGTGGAGGGACCTGGATCTTCTCCATGCTGCTGGAAGGCACTTGCTGGTCATCACGGAATCACTCGAGGTAAACCACTTTGAGAAAGTAGAGTACTGGTACCATGTCGTGTTCATCACCCTTGGATAACACGGACTGCAACTGGATGCAGTCGTACTTAAAAGTAGACTCCAAAGTTTGATGTTAGTTCAATACGCTTTATTGAACTTGTTAAGCAGTGCACACAGTTCGCTGTGGGTTTGACACTCTATTAATCTAAGCGTGCTTACTATAACTAACTAGACCAGACTAGCTCTGAGTCACGTGTAGAAGGTGCTAACTGATATATACACCCTGACTGTCACTACAGTTGTCACCAGTAGAAAGAGGCAGAGTGCTGATGCCTCATGTGTTTTATATTGGGAGACCCCCTTCTGGTGTTGTGCCTGGTGATTGGTTGTGTTCTGTACTGTGTGTTGATTGGCTGTACTGGGTGTCTGTCGCTGCCTGTCTGTATCTCATTGTGTGCATGAGTGCATATCATGACACCCCTCTCCAAGCTCTGGCATACTTCTGATATAAATTTGCAATTCCGTATATTTCATGATGGGTGGCTGATTGCCAACTCCAGTTTTGTGCCCAGGCACCAAGTTAGAAGATCCATCTCGTCACGTCAGACACAGAAACTAGGATTGAAACAGCTGTACAAAACACTGGAGCCTGCTCCTAAAGTATACTTCAGTCCTTGTTAGTCGCATTAGATTATTTGTCGGTCAGTGGAAGAAAACTATCCGATTTCAAGTGGCAGTCAAGTGACAATTGGAATCATAGATCTGTTGGGTATGCTGAATAAAACTGCTTGCAAATTGCCAGTTTCAAGTCCTTGGCACTTCACGTGCACAGCTTTTCAGCATAGGACTGGTGTTGTAAAGAGGAAGTGAAAATCAAATTGTTTAAGAATCATGGGGAATAAAATCAGATTTAACATCAGTAAATCTATCTGATAAGGGATTCCTTTCAAAATAATTCTTTCTTGATTGACTCTTTGTTTTAATTAAATAATGTAGGGTGTGATTTCACAGCCAGACTGCGCCCAAAAAGCAGTACGCGATCTCACGAGGTGTTGCGATGTAAATCCCACCTGTTGTGGTTGGGGTCACTTTTTAGGAAACCTGCATATTAAAGTGAGGCAGCTAGTTTCACTTTAATATGCAGATTCTCGAGGTACCTGAGGTGTGGGATCTATCTCCTTCATCTCGGAGACCTCTGGTGAGCGCCGTTCAGTACTGGTCTTCACAAACGGAGACAAGGTGGAGCGGCACTTGTGGGGGTCACCCAGGGAATTGGATGTCTCCACGTGCATGGCCTTTGGACCGGGTAGTACCCTAGCACTGTGGCCAGCCTTGCACCCTGGCACTGCCAGCCTGGCATCCTAGCAGTGCCACCTGGGTGCCAGTCTTGCATTGCCTCAGTGGGATTTTCAGCATTTTATGCACAGTACTAATCTGGCCGGTAGTGCCCTGTGCGTGTATGGAGGGGGAATGGGCGGGAGTGTGGGACTCTAGTGCTTTGGGGGGGAATCAGGGGTCGCTTTAGAGGATCCAGAGATCAGAACACCATTTAAAAATGGTATCCTGATCTCTTGCTAAACTAAGGAGTTCTGGCAAGAATCATCTGTGCACAAAACAGGGCTATGTGTGGCCTTGTCCGCAGGTTCCCCGCTGAGGCCCCCTATCTGACATCAGTGCTGTTTTATAGCATTGTTTCTCATTGCTGCGAGCGCCGGGAAACACGCGATTAAACATGCTCACTACATGGCTTTGTTCCCATTTAGTTAAACCCACCCATTGATTTTAGACAAGCAAATCAATTATGTATTAGCTTGTTACTTTTGCTGACATTTTCTGCTCTAACTGGACCAAATTGTCAGTCAGCATCAAACACACAGGTAAGATCAAATACAACATCCCAGTGAGATGCAGAATAAAATGTTAAACTCAGAACTGAATTACCGTGGGTGAAGGCCACTTGGCCCATCTTAGTTCACCAAGAAATAAACACCCAAATTTTCATCGGCAAACTGGATAGCGGTAGTTGGGAAAGTTCACAACTCGGGAGAAAGTGCTTTCAAGGCAGGATCTTCATTGCCAGGGGGTGGGTTTGGGCTGCAGTCAAGAAAACTGACCCAGGAAAAAGTCTGGAAGTTGCCACAGAGGGTCCTGGGTGTGGGGGTGGATTGTTTAAAAATGTTGAAGGACTTTGTCCCAGTTAAAATGAAAACACAATGACTCTCCAGTCCTCACCCCTCACACTCCCTCACTCCGTACACACTCCTTATGCCCCATCCATGCAACCTCAGAGCCCAGATTACCATCAGGCTTGTTGAAACAATTGCGCCCCAGAGATAACATTTTTGATTGACAGCTCATGCTCTCTGATCTCTGCTGTCAATTTCACAATGCTTGTTGACCACAATGTCATGTGGTTCAAGCGTTTGTGTTTTTTCTTATTGATACTTTAAAAAGCCCATTAAAAAGATTGCACTATTTGCAGTAATTAAACTTGTTAACTTAAAGTATGAACTGGAACGTGTAATCTAAAAATGTGAAAACCAGTAAAAATATTTTTTAAATGGCCGCTTCGTGCAGGCGCACCTGTTTGGCAGCCCCTGTTACGGCGCCCCTGCCGCTCCCACCGGCACGGTACTCCGCCAGCCCGATAGTGGTGGCGACCTTGTGGATCTGGGGACAATGGAGAGAGCATGTGGAGGAAGTGAGAGCATCAGTTTGGTCCCCAATTTGCGACAACCACCGGTTTGCCCTGGGGAATATGGACGGTGGGTTCCGAGCATGGCGGAGCGCTGGGACTGAGAGGATGGGGGATCTGTTCTTGGAAGGGAGCTTCCCGAGTATGAGGGCACGAGAGGAGAAATTTGGACTGCCGAGAGGGAATTATTTCAGGTACTTGCAGGTGCGAGACTTTCTATGCAGACAGATTCCATCCTTCCCACGCCTGCCACTTAGGGGGATCCAGGACAGGGTAGTGTCCAGTGGATGGGTGGGAGAGGGGAGGATCTCAGATAAATACAAAGAACTTATGGGGGCAGAGGAGTGCAGATCGAGGAGCTGAAGCTTAAGTGGGAAGAGGAGCTCAGAGGTGAGAAGAGGGCTTATGGGCAGAGGCGTTGAGCAGGGTTAACACGACCACAACATGCGCTAGGCTCAGCCGATTCAATTTAAGGTCGTCCACCGGGCCCACATGACAGTGGCCCGGATGAGTTAATTCTTTGGATTGGAGGACAGGTGCGCCAAATGTTCAGGTGGACCAGCGGACCATGTCCACATGTTCTGGGCATGTCCAAAACTCAGGGGGTACTGGCAGTGATTCACGGACGTTATGTTCCGGGTACTGAAAACAAGGGTGGTGATGAGTCCAGAGATGGCAATTCTTGGGGTTTCGGAGGACCTAGGAGTCCAGGAGGAGAGCGAGGCTGACGTTTGGGCCTTTGCTTCAAAGTGGTAGCCAGGCGATGCATTCTGCTGGTATGGAGGGACTCGAAGCCCCCAAAGTCGGAGGCCTGGTTATCGAATATAGTGAGCTTTCTCGGTCTGGAGAAAATTAAGTTCGCTCTGAGAGGGTCACTGTCAGGCTTTGCCCGGAGGTGGCGACCATTTATCGACTTCTTTGCGGAAAATTAATCGTCAGCCGGGTAGGGGGGGTGGGGGTGGGGGGGGGGGGGGGGGGGGGCGGTGAGGGCAACATAGATTAGGGGGGTAGTTAGACGGGTCCTTGTAGGAGGGGAGCTGGTTTTTGCACTATGTTGTTTGTTCTTTGCACACTGTTTTGTATTGTTGTTTACGATGCCAAAATTAAATTGTTTATCAAAAAACAAATTTTTTAAATGTCTGCATGATTGACAGTTTTATCAGCTTGAAATGAAATTACATTTTTCAACATTGGAGTAAGTTGTGAATGAATTACATCTGTAAAGCTTTTTTGTAACACATCCTGCTGGCACATGTTCATCATTTACATGGAAGGCCAATGTTTGACATTGTGTGTCAAAGGGGATGTGTGGAAGGCCAGAATTTGGCACAGGAAATATGAGGAGGACACATTTTGAAAGGTACCATCATGCAGTCTAGGCTTGCACCTCCTCTGAGTGGCTGTGAACCACAACTCTTTAAAAGCGTGTCCCAACTCCATGAAAATTGCCCATCTCTGCATGGTGCTGGCCAGGTTAGGAGTGCTGGGTGTGGACTTCTGACAGGAACCAGCCCACACGTTTTGAAAGTGCTCCTGAAAATCAGGCTGCCCTGGGATGGGATCTAGAATACCAGAATTGGGACTTACCATTTTGTAAGTCATCCCGGCTCAGTTAAAATCCAGGCCAAAGGTCCTCGAAGCATTGTTGTCGTAGCATCCAACTGTTTCTTTTAAAATTATGCAAAGATTTTACATCCATTATACCAATTTGGTAGTTTGCTCCACATGTTAGCCATTCTTTGAATAAAGAATCTCTTGCAATCAGTACTCGGGTTACTTTTAGTTTGATTAAACCTTTGTTCTAATTGTCACAGCAGTTCAACTCAAAGTAACACTATTAGGTGTACTTTGCCATTTGCTTTGCAATCTTAGAAATAACTGAACAACCAGACTTGATTGATTTTCGTCCTCTTTGAAATGATTCACATTTGCCTGCATTAAAGTTCATTTGATGTTGCTTTTCCCACTTTTATTTAATTCCCCTTATTCCGTAATGTCCAATCTGCCTCTTCTGAATCTGTAGCCCCTCTTAATTTAGTTCCATTTGAACATTTGACTATTTTGCTCAGATTTTTGAACACATTTTATTTTTTGTAAATTGGAGACAGTGGTGCTCCCCATCCAATGTTTCATTGTGGACCTTCTCCTCTCACACAGGTAATCTTGAGGTTTTGCAAAGCAAGATTGAAAAATCTGGAGACTATTTTCTTTGAAAAAAAATTAATTTTAAGTATGCAATTCGTTTTCTTCCAAATTAAGGCGCAATTTAGTGTGGTCAATCCACCTACCCCATACATCTTTATGATGTGAGACCCACACAGACATAGGGAAAATGTGCAAACGACACACAGTTCGTGACCTAGGTGTTATGGGTCAGGGTTTAGAGAATCCCAAAATGTATCATGGAGTTCACCTGACCCACAACTTTTAATAGATTGTGGTATGGGGAGCACATGGCTTACCCTACAGGTATGTGCAGCAGAAGATGGACCAGTGGTTTTTAAAACAAAACAATGTTTATTCTACAAACTCAAGTTAACCTTTTTCAAACAAACAGTGAACATCTTAGCAACCAGTAAATCAAATACAACCCCCAAAGAATACAACACTAAGTAACCTGTATGCTGTCCTTTTACACCCAAAAGACTTAACAAACCTTCAAACAGGAACACGTTAGGTTTACATTTAATACTGAGACCTTTTTACAATTCTGATTATGCCAAATGATCCATAAATAGATCAACTGCAAGAGCAGCTCGCTGAAAAACACAGACATACCCAAGCTCTTCTCAAACTGAAACTAAAAAGCAGAAGTAGAGCTCAGCTCCACCCACACTTTGACATCACTGCAGTAACATGAGCAGCTCCATTTCTTAAAGGTACATTTCTTAAACACCCATTTTTTAAAGGGTACTCTCACATGACATAGGGCCGGGATCGAACTCAGGTCTTCGGCTCTGTGTGGTAGCAGTGCTAACTATTGCACCACTTCTTTTGGAGACTATTTTCGGCTGTGGGCCCATTTGGACCTTATTTTTTGCCGATCATTGTAGTTAGTGGAAACTTTTATCCCAACTCTCAGAGCTGCATTTGAACCCAGGTCCCAGAAGCAGAAAGATAATAGACTAGACCCTGGTTCTTCACTCTGCTAAAGTTGAAGTGTTTTCATATTTAACTTATCATTTTAACTTGATTTTTTTTGTGAGGGGAGCATCACCAAATAAAAATCTGGCCATTAAATATAATTTATTGGTACACAGAATCTTACTCCCATCAGAATAACCTTTGTTTTTCAAAGTGGAATTACATTTCAGTATCAGTCATCAAAATATCTACAAACTTGATTTTTAACTACTTTTTAATGAATATTGTCTTCATTTGTCCCCTTTAAATCTAATCTGACAGAACAATCAACTTGCAAGTTTAGACTTTTCCTTTCCTTTATCGCAATTATAATTTTAATTACACAGGAGACCACTAAAGGTGGGAGTGAAGCGAAGTAATCAGTGTTCACGAGAAGGTCAGGGATCTGTGTTGCCAATATTGAGTTCTTAAATTGACTTTTCCTTGTCCTGTGATGGATTTTTCTCTCATATTGTAAGCCTTCCCCATGAATCATCTTTCACATCTACTTGATAGGCACCTGCAGCAGACCAGACAACAGCATTATTTAAATGCAATCAAGAAAAATATCTGAAGAATATTACTGGAAAATTGCTAATCAATGGAAGCAGTCAGATGAAATAATGCAAAATGCAGAGTCTGATTTCAACCAAGGATCTTTTTGTAAAGATCATTAGGCTCAGGGTGCTATTATTTCATGGTGACATTTTAATTCTGATATATAATTTAATTATAATGGATGTTATGTGATAGTTACTAATAATAAGGAAATACTTTTAGTTCTATTAAAATGAGTCACATCACTGACACCTTAATAATTTTCTTAATGCCTGACATATTCAAATATCTCAGAGAGCGTTATAGTACTAAACGTTGCACCATTGATGTTCACAGTTGTATGACTAATCATTTTTTCTGGTTTGAAAATTACTAAATCTTATTTCGGACTTCAATTTGAAATTGTCTACTTTAATATTTTGTGTTAATAACACTTCAATTATATTTTATTCATCTATTATTTTGTGACTACACAAACAGAAAACTAGCCGTGATCTAAAGTCACAAATTATGTTCAATAGTCAGTAGTTATTTAAATTGTTTTCACACTACTTGCTTCACAGACTATGTCAGTTGATGAATCAGCCCTGAATTTAAGATAAAAGCAAATTACTGTGGATGCTGGAATCTGAAATAATAACAGAAAATACTGGACAAACTCAGCAGGTCTGATAGCACCTGTGGAGAGAGAAGGGAGTTAATGTTACAAGTATGGGTGACTCTTTGTCAAAGATAGAGAGAACTGGAAATAGGTTCAGATGTACACTGTTGTAGGTGGGGGGTTGAGCAGTGGGGCTGGATAGAGGTCCAGTGATAGGTGGAGATTGACAAAGGTGTCATGGACAGAAAGACAATGTAAATGGGGGTGATCAAGGCTAAGACGAATGCTGATAGTGGCACATTAAGAGGTTAGAATGCGTTAATGACAGACCAAAGGTAAGCAGTGTGTCAAAGGACAACGAGGAACAGATGGCCCAAGTGGGGATGGCACAATGGTGAGGGAAAAAAAGATCGGTGGAAGAAATGAAAATAAATTGATAGAAATAAAAATGGGGTGAAAGTGGAAGAGAGAGTTCAAAGTCTGAAGTTGTTGAACTGGATGTTAAGTCCTGAAGGCTGTAATGTGCCTAATTGGAAGATGAGGTGCTATTCCTCCAGTTTGTGCTGGGCTTCACTAATACATTGCAGCAGGTCAAGGATGGACTTGTGGACATGAGAGCAGGACGGTGAGTTGAAATGGCAAGTCACAAGAATGTCTGAGCCCTGCCTGCAGGCACACTGAAGATGTTCTAGAAAGAGGTCACCCAGTCTGCGCTTAATTACTCCAGTGTAGAGTAGACCACATTGGGAGCAGCAAATGCAATTGACCAGATTAAATGAGGTTCACGTGAGGTGCTGCCTCATTTGAAAAGTGTGTCTCGGGCCTTCAATGGTAAGCATGGAGGAGGTAAAGGGGCAGGTGTTACACCTTCTGAGGTTGCGTGGGAAGGTGCTGTGGGAAGAGAGTGAGGTGTTGGGGGTGATGGAGGACTTTAAGGTGATTGCACAGCAAACTATGTTAACTCAGAAGTGACAACAAGGCAGTGGTCTGATGGAGAAGTTTAGATGTTTTGTGTTTTCCTTCACTTCAGAAGCCACGGTGACGGAGGCAAATAGTAGAGGGCAAACTTGCCCCAAGGGGAGGAGTTCTACTTGTGTTGAGGTAATTTGGAATTAGCTGTAAACATGCAACTGCTGAGATCACTTGTAAATAAATCCTTTTTTGTTCACTAATGAAGTCTGTGAAAGTGGCACTTTACATCTGGCAATGAGGATAAATAGTCCTGACACTGCCCCTGACCCGACACCTGTGAGTATCCTGTTTTAATCAAAGTCTGAAGAAAAGATGACCCGACACAATCCGTTGAGGGTTTCAGGTATTATTTCCAATCAAACAAAAAGGGGAGGAGACAAAACAAAAAGCAATCCTCCTAAGTGTTTGTGGATGTCAGACCTGTAACCTTATTTGCAGTCTTAAAGTCCAAAGCGTGCTCAACTGGAAATCATTTAGTGAGCTCATGGATGTAGTGAAGGTTCAAGTGCAACCTCAACCATCAATCATACTCAAGAGATTCAAATTAATTCGGAGATGAGAGTTCCAGGCAAATTGATTACAACTTGCATGACTAAATTTAAGCAGTTATACGGATATTGTGATTTTGGAGCGACCCTAAATGACATGTTGCGGGATAGGTTAGTCTGTGATGTGATTAATGACGCTATTGAACGCAGATTGTTCACTGAAGTCAACATAAAGTTAAAATGAGAAATGGAGATAGTGATGGAAAGCACTGAAAAAGGTGCAAAAGAGCTGCACAGTGTACAAAATGGTGCAGTTTACCAGTTAGGATGGGAACCTGCAGCCAGCCATAGCTCCAAAACCACCGAAGCAGCCGCAAAGCGGGATTCAATTTCATTTACCAAAAGAACAAAAAGTTACAGCGGGGGCAAGCAGACAGTAATACGTGGAATACTTATTGATGTAGAGGTAACCATGCTCCTAATCCATATAGGTTTAAGGAGGCTGAGTGTTTTTATTGTCAGAAAAGATAACATTTGATAAAGCAGTGCAGAGCTAAGTCAAGAACGTCGAATACTCGATCAATTAAAATGTTGCAAGTATACAATGTGGAAGATCCTGGTACCAGTGATTCTGGTAGTCACTCTCATTTTAATGTAAAAATAGGAAAGCTAGATCCTATTACTGTAAGGCTCTGGGTAAATGAGAAGCCTCTTAAGTTGGAAGTGGATACAGGGGCAACAGGCACTGTGATGGTGAGCATACATTCCAGTATATAAGAGAAGGAGTCCAACCATTCAACTAGGAAAACTCCCTGGGCTGATTCCCTGCTCCTGAGTCCTGATTGGTTATCCAAGCCAGGTGACCTTTACTCTGCTGTGTTGCCCTTAAAAGGGACAATCACTACAGATATTGAATATGAACAGTGAGCTCCGGCTGCTTTTCCCTCCCAAACCTGAGGTACTGGGTCTAATTTTCCAAGCTTCTTTCACATTTCAGATTCACTTTTATCCACCAGTGATGGCTAGATTTAAATATAGGAACTAATTGCTGCCATCTACATTTACTGTCAATTGAAACAATGCTTTAAAAAAGGTTTCACTACCAGTAAGTGGTAGCATTTGCTATGATAACACAAAACAAGAAAACAAAACATGATGATAACTAACAGCTTGCTTTAATAGAGTCAATTTGCAGGTTACATTTGTTCTCTCTCCCATCGGAGCTTTTTGGCTGTTTAATTACAGGCCTCATTGCCTCAGTATTATCTTCAGTGTAAAATGTCACCAAATGTGAAGAAGCATATCTAATGTGAGCATTTAAATGTAATATCACTCATTAGTCTTTGTTGGAGAGAAATTGTTCATCCTTTAATTCCTGTGCAGAAAATTAGAAAAATGTTTGGTGCAGTTTTTGGCAGACTGCAGTTGAATAGTTTGGTTCAGCTTCCTGAGAAAGTGATGACTCAGTACTCTGTTGTTTGTAGAAACAAACTAGCACTGAAAAATAATAACAGAAATATTATTCATTTGTTACTCCATTTTTTGCAGTTGTAAATCATTGGTGAAATCATATGGCTTTTATTTTTGTTCCATTACATTGACAGCAGATAACAGTATAACATATGGCGTTAAAGCTTCTTAATGACGGGAAGATGGGGAGCATTTTATAGCTGCTGTGGGATTTCCACAGTTTGTCATTGTGAATATTATGGAGTGGCAGCTGGTAGTTATATTGTATAATTATTGTGATGTTTGCACAAACCTCATTGGTAATAATTGTGACTTGAAAGTGCAAGGCCATCACACGGTGTTGCAGTTACTAACAGCACAGCCTTTGTCTTACATTGGGATTGGCAATCATAATCATCAGCAGGATGAACATTGATTCATTCCTCCTTAAATGTAGGTAGATTTATAAAATGCATCAACTAGATTGTTGTTTTCTGTTATAACGGCTAATGTAGCAAGAGATCTGGGAATATGCTGGAGAGCTAAAGCAAATAGCAATATCTTCTTTCAGGAGAGTTAACTGAGGTTTGTAACCATCGTTTTGAAGGAAAGAGAAATGAAATGAAAATCGCCTATTGTCACAAGTAGGCTTCAAATGAAGTTACTGTGTAAAGCCCCTAGTCACCATATTCCGGCGCCTGTTCGGGGAGGCTGATACGTGCTGCTGGCCTGCCTTGGTCTGCTTTCAAAGCCAGCGATTTAGCCCTGTGCTAAACCAGCCCCTGGTTTATATTTGGTTTATATTTTCAATGTAGCTTCCATTGTGGCTCATTAAATTCATTTCCAAACCAGGTAACTGAATATTTCAAGAGCATTAAAATGGAATGTGGCATATATTTCATAAACCACCTCAAGTGCCAATATGGAAGTCTTTATTAGTTCATAGTGGTTGTTGGTGCTTTAATTTCTTAGATTGTGTCTGTTTGAATAACGTAGAGTGGCGCAAGGTTCCTGCATATGTTTCAAAATTGCGTACTTACTGAAAACAATTCATTTCATAAATATTCGCTTTCAAAGAGGGTACAAAGCTTCATGTTAGTATTGTTGGAACTGTTCTTTCTGTTGTTCTTTTGGGGGATCTGTCTTTTGTCATCCCGTTTCCAGTGGGATAAAGAGGAGAGGTTGGGTAGTACTATTTTTCAGGTTCTAAAAGGTGTTTCTGAGTTCACAGTGAGTTTTTTCATATTTAAATTTAGCAGTATGATATTTGACAATTCATTTTCCTGTTTATTATTTGGCTGTGGATAGGCTGGGTTATTGGGTACCATTGAGGCTGTCTGGTGACTCTTGTATTATACAAATTAAAGTTAGTATTGCCTTAGGTGAGTAAAGGTAGTTAGGAGCAGCTGCTTTTGACTTGTACCACTGGGTTTGTTTTGTTATTGAACACAACATAGGTGTGGGATGCTTTTCCATGCTGTGCGTGACCAGAGACAAAACAGCAGGGTTCCATTCTTCAACTTAGGGATTTGCTGTGGAAAATCCATATAACCTGTATGCTACATGTTACATCTCCGTCAAGAACCAGCAGGAGGCTTCTTGCTGTACACAACGCCCACTGGAAAATATAGATCAGAATCAACTGCAGTGGATAAGCACATTTTTAGCAAAAGCTGACTCATTTAACAGTTCCTTTTTTTTTTGCTTTTACTTATTTCATAGTGGAATTTTGTTCCGTAATTAAATGATGTAAAAAGGACCGGGGTTTATGTAGTTCAGGATTTGTGTTCAGAGCAGCAAGTCCGTTTTCATAAACAGACTGAGCTTCCTCTGTTATTTCATAGGTTTCATAGAATTTACAGTGCCATTCGGCCCATCGAGTCTGCACCAACCGTTGGAAATGGCACCCTACCTAAGCCCACAAATCCACCATAACACAGTAACCTCACCTAACCTTTTTTTTGGGACACTAAGGGCAATTCAAAATGGTCAATCCACCTAACCTGCACATCTTTGGACTGTGGGAGGAAATCGGAGCACCTGGAGGAAACACACACAGACACTTGGGAGAACGTGCAGACTCCGCACAGACAGTGACCAAAGTGGGAATCGAACCTGGGACCCCGGTGCTATGAAGCGACAGTGCTAACCACTGTGCTACCGTGGCACCCAGTAAGCATGTCATTCATGAGTGGGATAACGTACCTTAGGAATGAGAATTTAACCTTTATTTGTGGGTCACATCCACAACTGTCCATTTCAAAAGGCTTCCAGACAATTATCTTCAGATTAAAATTAATATTTATAAATCGGATAATTGCACAGAAACAAAAATGTACATAAAGATACTGATATGAATGCTTAGACTGAAACAAGGATTTTAAAGTTTCATTCAGAAAATATTTCCAGAAGTGTGTGACATTTGGCAAAAGCAATCTTCTGTGGACTTCCTGGTGAAAATTGTCCAGGCATGAAGTAATATTCCATCAGAAAGCCAGTTCCAGAAACTGAAATGTAACTGAAATCTGAAGGTAGGGTGTCAAGGAAAGCCTACAGTATGCATTCCAGGAGATATTCCTCTGAACAAAGAACCATCAATCAAACAAATCAGAGACAACAGTTCACCCGTGATGAAATGATGTACATATTCCATCTGGATTTTGATCATTTGTGTCCCTGGAAAATCTGCCGCCTGGTTAACCTGCAAACCAAACAATGTTTCTGTATTGTGGATCACTAGGTCTAATCACCACCTTGTCATTTAATACTTAAATACTATTTTTGTCTCAATTATTATATCCCCTGCTTATCTAAAATAATACAGACAAAAAAAGAAAATTTTTCCCTGTTTGACAGAGGAAGAAAATTTAATTTTTATCGAGAGGTAATTTCCAGCTCCTGCAATAGTGTCCATCTTCAGATAAGGTTAGAGGTTAGATGCAGAGTGAAGCTATTTTTCGAAACCCCGCAGTAAATCAGTGCAGCGTTGTGTATTGGACCAGATGCAACAGCCATCATTATGATCACTTAATAGCACTGTCAAGTCATTATCAAATAATGTGAAATTCAAAGCACGATTGTCCTTTAGACTGCTGAAAAGCTACGATCAGAGATGAATGGTGCGATCTAAGCCACAAATATCAGAGTCTGTCCTCAGTGACATTAGCAGAGTCGTTCCCGGTGCAAATGCACTCTCTTGCTATTTTGGGCCCTGGCGGGGAATTCTGCCAAGGCAAATCAGTTTGTGCCCTTCATCTCCATACAGTGTCTCCATGGATAGTACCGTTCCGCTGGACCCTCCGATGTCACCATCTTAGTTCAGTACTGCGCCTGTCTTTGGGGCGCACAGGGGTCTCCATCCTTGCTGGTGCCACACATCAGTGTCTATCCAGACAGTACTGTTCTGTGGGACTTATGCAGCCAATACAACAAGGTCTGAAGTTCAAACGGGGGTGAAGTGTTAGGTGATGGGGTAGGGGCAAGATGGTGGCCTGACAAAGACAAGGGGGGGCAATGTGGAAGGAATCCTGTCCAAGGAGGGGGATGATAGAATGAGGGCTCACAATATCAGGCAGAGGGTCGAGGTGGTAGATCAAGAGGTGAACAATAGAAGACAGAGGGGAAAACCAAGGCAAGGGAAGCTGAACCCCAACAAGCCTGCATGAAAAGCTCACAAATGGGGATGTCAAAAGGTACCTCATTGTTCACTGAAAACGGAAGATGAAGACTCTAGAGGCGGTGGGTAGAGATCCAAGTGGGACATGAATGCCTCACAGGTTGGGGAGAAGGTGGCTGAATCAAGGAACAGACTCCTTCTTAAGATGTTGATCTTTTCCCTCTGGGTTGTTGGGTTCTGCACGGTTGATGAAGGCAGATGGGATGGCGAGTGTAATTCGAGTGTGCTCAACTGCTATTTAAATATGGCTCCAGGACCTTGGCACCCAACAGCTGAGGCAGGTGGATGAATCACCTGCTAGCCCGCCAGGGCTGTAAGGGGGGCGGGGGGGATGTTGCTTTCCTGTAACTACTGGAGTTCCAGGTGCTGAATTTGGTGTGAGTGTGTCACCAAGACACACAAAGGAAACTGAAACAATTTTTACCTTTCTTAACACACAACTATGTGTATATATATATATATATATATATATATATAGATCATATATATATGTATAAATATGTGTGTGTGTGATATATATATATATAAATTCAAAGTTATACATTATTCACAACATCTACAATATTAAAATTTGCAATTTAGCTTTGATTACAGTTAATGTCACTGTGCTTCCCCATTTTTGGATGTTTTGCAGACTTCTTTGTACAAATACTTCCTGCTGATTAGGGCTTTCGTTTCTGCAGACTATTGAATTTTAAGGTAATTGTCTTTTAATAATGGGCTGCATTTTCCCCGTCTTAAAGCAACAGGCTAGAAAGTGGGAGGATTGGCAATATGGCTGGGGAAGGCATCAGAATGGGGAATGACCTTTTCCCAGCTGTAAAAACCTCTGACAGGTGATTAATTATCCACTTGAAGCAAATTTGTGGATGATACTAAGATTGCAGGAGTTGCAGATAATGATGAAGATTGTCAGAGAATACAGCAGGATACAGATGGGCTGCAAAATTGGGCAGAGAAATGGCAGATGGAATTTAACCCGGACAAATGCGAGGTGATGCATTTTGGAAGATCTAATTCAAGTGGGAGCTATAAAATAAATAGAGACACAGAGAGGTCTGGGCATGCAGAACCACAGTAACTTAAAAGTGGCAGCACAGGTGGAAACGGTGGTAAAGAAAGCATATGGTATGCTTGCCTGCTGAGGACGGAGTATCGAGTATATCGCCTTGGGAACTTGCAAGGTTTAACCTGTGGTGGTGTGCACCACCAATGGCCACCCTCATGCATCTTGACCCTCCACTACACCTCCAAACACTGGGCGCTGCCTGGCTGCCCCTTGGCTGTTCAACATTTACTTACTTGTTCTTCAAACAATGGTACTGTAGTGGCTGCTGATTGGTCCAGCAGCTCGGGGGTTTGGCTGTCATTTTCAATGGGGCAGTGGCCCTGGCAGTGGCTTATTAATTAGCCAGAATGTCAGCCCATGTGTCTTCTACCCACTGGTCTGCTCTCACTTTCCACACTGGCAGCAGGACTCGTCAATGAATGGAAAACTTCAGCCCAATAAATCCATACGACTGAGGTAATGGCACTGATCTGAGCTACTACATTCTGTTTTTAAAGTGCTTACCTATTTTCCTTTGTATGCCTATTGACATGATATCTGTGTATAGCTGACTTAAAATTATGCAATGCATGAAGAATGGTAAGTTATAAATATCTGTAAAAGCATTTCAAAAAGGTTTCAAAGTGTTATGGTGACAGTAATGCAGTGTGGAACCATCTCTTTATTGCTTTTGATTGTCCATTGAGCAGCTGAGACATTTTACAGTATAAATGTTAACATCTGCTATTTGCTCATTTGTTTTTGATGTCAGTATTCCAAAAGTATTGGGATACACAAAGGGCCGCTGTATTAAATATAAATCTTTTCACTTTCTTGAATACAAGCCAGAGTAAAAACTGCACTTGACGTAATTTGACATCAAGCTAATGTCTCCAATCATAGAACACAAAAGTAACTAATTCCAAAAGATTAAGGGCCAGTAAGTCAAATGCAGCTCCAAGCGTTTACTTCTCATTTATTGCAATATTGCTATTTAAGCTTCTTTTGAAAAACTACAACCCAAATCTTAATTACAAAGAAGTGCATGACAAACTTCATAAAATGCCACAAATATGTATTCATGCATTTGTGATTTACATACATCAGAAGTCTTAAGGTTAGTTTATTTGTCAGATATTAATCAAATGCCACTCTCTGAGTTCTTTGCCATGTAGCTGGCTGAAGCTGATAGAAATCCTACCACCATTGCTGGTATAGGTGCTTAAAAGACTTGCCTATCTTAATTTGGCAATGTTGGTGATTGAATCACTGATATTATCCTTCCAAAATCATGCCCGGTCAGTTGTTTTGAATGTGTGCTTTCTTCAATGGCTGAGCTGTGGGAATGCTGCTTTCAGTCACCAAGTCCCACCAAGTCTCCACACCAACAAGCGAGACAGTGCCTGTGATGATATACTCAATATCATGTCTGACATGTTACCTAAACGAAGATGCAGCGAAGGCTGGGACAAGAGTGTGAGAGAATTAGATTGTTTAACAAATGCACCTAAATGTAAAAATTATGAAGTGAGGTTATTATATGAACACGTGATTCAAATCCCTGTCTGTGCTATTTTAGTCAAGGTGTTGATTCATCAGAGGAGCTGAGTCCTTCAGTTTCGGTGTTTGGTTTTCGAATCTTTGAAATAATGATGTAGCTGTCATCAGTTTGTTGGATGGAAAAAATGCATGAATTTATTTAACTTTCAACTACATTATAGTCAGGTCGCCTGACCAGAGTCCACATTCTGTACATGGCCAGGGGAAGCAGATTGCAGCTGTACATTACTGCACAGCTGCAAACTGTGTGTCCTGGGTAATGTTAATGGTAACCTAGTTTTTATCTATTTCAAATAATTCAATAAGAAGTCTTATAACACAGGGTTAAAGTCAAACAGGTTTGTTTCGAATCATCAGCTTTCGGAGCGCAGCTCCTTCACCTGAGGAAGGAGCTGCGCTCCGAAAGCTAGTGATTCGAAACAAACCTGTTGGACTTTAACCCGGTGTTGTAAGACTTCTTACTTTGCCCACCCCAGTCCAACGCCAGCATCTCCACATCAAATAATTCAATGGTAGAGTATTGGGAGGAGCAAACTAACAGGATTAGGAATCAATCCCCCATATGTACAAATATTATGTTCAAGTATAAATGCAAAGTGAATGAAGATTCACTAAAATAGATTTAATAAATTGGGGTCTGCAGTTCTCTTACACGCTGGAAATTTCAAATCCAATGTGAAACTGACAAAAATGATGTTTGGTTCTCACTGAATGGGATGGTGGAATGCATTTAAAAAAATAAAAATGCCAGAATGTTTCCATTTCTTTCTGGATTTGTTCTTTGTGAATCGATCTCACTATCATTTCCTTCCAGACTACATTTGTTTCCTTCTCATACAAATAATCATCCATACTAAATATGATTCACATTACTCTCCAGTCATTACATGCACTCTGTCATCTACCCACCCATATGAAATGGGTAACAAAGGATGCTGGATTGTGCTGTTTATGAAGATATATTGGAAGTGGAAGAATTTTAACAACACTGAGGCTATTTCTGTAACTTATTTATTTCCTTCATTTTAATTTTACTTATTCAGGTGGCCTTGTTATATTTATTTGGTGTGTTTATAATATTGGGACAACAGTATCCTAGCAGTTATCTTCCTTAATTTTCTTAGAGAAGGAATAGCAAAGTAATGCTTTGCAGAACAGTCAGCACTGGATGCACACCATGCTTCCCACCCATAATTACAGATAGGTTTGGTTGCTCTGTTTGGAACTGGCTGTTGTGGGTTATCGTACAATCAACCAGCAGAGCTGTTTCATCTACTGCTATGATACCTGTTGCACGTCTTGCTATGAGCGCAAAACGCGTTTATTGGGGTGTATTAACTTCCAAGTGCTTAACACCACTAGGCTCTGTTCTATGTATTTATTCAGCTTAGGAGTCGCCAGGTGCCGTATAGACACCGTCACGAGTATTCCAAGGTCAAGTTCAAAGTAATAAAGACGATACACCGATTAGTAAGGTCCAAACGATAATATTTATTATACAGTTATAATAAATACTCATGCATACACTAAGAGACTAAGCTATGACTAAACTAAAGTAATCAGAATACTTAACTAACAGGAACAGGCAAGGTCAGGGAGCGAGGCCTTCGTCCTGGTCTTGGGCTGCAACCTTCAGCAAGCGTTCTGGTCACTGGGGGTTCTAGCGGGCTTAGTTCGCGTAGCGAGCGTCGTACTGGCACTTACGGTTCGGCGGCTGGTGCTCGACGGCTGGAGTCAGAGTGGATCTTCAAGTTCTTGGTCAGGGCCGGAGCACGGAATAACAGACCTTGACCGAAGTTAAGCCGGAGCACGGAAAACAGACCGGACAACACGAGGTCCCTGTCTTTAAAGGGATCCCATTGTCCTTCCCTCTTCTTGGGCGGGCTTTAACCTTTGGATATCTATTGGGTCAATTCCTCATCGATACTGTTTTAATTCCCCAATGCGAGGGGGTCTCCGTGATGGGGGGGGGCGTTTCTTATGCCCTTTTGTTTGGAGGTTTCTGGTGCCTCGATGTCTGGGCCTTGATTCAAATGTGTCCATTCAGAATCAAATGTTTCTATTGTGTGGGTGTTCAGGTCTGATTGCCTCATTAGCATGCAAAGCGTTTTGCCTTTTGCACCTAGCTAAGGTCTTCTCACCTGAGCCCAAACTGGTTTCTGCTGCTTGCAGAATGCAAAATGCTCTCTTTGCAGACTGCTGGTCTGGCTAAACTGCCTGTTTCCCAGCAGTCTTAGCGCTTGGCTTATTTTGTAGCTCAGCGTCCATTTTAGATGGCTACATTCCCTCCTTGTGATCCTCACAATCAAAATATTGTGAAGGATCACCTATGTACGTCGCCTTGAGTGCATCTGGGTTGCCTTCTTTGTGTCCCCTGACCTCTTGCCAGTTCCTGGGCTACTCTATCTTAAACTATGGGAAGAAAACATTTTTACCTTACAGTTATACTTGGCGCTATGTCAAAGGGGACATGCATTACCATAAATTGGGAACCTCTACCTATCACAATTATCCTTAACTTTACTTAAACATTTCGTCACACTCTAAAACCTTAACCATTCACACCACAACATCACATTTCCTAACTCGGCAGTCGAGTATAGGACAATACAATACAGGGTCGAATTTTTATTCATTACACAGTTCTTTATTCATCATGGGGCAAAGGGGATTGATGAAATCGGAAAATAGGAGATCGAACTCCATAGACGGAAGGGCAAGAACGGGAGGCTCTCCTCTTCCACTTCCTCAACCTGAGGGTCTGGACAAGGATAACGAGGATCGCAATCACCAGTAGTGATTCGATTACGTATGACATGGAGTACCATGTCATAAATTTTGTGCACCAGGTCTGAACCTCACTGATCAGAGCTGAGCACTGGGGAGTGGCTGTAAGGGAAACATTTACGGTGGGGGTTGTGGGGGAAACGTGTCTCGCTTCCACACATACAAATATAACAGTTAACAACAATAGGTGAGCTTCCATCATCTTCAACTTGGTTTTCCTTCTTTCTTCCTCCTGTATGGACAATCCTTGCTTCGATCCCTGTCTCGTCCTTCGAAAGCTATGGGATCAAGCACAGTATCTGTCAATACACAGTTTAAGATCTTTACCTGTTAGTGCATCTGTCTTTTAAATTCCGATTGACCCTTTAAAAATGACTGGCCAAGTCACACCCTGTGACTCCCCTCATTTTTTTTTTTCAAAAGCGAATTTGAAGACCAGAATACACCTAACAATCCTTCTCCTGCGAGCCGTCTCGCAGGCTTTGCTAGTTTACCATCCGAATGTTCCTGGATGTAAATAGCATGTGGGATGGCGGCCTAAGGGCTGCCTAATGAAAAATGAAAACAAAATTGTGAAAGAAACGTCCGAATGAGTTGCGTATGGGCCGCTACGGATACGAGTTGGATGGGATCCCCGGGTAGGGCGTGCTGTGCCATACCCGAGCTTGGCTGACCAAAGTGGGTTCTCAGACAGGGCGGGTCCTCAGTGCCGTTTGTCCACTGCCTGAGTAACCTGGATTAAAACGGGTACGAATGTGTTAACCGTGACTTGCAGCCTCTATTCGCCGAATAGAGGGGCATCTAAAAACAATGGAGGAGCCAAGATGCTCCTTTATCTGAAAGCATGAGCTGGGCTTCAGATATTGTAGCCGATAAGGTGAGCTGCTCACCATAGAAGTTCTCAGAGGTTTCGGCAGAGAAACTAGTGTGCGTGTAAGGTGGTCACAAGCCTTACAACTTTGAAAAGATCTCCAATCAAACTGGTGTTTTGGAACCGAAGTTCTCAAAGGTATCTGCGGACAAACTAACGTGTATGTGAGGTGGTCACAATCTTTTCAGCTGAAAAGAAGATGTCCATCCTCCAGCTGAACCATTTACAGTACTGAGACAGAACAAACATAAAACGATAGACAAACATGCATGCAGGTTCCATCAGAAAGGACATCGTTTCCCTCAAACGATTCCTATTTTACATCATCTGGACACCTCACTTTTCCTCTGTCTCTGTGAACAGGGTCACAAAGGGGTTGCCGTATCGGGATTCAGACACCGTGTCGTCCTGCTCTCCCGGATCCCACACCCTTGTGTGGATCAGGCATGCTATTTTCGAATTGTGTGACCGGGGGTCACTTTCGTCATTGCGGACAAGTCTGTATGAATTGTCCCTGTGCCATAGTGTTGTGTCAAGTGTGGTGTCGGGGTAGTCGGGGTCGGGTGGTGGTTCTGGGTTTTTAAGGTAAGTGACTTCCATGGGGTCACTGGAGTCGGGGTCGTAGTTGGTGCAGTGTGGGCTGTATGGCTGTGTGCTGTCGCTGTCCTCAGAGTCAGTGTCTGTCCTGCTGTCTCTGCTGTGGCAGCTTGTGGGCGTTTTGGGGCGTGGTCTGTCGTGGTCTGTGGGCGGAGTCGTGGGCGAGTCCGTTGATGAACTGGTCTGTGAGGGGGATGGTGGAAAAGTGTCTCTAGTGGGCGGGGTGAAGTGTTCTGCTGCATCTAGCAGTACATGATGAGCATGGTTAGACTGTGTTCCATATGCCTTTAACTGGTTGATATGGAACCACGCGGTCTTCCCATTAGGATATTTTACCCTGTAAACTGAGGGGCTAATTTTCTCCGAAATTGAGTATGGGCCGGAATATTTTGGAGCCAAAAAACTGCTGGGGTTGTAAACAGATAACATTACCTGTTGCCCAACCTGGAATTCTGTGGGGTGTACGGTCTTATTAAAACAAGCTGTGCGTTGTTGACGGCGTTTGCCTAGCTGAACTGCGGCTACAATCTGTGCAGACCTCACAGTCTCAACCAAGTCTTTAACCGTCTTTTCGTGTGTGAGGGCTGTCACCTCGGGGCTGGTCATGTCCAGTCCTAAAAGGAATTCTGTCCCTTTCATAGGGCGTCCGGTCATGAGTGTGTGTGGTGTGTAGCCTGTGGAAGTGGAAACAGTGTTCCTTATGAACATGAGTGCAAATGGGAGCACTGAATCCCATGTGGAGTTATTCTCCTGAACCATTTTTCTAAGGGTAGTTTTTAGAGTCCGATTCATGCGCTCCACAATCCCGCTGGACTGTGGATGATACGCAATATGAAAATTTTGTTTTATTCCAAATATTGTCAGGACGTTCTTCATGACCCGTCCTGTAAAGTGAGATCCCTGGTCCGAATCGATACTTCGGGGTAAACCCCATCTCGTGAAGATGTGGTGGGTCAGGATCTTTGCAGCTGTCTTAGCTGTATTTGTTCTAGAGGGGAATGCCTCTACCCATTTGGTAAAGGTGTCGATGACCACCAGAACGTATTTATAGCCATTCCTGCAAGGGGGCAATGGTCCTATGAAATCGATCTGGAGGTTTGTCCAGGGGCCGTTAACTGGGCGAGTATGCCGAAGTTGTGCCTTCTTAGAATACCTCTCCGGGTTATTCTGAGCACAAATAAGGCAATTCTCAATGTAATGCGTTACATCAGTCCTGAGATTAGGCCACCAACAGAGTTGCCTGAGGTGCCTCGTTGTTGCATCAATTCCCTGATGCCCGTGGTTATCATGGAATAAAGCAATCATTGCATTCCTGTCCTGCTGCGGGACCACATAAAGTTGTTCCTTTATGATCACACCCTCATGTGTGGTCAGTGCGTGTTTAAATCTCTCGTACTCTGGCACAAAGTTGCCTTTAAAAACCTCCCTGAGGTCCTTATCCTGCTTCTGTGCTGCTACAAGATCTTTAATATCTGTCTGTGAGATTTGGACTGCGCTCACAGGGGCGCTAGCTGGTGCGCTAGCTGGGGGGGTCCATAAGTGTCCTCGCCTGGAACCTGCCTTAGCCAGTGCGTCGGCTTTTACATTCCCAGGGGGGGATGACCTATGGTGGCTTCGTACCTTTATTATGCCGAAGGTCCTGTCCTTCGCTTTTTCTAAAATATGCTGGAGTAGGGGGGCTGATGGAAGGGGTTTCCCGTCTGCGGAGACAAAACCTCGTGTCCTCCACAGGGGCAAAAAATCGGTTAAGCTATTACAGACATATAAGCTGTCTGAATATATGTCTGCTGGGCTGGGGAAAGAAGCGGGGTGGTCCACTATATACGCTATGGCCGCGAGCTCTGCTGCCTGCGCGCCTAAGTGACCTGGTAGTTTTAGAGCGATTTCTTCGAGAGCGCGCCCCTGCGCGTCCTCTACATAGATGCCGCATCCTGTGATACGCTCACCATTTAAAACTGTGGAGGAACCGTCCACGTAAATCCTCAGGGGTCCACACGTGTCTGTGGGTTGGGGACTTTGTTTTGGGTTCCCTATCTTCCTGGGGGGTGTTTTTGCTATAAAGGGTCCTGTGTTATGCAGGGGAGCTACAATTTCACAGTCATGGGGCTGTCCGGGGTATTGGAGGTTGTCTGCTAAATATGTGTGTGTGCGGGTCCGTTTTACTGTAATGTCCCGTCCTTGTAAAAGTAGTGTCCATCTAGCTGCCCTAATCTGGCTAACTGAACCGTCCTTCAGTCGACCGTCTAGGAGTAGCTGTGTGGGTGTGTGTTCGGTCAGAATAGTAATGGGGTTGAGTCCGGTAATGTATGAGAAGTATTGTACTGCCCAGAAGACAGCAAGGAGGTGCCTCTCACAGGCAGAGAATCCTTGTTCTACCGGGTCTAACAGTCGGGAGGCATAAGCCACTGGTCTTAGCTGCTCGTGCCGTTCCTGAAGCAACACGGCCAAGAGGGTCAGATCGGTGCTCGCTACCTCTATTGCATAGGGGGAAAGTTGGTCTGGGACTAGCAGCGCGGGTGCTGCGCTAAGGGCTCTTTTTAACTCTTCCACAGCCTCTGTATGCTGCGGAAGCCATTCCCAGGGGGCTCCTTTCTTAAGGAGGTCTGAGAGTGGGGCGGCTTTTGTCGCGAATCCGTCGATGTGGTTCCAACAATAGCCAACCAGTCCTAAAAACGACCGGAGGGCTGATACATTCTGGGGAAGGGGCAATTTGATAATCGAATCAATTCTTTTGAATTCGATCTCGCGTTTGCCGTGTGTGATGACTGTTCCCAAATACATCACTTTAGTTTCCAAAATCTGGGCCTTTCTTGGGTTAACTTTACATCCAATTGAAGTCAACAGTTCCAGGAGTTCGGCCAGAAGCGTAACGTGCTCTGCCTTTGTGTCTGTCTGCAGTAGTAGGTCGTCTACATACTGTACCAGACATTCGGGGCGGGAGAATTTCTCTAAACCACTTGCCAACTGTCGGTGGAAAATGGAGGGGGAATTGTGGAATCCTTGTGGAAGGCATGTCCACGTATACTGCTGCGATTTGAAAGTGAAGGCAAATTTGTACTGGCACGCTTTTGCCAATGGTATTGACCAGAATCCGTTACTGATGTCCAATACCGTGAAGTATTTGGAGTTGAGTCCCTGCTTGAGCATGGTCTCGGGACTAGTAGCTACCGTTGGGGCTACTGCGGGGGTTACTTTGTTGAGTTCCCGATAATCGATGGTCAGACGCCATGATCCATCGGGCTTCCTCACTGGCCAAATAGGGGCATTATTGGTCGAGGCTACCGTTCTGAGCACACCTTGCTCCAATAAGCTTCCTATCACCTTTTCTATTTCCACCTCTGCTTCCAGGGGAAATCTATACTGTTTCTGTGGTCGGGGGTCCTGTCCGGTAACGTGAACTGGTCCAGTCATTCTGCCACAGTCATGACGGTGACTTGCAAATGCTGTCCTGTGTTTGTTCAGTAGGGCTTTTATTTGTCTGTCGGAGTGGAGTGTAGTCAGGTCAAATGAGTACTCTCCCACTGCACTAATCCGATTAGCGTAGTCTCCTACTGTGAGGGTGGCTGGCGCTCTGCCTGATCTAGCCATTCGCCAGACACACTGGTTCACTGGGTCGAACGACAAGCTATGAGCGTTCATAAAATCTATCCCCAGGATGTGTTCTGCTGTCCGGGGAAGATTTACTAAAACTACGGGGTGTTTGGTTGAGATGTTCCCTAGCTGGATCGCTACGGGTGCTGTGATATGTCCCTGCTGCGAGTGTCCGGTGAACCCGCTAAGTGTAATGGTGGAGGTGGTCGGCCACGTGTCTGCGTGTGCCGTGGTCGTAGAGTTAATGGTGGTGCGGGAGCCTCCTGTGTCCCAGAGTAACTCTATGGGCTTCCCTTTTACTCTCGCTGTGACTACGGGTCTCCCTGATGAATCCCATAGTGTGTCACAAGTGGGGGAGCCCGAACACCGTCAGTTCGTCTCGTCCACATTGGTGGGTCCTGACTGTACTGCTACATTGTGGATGGGTTTTGCCTTACTGCGGTTCAGAGTGCCTGTCTGCTGGCCTCTCTGAGATCGCTGGGGTGCATTGCATTCTTTTGCCCAATGCCCTAACTGTCCACAGTTATAGCATTCCTGGCCTTTCTGTTGTGGGCTGCTCTTCCCTTCATTTACCCATGCGGGTTTCTGGTGCTCTCTCACTGCCTGAATATCTGCGGCAGCCTGAGCCTCTTCTGGGGATTGAACCTTACTCTTTCCCTGAATTGATTGCTCCCAAGCGCGGGACAACCTTTTCAGGACCCATTTCGCATTATGGGCCTCTTCTGAGGGGTCATAACTGTTGCAAGCGCTCTGTCCTGCCTCTGTCGCGTGTGAGATTATGGTGCGCGTCCATTTGACCATATTTTCCTGGTTCAAATGCGCTCTATTTAACTCGCCGAAAACTGCGTTGAAATGAATCCACAGCCTTTCTGTGAATGCTGTGGGGTGTTCGGATCTTTTCTGCCGGCACTTATTAAGTCCTTCTACGGGGTCACCTCGATTATACCCTATGGCATCTAAAATGGAGGTGTGCATCTCTTCTAGGGTGCCTCCTGCCACGTTCTGTGGGTCGGGGAGGGCTGCTACTACTGACTGGTCTAAGCTCAGCACTGTGAGCTTAACCTGCTCTCTCTCATCCAGGCCGTACATGGTAGCCTGCTGTTTTACTTTAGCAAAGAACTGGTGGGGGTCTGCGGTGGGGAGGAACGGAGTGATCTTCTCACATGCGTCCCTGAGCTGGGTTACAGTTAAGGGGGTGGTGTAGGTTATATCTGGTGCGCCCTCTGCGATGGCTTTTCTCTGCGTGGTTACTGGGTTCATGGGAGCGGTTATGATCTGATCTGTGGGGGGTGGGGGTGCCTGCCTTTTCTGTTGCGCTGCTGGCGCACATGGTCCCTGAACATATCGCTGCGCTGTTTCACTTAATTCTTGCCAATCTGGGGCATTTTCTCCATCTAACTGGGTTCCAAAGGTGCTTTGGAACCCATTTTGCACCGAAAGCAGCGATTGAAGCTCTGCAATCTGTTTCCTGCATTTCGCGTGATCCACAGTACTTTGCCTTTGCTCTGTGGTTGCAGCATGGAGTGCTCTCAAAGCTGCTTTGAGATCAGAGCATTGCCTCTGCAACGCCTCCACCTGCTTGTCTGATTCCTCTCTTATCAGAACGGCACGTTGCACGTCCTGATAAGCCTTTTCGTACTGGGTCTGGGAACTGCTGAGATGGGCTAGACAAGACTGATGTGCCCTCTTGGCATCATCCACCTCTCTACCCTTCTCTACCAACTTCCCTCTTAGATCCAGATTCTCTTTCTCAATGTCCCTGACATCGACCTTACTCATGCGGTTCCTTTCTTCTAATTCTGCCCGGAGCGTCCTGACGACCTCCTCTGTGCCTCGCAATTGTGCCAAACAGGACACAATCGCCATCGGCTTACGTGCTTTACTAAGGTTCTTTTTGTGAATTTGAGAGAGGTTCTCCCACCAAGTATGTCCTATACTTCCGGGACCTGTCTCCTCATTCAAACAAAACTCTTTCCAAAGGGGCCATCCCTTTCCCTGCAGATATTTGCGGAGTTCCAGCTCCCACGTGGGACACTGACCTACCCTGCTACTGCTGCTGGTCGCTGCGACCACAAACCTTTCTGGATCCATCAGACGTTCCATTGCCTGCATGGCCATTTTCTCTGACTCTCTTTTAGTTAATTTGGAACAGGGGTTGCTGGGGTTGTGTTTCAAGAAACGGGTACGGCTTACACTATGTTCCGTTCACAAAACTACCGAAAGTTTGTCGCAACAAAAATGCTTTCAGTTTTACCTTACAGCCCTGTTAGTACGCATGCACTAAACACACTTCTGAATTACGCTTATTAGTTTGAACACCTTGAATACTCGTGATTTTCTTTACTTTCTTACTTTCTCTGTGTAATTTGGAGTTCCAATTCAAATTTCTGGGTCCTGGACGGTGTGGGGTTTCCACTTACAACCGTGTCCCGTCAGGAAGTCGCCACTAAATGTTGCACGTCTTGCTATGAGCGCAAAACGCGTTTATTGGGGTGTATTAACTTCCAAGTGCTTAACACCACTAGGCTCTGTTCTATGTATTTATTCAGCTTAGGAGTCGCCAGGTGCCGTATAGACACCGTCACGAGTATTCCAAGGTCAAGTTCAAAGTAATAAAGACGATACACCGATTAGTAAGGTCCAAACGATAATATTTATTATACAGTTATAATAAATACTCATGCATACACTAAGAGACTAAGCTATGACTAAACTAAAGTAATCAGAATACTTATCTAACAGGAACAGGCAAGGTCAGGGAGCGAGGCCTTCGTCCTGGTCTTGGGCTGCAACCTTCAGCAAGCGTTCTGGTCACTGGGGGTTCTAGCGGGCTTAGTTCGCGTAGCGAGCATCGTACTGGCACTTACGGTTCGGCGGCTGGTGCTCGACGGCTGGAGTCAGAGTGGATCTTCAAGTTCTTGGTCAGGGCCGGAGCACGGAATAACAGACCTTGACCGAAGTTAAGCCGGAGCACGGAAAACAGACCGGACAACACGAGGTCCCTGTCTTTTATAGGGATCCCATTGTCCTTCCCTCTTCTTGGGCGGGCTTTAACCTTTGGATATCTATTGGGTCAATTCCTCATCGATACTGTTTTAATTCCCCAATGCGAGGGGGTCTCCGTGATGGGGGGGGGGGGGCGTTTCTTATGCCCTTTTGTTTGGAGGTTTCTGGTGCCTCGATGTCTGGGCCTTGATGCAAATGTGTCCATTCAGAATCAAATGTTTCTATTGTGTGGGTGTTCAGGTCTGATTGCCTCATTAGCATGCAAAGCGTTTTGCCATTTGCACCTAGCTAAGGTCTTCTCACCTGAGCCCAAACTGGTTTCTGCTGCTTGCAGAATGCAAAATGCTCTCTTTGCTGACTGCTGGTCTGGCTAAACTGTCTGTTTCCCAGCAGTCTTAGCGCTTGGCTTATTTTGTAGCTCAGCGTCCATTTTAGGCGGCTACATACCTGCAGCACATGCATCATAGAGCTGGCACTTCTATTTTGAGGGTTTTGGATTGTTGGGGCACTTCAGTTGGTCCTCTAACATTCATTGTGCCAGGGAATAGGCCCAGTATTTTTGTTATCTAACAACATTTGCCAAGTAAAAAAGCAAATTACTGCGGATGCGGGAATCTGAAGCAAAAGAGAAAATGCTGGAAAATCTCAGCCGGTCTGACAGTATCTGTAGGAGAGAAAAGAGCTAATGATTCGAGTCCAGATGACCCTTTGTCAAAGCTATAAGACAGAGAAAGTGGGAAATATTTATACTGTGGAGTGAGAATGAAAGATGGGTCATAACGGGCTAAGTATAACGGGCAGGATTCTTTGATCCTGAGGCTAAGTGTTGACGCCGTCGTAAACGCCGTCGTGTTTCACGCGGCCGCTCTAACTGCCGATACCGGCCTCAAATGTGTATCGCTGGTCTGCGCATGCACACTGCGACTGACGCACATGCGCGGTGGCTTCCTTCTCCGCGCAGGCCCCGACACAACATGGCATAGGGCTGCAGTGTCTGGCGTGGAGCTAAAGAGACCCCCAGCCTGAGAGGGCGGCCCGCTGATCGGTAGGCCCCAATTGCTGGCCAGGCCACAGCGGAGGCCCCCCACTGGGGTCGGACCACCAATCGCCCCACACCAGGCCACCCCCGAAAGGATGCATGCTGAGGTCCCGCCGGGTAAGACCACACATGGACAGTGCCGGCAGGACTCTGATTTTTTTTGCAGCCATTCGGCCCATCCTGGGCGGAGAATCGCCGAGGGGCAGTGGGGGACGCGTAGAGGGCCCCTGACCGGCGGCGCGCTGGTTACAATTCTCCACTCACCAGGTGTCACTGTGCCGCCTATCAAGGTAGAGCAAGGCAGAGAGCAAAAGATTATCATAACTTTGATGTTAAAGCAATTCCAAGGTAGAGCTTGTAAGTAAAAACTGATGAAAGTTAAAGCTGTTACAAATTGGTTAAACATCTTGAATGAACTAGACCATTGAATTGTGCAAAGGAGGAGAGCAATCTGATACTGTGCAAAATTACAGGAAATTTTAGCACAATGGGCTCTTTTGGTGAGGACTTGGAGAACTGGAAGTCATATTTAGAGCAATTCCATTATTATATTCAAACCAACAAAATTTCCGTGGAGATTAAAGTCCATGTATTCTTAAGTACAAATTGGAAGCAAAACTTTTAATTTGCTAAAATGTTTGGTTCAGCCAGAGATTCTTGGAAATAAGACATATCAAGAACTGGTGAAAATATTAGAAGATCATTTTTCACCAAAACCCTTGATTATTGCAGAGATGTTTTAATTTCATTGAAGGAATCAATTAGAGGGTGAAAATGTGCCACAGTTTGTTGCAACCTGCAGGGTTTTGTGAATTTGGCAATTCATTAGATGACACAATTAGAGATAGTTTAGTGTGTGGTTTTAAAAATTAGGCCATTCAAAGAAGGTTATTAATGGAACATAATCCAAGTCTGAAGACTGCACTGTTTCAATATTGCTGTTTCAATGGAGCTCGTGGCTAAGGAGACTTCTCAGCAAGCACGAGGATTCATAAACTGGCTGCTCATCACAAGAAGTCGACCCAGCGACAAGAATGTCATCTCTGAGCAAAAATGTACCATTCATAGGCTGATTGCTGGAGCAAGGACAGCCAATGTAAAAATTTCAGCAGAACTGGCCACACAGCAAGAGTTTGCTAGAGTAAAATAACTTCTCCATAGAAGAACACTCAAAGGAAGACATAGAACTCATTCAAAGGAAGAAACAAACCGAACTCGACTAAGAAAATTCATAATGTGGAAGAAAAGATTAAGAACCACAATGAAACAAAAACAATTAAAGTTGAACGTGCTATCATTGCAGGGTGAGTCACCATTTTTGTGGAGTGCCGAAGTTGAATGGGAAACCTATTAAAATGAAGGTGAATCCAGGGACCGCCGTCTCCCTAATTCCAAAGACCATCTATAAGCAGGAACTTAACCACCTGCCTTTAAAACCAGCAGGTGTGATCTTGAGAACGTATACTGAAGAGATAGTACCATTGAGAGATTACATCAAAGTCAACGTTGAGCTAAGTGGACAAACTGTGGAGTTACCACTCCATGTGGTGCAAGGAGGTTTCCCAGCTCCCTTTGACCGCTCTTGGGATAGAAAGGATCAAACTGAATTGAAACACTGTCAACAATGGACCAGATCCTTAATGGCTTACAGGGGGTACAGAGTTGCCGAGATGATATATTGATCACTGGCAAAAATAAACAAGAACATTTAAACTTAGAAGCTACACTGAAATGATTTCAAATGCATGGTCTTCGTGTCAGGAAAGATAACTATGATTTTTCCTAGACACCCATACATACAATGTCTTGGACATATAATTTATAGTAAGGGTTTGCATCAAGCAACTAAAAAAAGGGAACCATTACATTAGCTCCAAGACCAACGAATGTCACTCAACTTAGGACATTTCTAGGGTTAATCAACCACGATGGAAAATTTGTCCAGAATCTGGCAACCTTATTGAAACCCTTTGTTGTGCACAAAACAGGCATGGCAGTGGAGGTGAGAATGTGAAAAAGAATTTCAATCAGCAAAAGAAGCACTGAAAAAGTTGGACGTATTGGTCGATTTCAACCCGAAGGCTGTTATTACAACGTGACTGTGATGCTTCACTGTATGGTGTTGGAGGAGTAGTATCACATATACTTCTTTCAGGGGAAGAAAGACCAATAGCATTTGCATCTTGTACATCAACAAGTACAGAATGTAACTACGCTTAGTTGGAGAAGGAAGCACTGAGTATCACATTTGGTGGATGGAAATTCCACCAGTCTGTATCGTTGTCACTTCACATTGCTGCCACAGGCTTTAACAGTTATTTTTTGGGTCACACAAAGTAGGCTCCAACGATGGTCGTTAATCCTATCGGCACATTCGTATGAACTCAAATACCGTCAATTCGAAAATCATGCTAATGCAACTACCTTATCACGCTTACCTTTACCAACTGGTCAAATACCCCATTGCATCAATGAGAGTGGACTAAAATGCCATGGCAACACCTGCACATTGACTTTGCTGGTCCAGCTGAGGGGCACATGTTTATGGTTGTTGCAGATGCACACTTAAAGTGGCCTGAGACGGTCGTTAATCTATAACTGCACAACAAACCATTGAGAAACTCGACGAGATCTTTGGGAGATTGGGAAAACCAGAGCAGATCGTGAGCGACAATGGGCCACAGTTTACAGCCCAGAATTTAATAATGATAACAATATTTATTGTCTCAAGTAGGCTTATGTTAACATTGAAATGAAGTTACTGTGAAAAGATTTTGAAGACTACTTAAAGATGTGGAAAGTTCAAGATATCAAGTCAGCACCTTACCACCCTTTCTGAATGGTTTAGCCAAAAGGTATGTTCAGTCCTTGAAACAAGCTTTGCAAGATCAAGATTCACTTTATGATGCCAGACTTGTATATAGATATTATTATTATATATTATTTGTGACATTGGATCTTAGAACTGAAGAGAGAAGGAAGTTATATATGCGGGTTATTGTAATTATGTGCAATGCTTCTTTAAGGTCCGAGCCAGGTGACACACGTGACATAATCGGCTACTTCATGGGCTTTTAGGGAGTCTAGTGCCATACCTTGGGCGGGATGCTCCGCCCCGCCGCGCAACATTTCTGCCTCACCCTGCCAGCGGGATGCTCCGTTATGCCGGTGGGATTCTCCGTTACGCCGGCCGGTCAATGGGGTTTCCCATTATGGGACAGCTCCACGCTGTCGGGAAACCCCCGGGCGCCGGCAAAATTGAGCATCCCGCCAGCTGAGAATCCCACCCCTTGTATGATGAATGCCTATTCAATAGACCCCTGTTAATCTTGTATAAAATCCATGTGCTTCTGCATTCCTATTTCTTTGTCCTGTTCATTTAAAGATACAACAGATTCAAACTAGGAGCTGTCTCCATGCTTGCTGGTACACATGGTTCTGTCCAACATTCGACTGATACTGGGTGCAGGTCACATGATCTTTTACATCACTATGTGAGCAGTACTGCACTCAGTCCCACATTAACCATATCTGTGTCAGACCCTTATACTGCAGAAAATATGTACCAGAACCTTATATAAAGGACTCTTAGCCTTAAATGCAACCATTTGTGTGTAGCCTATTGGCCATTGTGCTCTGAACATTCACCATGCCATTCACACCAGTGATGGAAGATTTAAACACATCCAGGTTATATTGACCCACAACATTGGAAAAATAGCAGTGATCAATTTATATGTAAATTTGCAGTTGACAGCATTGAAAAATAACACTTGAAAATTACAATCCTATAAGGCAGATTTTAAAAGAGTCAGTCAGATTGAAACGAATGCACCGATATAATGTGATCAGTTCAACTTTCCGAACTGGGGTTTTCATTGATTGCAAAAATGTCTTTCGAAGTAAATTTTCAACCAATTGAAAATAAGCTTCCTTTAAAAAATAAAGGAAGGGTGGCTGAAGGTAATCTCTACTTTTATATTAAAATGATTTATAATGAATACAATGAGTTTTTAAAATGTTAAAGTCATTTTTCCTAAAAATGAGTAGATTAGAATACAAAGATGGTTAACATTGGGGTCAATTTTCTCCATACACATACATAAATTGTAATTGCTTTTTATGAACACTTTTTTAAATACTTAATTACACAAAGCATACACCAAACCTCCTGATGGTGAACATCAGCAAAGTGTATTTTTTCAAAAAAATGTGAAAATCAGACTTCAGTATTTTTTGTTTTAAAGTTATTATTCCAATGATTAAAACTATGATGTTGTCTTTTATTTCAATGCCATGGTGCATAAACTGGAAAAAAAGGCAAAGAAAAAAATCAGTCTAGGAGGAAGAATTAGTTTAGGGGGTGAAAGGTTTCTTATAATTCCTCAATGGTCTGGGCTGTACTCTTAATAATAATAATAATAATAATCTTTATTGTCACAAGTAGGGTTATATTAACATTGCAATGTGAAGTTACTGTGAAAAGCCCCTAGTCGCCGCACTCCGGCGCCTGTTCGGGTACACAGAGGGAGAATTCAGAATATCTAGTTCACCTAACAGCTCGCCTTTCAGTACTTGTGGGAGGAAACCGGAGCACCCGGGGGAAACCCAACCTGACACGGGGAGAACATGCAGACTGCACACAGACAGTGACCCAAGCCGAGAATTGAACTTGGGACCCTTGAGCTGTGAAGCAACAGTGCTACCCACTGTGCTACCGTGCTGCCCCTCTTTCTGTTTTGAGATAGTTTATTTTACTGAACCAGCATTAGTTTATAATGAGTTCTGTAGTCGATTGTTTCTTGAAATTTACTCAGGAAAATGTGAACATATGTTTGCATTAAGAGCTTTGAAATAAACTACTTGAAACATTAGATTCCCCCGATTTGATTTTACTGCAATCATCAACTAAACTGATTATTTTTCAGATAAAGAAAAATGTTCACAGCTGCAATCATCTGATGCATGGTAATGTGGAAATTGTGCACAATGTCAATAAGTATCTTTGAAACCTAGAGTGGGAATTGTTCAACATCAGTTGGAAATTCTGCAAAATGTATCGACAGCCTTGTGACATTTATTTAATATTTTAGCAAACTTTTATTTCCCATGCTTATTTGTTCACCATTTTCCTTATCACGGATTTCTTGTGAAATGTCAATTAGTATTCAAATCTTATGATTTCATCTTTCTCTTTTTCTCTGCCTCTTTCTTTCATTCTCCCTCTCTCTGTCTCTCTGTATTGATTTATCGCTGATTTTCTCGCGCTTTTACTCTGTTTACCTCTTCTCTCCATCAATCCTTTAATCTCCTTTGTGCAGTTTGCCTATCACAGTGATGCTGCTTCTCATACACACCTTGTGCCTCACATCATTGAATGTTGACATTTCCTCTGTTTGATTTTTGTCAGTAAATCAGATGGAAAAATGAAAAATGAGCAAATGGGATCATAAACTAGGACCTGGCTGGAGCAGAAAATCAAGTAGCTTTTTTTTAATTCAAGAGATTTTTGTGCAACATCAGTCATGACTGGACCTGTGCATTCTATCTTTTTCAATCTCCCAGTCACTTTGTCTTGCACAGTCCATTTATCTACACTTCCCTCCCCTCTAGAATCTGATAACCTGATTCCTTTCTGTGTCAGTTTTCTGCCATACTCGATCTCCCTTTGGATTATCTTCTTCCATAACTGTGCAAATGGAATAAAAATAAAATCACTTAAAAAGTGAAACATTTCATTTATTTTGCCTTCCGCACAGCGGCATCTGTGGATGTGTGCATGGCTTCTCTGCTCACCACTCAGGGATTTTCTTTTTAAAAATGCATCATTACTGTTTCACTGCCTTCATGACAGATGAACGTGAGAAGTGGTCATAGCTGGCCCACTCGGGTGGATTAAAAAGTCTATCAAAGTACATGCGGCCCCAATTTGCATTTATTAAAGCGGTTTCATTGCTTAAAAGAGGCAATGAGCAGAACCTCGTACCATTTAACACACGTGCAAAAACAAATCTCCTTTCTGAAAAATATATTGAGAATTTCCTGTGAATCCACGAATACGTTTACTAAAGGTTAGCACTTGGGGACATTATCTTTGCCAGGTTTGGAATTTTAACTGATAAGAATGTAAATAGGTCAGAACCTTATAGTCAATTTGGAATGTTTTGATTTACTGTGCTATAATTCTGTAAGAGAGAATTCCTGTTATATCTGTGCAGCAATATTAGGATGACAAATGTTTGTATATTGCAGTGCAAACAGCTGAAGGCAAGTAATTGCCTAGTCTCATATTATTTTGTTTAATTTTATGTTGTTCTCTATCCAGCTGCCTTAGATGCCTGGTGTTTATTGGTCTATGTGCTCTTATTTCCTTGACTGCTGCTATCTGTCTATGATGCTGTGTTTCACTTGTGGTTAAACATCATCTTGCTGGTCCACAGCATCCAATTTCAGTGACAGTCTAGTGGTTATCCATCCATAAGGCTTTATTTCCCTCGTGGTTCTTTAGTTATCTGTACCCAAGGTCTTATTCCGCAGTAGTCTGGTGGCTGTCTGTTCATGCCATCTGATTTCCCAGGTTGCCTGCAGATTGACCATCCATAATGTTTTATTTCCCTGCTGATTTGGTAGCTTTCTATCTGTGAGGTCTGATTCTCATCATAGTCTAGCTGTGTCCGTAGTGTTTGATTTCTATAGTTCTCTCACTTGAAGCTGTGCATCCCATGTGGCTTATTTTCTAATCGTCTAGTTGGTTATTTATCTTGGCAGTTGTGTGGACATTCTGAACAATCAAATTTCTTTGTGACCTGGAGGGATATCTTTGACATCTATCTCCTGGTTTTTCCCTGGTTTGCTCTTCCCATTTTGTGGGCCTGATATTTATTTTCAGGTTGATTTCGGCTCGAAATAGTGCATATCCAGCCTGAAAGGTTAAAGCTAACTCTGAAAGAAACATTTGTCTGGTGTAAGCCTGTTTGCACAGTTATTCGTCACACCAGTTGTGGACCCAGAAGATTGAAGGAAAACATGAAAGCCGAAAAGAAAAATGCCTGCAAGTCAAATTTAAAAGTGACAGTTAAAAAGCAGCGGCACGTTTTTGGGATGAATAATCAGGAAGCCTCTGGAGAGCTTGAAGTACATTTCAACGAACCAGCAGTCTTTGCGCAGGCTGATCGGATAGGTGATTGAGATAAATTGAGTGAAGTTCAAGGGAAAGGAGACACAAGTCTCCAGATGGATAGCTTAGTACCTGTGCTCCCAATGGCTACTCAAGTGCAGCACGGTGGCACAATGGTTAGCACTGCTACCTCATAGTGCCAGGGACCCAGGTTCCATTCCGACCTTGGATGACCGTCTGTATAGAGTTTGCACCTTCTCCCTGTGTCTGCTTGGGTTTCCTCCAGGTGCTCCGGTTTCCTCCCACAGTCCAAAGATGAGCAGGTTAGGTGGATTGGTCATGCTAAACTGCCCTTTAGTGTCCAAATGTTAGGTGGGGTTACGGGGATAGGCCGGGGATGTAGGCCAAGGTCAGGTGCTCATTCAGAGATGCAGACCTGATGAACGGAATAACCTGCTTCTGCACGGTCGGGTTAATGTGGGGCTGGAGAATAGTACCACCCACAGTGTGATGTAGAGAGACACATGATTGTAGATTGCGTGCAGAGAGAGTCAGACAGAGGTCGGTGGGAATGTAGAACCTCGATGGGGTATGTCTTGAAGATATGTATATGGTTGCGTGTTAACATTACACAGTTTATATTAAACCACACAAACGTCCGGACCTCTTAGTGAGGCACAAATCAATCTTCCAACATGGTGGCAGTTACTGAACAAACCCAGAGCCCAGAGAAACTGGAAAAGGATTCCACAATCTGAAAAGTAAAGGAACAGCATCTTGACTAGACTGGAGTGCACCTGAACTGAAGACACAGCTGGAAATATCAAAAGAAGTGTCTTTGCAACGTGGAGGCTGGAAAGGCAGAAAAAAAAATTCATTCGCAGCTAAGGATTCTACCAGAGTGTGTGGCAGTACTTTGTGAGTCCCCATTGATTGCTAAGTCAAAAGACCTAGCCAGATCTCAAGGGTATGCAGAAAAAAAATAACTAATTTCAGTACAAAGCCTGAACTAGCCTTTAACAGTATTCAGGGCATTGACCAGGCAGAGTAATTTGTTTCTTTAATCACCATGGCCAGCCGGGATCCAGTGTCAGCACCATATCGTGTGGTAGTCGAGCGCCATTGAAAAAAAACAGAAGACTACGTCAGCATTGTGGAACCCAACGTCCTCACAAGCGAGAGCAATATCCAGTCTTTGACATCCACTCATGCGGAGCTTCCTAAAACCGACCACGAGATTGAGGTATCACACCAGCATGAATTCCAACATGCATCTAGGGTGAGATCAAGGATCCTGGATTCTCCTTTTGGAATTGTTGTCTGTAAAATATCAGACACTTTGACCAGTTTTTGACTGAAACGTTTTACCCGGTGCCCTTCTTTACGAAATTTAGGAAAGACAAAACACAGGTTCACGGTTTAACCCAATTTTATTCACAATTCTCTCACTCAAACAAAATATGATTCAGACTCACAGCTGAGCTCTAGGTATTACCCACACTTAGTGAAGGAGGCTGGCAAGGCTACGGTCACTCAATGGGGATATCTTCTCTGGGTCCAAAACTCAGGTAATTTCTTCTTGCAGTGATTGTGCATGGAGGACTCCCAAGTTGTCACTGAATGTTTCTCTTTTTATACCAGTTCTGCTAGCACTGAGTCATACCAGGCCTGTTTTATTGTCCCATCCAGACTAACTCGCTAATGGGAATAAACAGGATACTCCTGTTCAGTCAGGGTGATTTAATCAAGATCCATTGTCCTCTGAAACACTCTTGTCTGACCAGATAATTAGCCCATTATGGAGTCTGATGGCCTCTTTTGTTTGTCCTGCCTCAACGTTGATCACCTGTGTCTGGAAGTTTGATACATATTCATAGCATGGTATTTTATTTGAAAAAAAATAATTTACGGGATGTGGACATCGCTGGTTAGGCCAGCTTTTATTGCCCATCCCTAGTTGTCCTTCAGAAGGTGGTGTGAGTTCTTTTGTGTAAGCCTGAGTGGGTAATCACAAAGTCCATGTAGCGATAATAAGTTTATATGGTGACTTGAGTGCTCTTGCAGACAGACAGTATTGATTCCAGCCAGGGTCTCATTTGACAGCTTCTGTTCCGGGCCTATGGGTCTTGTCAGCCTCTTCCCAGTACCACAGAATGCTGACATCTTAGTAAACTGTCATCTCATCAATTTCAAATTAGACACGGGAGCCAATATTACTGTCCTCTCAGGTAAGGGACTATGACTGAAAGCCTTCTGAGTAGGAACGATAGACACACCACTCAATGGTCCTGGAGGAATCTGACTTCCAAGTCATAGGTATGCTCCTAGAACCACTCTTGTATGGTGACAAGCAAGTATTTGAAATTGTGTACATCCTCCAAAATCAATCCCTGTCCCTCTTGTGCAGGGATGCGTGTTGCCCTTAACCTCCTCAAAATGGCATAAAATGTCAAAACAACCTCTATCATAAACTATTATGTGAAACGGCAGGTTCCCACAAGGTCTACTAACACACATACTCTTGACTGGGACTGCAGCTCTGAATAGTCTTCACTATTTGCTGATCCAGTTAGTCCAACTCCTTTGCAACGGTGGCAAAAGTTCCTCTTTGTTTGACCAGCCATATCTGCAGATAAGCACCAACATGCTCCAACCAGCACAAAGCCAAGGTTTACCGGACACGCACAGCAGCAAGTCAAACCACACAAGCCTCCGGACCACTTTGTGGGACACCAAACAGCAGGTAGGGCAGCAAGGAGTCTGGCATTTGAAGGGAGGTGGGGTGGTGGGGTTATTGAGGGGAATGGCAGTATTGGTTTTAGCAGGGTGAAGAAGAATAATGTTGTAAACAACAAATCAAGGCGAGGTTGAAAAATGAAAATCGCTTATTGTCACGAGTAGGCTTCAATGAAGTTACTGTGAAAAGCCCCGAGTTGCCTCATTCCGGCGCCTGTCCGGGGAGGTTGGTACGGGAATCGAACCGTGCTGCTGGCCTGCTTGGTCTGCTTTAAAAGCCAGTGATTTAGCCTGGTGAGCTAAACCCCTCTTCATTTCTGAAGTTTAAACACTTGCAGGATTTTCTCCTTTCATTTTTACCCCCAACATTTGTGGGTTTATTTTCATCTTACAGGCTTCCCGTAAGTGGATGGTTGATGAAAATTTCTTCACGTTTGCAAAGGGTAAATCACCAGGGTACAAACATGACTCAAACATGGGGGTGGAATGGGGGGGGAGGGGACGGGGGACGACACTTAATTTGTCACACATGCTGTTACACATTTTGTATTATCTGTAGCCCATCAGATATACAGCAGATGTATAATGAATCAGCTCTGCCAAAGGATATGTCTGTTGTAGGTTTTTATGAAGACATTGTAATATTTGCTATTCTATGCAATGCAAGGTGAAACTGCTACTGTGCATCATTACATATTACATCAATAAATTGTACAAAATTTGACAATTTATCACTGTAACAAATGTTACTGCCTTATTACGATGACGTTTCAAATCACTTGATTGAACAAGTCCCTGGACTGTGCCAGTTTGTCACTTCGTATTTGTGCTCTGCAGCCTGTGCAGACTTTCATGTTAAAATTCGAGACTTCTTTTTTATTGCCAGATCATGGGGAAAAAAATAAATTAAAGATTTTGTATGTGTTTATTCGCTGGCATCGCAAGATGTCATACAATCTATCCAGACAACTTAATCTCTGCTTGAGCATTTCGAATGTACAATCCACAATAGATCTCATATTTTCTTATGCCGGCATTTCATCACTATCATCTGCCAGTGGTACAGCTATCGGTCAGTCAAGACAAGAGCCATACTCCTGCACAGTTCTAAGACTCTGCTTTTATCTTTTGTTACACATCCGAATAACTGGGCGCCTGGTGATTAGAAAAAGAAATAAGTTGAATATTAATTTTAAAAAAGCAAATTATTGCAGGCGCTGAAAATCTAAAACAAACAGGGAAAATGCTAGAAATTCTCAGTAGGTCTGACAGATTCTGTGGAGAGAGAGGGAGAAAACAGAGTTAACATTTAAAATTAATGATCTTTCATCCCAACTGGAAAACAAATAATGATGTGGTTGGTTTTAAGTACATCTACAGGCAGGAAGGGGAGGACAAAGCCAAGATCTGTGATTGGGTGGAAGGCAGGAAGTATTACTCAACCAAAAGGGTTGGTAATAAAGCAAGTGAAGAAACAAAGGATGGATTGAGAGACAATGGACTGGATTCTTCGTTTGGGAGACTATGTGCTGACGCCGGAGTGAGAACAGTGGCATTTTACGTCCGGAAAAACACCGCAAAAGCTGTACCGATCCTCCGTCTGGTGGGGGGTTATCAGGCACTAGCTGCGGATACCGCGGAGAATTACTGGGTCCGTGGTCGCGCATGCACACGGCGGCGGCCGGCAGCAGCCGCGCTGTGTAACATGGCGCCGGCCGCACGTGGACCCAGCCTAGCAAATAATGCCCCCCTCTGACCAGGCTCGCCACCCCCAGACCATCCCCCCAACAGTGTCCCTAGCCCCCGCCAAAGTCCCCCCTGCCTGCGGAATGGCTCCCACCCAACTGTGGCAGCGCTAGACTCAATCCGCAGCCACCACGCCGGGTTCCCGAAAAAAAATAGTACACAAAAATAGCATACATGTCCCACGCCATCGGGAAGTCGGCCCATCAGGGGCGGAGCATCGGGAGGGGGCCTCTGGTGATGTCCTGAGGCTGTCCTGTTGGCATGCTGTGTACTCTGTGAGTACGTTGTTTTGGAGGGGGTGGAGCATTGCACAAGCGGCGCCAGCCACGATTTTGGAGCCAATGGGGATTCTCCGGCCGATCGCCGAACACGATTTCAGCGTCGTAGACCGGAGGATCTGCCCAACGTAAATGGGAATAACAGAATTTTCACCAACAAATTCAAATAATGTGGGATCAGAGGTTATGATCTGAATATTTTGATCTCTGTTTTAAGCTTCAAAACAAAAAATGCTGACCTTGGAGCTAATGCTGGCTTCATTGGAGCAGTGTATGAAACCGAGAACAAAAAGGTCTGAGAAGCAGTCGGACAGAGAATTAGTGTGAAGAGTGCCAGAAGCTTGGAGTCATGTTTGAGGGCTGAACAGGGGTGTTCCGCAAAGTTGTCATCCAATCTGAGGGTTCAGAAAAGGTTTATGGTACCAGAGTGAGAAATATCAGGTTGGTGAAGCTGGGGCTGTTCATCCCAAAGAGAAGAAAGTTGAATGGAGATTTGATAGAGGTGTTCACAATACTGGGCGTGGATAGAGTAGAGAGGAAGAAACTGTTCCCAGGGTCAACAACCAGAGGACACCAACTTAAGCTGAACAACAATAGAACCAGAGATGACATGAGTAAAATTGTTTTGATGAGTCAGTGGTTAGGATTTGGAATGCACCTCCTAAGATTGTGTCAGAGACAGCTTTAATCAGGGCTTGCAAAAGGGAATTGGATTTGCATCAAAAAAGAAAATATTTGCAGCATTACAGGGAACAGCCAGGGGAGAAGGAAGAGCTGACTAGCTCTTCGCGAGCAGGCACATATACAATGGACCGATAATGGGATGGCAATAGGGAGGAAGATGCCCAATGGATCCCGGACACAGTTAGGCCTGGGGTCTTTGACAGTGAGGATTTCAGCAAGTTGAGGGGAGGGAGGGTATGTGTGGGTGGGAATGGTGTCTTTAATAAAATAGGCAGGTAGGAAGAAAGGGGGTTCAATCTTAGGAGGATCCATCCCACCCCCCAATCTTCAATGGACAATCCCCAAAGATAGTACCACCCACCCTTCCCGCCGTTGAAATTTATTTTTATTTGGCTCCCATGCCAAATGATTTATTGTGTGGATATCACATTATCGGCATCAGTTAGCTTGGTAACAAGCCAAATTGATCCTTTTTTAAAATTTAAATGTAGCAGGATGCCGATTTCAGGAGGAAGTGTACTTGTGGGAATAGCTATGGGAATCGGTGAGTTTCTCATGGATATTCAATACTCTGCCCCACTTTAACTCTGACCTCTCTGTCTTCAGCCTCCGGCATTGTTCCCAACATCTACTCCAGAAACAGCACCTCTTCTTTCATTTAAGCATTTTATCAATTTCCACATATAAACTTGATTTCAATAATTTCTGATCATAACCATTGCCCCCATTTCCTCTGGCAGCTATTGGAAAATATTTTAGCATAGCCGTTTACCCCTGCTTTAGACTGCTTTACTTTATTTACGTATCAGATTACCATCTCCCTTAGCCTTGCACTATCGTCCTTTTATGATTCTATTTATATCAGTTCATGGGATTTGAGCATCACTAGCAAGGCTAGCATTTATTACCCATCCCCAATTGCCCTTGTGAAAATGACCTGCCTTCTTTAACTGCTGCAACCCATGTGGCACAGGTATATCTAGCGCTGTTATGGAGGGAGTTCCATAATTTTGACCCAGTGCCAATGAAGGAACTGCGAGATATTTCCACGTCAGGATGGTGTGTGACTTAGAGGGAAACTTGCATAGGATGGTGTCCCATGCACCAGCTGCCTATGTCATTTCAGGTGGAAGAGGTTGTGGTTTTGGAAGGCTCTCGCAAAGAAGCCTTGACTTGCCAATAGCTGCAGTGCACCTTGTAGATTATACACACTGCTACCACAGTATGCCAATAGTGGAGGGAGAGAATGTTGATAATGAAGATAGAATCACAATCAAGTGGGCAACTTTGTCCTGGTTAGTGTCAAGTCTTTCAGACATATAGACATAGAATTTACAGTGCAGAAAGGGACCATTTGGCCCTTCGCGACTGCACCAGCCCATGGAAAAGTCACCTACCTAAGCCCACACCTCCACCCTATCCCCAGAACCCAGTAATCCCATCTAACCCTTTTGGACGCTAAGGGAAATTTTAGCATGGCCAATCCTCCTAACCCGCACATCTTTGGACTGTGCGAGGAAACCGGAGCACCCGGTGGAAACCCACGCAGACACAGGGAGAACATGCAGACTCCACACAGACAATGACCCAAGGCAAGAGTCGAACCTGGGATCCTGGAGCTGTGAAGCAACTGTGCTATCCACTCTGCTACCGTGCTGCTCTTGTTGCACCTTTATTGTTGCAGCTTTACTCATCCAGTGGAGTTAAGTATATTCCATCACACTCCTGACCTTGCCTTGCGGATGATGGACAGACTTTGGGGAGTCAGGAAGTGAGTTACTGGCCGAAGAATTCACAACCTCTTGCAAACTCTTGTATTCACAGTATTTATATGACAGGTTGAGGTAAGCATCTAGGCAATGGTAATCCTCAAATTATGTTGGTGCGAGGATACAGCGATGTCAATGTTAGATATTGTTGTGTTTTGGAGGTGTGATACTAGCGAGTGTGGAGGTTTAAAACAATGGAGCTTTATTGACAATGTGTTATCTCTTACTTTGCTGTTCTTCTCTCTCTGTTTCCTGCACTAGGACTTATATGTCATCTCCACTGACACGGTTGCATTGTGGTGAGCATTGTTGCTTCACAGTGCCAGGGTTCCAGGTTTGATTCCCGGCTTGGGTCACTGTCTGTGCGGAGTCTGCACATTATCCCCGTGTCCACAGGGGTTTCTTCCAGGTGTTAACGTTTCCTCCCACAAGTCCCAAATGACGTGCTTATTTGGTGAATTGCACATTCTGAATTTTCCTTCAGTGTACCCGAATAGATGCCGGAATGTGGTGACTAGGGGATTTTCACAGTAACTTCATTGCAGTGTGACTGTAAGCCTACTTATGACAATAATGAAGATTAATATGAACACATTTATACAACACAGAGCTTCACTAGAGCTAATAAGAATTCATGCAAATGCATAACTTTTTTCCCCTTTAAATTGAACTTCTCCAACATGTTCAAAACAAGTTCAAAATGAACAATAGCCAGTAAGTCAGATGCTCTGGAGGTCGTCACTCTTGGAACGGTAGACAGTAAACCTCTGGCATCCTTCAAACTGGTGGTAACCTCTGGTATTTCCATCTTTGTACTAATGTGTTTGGTTTAACCGGTGTTGACAGAGGAATTAAAGGTTGTCTCATCGGAAGGCAAGGTGTTGCTTTCCTCACTCATATTTAGAAATGACTGGTGAGGGCAGCACGGTGGCGTAGTGGCTAGCATTGCTGCCTCACGGCGCTGAGGTCCCAGATTCGATCCCGGCTCCAGGTCACTGTCCGTGTGGAGTTTGCACATTCTCCCTGTGTTTGCGTGTGTTTCACCCCCACAACCCAAAGATGTGCAGGTTGGTGGATTGGCCACACTAAATTGCCCCTCATTGGAAGAAATGAATTAGGTTCTCTAAAATTAAAAAGAAAATGACTGGTGCATGTTGTCTACTTGTTCAAAATATAAGATATTCCCATTTAAACAGTCTGACGAACTAGCTGGAATAGTAGTCTTGGATGCCCATCCACATTACCATGCAGACTTTACTGTCAGTACTTAATGGGCATAGTCGTATAGCATAGAAAAGGCCCTTTGGCCCATTGCGCCTACATCGGCCAAAATTAATCTGGGCATGATAATTTCAGCTTTTCTCAAGTTTCAAGAATCAAAAGCAAGGGGACTTTCTGATAGTATGATGTGAGAGACTACTGCTTCTACACCATAAAGAAATGCATCCCAAGCTAACCTTAAGGGTAGCATCAAAGCGTGTGAGACCTTCAATTTAAATAATGCTTCTTTGGCTTGCACCAAAGCATTATTGCACTGATTCAACCACTTCCATTTCTTGTTCTGGCACAAGAGGTTATGTAGTGGTTTCAGAATTGTTGCCAAGTTTGAGACAAATCTCCCATAGTAGCTTAACAACCCTAGGAAGGAATATAATTGGTTAATATCCTGAGTTGCAGGTACCTCTGTCATGGCCGCAACCTTTGAAGGAGATTTGTGAAAACCAGTGGTGTCAATTACGTGTCCCAAATGCCCAATGGAGGATTGGAAGAACTCACATTTGTCCTCATGGACACTTAGAGCCTCGACTTCCAATCTCTGGAAAGTGTCAACCAGATTTTGAAGGTTTCCTTTTCATCTCTTTCAGTGACTAAGAGTACGAATCTCGAGATACTTTGATGTCAATTCAGCATTCATTTTGTGTATTCAAATACAAAAACTCTTCCATAAAAACAGTGATTTCCATAGCCTTATGCAGAGTAAGCTTGCTCTCAGTTGGCAAATGTTTCTGTATTGCTTCACAGTGTAGACCACAAACCAATCTGTCCTGAATAGTGTTCTTCAGCACATCTCCGAAATCACAATATTCTACAAATCTTTCAAGCGCAGCATGAATTGTGCAATTGACGCCCCCTCTTCTTGGTTTCTTTTATGGAATCTAAAGCACTCTGCCATCACCAAGGGTTTCAGCGAAAAATATGTTTTGAAAATATGTACAATCTGCTTGTACATCTTATTGCCCATCTTCTCATGTTGCACTAAACTACAGAGAATATTAACTGCTTCTCCTCCCTCTATCATACAGGAAAGTGCGCCCCATAATATCTTCAACAATTTTATTTGCCTGCGCAAAATGGTCAAAATGCTCAGTATATGGGGCGCGATTCTCCGCCCCCCACGACGGGTCGGAGAATAGCGGGAGGGCCTTCCCGACATTTTTCCCGACCTCCTGCTATTCTCCCACGGCCGCCCCACGACACGAATCGCTGCTCACCGTTTTTTTACGGCGAGCAGCGATTCTTCTCTATCCGATGGGCCGATTTCCCAGGCCTTTACGGCCGTTTTCACAAATTTAAACACACCTGCTATCACATTTCGTGAAAACGGCCGCAAAGTGCCGTTCTGCACAACCATGCCACCGATTGGCACGGCCGCCCCACAGCCGTGCCACAGCCGTGCCTGTGAAGAAACACGGCCGGTTTCACGGCAGCCTTTACGACTCTCCGCATTTGCGGAGAATCGCGCCCCCTTGAGCTCCCTCACTCCACATTTTCATCCCATGATGCTAAAATGCCCAGCTATTTTTCTACTAATGTAGGTTTCTCATATACACACGTTTTTCAGCAGCTACCTTGATTCCCTTACACATAAGGAAACAACCCGAGCTTCGTCTCTTAATAATCATAGACGGCTGTATAATCTGTTCTGTAGGCAGATATTCATTACCTATATCCATCTAACCAATTAGTTCTCTGAAGCACTTGTTGCGCTGGGTAAAACGTTTTCCTTTCTAACTTTTCGTTTTTCCAACTTTTCTCGGTAAATTCCTTCCCCCCCGGGTGGCTAGCCAAAGTATGTTCATAATCCTCGGCACCAGTTTTTATGTTGGTGTTTTGGAGGTGTGATACGAGAGAATACGGAGGTATAAAACAATGGAGCTTTATGTACCGTATGTTAGCTTTTACATGGCTGTTCTTCTCTCTCAGTTTCCTGTGCCAGGACTTCTGACATCACTTCCACTGAATACAATAATACAACACAGCTTCAGAAAAGCTGATAAGAATTATTGCAAATGCAAAACAGATGTCAAGGTGAGATGGTTAGATTCTCTTTTGTTGGAGATGGTCATTGCCTGCTGCTTACATGGTACAAATGTTGCTTGAGACTTAACAGTCCAAAGCTGAATGTTGTCCATGTCCTTCTGCATGTGGACACAAACTGCTTCAGTATCTGAGGAGTTGCAAATCATGGAGAACACGACACAATCATCTGCAAGCATCCCCACTTGGGAATGCATGGTGGAGGGAAGGTCATTGATGAAGCAGCTGAAAATGACTCGGTCCGAGACACTATCCTGAAGAACTCTGGCAATGATGTCCTGAGGCTGAGATGATTTGCCTCCAACAGCCGCCACCATCCTGCTTTAAACGAGGCAAGACTCCAACTTGTGGGGAGTTGTCCCTCCGATCCGCATTGACTTCCGTTTTCCTGGGGCCCCTCAATGCAACACCTGGTCAAATATTGATTTGATGTCGAGAGCAGTCACTTTTACCTCACTTCCGAGACTAAAGTTGTTGTTCATTTTTGAGCGCACTTTTCACCTAATCACTGAATTTCCCTAATTTTTACCTCCCTTTCGCTACTTCTCTACTTGCTTAAACCTGACATCTCTAACTTCTTCCATTTCTGACAAAGCGTTTTTGACCTGAAGCAATTAATGAGTTTCTCTTTCCATAGGTATTCTGCTTGACCAGCTGAGTATTTCCAGACAATTGTATTTTTTTTAGCATGAATAGATTGACTGTAGTCTACATCTTCTTTCCCAGCATTCACCAGCTCAGTGTCAAATTTCCAAATGATATGTTTCAGACTTTAATTTCTCCACTTTGGTGTAGACCTGGTGACTTGATTGTTGTTGTAATACTTAGTAACCATGAGATATTCCTGAATTCTCAAACTCAAATTTATATATCATAACAGTGCTGGGACAAAGTGAATTACAGATTGGCCCGATGAATTTTGCAACAGTTAATATATTGGAGCAGAAACAAATGTCCAGATCAGAACCGATCAATGTCCAGAACTTTACGTTAATTTTCCAAGTCTTTCTGAAACTCTGGTGCAGACTTCTTTTCAGAAATATCAATGTAGCTCACCCCTCAATTCTAAATCCTTGTAGCTGGGCACGTACCTCATGATTTTCCTACCATTTACTCATTAGGCCTAATTTAAGCTGCTTGTCTGGTGGAAACTGAACAGGCAGATACTTAAAATTCTGGTCACAATTAACCCCCAATCCCACCTTTTTCCTGTGGAATGTAATTTTAATCTCACTTTTAGCAGAGTAGCAGGATCCCAACCAAAACGCAGCAGAGTCCAGCTTTAAATTTCTAGCTTGATTCTGAAGGTATTATTTGGACCTGGCTGCAATTTTCACCCCAGACCTGAGTGGAGAAGTTATTATTGCTTCCAAACTAGCTCAATTTAGCAGCGAGTGGCGACCAGGAGATGCCAAAAGGAAAATTGTCTGAAGATTACAGTTATTATAAAATGCTGCTCCAGGGCCTGTGAGGAAACATTAGACCTCCACTCCCCCTCAATTTGCTCCATGTTCATGACCACAGTGCCCTCTCAAGACTCCTATGCTCCCCCCAGTCTTCCCTGGACTATTCTTTTTGGTTCCTGGTGATTATCTCTTTACCTCTTGCTGCCCAAAGTTCTGTTGCTATTTGTCAATCAGCTAGGCCTTCCATGCAGGAGGCTGATGGCAGTATGTCGAGTTTAAATCACCCAGACTGGATAGTTTATCACCCTTCTCAGACCCTAACCAGCGTAACTCTCACTGACAGCTAAAACCAAGGCTGTTTCGTATGTTATATCTTAATTGCTGTCTGTACCACAATTAGGAAGAAAAATTGTGTTGATTCATTAACAGAGATTACTTTCACACTGTGTCTATTATGCATGTTGTCATAATATACACACAAGTATATGATGGTGCATAGACACACACTGACTGACACATTGAAAGACCAATCAACACACAGAACACAGCAGCCAATCAGCAGACAGGGCACGGTCACTATAAAGCCAGAGGGTACTAGTTTTCTCGCTCATTCGGGATGCAGCCTCTGAGACAGCCAGAGCCCGTAATCAGTAGCACAAACATCTGCCATGTGCTAGCAGTATAGTCTGGTCAGGTTAGCCATAGGTCTTCAGTCAACCTAACATAGTGTCGATCCACAGTGCAAGTATGTTTAACAGCTCATAGTTAAATAAAATAGAGTTGTACTTCTACAAGTGTTGGTAGCCTGTCTCTTCTGCTCTGGTAAACGCAGTCATCACAGACCCAGCATACCCAACACATCATGGTACCAGTACATGATGTTAGAGTTTGATGGACCTACCCTCAAATAATCTGCCTTCGACCAGCGATCAGCCATCCGGTAGTATGGACAGCGTCCGCCCTCCCCCGCCACTCCGCATCACCGGCAACCTCGGTGCGAACTGGAAGATTTTTAAACAAAGGTTTCAACTATACCTCGAAGCTACAGTTCTGGAAGCTGCTTCAGACACCAGGAAGATTGCTCTCTTCCTCTCCACGGCCGGGGACTACGCCATCCATATCTTCAACTCCCTTACATTCGCTAAAGGTGAGGACAAGTCCAAGTTCAAAACAATCCTCCTCAAATTCGACCATCACTGCAGGGTAAGGATGAACCTTTTCAATCTTTCCTCACCAATCTTTGCATCCTCGCACAATTCTGCAATTACGGCTCCACCTCAGATTCGATGATCCGCGACCAGATCGTTTTTGGTGTGCAATCAGACCCCCTACGCCAGCAGCTCCTCAAAGTTAAACAACTCACCCTTGCTATAGCCATCGAGACCTGCGTTCTGCATGAAAACGTCACTAACCGATACTCGCACATTCAAGCGGCAGAGACGGCGCGGCAAGGTCCCCACGATGCAGAGCGGGTGCAGGCCGTAAAACAGCATCAGGGCCTGAGCCTGGATGAGGGCAGCCATTTGGCGCGCTTTTCACGGGCTCTCGCACATGCGCGTACCGACCGAAGGGTCGGCGAGGCCGAAAACCGAACTGCGCAGGCGCGCACTACGTATGACCGCACCGCGCATGCGCGGTGGCGCACTGAACATTCTGACATCACGATGTGTGACAACTGTGCCTCCGCACACTTAAAGAGGCAATCTCCCGTGAAATCCCGACGCTGTATCCAGTGTGGCAAGCTTGGCCACTATGCAGCCCTATATAGGTCTGCTCAACAAACTACCTCTCGCCGCTCCCAACAGCTGCGCAGGGACGTCCGGACCGTCCAACCACCGGTCACCAATTCCGACATGATTCCGGAACCTGACATGGAGGATCTCAAAGCACCATTCCGGGTGGGCATCATCACCAAACACAATGTGCTTCAGAAAAAAAAAGCCAAGTCCTTCCCAGTGCTGAGCATTGATCCGGATGACGAATGGTGTGCCACCCTCATGGTCAACAAATCTTGCATCCGATTCCGGCTGGACACCGGGGATTCAGCCAACCTCATTACGCGGTCTGACCTCGACAGCCTCCACGTTAAGCCAACCATCCTGCCATCCGCCTGCCAGCTTCTTGACTACAATGGCAATACCATTGCTACCAGCGGTTCATGCCAGCTTGTGGTGTCGCACCATTCCTTAAAGGCCACCCTGTCCTTTGAGATAGTAGGGTTCACTAAAGCTTCCCTGCTCGGTGCTCAGGCGTGCAAGCTCCTAAACCTCATCCAAAGGGTTCACTCCTTGTCACTCGCTGAGGCTTCAGCATCTCCGGACGCCGACTTTCAAACACAACTGAAGACCCTCATCACTCGATACCACGGTGTATTCGAGGGCATGGGCACACTCCCATATACGTACAAAATTCTTTTAAAACCAAATGCCACGCCTGTGGTTCACGCACCTCACCGGGTACCGGCACCCCTCAAGGACCGCCTCAAGCAGCAGCTGCAGGACCTCCAGGACCAGGGCGTCATATCAAAAGTAACAGAACCAACTGACTGGGTCAGCTCAATGGTGTGTGTTAAGAAACCATCCGGCGAACTACGCATCTGCATTGACCCCAAGGATCTGAACCGCAACATAATGAGGGAACACTACCCTATCCCAAAGCGCGAAGAATTCACCTGCGGGATGGTACACGCCAAATTTTTCACAAAGATGGACGCATCCAAGGAGTTCTGGCAGATTCAACTTGACACATCTAGTCGGAAGCTCTGCACCTTTCACACTCCATTTGGCCAGTATTGTTACAACCGGATGCCGTTTGGCATCATCTCAGCCTCGGAGGTGTTCCACCGAATAATGGAGCAAATGATGGAGGACATCGAAGGGGTTCGGGTATATGTAGACAACATCATCGCCTGGTCTACCACCCCGCAGGAATACATTGATCGCCTCCAACGCGTCTTCCGGAGAATCCATGAGCATGGCCTCCGCCTCAACAGAGCCAAATGCTCCTTTGGTCAAACAGAAATTAAATTCCTCGGCAACCACATTTCACAGTTTGGTGTGCAGCCGGATACTGACAAGGGGTCGGCCATCAATGCCATGAAGACACCGGAGGACAAGAAGGCGGTCCTCCGCTTCCTGGGCATGGTCAACTTCCTGGGAAAGTTCATCCCCAACCTCGCATCCCACACCACGGCTCTCCGCAATCTGGTGAAGAAGACAACCGAATTCCAATGGCTCCCCGCCCACGGACAAGAATGGCGAGAACTCAGGGCGAAACTCACCAAGGCCCCAGTATTGGCATTCTTCGACCCTGCCAAGGAGACGAAGATCTCCACTGATGCGAGCCAGTCCAGCATTGGAAGAGTGTTCCTTCAACGCGATGATGCCTCCTCATGGGCTCCAGTCGCATACGCATCGCGTGCAATGACACCCACCAAGGAACGCTATGCAAATCGAAAAAGAGTGCCTGGGCCTTCTCACGGGAATTATCAAATTCCATGACTCCCAAAATTCACAGTCGAAACAGACCACAGGCCATTGGTCAACATTATTCAAAAAGACCTTAATGACATGAAAAATGAAATGAAATGAAATGAAAATGAACATGACGCCGCGCCTGCAACGCATCCTTCTTAAACTCAGGCGTTATGACTTTGAACTCGTCTACACCCCAGGTAAGGAGCTCATCTTCGCCAATGCACTCTCCCGTTCTGTCACCACGCCCTGCGAGCCGTCGGGCTTCGTGTGCCAAATTGATGCTCAGGTTGCGTTCTGTGCATCTAACCTGCCCGCCACGGATGAATGACTTTTCCAGATTCATCGTGAAACAGCCAATGATCTTCTGCTCCAACGCGTCATGCGCCATCTGACAGACGGATGGCTCAAGGGCCAATGCCCGCAATTCTACAACATCAAAGATGACCTGGCAGTGGTAGATGGAATTCTACTAAAGTTGGACAGGATCGTCATTCCGCAAGCATGCGGGAACTCCTCCTTGAGCAGCTCCATGAGGGTCACCTGGGTATGGAGAAGTGCCGCCGGCGGGCCCGAGAGGCAGTGTAGTGGCCTGGCATCAACCAGAACATCGCCAATGCCTTTTCAACATGCCAGCGATTTCAGCCTGCTCAGCCAAAGGAGACCTTGCAGCCCTACGAGCTGGTGTCGTCCCCCTGGACCAAGGTGGGCATTGATCTTTTCCATGCACTAGGCCGGGACTTAATCCTCATAGTGGACTACTTCTCTAACTACCCAGAGGTAGTTAGGCTAGACGACCTCACATCGACAGCGGTCATCTGTGCGTGCAAGGAGACTTTCGCTCGCCATGGCATCCCTCTCACGGTCATGTCCGAATAGCCTGTGTTTTGCTAGTCAGGAGTGGTCCAATTTTGCCAGGCGATATAATTTCATGCACGTCACCTCCAGTCCCCACTACTCCCAGTCCAGTGGCAAAGCTGAGAAGGGGGTGCACATTGTCAAACGACTCCTGTGCAAGGCGGCCGATGCGGGATCCGACTTTTACTTTGCACTACTTGCCGACAGTTCAGCTCCATTGTCCACTGGCCTGTCACCAGCTCAATTGTTGATGAACCGCACGTTGCGAATGACGGTGCTGGCCATTCATGTCCCGGACTTGGACAACATTCCGGTCCTGCATCGAATGCAGTTGTCTCGGGCCCAACACAAATTGGCGCAAGACGCCCGCCCCACGGATCTCCCTGCTCTTGCTCCCGATGACAAGGTTTGTGTCCAACTTCCCGAAGGTGGCTGGTCCGCTGACGCTGTGGTACTCAAACAAGTGGCCCCCAGGTCCTTTTTGGTTCGTCTGCAGGACGGCTCTCTTCTTCGCCGAAATAGGCGGGCACTACGACTCCTTCCACGCTCGCCACCAGATCGTCATGCCCTGCCTCGCCCTCAGGACAGGTCCGTCACAGAGCTTGCAGATCTACCTTTTTTGTTGCCACCCTCTGCGGCTGACACAGTCTCGCCCGTTCCAGAGCAGGCGGCCCCTGACCCACACTTGAGGCGGTCAACCAGAATTCGTCACCAACCACAGAGACTGAATTAATGAACTGCCTTAATTTCTGAACTCTCTAAACTCATGAACTGATTATTTTGTTACCCTGTTTATTAATTCACTAGTTTGTACTTACTGTTACTCATGTTCTGCTTTGTGTTACATACAGTCTAACTGCACTAGACACCTCCCCATGTAAATATGTTAGAACTTTTGTATAACATCCTGTAAATATGCTCACATATGCCCCACATAGTCAGGAACATTCACGTACCACACTATTTATTGCCACGTACACATATTTTTTTTTAAAAGGGGAGATTTCATAATATACACAGAAGGATATGATGGTGTATAGACACACACTGACTGACACACTGAAAGACCAATCAACACACAGAACACAGCAGCCAATAATCAGACAGGGCACGGTCACTATAAAGCCAGAGGGCACTAGTTTTCCCCCTCATTTGGGATGCAGCCTCTGAGACAGCCAGAGCCCGTAATCAGTAGCACGAACATCTGCCATGTGCGAGCAGCATAGTCTGGTCAGGTTAGCCATAGGTCTTCAGTCAACCTAACATAGTGTCGACCCACAGTGCAAGTATGTTTAACAGCTCATATTTAAATAAAATAGAGTTGTACTTCTACAAGTGTTGGTAGCCTGACTCTTCTACTGCTCTGGTAAATGCAGTCATCACAGACCCAGCATACCCTACACATCACATGTGATACCAGCTAGGATGGTCTGTTGTTTTCTGCTTTTTATGATAAATTTTGATGCTGCAGAAAGCACGCTGTTTTGTCCGGGTAACCATGGAATGGATTACTTTCACTGACAGCATCTTCTCATTCCTATTTCTATCCCGTGAGGATCAAGGCGAAGATTTTATTGATGCATAGAATGTTTACTGAGGATTTGCATAGGAGCTCTTGTGTATTCAACATTCCATCAATTCTTTTCACACCAGTGGATAGATTGACCAGTAGATATTTAGACAGAAGTCATATGGATGTTAATCAAAGGTTATACCAAGATAGGTTGCTCATATGCCAGTCTCATGGGAATGACATCATCAGAAAATTCTTCACTGATTTTGATGGCGCTCATCATCTTCTCATTGACTGGCAGTCTGTGTGATACACAGTCATGTCATCTATTTTATAATTATTATATTCCTGTTGTTCAGGAAAGATTCTGAGTTTGTCAACTGTTTAATTATGCTGCTGACAGTTGAACAAATGTTGATTGACATTGTCAACAGAATGTAATTGCTTTCTGTGTCATCACAATAGTGAAATCATTCAGTCAGATTATTCATAAAAGGATATAATTATGTTACACTTTTGCAGTTGGTTTAGAGAAACGACTAAGCTGCATATTATAAATGAATTACAGTAATAATTGGTAGGTTTGTTCAGTATGATGCACTACATTAAAACATAGCAAGAATTGGTTTATTAGTAAGTGAATTAATAAGTGGTTAGTTGATGCAGCACATGTAAAATTAAAATGACTGGTTCATTAACTGGAAAAGAACAGCATATTATAGTCTATCTGAACTGTTACCATCTTCCTCTGTATCCCTTTTACTGTCCATTGACCAAAAACATGTGCTCACACCTGTACTGCATTCTGTTGATAATTTGTGTCCCGGTCTGTCAGCCCACCGAAAGCCAACAATCTGGGTCAGAAATGACAGAAATAACTCACATATTTCTGTGAAAGAGTTGTTGACTTTTGACATGCATGCCCATTAAATAGCAAACCCGCATAACATTTTTATACATGTTGAGTAGGTAGTTTAGATCTAAATCTTTTTCATTGACATTCTCACAAATGTTATGCATTTTTTTTATAAGCTCAGAACCGCGAGCATGCTAGGTGCGTGCATAAATAAAAAGAGCAACAGTGAACTCTCAGCCTGCCCTGTAATCTAATCAACTAATTGTTCATTCCCATTCATAATTGTCTCCCTGAAAGCATTAATATATTTTTGTAAAACCATCAACAATCTTTCAGTTTGGAGAAGAGAATATTTGTCTTGATTTGATGTACTTTGTCTGGGCTGCAGTAACTGGACTTTGAGGTGACAGGGCCGTGAGAAGTAATGTTCTGATCTAGCTCAGTTGGAAGTATGAGACAAGAGTATCAACTCATTCGGCCAGAATTTGTTCTAACAGAACACCTAATGGCTATTAAAAGCAAAAAGTGTTGGAAAAACCCATTGGGTCTGATAGCATCCATGATACAGAATTAGAGTTAACATTTTAAATCGAAGTCGAAGTTTAAGTTTAAGAGGGCAGCACGGTAGCATAGTGGTTAGCACAGTTGCTTCACAGTTCCAGGGTCCCAGGTTCGATTCCGGCTGGGTCACTGTGCGGAGTCTGCACGTTCTCCCCGTGTCTGCGTGGGTTTCCTCCGGGTGCTCCGGTTTCCTCCCACAGTCTAAAGATGTGTGGGTTAGGTGGATTGGCAATGCTAAATTGCCCTTCGTGTCCAAAAAGGTTAAGTGGGGGTTACGGGTATAGGATGGATATGTGGGCTTGAGTAGGGTGCAGACTCGATGGGCCGAATGGCCTCCTTCTGCACTGTAAATTTTATGAAGTCCAGTATGACTTCTTCGAGATTGCTCTGGTTTCAAGAACTTGAAACTTCTGTTATTGATACTTAAAGAGTTTGGCTAATTGACACTTTTATTGCCTTACAGTAAAATGACTTGTTTCTTTTTAGCATAGTGGAAAGTAATGAATGGATTACTTTTTAAAGAACTTTTCTAACATATACTATTTTCACTATAGGGTTCATTGGATCTATACAGTGTATACTGGGTCAATAGGAAGTGCTGTATTGGGGCATGCAGGACAATTGGGAGTGGGTGGAACGGTAAACCTTGACCTAAGAGGCATGAGGGGCCATGGGGTCAGTGCCCGAATCATCAGCAAAGTGAAGGAAAATGGCACTTACTCAGCAATAATCTGCTTACAGTTTATTATTTTGGATTTCATCAAGGTCATACAGCTCCTGACTTACAAACCTAGTTCAAACTTAGCTGAAGTCAAGAAGTGAGGTGAGAGTGATTGACCTTGACATGAAGTCAGCATTTGACCAAGTTGGCATCAAGGAGCCCTAGCAAAACTAAAGTCAATGGGAATTGAGGGAAAGATCTTGACTGGTTGGAGTTTTCCCTGGCACAAAGGAAGATGGCTGTGGTTGTCAGAGGTCAGTCATCTCTCAGTGCTGGGAGATGACTGCAGGAGTTCCTCAGGGTTGCGTCCTAGACCCCTCAACTTCAGCTACCACATCAGTGACCTTCCCTCCCTCATAAGTTCAGAAGTTAAAATGTTCATGGATGATTGCACACAGTCCAGCACTATTTGCGACTCTTTAGATATTGAAGTAGTCTCTTTGCAGTGAGACGTGGACCATACTCAGACCTGGGTGATAAGTAGGAAGTAACATTCACACCATGCAAGTGTCAGGCAATGATTATCTTCAACAAGAGAGAACCTAACTCTCTCCCCTTGACATTCAATGGCATTACCATCATCAAATTCCGCACTATCAACATCCTTAGCATTTCCATTTTCTAGAAATTGCATTGGACCAGCTATATAAGTATTGTGGCTACAAGATAAGGCAGAGGCTGAAGATTTTGTGGTGAAAAATGAAGGGGGTGGAGGTGCATGGGGTGGGGAGGTGGGCATGGGGGGCCGGTAGAAAATAGAAGCAGGAATAGACCATTTGACGCTTCAAGCCTACTCTGCCATATGATCATGGCTGATTCTCTATCTCATCACTAGGCTCCCAAGCTCTGTCCATACCCCTTGACACCCTTAGAGTCTAATAATCGATCTGTTTCCTTCTGAAATATATCTTGGCATAGCAGGTATGAGGGGTTATGGAGGGGTGAGTTGGTCATGAGGTGGCATGTTATGGGGCAGGATCAGTGTGTTGGAGAGGGGGGTGGGTGGAGAGATATGGGATTGTAGTGTCATTGTGCTTCCATTTTAACTGGGATGAAGTTCCACAGCACTGAAGTGGGCATTTTAAACAGCCATCTTGGCATCCAATGACTGCTGTGGCTGTCTCTGTTCTTTTTCGCAAGGCAGCTTCTCTGACTCCAGCCAAAACCTGCCCCCCACCCCCGCCGTAAAATGAAGATCCTGCCTCTGCAGGTACTTTCCCCTGAGATGGGAGGGCAGAGTCAGTAATTTTCCCAACTCCCACTACCCACTACCCACCAAAGCCCAGCCCATAGACTCATGGTCTGAATCTTTAAACAAAACCCTGGCGGGGCCCCAGTTTGACATCGCCAAGCATCCTACTGGTGCTGCGCCTGACCCTGGGCCACTTTCAAAAGGGCTGGGTCGGGATCGAAAAACAGCTGCCTGCAGGCAAGTAGTGGATAGACAATTTAGCTTAATTCAGTATGATATTCAGGCCTAGTTACCTTGCTGGCTGGCATTTCTAGTCTGCATACAGGCAGCTCACATCAGCCTGAACCATGTTTGACCTGCATGGTGGTCTCAGATTCGGAAAAGGGTGGGGCATTCTCTGAGGGATCAATCCTTACACCTCTAATGGGAGGCATTGTCCCTCCAGGATCCTGGTCAGGCAGCAATGGCTATTTGAACTCATCTAATCTTTTTTTTTCCTCGCACTATCTCTCTTTCTCTCCCTCATTCTCTCTCTTCATGTTCAGATCGGCAGCTCCAATGTCGCTTGCTGAGGCTACCAGTCCGTGAGTGCTGAAGGGCCTTCCATTGGGCTCAGCTAGGAGCCTTACCACCATCCCTCAGTGAATGGTGGACTCAATTTTAGGTCTTTAATTGGCCAAACCTTTAACAATATTGTTGGGTGTGTTTGGAACAGGCTGTGAGATTCTGAATCTGGAATTGGTCCCCACATTGGGTTGCCAACCCCAGAATGAAAATTCAGCCCAATCACATGTTGTTAAAAGGGTGCTTTCTCCGATAATGTCGCCACATCTTTCTGTGGCCAGCTTAATGGACAGATATGGCAAATTCTGAAAAGAAAAATAAGAGAAGGGCAAGATATCTTTCTCACAACACTAATGTGGAACAACAAATCTCAGATAGCACCTGTTGGATATTCACATTTACCATGCACCTTGCCATGGGTTGTTGTCTCACTTACCCACAAAAAACAGAAGCGCCATTAGTCTTGCTATTATTTCACCTGTTATATTCCTCCCGTATCTACCCCAAACTGCTGATCTCTTCCCCATCACATTATTTTTGCTTCCTCACATCTCAATACCAGAAAATGAATGGACAAAATATCTCCATGTGATGCAATCAATATGCACGAACATTTGGGAATTGTTTGTAAAATCCATTATTCCTTTCGGCACAGGGTTCAGACAAACAAAATATGAGCAGGCACCATAGCTACTTAGGACTGTCTGGTTGCATGGCTATTAATGTACAAGCTTGGATCCAATTTGAACATTTATATTCTCACAGCATCTGGCCAATGTCATATAATATAGAGTTTGTTTTGCAATTGCAAGCAAGCTTTCTCAGTCAAGTGACTTGCTATGTATAAAACTTGATATACTAATTTATTTAACCACAGGTTTCACATTTTTAAAACTGGCTCAAAATGGCAAAATAGGCAGAACAGCTGTAAAGGATTCTGGAGTTAATATTCCTAATCTGCGAGCAGGAGAATTACATGATAAAGGGCAACGATGCAAGGAAAATGCTAATTAGAGAAATGCAAGAGAAAATAACACAATAAGATGATAATTGGTCCATTAATCAAATAATCATTATTTTACTTGCATAAGATGATGTATGTGCCATCATCATTCACAGCTGAAAACACCGATTGTTGACTATTAGTTATGATGGATAATCTGAAAAAAACCGTGGAGGATAGAGATAGCAATGAATTGAAAAGGGATAATTGAAAAGTGAAGCTATTATTTAATTGTTCAATCAACTAATACATTTTGTAATTAGTCAGCAAACAAGAATATAAAATGGTAAACAGTGCTAAAGAATTTTTTAATTTAGTATTCTTGTTGTTTGATTGTTTGTTGCAAAGTGTGCATCAAACCAATTCCACAAAATCATTTCAAAGTCAAATTAATTAAAATTGAGCATGCAAACATCCTCAGACATTATGATTCACAGTTTCAGTAGTATTTAATACATTTTTAATACATTTTCTACTTTTCTTCACTCAAGTCCTTTCCCTTCTAATCTCAAGTCCCTTGGAAAACAGGCAATGGGGGTCAAAGCAAAGGCACAGGAGACATGTTCCCCCTGCAGTGAAAGAGACTTAATGTGACCTAGCTTGGGGGAAGACAGGAAACTAATTACATTTACTGTTTGCAGAGATAAAGAGCAAGGGCAGTGATCTGGCATAAGGCCAGATGGTTTAGTCTGATCTTTAATGTGCTGTCTAGAAGCTCCAGTGTCTGTATACCTAGACGGCATGCTAACTGAAGGCAGTGTTTTAACAATGGTAATTAAGTAATTAGGAAAGTATTAAATAACAGCATGAACTCACCACTTTTTTTTCCTTTCCATGCTTTTGAATCCTGACATTTTCAATGCTTTTTGTGCTCGAGTCTCTCTTCTTTCCTTACTCCACAACAATGATGCATGTGCACTTTTTTAAAAATTCAAATTATGGGCAATTTAGCTTGCACATCGTTTGGGTCGTGGGGCTGAGACCCACGCAGACACGGGGAGAATGTGCAAGCTCTGCACGGACAGTGACCTGGACCGTGATCAAACCTGTGTCCTCAGTGCCTTGAGGCAGCAGTGCTAACCACTGTGCCACCGAGCCGTCCTCATGCGTGTATGCTTTTGACCCCTATGTCAAGTTTCTTGCCTCTTTCATTCTTCATATTTTGAGGCCTGAAATCGCCAGTTAATAGAAAGAAGGCGGACTTGGAGTGATACCAAGTGACCATATGGAAAGGTGGAAAGCAATGGCTGCCTAGTCAGGCTACAAGAACCAGAATTAGTCCAGTTATCAACACCAGCAGAGCATCCACTGTATCTGTCCCTGAAGTATAGCTTATTTTACCCTGTAGGTCATGAATACCATCTTGATGGTTTGCTCCAACAACTATAGGCAATTACCTTTTCTAGAATTTTTAAAAGTCCGCAGTCTCAATAAATTATGTAAACCGAGTTCACAGAATTACTAGATTATTCAGAATTTTAAAAATTATTATTATCAGAGCATAACTCTTGGAGTTAACAACTATGTTTGTGAAATTAAGAATATAACTCCAGGTGTTACTGTATAGGTTACTGCCCCCTCATTGGATTTTCTTCAAATTTCAATATTTATTTCAATATTACAATAGGAGTGGGATAATAATTTTAGCGGAAAACCCTGGCTGTAAAAAAAAATTAGATTGCCGCCAGCTTTTGATGTAAACACGCACAAATATCCCTATACACTATCAATAATTCAAACCTCAACCTTTGTCATGGATATTTCATGTTCCTTCCTTCGAAAGTCTAATTCTCATTACAACTGGAAGTGGTGTTAGATTTTAGAGATTGCAAAACCTTTCTATTGAGATAAATACATAACCAGTTTGATAGAAGCATCTTATGCTTGGATCAGGTTTTCAGTAAGCTATAATCAAGAGGCCATCTTCCAAATGTTTGTATCATAGTCATGTAATCATTCACACTGTGGGAATAATTTAAACTTTTATCACTACCTGAAAATTGGCCATCCATTTTACACTCAAGGGATTCTCTTTTCGAAGTAAAAGAAAATTGGCTGAGGTGTCGAATTGGTTGACGTTTTTCTGTTGAGTGATTTTTGCCCAGCAGTAAAAGTTTAAAAATTTACCTCTGTGACTGGTAACAAATGTTTGTCTTGCTGTGTGAAATTCAGCTGACTGAATCTGTAAGGGGAGGTGGTGGTATAGTGGTATTGTCACTAGACTAGAAAACCGAGATCGGGGGACTTGGGTTCATGGCAGACGGTGACATTTTAATTCCAAGGAATTAAAACTAAAAGTCTAACGATGACTGTGAAACCATTGTCGATTGTTGGAGAAAAAACACCTGGTTCACTAATGTCCTTTAGGGAAGGAATTCTGCCAGCCTGACCTGGTCTGGCCTAAATGCGACTCCAGATCCACAGTAATGTGGTTGACTTGCAAATGCCTTCGGAAATGTAGGGCAGTTAGGGATGGGCAATAAATGCTGGCTGAGTGATGCCACATCATGTAAATACATTTTTTTAAAAGTGTGTTGAACGTTAGATGAGCACCATCTTTAAGGAATAATTTTTGACAAACACTTCTTTATTTGGGAGGGAGCTCAAATGCATGAAGAGTCTTACACCATTTTTGGCGTGAGAGCATATCAGCACAACTATTATTACTGTGCTGTCTGATAAAACAAACAGATAAGATGCGTGTCAGGCAGTTTTGTTCTTTTGGAAGTACCGTAATTAATTTGGAACAATTTTCCTCTTATGTTTATTTGAATCTATATATCAGTACATGCGTATGTTTTCAAAGATGTGACAGATTATTGGGCCTCTGTTAATGAAAAGTTACATTGCTACTATTTTTGTCAATTTATCAACGCAAAGTTGTGCATGCTATATGGAAAAAATAATCTGATCTATTTTTGTACAAATAATGCTCAAGTATTTGGCTGAGCCTCGAAGAAAGCTGTCCATAATCTAATGACCTTAACATGGATTTCAATTTTCCCAATGTTAATTTGAATCTGGTACCCAGTCAAGGAGATCTCCAGGTCTCCAGTTACAGTCACCAATCAGTTCATCAACAAATTAGAAAGAAGAATGCCCACAAGCAGCAAATCAGGTAAGTTAAAAGATCAGATGATCCTTTAATTTTTAATGTAATTTTGTAGAAAGTGAAGCGAGGATTGAGTCATACACATGGGTCACAGATTACGTTCTTCTATTTGACCTAAATTTTCCAATCACACAAGGATTAGGAAAACAATAATATGGGGTTCTTTATCTGAAGGAAAGATGAGATCCAGGTAATGTTCTCTGGGAGACTGTAAGACACATGTCCGACTTCTACCCACTGCTGCTGTAGACTGAATAACAGTACATCACATCCTGTCAATAGTAGTGATTGACAGCAGTTTAAGATTTGCCTCCTTAAAGATGCATGTGCATCATATCACAACAGGTTAAAAAAATCTATTTCTTATCATAATGAAGAAATTTTACATTACATCATGATGAAGACATTTTTCAATACACAAATATGAAATTAGTTTTTCAGGGCCAATAAAATTATTCAACAGTAATAATTAACTTAGTACACGGTTCAAAAACCCAGTTACATGTCCTTCAAAAAGGGACAACCTTTTCAGAGGTTTTTAGAGCAAGACTGATCGCATAAAAGTGGAAATTCTCATCTGTTCTATCATTGCTCATTGATTGCAATCTGTCTGGATGTCATCAGTGCACCAGATGTGCAACATGGATTTGCTGACAGTAACTTCTGGATTTCGATTTGTAACTGTGCATGTGCAGATTCGAGAAGTTGCGGTCAGTTTTAGAGGAGTAATGATGGTGAATATCGGCAGTTTCATATTCTTTACTGCAGCAAAGTCTGGGCTGCGATATGCATCTTGAGTATCAGTCCTTTTTTCATGCAGTTCCTGTTATAAAACAGTTGCTTTTGATTGAAAAATACAACAGTTGTTAAATGTAAAGATATGAGAAAAGTGGAGAGTGAGGGTGTACTGAAATTAAAGCAGCCATAGTCCCCTAGGACCATTGACTGCTCGTCTCTTTTGACAGAGAGCTGACTGATGGCGATTTAACCTGAGGGTCACCATGCCTCAGGAGAGGGGAAAGGTTGAAGAGACCCGGTTCTCGTGTACAATCTTCGAACTATTTTGAGTTTTTATTATTCACTGGGGGCAATACAGCATAAAAAACATATGCTTTTTTTTTTGTGCCTAGTTGGTTCACCTCTAAACAAAACAAACTTTATGCTGTGGTATATTTTGTTTATTCTACTTTCTGATTACACCAGAAATAAAATTGTTTTGTTTTACTATAGAATCATTTAAGATCACATGTTTGATGTGTCAAGCATTTTTCAACCAATGGGCTGCTGAATATGATATTTCTGTCCACTACCTTTAGTATTCCAGAATGATTCCAGGTCTCTGTTTTATGCAACAGTTTGTGGCAAAGAATTCCATATTTTAACCACTTTCTGTCATAATACACACCAGTATATCATGGTGCAGACACACACTGATGGACACACACAGGGACCAATCAACATGTACAAACACCGTAGCCAATCACCAGTTAGAATGCACACACTATAAAGGCAGAGGGCACCACGGTTCCCGCTCATTCTGGGTGCTGCCTCTCAGTGTAGCCCAGCACAGACTTACAACATGTGCTGAGAGAATCAACTGGTTTGGACAAGGCTTAGGTCTCTAGTTTAAGTTAGCATCATTTAGACCCACAGTCATCGTGTTTTAATTAGTTAGAAGTAGTTGATAAAATTGAGTTGAACCTTCATCGGTGTTGGAAGTGTCTGTTCATCTCTCAAGTCTACACTAGCCAACACTTCACTTTCTGAGTAAAGAATATTTTTATAAAGTTTTGTTTGATGCTCTTTTTGTAAGTGCTCATCAGCATCTTCCCTCTATCACTCCTGCACAACAAAGTTGAAGGATAAGGTAGTATCGTGATTATGTACTGCACTAGTAACCCAGAGACCTGAACGAATGAACAGGAGGCACTGCAAAAGTTGAGCAATTTAAATTCAGTTAATTAAATAATTTAGGAATAAAAAGCTAGTGTTAACAATGATAACCGTGAAGCATTGAGGGTGACCAGGACAAATTATTTACGCTGGCTGGGGAATTGGTGGTGTGTGGGGGGGACACACGGTGGCAGCATCTGCCAGACTTCGGCCTTGTGGCAGATGCTGAGAGAAGGAACATGATGGAAACACCCACAGAACCTTTTCCTCAAAACTTTACCTTTCACTGAAGCATCGGCCCATGACAGTATTGCTCTGAGTGCCCACCTCACAGTCCTGTCTTCACTCTAATAACATCAACACTATGTTGCACCACCACAGTGCTGAATTGGATAGATTCAGAAGATCCAGTAGCGTAAAATGAGCATTCATTATGTGCGATATCAGCAGCAGAACTGTACTCTGCCACAATCTGCAGTTTCATAGCCCTCTCATTGCCATCAAGCCAGTAGACCAACTCTGGTTCAATAAGGAGTGTAGGGGAACATGCGAGGAACAGCACCAGGCATACCTAAAAATGAATCTGATGAAGCTACAACACAGGCTACATTTATGTTAAACAGTGGAAGTAGCATGCTACAGACAGAGCTAAACAACACTACAACCAATGATCAGATCAAAAATCCGCACTCCAGTTGTGACTGGCGGTAGACAATTGAACAATCAGCAGAAGGAGAAGACACTCAGTTATCAAAAACATGATGAAGGTGCCGCTTGGTCATTAACAACTTGCTCACTCATGTTCAACTTTAGCTCTGCCGGGACAACATAGTTCCAGACCTCTATAAAGCCTTGGTCCAGGCATGGCCAAAGGTGAGGTCAGAATGACTACCCTTGACATCATTGGACTGAGTGTGGAATCAAGGAAACCTGGCAAAACTAAAGTCAATGGTAATCAGGGGAAAAACCCTCGACTGGTTGGTGTCATGCCTCGTGCAAAGGAAGAAGGCTGTACTGTTGGAGACCAATCATCTCAATTTCAGGATAGCACTGCTACAGTAACTCAGGTAAGTATCGTAGGCCCGACCATCTTCAGCTGCCTCATTAATTGCCTTTACCTCAACATAAGGTCAGTGGGATGCTCACTGATTATTGCACTATATATAGTACCATTTTCAACTTCTCAGATACTGACCCAGTCCTGTCCATCTGAACAAGATCGAGGCAACATTCAGGTTTGGGCTAATAAGTGCAAGTAACATATACACCTCACAATGACTATCTCTAACAAGAGAGAATCTAACCATTTCTCCTTGATGTACCATGGCATTATCATTACTAATCCCCCACTATCAACAACCTGGGAGTTTCCAGCCAGATGAATACTGTCGCTACAAGAGCAGATCAGAGGCAAGGAATTCTGCCGCAAGTAACTCGCCTCCTGACACTGCAAAACTTGTCCAGCCGATACAAGACACAAGTCTTGCCAGGATCAGTGCATCCCCAACAACATTCAAGTCACACACCATTCTAACTTGGAACTAGCTTGCCATTCCTTCACTGACACTGATAAAATCCTCACACCTCCTCCCTAACAGCATTGTGGGTGCAGCTACAGCACATGGATTGCTGCGGCTCAAGAGATTGGCTCACCATCACCTCCTTCTGGGTAATTAGGGGTAGACAACAAGTGCAGGCTTTGACAGCGAGGCTCACACCCCATGAAACAAAACCTCTGCTAGCTGGAGTTGTGCCTGCCTTGTACAAAGAAAGATTGCTGTGGTTGTTGGGGGCCAATCAATTAGTCATCAGGTCATTGCTGTAAGAGATCATCAGGGGTTCGGCCTACACTCAACCATCATCAAGTACTTGCCCTCCATCATAGGTAAAAATTGCTGGCCTTGCCAGTAATGCCCAAATCCCATGAATTATTTATTTTTTAAATGTGTTAAAAAATTGAAGGTTTTCGGTTTGATTTCTCTGTGTCTAATGTAGCCATTCAGTGGATTTTGAAGAATTGTCGCAAATTGCAGAGGAACATAAGAATTGACCATAAGTTGACCATTCATTCCTTGAGCCTATTCTATGATTCAATGAGATCATGATTGATCTGTATCCTCAATCCACTTGGCTGGCAAAAATCTATTGATTTTAGATTCAAATGTATTAGTTAAGCTAGTATTAACCACTTTGTTGTGAAGTATTGTTTCCTGACTTCGCTCCTGACTGGGCCGGCTCCAGAGGCAGATTTACAATTCACCTTCATTTCTACCTCCCCCCACCAACCGCGGACCCCTCCTGACCCCACCCACCCTTGTTCTACAGAACGCAAAGGCAGAAGCCACAAAAATACACAAATCGATCACTGCTTTTTAACTTGTAAAAACCTATATAAATAATTGCTGAAATGAAATCCACGCTTACCTCATGTCACAGTGATGCGGCACAGTGGTGCAGTAGTTAGCACTGCTGCCTCACGGCACCAAGGACCCGGGTTCAGTCCCAGCCCGGGTCACTGTCCGTGTGGAGTTTGCACACTCTCCCCTTGTCTGCGTGCGTCTTACCCCCACAACCCAAAGATATGCAGGGTAGATGGATTGGCCACGCTAAATTGCCCCTTAATTGGAAAGAAAAAGAATGATAGCAAAGATGGTCTGTATTGCGATGTGTGAGTCTTAAGGCAAAAAAACATGGAATGTGCTGGTGAACAACGAGATGGAAGAATCAGCCGATAGCATCACTGCTGCACAGGCCTTTGCAGTAGCAAATACTCCAATCAATAAGAAGCTATTCAGTATATTTCACTGAGTCTCATTCAGTTTCAAAAGGAAACGTTCACTCCCTTACTTCCTCTCACAAAATCAAATAAGTTATTGTCGTAATTTCACATGAGTGGAGTATCCAGTGAGTCCAGATTTAAAATCTGTGGCTTTGTCTGCAGAATTCCATTCTTTGTCCGAATACTTTCTGAAAGCCAGTCTTGAGAACAATGGTGGTTAGAACTATCAGCATGTGACCAGCTGCAGCCATTATATCAGACCAACAATGGTCCATTTTGAACAACAGGATTTAAACAAGAGAATAAAGAAGAGGGAGAGATTTCTAAGCTTTTCGTGCTTCATTTCTTGTTGGCTTGGCAATTTGGATGGTTTTTTTTGTCCAATTTTTCTTTACAAGATCATCAATTACATCATTGCAGATAAAAGCATGTAAAGAAGCACTTTCAGTGAGCAATATTGCTGAACTTGTCAAATGTTTTTGACTCTTCGTACTTCACAAATCAGTTTTAATTCTTTCTAATACAGAAAAGGAACGTTTACCGGAAGCATCTGTGACAGAGATTCTTAAAAATATTTTCAGACTGATTTCCACATTTGGAAAGCTTGCCTGCAAACCATCACACAATCTGTAAGAATCAGATGGTGATCTCGAAGCACTGAGATCATCATTATTTATTAATTATTGAAATATTTCACTTCATCTTCAAAACAATTTCTGTCTCTGTCCACCTGATATAATTCACTTCATTTCTTACTGCAATGGCTTTTAGCATTTTCGTCCAAAATTATTCAAAATGCATGCAAAATAAATCAACAGTTTTCTTCTGAGATTCACTATTACTCTATAATTGCACCATTATTGTTTCACAAATAACATTGGTAGTCTCAACGATTATCTTCGTTCATTGTCTCTAGTTTCATCAAAAATTAACTTCCTGCATCTTGTCATCTGTATTCTTTGTTAATGTGAGTGCTTCTATTTCCACTGACCTATAGTTATTTTTAACTTCCATGACAAAACCTTTAACTGAGGCTAACAATTATACAGCATTTAATAAAGTTATATAAACATTTAATGCTGATGGCATTGAACCTTTTAAGTAATCGGTACCACAAAAGAGTAAAAACAGCAATATTGTACGTTTCGTACTTCTCTATTAAGGATTCTGCTTTATCTTTCACACATAGTTTTTTCTGAATTTGATGCGTCTGTGTCTAATAAATCATAGAATTATAGAATCCCTACAGTGGAGCGGAGGCCGTTTGGCCCATCGAGTCTGCGCCGATCCTCCGGATGAGCACCCTACCCTGACCCACCCCCTCGGCCTTATCCCCATATTCCTACCTAACCTTTGGACACTAAGGGGCAATTTAGCATACCCAATCCAGCTACGCAGCACATCTTTCGACTGTGGGGGAAAACCGGGGAACCCAGAAGAAACCCACGCAGACACTAGGAGAATGTACAAACTCCACAAAGTCAACCAAGGTTGGAATCGAATCTGTGTCCCTGGCGCTGTGAGGCACCAGTGCTAACCACTGTGCCACCCTTTAGGATTCCTTTATAACAGCAAAGTTTATTTTCAAAACCAAAACAGCATCTGCATGAATGAACCACCTGGTGTCACAAATTCTTGTCACTGTCAAATATTTTCTATTTGCCTGCTCCAAGTGTAAATGCAACACATACTCCATCAACGCGTAGAAACCAAAAAATAAAGCAAACATGTTTTGAAACATGTATAGTTCCCTCACAGGATTCAGCTGCAGTGTTGCAGATTAAATTCAAGGAGTGACTGGAATATGGGACGAATAATGCACAGGAACTTGCATTGTTCAGTCTTGCTTGTAGACCTTAATATTTCCCTGCCATATATTTTGGCATTATTGAAGCTCTCTGCCAACAACAATTTAATATGTCCAAAACAGTTGTCTCCAGACATGAGGGGCGAAATTCTCCGACCCCACGCAGGGTTGGAGAATCGCCCGGGGCCACCAAAAATCCCGCACCCGCCGTGGCAGAAATTCTCCGCCACCCGGGAATTGGCGGGGGCGGGAATCACCCCACGCCGATCGGCGAGCCCCCTGCGGCGATTCTCCAGCCCACGATGGGCCGAAGTCCCGCCGCTGGGAGGCCTCTCCCACCGCCGAGGTTTGAACCACCTCTGGTGGCGGCATGATCGGTGGCGCGAGCAGGCCCCCGGAGTCCTGGGGGGGCGGGGGGCGATCAGACCCCAGGGGGTGCCCCCACGGTGGCCAGGCCCGCGATCGGGGCCCACCGATCGGCCGGCGGGCCAGTGCCGTGGGGGAACTCTTTTTCTTCCACCGCCGCCACTGCCTCCACCATGGCGGAGGCGGAAGAGAATCCCCCAGTGCGCATGCGCCGGTGGTGACGTCAGCGGCAGCTGCCGCTGACGTCACTACCGGCGCATGCGCGAACCAGCGAAGGCCTTTCGGCCAGCCCTGGCACCGGGCGGCGGGCATCAAAGGCCCTGGTGCCGGTTTTGGAGCCAGTCGGTGTGGTGCCAACCGCCCTGGTGCAGACCTAGCCCCCAAACGTGCGGAGAATTCTGCACCTTTGGGGAGGCCTGTCGCCGGAGTGGTTAGCGCCACTCCCCTATGCCGGGACCCCCCGCCCCGCCGGGTAGGGAAGAATCCCGCCCGAGGTGTGGGATTTTACCTGAACAAAACAAAAACAAAAATCACTGAACAAGTTCACCACCACTGGTCACATATCTTAAAATTAATGTAAATCGGTCCACATGACTCACATCTGGTGTTGAATCAAATATTACAGAACAGTATTTGGTATCTTTTACTTCATTAGTAAATTGGTTTCTGAGCCGCTCTGCCATTATAGTGATGAAGTCATCGTAGGTTCTGTGCGTTGAAACGTTGGCCTTCCCTGAGCCACAACTTTTCAAATCTCTTTGAGAAGCTCATCAAATTCACTGAGATATTCAAGGCAGGCTAAAAAAATTACCTCTTCAATTTGGCAATGATGGTTCATCACATCCTCTTAGAGGTAGTCCAAAAGAAGACAGTAGTTTGACTGTGGAAAGATCACATCTCAGCACTTTCCTCCAAGAAGAACACTTCCTTTCAACTGAAGCCTATGTCTTTCTCATCCTGGCCCTCCTCTGCATCCTGCTCATCATACGAGGCCTGGCCTTCATCTTTCTCCTCCAGTACGTCACCTCTCTGCTGCGCGATATTGCAGAGGAAGCAGTAGGCCATCACGATGTGGGAGACTTTTCGAGCGCTATACAGGAAGGCCCCTCCAAAGCGGTCCAGGCACCTGAGCCGCATCTTGATCACCGCTCGATCAAGCCCCTGGACGCTGCAGAGGCATCGTTGTATCAGGTTTCTACATCGGTCTGTGTCCTCCGGATAGGTGTCATCAGCCACGACCACAGCAGAAAGCCCCTGATGCCCAGGAGCCAACCCCTCACCCGGGGGTGCACATAAAGGTGTCAGGAACCATTGCGAGTGCCAGAATGAAGGCGTCATGCACACTGCCCGTGTATCGGGACAGACGTGCAGCATGTGCATCTCATGGTCACACACCAGCTGCACATTCATCGAGCGGAACCTCTTTTGGTTTGTAAAGATTGGCCGGTCATGTGTGGTGCTCATAGGGAGACATGCATCCCGTCGATCACCGCCTGGACCTGGGGTATCCCGACGATGGCAGTGAACCCCACTGCACTGGCATCCTGGCAGACTCAGTGCACATGGAATTTCATACATTGTACCCACCGGGCATATAGGGCCTCCATGTTCCTGCAGGTGCACCTGCGCACCGAGCTCTGTGAGATTTAAAACACATCCTCATTCGGCGCCTGAGAGGACCCCTTGGCGTAAACGTTCAGAGCAATCGTCAGCTTGAAGGCCACCAGGAGCGGATGACCTCCCCATACCCCTGTGGGGCCAGGTGCTCCATAACCTGTCAGATATGTTGCACGGTGCCCCTGCTTGGCCGGATTCTTCGACAGCATGACCGGTCTGGGAGATTCTCGAATGACAGGTGCTGCTGGTACACACGAGTCCTGGTGCGGCACCTCCTTCCCACCTCGCCTGGGCCTGTTGGGCGACTCACTCTCAATCCTTACCAGCTGGCTCCTGTTCCTGAGGCCAGGCTGCAATGCTGCAGGGTCTTCCCTTAGGAGCTCCTGTTTGTCCAGCCCCAGTGCATCCCCAAGGGCTGCTTCGGATAGTATGAAGGCCACTATTACTGGTAGAATTCTGAAGTACATTGTCTGCAGGGCAGACATGTTAGCATGGTGCATAACCCCGTGCCTAAGCCGGTCCAATGGGCTACACAGTGGCCTCGGTCTGCACTGCAGCCTCTGCTCCCGCATGACCTCTTTCCACCCCCCCCCCCCCCAACCCATCCCCACACCCATGCTCGGGTGTTCCCTTGGCACTCTGCCCTCTGTTGCTGTCTTTTGTGGCTATAAATATAGCGGTTAATTAGGTCACCTTTCTTAATCTTAATTATGAATATGCTTTCAGAGTCGCCAGGTATCTCTTGAAACCACCACAAGGTTCAACCGAATATCGATCAAAGAGCCAATGCACCAGTTAGTTAGTTCCAAGTCAATGGTACTTTATTCACACACAGTATGATTTACTCATGTACAATAACACTACAGGCTAAACTACGTCTCTCACTAACACCTATACTTAACTTCAGGTGCCCACTTAAGTCAAAGAAACAGTGGCCATTGTTCGGATCTGAGGCTGTTGGGTTCGAAGAGGTAACAGGAGTACAGCTAAGGTCGTCTGTCTGGTAGCGAGTGCTGAACTTGAACTTACCTGCTTCTGGTGGTGAAGGTGGAGGGGTCTCTCCAGTTGAGAGCCGATTCCAAGAGAGTGAACACATGGCGGGGGTTCCTTCTTATACTCAGGGAGCTTTGCGCGCTTTTAGGCGGACCTTAAATTTGGCCCCAATTAATTGGGCAGCTTCTCGATCACCGCCATCGATCTGAGCCAATAAAGGGGCGGGTGCCTTGATAGCTGGGCGTGTCCTAAGTGGCCGTTGGCCTTGCTTTGTTTGTATCTTCTTGCTGAGGTAGTGGCGTCGGAATGTCTGGGACGGTATCAGCTACCTGAGCACTAGTCTTTTGTTTATCGGAGATGGGCCATCAATGTGCAAATCGGCCAAGAGTTTCTGTTCTGTCTGCAGTCTGTCTTCTAAATACACATTCAGGCTCTGTGCCTGCTTGTTACTTTGCATTGTCCATTTTTCCCTGTATGCTCTGCGAGTGTCCATTTTATATGCTGAAAGTGGCCATCCCAGATGGCTACACTTCCACACCATACCCCTTATCCCATTGGTACCTGGCACCGTGAGGCCCCTAGCCCCAGCACCCGTCTGTGAAGGCCCAATCCATGCTCTGTGGCCCCCATCCAGCGGCCTCCTGTAGGGGCAACAGTGGTCGTTGCACCTGAGTGGGCCATGTGAAACCCCCTAGTGTGTGGTGTCTGGTTGTGGGGGTGGCAGGGGGCTGAGGGCACACATATAGCCGGTATCATTCCGTGCAACCATGGGCCACCGGGTGGGTGGACAATGGGGTGCACAGCAAGATGGCTGTCTTACAGACCGCAGCAATGGCGGTCCATACCTGGATACCCCAGCCCCAGGACGGTTACCCAGACCCGGTCCATCCCCTGCAATCTCCCCACCAACCAGCCATGCCAGCTGCAGGACCGGACGTCCATGGGCGAGACTCTGGGAACTTTTCCTACCTCCTCTCTCTCCCTCAGCAGTCATAGCGCCTGTTTCCTGATTTTTAAAACCACAAGTGAACCTCGGTGTCGGTAATTCCTCCTGGCGGAGGCGGAGCACTGCCCGGAGAATACCGGGTCGGGCCTGTTAATGATGTGCCAATGCATTGACTGCAGAACGTATTCATGCCGCTGTCGAAGTTCTGGAGCTTGGCATTCCATTGGGCTCTTTCAGATTCACCATGGTCTGATTTCGCTCTGCATTTGCTGCTGATGGGCTAATTCTGAGACAGGCCATACTCTGATCGGGTGCCGAGTGCACTGGCTCGACATGGAGTCCTACCATTGGTCAGGACCCAATTCCTGGGCACAGTATATTTCATTGTAAATCCACGTCTGGCTAGTTCTGATTGTGAGATTCCATTCCATTGTCTTAGACGACCCTGCCAATGGAAAAGGTTTCTCGATATCTACCCAAACAATTCCTTTCTAAATCCTAAAAAAAAAACTCAATCAAATCACCACTTAACCTTCTTTATTTGCAGGAATGCAAGCCTAATTTAGTAAGTGGTCCTTGTAATTTAAACCTTTGAACACCAGTAAACATCTGATGAATCTGCATTGCATTTCTTCCAAAGTAATTATGTATTTGTTCTGAGATCCAGTGCTCAAAACTGTCTATGGTAAACCGTACATAATGTGAGCCACACCAAATCTTCTTTCTCTTTATAGTCTCGTTCTCTAGTTATAATGGCCTACCATTCTATCCACCTTTTAGATTTATTTTGCCTCTGGCCACAAGTGTTTTGTGATCAATGTACATATACCACTAAGTCTCTTTGGATCCCTACCATCCTTTACTACAACTGTTTTATTTAGTGATTTGAATATTTCTGCAGCTTACTATTTCTGTCAGTTCAGAATAATACTCATGGCGCCGAGGACCCAGCCTCAGGTCACTGTTCGTGTGGAGTTTGCACATTCTCGCCCCCACAACCCAAAGATGTGCAGGGTAGGTGGATTGGTCACGCTAAATTTCCCCTTAATTGGGGAAAACAAAGTTGGGCACAGGGTACTACCACTAAATCAGGGACAAATTTTGTTAACATAAGATGAAAGGGACTGATTATTTCACTTGCTCATAACAAGTGATCAAGTCCAAGAATGGCAGCAATGATATTGATTCAGGTGACACTGAAAAGATCACCATTGTAAATGTACAGTACTTGGACCTATCAACTTCCATTTCACTTAACAGCTTTAATTCCTGCCATTGTTTTGCCCCTTCTTTAATGAGCCTTTGTAATGTTATGTTCATGTCTACACTAATTACACTAATTACAATTCCACCTCCATCGCACCATCAACAAACATGCACTTTTCTCTCTCTACTATGTCATTTAAATCATTAATACAAATAATGAACAGTTGAGACCCTAATGGGACTCCACTCGTCATTTTCTTTCATTATCCTTACTCTGTTTTAGGAACCCAGGTCCCAGCAAGGTCAATTATGTCCTTTCAATTCCATGAGCTTTATTATTGGTAACATTCTCTTGCATGGAACCTTATTGAATGCCTTCTAGGTTTTAATAACTACATCCATTGGCATTTCCCTGTTCACTACTTGAGTTGCTTCCTCAAAAAATCAATTAGTTTTGTTCGACATAACCCACACTTACAAATACATGTTGGCTCTCTCTAATCAGATCAAATCAGATCAAATTTCTTGTGCTTGTTTTGGCCTTAATTATGGGTTCCAATAATTTCTCACAACTGATGTTAAACCAACAAATTCTTGGTTTCTTGCTCTCGGCTATCCAAAATGATAGTTATGTTTCCAATTTTCCTGTCTAAAAAGACAACTTTTGAATCAAGAAAGCTTTGGAAGATTACACCTAAAGTATGTCCAATTCCCTCATCTATTTCCTTTAAATCCATTAGGTTGGGGATTTGTCAGTCTTTGGTGCAGTTGTTTTTTTTCTCTTACTTCTGAGTTTCAATCCTTGATTTATCATTAGTTTCCATGGAATATCAGGTGTATTTGCTTTTACTTTACTGTAAAGACTGTGAAGACTGATGCCTAGTAATTATTTAATAAGTCTGTCATTTCCTTCTTTTAATTTGCAATATTATTACGGGGCTGTGCCCCTTTAATTTTAAAAATATGATTTTTCACCTTCAATTGACTGTAAATTTTGTGATTTGAACCGAGACAGAGCAAACTGCTTAAAATGCAAGGCCACATTCCGAGGTAATGATGAGAAACAGTCAAATCACGCTCAGGGGAATGTGAAGTGAGAGACGTTTCCAATAGTCCAGACACTCAATCAAACTCATAACTATCCAAGGAAGAGATATTAAAAATGCAAAATATTGCCATAGGCATGCAAGCACACCCAAAATCTCTTGGAAATACACAATGGGTGATGTATTTCAAGGAAAGGCTGCCAGCCACGAGAGAGTGACATAGACGATCTCAAGAAAATCATCAGCAGAGGGGACCAAGTTAACGGGTACTTTCTCTCTTTTAGAATAAAGGTGTCACTCCCTTGAAGAACTTGCATGTAATTGTTAGAGAACCAAATGCTTGTCATCACATTTTTATTATCTTCCTTTCATTTTATTTACATATATATATATATATATATATATAAGCTCTTTCTTTGCCTCCATAAAACCTTGTTTAATTGATTCCTTATTGCTCACAGCGTAAGTAGTGAAATATATTCTGATTTGTAAAAGGATATGGGGCTGGTTTAGCACACTGGGCTAAATAGCTGGCTTGTAATGCAGAACAAGACAGCAGCGCAGGTTCAATTCCTGTACCAGCCTCCCCGAACAGGCGCTGGAATGTGGTGACTAGGGGCTTCATTGAAGCTTACTTGTGACAATAAGTTATTATTATTATTATTATTAAATCCTGGTGGAAGAGAAACATAAAACTTTGTGGTGACCAACAAAGGAGATTGAACGGAGGGGAGCCAATTCATCCCTTCTCATTCGGTCATAGTAATGATTGTCTGGGTGGAGTTTGCATGTTTTCGCCGTGTCTACGTGAGTTTCCTCTGGCTGGTCTGATTTCTTTCCACAGTCCAAAGATGTGCAGGTTAGGTGGATTGGCAAGCTAAATTGCCCCTTAGTGTCCAACAATGTGTAGGTTAGGTGGGTTTGAGGGGATGGGGCAGGGGAGTGGGCCTATGTGGGGTGCTGTTTCTGAGAGACATGATATGCCAAATGGCTTCCTTCTGCACTGAGGAATTCTGAGGATTCTATATGGAGATCAACAGGAAATGTGCGGCCCGTGCAAGAGAGAATATACACACCTTGGAGAGGGCCTAGCAAAAGACTCATAATGATATCTGGGTGAAGGAACTGAGCTTGGTTGGGTACAGATTCCTTGGAAATCAGGATATTAAATTTATGATTTTGTTAAGCAAGAGCTGGGGCTGGATTCTCCTACCCCCCGCCAGGTCGGAGAATCGCCAAGGGCTGGCATGAATTTTGCCCCCGCCGGCCGCCGAATTCTCCGGCACTGGATATTCGGCGGTGCGTGAATCGCGCCGCCCCTGTCGGTGCCCCCCCCCCCCCCCCAGCGATTCTCCGGCCCGCGATGGGTCGAAGTCCCGCTGCTGTAATGCCGGTCCCGCCGGTGGGAATCAAACCACCTACCTTACCGGCGGGACCAGACAGCGCGATTGGCTCCGGGGTCCTGGGGGGGGCGCGGGGCGATCTGGCCCCGCGGGGTGCCCCCACGGTGGCCTGGCCCGCGATCAGGGCCCACCAATCCACGGGCAGGCCTGTGCCATTGGGGCACTCCTTTCCTTCCACATTGGGCATCAGCCCCCGCGATGTCCGATGCGGGTGACCCCCCTCCCCAGCGCATGCGTGGGGATGTCATCAGCAGCCGCTGACCCGCGCACGCTCGGACTTCCGTTGACCGGCGAAGTCCCTTCGGTCCCAGCTGGCGTGGCGCTAAAGGCCTTCCACGCTAGCCGTGGGGACGGGAACCACTCCGGCGCGGGCCTGGCCCCTCAAGGTGAGGGCTTGGCCCCTAAAGCTGCGGAGAAATCCACACCTTTTGGGCGGCCCGACGACGGAGTGGTTCACGCCACTCCATCCCGCCGGGAGCCCCCGCCCCACCGGGTAGGGGAGAATCCAGCCCCTAGTCTACCAAACAATCCAGGTCCCTATACCAACCTTGCCAAAGAAAAAAGAATTAACTCATCATTGATCTCATATGTATGACCATGCTGTGTAACTGACTGCCGCAATTATCTGAAATCAAATGTGAATAAATTTCAAAGGTAATTAATTGATTAAGAAGCACTTAGACTGGCCTGAGAATGTGATAAGATCCCACACAAATGAACATTTTTTCTTCGCAAAAAAAGAAAATAGAAATAAACCCAGGAACAGCCCATATAATTACCACTGTATGCAGAGATAACATTATCCACATGGACCTCAAGATTCTGCCTTTTCTGTTCCTTCAATTCATCCAGGATGTAGTCAAATTCAGACACACTTAAAATATGCTCTGTTCCATCCAATAATTGTACAGGAAGGATAGGAAGCCATCTAAGTTTCCATTAAGACCATGGACCTTATTTGTGTTCCATTAAATCTGCTCCCACCACCATTTACTGGTACCTTCTGCAGGAGTGTGTTTTCCATCTGAGCCCACGGATCAGCTTCGTTGCTCACTACATTGATGTGCAATGGTAAAGTAATTCTCTTCCTCCTCAAACAGATTTGAATTGGACAGATGTGTAACAGATGCCAATCACAGCAAACAATGGATGGTCTTCATCCTAGAGCTGTAGAAACACCAACCAGTCCTGGGAGTTTATACATGTCCCTCCAATGTGTTTAGTCTAATGACAGACACACCAACATTTTTCCACAGGTGACCATGAAAAGTGGACCACTCTAAAAACGCCCATAGAAATGGTGGAATAACTGCTCTGCACACAATTTGAATATTCATCGGCCAACCCTTGTCATGTCTGCATCTGAAGCATATTATATGACTTCACAAGTACGCGTAATTATATCAATACACCTTTAAGAAAATTCTGTTTTTAAGTCTCTGCACCACCTCTAACACTGATGTAAAATCAGCGATTGAATTTTTTTCTTGCTCATTATCTTTAGAACATTTAAATATGTATATCTGGACTTGGAATCATAGAATCTGATAGCACTGGCACCTATTAGTCCCATAGGTGCCTGCATTCGTTGTTTGGAATATGTCCAATTTAGGCCCATAGTTAGCTTTTTCCTCATAATTTGTTTCTCTTCAAAGTCCCATTCAGAATCAGTTTTATTTTACATAGTTGCTGTGAAATCAGATTCTACCACTCTTTCAGATAATTTATTCCCAATTGTCATGACCTTCTTTGTGAAATTATTGATCTGAAACTTCCCCTCTAGTTCTTTTGGCAATCATTTAAAATCCGCACAGAACCAGCTTCTTCAACTGCTTCAATTCACATGATGTAGGTTCACTTACCGTGCTGGAAGGAAGCGTGGTCAGGATTTTGACCCAATGACAGTGAAGGAATGACAATATAGTTCCAAGTCAGGATGGTGTGTGGCTTGGAAAGGAATTTGGAGGTGGTAGTGTTCCCACACATTTGCTGTCCCTGCCTTACTAGGTGACAAGGTGTAAATTGTAAGTGGTGGAGGGAAGAAAAACCTCAAAGTCTGTTCTCGACCGCGTGGTGTTGGTAAAAGGGTGTTTCATTCGGAAAAACTGTGCGCACACAGGAGAGATAGATTCTGCGACTATCCTGTAGCTCACAAAAGTCAGCTCTGCCTGTCCTCAGAATTACATGCATATATATTTAAAGTTCTTCGGAATCCCAAGCAGGTATTGACGTCACTGAATCATTCGGAACAATACAAAGTGATCAGTGTGCACATTTTCTGGTCCCCGTAATGGGAAAATGATTAAAGAATACAATGTTTCCTTACAATCTCATGGATTTGTGCTTAACATATTTAACTTCTGGAGAAGGTGCGAATGTGTTGGACAATGGATCCCTTAGACGACTGGGGCCTCCTGTGTTTCCCTTTTCATATTCAAATGCTCTGTGAGATGATTAAACCATTTCCAATGTGGGATGACTTTAACCCCTTTCTTGCTGGTTTTCCCTTGGTATATCACCTACTTAACTAGGACTACATATAATCCCTCATAAATGATCTACTCTCCAGGGAATCTCCAACAATGTTGCATTAGACATCTCTCTATAAACAAGTAAATGGTTAAAATTAATAATTACCACACCTGTTATGACCTCTTAATTGAAGTTTTAACCTAGGTTAATTAACCTAGGTCTTTAAGAATATTACTGCAACGCATATATACCTTAACTCAGGATTTTTATTAAACCTTATTGTAACGGATATAAAATACCATATATATATACCTATTTCTTACATTCATCACAAGGTTCTCATTCCTTCAGATTTCAGTTAATATTGGCAATATTAAAACACATTAATTTAATATTTTATTTCTGGGTTTCAGTCAGTTCACAACCTTGTGGTGTCATATTTGACCCCTTGGTGAGATTCTGGCCTCAAATTGATATCAACTTTATTATTCACTGAAATTCACACTATTATTATTATTATTGTTATTATTATTATCTCTAATTCTGCCTATTCCAATCTGCAACATTGTTCAACTTCTCCCTTGTTTCAGCTCATCTGCTTCTGAACTCTCATTCATGGCTTTGTCACTTCTAAACTTGACTATTCCAATGCATTCTAGGCTATTCTCCCACATTCTGCTCTCCACAAACTTGAAGTAATCCAAAATTCTGCTGTCCTATCTTTACTCGCAGAAAATGCCTCTCACCAAGCACAGTGTTGCTGATAAATGTTGGCTCCCAGTCAAGCAACATCTTGATGTAGAATTCTCAGCCTGTTTTCAAACTTTCCCATGGCCGTGCTCCTTCCATGCAGGGGCGCGTCCAACATGGTTGATCACACAGGACCAGGGGGGAAAAAAAACCCACCAGGATAGTCACCTGAAATGTAAGAGGACTTAACGATGCCGTGAAAAGATCCAGAATCTTCGCCCACCTGAGAATCCTGATGGCTAACATAGTCTACCGACAGGAGACACACCTAAGGGAGAAGGACAGATTACTGGTAAGGAAGGGATGGGTGGGACGGACATACCATTCATGCTACGGGACGAGGGCTCGGGGAGTAGCCATATTGATTAGCAAGAGGACGAGATTTACAGAGACTAGGTCAGTTACCGACCCAAGGGACAGTAGGTCATTGTCAGCGGTGTTCTGGAAGGGGCACCGGTGGTACTGGTAAACGTGTTTGCTCCCAACTAGGATGACACAAACTTTATAAAAAAGACCATGGTGGAAATCCCCGACATCGACACGCACCGACTGATTCTGGAGGGTGACTTTAACTGTGTACAGGTCCCGCTCACTGACGGATCGAGCCCAGAAGGGGAAAAAGACAGGCATGGGTAAAGAACTGGGAGCATTTATGGAGCAGATGGGGGTGGTGGACCTGTGGAGGTTCCTGTACCCGGGAAAAAAAGAATTCTCATTCTTTTCACAAGTACATAAGTTATATACCCATATCGACTTCTTTGCAGTGGGGAAATCGGTGCTTCCAGGAATGACAGGAGCGCTTACTCCATGATAGTCTACTCCTCCCATGCTCCACACTACATGGATGTGAGGTTGGAGACGGGCTTTACCCAGCTCTCCACATGGAGGTTGGACACGAACCTCCTGGCCGACAAGGCCTTCTGCCAGAAAACATCACAGACCATAGGCAACTACGTGAGTAACAATTGGAAAGAAGAGGTCTCAACCTCCACGCTGTGGAAGGCACTGAAAGTGATCAGAGGGGAAATTATAATCTCCAAGGCACATAGAGACAGGGAAGAGAGGGAGGCCAGGCAACAACTGATCGACTCCATCTTGGAAGTGGTCAGAAAGTACTCCGAGGCCCCGATTGCAGAGCTGCTGGTGGAGAGGAAAAAGCTGCAAATGGACTTTAACCTGCTATCCACCAGGAAAGCAGTGTACCAACTTCGCTAGACACGGGGGACCTTTTACAAACACGGAGAAAAGGCTGGCCACCTACTGGCTTACCAGCTGAGGAAGCAGGAAGCCACAAGGGAAAAAGCACAGGTAAAGGTTAGCAGAGGCAGACTGGTAGCGGAAGCAAAAGAGGACAATCAAGCATTTGAGACCTTCTACCGGAGACTGTACAGCTCCAAGCCCCCCAACGGGGATGCGGGGATGAAACCATTCCTCAACTGACTGGAAATGCCGGTTGTGGGGGAGTACAGATGGGGCAGAGCTGGAAGCACCAATAGATCTGGGTGAAATTATGGAGAGCATCAGCTCCATGCAGGCAAGGAAGGCACCGGGACCGGATGGGTTCCCGGCGGACATCTGTAAAATATTTGCACTGGCACTGGCCCCACACCAGTGCTTCCAGGAATGACAGGAGCGCATTACTCCGCGATAGTCAATTCCTCCCACGCTCCACACTACATGGATGTGAGGTTGGAGACGGGCTTTACCCAGCGCTCCACATGGAGGCTGGACACGAACCTCCTTTGGGGCAACACGGTAGCATGGTGGTTAGCATAAATGCTTCACAGCTCCAGGGTCCCAGGTTCGATCCCGGCTGGGTCACTGTCTGTGCGGAGTCTGCACGTCCTCCCTGTGTGTGCGTGGGTTTCCTCCGGGTGCTCCGGTTTCCTCCCACAGTCCAAAAATGTGCGGGTTAGGTGGATTGGCTATGCTAAATTGCCCGTAGTGTCCTAAAAAGTGAAAGGTTGGGGGGGGGGGGGGGTTGTTGGGTTACGGGTATAGGGTGGATACATGGGTTTGAGTAGGGTGATCATTGTTCGGCACAACATTGAGGGCCGAAGGGCATGTTCTGTGCTGTACTGTTCTACTTCTACTTCTACTCCTGGCCGACAATGTTCGCAGACTCACTGGCAAGGGGCACTTTGCCTCCTACGCTAACGCAGGCCACAATTTCATTGATACCCAAAAAAGACAAAGACCCGATGGAATGTGGATCATATAGACCCATTTCGCTGTTTAATGTGGATGCGAAAATACTCGCAAATCTCCTGGTTAAAAAGTGGTGTACCAGAGGTGGTCGCTGAAGACCAATCGGGCTTTGCCAAAGTTAGGCAACTCACTGTGAACATTAGGCGGCTGTGGAACGTAAAAATGAAGCTTTCCCCGGGGAGAGAACACCAGAGGTGATCATCTCCCTGGACGCAGAAAAGGCCGTCGACAGAGTCGAATGGAAGTAACTCCTCGAGGTATTGGAGCGGTTTGGTCTCGGAGCAGGATTCGCCCCGAGGTGAGAGTCCTGTACAATGCTCCCAAGGCAAGCGTTCAAAGTAACACCAGCTCTGAATACTTCCAGCGACAAAAAGGCACAAGGCAGGGATACCCATTGTCCCCGCTCCTTTTTGCATTAGCAATTGAACCCCTGGCGAGAGCCTTATGGGGCATGAAAAACTGGAAGCGCATTCAAAGAGGAGACAGAGAGCACAGAGTTTCACTCTATGTTGATAACCTGCTCTTGTACATCTCAAAACCACAGGAAGGACTGAAAGCAATCTTGCGGATCCTAAAAGAGTTTGGAACCTTCTCAGGTAACAAACTCAACCTGGGCAAAAGTGAGGCATTCCCAGTGAATCCAAACGAGAGAGAGACTGAGCTGGAGGGACTCCTGATCAAAATAGCCCAAAACAGATTCCGATACCTCGGGATCCAAAATACCAGAGACTGGACACAGATCCACAAGTAGAACCTGACCAGCCTGGTGGAGGAAGTCAAAAAGGACCTATAGAGGTGGGGCGCACTCCCAATCTCCCTGGTGGGAGAGTGCAGCGATCGAAATGAACGTGCTGCTGAGGTTTCTCTTCCTGTTTAGGTCCATACAGATCTTCATCCCCAAGGCCTTCTTCCAAAATGCAGATAGCGTAATTATGACGTTTGTGTGTGTGTGTGCGTGTGTGTGTGAGGGGGTGGGGGGGGGGGGTGGGGGGGGGGGGGGGGGGGGAAGAATCCAAGAGTCCCTAAATCAACACTGCAAAAGAGGAAAATCAAGGGAGGCCTGGCACTGCCAAACTTGCAATATTACTGGGCAGCAACAGCGGAAAGAGTGAGGGGATGGGTGCACAAACCCAACTCGGAGTGGGTGCAGATGGAGGAGACCTCCTGCAAGGGAACGGCCCTCCAGGCCTCAGCCACTATAGTACTCCCATCCCCTCGGCGAAATACACATCGAGCCCAGTGACAGCACTCATGCTGAAAGTGTGGGGCCAACTAAGACAGCACTTCAGGCTGACCAAGATGTCTGCCTTGACCCCCATCTGTGGGAACCACAGATTCCCCCCAGACATGCTAGAGGCAACTTTTTAAAAATGGAGACAGGACGGGGGAACGCCAACAGTTAGGGACTTCCACAAAGGACACAGACTAACGGCGCTGAACATTCTTCCTGCCAAAGTGGATAAATACGTCAAGCATCAATGAATATGATGGTTGGAATTGTGATTACTACTTTTTCAATTCATTTTTAATTAATTATTTTCTTGAAGATGAACAATAAGGTTGACAATAATAGATATCAAGAGATTGTTTCCTTCAACATTTTAAGTAAAATTCTCTCACTGCATTGGATTTGAATTGTGAATTTATTCCTTCCCCTCTCAGGGACATATGCTAAATTAGGAGCCTGGATAACAGGGATCCACGTGTTTACTGAAGATGTTTTTAAGACAGCAATATGCAGTAAAATCTAAATTATTGCTCTGTAAATGTGAACCCTTACTATTACCATCGGTGTGTCCCAAGGATATATTTATGGCCTCCCTCCTAGTGCTCAACTAACTGTTGTCCCACAGCAACATCATCCAAAAGTAGGATTGGTTGTCACATTAATAATGAGGATGCTCAACTCTATTTATTTATCAGACACGCCTTTCTAAGGTCGCAAAAGGGACTCCAGGATAATATGTTGCTTCCTGGGCGTCAGGGTCAGGGATGTCACTGAACGGTTGCAGGGCACAGTGAGGGGGGAGGGAAACTAATAGGTACCGTGGTCCACTGATACCAATGCTATTGGCAGTAAAAGGGTTGAGGCCCTGCAAGCAGAATTTAGTGAATCAGGAAATAGATCAAATCAGGGCTCAGAAGGTTGTAGTCTCTGGATTATTTCCAGTGCCAGGTGCTAGTGAATATAGCAATAGGATGTTATTCCAGATGAATACATGGTTGGCGCGATGGTGCAGGAGGGAGAGTTTCTGGGACATGGACACCGTTTTTGGGGATGGTAGGATCTGTACAAGGCACTTGAACTGAAATCTGGCCAGTGTCCTTGCAGGGAGGTTTGTTAGTGCTGTTGGGGAGGGAATTGAGATCCTGAAAGAAGGTTCATCAGAACGAGATGCACAGCCAAAGTTAGAAGAAAAAGCAAGCGAGTCAGGAGGCATAGACGTTACATAGATCATAGAATTTACAATGCAGAAGGAGGCCATTTAGCCCATCAAGTCTGCACCGGCCCTTACAAAGAGCAACCAACTTAAGCCCACGTATCTACCCTGTCCCCGCAACCCAGCAACCCCCACCTAGCCTTTTTGGACACTAAGGGCAATTTATTATGGCCAATCCACCTAACCCACACAAGGGGCTGGTTTAGCTCACTGGGCTAAATCGCTGGCTTTGAAAGCAGACTAAGAAGGCCTGCAGCACGGTTCGATTCCCGTACCAGCCTCCCCGGACACGCGTCGGAATGTGGCGACTAGGGACTTTTCACAGTAACTTCATTGAAGCCTACTCGTGACAATAAGCGATTTTCATTTCATTTCATTTCATTTCTTTGGACTGTGGGAGGAAACCGGAGTGCCCGGAGGAAACCCACACACACACACGGGGAGAATGTGCAGACTTCGCACAGACAGTGACCCAGCCGAGAATTGAACCTGGGACCCTGTGAAGCAATTGTGCTAACCACTATGCTACCGTGCTGTCTGGTTACAGACCAGTAGAGTCATGGGGGAGTTTGGCAAGTTTGGGTGCTATCTATTTTGATGCAAGGAATCTGAAAAACAAGGCAGATGAGTTGAGGGAACAAATTAAAACTGGCGGTATAATCTCCTTGCTCTCACTGAGATGTGGTTGAGAGAGGAGCAGGATTGGCAGCTCAATGTTCCAGGATATAGGATCTTCAAGTGAGACAGTGAAGGAAGTAAGAGAGGCGAGGACGTTGCAATTTTGATCAGGAAATCAATTACAGCAGGAAGGAGGGACAGCCTCTTAGAAGGCTTTGCAAATGAAACCTTGTGGGTAGAACTTAAAAACTAAAGACGGGCAATAATATTGTTGAGACTGCTCTGGAGGCCCTCTAACAGTCCGAAAAAAATAGAAGAACTAATATGTAGGGGAATTTCAGAAAAGTGTAAAAGTCATTGGGCGCTGTCAATAATGTTCAATTCCTCTCTTGCCATAGGAAAGGTGCCAGATGACTGGAGGATAGCCAATATGGGACCACTATTCAAGAAGAGAGGAAGCGATAAACCAGGAAAATACAGGCCAGTCAGTCTAAGCTCAGTGGTGGAGAAACTATTGGATACAATTCTGAGAGACAGAATTAATCAGCATTTGGAGACCTAGGGATTACTCAAGAACAGTCAGCATGGTTTTGTAAAAGGAAGGTCATGCCTGACCAACCTGTTTGAGTTTGAAGAGGTGACCAGGTGTGTAGATGAGGGCCATGCCTTTGACATAATCTGTTGAAGTTCAGCAAGGCATTTGATAAGGTTCCACATGGGAGACTGATAACGAAGGTAAGAGCCCATGGGATCAGGGAAATTTGGTAACTTGGATCTAGAATTGGCTGTGTGAGAGGAAGAAGAGGGTGATGGTTGAGGAGTGTTTTTATGACTGGAAGCCTGCATCCAGTGAGGTCCCACAGGGATCAGTGTTAGGGCCCTTGCTGTTTGTGGTTTATATAAGTGATTTAGATATGAATGCATGAGGGTTGATCAGTAAGTTTGTGGATGGTATGAACATTATTGGAGTGGTAAGTAGTGAGGAGGATAGCATTAGATTACAGCGGAATATAGATAGGCTGATCAATGGCAAATGGAATTCAATCCAGATAAGTCTGAGGTGATGCACTTGGGCAGAACAAACGCAAGCAAACTCCTGATAAATGGCAGGATCCGAGGAAGCACCGAGGATCAGGGGGACCTTGGTGTGCATATATACAGGTCCTTTTAGGAAGCAGGGCCAATGGGTACAGTGGTTAAGAAGGCATAGGTATACTTGCCTTTATTAGCCGATGCAGAAAGTTTAAGAGCAGGAAGGACGTGCTGGAACTGCAGAAAATGTTGGTTAGGCCACAGCTAGAGTATTGTGTGCAGTTCTTGAATCCACATTGTAGGAGAGATGTAATAGCACTGGAAATGTAATTGCAGAGGAAATTTACCAGGACGTTGCCTGGGCTGGAGATTTTTAGCTATGAAGATGGATTGGACACACTGTGGTTGTTTTCCTTGAAGCAGCGGAGACTGAGGGGGGAACGTGATTGAGATGTTGAAAATTATGAAGGGCATAGATAGAGTAAGCAGGAAGAAACCTTTCCCCTTGATGGATGAATTAATGATCAGGGGGCATAAATTCAAGGTAAGGGGCAGGAGGTTTAGAGGGTATGTGAGGAAAACAATTTCACCCAGAGGGTGGTGGGAGTCTGGAACTCAGTGCCTGAAGTGGTGGCGGAGGCAGAAACCCTCATGACATTCAAGAAGTTTTTTTAGATTTGCCAAAGCATATAAAGCTATGAGCCAAGTTCTGGAAAATGGGATTAGAATACTTAGGTGGTAGTTTTGACCGGCACAGGTGCGATGTACTGTGGGGCCTTTTCTGTGCTGTCGACCTCTATGACTCTGACTGCTTACCTGACATCCAGTAATGGATGAGCAGAAATTTTCCCCAAAGAAATATCGGAAAGATTGACACCATTGTCATTGTTCTCCATTATAAACACCACTCCTTAACTGTCAGCCCTATCCTTCTCCCTGGCAACAGTCTGTGACTAAACCAGACAATTTTCTGTCTTGGTGTCATTAATTTTATTGATGGTGTATGCGTTTGGGAGCTAATTTTCAGTTATTCCCACTTCCATAACGTCACCCAACTTCACTCCTGAGCTAATCTGCTGCTGCCAACTTGTTTCATATCTTTGTTACTTCTGGATTTGAACACTCCTTGCTGGTCTCCAATAATGTACCATCCCCAAACTTCAGATCATCCAAAGATCTGCTGCGCACTCCTAACTTGCACCACAATATCAAACAAAATAGGAGCAGGAGCAGATCATTTGTCCCTTTGAGCCTGCTCATCATACAATAAGATCATGGCTGTTTTGATTGTGGCCACAGCTTCACTTTCCTGACTGCCCCCACCCCGCCCAAAGCTCGTGACTCTTTCGTCGATCGAAAATCTGCCTAACTCAGCATTGAATATAGTCAGTGACACAGCCTCCACTGCTCTCTTTGGAAAATAATTCCAAAGACTGTCTGAGAGGAGAAATTTCTCTCCATTGCCATTTTTAATGGTGGATTTAAACTGTGGCCCCTTGTTCTAGATTTCCAGATAGGAAACACCCTGTCAGCATTTACCCTGTCATGCCCTGGGAGAATCTTATGTTTCAATAAGATCACACCTTATTCATCTAAATTCCAATAAGTATTGGCCCAACCTGCTCAATTGTTCCACATCAGACAACACCTTCATCCCAGAAAATAACCTAACAAACTTTCTCTGAATTGCTTCCAATATACCTTTGTCCTTCCCTGAGTAAGGTGTTATGGGCCAGACTTTAGAAAACTCCAAAGTATATTATGGAGTTTACCTGACCAACAACTTTTAATAGATTTTGGTTATGAGGAACACAAGGGCTTACTTACCACGGGTTATTCAACAGAGGCCTTAAGTGTTTTATTTAAAAATAATGTTCATTCTATGAATTCAGTTACATTTTATAAACACACAGTAAACATTTTATCAACTACCAACACAACTACCCCCCATAGATACATGTAACCCTTTATAACTTTCCTCACAACATCCATAAGCCAAACACCCTTTTTAACAAAGCAGTAGGTATGAATTATTTACACAATACAGTTATCACTTTTAAATTAACAAGTGATCTGGACACATTTTAACGTACAGAGAGAAAAAATGAACCTTCCTCATCTGAATTCAGCTTTGGGCTGCCTAAAACAAAAGTAAAAGACAAAGTCACAAACAGCTTCCAGCTCAAAACGAAAGTAAAAGCCAGAGACATAATCCAGCTCCACCCAGTCAATGACATCACTGCAGCTATTTGATAAACACCCATTTATTAAAGGTACACTCCCATGACAAAGAAGATCATAACTGAACACAGGATGTGGGGTGGAATTCTCTGGCTTTTGCGACTCGCTTTTCGCGCCGGTGCACCTCTGCCCGTGGGTTCCCCGGAGATGTGAGGTGGCATCAATGTGAAATCCCATTGATAAGTGATGGGCAGAGAGACTCCTGGTGCCAGCCAGAGCACCACCAAGAAACACCCGGCTGGGGACCGGAGAATCCAGCCCATGGGGGTCTTACCAATGTTCTGTAAAGTTGTAGAAAGACTTCCCTACTTCTTTATGTATCTACCTTGCAATAAAGACAAACATCTCATTTGCCTTCCTATTTACTTGCTGCACCTGGATGCTAACTTTCTGTGATTCATGTAGAAGGGCACCCAGATCCCTCTGCTCTGCAGCATTTCTGCAGTCTCTCCCAGTTTAAATAATATGCTGCTTTTCTATTCTTCCTGCCAAAGTGGATAATCTCATATTTTTTCACATTATCCTCCATCTATTTTTCCCATTTATTTAACCTATGCAGAGACTTTGTATCCTATTCACGCCTTGTTTTCTCACCTATCATCAGCAAGTGTTGTGTTGCTCGTTCTGGGTGAGTGTGCTTAACACTCAATTTGGCTCTGTTTCTTTACTTAGCTCTGGAGTCGCCAGGTATCGTTAAGATAACACCACAAGTTTCAAGGTGAAGTTCAAAGCAATAAAACCACACACCAATTAGTAAGTTCAAACAACTGAGTTTATTATAATACAATTATAAAACTACCCATGCACACGCTAAAAGGATTAAACTATTCCTACCGCTAAATAAACTAATACTTATCTCGAGGGAACTGTCGGATCAGGGAACAAGGCCTCTGGCTCTGCTCTGGTCTGCAGACTTCAGGTTGGTATAGGTTAAAAGGGGTCAGGAGTGTCTATCTCTAGTAGCGATCGTTGTGAGACACTTACTTGCTGGCGGCTGCTGTCCCAAACCTCTCCTCTCTCTCGTTCAAGGTCTTCTTGGCAAAGCTGGTCGAGGTGCTGGTCCACAGAGGAGGGCTGGTCAAGGACAGGGGAGAGTTGGACAAGAAGAATGAACCATGTGTGGGACCTGTCTTTTATAGATCCCAGGGATCCACGCCCCTTTGGGCGGACTCCCTTACCTGCTCAGAATCGATTGGGTCTCTTCCCAATCGATATGTTTGAATCCCCCCAATACTGAGGCTGTTCCTTGGCTACTGGGCGGGCTTTAAGGCTCTTTGTTTTCGAACCCCGCTGGTGCCGGGGTTTCTGGTATTCTTTACAATGTTGCAGTTACTTCCCCATTTGTGTCCATTGTCTCTGGAATCGTTCCATTAATATGCTAACTATCCCGGAGATTGCCTCATTAGTATGCGGAATGTACGTTTCGGTGCTGTCTGCTCTCTTAGCAGACAGAATCCACACCTGCTTGGTGCACCCTGCTGGTGCTGCAAACATTGTCCATTTTATCCTGTATGCTTTGCGTTCCTCCATTTTGTATTTAGGGAATGGCCAACTTCGGTGGCTACAGTTGCTACAATAGTCAGTCCCTTCATCATCTGTACAGTCCAGTGATATCCTGTTTCATCCATATTGATCCACTCCACACATCCTGACGAGAAAGGCACCAACTAACTTATGATAGGTTGTAAATTGTGCATGCTCCTGCCCATTCTCAAACCATCACTATCATTCAACAAGAATGTCAGTAAGGAAGCAGAATAAGTTGTAAAGCAACAAGGTAAAGCAAAGGTGGACTTCGACAAGTCAACAGGTGCAACGGAATCACGATTTGAAGTTGGAGATTGAGTTTGCATCAAATAGCCCAATCATGACTGAAAATGCACGTCACATGTATGTGGACCAAAGCAGATCAATCGATTGCTCAACACCAACACTAATGTGTTGAATGACAACACAAAATGGAACACAGGATGCTTGAGAGAAAGTAGACCTAGAAGAAAAACCCCTAGTCGCCACATTCCGCCTGTCCGGGGAGGCTGGTATGGGAATCGAACCGTGCTACTGGCCTGCTTGGTCTGCTTTAAAAGCCAGCAATTTAGCCCAGTGAGCTAAACCAGCCCCTAAATAAGGGGGGGGGATTCCCCTAAACAATTTCTCAGTGTGGTTTCCAGTGGGTAAATGAGATGTAATTCTCGTTAGGGGGATCGGCGTGATCTAGATCGTGTGTGAATTGAGAGGTGTGAATTGTCTCAAGCTAGGATAGTTGGTAGGATTTTGCAAGCTCAGACCAGATGGTTGGGGGTGAAAGTAATAAAAAACCTGACAACAGTTTCGCTCGGTGATTCTGCATTGTCGCGCGTCATGAAGACCGCCTTGGAGAACGCTTACCCGACTCATCGATCAACAGTTCCAATGCTCCACAGCAAGAAACTGCATCGACCTCCTCAGGAGACAAACAGGGAATACAACCGACAGAGTACCCTTCGTCGTCCAGTACTTCCCTGAAGCGAAGAAACTACAACATTTTCTTCACAGCCTTCAACACGTTATCGATGAAGACAAACATCTTGCCAAGGCATCCCCATACCCCCACTACTTGCCTTCAAACAACCGCACAATCTCAAACAGACCAGTGTTTGCAGCAAAATACCCAGCCTTCAGGTGAACAGTGACCACGACACCACACAACCCTGCCATGGCAACCTCTGCAAGATGTGCCAGATCATCGACATGGGTACCACGATTGCACATGAGAACATCACCCACCAGGTACGTGGTACATACTCATGGTACATATCTCATACGTTGCAGAAAGGTATGTCCTGAGGCGTGGTACATTGGCGAGACCATGCAGACGCTGTGACAATGGACGAACGGACATTGCACAACAATCACCAGGCAGGAATGTTCCCTTCCAGTCGGGGAACACTTCAGTAGTCAAGGGCATTCAGCCTCTGATATTCGGGTAAAAGTTCTCAAAGGCGGCCTTCAGGATGCGCGCCAATGCAGAATAGCCAAGCAGAAACTGAAACAAGTTCCGCACATTTGAGTACGGCCTCAACCGGGACCTTGGATTCATGTTGCATTACATTTAACCCCCACCATCTGGCCTGGGTTTGTGAAATTCTACCAACTGTCCTGGCTTTCGACAATTCACACCTCTTTAACCTGTGAGTATCCCTCTCTCCAGTCACTCCGTCTGGACCTGTAAAGACTGAATTACCTGAAAAGACTCGCATTCAAAGTATCGTCTTGCATCATTGACTTTGTCCATATATGTGTTCCTGGTGTTTTAAAACTTCATTGAAATAGCCTGAACCTATCAATCAAGAGACTTGCAAAGATAATGGATCATGAAATTGAATGTAACCAATGCAGTCCAAAGCTTTTAGACTTTTCAGCAAGCCCATAGGCTTGAAAGATTTAAAGGGGAATGCAAGTGAATGTGAAAAAGCACTCAAAGCTATCCAAAACATCAATGGGGAGATTTGTACCTTCAGTCACAAGATCATTGATATTAACATGCTGGGAGAGACATCAAAGGCTACATAGGGAAGGCTTTTACCTTCATCTGACAGATAGAATCATAGAATCCCTACATTGCAGAAGAAAGCTGTTCAGCCCATCAAAGTCTATACCGGCCCTCTGAAAGAGCATCTTACCTTGGCATATTCCCCTGCCCTATTGGCATAAGTCCATCTAACCTGCATATCTTTGGATTGTGGGAGTAAACTGGATCACCTGGAGGAAACCCATGCAGACATGGGCAGGACGTGAAAACTCCACAGTCAATCACCAATGGCTGGAATTAAATCCGGGTCCCTGGTCCTATGAGGCAGTAGTGCTAACCACTGTACTACCGTGCCATGCACTTTGAACTTGACATGTTGGGAGTGACATCAACAATTTTCAAGGCTGTAGTTGGAAGACTTGCCACATGGCCCTCATCCCCAGAAAGACTCCCGACCTGAGACCCTCCAGCACAGCTCAAGTCTCCCCCAACCCCACCTCCTGAAGGACCCCCTGTACTCTGGAAGTAGGTAGAGTGGGCATAACCCCTTTCTCTCCCTCTTTGTCCTTGGTGCATGGTCCCCATTTTCAGGACCAATAGTGATTTGGGCCCGGATGACTTCCTGCTTGGGCGGGGTATGAATACCAGGAGGCCACTGCATTCAACGTTAATCTCACTAATGACATTAAAATGAATGCAGATGAGTTGTGATCAGGTACTCGCCCTTTCTGGGTGAGATCCTAATCACACCAGAGTGAGCGGGCCGGGAGAATTGGAAACTGATGTAAATCTGGTTTTGGGGCCCTCCCGCAGTTCTCTCGACATAGCAAGCATAATTGTTATGGAAAATCAACCCCATGGGAAAAAAGATGAAACGCTCAATTGTTCTGCGATTGATTAAGTGAGTCCGTACACTGTTGATGCTCACTGTGCTTGTTTGGTTAAGCTTAGATGTGGAGTCAGAGAAAAGTAAACAAACTGTCGAACGAGCTGGAAGCCAGAGCTAAGGCATAGGTTAGACATTTTAAATCACTCTGATTAAAACCTGTTACACACATCGAAACTCATGTCATCAATGCAGAGATCCGAGATATAAAATGTACAACAGGAGGTGGACATGCAGTGTAAATGTTACACAGACTGGCTGGGTAGAATGACATGTTTCTATATTATATCTTTGTATTTCTCTGCTGAAGATGAAATCCTCGTTTTGACTCCTGTTAAGTGTTAAGAGGAAACCCTCTCAAATTCTCTTTCTGCTGGTTGTCAGCGCCACCTGCAGCTTGAATTGTAGGTTGCACAATATAAATTGTGAAGTAAAAGTTAAAAAAGTAAATATTAAATGATTACCATCATCAGTTTCTGTCAATGTTACATTTGGGGTGGTTAGCATTGCTGCCTACGGCGCTGAGGACCCGGGTTCGAATCCCGGCCCTGGGTCACTGTCCATGTGGAGTTTGCACATTCTCCCCGTGTCTGCGTGGGTTTCACCCCCACAACCCAAAGATGTGCAGGATAGGTAGATTGGCCACTCTAAATTGCCCCTTAATTGGAAAAAATAATTGGGTACTCTAAATTTATTTTTAAAAAATGTTACATTTGGGTTACATAAAATGTACAAGAACTTTGATTCGCTAGTCCATCTAATTACAATTAACGAATTAAAAATCAGAGTTCCTGTTTAAATTGTTATATTTAATCTTGTTACTTGCAAATGGTTAAAATATAATTTTATCTTCAGTGTTTCTCAGGTGCAGTACCCATGTCATTGTGTGTTTGCCAATCTAACTGTCAGGAAGAACGGCCAGTCTGCATTTATTACTGATAAAATGGTCAGATCTTCCTCGGACATGAGCAATAAAATAATTCATTGAATCTGCTTTGGATGGGCTTTTCATGATCATTCTTTTGAACAACATGGGGAAGCAAACATTTTCAAATGCATTCGGCATGAATGTAACATTTAAAAATAATTCTGCCCCTAATAGCTCTCCCTAGTTTTTTTGGGGGGGATGTGAGTGAGTTAGGGGGGCAGGGGAGGGGATGGTGGTAGCACTGTGCTTAAATATGTTTGGAAGTACAATATTCAATTAATCAAAACTCCTTATATTCAACAAAACTTTTATTGCAATGAAGAGATTGCACTTAAAACATCTACCAGACGTGTGCTAGATGCAACCCAATTTTTTTTCTATGAAGAATGGATAATATGTTCGAGTAATTTTGGCAGCTTTGTTCAAAAAATTGTCTTTGTTCTGGATTGGATTGGATTTGTTTATTGTCACGTGTACCGAGGTACAGTGAAAAGTATTTTTCTGCGTGCAGCTCAAACAGATCATTTGGACATGAAAAGAAAATATGTAATAGGGCAACACAAGGTACACAATGTAAATACATAGACACCGGCATCGGGTGAAGCGGTTTTTGAGTCTGCTTGTGCATGTTCTCAGACGTTTGTATCTCCTGCCCGATGGAAGAAGTTGGAAGAGTGAGTAAGCCGGATGGGAGGTATTCTATCCTCTCTCCAATTTTGCGTTGAGCAAAAGCGGTAACCTCCTGGTTTTGATACCATATGCCTCAGTGCAGATGAAATCTTCTTTTCAACTTAGTCCCAACAATGTCCGAAACGTAGAAGAGCATTTTTTGCTATGAAATTTCACATTTCTGAAGCCTTTCTGATGCTGCTATGATCAGTAATGAATTTATTGGCAAGTTTATTTGATAAAGTCTTAGCTAGTAAGTAGGATTTTCAAAAGATAACCTCACACATTAAGAGTTGGGGAACAAACACATTTTTTCCTGTTTATTGACAGTAATGGAAAGGGAAACCTTCCCTCTTTACTGCACTCTTCCATATAGCTCATGTGCTGCTTCCACAGTGGGGGTCGGTTGAACACCCAAAGCAAAGAAAAAAGCAGCTAGGTTAATAAGAGAAATGTGATAGAACAGCTGCAAACATGGATTTTGATTCCACTGCAGGGGAACAAATGTTGTATCTGTAGGAATTATTTATGACTTTTACATCTCCCCCATTGAGTGTTAGAGTGGGACTTGGGGATCTGAATTCACCTAAATAAAAATACACAGATGTACCACCTTTCACAGAGATCTTTTTATTTAATCAGTGGATACATAGATTAAATAAGAAGCACATAGGGTACATGGTAATACATTCGGTGTCGTAAGAATGGTCTAGCAAGTAAGATAATTTAACTTGAATGTCTCCAATTTCGCAAGTAATTTACATTCAATTATGCTTTCTTCTGTGAATAGAGGAAACAAAATAATACTTCTCTCAGCTATATCTTCTGCCTTTAATCATTAGGATTTAAAAACATGACTACCAGTGAGTTACAGAAGCAGTGATATCAAAAATAATTGGGGTGTTATGAGCTGGCCCTTTTAGATCATCGTATCAATTTTTATTAATTTTTCTGCCTCAGATAAACAAAACATTATTTTGACTAACTTGGAAGTATTTTTTTACTGTATGTTTTTCTACAGCTCTCTCTGACCTCTTCTTTTTGTTGAAACATTTGTTGTTATTTGACAGTATTTCCTGTGAATCAATATTGTAAAGAAAACATATTGATGCAAACAAGCAGTTGACATGACTGCTCTAGCAGAGAAAACTAGTTATTGGGATCCCATTAGTGAGAGGCTCCAGTGATGATGGAACCAGTTTGCTTTTTAAACCTGAAAAGCCTAAAATTAAGTTGCCTGCGTCAATAAATTTACCCAAGAGAATTACCTCCTGGAGCCACAACACAGAAAGCAAGGCAAAGGCACAACAAAAGGGAATTATTTACCGAAACGCACAGAAGATCACATGGGAGTGCGGAGACTAGGGAAGCTGGTAGAGACTGTAGAAACCAGAGACTGAGGATGTCATCCTAAGAGCAGGTGAGGTTAGTAGCCATTTAATGGAAATGTTCCAAATCATAAGGGGTTTTGGTGAAGTAAACAGAATAAACTGTTTACAGTGGTAGAAGAGTAGATAACAAGAAAACCTGGGTTTGAGCAAGTTGCCAAAAGAACCAGATGCAGGATGAGGAGAATTTGATTTGAGAAGGCGATTCTTATGATCTGGAACACAGCCGAAAAGGATGATGGAAGCAATTTGAATAATAACTGCCAAAAAGGAATTGGATAAATATTTAAAGGGAATTTGGATGATGAGTGGGGGAGATGGGGGTACAATTTGCAGGGCTGTAGTGTGAATGGAGGGAAATGGGACGTATTGAATAGCCCTTTCGAAGAGCCAGCACAGACATAATGTGCTGAATAGCTTTTTGCTGTGCTATGTGAGTCAATGATCAAACTCAGATGTTCTTGCAATGTGACCGGCCACCAGTGCCTTCATTGTGACCGTCTGACTCCGTGGTCGGGATTTTCAAGCATTTCACACCGGCACGAGCGTTCAGTCCTGCCAATGTGAATGGGGATTGTCATGATATGCAGACACGCAACCAATGGGTCATCAGAACAGGACACAACCAATGGATAATCGGGACACCCAGAGATGACATTACCACAAGGGGGCACTACACAACCACTATATAAAGGACAAGGCACACAGGCTCTGCCTCTTCCACCGGCAGAAACCTAGAGAACAAGGCAGGGTTGATTAACGGCAACATCACACCCTAGCACGTGGTCTACAGCAAGCTTGTGTAGTTAGCAGAGTAGACTGAGTTACTCGAGTCAGATTAGCAGAGTGTCAAACTCATTTAGGAGCATTGTTAATCGCTCAATAAATACGTTGAACTTATCCCAGAGTCTCGAGCATCCTTCAGCAAAGCCTACATCAAGTAGCAGCTTATATGTAGCATAACACAACAGGGATGTCAATGGCTCACCAGCACCACACAGGCCTGGGAAATTCCAACCCATGTTAATGACTCTAAAGCCAGAGGAGAGAAGGACACTTCATATTTAAAAAGAAAAAAGGTTATCATAGAAGTTAAATATCCTCTTATTGATTCTGTCATGTTAGTAGGCCACATAAGTTGATGATATAGTGCCAATTATAATTCTGTGCAGTCGCTAGGGGAGTTACAGTAATATAAAATCTTTATGTTCCTTGTGAAAATTATTACTGTTGAATGAAAGAGTACAATAACTAGTGTGAAACAGGAGTCTGTAATTTACATACCCCGTTTTCTTCTGCTGTATTTCTGTTTCCGTTAAGTTTAAGTATGATGCCCTCTGTACCTAATGTCAAACTGCAACCTTTATATTATTGCTGTTTGAATGATACCGGGGATAATTTTACTCCACACACACATGCGTCAACTGTTAAATTTGCGTAGGATACTTATTCTCTCTGAGTCCACTCAAAAGTTGACTTTCAGTTAATTTAACCTGCTCAACTGATCAGGGATTATTTGTAAACTGTGCAAGGTGGATGCCAATGACCTCATTGGCACCTGACTGCAAGTTTATACTCTTCGGCCTGAACTGGAAGTAGCAATGAATTTCCGCAAGGTCTAAAACGATGGATTCGCAAGAGCGAATTTCTCAGTCATTCTGGTGCTCAAATACTTGACACTGCCCTGCAGTTAAAATCAAGATCCAAAGTCACTTCAGACAGGTTAATGGTAAGGAATGTGCTTCCGATCCATCTGTTGATTGAGATTACCAATATTAATGAATTAACTGTCATTAAATAATGTTTGGAACCAGCCATCCTACCTGAAACCAAAACAAATGAGCAACATTCGAGGCAGTCACGTATTTTGGTGGTACATCTATCAGTCAAGCTGTACTTGGGTAGTTTATGAACTCACCTGAAATAAATTGTTCTTTCCACTTCACCATGGCAGCTGTACACCAGTTTGTCTGAGAGGAGCTCCACTTCTTGTGTGTTTATTTACACCAGAAATTGTGGCATTGTTTTAAGTTAAATTTACATTCAGTTTCATTGCCTCCAAATCATTTTCCTGCAACGTTTTGCAAGAGCTTAATGTCAGAGATTTAGAAAAATTGGGGATTTTTTTTTAGAATGAAAGAGCTGTGAGAAAAAGACAGACTTGCATTTATATAATGCCTTTGTAACATATGGACTGCACAAGTCCTTTACGGCCAATAAATAAATAACAGACCCCATTTGGAGTACTGTGGGCAGTTTTGGGCCCTGTATCTAAGGAAGGACATGCTGGCCTTGGAAAGGACCCAGATGAGGTTCACAAGAACGATCCATGGAATGATGAACTTGTCCTAGGAGGAGAATTTGAGGACTCTGGCTCTGTACTTGCTGGAGTTTTGAATGATGAGGGGGGATTTTATTGAAACTTACAGAATACTGAGAGCGTCAGATTGAAGGGACGATCCTTTAAAACTGAGATGAGAAGGAATTTCTTCAGCCAGAGGGTGGTAAATCTGTGGAGCTCTTTGCCGCAGAAGGCTGTGGAGGCCAAATCACTGAGTGTCTTTCAGACAGAGATTGATCAGTTCTTGATTAATAAGGGGATCAGGGATTATGAAGAGAATGGGTATGAGAAACATATCAGGTATGATTGAATGGCGAAGCAGACTCGAATGCCCGAATGGCCTAATTCTGCTCCTGTGTTTTATGGCCTTAATAAAGTACTTTTGAAATAATCACTGATGAAGGGAAACATGGTAGTCAATTTACTTACAGCAAGGTTACACAAATAGCAATGAGATTATTCACCAAATATTCTTCTCAAGTGATGTTGGTTGAGGGAGAAATATTGGCCAGGGCACGAAGAGAAATCCCCCGTCCTCCTTAGAATAATCCCATGGAGTATTTTAGTCTTTTACGCCCACACAAGACAGCAGATGATGCTTCATCAATGTATTATCCAAAAGTGCATTTCAGGGTGATTCAATCGAGTTAATTAAATTCATGAAGGAATGGGGTGGATTGAATAGAGATGGATTATTCCTCACAATTAACAGGATGGTAAGACATAGACATATGGTTAAATATAAGCAATTTAAGACATGGAAAAGAGAAACTTGAGTTTTAAAGCTGTGGAATGCACTACCAAAGGTCCAATTGAAGTAGCGACCATGCCAACATTGAAGAATAAGTGAGATTGGTGTTGATTGGTGTTGAAGGAAAGTGGTAAAGTGTTATGGGCCAGGGTTTAGAAAACCCCAAAGTATATGATGGAGTTCACCTGACCGATAACTGTTTAGTGAATTTGGCTAGGATAAGCACAAGAGCTTGCCTTTCAGGTGTTATTCAACAGAGTTCCTATGTGCTTTTAATAAAAAAACAAGCTTTATTCCACAAATTTAGTTAACATTTGTATAAACACACACAGTAAGAATTTTTATCAACTACAAACATAAAGACCCCACACAGTAATTTTTGTATAACCCTTAATAAATTCCCCCTTAACTATTCCAATTTAATAACAAATTCCAAGTAAAACCAAAAAGCCCTTTTCAAAGGCATGGCCCAGCACATGACATTCTTACTGATATAAGACTTGTTCATGATACACTGTTCCTCTTTTCAAACAGCAAGTTTGAATTCCTTCCAGAAAGCAATTATCCCTTTTAAGTTATCAAGCAGTTATCAAAACAGCTTTTAAAATGAAGCTAGAGAGACACTTCTTTCAACCTGTATAGTTCAAACTAGTCCAAACTCAAAGCGAAAATAAAAACCCACAGACACAGCTCAGCTCCACTCACACAATGACATCACTGAAGCCATGTGATAAGACAAAATCAATTCTTAAAAGGACGCTCCCATGAAAAAAGGGATAAAGAAAAAGGTTTGCATTTTATACATCATTTATGACCACAGGACATCCAAAATCTCTTCACAGCCAAAGGAATCCTTTTGAAGTGTAGTCACTATAGGACATGTGGCAAACAGTTAGTACATGGCAAGCTCCAAACAACAATATGATCTGCTTTTGTGATGTTGATCGAGAGATAAATATTGGTCAGGACATCTGGGGTATGTCTTTGCTCTTTTCGGAAATAGAATCATTGCAACTTTTACAGCCACCCAAGAAAGAGCTAAGGCATCAGTGTAGCAGTGCACCTGAAAAATGGCACCTCTAACAGTGCAGCACCTGCTCAATTCAGTATTGAAGTGTCAGCATGAATTTTTGCACTCAAGTCTTAGACTGGCAATTGAACCCTCAGCCTTCTGATATAAAATTAGGATAGGAGCATGCTGTTCATGTGGAGGATAAACACAAACACTCAGTGATTGGGAATGACCTGTTTCAGTGTTGTAATTTGTACGTTTTTCTAAGTAATTTCCTTGGTAACCAAAGCAAAGCCTGGAGCCTAAGGTAGATTCTGTTCAAATTTATGTAGGGTTTGTGGTTGTTTGAACAAAAAAAAAAAAAAAATACTGTACAAAACCTGTGCGAGTTGAGAGACTTTTAGTTTGGAAAAACTGCATCTTCAGTGGATTAAGGATGGGAATTTGTGGCCCGTTCAGCCGGAGGGATCCTCCATCCTGCTGAAGGCGACCCCACACCAGGCCGGGTTCCCCCATGGTGGGGTGGACGAACCACACAAAATGCCACAAACATCATTGGGACCAGAAAATTCCACTGGCAGCCAGGGGCAAGCTGACTCTGCTGCCGGAAAACATGCCATGGGTAGATTGGAAATTCTCGGCGTAAGAGTATTTCACTTTCCCTAGTAATGATAATCTTTCTTGGTGTCACAAGTAGGCTCACATTAACACTGCACTGAATTTACTGTGAAAATCTACTAGTGACCACACTCAAGCGCCTGTTCGGGAACGCTGAGGGAGAATTCAGAATGTCCAATTGTCCTAACAAGCACGTCTTTCGGGATTTGTGGGAGGAAACCGGAGTACCAGGAGGAAATGTACGCAGACACAGGGAGAGTGTGCCGACTCCGCACGGACAGTGACCCAAGCCGCAAATCGAACCCGAGTCCTGACGCTGTGAAGCCACAGTGCTAACTATTGTGCTATTGTGCCGTCCATAGATGCGAATTACCACCAGCCAGCTCATTACTTTTCACTGAACTATGTGAGACTGCAAAAACAAAAATACAAATGCTGGAATTCTGAAATGGAGCAAAAAATTATCTTCAAGTTTGCAACTAGTGCAATAGTATATGCAAGTTTCAGAGATGCATTCTTGCTCAGAACAATGATGCTTACAATAAATGTATTGGTGGCCAAACCCTAATACATTTGGCACCTTCCCTGATAACTGGACTTTGAGTATCTGCAACACCAGTTCATTACGGTTCTGGGTCAATGGGGCTGCTTCAATTGTTCAAGAGGTTTATGTCAATGGAGAACTTTGCATTTCTCTAGTGTTGCCTTTTGAAAGATTTTGGGATTGCATGTCACCCTAGAGTCCAGTGAGGTTTTTTAAAATTTAAAGTGCCCAATTATTTTTTTTCCAATTAAGGGGCAATTTACTGTGGCCAATCCACCTACCCTGCACATGTTTGGGTTTTGGGGGTGAGACCCAGGCAGACACAGGGAGAATCTGCAAATTCCATACAGACAGTGGCCCGGGGCTGGGATCAACCCCAGGTCCATGGCACCGTGAGACAGCAGTGCTAACCATTGCTCCACTGTGTCACCCCACCCAGTGAGTGTTAAGCTTTTTTATAGGCTCACAGGTCGATGAAATGTTTTTGGGCATGGATGACAGGACTTTCAGAGGAGAGGTGAAACCAAAGCCCTTTCTACCTTTTCATGTGGAACAGGAAAGATTTCTTGGCAGTATTTCAGAAAAGAGCAGGGGTGTCCTTCAATCAACATCACAAAAACAGGTTGTGTGGTCATTTTCACACTGCTGTTTGTGGGAGATTATTGTGCAAAAATTAGCTGCCCTGTTCCCGATAATGTGTCACTGACTGTGGGCGAGATTTTCCTGCCCATTTCCACCAAATATCAATGGGCTTATGGCTGAATCTTCCACAGTGAGTTCTGCCACAAATGGACCAGAAAATCTACCATGTACTCAATTGGTTGTGAAGCTCTTTAGGACATCATATGGCCATGAAAGGCACTATATAAATGCAAGTCATTTCACCCCACCCCCACCCTCACAGCTTGAATGGGCTGCTGCTCAAAGTTTGCCTCCACTTCACTCTTGCAATGAGGTTACTGTGAAAATCCCCGCGTTGCCACGTTCCGGCACCTATTCAAGTACACAGAGGGAAAATTCAGAATGTCCAATTCACCTAACAAGCACGTCTTTCGCGATTTGTGGGAGGAAACAGGAGTACCCGGAAGAAACCCACGCACACAGGAGGAAAACATGCAGACAGGGGGATAACTTGCAGACAGTGATCCAAGCGAGAATCAAACCTGGGACCCTGGAGCTGTGATGCAACTGTGCTACCACTGTGCTACCATGTTGCCCCAGCTATAGAGTGATGCAACTATAATGGCTCTGTGGTGAACATATCACTGTATATAACTGTCTTCAAGCTGCAGCTCTGCGTTTAAATTTTATGCAATGAATGGCTTCAATCATCCGAATGAAAACCTGCAGTCAGATTGATTTACATCTGTTGTCACCGGAGAATGCAAGTGTGGATCGACCGCAGCTTGAACACTTGCCTTTAATTTTTAGATCAAGTGATTAAGATTGAAAATTTAATGTTTGTGATAATTGTATATCTGTTTGGTAGATTTTTAAAAAAATATTCTTCTTCATCTCCGAATGTGGACATTCAAGGATAATTGTTGGCTGTCTGTTTGAAATGAATATTCATTTATGATTGAGCACTGCTTCTGATTGAGTGCTGCTCAGAGATTCCAGTAAATGAGCAGTTGTGAATTTGCATTTATTACCTGATCAACATTGATGGATGTTCACTCAGAAAGGGTCATAAGGATTGTTCACTTTTCCAGGGCTTTCAACAACAGTTCATACTCATTTTGACAGCAGACTGCTCATTAATGCCCATTCACTATATCAATTGATTTTTATTGTTGAAGTTAACCTGTTCATGTATTTGACATTTGCATTATTAATGAGTTACTAACAACCTAAAATCTGCCATTTTTAAATAATTATTTATACAACATACAACAGAACGTACATTAACTTAAATTGTGATACTTGTTAATTGACAAAACTCTGGAAGTAAAAGACGAGGCGCACAGGTCATGAAGCATCCAGGCTTTGTGAAGTTTTGAATTACCACATTTCAACATGAGTGCCAGAACAGGAAACTGAGATTGTTTGATTCTTGGTCTGGAAAGGGAACGAATTGCTATGGTTAATCAAAGGACACCCTCAGGCAAAGTAACAGCGGGGGTCCTACCCTTCAATTTACTTCATGACAGGTACACGTGTGAGGACATCTGGTCAGTATAAGTTTTGGCTAGGCTGTATTGGTCTCCGTGGTTCAATTGCCTGCAGGCAGTCACTGTCTTGGCACACAAATGAAAAATTGCCAGGTACCAAGGGGGTATGATTTTCTTATTGTGCCCCAGCACAAGTTAATACTTCAGATGAGAGAGGAAGAAAATTGGAGTGAAGCTGACCCATTTTTATTTTGCAATCCAAGGCCAGTAAATAGGGTATTGTGTTCCAGAACGATCATTGCATCAACTCTCCAGTCTCATGCTTTGTATGCCTTTCTGAAACTGCGAGGAAGTGTTCATATTCATATTTGGACAATTGATTACAAATGCCACCTATCGCTGAGATTATCATTCATAGTTTGTCAAATGTGCTGACTAAATTATAACGGAGATGAAAATAGAGACTGGGGTTTCAGTGAGAGGTTTGCAGAAGGATATAGTTTGGCTATCCAATCAGAGAGACAAATAGCAGATAAAACTTCACACTGATTAATATAAACCAGGGCTATCTGCCAATATGATAGACAGGGGAAGTGTCCTGAGAAGATTTGCAGACCTGGAGTAACAGTACAGACCTGGGAGGGAAGAACACGCTCGCATACATGGTCAGAATAAGAAAATTAGTTTGCTGGAATGTCTTGTTCAACTGCCGAGACAACACTAAGTACTTGTGCAGTCTGGTCACTGTGTCACGAAAAAGATAGCGAATCAACAGCTTATTTTGATCCAAGCTCCATTTTCAATATACTGCTGATTTGAGTTCTGTATGTCTTGTGATCCCACCAAAGACCCATTTCATCCGTTAAGCATTTTGGAAAAGGAGTGATCGATGCCAAAAGTAAAAGGGGAGTAAAGATTGGAATGGTTCAAGGTTTGTTCTGTGGACAGAGGTGGGAGAGAGGAATGCAAGTGCTTAGAAGTATGCAAAAATGAAACAATGTCGTAAGCTCAGATATTTTCTCCAAAATGGAACAGAAAACTCGCACCTAAGTGGAAACTGTGAAAAAGTGATTTAAAAATACAAACATAAAAAACTTCATTACTCAAATGATAATTGTTTGGAATAATCAAGATTATTGAAGCTTAAAACATTGGAGCGGAAACAAAATTCAACTGTGTGCTCAAATGAGAGAATGAGGATACCAGAGGAATAAGGTTAAAAGGGATGACCTTAGAACACAAGAAAATTCTTTGTAAAAATGTACTTTAAAAAGCGAACTCTTGTGGCGGTAAACCGCAACGGGTCGGAGAATCGCCAGGGGCGCGCGATATTCCCGCCACGCCACTCCGATGCTGGGCGCCACGGCGCCGATCGGGGGCTGCTGAAATAGACCCCTACGGCAATTCTCCGCGTGTGACGGGCCAAACTCCCACCGAGTCCCGCCGCCATGGTTCAAACCTGGTACCACCCAGCGGGAGGTCGGACCTGCGGCCGCGGTGGACGTCTGGTGGGGGGAACGGGGGTATCTGACTCCAGGGGGGGGCCTCCACGGGGTCCAAGCCCGCGATCGGGGGCTTCCGATCGGCAGGCGGCTGCGATCTGGAGGGGGCCAACCTCCTTCCGTGCGGGCCCGCTGTTAGGTCTCCGACATGTTGCTCTGCACCGGCAACCACGTGCATGCGTTGGCGCAGAGACGGCGGTCGCACGCATGCGTGGACCCGTGCTGGCCCTGGCGTGCATGCGTAGACCTGCGCCAGCTCTGCAGGGCCACCTTTCTGCGCCGGAGCAGCACACAGCACTCCGGCGCCGTGCTAGCCCCCTAAAAACCTGTGAATTGCTCGGCCAGGAGGCCCATTGATGCCGGCGTACACCACTCCGGTGTTTACGCCGGCATCAACACTTGGACGGGATTTTGGAGATTCCCGGCCCATGTATGATACCAGGCAATGTGCTTTGAATCATTTTGGACTGATGCTTTTGCAGTGAAATATTCAGGATTTTATTTTCTACAGTGCTGAGGTTTAAACAGTAGGTTCTCCAGCAGTATATCTTCAGTAGTACTTGCCCTGTAACTCGCCCAAAAGCATTGATTCTGTAGCAGCTTAAATTAATACCTGGTGTCAGTGGCCATGCCAGAATAGAAAGTGAACAATATGAATCACGGCTGGAGGCATTGCAAGCTACGTCACATCAATCAAAATCAGCGTAGGTGTAAAAGTAAATATCCTGGAAGCAGTTATGATGATGTGGAACAAAGTAGAACTTGATTGTACTTTTCCGGCCAGTCCACAAGATTCTGATTTTAAACATGAGCTCTTTACATGCTTATATATTGTCACCTTGTAAAATACGCATCTTTTTCATAAAACAAGTTTAGAAATATATTTCTTAATATAATATTGCTTAAGCTTTAACTAACTTTTTTTAAATTCTCAAGGCCCTCTTTAAATTTGTGTCTCGTCTCACCTGAGCCTATTGCCAACCTCCAGCTCCATATTCCCTGCTCCTTGAAAGCTCTGTTCCTCTGATAGCAACTTCTTGTGTAGCCCTCAATCACCCACCCTAAACACTACTCACAGCAGAGCCAATTGGGCTTTACTCTCAGAACTGCAACAACAATCAAAATGTGCATTTTAATGTCATTACATTTGCTCATTGGCTGTCCAGCAGCTCTGTGGCCCCAGCATCTCCAAATTTGAATGATGGCTGTAGCTGGAACTACAGGCAGCCCCAAAATAGAGGCGCCAATGGAACTCGGACATTAAGGTAGGTACAGTGGATGATGGGCCAGGCATTTGAGAGGGTCGGGGAAAGGGAATGACCTGGGGTTTGGGGGGGTAGGGGGGGAACTCTGATGGGTAAAGGAGATGCTTGCCTAACACTGGCTCGCATAACTAAAGCTTCCAGGCTACGCATCTGCCCTCCCACTGCCACAGGTAAAATAGCAGTGGTTTGAGAGGAAATGAAATTAAATGAAAATTGCTTATTGTCACAAGTAGGCTTCAAATGAAGTTACTGTGAAAAGCCCCTAGTCGCAACATTCTGGCACCTGTTCGGGAAGGCTGGTACAGGAATTGAACCGTGCCGCTAGCCTGCCTTGGTCTGCTTTCAAAGCCAGTGATTTAGCCCTGTGCTAAACCAGCCCCTAAGGAAGGTATTAATTGGCCAATTAAGGACCTCAATAGGGCCAAAAAAACAACTTCCATTCCCCCCTGAAAATTTCAGGGGTCTAGGTGGTCAGCAGGCTATGTGCTATAATTTACGAGCCTCCCATAACATCAAAACTGCCTGTGGGGAATGTAAAATCCAGCTCCATTAATTTTTCACAGAATTTACTGCCCTGCTCAAGGGTGACCTTGGAGGTGAGGGGACCTCCAACAATGAGTGGGAAGGCATGGGGTACAGAGCCCATCGCTTTCTCAAATCCTCATGATTAAGTGAGGGTTAGAATGATCAGGGTTAGGCTTGCCAATTGAGGCCTTCAAGTGACTATTAGTTGACCAATGGTAGGTTGAGATGGCGGTGCGGGTTAGGGGATGGTTAGATCACCTGGTATATCCCAATGGCTTTCCTGAAGGCTGGGGAGTGGACTCTCCTGATTGGACATGGTGCATCATGGGAAGGCTCCCTTCCCGCAGCAGTGAGGGCTGCCCGCTGGAAGAGCACCCCATGCCCTCAACAACAATCCCACACTTCTCACCTTGGCATCCCTGGTGAACACATCCCACTCATTTTCTTCTTGGGCCTCCTTCACTGATTGCTGGCCCGGGCTTCTGGCATTGCCAACAGTGGCAACCACTCCTGATTGGTTGGAAAGTCTTGCAGGCAGAATCTTCAGCTTTAAAAGGCATTGACAGGAACCCCCGATGATAGGCAGTCAATTGCCTGATGGCATTTAATCCTGTCAGGACTGCCAGAATTAGTAGCATTGCGGTGGATGGGCGCACTGACGTGGCCATGAAGTTCAACCCATTGAAGGTGAAAATGGGGACGGGAGGGGGGGGCGAGTGCAGAATGTTGCAGCATGCCTTTCCGTGAATATGTGCATAATCATATCAGACAGGATATGATATCATGTGCCATGTGATACAAAGTTGAAAGTGATTGGTGAATTTATATTGATGAATACATGGTTGAAGAGTCGAAAGAGTTGATAATTGATATATTTTTTTAAATGGGGGCTTTCTTTTCATTCTAGAATATTCCTGTTGAAATGGTCAGTTTTAGTAGAGGAGAATAAGGCCTGATGGTACCTGATGTGGTCTTGCTAAATCTGGTTAAACTAGTTATGTGCCATATACATTCAAGACTGCTCCTTAGATTTGAAAGATTGAAGATGGGGATTTGTCAGGAAGAATGACAGGGAATCGAGGAATCGTTTTTTTTTTAAACGGGAAAAAGGGATTTCCTCCTTTAATCTGTCTTTGTCTTTTTCCTGTTCCTCCTTTGAGATGCTACTCAGACCCATAACCATATTCAATAGGATACAAGACCACAGACCAAGAGCTGGAAAATGGGATAAGAATAGATAGGTACTTGATGGTCGGTGCAGACACGATGGGCTGAAGGGCCTCTTTTTGTGCTGTAAACCCTGAAACTTCAGTCATGCTGTTGGTCACCTCTCTTAATCATAGAATTTACAGTGCTGAAGGAGGCCATTCGGCCCATCAAGTCTGAACCGGCCCTTGGAAAGAGAATCCTACTCAAGCCCATGCCCTCACCCTATCCCCATAACCCCACTTATCCTTTTTGGACACTAAAGGCAATTTAGCATGGCCAATCCACCTAACCTACACATCTTTGGACTGTGGGTGGAAACCGGAGCACCCGGAGGAAACCCACGCATACACGGAAAATGAAATGAAAATCGCTTATTGTCACAAATAGGCTTCAAATGAAATTACTGTGAAAAGCCCCTAGTCGCCACATTCCGGCGCCTGTTCGGGGAGGCTGGTACGGGAATTGAACAGTGCTGCTGGCCTGCCTTGGTCTGCTTTCAAAGCCAACGATTTAGCCCTGTCCTAAACCAGCCCCTCCAACAGGGAGAACATGCAGACTCTGCACAGACAGTGACCCAAGCTGGGAATCTAACCTGGGACCCTGGAGCTGTGAAGTAATTGTGCTATCCACTGTGCTACTGCACTGGCCCTTGCTACCGTGCTGCCCCTTCCCTACCTAACCTTTCCCTTCCTTACCATATTCCATTAGTCCATTCTCTCACTGTCGATCTGTCAGTCATTTTGGAATGTGCTTTGAATTAAAGCTACTTCATGAATTTAGGCTTTTGTTGGCTATTGTATACTGTATTTGGGCTGAATTGATATTTCATCATTAATGTTAAAAACAGAATAAAATGGCCAAAAGCAGATCTGATTTATGGTATTCACAATTGGTTCTGTTTTTGATCATGACTTCAATGTATTTCTCAAACGATTAAAGAGAATCTTCAGCAATTGAAATGCATTTTCACCGCTTAATACCTTTCTTTTGCTTCCCTTTTTTGTGATTTCTCAATTCTATTTTTAAAAGACATTTTATTCACATAAATATTTAATGAAGCCATTGTACATTTTGGTTACACTGTACTTGTGGGAGTAGGACATCGATTTATTTAAAGTTTCTTGATGGTTGAATAAAAGCAGTGCAGATTTAAGCTGAAAATCAATGGGCTGGATTCTCCATTTCTGTGACTAAGGGCAGATTTCTGCGCTGTTGGGATTCTCCATTTTGCTGGCAGCCGGGGAGTTTCCCGACGGTGTGGGGCTGTCCCACAATGGGAAGTCTCATTGATGAGCCGGCAAATCAGAGAATCCTGACGGCGTGCCGTGAGACGGAGAAACCCGCCCAAAGTGTTGACGCCAGTGGAGCATGTATGGATTTCAAAGACACAAAAATTGGCGCACCTCACGCCTCGCGATACCAGTACCGGTGAGGGGCTAGCACCGGCACCGAGTGAAACTCCCGCGGATTGCGGTGAAAACAGCCAAAGAATGGTCGTGTTCCAGGCCACGCATGCGCACCGCTGACGACCTGCACCGGTCACGCGATAAAACATGGCACCAACCATGCACGAACCCAACCCGCCAACCACAACCCTACAGTCCAACCCCTGGCCACTCCCCACCAGTCCCTCCAGCCCTAGCAGAGGTTCCGCCAGCCAGCGGCACTGATCCCGGCAGAGTGTGAAGGCACTGGATACTGTGCGCAGCCAGCACGCCCGGTTCCCGCATGCCCGGGACCACACGTGGCCCGCACCGTCGGGAACTTTGCCCATCGGGGGAAAAGCATCATGGGTAGGCTGGCCGATGACGCGCCAATGGCATTGTAATGGTGTTTTGACCTCCCATGAATACTGAAGGACCCCCCCCCAAGAAAAAGTCTTATTATGTTGAAGAGTTAAACCACAAAATATTGATTGTTTTGCACTATAGGTACAAACATACTAAAACAAACAGTGAAAAGGCTTTTCGATTTCTTTTATATACAATTATTATAATTGATTTTAATCCTCTTATTAACAATTATTTAAGTCTTACCGTCTTGCTGTCATTTTTACTGTGATGCTGCTTCCTTTGCTAATTACTTTGTTTAATATTAAGAGCATTGCTGCAGAGCTGGATTCTCATATCAGATACACCCACCTCTCACTCCCGTACCCACACTCCCACCTCTCCCTCTCTCTCTATGCCACTCACACTCCCATCTCTCTCTCCCACCTAAACTCCCATCCCTCACTCCTACCCGCGCTCCTGTTTCTCTCTGACGCAAGCTACCACATCTCGCTCGCACCCATACTGCCACCCACACTCGCATGCCTCTCTTCCCACCTTTCTCCTACCCACACTCCCACCGAAGATCCCACAACCCATGCCCTCATTCTTTTGCTCCCAAAGCCCTCACCTCACATCTGCGCTCCCGCAACATCCAGCCTCACACTCACACTTCCACAACGCCTGGCCTCACAGTCCGACTCACGCAGCCCCTGACCTTGTACTCACACTTCCACAGCCCCTGAACTTGTACTCCCGCGACCCTTGGTGTTGCAATCCAACTCCCTCCAACCTTTGCCTCCTGCTTCCATAGCCCCCCGCCTCATTAAATCTAGAACAGCCAGACCTACCGCAAAGCCCAGTTGAGAAAACGCTCATCCATTGAATTGGCTGGATTTTCTATATAAGGGTGGATCTTTTATTGCCAATTTATTCAGCTTCCTGTCCATTTCCTTTTCTTCAAAAAGGATTCTGTGTAGTGGATAAGTTGTGCACGGTAGATCTCCAATAACAGAGACGCACTGTGTAGTGATATCATGGTTGTGTTGTAATTCACCGACTGACCACTAGTAGTCTCACTAGTGTATAAGTGAATGTTAAAGTCAGCTGACCATAGACTGGCTGGAGGAAGCTGGAGAGATGCTGCTTGTGCTGTTTTTACTGTTAATAATCCATTGTTTTGTATATAGTTTACTGCAGTTATTTTAATAAATCGTGTTTTAGCTTTAGCTACAAGTGTTCTTGGAGTAAATCAGGCCATCCAACAAGAACATTAGACACCTCTTTATTTCCCAAGTTTCAGATGGAAGATGCATATCACTCTATTGGGTTTGCCAATATCGTATCGAGTTTGCCACATTTTTTGAGAGTAGTGCTGCAGTAACAAACAGTGGTAGGATATAATTTTGTACCAAACAATAATGCCTCATGCTGCATAGGTTTCATAATTAACATGCATTTATAATGCTTTCATATAGAAATGTCACAGTGGTCTTCACATGAGACAAAGTAAGCAAGCAATGAGAATTTTCCAGAGATTTAAAAGAGGCATTTGAAAGCTGAGATTTTGTGAAAGAAGACTGTGAGGCAAGGAGTCTGTGGGCATTGCAGCGGCGAGAATTAAGGTCAATAAAGTCTGTGGGATCTGCAGAAGAAAAAGACGTCATCAAAAGTCATGAGCTGGGAACACTGAGGTAGGAGTCAAATTAAGGCCTTGCTGGGGAAGGAGCAGGGAGGGGAAAGGGTGTCGGGTCTCAGTGAGAGGCTGGGGGGGGGGGGGGGGAAGGTATCGGGCCTCAGGGGTGAGGCTGTCAACACTTGGAGAGGTTGAACGGGGCGGACTGTGTGGTTTTCGGGGGCTGGTTAGGCCTGGGGAGGCTGGAGTTGGGAGTCGGGCCTGACTGGAGGTGGATGGAGTCCCCGTGGGTGTGGGGTGAATTGCTTGGTTGGGAAGTTCTTCACTTTGGGATAACCCCCCCCCCCCCCCCCCCCCCCCACACACACACACACACAGACACACACACGCACAATATGAAGTCAAAAAGAAAAAAAGGAAGCATTTGTAAGGTCGAGACGGCTGCGAACAGACAAAGCTCTTGTAGAATATAAAGAAAGTAGAAAGGAATTTAAACAAGAAATTAGGAGGGCTGAAACGAGTCATGAAAAGTCCTTGGCATGCAGGGTTCAGGAGAAGCCCAAGGCTTTTTATACGTATCCAAAGAGTAAGAGGGTAGCGAAGGAAAGTATTGGCCCACTTAAGGACAGAGGACGGAATCTATCCATGGAGCCAGAGGAAATGGGCAAGGTACTAAATGACTTAAATACTTTGCATCAATATTCACCAAAGAGAAGGACTTGGTGGATGATGAGTCCAGGCACGGCTGTATAGATATTCTGGCTGTTAGCAGGAAAGAATCCTGGAAGCATCACTCCTCATTTGGGTTTGCTCCAAAAGTCAAACAGTTTTTTGATTATGCAGGCGGAAAACAAGCCGATGGAAACACCATGCGCTTCTTCCCTGAACAAAGGCAAATCATTGATATTTATGCATTTTCAAACAGTTACTCAGCCCACTTCAGTTGAGCATGAGCCAATCGTACAGGTTATAGATTATGTATTGATCCAATGAAATTAGCCCTTGGACATGATGGGGCTGCATGGTCAGGCAGAGGTTTCTTAATTATGTTATCCAGATCCTGAGCACCTGTCCCTTGGTCTTCACAATAGCTTGCAAGCTTGAGACTTCCTCATCTTGAATTTGTTAGCTGGTTCCATTGTTCGGAGACAACTGCCTGTCGTAATCGAGTCTCGCTGCTGAATGAGTCATTGTGTGTGCAAGCTGGCCTCCTGCAAGAATGTGGCCAAGTAAACCCCAAGATGCATCTGCAACTAGTTATCCTCCATGTTGGTCAGGATTTGTACATTCTTAGTGTAATAGCAAACAGCGTATACTTAATATAAATATAACATATAACGGAGGTGCCTCTGCCCTGGGAACTACCCCAACACTGGGTCATGTAGATATCAAAAAAGAGGAGGTGTTGGTCGTCTTAATAAGTATTAAGGTGGATACGTCCCCAGGGCCTGATGGGATCTATCCTATGAAAGCTGAGGGAAGGAAGGGAGGAAATTGCTGGGGCCATGACAGAAATCTTTGAACCCTCATTGGCAACAGGTGAAGTCCCAGAGGAATGGAGAATAGCCAATGTTGTCCCTTTGTTCCAGAAGGGAAGAAGGGAAAATCCAGTAAATTGTAGGATAATGAGACTTATGTAAGTGGTCAGGAAATTATTGGAAAAGGTTCTTAGGGACAGGATTTACTCACATTTGGAAACAAATAGACTTATTAGCGATAAGCAGCATGGTTTTGTGAAAGAGAGGTCGTGTCTCACTACCTTGATCGAGTTTTTTGAGTAAGTGAAGAAGATGACTGATGAAGGAAGGGCAATGGATGTTGTCAGGCCTTTGACAAGGTCTCTCACGGCAGACTGGTACAAAAGGTGAAGTCACATGCGTTCAGAAGTGAGCTGGCAAGGTGGATAGAGAACTGGCTCGGTTTTAGAAGGCAGAAAGGGTAGCGGTAGAAGGGTGCTTGTCTAAATGGAAGGCTGTGATTAGTGGCGTTGCGCAGGGATCAGTGCTGGGGTCTTTGGTATTTGCAGTATATATAAATGATTTTGAGGAAAATGTGGCTGGTCTGATTAATAGGTTTGCGGAATACACAAAGATTCGTGGAGTTGCGGATAGTGAAGAGGATTGTCAGAGGGTACAGGAGGATATAGATTGGTTGGAGACTTGGGTGGAAAAATGGCAGATGGAGTTTAATCCACATAAATGTGATGTCTTGCTGTTTGGAAGGTCTAATATAGATGGGAGTTAAACAAAAAATGACTGAACCCTTAAGGCTATTGATAGCTGGAGAGATCTGGGCGCACAGGTCCACAGATCACTAAAAGTGGCAACACAGGTGGATAAGGCAGTTAAGAAGGCATTCGGCATGCTTGCCTTATTGGTTAGGACATTGAGTATAAAAATTGGCAAGTCCTGCTGCAGCTGTAAAGAAACTTGGTTAGGCCACATTTGGAATATTGTGTACAATCCTGGCCGCCACACTACCAGATTGATATGGATGCATTGGAGAGGATTCAAAAGAGGTTTACCGGGATGCTGCCTGGTTTGGAGGATATTAACTATGAGGAGAGGTTGGATAAACTCAGATTATTTTCACTGGAATGTCGGAGATGAGGGAGTGACCTGATACAGGTTTAGAAAAATCAATCGCTAGGGGGCATAAGTTTAATGTGCAAGACATAAAGTTTAGAGGAGATGTGCGAGGCTCATTTTTTACACAGAGGGTGGTGACTGCCTAGAATGTGTTGGCAGGGGAGGTGGTGGAAGCAGATATAATAGCGGTGTTTAAGAGTTGCCTTGGCGAACACATGAAAAGGATGGGAATAGAGGGATATGGACCCCGAAAGTGCAGACGGTTTTAGTTTAGACAGGCATCATGATCGGCGCAGGCTTGTTGGGCCAAAGAGCCTGCGTCTTGTGATATAGTGTTCTTTGTTCTTTGTCTGATACTGCTTCTGCCATGCATATGCCCGCTGATTCAGCCTGTCCAAATCACACTGAAGTATCTCTGCATCCTCCTCACAGTGCGCGCTCCCATCCAACTATCTTTCATCTGCAAATTTGGAGATAATACATTTTGTTCCCTCGTCCAAATCATTAATTTAAAAAAATAAATTTAGAGTACCCAATTCATTGTTTCCAATTAAGGGGCAATTTAACATGGCCAATCCACTTACCCCGCACATCTTTGGGTTGCGGGGGCGAAACCCGGGGAGAATGTGCTAACTCCACACGGACAGTGCCCCAGAGCCGGGATCGAACCTGGGACCTTGGCAGCCTGAGGCAGCAATGCTAACCACTGTGCCACCACGCTGCCATCCAAATCATTAATATATAATGAACAGTTGCGGTCCTAGAACAGATCCCTGTGGTATCCCATGTGTCACTGCCTGCCAATCGGTAAAAGACCCATTTATTCCAACTTTTTGCTTGCTGTCTGCCAACCAGCTTTCTATCCATCGCAAGACACTACCCATAATCCTGTAAGTATTAACTTTACATATTAATGTGTAATATGAGACCTTGCTTCAAGCCTTCTGAAAGTCTAAATCAACCACATCGACCGGTGTCCCTGATCAACTCTACTAATTACATCTTCAAAGAATTCCAGTAGATTTGTCAAGCATGATTTCCCTTTCATAAATCCGTGCTGACTTTGTCTGATTATACAACTGCTTTCCAAATGCTGTGCTATGAAATCCTTGATAATGTACTCCAACAACATCCCTACTGCCAATGTTAGACTCGCTAGTCTATAGCTCCCTGTTTTCTCTCTACCTCCCTTTTTGTATATAAGGCTTATACTAGCTACCCTCCAATTTGTAGGATCCATTCCAGAGTCCAAAGAATTTTGGAAAATGACCACCAATCGATCTACTATTTCTAGGGCTACTTCCTTAAGTATTCTGGGATGAAGATTATCAGACCCTGGAGATTTATCCAGCTTCGATCCCATTAGTTTCCCCCAAAGCATTCCTCGACAAATACTGAGTTCCTTCAGTTCCTCACTAAAACTTTTGTTTCTCAGAACATCCGATACATTATTTGTCTTCCTTTGTGAAGTCAGAAGCAAAGTACGAATTTAGTTCCTCTGCCATTTCTTTGTTCCCCTTTATAAATTCCCCCATTATTACTGTCAGGGGGCTACATTCGTATTTGTCAATCATCTCCTCTTTACATTCCTATAGAAACGGTAGCACAGTGGTTAGCACTGTTGCTGCTCAGCCCCAGGATCCCAGGTTTGATTCCCGGCTTGGATCACTGTCTGTACGGAGTCTACATGTTTTCCCCGAGTCTGCGTGGGTTTCCTCCGGATGCTCCGAATTTCTCCCACAAGTCCCGAAAGACATGCTTGTGCATTGAATTGGGCATTCTGAATTCTCCCTCTGTGTACCCAAACAGTGTGGTGACTAAGGGATTTTCACAGTAACTGCAATGTGTTAATCTAAGCCTACTTGTGACAATAATAAAGATTATTATTATAAACCTTTACAGTCAGTTTTTATATTCTCCGCTATCTTACTTTCAAATTGTATTTTCCCTTTCTTAATCAATCCTTCGGTCCGCCTTTGCTGAATTTCGAAACTATTCCCAATCCTCAGATCTATTGCTTTTTCTTGCTAATTTATATGCTTCTTCGTTGAATCGAATACTATCTCTAATTTCCCTTGTAAGCTAGGGTTTGGCTATAGTTCCCTTTCTACTCTTGCGCCAAATAGGAATAAACAACTTTTGGACTTCACCTCTTCGTTCCTTGAATGTGTGCCATTGTGGGTCCACTGTCCTTCCTTTCAGTAATACAAATAACAAAGAACAAAGAAAACTACAGTACAGCAACAGGCCCTTCGGCCCTCCAAGCGTGCGCCGACCATGCTGCCCATCTAAACTAAAATCTTCTGCATTTCCGGGATCCATAACCCTTCATTCCTATCCTATTCATGTATTTGTCAAGATTCCCCTTAAATGTCACTATCGTCTCTGCTTCCACCACCTCCTCCAGCAGCGAGTTCCAGGCACCCACTACCCTCTGTGTAAAAAATGTACCTCGTACATCTCCTCTAAACCTTGCCCCTCGCACCTTAAACCTGTGCCCCCTATTAATTGACCCCTCTACCCTGGGAACAAGTCTCTGACTATCCACTCTGTCTATGCCCTTCATAATTCTATACACCTCTGTCAGGTCGCCCCTCAACCTCCTTCGTTCCAGTGAGAACTAACCAAGTTTATTCAACCGCTCCTTATAGCTAATGCCCTCCATACCAGGCAACATCCTGGTAAATCTCTTCTGCACCCTCTCTGAACCCGCCACATCCTTCTGGTAGTGTGGCGACCAGAATTGAACACTATACTCCAAGTGTGGCCTAACTAAGGTTCTATACAGCTGCAACATGACATGCCAATTTTTATACTCAATGCCCCGGCCAATGAAGGCAAGCATGTCATAAACCTTCTTGACTACCTTCTCCACCTGTGTTGCCCCTTTCAATGACCCGTGGACCTGTACACCAATGTTTTGAAATCCATTATAGCCAACTCATGTCTCATACCGTCAAAGATACCTTGGTCTAAAAATTAACCAACTCACTCTCCACCTTGATAAAGAATTCTGTCATATTATGGTCCCTTATCCCCAAGGGTTCTCTCACAAACTGATTGCCAACTAATCCTTTCTCATTGCACAATTTCAAGATGGCCTGTTCTGTGACATCACACATCATCCTATCAATCCTGTGGTGCCATTTTTATTAATTATAAAATGTTTTTCTTGTCCATCCCAAATCTCTGCTTTCTCTCAGTAGTAATTCTTCAGTATTGGCTTCCTTTCAAGCACCTAAATACTCTTTGCATCAACGGTCTTTCAGGACAATGCATTCCACTTTCTCAAAGTTTTTTTTAACCAATTTAGTTTGCATTTTCAGATTATGCCCACTCATCCTGAATTGCCCTGTTAGAGAAAAGAGTTACCCCAGTTGCAATCTGCTAATTCCCTTCACTCAAGTGTCAATCACATCGCTGCTTAACCGCCTCTTCTCCGAGGAATGTAACTCTATCTAAGGGGTGCATTCTTTAGAAATTTCTTCTGATTGCCCCAGTGTAACATCATGACAGCTAGAGTTATCAGTGCAGGAAATTGACCCCAGATTTTATTCATAACCAAGTCCCTTCATCCCAAGTGTTGTTCTGGTTAAACAGCATTGGATTTTCTCCCAAAGGTGGAGATTTTCTGCTCCCATACCAGCAGGACAAGGACATGCGGGTGCAGGAGAGTTGGCCAAAGGGAGCATTCTGCTCATTTTTTCTGTCCAGAATTAGCAGAATGCAGCTGGGGTAACTCTTTTCTCTAACAGGGCAATTCAGGATGAGTGGGCATAATCTGAAAATGCAAACTAAATTGGTTAAAAAAAACTTTGAGAAAGTGGAATTCATTGTCCAGACTCGGACAGTATAATGTCATTGATGTACATATGTTGTTTTGGGCAATCTGAGAAATTAATTTAATCCAGAAATGGTTTATGGTCAGTTCCAGGAACATGAATCATTGTTGCATGCCTAATAGTACTGACCGCCAGGAATTTCAAAGCTGTGTATCAACTGACCATATAAGTGACTTTTTGGTTTTCATTTATTTAATTTCTTTGGGTGCTTTTTTCAATCAAAAACATTTTAGAACAAGCAGACTCAATGGGCCAAATGGCCTAATTCTGCTCCTATATCTCATGCACGTATGAGAGTGTGAAAATGTTTTATAAATGCAAGCCTTTTTATTTAACCTGCAAGTGAAAAATAGCCTTTTGGTGCTGAAAGTCAAATGGGCATGTGCACAGTGTCAACTTGGTGTCAATATGTAACTATGCAGTTTACTTTAGAAGGACAGATAAGGCTTTTTCTTTGGTAGATGCACCTTGAAGGATGCCTTACTGAATTTGGAAGATGCATGAGATGTAATAAAAAAGCTTGCGGGGTTATTTGATGACTTGGAGGGTGAGCAATGGATGTGGAACAAGCTTACAGGTAACATTTCATGGCAAGAAATCTTGAGTCAAACACAAGGGGCGGCATTCTCCACTACCCGGCGTGATGGAGGGTCCCGGAGTAGGGGAGTGGCGCCAACCACTCAGGGGTCACACCTCCCCAAAGGCAGGGAATTCTCCCCACCTTTGGGGGCCAGCCCCGCGCCGGAGCGGTTAGCACCAGAAGACTGGCGCAAAAAACCGGCGCCCCCGGCAGCGGGGCTGGCCGTAAGGCTTTCGCCGGTTGGCACATGCGGCGGCAGTGACATCAGCGGCAGCTGGCCGCTGACGTCACTGCCGGCGCATGCGCGATGTGGGGTTCTCTTCCGCTTCCGCCATGGCTCGATCACCCCCCGACCCCCCCAGGACACCGGGGCCCGCTTGTGCCGCTGATCCCGCCGTTCCAGAGGTGGTTTAAACCTCGGCGCCGGGAGAGGCCTCCCAGCGGCGGGACTTCGGCCCATCCGGGCCGGAGAATCACCGCAGGGGCCTCTCCGATCGGAGTGGCGAGATTCCTGCTGCCGCCGCTTCCCGGGTGGCGGAGAATCTGCCACGGCGGGGGCGGGATTTTCGGCGGCCCCAGGCGATTCTCCGACCCTGCTGGGGGTCGGAGAATTTCGCCCAAGATACATGACCATTAGGTAGATTTTCCCAGTCATCGGGCAGAATTCTCCGCAAGGCCCGACGCCGTCGTGAAACCCGGAGAGGTTCACAACGGCATTGGAGGCCGCTCCTTGCCCCCTATTCTCCCCACTCCCCGGGGGGCTAGGAGGGCTGTGCCGTAAATCTCGGACACGGGGCCTTGTCGCTGGCGTCAAGGCCCGGCGCGCCGAGAATGACACGGCCGGCGCGCCTAATGACGTCAGACGCGCATGCATAGGTTGGCCAGCTCCAACCCGCGCATGCACGGCTGACGTCATGACGGCTAACGGCTCAAACCTGCGCATGTGCGGTTGCCGTCTTCCCCTCCGCTGCCCCGCAAGACGTGGCGGCTTGATCTTGCGGGGCAGCGGAGGGGAAAGAGTACGTCCCTTTGAGACGCCGGCCCGATGGTCAATTATTCTAGATATGGAAAATGTCCCTCTAAAGTCCAAAGATGTGCAGGTTATGTGCATTGGCCATGATAAATTGCCCTTAGTGTCCAAAATTGCCCTTAGTGTTAGGTGTGGTTACTGGTTGTGGGGATAGGGTGGAGGTGATGACCTTGGGTGGGGTGCTCTTTCCAGGAGCCGGTGCAGACTCGATGGGCCGGGTGGCCTCCTTCTGCACTGTAAATTCTATGTAAATCCTCCAAAATGTGGATTGCAAAAATTTTAATATAGGGCGCGATCGAATGTAGTTAATCTCAGGTCTTTCTCTGCTTTCTTATTTGTTGATTTAATATAAATCTGCAACCTTGGACTTTCTCTCCTCTGTTCCCAAGTGCTGATCATTTATAAGTAGTGATTGCAATAGTGTAAAGAACAGAGAGGCAGAGAGTTTCTGAAGTGTGTTCAGAAGAATTTTTTACAATAGTATGTTTCCAGGCCGTCAAGAAAGGAGGCATTGCCTGTTCCTATTCTGGGGATGAGGTGGATCAAGGGCGGGATTCTCCCAACGGGAGACTAAGTGCTGACGCTGGAGTGAAAACCGGAGTGTTTCACTCCGGCGTCGGAAGCTGCTCCTCGCCCCCTATTCTCCCACCCCCGGGGGACTAGGAGCGGCGCCACGTCATTTAATATTAATACGATATATATAGAGGAACAAGTGCAGTTTGTATAGGGATCACAAAGTTGCCCTTAATCAGCTTTCTTCATTTAAATAGAACCATAGAATCCCTGCAGTGCAGAAGGAGGCCATTTGGCCCATCGAGTCTGCACTGACCTTCTGAAAGGGCACCCTACCTTGGCTCACTCCCCACCCTATCCCTGTTACCGCACGTTATCTGCACATCCCTGGACAATTTTATGACGGCCAAATCCACCTAACCTGCATATCTTTGGACTGTGGGAGGAAACCGGAGCACCTCGATGAAATCCTGCAGACGGGGTAGAAATTACAAACTCCACAAAGACAGTCACACAAGGCCGGAATTGAACCAGGGCCCCTGGTGCTGTGAGGAAGCAGTGCTAACCACTCTGCCACTGTGACAAGAATTTTGACACCCATTTTATTGTTGTAAACAGGCAAACAGCCCAACAATTCAGCAGTCAGGTGGCCTGCACTCAATCCTTGTGAGCATTGCTCCCACTATTTAATTTATGCAGGCAATTGTTTGAGACACTCAAATGAATGTGACTCAACCTCTCTCTCCCCCTTTAAAACACTGTTTAAAACCTACCTCTTTGACCAAACTTGTATTATTCTGCTCTAATATATCCTTGTGTCTTACAGTATCAAATATTTGTTGGCAATACTCTAATTGTTAAGGGGCTTGGAACGTTATACAATGTCAAAGGTACTATATTAATACATATATTTCTTGTTGTCAAAGGTCCCCTTCAGATGTTAGTTCCTGATGAGCAACCCCTAACCAAAGTAGATATTCTAATTATATTTAAAGGATAAAATATATGTCTGTAATACAGGCAGAGCAGGAATGTTCCCCCTCACTCCACAATCCTGCAGGGGCGGCATTCTCCCCTACCCGGCGTGACGGAGGGTGCCGGCGTAGGGGAGTGGCGCCAACCACTCAGGGGTCGCGCCTCCCCAAAGGTGGGGAATTCTCCCCACCTTTGGGGGCCAGCCCCGCGTCGGAGCGGTTGCCACCAGAAGACCGGCGCAAAAGACCGGCGCCCCCGGCAGCGGGGCTGGCCGAAAAGCTTTCGCCGGTCCGCGCATGCGCGCTGGCCGCTGACATCACTGCCGGCGCACGCGCGATGTGGGGTTCTCTTCCGCTTCCGCCATGGCGGAGGCCATGGCGGACACGGAAGAAGCTAGTGCAGCCAGGGCACTGGCCCGGACTCTGAGGGGGGGCCCCGATCGCGGGCCAGGCCACCGTGGGGGCACCCCCCGGGGTTCAATCGCCCCCCGTCCCCCCAGGACCCCGGGGGCCTGCTCGCGACGCTGAGCCGACCATTCCAGAGGTGGTTTAAACCTCGGCGGTGGGAGAGGCCTCCCAGCGGCGGGACTTCGGCCCATCCGGGCCGGAGAATCGCCGCAGGGGCCTCTCCGATCGGAGTGGCAAGATTCCTGCCCCCACCACTTCCCGGGTGGCGGAGAATCTCTGCCACGGCAGGGGCGGGATTTTAGGCGCCCCCAGGCAATTCTCCGACCCTGCTGGGGGTCGGAGAATTTCGCCCCTGGTATGCATCCCTCCTAATGCTTGATTCAACTCAGCACATGGAAAAAGTTGTTTTTTCACAATGGATGAGCTAACTATGTAGGTACATCTGATATAAGTGCCTGACCCCGACATCCAATGACAGCTTTCCTTTAGGATATTATTGAAATTACTTGAGAGTTGCTGCACTTCCACTGAATCGTAGAATTTACAGTGCAGAAGGAGGCCATTCAGCCCATCGAGTCTGCACCTGCTCTTGAAAAGAGTACCCGACTTAAGCCCACACCTCCACCCCATCCCCATAACCCAGTAACACCACCTAACCTAAAGGCAATTTAGCACGGCCAGTCCACCTAACCTGCACATCTTTGGACTGTGGGAGGAAACTGGAGCACCCGGAGGAAAACCACGCAGGCACGGAGAGAACGTGCAGAATCCGCACAGCCAGTGACCCAGGAGGGAATCGAAGCTGGGACACTGGAGCTGTGAAGCAACTGTGCTAACCACTGTGCTTACTGCCGCCCATATCACTGCAAATTTAAAATAATATAACAATATAATGGTCACTATTTGGTGCTACGCTTACTCTCAATGATGACAAAATCAAAGGGAAGTTTCTCTGATTGATCTTTTTTGTGTCATTTTGCTGCTCTGATGAACAGCAAATAGGCAATTGGGTATTTATAATTGTCAACCCGAGGCAAACAGTGGCTGTTAAATAAAGAGCAGTTCTATCCGTGACCAAGAATTTAGATCCCTATTTTTGCAATTCAGCCCAACAGTTGCTCTGTAAGATGCTCCTAATCATACATTGGAAGCAAATACTGTGTTTGGTTTTCTAATCAGACCTGATGAAGAGAATTGGGTGGATTTTCATGTGCTGCTCCATTGAGCTTAATATTAGTCGTTGATTTGTGTTCCTTTTGAATAGGAATAGAAAATGTGATAAAAAATATACAACAGGTTCACTGAAATGGATTTTTTGAAAAGGATTAACATTTTCGGTTTAAGAAAATTAAATTTCTGACAATCTGATCTGATAATTAATCTTTTTCCCTTTCAAGATGTGTGGAGTCTGCATGTTCTCCCTGTGTCTGTGTGGGATTTCTCCGGGTGCTCCGGTTTCCTCCCACAAGTCCCAAAAAATGTGCTGTTAGGTGAATTGGACATTATAATTCTTCCTCTGTGTACCCGAACAGGTGCCGGAATGTGGCAACTAGGGTGTTTTCACAGTAATTTAATAATAATAATCGCTTATTGTCACAAGTAGGCTTCAATTAAGTTACTGTGAAAAGCCTCTAGTCACCACATTTCGGCTCCTGTTCGGGGAGGCCAGTACGGGAATTGAACCAGCACTGCTGGCCTTGTTCTGCATTACAAGCCTGCTTTTTAACTAACTTCAGTGTTAACATAACCCTACTTGAGAAAATAAAGGGCGGTATTCCGCCACCACCCCCCCCCCCGCCACCGAAAGAATCACCGGGGCGCTGCACGAATCGCGCGCCACGCTGCCCTGACCCCATCACCCCCACACCCCCTCCAAAACCAGCACCGCGTGAATCGCGCCGGGCCGCTTGGAGAATCGGCGCACATGGCGAGCGCCGATTCTCCGACCCGGATGGGCAGGGCGGCCGGGCATAAATGACCTAGTCCCGCCGGCACCATCCACAGCTAGTCACAGGCCAGCGGGTACTCGTCGTGAAGGCTAAGGGGGCAGCTTGGGGAGGGGGGGTTCCGTTGTGGCCTGGTACGCGATCAGGACCACCCGATCGGCGACACGGCCCTTCTGTCGGCGGGCTTCCTTTCTTCCGCTGGCGAGCCTGGATCCATCCGCCATGTTTGTGCGGGGTGGCCTGGGGGAGGACGGCCACCGCGCATGCGCTAGTTGGCACTGGCCCAAATGCGCATGTGCGGGACCCAAGGCGCCGCGTCTTTTACGCGGCTCTGGGTCTCTGACAAGGCGCTGAGGCCACGCCGCCGTAAATCGCACAACGCCCCTGCTAGCCCCATGGAGGCGGGAGAATAGGGGTCTGGGAACGGGCGCCGACGCCGGAGTAAAACACTCCGGTTTTTACTCCAGCGTCGGCACTTAGGGTGGAATTCTCCGCAGGGGGCCGAATTCGTGAAGGCCGTCGTGAACTCGGCCAAGGTTCACAACGGCCTCGGAGCCCACTCCCCGCACCTAATTCACCCCCACCTAGGGGCTAGGAGCGGGCCTCCGTCTTTCTCGGCAGCGACCTTGTCGCGCCGAGAATGATGCGCGTGTGGCGCATTTGTGAGGTCATCCGTGCATGCGCGGGTGGCCGGTTCCAACCCGCGCATGTGCGAATGACTTCATCACGAAGACGGCACAAACCCGCGCATGCGCGGTGGCCGTCTTCCTCCTCAGCCGCCCGGCAAGACGTGGCGGCTTGATCTTGCCGGGCGGCGGAGGGGAAAGTGTGCGTCTGTTTTGGACGTTGGCCCGACAATCTGTGGGCACCGATCGCGGGCCTGTCCCCTCCCGAGCACAATCGTGGTGCTCCCGTCCCAATCGGGCCCCTAGATGTCCCAAACGTGCATCTGGCACCCGTTTCACGAATGCAGCGACCAGGTGTGGTTGCTGCCGTGTTGAAACGGGCGTGAAGGGCCGGCCGCTCGGCCCATCGGGCTCGGAGAATTGCTGTTCGCCGTGAAAAACGGCAAGCTGCGATTTTTCCGAGGGGGGGGGAGAATCGCGGGGGGCACCAGGGGGGCGTGAAAAATGTCGGACGGCCCTCCCGCGATTCTCCCATGCCGCGTGGGGAGTGGAGAATTACGCCCTTAGACTTCCGTTGGGAGAATCCCGCCCATCGATACTTATTAGATGATAACAGCTTTGTTGTACTTTACTAGTGTCTTCTATTTTTATTTTAGCTTTCAAGCATTCAAAGTTCCTCAGCTTAGCCCAAAACCTAAATTTTCCATATTCAAACTATTTACTTGGGATGTAGCAGAAGACCTTTGATAAACAGAGGTTCTGATTAAATGGCAAATTGCACATGCTATAACTAATTTAGTGTATGTTTGCACTAACAGTGAATCTGCCCGAGTGTAGTGAACAACAGAAGGATTATTTTAGCTTTGTTGACTTTCATTATTCAAGGGTTGCATGGGAATACTTCTACACAGTCAGCTGGTGAAGTTTTTAAATTGTTCAGACTGGTTCCTAAGAAAAAAAGGATGTCTGTTTTGTTAAGCCATTTTATACCCTGTTCAGTACTTTAAATCAGTCATCACCTTATAACAAAATATTAAGTCTAATCTAAATTATTAAGCTTGAACAAATGGCTTTAAAATACCCTGGGAGGAGAGACGTACTTTTGTGAACTTTCTCTATATTTATATCTACGTATTCGAACTGTAAAAAATAACTGTAGTTCTAACTATATTAAATAGAAGATCAGCAACAGAAACAAACAAATGTATGTTTTTTCCTCAAAGTGCAAGGAAGGCAGAGATATCAACACAACCAGAGGCATTAAAAAAAAAAGAATATTATACAAAGGTTAATGGAAAAGTAGAGTCATAAATCTTTAAATATGGCGAGTAAATATTTTAAAAGGCATAAATTAGACGTATTGACCTGATTCAATAATTTAAAGGAACGATGGAATGGTGACACTGTAGATTGGTGCACACTTCTTTCATCTGTAAGGCTTGGTTTTGATCCAGCTGAGACTTATGGGTGGATAGCCTTCTGTCCCTACCGATTCTAAGGATCCTCCTTGGGATAAATGTTGCTGGCCGCCACTTAATCCTGATGTACAAAGAACAGAAATATCCATAATTAAGTATGAATTACTTTTAACTTTAACTTATAATTGCAAAAATCAATTCAAAGTCTATTGTTTGAAATCATGTTTTAAGAAGACAATTGGATCAACGCTTTGCAATCTTACTTGCCGATTGCCCACAGTATTGCATAAATGGCATCAGTACAGCTGGACAGAGGTGACAATTAAACAAGTGTGCAAAGACATAATTAAGTCCCCATATTTAACTCATCGGTCCTTACTTTAATGCTGTATTTTTATTTAAAGTCAGTTTAGCTATGAGGAGAGGTTGGATAAACTCGGTTTGTTCTCACTGAAACAACGGAGGTTAAGGGGCAACCTGTTAGAAGTCTACAAAATTATGAGGGGCATGGGCAGACTGGATAGTCAGAAGCTTTTCCCAATGTGGAACAGTCAATTACTAGGGGACATAGGTTTAAGGTACGAAGGGCAAAGTTTAGAGGAGATGTGCGAGGGAAGTTTTTTTACACAGATGGTAGTGAGTGCCTGGAACCCGCTGCTGGAGGAGGTGTTGGAAGCAGGTCCAATAGTGACATTCAAAGGGCATCTTGGCAAATACATGAATAGGATGAGAATAGAAGCATCTGGACCCTGGAAGTGTGGAAGGTTTAAGGTTCGACAGCAGAATGGTCGGCGCAGGCTTGGAGAGCTGAAGGGACTGTTCCTGTATTGCACTGCTGTACTGTTACAGTTAGGTGGTAAAACATGGGAGGGATTTAAGAAGTAGAAAGATAGCACGGTTGGAATTTCTTTGCAACACACGTTTAGATGCTGTGAGAGGCAAAACAGCGGCACTAACAAATCAACTTTGTGAATGGTGCATTTACAGTGTGGCAACTTTATGTACCATTTCAATCTATAAATTTGCACATAGGGGCTGGATTCTCCGCTCCCCGACGCCAAAATCGTGTACGGCGAGGTGGTGGAGAATCCCCAATGACGCCAAAATCGGGGGTGGCGTCGCTTTCACAGTGCTCTGCCACCTGAAAACTGGCGTACTCTAGGAGTACACCACGCCATGTATCCACAGCCTCAGGTCATTGCCTGAGACCAGCCCCGCGATGCTCCATCCCCGACCGACCGAGTTGCCCAAGGCGTGGGACACACGTGATCTCACCCGTCGTGAACTTAGCGTGGCGGCTGCAGACTCAGTCGGTGCCGCCAGCCTTGGGAGGGCCGATCCGCGGGCAGGAGGGGCTTCATTCTGGGCTGGGGGCACTGTAGGCAGGTGGTCCAGAGGGCGCGAGCAGCCGAAGGGGAGTACTATTTTTGCGGTCCGGGTCCACAGGCTGAGTCCGCCATGAAACACGGTGCGGCCGCTGCAGGTTGCCGCCGTGCTCATGCGCGACCACGGACCCAGCAATGTTCCTGGCCGTATTGGCAACGAGAGCTGGGAGCTTTATGCTGCTTCCCTGCTAGCCCCCAGCAGAATGACGAATCAGTGGCCGTTTTGCTCTAGTTTTCTTGGCTTAAAACACTACCGTTTTCACGCTGGTGTGGGGACTTAGTCTCCCAAATGGAGAATCCAGCTCAAGAAATTTATAATGGGAATAGTTGAACCTAAGCGTAATAGAAATATGACAACAGGAAGTGTGCAAAAATATCAGATTCTTAATGCATTAAAGGTAGGTGGATTAATTTGGGAAAATTGAATTGATTTCCATCACTTGATCCCAGCCAAACACGGCAATATAACACTTATTTGCGTAAATTATGAGATACAGAGGGAATTGACATAAGAAGAAAATAATGAAACTGTGTTAAATATCTGCTCATGATTCCCTTCTGTTCAGCGTGTCATCAAAATATACCTGCATAGCTTTAAGTATCTTCTGTATTCAATCAAAGAACAAATACAGCACAAAATATATAGAAACATGGCAATTTTGACGTTGCTTTGAAAAACGATTATATCATAACAACTTATGCTCAAGCCCCCTTTCGACTGTGAATAGCAAATTGGTCCTCAGAGTGCCTATATCTGCTGAGTGTCGAAGGAAAAGATGGAGTTTTATGTTAAATTGGAAGGGTAAAGCTTTGCTTTCTATACCCTGACAGTCCTAGGTCCAGATCATAAAGCGATGGGACACATGTTTGCCTCACATGGTAAATTCTTGAAGCCAACTATCTGGGAAAGGGTTGGCAAGTGGAGACAAAACATTTCCCCCAAGAGAACAGAAGAAAATTACCAAATGAATCAACCTGTCATTCTTCCATATCTATCTCCTCATGCTTCAGAATAATTCAGAATGGCATTTGTGGACTCCTGGGATATAATTTCTAGCCAACACTTTGAATCAATAGTGCTGATATGCATAGAATTTAATACCACAAAATTCATTTCAAAGTTCTCCAGTAATATCGTAACAATGTGCCTTTAATCTGGGCATTTCCATATCCCAGATTTGTGTTGAATTTGAGTGGCCTTGTTTATATACTCGGTTTGCCGATTGGGAACAAGAGTAAAACTGCTCTAGTTCAAAGCAATAGTTAAAGAGAGTAGTCCATCCATCACCCTGTTGTTTTGGTTGGATTTAATACCAAATTGCTAACCTTCAAGGCACAAATATCTCACAGAAGCTGTGTCTCCCTCATATGGCATTCAGCAATAAAATAGGAAATTCCTTTGTTCTGATCAGTGAATGGATTTGTTTGTAATTATAGGACTGTGTGTATAAATCACTAGCTGTACTTTCTCTGCTTAACTGGCCAACTACTGTACGCATGCACGGGGGTTCCCTTACCGCGCCGGTCACCGGGCAATATGGCGGAGCACTACAGAGGCCCGGCGCGGAGTAAAGTAGGCCCTCACGGAACCAGCCTGCCCGCCGAGTGGGAGGAACCCTGGGGGGGAGGCGCAAATCCTGCCCCACCGCCCCAATGTCAGCTTCTCCATTGTCCAGCGCCGTTTTTGGGTGCCGGCGGGATTCCTGCTGCGCCGGTCGGGAGCTGTTGACAGCGATGCCCCCCAGCGATTCTCTGGGCCCCAATGGGCTGAGTGGCCGACGTGTTTGGCCCAGTCCCGCCAGCGTGAATTACTCCCCTCACACACGGCAGGACGTGGCAGGTAAATGTGCGGGGGCCTTCCTGGGAGGGGTGCGGGGGATCAGACCCCGGGGGGCCCCCACGGTGGCCTGGCCCGCGATTGGGGCCTACCAAATGGCGGGCGGGCTGGTTCCGTGAGGGCTTACTTTACTCCGTGCCGGGCCCCTGTCGTGTTCCGCCATATTGCCCGGGGGACGGCGTGGTAAGGGAACCCCCGTGCATGCGTGGAAATATGCTGGCCATACTGCGCATGCGCGGGAATACGCCGGCCGTTCCGCGCCTGCACGAACTCGCGCCAGCCCTTCGGCGTCAACCTAGCCCCCTACAAAGGGGAGAATTCCTCACTTTCGGGGGCCGTTGACGCCGGAGTGGTTGGTGGCGCTTTTCACGCCGGCGTGGGGACATAGCCCCATTAGTGGAGAATCCCGCCCAGTGTTTATGGAGAATCTTCGCACAGAATATCTGCCATGTCTACCTACTAAATAGCAACTCTGCTTCTAAGTAAATTCATTGGGTGAGATCTCCCGGCCCCAAGTGCCGGGAACATCCAGCTGATCGCATGCATTATCGGACTGTTCCCATTCGAGTGAATCATGCTCATTGTATCAAAACAATTTAACACATTTTGTTTGTTATGAAGCCAGACAAGTGCATTGCCTATAATTTTCCATTGAAAATGGAAGAAATGATAATCGCTTAATTATTTCGATAAGTCATTCAGCCCAACATTTCTATGCCGATGTTTATACTCTACACAAACCTCGTCCCTCTCTCTAGCCCTCTTTCCACCCTGCTCCCTTCTATTTAAAAGAAAATTCATGTGATGTGAGTATCACTGGCAAGGCCTGCTTTTGTTGCTAATCCCAAATTACCCATGGGAAGTGAGCCACCTTCTTAAACTGCTGTAGCCCATAGAAACATAAAAAACAGAAGCAGGAGGAGGCCATTCGGCCCTTCGAGCCTGCTCTGCCATTCATTGTGATCATGGTTGATCATCAAGTTCAATAACCTGATCCCACCTTCCCCCATATCCCTTGATCACTTTAGCCCAAGAGCTATATCTAATTGTCTAATTCCTTTTTGAAATTACACGTTTTGGTCTCAGCTACTTTCTGTCATAGCGAGTTTCACAGATTCACCACTCTCTGGGTGAAGAAATTTCTCCTCACCTCAGTCTTAAAAGTTTACCCCTTATCCTCAAACTATGACCCCTAGTTCTGGACTCTCCCACCATCAAGAACTTTCATTCTGAATCTACGCTGTCTAATCCTGTTAGAATTTTGTAAGTTTCTATGAGATAAACTCCCAGTCTTCTAAACTCCAATGAGTAGAATCCAAAACAATTTAGTGTCTCCTCATATGACAGTCCCGCCATCCCAGGAATCAGTCTGGTAAACCTTTGCTGCATTCCCTCCATAGCAAGAACATTCTTTCTCAGATAAGGACACCAAAACTGCACACAAAACCCCAGATGTGGCCTCACCAATGCCCTATACAATTGCAGTAATACATCTCTATTCCTATAATCAAATCCTCTCGCTATGAAGGCCAACATACCATTTTTGTCTTTTTTTGCTGCCTGATGTACCTGCATGCTTACTTTCAATGACTCATGCACAAGGACACCAAGGTTGCACTCAGTGTTCACCTCTCTAATTTACACCCATTCAAATGAGAATCTACCTTCCTATTTTTGCTACCAAAGTGGATAACCTCACATTTATCCACATTATATTGCATCTGCCATGCATTTGCCCACTCAATTAGCCTGCCCAAATCCCGCTGAAGCATCTCTGCATCTCACAGCACACCTTCTCACCCAACTTTGTATCTTCTGCAAATTTGGAGGCGACACATGAAATGAAAATCGCTTATTGTCACGAGTAGGCTTCAAATGAAGTTACTATGAAAAACCCCTAGTCGCCACATTGTGGCGCCTGTTCGGGGAGGCTGTTACAGGAATCGAACCATGCTGCTGGCTTGCCTTGGTCTGCATTCAAAGCCAGCGATTAGCCCTGTGAGCTAAACAGCCCCAGGAACATTTAGTTCCCTCGTCCAAATCATTAATATATAATGTGAACAGTTGGGGTCCTAGCATAGATTCCAGCGGTACCCAACTAGTTACTGCCTGCCAATCAGAAAAAGACCCATTTATTTCAACTTTTTGCTTCCTCTCTGCTAACCAGTTTTATCCATCTAAAGACACTACCCGGAATCCCACATGCTTTAACTTTGAATATTAATCTCTATGTGAGATGTGTCAAAAGCCTTCTGAAAGTCTAAATAAACCATATCCACTGGTTCTCCCTGGCCAACTGTACTAGTTACATCTTCAAAGAGTTCTGAGTAGATTTGTCAAGCATGATATACCTTTCATGAATCCATGCTCACTTTGTCTGATTTTACCACTTCTTTTTAAATGCTGTGCTCCGGGCAGCACGGTAGCAAACGGGCAGCACGGTAGCATTGTGGATAGCACAATCGCTTCACAGCTCCAGGGTCCCAGGTTCGATTCCAGCTTGGGTCACTGCCTGTGTGGAGTCTGCACATCCTCCCCGTGTGTGCGTGGGTTTCCTCCGGGTGCTCCGGTTTCCTCCCACAGTCCAAAGATGTGCAGGTTAGGTGGATTGGCAATGATAAATTGCCCTTAGTGTCCAAAATTGCCCTTAGTGTTGGGTGGGATTACTGGTTTATGGGGATAGGGTGGAGGTGTTAACCTTGGGTAGGGTGCTCTTTCCAGGAGCCGGTGCAGACTCGATGGGCCGAATGGCCTCCTTCTGTACTGTAAATTCTATGAAATCCTTGATAATGGACTCCAGCAACTTCCCTACTACTGACATTAGGTTCACTAGTGTATAGTTCACTGTTTTCTCCCTACCTTCCTTTTTGAATAGCAAAGTTATATTCTCTACCATCCAGCCTGTAGGAACCATTCCAGAGTCCAAAGAATTTTGGAAAATAACCACCAATGGATCTACGATTTCCCCGTCTATTTCCTTAAGTACTATGGAATGCAGATTATCAGGTTCTGGAGATTAATCTCCCTTCAATCCCATTAATTTCCCCAAAACCGTTTCTCTACTAATACTACTTTCCTTCAGCTCCTCACTAAAACTTGTGTTTCTCTGAACTTTTGATACATTATTTGTCTTCCTTTGTGAAGACGGAAGCAAAGTACAAATTTAGTTTCTCAGCTATTTCTCTATAAATTCGTTATACATTCCCATGTTTCTGACTGTCAGGGGCCTACATTGGCTTTTGTCAGTCTTTTTCTTTTTACAAGCCTATAGTAACTTTTACAGTCAGATTTTATGTTCCATGCTAGTTTACTTTCAAATTGTATTTTCTCCTTCTTAATCAATCCCTTGGTCTGACTTTGCTGAATTTTAAACTGTTCCCAATCCTCAAGTCCTGTTCATTTGTATGCCTCTTCTTTGAATCTAATACTATCTCTAATTTCCCTTGTAAGCCATAGTTTGGCCACAGTTCAGAACATAAAACATAGAACATACAGTGCAGAAGGAGACCATTCAGCCTATTGTGTCTGCACCCACCCACTTAAACCCTTACTTCACCCTATTCCCGTAACCCAATAACCCCTCCTCACCTTTTTGGTCACTGAGGGCAATTTATCATGGCCAATCCACCTAACCTGCACATCTTTGGACTGTGGGAGGAAACCGGAGCACCCGGAGGAAACCCACCCAGCCACGGGGAGAACGTGCAGACTCCGCACAGACAGTGACCCAGTAGGGAATCGAACCTGGGACTCTGGCGCTGTGAAGCCACAGTTCTATCCACCTGTGCTACAGTGCTGCCCACTTTCTACACTGGTGCCAAACAAACAACTTTTGGAGTTCACCTATTAGTTCCTTGAATGCCTGCCATTGTCTGTCCGCTGTCCTTCCTTTCTGTAATATTTTCAGTCCATCATTGCCAGGTCATGCCTCATACCATCATAGTTACATTGAGGTTCAGGACCTCAGTCTCAGAATCAGCTACCTCACCATTCACCTTGATAAAGAATTCCACCATGTTATGGTCACTGAACCCCAAGAGTTCTCTCACAACTAGATAGCCAACTAATCCTTTCTCGTGCACAACACCCTGTCCAAGATGGTCTGTTTCCTTGGTGGTTCCTCAACATACGGTCCAGAAAACCATCCCGTACACTCCAGAAATTCATCCTCTAAAGTACTGTGACTAATTTGAGTCATCCAATCTATCTGCAGATTAAAGTCACCCATAATCACAGATGTTCCTTCATCACTTGCATCTCTGATTTCCTGTCTAATACCATTCCCAACGTTACCACTGCAGTTTGGTTGGTCTGTGTACCCACCTCTTAAGAATATGTTTTGCCTCTAGATGTTTCTTAATTACACCCAACTATATCATATCACTTTACATCTCTCTGCACAACTAATTTGTCCATTTTATTTCAAATCCTCCATATGTTCAGGTGCAAAACCTTAAGGCTGGTCCTTTTAACGTAACCTGCCCTTTCCCTACGATTTTTTAGTGTTATCTGATGCAGACGCTTGATTTCTCTGCCTATCACTTTTCTTATTCTTCTCTCTGTCTTTTTCTCTTGTTCTTGATTCCCTCTGCTCTGAATCCTTATATACGTTCCCATTCCCCCTGCCATATTAGTTTAAACCCTCCCAACCACTCTAGCAAGTATCACACCATCTCTTCAGCCACATATTCACCTGATACATCCTACTGTTTCTAATGTGGTAGCACATGGCACTGGTAGTAATCCTCAGATCACTACCTTTGAGGTCCGACTTCTCAACTTTCTTCCTAACTCCCCATATTCTGCTTTCAGGACTTCATCCCTTTTTTAAACTGATGTTGTTGGTATCAATGTGCACCATGACCACTGGCTGTTCACCCTCCTCCTTCAGAATGTCCTGTAACTGCTCCGAGACATCCTTGACTCTCGCATCAGAGAGGCAACATACCATCCTAGAGTCCCGTTTGCAGCCACAAAAACGCCTGTCTATTCCCTTCACAATCGAATCACCTATAACTATCGCATTCCCACACTTTTTACTCCTCCCCTCTGTAGCAGAACTGCATGTGGTGCAGCTAATTTGGCTGTTGCTGCTTTCCCCTGAGAGGCAGCTGCAGTATCAACAGTATCAAAAACAGTATATCTGTTTTGCAGGGGAATGGCCACAGGAGATTCCTGCACTGCCTGCCTAGCTCTCTAGGTCTGCCTGGTGGTCACCCATTCCCTTCCTGCCTGTGGAGTCTGAGCCTGTGGTGCGACCACCTCTCTATACGTGCTAACCACGATACACTCTACCTCACTGATGCTCCACAGTGTCGCCAGTTGCCGCTCCAGCTCTGAAACGCAGGCTTCCAGGAGCCGTATTTGGAGACACTTCCTGCACAAATGCTGGCCTCAGGCACTGGAAATGTGCCCGGCCTCCCTCATGCAGCAAGGAGGACAAACCAAGGCTTTAAGTTCTCCTGCCATGACTTATGCTTTTAAATTAAAGCTTTCGAAGATGCTTGATATTAGATTAAATCCAATTTTCTATGGCCTTTCTGTGCTTGCCCTCGTTACTACTAATTAGAGCCCTTGCAGGTTGTAAACCACAAGACTTATTTTCAAACTATAATTGATGAAAGTTATAAAGACTTACTGACCTTGTCCATTACTGGAGCGAAGAAGGAAGAGAGGTGACGTGATAGAGGTGTACAAGGTGATGAGAGGCATGGATAGAGTGGATAGCCAGAGACTTTTATGCAGGGCGGAAACGGCTGTCATGAGGGGACATAATTTTAAGGTGATTGGAAGAAAGTATGGGGGAGATGTCAGAGGTAGGTTCTTTACACAGAGAGTGGTGCGTGCGTGACATGCACTGCCAGCAGAGGTAGTGGAGTCAGAGTCATTGGGGACATTTAAGCGACTCTTGGACAGGCACATGGACAGCAGTAAATTGAGGGGGTGTAGGTTAGGTTGATCTTAGATTAGGATAAATGGTAGGCACAACATCGTGAGCCGAAGGGCCTGTACTGTGCTGTACTGTTCTATGTTCTTTGTTCTCTGACTTACCAATCAGCTCTCTTCCTTGCACCCTCAGCTGCAACAGGGCAAGACCACTCTCTGAAGATTCATGTAGGTACACCCACAGTGCTATTAGGAAGAGAATTCCATGTTTATGACTTAGTGACAGTGAAGTAATGGTGATATGGTTCCAAGTCAGGATTGTGAGGCTTGGAGGGGAACATGCAGGTGGTGGTGTTCCCATCTGTCTACTGCCCTTATCCTGGTGGTACAGGATGTGGGTTTGGACGGTGCTGTCGCTCGTATGCATGTGTCAAACTGACGCTTAAAAGTGTCACTGCTATTTGCAACAACCACCCCGTGAGGCAACAAGTTCTACATGCTCACCATTTTACGTGTCATGAAACAACTAAATTATTTATTTATCTGTTGTAGCTTTCTTACAATTCTGACTTCTTGTGAACTCACCCATAAGTTCAAAGAGTTGAAATTTCATTTACCTTATGAATTCACCTTCATGAATTCAAAGCCACCTGTCAAATCTCTTCATAAGGTCCTCTTTGTCAGAGAAAAGAACCTCAAGATGTTCGACTCCCTAATGTGTATGTAAACCACTTCAATTATGGCCTTATTTCTACCTTGAAAAAAGATATTCAAAACCTTGAGCATGTAATCATTTTTATCTCCCTCAGAATATAGGATATTCCTGTTGTACCACTTGTTCTGAGTTCAATGTTAGACTGTCTGTGTGGACACACTTTCCCCGTGTCTGCATGGGTTTCTTCCTGGTGCTCCAGTTTCCTCCCACAGTCCGTAAATGTGCTGGTTAGATGGATTGGCCGCGCTCTACTGCCCCTTAGTGTCTAAAAGGTTAGGTGGGGTTGCAGGATAGCATGGGGGAGTGGGCCTTGATTGGGTGCACTTTCAGAAGGTCGGTGAAGACTCGATGGGCTGAATAGCCTCCTTCTGCACTGTAGGGATTCTATGATTCTATTCTATGATTCTACAGGAATCCTGTAAGTTGTGCAGTCATGTTGAAGGCCAAATGTCCCTGTACAGCAGACTGCACACAAGTTAGCCCCTTTAAGTGACTGTACATGTGCAGCCATGCAAAAAAATTAAAGGGGCTATATAGTTAAGTAAATTACCCATGTACTACAAAGAAAATAGAGAATTTGTTTCAGGGGACTTATTACACTTCTGGGTTTTTGCATTAGATATTTTCATTGAGTTAATTGTCAATGGCTATTTCTAAAAGGCAACTGTATAGTATTGTCCTGACAAATCACAGGTCACATTTTTAAAAATCATTAAATTAAATACAGAATTGTTGTTTCAATTCTGGCCCAATGGATAATACCACATGTTAGCATGTATGATCACCTCATTTGTGGGACAATTGCATATATGATGCGAAGCAACAATACAATTTTATTTGACAGGTAAAAGATTCAGTTCAGATTGTTGCACCTCACCATAACTCTTATTGCTGTCTACTCGTTGCATGCCCAATGCCATCAGGAGTGGGGCAGAAAGCTCCATATGGGGGCGAGGTGCGTGCCACCAATGACGTTTGGGCCAAACAAGTAACCTGGAACCTTGAAAAAATGGCTGATAAAGGAAAAGAACAGATTGGTCTGTTGCACATTTCAGCCGTGTCACTGCTGAAGGGTACTGGCAGGAAATAGTATCATCGACTGTTTTCTGTAGTTGCAATTATGACATATTTGCTCAATATGAAATAATAGAGCTGTTCTCCTGTGTTGCCTTTCAATGTAAAATTGATTGTGAGACATGATCACACATTTTTTAACTTAGCAAAAGGCTCCAACAAAGTCAGATCTTGTTCAGTCATTATGCTGACTTGCAAGGTAAAGTCGGCTTCAGATAAATAATGCAATATTGAAGATATACCGAAACACCAGGGGCGGGATTCTCCGACCCCCCCGCTGGGTAGGGGAGCATCCCGGCCCAGGGTTGGGATTTTCCATCTAGAAACGGAGAATCCCGCTGTCCATATGAGTCAATTACAATTATATTGAAGTAACTGCCCACAGAAAGTCTGTGCAAATACATTTGTAATTGAAGCTGAAACATTCAGCCCACTTGTCCGCAGCGTTTGACTGACTAAATTTAAGAGAATGACACCCAAATAGAAAAACTTTACAAAATGCTCGCAAGGAATTATGCTTTTGAACTGAACATTTTCCATCCCAGACTATAATATAGAATCCAGCAGCTTGCAGAAACCACCCAAAATGTGCGTGTAGTACCCGTCAATGATGAAACCAATAGATAATCTAACACATTAGAATGCTTCAATTTTGACACATAACATATTTTTGTAAATCCCTGAACCTGGATTGATTCAAATGCTGCAATCTTTTTCAGAAAAGTGGTAGAACTGCATTTTGCTTTTGTCAGCACGAATGGGAAGCAGCACGATACAGCATTAGTCTGTCCATGTAGGGATTATGGTTTTGTCTCAGCTATTAGATCTCTTTAATAGCATGATTTACTGAATATCCAGTGAAGCAGACTCATCAATAGTTCAATCAAGACATTAATTGATTAAATATAAGCAGACATCAGAACTGAAAGTTTGGATAGACGCATAATTAGATATTTAAGCACTCCTCTGAACGTCTCTGTGGAAAATATAGAATCTGAAGGCTTCATAAAAGTTATCACAAATTTCTAAATATTCAGTGTTTCTTTTTAAATACTTTCTTATTTGGAATCTGCACTGCAAATAATCCTGACAGATGTGACATAGTTTTTTTTTCTCGATTCTCTGTGTAATTTTGTGCCTTGATCCACAGCACATAACATTGCAAATTTAATAACATTTGATTATCAAGGTTAGTTTCCTGCACTCGAATCCTACACTCTGTTGCCCTCAATTGGTTTCAGTACTAAACACTCTTCATTTTGTTAAACTCAGATTATTGAATTGCTCTCATGTCAGTTTTTCAATCACTTCTGAGAAACTGCTTAATGGTGCCCTCTGGGAAAATGCAAATTAGTTCAGGGAAGAGGAATATTAAAAGCCGTACCACGATCAAAATAATTATTTCTGCATCTGCAAAGTATTGAAGATCCTTCATTTAATAACATTTATGGTCAGCTCCTCCTATAGTTGTGTGGGTAATTGCATAACATGATGCAGTGCAGAGATAGACAGAATAGAGAGGTTTTGGTGCAATCATCACTTCATAATGAGTTAACGGTTGTCTACTGGGAGAACAATTGAGCTGTTATAACAGACGCCAACAACGCAGGGGCTATTCAGGAGAAAAGTCAACCAGGCTTCCCACTCTTGGCCAGTGGAATGTTTTGAGACATTTTCATACTTAATCAACAGAAATGTTTTTTTTATAAGCATTACATTTAAACATTAGGTGTGCAATCTAATGGAAACGTTTCAAAGTGTCATTTGAAAATGAAATGAAATGAAAATGAAATGAAAATAGCTTATTGTCACGAGTAGGCTTCAATGAAGTTACTGTGAAAAGCCCCTAGTCGCCACATTCTGGCGCCTGTCCGGGGAGGCTGGTACGGGCTGGTATGGCTGGCCGGTTTATGGCAGGATTTGCTAGGAGTTTCCACCAGCTCTGTCGGCGAGTTCCCCACCACTATCTAACCACATTTAGTCACTTTTTTAGGCTCTCGGACATTTCTCCCTGGGGTGCAATCTAATGAAAAGCCTGGTTCCCCCTGAATAGCCCCTGCGTTGTTGGCGTCTGTTATAATAGCCCACACGTCAAAATATTTTCAGCACTGGGGAGCTGAACCCGCTGGCCAGACCAGCTCCTCTGAGATCAGGCCGCCATTTGAAAGGGTGCTCTAATCTCTAAGTGGGTTTGTGGGTCCCCCACACCCGACACCCATGGGAATGTCACCCCCCCCCCGCCCCAACACACACACACACTCATGGGCATTGCCCCACACTCTCCCAATCCCAAGTGATGGCATTCAGGTCTTCATGCTTTCACATGCCCCCTTTTGTCCACCCCTTCTAGGACCTCCAGCCTTCACTCCCTCCCCAATGTTCCAGAGGCCCCTTCAACGCCGCCCTGCAACCCCCAGCCTTCATACCCCCTCCACCCTCCTTTCATGGGCACTGCCCCCCTCAGGTCCAAATCCTTGGCAGTGCCACGCTGGCACCCTGGGAGTACTTCTGCCAGCTTTGCAGTGCCATGCGGGCACTTTGGCAGTGCTAGAACGCCCACATTCCAGAGTGAAAACCAGGTGAACACCCTGCCTTATCCCTGACCACTTAGGGGCCTCCAATGGACCGAGAGATCGCTCCAGGTGCCATGACAAATGTGGACCAGTACTTTTTTAAAAATAAATTTAGTGTACACAATTCATTTTGTTTTTCCAATTAAGGGGCAATTTAGTGTGGCCAATCCACCTACCCTGCGCATCTTTTGGGTTGTGGGGGCGAAACCCACGCAAACACGAGGAGAATATGCAAACTCCACACAGACAGTGACTCAGAGCTGGGATTGAACCTGGGACCTCAGCACCGTGAGACAGCAATGTCAACCACTGCGCCACCATGCTGCCCTGTGTGGACCAGTACTAATCAGTGCCCATGTGATCACCCACAGGGAGCTGTTTAAATCAAGGGATACCTTAAGATAATGGGCTCTTCCCGTTAATAGAATGGAGATTGGCCGTAATTTGTGATTATTGGTTTCTCGACATGTAGCGGGATCCGGAACTTGCCAACGGGAGTGGGCTGGATCAGTCAGAAACTGAATGGCGTCTGGCGCAGTTCCCGATTTCGGACTCTCTCGTGATATAACCGGCTCACTCAGATTCGTGTCCGACACAACATGGCCGATAGACCCGAGGTTTTTAAAGCAAAATGCATTGATGTTAGTCTTCATTAAAGTGGAGAAAATTATAGGTGGTTAAAATGCCAATAGGCTCAACTTTGAAATTGTTCTCCAACTGGTGTAAAAAAAACTGCAAGCAATGCCTCAGTAATTGGTCATTTGTGAAGTCCTTGATCCCAGGCAATCAGAGGTTGTTGGTCAGCCCACTGTGTACATAGATAGACTAAAATAAGGATGTGACCACATGCAACCTGTCAGATTTTGAAATTAAAACCATTGGAAGCTTTGGCCAGTCGAGAACTTTGCATGCAACAGGATTGTTGATCAGCAAATGTGGATGGTTAGTGTGATCATGGTTTTGTCCTATTGATTGAAGACAAGTTGTAAATAAGGTAGTTTAATGATTCATACCTGACCTTGTCTTACTCAGTGTTCTCCGTATACTTGAAAGCTCATGAAAGTCACAACTATCTGGGTCAGATCACAAGGGAGTGCTATTTGTACAGCACTGCTAAAAACAATTGGCATGTTGTTGTTGACACCATTAAGGAGGGAGTGAAATCACAAGTCTGGAAATGGAATGTGTTTAGCCAAGTGTCCTTTCATGACTGTAGAAGATAGAGAGAGAGATCTCATGCAGAAGGTGGAGTCAGCACAACAGATAGAAGAGAAACTGGAAGAAAAAGTGATCTTTACAGGATCAAGTTGGGAAGAAGCATCATCCATCTTGGTGGCCACTTGACCCATCCCGGGCGGAGAATCGATGGGGGGGGGCAGTGTAGAGCGGCCCCCGACCGGCGCCGTGCCGACCCCGCCAGCACCAATGGCGCTGATTCTTTGGTGACCAGAGAATCGGCGGACTGGCGTTGCGTGAATTGCGCCCGGCCCGGTGATTCTCCGACCCAGCCCCGGCGTCAGAGAATCCCGCCCAGGGAGTGGTTGAATTGGACTGGAACATATCACACAAGAATGTAGACATATCTGGGCTTTGTATCCATGATAAAAAGGAAATGATTGGAAGTAGAGAATTTAAAATGGCAAGTGACAAATTGCATTGAGAAAATCTAGCAGGGTTGAAATGCAACAAGGAAAAAAAGAAAACAATTGGCGGTATGATGGCACAGTGGTTAGCACTGCTGCTTCACAGCACCAGGGACCCGGGTTTGATTCCAAATTTGGGTGACTTTCTGTGTGGCATTTGCACATTCCGCTGTATCTGTGTGGGCTTCCTCCGAGTGTTCCAGTTTCCTCCCACAGTCCAAAGATGTGGTTAGGTTGATTGGCCATGTTACATGTCCTTTAGTGTCCAAAGGTTAAGTGGTGTTAATGGGATCGGGCAGGGGCGCAGGCATAGCTAAGGGCCTAAGCTCTTTGGACGGTCGATGCAGACTCAATGGACCGAATGGCCTCCTTCTGCACTACAGGGATTCTATGAAAAAGGAGGAAACTGGTTTAACAGGAATAATTTTTCAGACCAGAGGCCTGCAGTGTGATCAGATCAGGTAGAAACAGGTTATTGATTGGAGATAATGTGGTTGTTGACATGGAGATGGGAAGATCTTCAGAAGAGTTGAAGTCATGAACAGTCTGCTAAAAGATGGTTGTCCCTATTAGGTTTGATCTCCAAAGGAAGTCAAGAGTCATTGCACAATAATTAGCATCTAGCCTCAGTCAAGGCAGAGGACCTTCAATCATACAACAGTCACTCCTTTGTCTGATCGTCAATTCTAAATACTATTTTCTGCAAATAAATTATTTGGTTTATGCAATTGAATATAGGTTTTGGAGAATTTTTTGTGGATAATTTTTTCTATGAATCTCAACAGACCCGACACGAATTACAATACCACCATCAGACATGGATGTGACAGTGGGTGAAAGCACAATCTTACCATGCCAAGTCTTCCATGATCCTTCATTGAGTGTTGAATTCTCGTGGTCCTTTAATGGTCAACTTATTGACTTCAGAAGAGATAGAGATCATTTTGAAAAGGTTGGAGGGGTAAGTGGTTCACATAGCTGTATAATCTAATTTTGTCACACAGTGGAATTTTATTGCAAGGTTAATGTGTTGGGTTCCAGATATATGAGACCTGAGAATGTGAAAATGTTTTATTTGGCTAATACGATCAAAGGCTGTTAAAAACTGTGTGATGAAACAAGCCATCTGTAATACAAATGCGTCAGTGTATTATTGACTGGTACAAGAAAGTCAGGATTAATGCTTGGTGTCATTATAATGTTGGCTGATTGCAGATAAGGTGCCAAGGGAAATGCCTCAACACTTCCTGCTGAAGAGGGATAGAATCCGCCTGGTTTCTCCCCCATTACTGTGCATTGAACTGTGATTTTCAGATTGAATTTAACTGTGTTGTCTTTCCACAGCCATACTAATAAAATCACTGATAGTTACTGCCAATAGACAGAGTGACTGAGCTGAGGTGTTAGACGGGGTGCATGAAACTATGTCTAAGATGGCGAAAGAGTCATGTAAGAGTGAAAAATGAAAATTAGGTCGTAAAATCAAATGCAAAAAATTTGCTACTTTTGCTGCAAAGTTTAATTCTGTTGATGTGTGAAGCATTTTATTGTGCTTTTCTTGTCTACTTCTGGTTGAATTTTAAATTGCTGAGAAAAATAAATAACCGGCTGGTGAAGATAGCACAGCAGGAGAGATGTTCATTTTGAGAAATAATTACATTAAGATTTGTTTGCAGCTACAAGAGAGCCTTAATGCTGCCAGCAGTTACAACATTCATTGCAGGTAGAGGCTTATTCTGGTTGCCAAACACTTATCTCCTCAAAGGAAGCGCTGTGTAATCGTAAGAGATGATTGCAGTGTTGATCAGTCAAATTAGTCAATCTCCGACCTCTTAGCTTTGCTTTTCTTCCAAAAGTACAATAATTGTGACAAACAAGATTATGCCTGAATTAGTTTATTATATATCACAATAATATTAGCTGATTACATGTTGAGTCAGATTGTGTGACTTACCTCCAAGAGTGGCACTGAGAGAAGATAAGAATTGAATTGCATTTTGAGATTCCTGCATCATGGGTGCCTTTCTTGTCAGATTTACTAATTTCTTTGGATAAATATTTTATTCAATCACACTTTTCAATAAAAAAATATAATGAATTGCAACCTCGTAACAGCAATACTTGTCAATGCCTATGATTATTGAACAAGCTCCAATATTCACCATTACCTGTTCACGTTTCCGTTGATTGTTTGTCTGACTAATATGTTGGAAAGATTTGAAGGCGATTTGCAGGTGACTATCAAGATAATTTTTCTACTTATCTGTTGAACTATTTCCCTTTTCTCTCATTGTACATTCTTGAATGAGTGTATTCCCTTTTCTTAGACTGTCTTTAGGTACATATGTCACAAGGGACATGTGTGTTCCCAAGACCATTCCTCACTCTTGCTTTTATAAATTGAGGAATTAATGTGTGAACTCATTAATAATATGAGATTGCTTTCTCTGCTTTTAATTAATTATAGCATCCCAATGCAGGTGATCTGCTAAGTCTTTCTTGAATTGACCCAATTTGGATATCTTCCAATGTTTCCCAAATTACATTGTGGGGATCCAGCTGATAGTCCTGGCTTTTTTTCAGTGTATCTTCAGATTTATAAGCCCAGGAGTGGTGGCAGAAAGCATCTAGGGTGGTTTAAGGAGATTGATTGAGGATTTGAAATCAAACATTTAAATTTGGAGCTACTTAAAATAGATTTGAGACTGATCTCCTTCATGCATGCCTATGTCAGGTCTGTTTATTATTTGAAATGTTATTGGATTTTGATGAAAATAGGAGATACTTAGATATTAGCTGCCACTGTACCATGGCTACTGAACATTGTTGGTAATGAAAGAAACCATGGGCGAAATTCTCCGCACCCGCGGAAAATCGTAAAACCGTCGTAAAAATCGGGAGCGTTTTACGACGGTCGCGAAGGCTTCATTTCCCGACGGATTCACTTCCGGGAAATGGGCTAGTAGCGCGGCCGCGTCAATTACGTGCGTGATGACGACGGAACGCGGCGACGACACGATCACGCCCACGTGACGCCGCCCGACGCCGTAAAAAGGCGCGGGCGACCACAGAATCTGTCGGGCAGGATGTCGGAGCCGAGGGGAGCTGCTCCTCGCTTTGTTGATGCGGACGTCGAGGCGCTGCTCGATGCCGTGGAGCAGAGGAGGGGCATCATCCGCCCGCGGAGAGGGCATCGCCAACCTGCCAGCGCGGTACGCCAGGCCTGGCGTGACGTGGCTGCTGCCGTCAGTGCTGTGGGGCAGACCCCTCGCTCAGCTGAGCAATGTAGGAAGAAGCTACACGACCTCACCAGGCCTGCCAGGGTAAGTGCCATGAGGGTGCCCCCTAGTCACAACCATCCCTCCCCTTAACTTAAGCCCCCCCCCCCCCCCCCCCCCCCCCCGGCACGGGAGGGGGGGGAGGGGGATTGGGGCAGAGTTATTTGAGGATGGTTCACAAAGTTGTCGCAGACCCAGCGCTCTGGCCCCGAGGAGAGATGCAATCGTCTTATGACAACTTGACCCCCCCAAACTGTGCCAGTATCTGAACGGACTGCTGATACCTTCCGTTTTGTAATGATCTACCTATGTTCCCTCCCCCAACAGGCCAAGGCCGCTCACAACCATCGTGAGCGGCACAAGACTGGAGGGGGTTCGCCCAACCTGCACCCCCTCAGCACCTTTGAACAGAGGGCCCTGGACCTTGTTGGGGGGTCTGCCACCCGCGATATCGCGCTATGCGAGGTTGGCGGAACTGCAGCAAGTGAGACAACCCTCCCTGACAAACACTCACCCCTCCCCCATCCTCTGTCCCTTCACACACCCTGCCCACTGGGACACCTCCCCCATCCTCTGTCCCTTCACACACCCTGCCCACTGGGACACCTCCCCCATCCTCTGTCCCTTCACACACCCTGCCCACTGGGACACCTCCCCCATCCTCTGTCCCTTCACACACCCTGCCCACTGGGACCGTCCAGCGGCCTGCTGAGCAAATCTAAATAACCCGTCTCATTCTCTTCCCTAGGACGTGATGCCGAACGACCAGGGCCGTCTGCCTCCAGACGGAGACAGGAATCTGCCGCCACCTCACCCGGGGCCTCACAACAGAGGGTGCCCGATCAGCGGGCAGCCGCATCCGCCCCAACCCAATCTGCGGACCAGGACGCACAGAGGGTTCGAAGTCCACAACCACCAGAAATGGCCAGGGACAACCCTCCTGACGCTGAGCAGCCCCACACCCTGGAGGAGGCCCTAAACATTGAGAGCGTTGGGCTTGCGGCACTGCTTTCTCCCACCACATCCATCATCCCAGAGACACACACCCCGGCGGGCCTATTTAGTGATGAGTCTCCTGGGGCACAGTCTGGTTGGCACATCACAGCTGAGCAGGTACAGCAGGTGGAGGTCGGAGCAACAGAGGGCCCAGACTCGCGGAGGCCAGACCAGGCCCAGGATGCAGCTGGCTCCCAGACGTTTTCTGAGTTCCTGGAGTTTATCAACCCACCCGCACAGCCGATGCCTCAGGAAACCCAGGGAAACAATGGCGGGAGGAGGGCTGCCTTCCTGGCTCTGCAGACGCTGTTAGAGGAGTCGAACCGCGTCCAAGAACAGGGAGTGGTGCCGCTCATGGCAGAGACCCAGTCCGACACCACACGGGTGGCATCCGCGGTGGAGGCAATGGGTCAGGTTATGCAAGACGTTGGGGTTAATGTGCACGCGTCATCCTCGGCCCTGGACAGGGTTGCCCTCTCACAGGCAGCAATGTGCCAGAGCCAAAACGACATTGCCGGCGCCCTGCGGGCCATGGCCGAGTCTCAGCAGGTCATGGCCCAGTCGCAGCATGCCATGGCACAGTCCCAGCAGTCTATAGCACAGTCCCAGCAGTCGATAGCACAGTCCCAGCAGTCGGTCGCGGAGACCATCAACCGCCTGACATATGTGCTGGATGGCGTCGTGCACACACAGGTTGAGGTCGCACAGTCCCTGGTGGGAATGTCTAACTCCCTGGACTCCGTCTCTGCAAACCTTCGGATCCTGGTGGATACCGTTGCAGGCCTCCAGGACTGGCAGCGCCAGGTGTCGGTGGTGCGACGGGGCACCTCCCCGCTCGCACCTCTGTCCCAAAGTGAGGCCCGGGGGCCACCGGGCTCCCCGAGGGAGGAGGAGGTTTCGGGGTCCGTCCCATTAAGGCCATCACGGGACGTCCCGGAATTCTCGGCCTCCCCCCGTCCCATCCCTGGTGCATCGGGTGGGCAGCAGGCAGAGCAGGGTGGCACAATGTCACCCGAGACGCCCGCAGAGCAGCCTGGCCCATCAAGGCCGGGTTGCCCCAGGAAACGCTTAGCCAAGGAGAAACGAGTCGAGGGGGGCGATTCACAGCAATCCTCCTCCTCCACTCCTGCTGTATCATCTGGGGAGTCACTTAGACGTAGTGGTAGGGCCCGTAAGGCAAATAAGATAGACACTGAGTAAGTTGGCACGGGTGAAGGGCATAATTTAGTTGTAGGGGCTAGGGCACCTGTAAATAATTGTTAATATTAAACGCACTGTTCCACCTTACTTGTAATACCTTGTGATTGTTCCACAGCCACAGGAATCGTGATGGTGACCGAGTGTCGCTGGGGTTGACGGGTGGTGAAACCTCGGTGCCGGGTGTGCAGTCCCTGCCCCTACCCCCTCCCACAGCTAGCCCACGCGGGCACGTGATGGAGTGTCAGTGACGAACTCAGCGGCCACCAAGGTGGATGGTTCAGCTATTGCCATGGGTCAGACTCTCTCTAACGATTCTGAGCTCACAGCTCTTCGCAGAGCGGGCTGTCATCATTCCACATGGCACTGATCACACCCGCTGACACAGCCATCAATGTTGTGCCATACCGTCTGGACCCAGTGATAAGCGTGATGTCGAAGTGGAGCAGTGTACACTGAGTGGGGGGGGGGGTTGTGGTACTGGCAGTTGTGTGGTGACCCTCTGCATGACTAGCGATGCAGGTGGTGGTTTGGTGTTCATCGGGGACATCACATGCGATGTGTCAACCGTGCTGCCACCAGGGCGTCGCGTGCCCGCCGTCCTTGCCGGGTCCGTCGTGCCGCCTCCTGGACATCACCAGCACCTGGGTCGTGTCTGCGTTCTGCGCCCGCCACTCCACCAGCCTCCTCCTCCTCCTCCTCCTCCCTCGCCTCCTCCTCCTCCTCCTCCTCCTCCTCCTCCTCCTCCTCCTCCTCTGTGCTGGCACCACTGCCACTAGCTTCTCCCTCCGCCTCCTGCAGCAGGTCATCTCCCCTCTGCATCGCGATGTTGTGCAGCGCACAGCAGACCACTACAATGCGAGCGACCCTGTCGGCCTGGTACTGCAGGGCCCCTCCGGAGCGGTCCAGGCACCTGAATCTCATCTTCAGGAGGCCACGGCAGCGCTCCACCACACCCCTGGTTGCTGCATGGGCCTCGTTGCATCGTGTTTCCGCATTGGTCTGAGGCCTCCGTATAGGCGTCATCAGCCAAGACCTCAGCGGATAACCCCTGTCGCCTAGCAACCAGCCCCTCAGCCGGGGGGGACGTCCCTCAAACATCGCAGGTATGAACGACTGCGCCAGTATGTAGGAGTCATGCACACTCCCTGGGAACCTTGCACAGACGTTCATGATCCTCATGTGGGGGTCGCATACCACCTGGACATTAATGGAGTATGTCCCCCTTCTGTTTGTGAACACTTCCTTGTCCACAGCAGGCGGGCGCATGGGGACGTGAACACAGTCGATTGACCCCTGAACCCTCGGTATCCCGGCCACACTGGCAGATCCACGAGCTCGTGAGTCTTGACTTGCTTGGTCCTCGGGAAAGGTGATGTAGCGGTCCGCGATGGCATAGAGGGCGTCGATCACATCCCGGATGCACCTGTGCACCGATGACTGGGAGATCCCAGAGACGTCCCCGCTCGGAGACTGGAAGGAGCCGGTCGCATAGAAGTTCAGAGCGACCGTCACCTTGATGGCAACCGGGATCGCGTGTCCTCCCCCCGTTCCACGTGAGGCGAGGTGCGACAGGAGTTGGCAGATATGTATCACCATCTGCCTACTCAGCCGGAGTCTCCTCCTGCAGGTGATGTCCGTCATTGTTAGGAAAGAGACCCGGACACGGTACACCCTCGGCTTTGGTCGTCGCCTCTGGCGCCGTGGCTGCACCCTCACTCTCTCCTCTTCCTCTTCCTCCTCCTCCTCTCCTCCCCCCCCCCCCCCCCTCCCCCACATGCTGCTCGACGACTGGCAACTCCTCGGCCCTTCCCTCTGCTGCTGCAGCTGGCCCTGCATCCACTGCGGGTTGTGGGTGTGGATGCTGCTGCATCTCCAAATCCAGTAGAGCGGCCCCAACCACTGCGCAGAACATAGCCGTTCTGTTCCCATACATCGTGCTAACCTACAGAAGGGTGGTGGGAGGCAGAGAAACGGGACATGTTAGACGGACGTTAGTCGACACCTCGGCAGCCGCCAGCCATGGGATACCTGTGTGTCCCGGTGGCCTGGTCGCGCTGCTGACACGCGGGCAGCCTAACCCCTGGTCACTTTCTGCATCCAACGGCCAGTAAACTATGGCCTCCTCACGGGTGCGTCAGTGGCCTGTGTCCGGAAGCCACAGGGGAACCAGCGGCCGTGTCCTCGTGACCGGCACACCATGGCATGGTGGCAGACATTTTGTTACGGGGTTGGACGGCTCACTCTCTACCTAACCCCCCCCCCCTCCGTCGCCCCCCACTGCCTCCCCCGTCGCCCCCCACTGCCCCCTCCGTCTCCCCCACTGCCCCCTCCGTCTCCCCCACTGCCCCCTCCGTCTCCCCCACTGCCCCCTCCGTCTCCCCCACTGCCCCCTTCCGTCTCCCCCACTGCCCCCTCCGTCTCCCCCACTGCCCCCTCCGTCTCCCCCACTGCCCCCTCCGTCTCCCCCACTGCCCCCTCCGTCTCCCCCACTGCCGCCTCCGTCTCCCCCACTGCCCCCTCCGTCTCCCCCACTGCCCCTCCGTCTCCCCCACTGCCCCCTCCGTCTCCCCCACTGCCCCCTCCGTCTCCCCCACTGCCCCCTCCGTCTCCCCCACTGCCCCCTCCGTCTCCCCCACTGCCCCCTCCGTCTCCCCCACTGCCGCCTCCGTCTCCCCCACTGCCCCCTCCGTCTCCCCCACTGCCCCTCCGTCTCCCCCACTGCCCCCTCCGTCTCCCCCACTGCCCCTCCGTCTCCCCCACTGCCTCCCCCGGCGCCCCCACTGCCTCCCCCGTCGCCCCCACTCCCCCCTCCGTCTCCCCCACTGCCCCTCCGTCTCCCCCACTGCCTCCCCCGTCGCCCCCACTGCCTCCCCCGTCGCCCCCACTCCCCCCGCTCCGGACCCTCTCCCGTTCTCAGGGATGCCTTCCCCGTTGTGGCCAGACTCGAGCGGTGCGCTGAGCGGTGCGCTGAGCGGTGCGCTGAGCGGTGCGCAGAGTGGTGCCCTGACCTCCTCCAAGCTGTCGTCAGCCAGCCCGACTGGTTGACGAATTTAAAAAGCAGGTGTGTTTCACGACGTGCAAACAGGGCGCCATGACGTCGGGACTTCGGCCCATCCGGGCCGGTGAATAGCGGGGGGGGCTATCAGTGGCGATTCTGGTCGTGTCAGGGGCGGGAAGTAGGCGTTTGTCGGGAATGGCGACTCTGACATTTTGCGGGGTTCGGAGAATAGCGGGAGGGCGTCGGAACAGCGTCGCCGTAAAAATTTCCGACACCCGCTATTCTCCGAACCGTCGTGAGTCCGGAGAATCGCGCCCCATGTTTAGACTTAATCTGCCCAAGTGATTATATTTGAAGAGCAATTCATTAGCTGTGAAGAACTTTGAATTTTTCCAGGAACATGAAAACTGCGATATAAATAGTCATGAGACTATGCTCCTTTATTTTTGAAGTTGTGATTTTTCAACTTTCAACTGACTGAAAATTTTGTGATTCGAAATGAATCAGAGCAAACTACTTAAAAATGCAAGGTCATCTTCCAGGAGGAAGATGAAAAGAAAACAAATTATCCACCAAAACTCAATGCTATCCAAGGAAGAGACATTAAAATGCAAAGCGCTGGAAATTGAAATGGTGACTGCCAGAGATAGGTTCACCCAAAACCCCTTGCTAATACACAATGGGTGAAGTAGTTCAGGCCAAATGGCAGAGAGACTGCAAGGATATTTTCAGCTCTCTCTCTCTCTTTTGGAACAAGTATATTACCTGGTTCAGAAGCCCAAATTATTAAAAACCTACTAAACCGAGATTTCATAATAATTGCAACACTCCCCACATCGAGGCCCCAGATCTGGAATTGTTCTCGCACACTGACCAAAGAATTGGTGTGGGAAAAACAAATTGTTCCTTCAAAGGCAACTCAAAAACTGCAAAAAGGTTTTCTTGGGTCAGTAATACTAAGGTGCCCAAATATTCACATTCAATATCAATGCTTTCATAAGGCAGCACGGTAGCTCAGTGTTTGCACCATGGCTTCACAGCGCCAAGGTCCCAGGTTCGATTCCCGGCTGGGTCACTGTCTGTGCGGAGTTTGCACATTATCCCCGTGTCTGCGTGGGTTTCCTTATTATGGAGAAAGGTGAGATAACTAATTATCCTTGGAAGAATTAAAAAGTGTAGCTTGGCACCTCAAGGTGATTTCCACCCAAAAGCCAGAATAATTAACATTTTCAAATGGGTGCCAAAACACACAGCGGTGGAAACTGAGGACACATAAACAGATAAATTAGTGGCAGAACAAATTAAGACTGGCGCAGTGGAAATTGAAACTGGAATTTGAGGAAAGAGAAAAAGAGAGAGGCAGGAGTGGGAGTTTAAATTAAAACAACTGAAGCTGATGGGGATGATCCCATTTGTCCATTGAAGGCATCCCCAGCTGAGATTTAAGGGCTGAGGTATTCAAATTTACCTCTTTAATCTCTAAATTTGGTGAAGAAGAGGAGGGTGCATTCTTTATCTCATCAAAAGGTTAGCAAGGCAGTTAAATTGGCCAACTGAAAATGGGCCCCTGCTCAAGAGGTGGACTCGTGATTGCCTGAGGAAAGTCGGTAGACATGAGACAGTAAAACGCGTTATTTTAAGTGTGTACTAGCTATTGCTGGAAGCACACCAGCAGAAATTCTGTACCGTCAGGAAATGGCCTGAACAAACGTACCTGGAATGTGAACACCTTTGGCGGCTGACATTTGACCGATGGTTCGAGGCACTTAAAAATGAAGCCGTCTGCAAAAACAGTTGATGAATAATTCTCCTTGAGGAGTTCAAAAAATCCATATCCTTCCTGATCAGAAGAACATAGAGGAACAGGTAGTAACAGGGGCCGTGCAGGCAACAAACTTGTTTTGAGCTTATCCACAAACCCTCGTACAAAAGTAAAGCCTTCCCAAGTCACTCCCAACCAACTGTCAAGGATAGAAAGAGAAGAAACTGAGCACCCCTGGGAGAGAAGGGACTGCTGAAACACAAGGCCCTCCTCAGGATGGAAAGGATGATGCTGAGACAGAAGTGAAGCCAAGAAGCCTTTGTGTTTGAACCGCCGCAAGACAGGCTATATTTGTGCTGATTACTGGAAAAACCAATGGGATTTGTTGGGGCTCACAAATCACATGCAGAAAATGGGAGTTAGCTAGAGACCATAGCGGACCAGGCTACAACTCTGACTGTAGCAGCAAATCCCTGTAGATGCAGTACTATGAGTGTTGATAGTGAACTGTGTGCAGAGGACCCTGCCCAAAACTAAAGGAGGCATCCAGTATATTCGTCCATGCTAACATATAAATTAGAAGCAGGAGTAGGCCACTTGGCTCCTTGAACCTACTCTGCCATTCAATAGGGTGACATGGTGGCACAGTGTTTAGCACTGTTACTTCTCAGTGCCAGGGACTCCGGTTCAATTCCCGGCTTGGGTCACTGTCTGTGCAAAGTCTGCACATTCTCCCTGTCTCCCTGTCTCCAGGTGCTCCGGTTTCCTCCCACAAGTCCCGAAAGACGTACTTGTTGGACGAATAGGACATTCTCCATTCTCCCTCAGTGTACCTGAACAGGCGCCGGAGTGTGGTGACTGGGGGATTTTCACAGCAACGTAAAAGCAGTGTTAATATAAGCCTACCTGTGGCACTAATGACGATTATTATTATAAAATCATGCCTGATCCGATTGTAACTTCAACACCACATTCCTGCCTTCCTCCAATAACCTTTCACCCCCTTGTTAACCAAGGATCAGCTCTGCCTTTAAAAATGTAGAAAGACTCTGCTCTACTGCCTTTTGAGGATGGGGGTTCCAGAGATTCACAAGTCTCTGAAAGAAAAAGATTCCCTAATCTCTGTCTTAAATAAGCGACCCCTTATTTGTAAACAGTGACCCCTAGTTCTAGATTCTCCAACAAGAGGAAACATCCCTTCTATATGAACTCCAGGTTCTTAAAGGTCTCGAACAAGTCACCCCTTCCTGTCCAAACTCTTGTGGAATCAAGCCGAACCTCTCTAAACTCACCCCATAATGCAACCCACTCATTCTTGGTATTAGTCTAGTAAACCTTCTCTGAACAGATTCTAATGCATTTCTATCTTTCTTGAAATAAGGAGACCAATACTGTACACATTAATCCAGATGTGGCCTCCTCATTGCCCTATACAACTGAAGCAGAGCCTCCCTACTTTTGTAATTAATTCCCTTCACAATAAACAATAACATAGCTTTCCTAATTACTTGCTCTACCTATTTACCAGCCTTTTGTGATTCGTGCACTAGGACATCCAGATCCCTCTGCACCTCAGAGCTTTGCAATCTCTCACCATATAGATAATAAGCTTAAATCGAACATAGAACTGCACAGCACTGTACAGGCCCTATGGCCCACGATTTTGTGCCGAATTAGTCTGAAACTAAGATCAAATCAACCTACTCCCAATCATTCTAGTGCACTCCATATGCCTATCCAATAACCGCTTGAACGTTCCTAAAGTGCCGACTCCATTTTATTGTTCCGAACCAAAATGTAACATTTTACAGTTGCCCACATTGTACCATTTTCTCAGATTTTTGCCCACTTACTTAACCTATCTATGTCCTTTTGTAGTCTCCTTATGAACTCTTCACACTTTACTTTACTACCTATCTTTGTGTCATCAGCAAATTTAGCAACAATCCCTTGAGTCACTTCAACCTAGTCACTTCTTTCAATTTGTGAAATGTTGAGGCCTCAGCACTGATATCTGAAGCACACCGCTCATCACACCCTGCCAACGAGAAAAAGCATGATACCTACACTGTTTCCTGTTAGCTAGCCAATCTTCAATCCATGGCAATATGTTACCCCAGAAAACACAAACATTCCAGAAAAATTGGATACCATGTTCACCCACCAAAATTTAGAACAGCAAGGAGACTTGGCAAAGCTGCTCACTGTATTCAAAAGTCTATGTAGAGACGAGCCAGGCTGCACCACTTTAGCTCTCCATAATGTGTATATGAGAGACGCTCCTCCCCTCATGGCAACATCTATGCCATACCGTCTAGGTCGGGAAAGGTTGGCCCATGCTCGGAAGAAGATTAATTACATGCTGGAGCACCAACTAATGGAACCTAGCAATCATAGCTTGAGTTCCCCAGTTATGCTCGTGTCCAAACCGGATGGTTCCACAAGGCTCTGCATTAACTACCAAAACATTAATGCAGTGACCAGAGCTATTCCTATCTACTACCCTGTCTGAAAGACTGCATGTATAGGGTAGGAAACACAGCCTTAAGTACAAAAGTAGATTTACTCCAGGGATACTGGCAGGTTCCCTGAAAGCCTTTTGGAAGAAAATCTCCAATTTTGTGACTGCGCATGGTCTATGTCAGTGTTGAGTCATGCCATTTGCACTCAGAAAACTCCAGCTACTTTTCAAAGGCTAATAAACCAGGTAGTGGTGGGCTTATCCAACTGTGTTGTGTACCTAGATCCTGTCCATCGGAAACTCACTTAGAGAAACTGGAAACCCACTGGCAGAAATTAGACGGTTGATCTAACGGTAAATCTCGCAAAGAAAAAGCTCACTCAGGCTCAGGTGACCGACTGAGGACATGTGGTGGGTCAAGGCCATGTATTGCCCAGAGCTGCAAATCTATAAGCAGGGTGGGGGGGGCCTAATAGAGCCAGTCAAGAGTTTGGGCACCACCTTTAAAGGGGGTTGATGCTGAAAATGAATTCTCTCCCAGCTCTGCGACAGGGACATGGAGGACCCCCCCCCCCCACCCCTCCGCAAACATCAGGGCAATCCATCCTGCCCCCAGCACAGAGCAGTCGCAACACCCCCCCCCCCCCCCCCCGCATTACCACTGAGTTATTGGGGGCTCTCTTCTCCCCCCCACCACGGAATGTTCAGTGGCTCTCCTCCCCCCCCCCCCCCCAACACACATAAAGAGAAGCACCCCCAACATGGAGAAGCTCCCCAGAAGATAAAACCCTGGCACTGCCAAGTTATCAGTGCCAACCTGTGCCAGAGTTGCAGTGCCAACCTGTGCCAGGGGACAGTGTTGGTGTGATATGAATACACAGTGAGAGGGGAATCATGTGGCTGAGAGCCCTTTAAGGAGATTTAAATATGTTAAAATTTATAGATATGAGGTTATGTCACCGGTGACGGACGGGAGAAATCTGGAAATGAGATCTCTCCGGCGAGAAACCCGTTTCCTGACTCTCATGGATTTTTGAACCTGGGTTTCCATTTACACTGACAGTGAAAGTAGGCTCAAAAGTGCCCTTGCCAGCCTGACAGTGCCATCTGGACACGCTGGCAGTGCCAGAAGGGCACCTGGGTGGCCCTGCCAGGGTGCTAGAGAGGCACTGCCAGGATGCCAGGCTGGCAGTTTCCTCAGCAAGACTGGGGAGGGACTGTCTGTGTGAAGTTTGCACTTTCTCCCCTTGTCTGTGTGGATTTCCTCCGGGTGCTCCGGTTCCCCTCCCCACAGTCTAAAGAAGTGCAGTTTAGGTGGATTGACCATGCTAAATTGCCCTTTAGTGTCCAGGGATGTGCAGGTTAGTTGGGTTTGCAGGGACAGGGCAGGGAGTGTCCCAAGGTGGAGTTCTCTTTAGAGGGTTGGTGTAGACCTGATGGGCCGAATGGCCTCCTTCTGCACTGTAGGTAATCTATGATTCTATGATATGGACTAAAGCCACCATATAAAAACAAGTCTTGTCATTTAAACTCTTAAGTATCCTTTCAGCAATGTGATAAATATTAAATAGTGACAGTCAACCTCTCTGGCACTGAAAATTAACTATTACAAGTGTGGTGTCTTTCTTCTGGTATTAATTGCGTCAGACGAAGATTCTTGAAGTTATGTTCTCTGTGAATGTTTAGAATTTGCTTCAGCAAAGCCCTAGCCCAGTTGATCCCACTTCCCCCGGAGCTGCTGGATTGACAGATGTGCAAATCTATGGTGTCTGTCACTGCACTGACCAATGTGTTGAAATGGAGCAATATGTTAAAGTGAACAGCAATTCCTGCTCACCAAATCACTGGCAAACTGAAGTTCTTGGCAGAGAACCTGATTATTTGTCCTTTTGCATTAAAAAAATTACATTGCGTCAGTTGCTGGAATCATGATAATGGCAATTCTACCATCAGTAACGCAAATTACTGCTCCAGGAAATAATTGCTCACTGTGTTTAATTATCACTTTAAATCACGTTGCCATCAATTATCATGTCAGCGGGCAGCAGGATTATTATTCATGAGATTAGAGCAACAGATAATTCACAATACTCCAGCATTGACGTTAGATTTTCTTTTAATTACTGGTTTCCAGTGTTTAATTCCAGCAAACATAAATATTCCAGCCTCAACAGGTTGTACTGCCCTTTCAACACCACAGGGTAAAGCAGCTGAGAAGATTAGTAATAAATAATTGTTAAAGACACCAGACCATATCTGAATCGTCAATGCAATATCTCTTTGCACATGCTTCAGAATTCCAGAACCAATAAATGGAGGTCAGACTGCTGGCAAATTTTACAAACTGTTCTTGGTTCAATCTGCTGACAGGCTAAATTACCTTTTCAATTAAAAATTTGGCAGAGACACTTGCCTGCCTTTTAAGATAAGTAGAACCACTGTTTATGTAAGTGCATAGTGAACAGAAGTCCCCACTTGTAGTCTGTAAATCAGAATCAGATCAAAAAATGAAAGGTACCACTGCCAAGCTTTCATCTTATTTGTAAGAATAAATAAAAAGCCATTCCTTACAACTCCATAGTGTTCCATTTTGGTCTCAAACAAAGACTATCATTGACTATATCAACCATGGTGACACTACGGCTTATTTGTTTATAACATTGTCTATTAGGAGCAATCAATATGAAGTAATGTTCATCTGGGAATGAGTTTTATGGGTACAACTTAATTAAAATGCTTAGATTGCAACAGAAGAAGCTTGTGATATATTGCCCTCATCTAAACCCTGAGATTATATTGCACACTTGTAATGGACTCTAGAGTCTGTCATTTTACAAAACGCATCACATTTTGTCTAAATACCTATTTACTATTTTTGTGTGTTATGGAGTATTTCCAATGATGTTTATGGACAGTAGTTGTGGTCTTTTGCAGCATTACAATTGAAGGTTTATCAGAAAAATGTTTTCAATACATTTCAGGAAATTCTCGCTGTCAGTTGTCCTGTTAACCTTCAGATGCTCCTGCAAAGATACTTGACACAGCTAAAAATAACATCATACTCTATACCCACAGGAATATCAATCATGCGAGTGTTGCAGTAACAATTGACAGCTAACAACACTGATCTTCAGGCCTCGTTGTCTCTGATCCAAATAACACTTTTAATTTTTCTAAGCTCACATAAGATCATGCAGCTACTCTCATGGAAAGCACTCCTAAGTTTATTTCAATTTTACAAAGAGATCTCATAATTCAATGGTTGCTTGCATACTTTATGATCTTTCACCCTCTTTGAAATAAGCTACTGCACACAAAGTCAAGCAATATGTTCCAATTGTTTGTTTTTATGATTTAAAACTTCGTAAAAATGATGGCACGACATTAGATTTCACATGTACACTGTTGGCTATCATTATAGAGAGATATTAGAAATTTGGATTCAGAAATGGGGTCCAAACATGAAGCAGACAATTTAAAGATTTAAACAGATTGAACCTTTGCTGGTAGACCTAACTCAATTCAGACTGAAACTCTCTAGGGAATGCATAATGTGACTCACCAAAGACCCATTGTCTTTCGGGACACTCCTGCATGACCAACCATGATCCCATTAACAGAGACTAATGTGCTAATGGTTTATCAATGGAAGGCCGTTGCACATAAATGACATAGCTTTGGCCTTTTGTGTAAACGGGAATGGGCTATCAGCCAATTAATGAGAACAGATTTAAGTTTGACCACCTCAGCAGTGAAGCATTATTTGAAGGGCTGGGTAGAGCTTAGAGAAAGAGAGCAAAAAATCCTTTTGGGAACAAAGGCAGAAGCAGATTGTCAGCCAAGAAGACAGGTCAGGAGACCTGGAAGTGGAAGGCTGTGGAGAGCAGCCAGTCAGGTCATGAAGCCTGCTAGCTTAAAGATGTAAACAGTCATGGAACAGGTCATGGAAACTTCCACAAAGAGAGAAAGTGTTGGAAAAGGGTTCTGAAAGAGATGTCCCCGAACAAAGGAAAGATTGCTTCCTAAATGAAAGGGCTGCCTTTGCCTGGATGTGTAAGGGAACAAGAACAGTATTTTAATGCCAAGTCTTGTTTAATGGGACCTCGTGTTAAAGTTAAGAAACTACATACAACTTGTTCATGTTAGAACTGTGAAATTTTTGGGGTGGAGGACAGATGTGCGAAGTGGGTGGGGTGGGGGGCAGCGATCCATGTCCACATGTTTTGGGCATGTCCAAAACTGAGGGGATTTTGGCAGGGGTTTGCCGACACCATGTCCACGGTATTAAATACGAGGGTGGCAATGAGTCCGAAGTGACCATTTTTGGGGTCTCGCAGGACCCGGGAATCCAGGAGGAGAAAGAGGCAGATATTCTGGCCTTGCTTCCCTGGTAGCACGGAGGCGTATATTGCTGGCACGGAGGGACTCAAAGCCCCCAAAATCGGAGACCTGGCTTTCAGACATGGCAGTCTTCCTCTGACTGGAAAAAATTAAGTTCGCCATGAGAGGGTCTCTGTTAGGGTTCACCCGGAGTTGGCAACCATTCATCGACTTCCTCGCAGAGAATTAAACATCAGCAGAACAGGGGGAGGGGGGGTTAGGTTAGTGTAGCGTAGGGGAGTAAATAATGGCAGGACCTGTGGGAGAGAGTGGTGAAATTTGCACTATGCATATATTTTTTTTCTCTTCTTGTTATTTATATTGTGGATTTTGTTGCTGTTGAACTGCCAAAGAAAATACCTCAGTAAAACATTTATTAAAAAAAAAACTGACGTTTGGAAGTTTAAATATTGTTTTCGTTTCTTTTGTATTCAGAAAATAGCAAAGCCCATTTTTAAAAAATATTGTCACTCCTTTAATCTATCTTTTCTGCACAGTCTTAAAACTTAAAAACATTACGTGACAGGTTCAGAATCTTAACCTTTATTGCGGGTTGACCAAGTGTCCCTAGCATGGCACTGATGGAACCATCAATTCACTAGACACGTGCTTTAAGATATGAACAGTGGTTTTAATCTACTTACTACAGAGCCAGCCTGTTACCCGTTGAACTCTCGATGAACTGACAGGCTGGCTCTGGACAAGGGTATTTATACAGCAGTCCAGGGGGAGGAGTCATGGGTGGAGCCAAGGGTGGAGCCCTGTACAAACTCCTGAGCATTCCCAGAGCTACTCCCTCTAGTGGTCAGATAACGCTACTGCGCTTACAATGGTATTGGTAAATACAGTGTGAATTACTAAGTTACGTTCAACACAGGCACCCAGCTCTATCTCACCACCTTCTCTCTCAACTTCCTTTGCCAAATTATCAGACTGCTTTATCTGACGCCCAGTACGAGATGAGCAGAGACTTCCTCCACAAGCAAATATTGGGAAGATTGTCTTCAGTCCTCCTTCTGAATTCTATTCGCTAACTACTGACTCATCCCTCTCCCTGGCAAGAGTCTCAGTTTGAGCGAGTGTGTTTGCAATTTTGTGACCCTTGACCCCAAGATGAACTTCTGACCTCATGTTAGTGTCATCACTGAGACTGCTCCTTCCACCTCTGGAACATTGCTCAACTCTTCTCCTGTCCCAGCTCATCTGCTGCTGAAGCCTTCAAACGTGCCTCCAATACACTACTGACTGGTCCCCTCCATAAATTTCAGGTCATCTGAAACTCTGCTACTGCTGTCTTAACTTGCAGCAAGTCCTGTTCCGTTGTCATCCCTAGCCTGACAGACAGCAGCTCCCAGGCAAGCAACGTCTTAGTTTTAAATTATTGTCCTTGTTTTCATTCCCAACCATGGACATTTCCCCCTAACTCATCTCCTCTAGCTCCACAACCCTCTGCGATTTCTGCACTTCTCTAATTCGGTCCAGTTGTGTGTTCCAGATTCATAATTGCCCACTTTTGGTGGCCGCGCTTTTTTTCTCTTAATTCACTGGACGTGGATTATGCTGGCTTGGCTTGCATGTATTGCTCATCCATAATTCTGCATGAGAAGGTGACAGTTAGCCACCTTCTTGAACCTTCAGTGTCAGTATTACTGTGGTTAGGGCGGCACGGTGGCACAGTGGTTAGCATTGCTGCTTCACGGTGCTCAGGATCCGATTCGGCCCCGGGTCTCTATCCATGTGGAGTTTGCATATTCTCTCCGTGTCTGCATGGGTCTCACCCCCCCCCCCCCCCCCCCCCCCCCCCCCCCCCCACAATCCAAGATGTGCAGGGTAGGTGGATTGGCCACGCTAAATTGGCCCTTAATTGGGAAAAAAAGAAAACAAAAGAAAAATGTATTACCGCTGTTATACCAGCTGACGAGAATCAAGTTATTTGACATGACTGCTTACTGATCTGATCGGAATTCCTGTCTGGAAGCTCCACTGCTTATGTTCATCACAAATATCTGAAATACCACAAATTCAGGCCGATTTTCTGTGTCTGGGGTCCCCTGTGACACTGATCATTTTGGAACAAATTGTACTTGAGTCCTGGTTTAAAAAAGGGACAATATTTTAGAAGATTTGTGTAGTAAAGAAAAGATGTGTAGTAATTGATTTGTTAATTGTATTTAGTTCTTTGTATGTCTCTCTGTATCCCAGCATTACCCATGGCTCCTCAATCAAATGGACAGGTAAATCTCTGTTTTATTTTTAAATTGGCTGCCTATAATCAGGAAATTTTAAAGTTGGGGCTAATATGTGCAAGGCTGTGGGTCTGCACAATAACATATTGAAACACACTGGCCTCCATCCTGCACTTTGCTGGCAAGTTGATCTCCATGATGTTTTACACATAACTTGGTAAGTATTTTATCTGCTGTGCTCACCTGATGAAGGAGCTGTGCTCCAAACGCTACCCCAAACAAACCTGTTGGACTTTAATCTGGTGTTGTAAAACTTCTTACTGTGCTGAAATATTAAACACTTTCGAATTGCTAATATTCTGAAACATCTGGGACCAGGATTCTCCGAACCTCCACGCCACAATCGCGCTCGGGTCCGACGCCTTCCCGCGATTTTCCGGCGACCGGAGAATTGCCACCAGTTGCGCATGTGCGGTTGACACGGTTCCGGTTGGGGGCCGTTAAAAGATGCCCCCGCCATAATTCTCCGTGGACTACCAGTCCGAGTTCCCGCCGGCGTGGTTCACGTATGGTTTCACCCGGCAGGAACTCAGAGTCGCGGCTGCAGTGGCCATCCTGGTGGGGGAGGGGGGGGGGGGGGCAAGGGGGATCCATTACTGGGGGTGGGGGGGCTTTAATGACGGCCAGGCCTGCGATCGGGGGCCACCGATCGGTGGGCGCGCGCAATCTGTGGGGGCCTACTCTTCGGCACCGGCCCACTGTGTGGGTCTGCATGCACGGACCAGTGGTCGGAAGTGCAGGCCCCCCATATCGGCAGCCGGATCTGCGTGAAGCCCTCCAGGACCCTGCAAGCCCCCTTAAAAATGGAGAATAACTCCGGACTTTCTATAAAAATGTCCAGAGTGATTCGCGCCCGTTTTCTTGCGGGCGTGGGGCATAGCCCCATAGATGGACAATCCCGTCCCAGATGTTCATATGCAAATATTTGTTTTTGGAAATGTGAGTTAGTCGTATTGCCATGCAGTCTGCACTTGGCGTTGCATCTGGTATTTGATTTGTACTGTTAAACCATATATTGATGGACTCGAGCTCTGTCTACATTTTAGTCGACTATATTGAACAGCTAATAAATTCATTCTTTTCTGACCTGTTAATTCAACAGTTCCAAAATCACAGTTCACTTTCTAGTAACCAATTAACATACAGAAGAAGTTGCAGCTTGTTTTAAAATTTTTTGATATGTTACAACAACAAATTCAAATTTATCTGTCACCATCGTCAGAAGAAAACACCTCTGATGCATTTTACACATAGGTACAGTTAAAATGGGTGTCAAACCAGAAAACGAGATCATCAGAGATGACTGAAAGTTGGGTCAGAGATGAGTCTTGAGGAGACTTTGAAAGATGAGAAATGGAGGGACTTGGATCAGGAATTCAAATGACCATATCCGCCGCAGCCAAATTCTCTACACCACTTGTGCATTGAAGAGATGGGAATGAACAAAAGGTTAGCATCAGAGGGATGGAGTTATGCAAAAAAGGTGTAAAGATAGGCATAGCAACTACAGGCCAATCAGTTTAACCTCTGAGATGGGGAGACTTTTAGAAACGATAATTTAGAGCAAAATTAATAATCACTTGGCAAAATGTGGGTTCATTAAGGTTGCTCAGAGCAAATTATGCTCAACTAACTTGAGAGTTTTTTGATGGGGTAACAGAGCAGTTGAATGAGGGTAATTCTGTGGATGGGGTGTACCCGCACTTCCAAAAGACTAAATTCCAAAAGGATAAATTGCCGGAAAACAGACTGGTGAGCAAAGTTGGAGATCACAAGAATAAAAAGGATAGTAGCAACATGGAATAGAAATTGGATGAATGACAAGAAACAAAGTAATGATAAGCAGTTGTTTTTCAGATTGGAGGAAGGTTTATTGTGGAGTTTCCCAGCAATCGGTGTGAGGATCCCTGGTATTCTGTTATATATTAGCAATTGAGACCTTGATTTACAGAGCATAATTTCAAAATTTACAGATGCTATGTGCTGCATCTGTTACAATGATATCAAGGCACCAATTACACATAAATGATTGAGCAAACATGCGGGTTGACTTATTAATTCTTGGCACATGTGAACAGATGAACAAGGACAAAAATCTTGAAGACAGCAAAATCAGAGCTGAGCGTCTATTTTCTGCTCCAGGCCAAAATGAGACTGTGGCTGGAATTAAAGTGAAGGCAAAGCTGATATCCCTCAAAGCCATATTACACCAACCCCGTCTTTTTAAAGATACTTTATCTGCTTCCAACAAAGTATAACTATTTACAATACATGTTCATGGTTAGTTACCATTACATAAATTATAGGACTGAATTTCTCAATCACCTAAGTGCACTGCTAAGCTCAGATCTTGTAATGGTAACCTTGTCTGGAGGTTCCTTTAATTGCTCACAGTAAGCTGTGGGATTGTCACCCTTGGATGTTGCATTCAGGTTCTTGTCCTCGATGCAATAGGACTGCACAGTGGTTGAGGATCTGGAATGGATCTGACTTGTCTTCAGTTATGCCTCACAGTTGAGCTTTTGTGTGTAATGACTCCATTGGACCTGGATTCTGAACAAATCCATGTTATCTCGGCTGGTTGCCCTCTACATTCTGTGCCATCATGGATGTTAACTTGTTTCCTCAACAGTAAATCTGGCAATTACGTACCAGCATTTCTATCATGTCTGCTGGTCACCTTCTCTTGCAGTTTTAGAAGTCACTCGGCAAAATGTGGGTTCATTAAGGTAAGACAACTTGTTCAGGGAAAATTATGCTCAACTAACTTGTGAGAGTTTTTTGATGTGGTAACAGAGCGGGTGAATAAGGGTAATTCTGTGAACGGGGTGTACCCGCACTTCCAAAAGTCATTGGATAAATTGCCGGAAAACAGACTTGTCAGCAAAGTTGGAGATCATAGATCTCCCATTTCTCAGAGAGTAGAATGGGGAGGAGAAGGTAGATTGCTATACACTGGTGCCAGCAATGAGCTCTGCAGTTGATTTAAAGGTGTTGTTTTCAGGTGTAACATTGCAATGTGCAGATCTTGCTTGTTCTGTCTACTCTTCAGAATTAGGGATTTCACCATGAGAATCATTCATTTAGCCAGGCCGTTGGGTCTAGGCTGATGAGGAGAAGATGTAGTGTGTTTGACATTCTATTTGTCTCACAGATCCTGAAATGGCTTCCCTATAAATTGTAGACCGTGATCAATGACAGTCTATCTGGGTATGCCAAACAACCTGACAGTAGCACTTAAGACTGTGCATGACAGTTGTGCTTGGCACATTGTTCAATTGTTGAATAATGGTTTACTTGCTAAAGCAGTTGACGATAACAATGATTTCAGTGTCGTAGACATGAAAGAGATCGGATGTGATTTTGGACCAAGGATAAGTAGGAACTACACATAGAATGAGTGTTTCTTTGTGCTGACTTGCATATGCTCTTGACATGCCTCACACTTCTTGACAATGACTTCAATATAATTCTTCACACTTGGTTACTAGACTGGCACTCTTGCGAGTTTTTTCATCTGATCTACACCCATATGTGAGTGATGAAGTTGTTGAAGAATATGAGGCTACAAAGATTCCAGTATGATATCCTGTGTGCCTTTAAAAAAGACCCCTCTGAGATGCCCAGCATGGGGCAAAATGGTCTCAGGTCTTTGTGGACATAATGAATTGAATCAGGCCACCCTTCAATGATGGTTTTCTACAGTATCCATAGTGTAGAATCTTTTGTTGTTTCTTCTTGTAGTTACTGGGATTTATGTTGCACAAAATCTACCAAATCAATGAAAAGCCTTACACGTGTGATGTTGCAGCTCCTTGGAAATTGCCAATTTTGACAAAATATTCTGAATATTTCAATGTTAGGTCGTGAACTGAAGCAATAGTCACTGAGGTTAATCTACCCTGTGATGTCTGATTAATTCCATGAGTTATGACTAGTGGAAGGTCATGGCATGCCAGTACAATCGCTGGTGTCTGTGGTTCAAAACATTGAATCATAGAATCCCTACAGTGCAGAAGGAGGCCATTCAGCCCATCCAGTCTGCACCGACCCTTCGAAAGAACGCCCTACCTCGGCCCAATCTCCCACCTTATCCCCGTAACCCCACGCAACCTTTGGACACTCAGGGGCAAGTTATCATGGCCAATTCACCTAACCTGCATATCTTTGGACTGTGGGAGGAAACAGGAGCACCCGAAGGAAACCCACGCAGACACAGGAGAAAGTGTAAACTTCACACAGACAGTCACTCAAGGTCGGAATCGAAGCTGAGTCTCTGGCACTATGAGGCAGTAGTGCTAACCACTGTGACACCGTACTGCCCTCTGTGGCACCTCAGAGGATTACTTGTACTTGTTCTCCAGACTATGGAATCTGCACATGGATTCAGTGAACTATGATACGATGAGAGGTTTGCAATGGTAAGTTTCACCACAGCCCTCCATGTCTCTGGATACGTGTCTTTTAGAATTCATAGGGTTAGTATGTTGGTACTTGGCCTTATGTTAACCTTGGCCAATTATGAATAGTTACTGTTGGGGGAATTTCACAGTTATTCAACCGTTATAATAATAATTTTTATTGTCACAAAAAAAAATGTAGGCTTGCATTAACACTGCAATGAAGTTACTGTGAAAAGCCCCCAGTAGCCAGTGCAAGGCCTATTTGGGTACACAGCGGGATATTTCAGAATGTCCAAATTACCTAATAACACATCTTTCAGGACTTGTGGGAGGGAACTGGAGTACGCAGAGGAAACCCACTCAGACACTGGGATAACATGCAGATTCTACACAAACAGTGACCCAAGCCAGGAATCGAACCTGGGCCCGAGGCGCTGTGAAGCAACGGTGCTAACCACTGTGCTACCGTGCCACCTTTACTCGACCAGGCAGAGATTTTGGAGCTTTAAAGATGGCCTTTATTTCAAGTTATAGCATGGGAGAAAGTCATCCACCATGTGGCCTCCCAGTCCCCAGAAAAAGGAATACAGTGGAAATTATACCTTCAGGCTTAACTGCAAGCAATTACCACATACCAATCAAAAGAGTATTTGTTTGACGTCCGACAGTAACCATGGGGTGAGTGGTCGCGCATATGGTGACTCCCGCTTAGAGGCTTGGTTCTTGGCTCTTTTTACCTGGTGAACGGATATGGTGGTGGCAGGAAAGTTGAAATAATTGAAACTCATTCATTTCTCCTCCCATGTGGGATGTCTGCAGAAGAGAACATGAGGCAAAAATCGAATGAAGCCCCTGCTCCAGATTCTGAGGACCCTTGTAGCAGAGTGAAAGAGAATATGGCAGACCTCGCCGTATCATTGGTACCCTCCCAATTGCCACTGGAGAAGCTAATGGAATTAATCATGAGTGAATTCCAGAAGCATAGGCAGGCAATGCGGAAAGACCTCTCTTGATTGAGGTGGCAGTAGCTCCCCATCGCTAGTGATGAAAGGAGTAGCAACTGAAGTTTTAAAGTGGGTGAAGGCCACACCAGGGTGTAGCCTGGTGGGGCAGTCGATTAGAATTCATCAGGATATCAGAGCGGATCTGGCTAAACGTTGAGCTAGATTAAACAAGGTCAAGATGGCGCTCTTCAAGAGCAAAGTTCAGTTCGGAATGATGTACCCGGCGAAACTGTTTAAGGACAGAGACCATTGTTTAAATGTGTTGGAGGAGGTGAATGACTTGGTGAGGGAGAATGGTTTGGGGGAGAACTGATTGCAGTTATGAGAAGTTATGTAGTTTTTGAATGTTGACATGTTCATGTGTCCGTTTCTTACCATTTTGAAGTTTTCGTTATTCTGGGTTCCATGTTTCTTTCCTATGGGAGTGTGGGTTAGTCTGTCTCAATGGGCGGGGTATGGTTTCATTCAATGTGAGGGGGGATGCTACAGCTAGTTGCCTGGGTGGGGAGGGTGGTTTCTGTCTGAAACTGGAACAAGGGAGCATTCCAAAGTTGGTTATGTTTTCTTTGTTGGGGTGGGGGTGTTTTTTGGAGTAGGCTGACTAATTGGAGGAGGAAGGGGGAAGGGAGGGTAGGGTGGTGGATAGGAAGCCAAGAGGTAGACGGGGATGGGGAGGCCAGAGGGTAGAATGCTGGTGACGCGCGGTCTCTTTGTTGATGGATTTGGGGAAGGGCGATGATGGCAGCGATTTTGGATGGATCTGGAACCGAGGCAGGCCTGGGCCACCTGGATATCCTCACAACATGGATATGGTGGATCCTAACAGAGGGGGTTTTCAGGGATATCTTGTCTGGATGGTCACATGGGACGTGAGGGGGTTAAATGGTCCAGTTAAAAGATCACGGGTGTTTGCTCACTTGAAGGTGTTTGCTCACTTGAAGAGCTTGAAAGCCAATGTAATCTTCTTGCAGGAGACACATTTGAGGGTTCAGGATCAAATGAGGTTAAGGAAGGGCTGATTGGGGCAGATGTTCCATTCAAAATTTGATGCAAGGTCAAAAGTGGTAGCAATCTTGTTTAACAGCTGGATGGCTTTTACAGCAGCCTGTATTCTGACAGACCCTGGGGGGTGATATGTGATGGTGAGTGGGGTTTTGGCAGGTGCGCCAGTAGATTTAGTCAGCACATATGCTTTGAATTGGGATGATGTAGACTTTATTAAGAAGGTTTTGACGGCCATCACTGATTTTGATTTTCATCAATTGATCATGGGGGGAATCTTCAACTTTGTACTGGACCCAAGGATGGACAGGTTGTGCCCAAGTCTTTTGTAACTTTGGGATTGAAGAAAGAGCTGGCAGTTTTCATGAGGGAGTTGGCCCAAGGATGTTCAGTAACCCAAGGGAGAGGAAGCTCTCCTTCTTCTCACACATGCATCGGGTATACTCCCGAATAGTTTTTGTGGTGGGAAAATCGATACTCCCGGGGGTGGTGGGGGCTGAGTACGCGCCGATTGTAATAATGGCCCATTATGTGGGTGTGAGGCTGGATGTGGGCTAAGCCCAGCGACTCTCATGGAGGTTAGACATGGCACTCCTTTCTGACAAGAGGTTCTGCAAGAAAGTGGCCTCGGCCGTAGGGAGCTATGTAGATTTCGATCAGAAGGGGTATGTTTCGTCCACTACATTCTGGGAAGCGATAAAGGAGGTGATTTGAGGGATCTTGTACATGGCCCACAAGGACAAAGTTAGGAAGGTGGACAAGTAGAAATTGGTTGATTCACTTCTGGAGGTGGACTGGCCTCCACGGCCCCAATAACGAAGCTGTTCGCGGATAGAAAGAGGTTACAAATAGAATTTGAATTGATATCGACTGGGAGGGGCGGTGAACCAACTTCATCATTCAAGACGGATATTTCATAAATATGGCAATAAAGCTGAGGTGACGGGTAGCCACACGGGAGATAGCCCAGGCTAAGGACAAGGGGGTGGGCTTGTTACGGCTCTGGATGAGATTAATGGTGCCTTTGAGGCTTTCTACCAGGGCCGTTTAAGTCTGAGCCCCTAGAGTAGGACTCGGGGATGGAACAGTTTTGGACTGCTGGGGCCTCCTTTGGTTGAGAGGGTGAAGGGACAGGGGTTGGAGGCACCGTTGGGACTGGGGGAGGCTACTGAGTATATCAGTTTCATGCCATTGGGGAAGGCCCTGGGCTGGATAGATTCCCAGTGGAATTTTGAAAGCAGTTTACAACACTACTGATGCCACATTTATTGGGAATGTTCAATGACTCTGTCACGGGGGAAGCTGCCGGTCACGTTAGCACAGGCATAGATCTCCCTGATCCCAAAGAAGGACAAATATCCTGTGGGTTTCTTTATTGAACACCAATGCAACTGTACTAGCTGAGGTTCTGGCAAAGCATCTGAAGGGTTTGTCAGAAGCGACCTCTGAGGACCAGACTTGGTTTGTCAAGGGCTGACAGCTGTTGGCCAGTATCAGATGACTTTTGGATGTGGCCATGTCCCCATTTAGAGGGAAAGTACCTGAAGTAATCATCTCCATGGATGCAGAGAAGGCTTTTGATCGGGTAGAGTGGAAGTACCTCTTTGAGGTTCTGGGATGATTTAAGTTTGGGCCAATATTTATCTCCTGGGTGAGACTGTTGTATAGTGCTCCCATTGCGAGTGTCTGGACTAACGTGGTGAGGACAGGATACCTCTGGCTGTACATGGTGCACAAGACAGGGTTGTCTGTTATACCTGTTGTTGTTCTTGTTGCCAATCGAATCTTTGGTCATTGCGCTTAGATCATCGAATTGGAGGAACCATGGATTCCCACCATCGGGGATGGATGCAACATACAAGGTTTGGAAGAGGGAGAGTGTCATGAGCTTTAGCGATCTGTTTGTGGAAGTAAGCTTGCAGGACTGGAGGAGGTGATGAAAAACTTTCAACTCCCAAGGGGTACGCGTTTAGGTATCTGCATGTGCAGGACTTTATTTGCAAAGATCTCCCTTTGTTCCCACAGTTACCGAGACCTACACTGGTGGATAGGATATTATGCCATGATGAGTTGGGAGAAGGGAAGTTATCTGATGTATATAGGTGGTTCCTGGAGCCTGGGACGGCTTCGATAGAGGAAATAAAGGGGAAGTAGGAAGAGGAATTGGTCCTGTATTTGGAGGGAGCGGTCTGGAGTGTTTCTGTATCAAGGTTCAGGCATCTATTTGTGGAAGTCCATGTCCTTTTGCACCAGGCTGAGCCTGATACAATTTAAAGTAGTCGACAGGGCACACCTGACTAGTGCGCGCATGAGTGGGGTCTTCCTCAGTGTAGAAGATAGGCGTCAATGGTGTCTAAGGGGGCCTGGGGACCACTCCCACATGTTCTGGTCCTGCCCAAAATTGTTTGAGTTCTGGATCTCGTTCTTTGAGACCATGTCATATATTCTGGGGTCAGGCAGGAGCCGTGTCCACTGGTGGCGATTTCTGGGGTGTCGGACATGCCGGAGTTTCTTGAGGGGAAGAGGGCAGATGTCTTGGCATTCGCCTCTCTGTTACCCCGGTGGCAAGACCTGCTTGAATGGAGGTTGGTGGTGCCACCTAGTGCCTCAGCATGATTAGGCGACATGGCATCATTTCTGAGATTGGAAAAGGTATCCCAGCAGAGGATCGGAGGAAGGGTTTTACTTCAAGGACCTGTTTATAGCCAGCAGCTGCAGGGTGGAGGGGGAACATGATGGGTTGGAGGGTTGAGGGTCAGCTGGGTGAGGCTATAGGGTCTTGGGATTATTGCTGTTAGCTTGTTGAAACAAAAGATGGCATACTGTTTGAATGATCTATTTTTGTTTTCTAAATTTAGAGTACCCAATTAATTTTTTCCACTTAAGGGGCAATTTAGCGTGACCAATCCACCTAGCCTGCACATCTTTGGGTTGTGGGGGGCGAAACCCACGCAAACACGGGGAGAATGTGCAAACTCCACACGGACAGTGACCCAGAGCCAGGATCGAACCTGGGACCTCGGCACCGTGAGGCCGCAATGCTAACCCACTGCCCCACCGTGCTGCCCTGTTTGAATTATATTTGAATATTTTTTTTATATGTATGTGATATTTTTGCAATGTTCGGAATAAAAATTTATTTTAAAAAAAGATTGTTTGTGTGACGGTAGCTATGTTTTCAATACGATCGACGGTGTGAAACTGTTCATCGCTCTACATCTCATCGCACACATTATCATCATTTTCTGATTTGGCAGTGTATGTTTCTGATGGTATAACAGATTATCATTCTGACTGCTTGAAGGTACCTGTTGTGTACGGTCTGTTTGGATCAATGTAGTTGCACCAGCCATTGCTCTAGTACACTGCCACTGCCAATAGTCTTTTCTGCCACAGGCCTTGCAGTATTGATGGAAAGCTGGGCATTTCTTTGCTGCATGCAGGAGGCCACACATTGTATATGTCTTGCTTGGTTTTGGTGTTCTAATAAGTGCACCAACAAATGGGGGCGGTACGTAGAACTTGTAAGCTTTGTCGACTCGCGAGGAACACTTCATAGGTCCATCCTTGAGTTATTCTTCGATGTTATGTGTTATGGGTACGTCAAACAGATCTTTCTGGAATGCTTCCATCGAAGTGAATGTGATTTCCAACTCAACAATTCTGTCTGCTGGCACTCTCATTGAAATTGGGTGGCACTGTTGCTTTGCAGCTCCAAGTTCCCAGGTTCGATTCCCTCACTCGCTATCAGTCTGTCCCACACCCTGGCCACTCACCTTTCCGGACTAAGGTAACATGGGACGAGATTCTCCAACATCGTTGGGCTCTCGCTCAAGCATAACGAGGCCAGTGAATAGAGACCAGAGACGAGAACCGCGCCGGACGCCAAATAGTTTGCAATGCAACCAGCACGCTCCCATAGGCGGAATTAGGATCTCGCTGTAGTGTGGCGAGAAACCAAGGGCAGAATTCTCCGACCCCCTGCAGGGTCAGGGAATCGCCCGGGGCTGGCGTAAATCCCGCCCCCACCGTGGCCTGAATACTCCGCCACCCAGGAATCGGCGGGAGCTGGAATCACGCCCCGCCAATCGGCGTGCCCCCCATGGCGATTCTACGGCCCGCGATGTGCCGAAGCTCCGCCACTGACAGGCCAATCCCGCCGACGTGATTTAAACCATCTCTGGTGCCGGCGGGATTGGCGGCACGAGCGGGCCTCCGGGGGTCCTGGGGGGGGGGGGACGCGGGGTGATCGGACCCCGGGGGGCGCCCCCACAGTGGCCTGGCCCGCGATCGGGGCCCACCGATTGGCGGGCTGGCCAGTGCAGTGGGGACACTCTTTTTCTTCCGCCGCCACCACAACCTCCACCATGGCGGAGGTGGAAGAGACCCCCTCCACCGCGCATGCACCGGTGGTGACGTCAGCGGCCGCTAACGCACCGGCGCATGCGTGGACCAGGGAAGGCCTTTCGGCCAGCCCCGACCCTGGGCGGCATAGCGCCAAAGGCCGTTGGTGCCGGTTTTGGTGCCATCGGCAGAGCGGAAACCACTCCGGCGCGGGCCTAGCCCCTAAAGGTGCGGAGAATTCCGCAACTTTGGGAAGGCCCGACGCCGGAGTGGTTGGCGCCACTCCGCTACGCCGGGACCCCCGCCCCGCCTGGTAGGGGAGAATCCAACCCCAGATATCACCACTTAAGCCCTATTTCAATTAACAAGATTTAATTGCCTCCCATCATTCAGCAGACTCCCCAGCAAGTGATCACGCTGGTACACGTGAACCTGGCGAAAGGGCTTCTGTGGGGAGCCGAGGAGGTCAGTCGCGATGTTTGCTCACAGGCAAAGAGACTTTTGCCACCCCAGTGCTCGGCGGGAGGTGGGGGTCTCTTGAGGGGTGGGTCGCCATGGGGATGTTGGGGGAGGTGCTGGGATGGGGCACCCGGGCTCAACCACTTGTGGCACAACCATGCCAACCTCTGGATCATGTGATACTGTCTGGTGGCAACTGTTGTCCCTGCTCGTCTGCCCTTACGACCACCCGTAGCCCCCATCAATTGCAGAGGCCTCTGGCTGTGCGGCTGAAGACTATTGCTGACAGGGAAGTGGCAATCGTGGCTAAGTGAGCACTTCACCAGGGGCTGGTTTAGCTCACTCGGCTAAGTCGCTGGCTTTTAAAGCAGACCAAGCAGGCCAGCAGCACGGTTCGATTCCCGTACCAGCCTCCCGGACAGACGCGGAATGTGGCGACTAGGGGCTTTTCACAGTAACTTCATTGAAGCCTACTCGTGACAATAAGCGATTTTCATTTTCAGATGCCAATTTGATTCCCATGGGTGGGTATTCCATGTAGCACGTGGGAGCATTGCCCAGCATCCCAATCAAACAGCGATGCCTGAACTATGTGCCTGAAAACTGTGGGAGCCAAAACCACACACTCAACATCCAAACACCTAGAGGATGGGACACAGCCCTGGGGATGTGCCTACGATGCCCGGAGAGATGGCCAAGGGTCTGGGGTTCTGCACGCATTGCGTACAAAAGTGACAGAGGCATTATAATGGTTGTGCAAAAAGGAGTTTAATGTGCTGTACAATACCCCATTCCGGTGGTGCTGCCCCACAAACCCCCAACCCCTTCCTCTCCCTACCTACCCTCCACCCCCTCCCCCGCCAGTGCCTTCAGTGATCTTCAACATGCCTGACACTCCTAGCTCTACCACTACATCTCGGTGTGTCCCCAGAATGCACATCTGAGGTGGAGACAGCCAGCTGCCTACATCGTCCTGTGGCCTTCGATGCCCCTGGTCGGCGTTGACTGGGTGCTCTAGGGCCAAAGGGTCCAGGCTCACTTGCAGCAGCCCATGCTCAGCCATGTCACCCTGTTCCATGTGCTGACCCCAAGACACGATCTCATCAGTGGGGTGGAACCCGGTGAGCTGGTGTCCACTGCCACTACTCCATGGGATGGCTCTGGGTTGGCACTCAGCATCCCCTTCTCCCGGTCGGTGCCCATAGAGTCCTTGGATCCACCTTGGGGCAGAGGGGTAACCGATTTAAACCCAGGCTGCTCCTCATCATCTGGCTCTGCCAGCCCTGCCGGTTCCCCAATGTCTGAACCCTGGGGTTGACGCCTTTGGCGATGCTCCTGAGTGACTGGGTCACATACCCCAGTGACCACGACCTCTCGAGGCATTGGCTCGCTCTGATTCTTCCTGCCAAAATGAATCACTTTGCACTTCTCTGTCATCTGCCATTTGTCTGCCTGTTCCACCAACTTGTCTCTGTCCTTCTCAAGGCCCAACTGCCTCTGGGACAAACTCCGCAGCACCTCGGTCATTCCCATTTGAGAGTTGGACATGCAGAACCTCATCAAGGTCGGCCTGGTACTGGGTGACATCCCCCAGTAAGGTGGACATTCTGTCGAGACCCTCAGCCATGGGCGCCATCAACAGGACCTCCTTCCTGGCTTCCACCGCATCCAAGAGCCTCCCAGGTCAGGATCCCCGAATCTTGGGCTAGTCTCCTCGGCGTCATTGTTGCGATCTGGCCGAGGTTGGCTGAGCAAGTGAAGCTTAAGTGCTGCTCGACCTTGTTAGCGGGGAGCTGGCGAGCGTGGTCCCAGCGAATCAGCTGGAGAGCCGTCATTTGTGGCGAGAAGCCCGTGAGGGCTCCTTAAATGGGTCAATTAATGTTCAATTGCGTTGCTGGCCTCACTGGGCAGAACGCCGGGAAGCTTGCAGCAATTCCTGCTCGCTACCATACTTAGAAATTGTTCCGGAAAATCGCGCCCCTGGTGTTGGTCCTCTTGACGTGCTATCCTACTCCACCACAAGGGATCCGTCTTCTTACCAGTTTTTTACTTGAGCACTACCTCAGCACTGTGTCTTCAAAGCCTCTCTATGCAGTCACCACATTATTCAATCAAAACTCTCCAATGGTGCAGCTCTGTTACAGTCTGACTGGAACATTAACCATGTTCTCATGCCCTGTAGCATGATATAAAACTGTTTGCCATGTTGTACCTGTACAGAATCTTTCTGCCAGGCTGAGCACTATGTTGTTTAGGTTAGAAGGAACTACTGCTGCACGCCATGTAGTGTGTGTTATAATGGTATAAAGGCACCAACTACACATAAGGGATTTTGCAAACACATTGTGAATTCATTTATTAATTCGAGGCACATTTGAACATATATAAGGCTTGAAGACATCAGAGCTGTGTGTCTGTGTTCTGCTCCGAACTGAAGTGAAACTGAAGCTAGATTACATGACACACTTCCGCCAAAGTGATGAGTTGCTGCTGTCCATTAAAGGCATATTACAGCACTACAAAATTTGGAAGCATTGTGAATTGTGAGGAGGATGGTGTAGAACTTCAGAAGGACAGAGACAAGTAGGTGGAACAGGCAGACAGATGGCAGAGAAGTGCGAAGTGATTCATTTTGGCAGGAAGAATCAGAGAGAGACAATATTGAGTAAAGTGTACAATTCAACAGTAAATGCAGGAGTAGGAAGTGTATATGTGCATGAATCACTGAAAGTGATAGGACAGGTTGAGCAATGAAGCATATGGCATTGCTTTATCAATAGGGAATAGAGTAACAAAGCAAGGAAGATACGTTAAATCTGTACAAAACACTGGTTCACCTCAACTGGAGTATTGCACTCAAACCTGGAAACCTCACTTTAGGAAGATTGGGAATGCATTTGATTTGAAATGGTGTAGGAAAGATTCATGATAATCCTTCCTCCAGGGATGAGGAATAGATTGGAGACCTTGACACTGGTTTCCTTGGAAAAGAAAAGGTTGAGAGCTGATTTGGTGAAGGTATTCAATTAACTGGTCTGGACAGAGTGGATAAGGCAAAACTGTTCTCATTCATAAAAGGGTCAAGAACTAGAGAGCACAGATTGACTGTAATTGACAAAAGAAGCAGTGACGACATGAGGAAAAATGATTTCACATAGCGAGCGGTTCAGATCTGGGGCGGGATTCTCCCCTACCCGGCGTGAAGTAGGGTCCCGGCGCAGGGGAGTTGTGCCAACCACTCCGGGGTCAGGCCCCCCCAAAGGTGGGGAATTCTCCGCACCTTTGGGGGCTAGCCCCGTGCCGGAACGGTTGGCACCAGAAGACTGGCGCAAAAAAACGGAGCCAGCGGCCTTTCAGGCCCGGCATCGGGGCTGGCCGAAAGGCTTTCGCCGGTCGGCGCATGCGCCGGCGGTGACGTCACGCTACCGCCATGGTGGAGGCCGTGGCGGCGGGGGAGGAGAAAGAGTGCACCCAGGGCACTGGCCCGGAGTCTGAGCGGGGGGCCCCGATCGCGGGCCTGGCCACCGGGATCGGTGCCACGACCGGGCTCCCGGGGTCCGATCGCCCCGCGCCCCCCCTGGACCCCAGGGGCCCGGTCGCGGAACCAATCCCGCCGCAACCAGAGGTGGTTCAAACCTCGGCGGCGGGAGAGGCCTCCCAGCGGCGGGACTTCGGTCCATCCGGGCCGGAGAATCACCGCAGGGGCCTCGCCGATCGGAGTGGCATGATTCCCGCCCCCGCCAATTCCCGGGTGGCAGAGAATCTCTGCCACGGCGGGGGTGGGATTTTCGGCGGCCCCAGGCGATTCTCCGACCCGGAGAATTTCGCCCCTGGAGTGCACTGCCTCTCAGTATGGTGGAGATAGGTTCAATTGGGGCTTTCATAAAGGAATTGGAGCATTAACTGAAATGTAAAGATTTTCAGGGTTATGAGGGGAGGAGGGAGTGGCGGGGGCAGGGGGGGGGGTGGAAGAGATTGAGTAAATTGTTAGTTCAGAGCGGATCTGTGCTGCAAACATTCTATGTCTCTGTGAGAGTTGGGCAAGAAATATTGGGCTAGTGGAGGTTGTGGAAGGAGGTAAGGAATGTCAGGAGCTATTTATAGATGAAGATAAGGATGTTTATTGCATCACAGGAGGAGCCAGAGAGCCAGCATAGGTCAGAAAGAATGATGATGGCAAAAGGATAAATCTAATTGTTGATTAGGATATTCGCAGCAAAGTTTAGATATTGGAATTTATAGACAGTGGAGAATGGGAGATTGACATAGAGAGCATTGGACCAGCACAGTCTTGAGGGGTTGAAGGCAGAGATGAGCAATCCAACAATGGTGGTGCTGAGTGTTACGGATGCCATAACTTTTTAAAGTTTTAAGGCAGTGGGGAAAGATTGATTCATTCCAGGAGCAATCATATAAGAAATAGGGCTTGGTTGTTTTATAAACAAACTTTATTAACGGAAAATAAAACAATATTTGAACATTTTAAATTTCAAGCCTAACAACAACAGATCAAATGTAGTTTCTTAACTTTAACACACTAGTTCTCATGAAACAACATTGTAACAGGCCATGCAGTCCTCATGCCACTTTCACAATCAAACAAGACTCTGAAATGGGCTAATAGCTGGTCATACAGGAGTGTCCTGGAAGACAATAGATCTTAAGTGTACTCCCACTAATGAGTTTACGTCTGACTGGGACATTGTAACTCAGCCAGGTGTGGATGTGTCTCTCTGACTCTGTGCTAGTAGGTTTTCCCTCAGTCTGTTTCACCCCTAAATGTCCTGCTACATTGGGGTCTCATTTATGAACCCAACTTCCTAACATCTCCCTTGTGTGACACCTCCCTTCCCCGAGAGAAAATGAACCATCAATGTGCACAGATGTCTTCATTTTCTGCACCGTTTTCAATTATAAACATTTCTTAAGATTCCATACAGTTTACATTTTATATGGTACATGTCATTGTTTTTCATTTTTAAACAAGCAAATATCGCATGACTATAGTCCGATGTAGTCTTTTCCCATGCAACAGTCATGATAGGGCGTCAGAATCATATTTTCTTTCGGACACTTTTGCATTAGTTCTGTCCAAGCAGCCCTGGCATCCTCAGACCGAAACGTGGTCTCGCTGTCAGTCTCCATACTTTTACACAGCAAACCTTCATCAATAAGTGAGTTGCATGCTGTTGTCTGGCTTTACCAGCAGAATTTTTCATGTGATTAAACAGCAAATTGTTGATCGTTGTTGCAGCATTCATCATCAGTTCATCACATTTATTAGTGTTTTTGGATTCTGCTTCTTTTACTGACTGTTGAGGATAGCCAAAAATAATTGGTACAAGCTGGTGCACTTGGATACTTTCAAACTTCAGTCATTACATGTTGAAAGTTTGCTGACTATTCGGTTACATTTGTACCAGCACTTCAGCCTCTAGATTCCACATTCCACCATGGATGACGCTCTCTTTGAAATGGCGAGACATTTTTAGGCTTCATCTGTTCCTCCTGACTAGATCCTAGTGTCATCACTTCCTGTGTCACCATTATGATAGGAATTTGTCTGCTCTTAGATCTCCACAGTTCCTGCAGTTTTGTTCATTACAACCTGCTGCCTTGTGAGTAGCTCTCTCCCTTATTGGGTTTGCTCCTCTTCAATTGCATGCAGATGATTGTTGGTAGGTCGGTGTACCTGTGCAATCTGATGCTGGATCTCCACTTTCTTCTGAATCTGCCTTTCCAGACTAGTTTTTTCTTCTGTGTAACTATTGCTGATACCTCCTGCTGGATGAAATTCCCATGCATGTTGCTTTTTAACCTTCAACCATTCATTTTAAATCATTCATTCTGTCTAAGAGCTCTATTTTCCATTTACGTAAATCAGCCATCTCCATTCGTACCTGTGCTGTTGTTCGTGGATTGAATGGGTGTTGTTTACTGGGGACATCATTTCCAATAGCTACACTTTGCTTACTTACCTTTGTGCGTCCCAAGTTATCCCCTCACACTATGCGACTGCAATTACTCTTTCAGGTCATTTTGATGTTCCTCCGGACATTAACTCAATAATTTATCCCAATTTAATTTGAGGAATGTAAAATTCAGAATTGTCTGGATTTATTTCTTCTCCCTGTGTTACATAGAACATATAGAACATAGAACATACAGTGGAGAAGGAGGCCATTCGGCCCAACATGTCTGCATCGACTCACTTAAACCCTCACTTCCACATTATCCTCGTAACCCAATGACCCCTTATCACCTTTTTGGTCACTAAGACCAATTTATCATGGCTAATCCACCTAACTTGCAATTCTTTTGACTGTGGAAGGAAACCGGAGCACCCGGAGGAAACCCACGCAGACACGGGGAGAACGTGCAGACTCCGCACAGACAGTGACCCAGCAGGGAATCAAACCTGGGACCCTGGCGCTGTGAAGCCACAGTGCTGATCACTTGTGCTACTGTGCTGCCCTCTTACATTGACTTCTCTATCAAAATAACCTGTTAGCATATTAACATGACACATTCTGTGAGTCCTCGTTCTGTCTGGCATTCTGATCAAGTAATTCAACTCGCTCAGTTTTCTTTCAATCTGATATGGCCCACTAAGTCTTGCTTTTAATGTTTTCTCAAATGGTGGATGGCTATAAAAGGTACTGGTTTGATTACCGCCTGAGGTTTCCCTATTATCTGACATGTGTGACATGTACAGCAAAATTCAACTACATCCTTGTGTAGTCCAGGCCAATAAAAATGTCTTTGTATTTTTGCTTGAGCTTTCCTTATTCGTAAATGACCCCCTACTGGAACCTCATGTTCCACCCACCAAACTTCTTTTCTACAACCAACCGGTAATATCACTTGAAGAACTTCTGCCCATTTCTCATCTGCTTGAATATGTATCAGTTTCCATTTTTTCACTCGCACATTGTTTTGAATGTAATAACATTCCAGTATACACCCAGATTCCATTTCCGTATGTGCTTCCTTTATCTCTGAATCTCTTTGTTAAATTTCAATAAACTTGCCTGAATTAAAGTCATCCACTTCATCAACCACCTGCTCTGGTGCTGTACTACATGATTAAACATGGTTCCTGATAATTCATCCACCACCTACCTGTTCTTTGGCTTGACTAACCAATTGATCAAACATAGTTTCTGACTGTCAATCTCAGCCTCCCTATTGGCACTCCTCAAGTTCTCTTCCTCCTGTCTCAACCTGTGGCTTTGTAATCTGTTTACCACACAATCAGGTAACACTCCTGGATATATTTCTTGCAACATCTCAGTTGTTTGACTTTCCACTGGCTTTTCAACTACAGTAGGCTGTACTCCGACCTGTTGTGGTCCAGCTATATCATTACCCAGGATAAACTGTGGTACTAAAAATTGTATTTTTTCCATTATTCCTCCGACCACTTCACCACTTTTCATTGGACTCTCCAACCTGGAGTAGGATTCTCCCCTGGCGTGATTCTCCATTTTACCTGCACCTGGTGGTTTCCCGACAGCGTGGGGCTGCCCCACAATGGCAAACCCCATTGACCCGCCGGCGTAACGAGAATCCCGCCGGCGGGTTATGGCAGAAATGTGGCACGGTGGAGTGGAGGGTCAAGCCCTTTACCTTGCACACGAGGGCTTTCACCAGTAATAGGACACAACCACCGTTTCTGGCAAATCTCCTTCCAAACTACATATCTCCCTATGTCTCTCACCATTAAAGATCAACTTGTTCCTGTCTCCTTTAATATCTTAGTCACCTTACTTATTGCATTTTAAACACATGAGTAAACTTTACCCTCACAAAAAAAATCCTTCAAAAGGTCTGGGCTGGGATTCTCCGAAATCCCGACCAAGTGTTGACGCCAGCATCATAACCGCGCGAGCGACACTGGCATCAACAGGCCTCCAGGCCCAGTCGTTCTCCCCATCCTCAGGGGCTAGAACAGCACCAGAGTGCTGTGCACTGCTCCAGCGACAAAAGCTGGCCCTACGCGGCCGGCGAGGATCCATAGATGCATGCGCCACGTCCGGCGCAGATGCGTGCATGCGCGCCATGGCCAGCGCGGGTTCGCGCATGCGGGCCAATGTCGTCCCTGCACCGGCCCGCAGGCAACTTAGGGGCCCAGCGCGGAGGAACATAGCCCCCCCCCGGAATTAGCGCGTCTGCTGATCGGTTGCCCCCGATCGCGGGCCTGGCCAACGTGGAGGCAGCCCCTGGATTCTGCTCTTCCCGCTCCCCCGCCAGGATGGCCCCCGCAGCCAGAACGCCAATGTCCTGCCAGGGAGGAGCACACGCAAACAATAGTGGGGGACTCGGCGGGCACGCGGCCATTCGAGCATGCAGAATTGCCGCGGGGACCGCTTTCCCCGACTGGCGCTATGGCAACCACGCCGGCCCAATTGGTGCCGATTTTCCAGTTGCTGGAGAATCGGCGGCCCGGCGGCGGAGCAGCTTTGCGGGATTGCGCACCCTCCCCCCCACCCCCCGATGATTTTCCGACCCGGCACGAGCTCGGAGAATCCCGGCTTGGTGTCTGCTTATCCACCAGCTTCTGCTCCGGTTGTACATTCTGTGGCACCCTTTCCACTGGGACAATGGTTTGTTCTATCAATTTAATAAACCCTATTAGCATATCCTGTTTTGCCGAGTCTGTCTTGCCACCATTTTTTGTGAGCCACCAACCCTGTGACTTCACATGTCCAGCTGTATTACAATGAAAACACTTAAGTTTTCTCCTCTCTCTATCATTATCACTGGTTTCCTTTTTACTCTAATGCACACTCTTCTTAGTATCACCAAGACCATCTCCTCTATATGGATCCCCTGTGAACTTCTCAGGTCCTCAGTTTCTATCCTTGGTGGATTGAAGTTGATGTCGAACACTAAACTTTACTTTATGAACCAATTCAAAATTGGCAGCCAGTTCTGCGGCCTGTCTAGCCGTCTTAAGTCTCTGCTCTTCCACATGAGTTCTCACGACTGTGGGAATTGAATCTTTACATTGCTCCAAAATAATCATTTCCTACTAAACTTTTGACTCAGAAGTATTTCTTCTTCTTCTAGACCTTCCTCAGCTCCTGCCTTTAACTTCAATCTTTGAAGTTGTTGCTCTCCTTACCGTGCCATTTTCCGAAATTAAAATTCTCTCTCTTTCTTTTGCTCCTGCCATGGCCACTCTCCCTCTCTCTTCCATTGCTAATCATTTCCTTTCAATTTCAATTCTTTCTATTTACTTTTGAAAAACCATCTCTTTTTCTTTGACTGCATTTGTCACTTCTACTTCTCTCAGTTATTGTTGCATTTCCCATTCTTTCATTTTTAAGTATATTTGAGCGAATTCTAAAGGTTTGAGTGTGGTACAGGTTTGTTTAAATATTGACCCATGATTTGTATTATCTCTGCTTTCTTTGCCCCTTTTGGCAGTTTTTCTGCCAAACTCGAAAGCTTTGCTTTTGATTCCCCTTGAGGTAAATCCTCCTGAGTGATTTCCTTCACCCCCAGGACAAATTTTGCAATTGTAACAGTCATTTACAGTCACTCCCTGTTCAGTATTTTAATCCTGGAAATGAATCAATTGATCCACACACACTCACTGTCTTTACATTCGATAGCCCCAAACCAAATAAGGAATTAAATGTAAGAATATTCTGGCCATGAGCCCTCAATCTGTTATGGATGCCTGGTCAGCTCTCAACAGTGGCGAAGAGGCTGAAGCAGAACCATCACTTTTCTAAGTTTTAAGACGGTGCGGAAAGATCGATTTAAAAAACATAGAACATAGAACATTACAGCGTAGTATGGGCCCTTCGGCCCTCGATGTTGCGCCGACCCGTGAAACCATCTGAAGCCTATCTGACCTACACTATTCCATTTTCATCCATATGTCTATCCAGTGACCACTTAAATGCCCTTAAATTTGGCGAGTCTACTACTGTTGCAGGCAGGGCGTTCCACACCCCTACTACTCTCTGAGTAAAGAAACTGCCTCTGACATCTGTCCTATATCTACCACCCCTCAATTTAAAGCTATGTCCCCTCGTGTTGGTCATCACCATCCGAGGAAAAAGACTCTCACTGTCCACCCTATCTAACCCTCTGACTATCTTATATGTCTCTATTAAGTCACCTCTCAGCCTTCTCCTCTCTAACGAAAACAACCTCAAGTCCCTGAGCCTTTCCTCGTAAGACCTTCCCTCCATACAGGCAACATCCTAGTAAATCTCCTCTGAACCCTTTAAAAAGCTTCCACATCCTTCCTATAATGTGGTGACCAGAACTGCACGCAGTACTCCAGGTGCGGCCACACCAGAGTTTTGTACAGCTGCAGCATGACCTCGTGGCTCCGAAACTCAATCCCCCTACTGATAAAGGCTAGCACACCATATGCCTTCTTTACAGTCCTATTAACATGGGTGGCAACTTTCAGGGATTTATGTACCTGGATGCCGAGATCTCTCTGTTCATCTGCACTACCAAGAATCTTGCCATTAGCCCAGTACTCTGCATTCCTGTTACTCCTTCCAAAGTGAACCAGTGATAGTATAAGAAATAGGGCTTGGTTATTTTATAAATAAACTTTATTAAAAGAAAATAAAATCATATTAATTTTTTTCACCTTCAACCTAACAATAACAGATTACATGCAGTTTCTTAATCTTAGCACAATAGTTCCCATTAAGCAACACTGTAACAGAACATACAGCTCTCATGCCACTTTCACATGCAGACAATGGCAATACTTGCATTTACAAACCAATTTTCCTTCTGATGGGGACATTCGTCCTGACCCCTTTTTCCAAAGCCTGCCTCAGTGGCAACTTTCATAACTTCCTCGGTCGATTTCCAATGCCTTATCCCTGTAATTGTTCAAAACAGTATTCCTTCTCTCTCTTTCTCTAAGCTCTGCCAAGTCCCACAAACAAAGGTTCTCTGCTAGGGTTTCTAGACTTGAACCCATCAACGTTATCTTGACTGCCTGATGAGGGCATACTCCCGTTTATACAAAAAAACAGAGCCATGCTATTATTGTGCAACTAACCTCCCATTGATGGTCAAAGAGGCCATCAAACTCTGTAATGGGCTATTAGCTGGTGAGACAGGAGTGGTCCAAAGACAATGCATCTCAAGTGAATCCTGTGTATTCCCACTAAAAAGTTTAAGTCTGACTGGGACAATGTAACTCAGCTATCTGTGGGTGTATCCCTCTGACTCTGTGCAAGCAGGTTTTTCCTCAGTAGGTTTAACCCCTAAATTGCCTGCTACATTGGGGTCTCACTCCTGGACAAAATTTCAGAATATCTTCCTCATTTGACATGAAGTCAGGGGAAAGAAGGATAATGTTGAGGTGAAAGTCAGTGGTCTTGATGATAGAATTTGGATATGGATTTAAAGTTCATCTAGTGTTCATGCAAAATTCTGAGCTTACAGATGGTTTAGTTCAACCTGAGAGAGAAACTCTCTAGACCCAATGCTAAGAGGGTAGAGTTGTGACTGAATGCACCAGTTTCAATCTTCACAGTCTTCCAGAGCCATTCAATTCCCTCCCTCCAAACCCATTATTGTTTCTGCCCCTTTGAAAAGTCTGATCATTGTGAAATGCCAGACAATAAAGCCACCATATCCCCTTCTGGTTACACGTATTGATATGTATAAAGATGGCTCGGAAGCGAGATTAATCGAGTGCAAGCTTTATTTTGCAATACAACAAAATGATTAATTAGTAGATTTGTAAGTTCAACATTTAAATTTTTTTTCAGTTTTTCAGAATATTTCATCTTCTACCTTCACTCCACTATGTTCCAATCTTTAATTTACTTTCCATCTGAAAAATAATAGTTTTATTTTAGTGCTTTCGATTTCTTGTTGAGGGGCACGGGGTCAATAAAAGGGTGATTGGCTCCTTGAACAGCCTGAAGACATCACATCCGCTTGAAGGTGTGCATCCCCAGTTCAGAATGCTGAAATGAGCTGTAACACCAGTGAACGGTGATAGAGGTGAAATCCTCACCAGCAAGGTCACTAGTCCCTCAGCAAGATGTACGTTGTGGACAGCGGTGAACTTGCTTTTCCACTGACTATAAAATCCGGTCCATTCTTTCTTTCTGAACTCTCTCTGCTCATTTCCATTAAAGTCATGTTCGTAGTCAAATCTTGTAATGGCGTTTGACTTTACAGGTCACGAGAGAAACTGCCTGCTATTAAAACCTAGATGTCCAACTGTAGGCCTGCCTGTAAGGTCAGACTTGTGGAAAATACAATCTTCTGTCAAAGCCATGTAGTGTATTCCTGGGAATTATTTTATGAATGCTACAATATGTTACCTTCAGTGCTTGTGGAGAACTTTCAACTCAAATTTTAAAATTGTCACCACATAGCTGTTGCTTGTGGTTGAACGTGGATGTAATCGCACATTAGTGTGATACCTGGAGCACAACACAGAGAACCATCCCTCATTTGTAAGTTTCTTTAACAGCTGACAATTGAAAGAATGCTTTCATCTCACCATGCCCAGGAGTAAGGTGCTTATTAGTTATCCAGTGAGAGCTCTACTTCTGTCCTTGAATCAAACTGGTGTTCCTCTAGGAAATTCTAAATCTACAAGGAATAGTGAAAGTTAAATATTAGTGTAAATATAAGATGTGATGAGAATTGGGTACTTTCCTCACCTTGATCATGGTTGTAAACTGTATGAGTTTGTCAAATATCAGTCAGGTTGTAACTGTCTGCACTTGTGATGCGTGTGTCAGTGTATGTGGTGTCACTGATGAGGCAGTTACAATTTACACATGCAGCAGGTTGATACATTTAAAAGGATATCACAAGAGGCTCCACTACTGAAAGTTCCATGAGTTCTGTTGCTGATGGGTGAGTGTATATAGTTTTATAATAAAAACAGAAAGTGCAAGCAATATTCAGCAGGTCTGGCAGCATCTGTGGAGAAAGAAATAGAGTTAATGTTTCAGGTTGAATCGGATTGCATTGTTCTGCAGAAGAACCATATTTTGACTCGGAACCCTTAATTCTGTTTCTCTCAGATGCTGGCAGACCTGCTGACTATTTCCAGTCCTTTCAGTTTTTACTTATTATTTCCAATATCTGCAGTATTTGCTTGTATTTTTGATATGAGTGTAGAAGGAGAGTTGATTTCACCCTTGCTGACAGGGATTATGATTTAGAAAGGCTCCAACTTACACAAAGCAAAATACTGTTGACGTTGGAAATCGGAAATAAAAACTGAAAATACTGCAAAGGCTGAAAAGGTCAGGCAGCAGCTATGGAGAGATAACAGATTGATGACTTTTCATCAGAACTAGGCAACGTTTGAAATATAGCATACTTGAAACAGAGAAAGGGAAGGGGAGGAAAGAACAAAAGGGAAGATCTATGATAAAGTGGAAATGCAGGAGAGATTAAAGAATAAAAGGGATGATAGTACAAAGCAAAAAGACAACAGAAACAAGATAAGTAAAGACACAACAGTTGAATCATGAGGAGGTGTAAATGCAATATCAGAATGGTTGGCAACTGTTTGAGAAAATGCGAGCAGTTTTTATCATAGGCCTGTAACTTCCTCAGAGTGACAATCTCTGTCAGATTGCCACTCTCAAAGTACTTACCCACGTTGGGATTCTGAAGCTCCTGTCCACCCAACCTCACTTAGGCTGGGTGAAACAGCAACAGCAAAGCATGCCCCAGTTGTATCATTGTGGAGTGACTGGTGTTATGGGCCAGGGTTTAGAGAACCCCAAAGTGTAACATGGAGTTCACCTGACCCACAACTTTTACTAGATTGTGGTTATGGGGAGCTCACGGCCCACTCTACAGGTGTGGTACAGCAGAAATCAAAAAGTATTTTTTAAAGAAAAACAATGTTTATTCTATGAACTCAAGTTAACCTTTTCAAAACATACAGTGCACATCTTAGCAACCATCACTTCAAATACGATCCCCAAAGAATACAACACTAAGTAATCCTTAATAACTTCCCAAACAACATCCAGAAGACAAAGTAAACACCTTTTAACAGAAGCACACAAGGTTTACATTCACTACTGAAAACATTTATAATTCTGAATTCACCAAATAATCAAGAGATAGTCATTTCATGGCAGAGAAAACATCAGTACACCTGCTTTGGCTGGCTTCAGCTCCAACACTGAAAACGAAACTAAAACACACCCTGCAGCAAGCAGCCTAAAATGAAAGTAAAAAGCTGACAGACAGTCTAGCTCCACCCACACTCTGACATTACTGAAAAACACCCATTTCTTAAAGTTACATTTCTTAAACACCCATTTTTTTAAAGGTACTCTCACACGACACTGGGGTGTAGAGAGGATGTTGCTCCCCTTTTTGCAGCTTGAGTAGCTGTTCGGCTCAGTCCAGCTCTGGCGGGAGGGGTTGGGTTGAGTGTGGGGGTGGTGCTCCCTGGGGGATCATGTTTGTGGGGGGCTGTCCTGTGCGAAGCTGTGTCTGGGTGTTTGAATAGTTACTCTGGAGTTAGAAGTGATTTTTTTCCTCTGACTATTTCAGAGTAACTATCAGGGTAAAATTGGCACAACTATCTAAAGTTAGCGATTTAAATTGTTTTTGTCAGATGTTTTTCAACCCAGTGTAATTGTCTAGAGGAAGTTAGCTTCTGGGCAATTGCTGAGTAAACACTGACATCAGAACCTCCTAGAGGGATTCCCCACTGTATCACTGTCATACCCTCTAAATGCGACACTGAGGAACGAGGTGGTTATGGGCCATATGTGATTTGAAATGGTGCTTCCCCTCCATTCCTGAACTACACAATTTCATTTTCTGAGAGTAGACCGTCAGTCAATATCTACTATAAATCTATTAATTCTGACAGCCCACAGTTACTGTGACTGCACTTCCTCCCACCCAACATCCTGCAAAACTCTATTCCATTCTCCCAATCCTTTCTTTGTCCGAATGATGCCATTTTCCTTACAAGCATGGCCGATGTGCCATCCCTTTTCCTCAACCGAGGATGTTCCTCCATCATGGTTGGCAACGTCCATTCCATTTCCCACATTTTTGCTCTAACCTCTGCATCCCAAAACCATGATGAGACCCCACCAGCTCCACAATCAACAAGTCACCCTTTACCATTTCTGCCACCTTCATTTTAGTGCCACCATCGACCATGGATAGAGAATTGGCTAATGGGCAGGAAACAGCAAGTGGGGATAAGGGGTTCTTTCTCGTGTTGACAACCAGTAACTGATGGGGTTCCACAGGGATCATTGCTGGGACCTGAACTCTTTACAATATATCAATGACTTGGAGGAAGGAATGAAGCAAATGTATTGTATTAGGTGGAAAGACGAAAGGGATACAAACAGTTTGCAAAGAGATATTGATAGATTAAGTAAGTGGGCAAAAAGCTAGCAAATGGAGTATAATGTGGAAAAATGTAAAGTTATTCATTTTGGAATGGAGAACAAAAGAACTGAGTATTATTTAAATGGAGAAAAACAGCCGAAAGCTGCAACACAAAGGGATCGGGGGTACTTGTGCACGAAACGCAGAAAGCTAGCACACAGGTGCAACGGGTAATCAGAAAGGCTCATGAATGTTGGCCCTTATTTCAAGTGGATTGGAGTATAAGAGTAGAAATGTCTTGCTACAACTGTACAAGGTACTGATGAGACCACATCTGGACTAAAGTAAGCAATAGTGGACCCCTTATTTAATGAAAAACACTATTTCATTGGAGGTGGTTCAAAGAAGGTTCACTAGGGTGATCAACAGTATGGAGGGATTGTCTAGTGAGCAAAGGTGAAACAGGATGGGACTCGACTCATTGGAATTTAGAAGAATGAGAGGTGATCTCATTGAAAGATTTAGGATTCTTAAGGGGCTTGACAGGGTAAATGCTGAGAGGATGTTTCCCCTCATGGGAGAGTCTAGGACCAGAGAGCATAGTCTCAGAATAAAGGGGTGTCAATTTAGGACTGAGATGAGGAGGGCTGGGGGGCAGAGTCCGTGTGAATGATTGAGACTGAGATAGATTCTTGATCAGTAAGGGAACCAAGGATTATGGGGAAAGGGCAGGAAAGTGGATGTGGGAACAGTCATCAATGACAGAGCAGACTCGAGGGGCTGCATGGCCTACTCCTGTTCCCATGTCTTATGGTCTTATAACTCCTGATATTCTCTACTTCAGCATTCTGTAAGGATTGTTCCCTCTGCGATACCCTGCTCCACTCCTTAATCACCTCCAACAAGTCCTGCCCTTTTGCCTCCACTCGTCCCACCATACAGATCTCCAAACACTCCTTCCAGGTGAAATAGCTCTACTTCTTTCAAGTTAGTGTACTGTATTCACTACTCACAATGCAATCTCCTCCACAACAGAGAGAATAAAGCTCAAGAGACAGCATCTCATCTTTCAACTGAGCACTTTACAGTCATCCGGAATCAACAATTTCAGCTCATAACCTCAGCCCCCATTTTATCAGATAGCAACTATGCTGATGATTCTTCTATTGCTGGTCACATCTCCTCTGGACCCATTTTCTGTTTCATTTCTTGCCCTTTCACTACTTCTTTGTCTTGCTTCTTGCATCCATTGTGCCAGTCACTCTGTTCTGCCTTTCATTCAACAGGCACCTTTCTTTCTTGTCGTTCCCCTGCTCCCTCCCTAGCTTCACCTGTTTTGACTTTTTTTAAATCATCATGTGAGTGCCAGTTTATTTTCTGCACATTTGATTTGCATCTAAAGAAATACAAGGGCTGATATTGGTGCCGTTTGCTGTTCTCATACCAAACTGTAAAACTTCATAAACTTTGCTTCCATGCTTACCTTGCCGTCAAATGGTACATTTCTAACTTGTCACTTCTCTTCACTGACTGCTCTACCTCCATTTTTGGGACTAGGCTATAAGCCAATATCCACTATTGTACCAAACATGGCTCAGTGAGTACCTCTGAATCGCAAAGTTCCACTTTCAAGTCCCAGTCCAGGATTTGAGCATAAAAAATATCAAGGCTAATAGGGTGTGCTGCACTGTTGAATGTGCTGTTTTCTGGGTGAGATATTAAACAGAGATCTTATCTGTCCTTGAATATAAAATAACCTAAGGCACTTTAAAAGTACTTCATTGGATCATGAAGATAACTGTATAGATGTAAGTCATTTTTTTCCTGTTTTCTCCATTATAGAACCATTGACTTCCAAAGCTATCTTTACTACAGTTTCTCCCCCCCAAGCCCACTTTCTGTGAGGAGTCTGCTCCATTCTTCCACTCTCTCTATCTCGCTTGCATATGTTCTGATGATGCCACCTTCCATGCAACAATTTCTGATGTGCCTTCCTTTTTTTCTCTTCCAAAAATGTTAACTGCCCACTGTGGCTGACAGGATCTTTGACCATGTCCATTGCATTTCCCATACTTCTCTTCTTACCTCTTCGCCTCCATCCCAAAATCATAATAAGGTTTCCCGTATCCTTACCTTCCACCCCACCAGCCTCCACATTGAAGGGATCATCCTCCACCATTTCTGTCATTTCCAACCTGACCCAGCACCATGAAACACATCTTCCACTCCCCTCCCTTTTCAGCATTCCAAAGTGATCCAAAGTGGGCAGCACGGTAGCATTGTGGATAGCACAAATGCTTCACAGCTCCAGGGTCCCAGGTTCGATTCTGGCTCGGGTCACTATCTGTGCGGAGTCTGCACATCCTCCCCGTGTGTGCGTGGGTTTCCTTCGGGTGCTCCGGTTTCCTCCCACAGTCCAAAGATGTGCAAGTTAGGTGGATTGGCCATGATAAATTGCCCTTAGTGTCCAAAATTGCCCTTAGTGTTGGGTGGGGTTACTGGGTTATGGGGATAGGGTGGAGGTGTTGATCTTGGGTAGGGTGCTCTTTCCAAGAGCCGGTGCAGACTCGATGAGCCAAATGGCCTCCTTCTGCACTGTAAATTCTATGACATTCCCTCCATAACTCTTTATTTAACTCCTCAATCACCTACAACTACCCTTTCCCTTCCCATGGCACCTTCCCATCTAAGCACAGGAGATGCACCACCTGCCCTTTTATCTCCTCTCTTCTCACCATTGATGGCCCAAATACTCCTTTCAGTTGAAACATTGATGTGCTCGTATTTTTTAAATACAGCCGCTCAAGATGCAACCTTCTTTATACTGGGGAGACCAAAGGAAGATTTTCTGGCCACTTTATCTAAAACCTCCATTCAGTCTGCTCCCGGGATTTTGAGCTTACTGTCACTTGTTATTTTAATTTGTGCCCCGCTCCTTCCCTGAACTTCTGTCCGCAGCCTCTTTCACTATTTCAGTCAATCTCAATGTAACGACATTTTAATTTGGCATTTTTAGCCTTCCAAATTCATCTTTCAGTTAAAAAATTTCAAATCATTACCCCTTTCATTTGGATGCCAGCTGTTGAGATAATACTACTGGGCAGTATGGTAGCCCAGTGGTTAAAACAGCTCTCGGATCCTTGGTTCGATTCCCGTCTTGGGTCACTGTCTGTGCGGAGTCTGCATGTTCTTCCGATGTCTGTGTGGGTTTCCTCCGGGTGCTCCAGTTTCTTCCCACAGTCCAAAGATGTGCAGGTTAGGTAGATTGGCCATGATAAATTGACCATAGTGTTCAGAAAGGTTAGGTGGGGTTACTGGGTTGTGGGGAAAGGGTGGAGTTGTGGGCTTAGGTGGGGTGCTCATTCTTGTGTGGACTCGATGGGCCAAATGGCCTCATTCTGCACTGTAAATTCTACCTCTACTATTCCCTTTACACCTCCTCTCGACCCATCTTTTGTTCCGTTACTAATTCCATTACCTTGCACCATCTTATATTGTGTATCTTCAAGTCCCCTGGCGACCATGTTATCACAAAACTTCCTTTTGCTGTTCCCCTGACTCTTATCTGTGTCTCTATACTTGCTTTAAAATCCGTTTATGTATTTTAATGTTTTCTAACGAAATATCCCCGAACTGAAACTCTCCACTATTTTGTCTGAATTACTGTGTTTCCAACATTTTTGGTTTTTATTTTGAAGGTTTTTTATTCCAAACATTTTCAACATAAGAAGACAACTTTAACATCCAGCAGTGTGTGCCGTTTGTACATTTTCCTCATTTACTCTCCGCCCTCCCCACCCCACGACAAATAGCTCCTCTAATATAGTCATGAACGGCCTCCACCGTACCTCATAGCCCTCTTCTGAACCGCTTTGAGCAAATTTGATTTTCTTCAACCTGAGAAATTCATACAAGTTTCCCGACCGTGCCGCAAGCCCTGGTGGCGTAGCCAACCTCCAATTCAAAAGTATCCGTCACCGGGCAAACAGCGAGGCGAAGGCCATGACATTGGCCTCCTTCCTGTTCAGCTCCTCCGGCATGTCCGACACCTCAAAGATCACCACAATAGGGTCTGGCTTCATCTTAAACCCTACAATCCTTGAAAGGCTCCTAAACACTGCCTCCCAAAAGTCCTCCAACTCCACACACCCCCAGAACATATGGGCATAGTTCGCCAGCCCCCTTTCACACCTTTCACATCTGTCCATTACCTCCGGGAAAACCCACTCCTCCTGGCCCGAGTCATGTGGGCCGTCTGAACCACCTTAAACTGTTTAAGACTCATTTCTCAGGCAATTCTCCTGATGGGCCAAGCGGCCGTCCATTATTGGCCAGTCCCGCCATTTGACTCATTCAACTCACACACCGGCAGGATTTGGCAGGTGAGTATCCATGGATGGCCCTCAGGGGGAGGGGAGGGGATCTGGCCCTGGCGAAGGCCCCCACAGTGGCCTGGCCCGTGATCGGGGCCCACCGATCTCAAGGCGTACTTGTTCCGTGGGGGCACTTCCTCCTTCCGCGCCTGGGCCCTGTAGGGCTCTGCCATATTGCCTGGGGGCTGGTACGGAGAAGAGAATCCCCTGCGCATGTGCGAGAATACGCCGGCCGGTCCCGCATGCGTGGAAAAACTCTGGCCGTTCCACGCATGCGCAAACTCATGCCGTCCCTTCGGCGCCAGTTGGAGTGGCGCCAACCCCTCCGGTGTCAACCTAGCCCCCGAGAAAGGTGAGAATTCCTCATTTGGGGGGCCATTGACGCCGGAGTCATTGCCGCCGGTTTTTCCGCCGGCACCTGGACTTAGACCCCAGAAGGTAGGATCCCATCCAACATTCTTGAACCGCCCTGCTGCCCCAACCCGACTCGCTGCAACCTCTCATGTACTGTACAGAGCATAACAAACAAAGTGCAATATAATTAAACATTACACCCTCCAACACTGAAGGGCCCCCTCTGAAAAAAGCAACAGTGTAGCTTCAATACAAAAATACAAAAAAGGGGGTGCAGTCATAACAACCTTTCCCAATCGGCAAGCAAAAACATGTGTCAAAATCTAGCAGAGACATAACTTCCATCCACATTCCTCCTTCAGCCCTCCCTTAACTTATGTTCCTTAATAAAGTCATTTGCATCTGCTGCCGTCTCAAAATAATATTCCCGGCCCTCGAAAGTGACCCAAAGTTTGGTCGTGTTCAATACCTCAAACCAAATATGGCACCAGTAAAACAATGACTTGTCCTTGATCGCCTCCTGTCACTTGGCCAACTCAGCATCAATGTCCTGTCAACATTCAGTTTCCATCCCAATCACAATCCCGCTATGTTCTGAACCACCTCAGGATCATTTCCTAGTCCTGGAACTTGTGCATACACACAATCACAGCCCGTGGCAGCTCCTCGGCTCTTGGCTTCTGCCTCAGGGACCTATGGGCCCGATCCACCTCCAGGGCCTTGCTCAGCACTTTCTCATTCACCAGCCTGGCCAGCATCCTCGCAACATAGCCCGTTGCACTTGTTCATTTCGCTTCCTCCGGAAGGCCCACAATTTGAAGATTTTGCCGCCTTGACCTGTTTTCCAAGATGCTCACAGCATCTTGCACATGCCCCCAGGATCGTCATCTCCGCTTCCAGAGACACAATGAGGTCACTCTGGTCAGACACCACTTTCAGCACCTCTTGGATTATCATTCCCCACACCTCCTGGCCCTTCTCCAATTCTAAAATCCCGTGGTAAGGTGCCCCTGCCCCCTGAAACGCCTTCGACTAGTCACTCCGCATTTATTTATGCTGCTGCCGAAATTCATCCTTAATGAAGCTCGTCAACTGCTCCACTGGCAGCTTTCTAGTCAATGACAACTCTTTCCCTTCCGCCAATCTTCCAGTCGCTGCTGCGCCACGAGTCTCTTGCAATACTTTAGCCAGGGCTCGCTGTGAAGCAACTTCTGTTGAGTTTTATACCTCGTAGACATGTCCATCCGGGGGAGAACTGACCCCCCCCCCCCCCGGTCCACTCTCCATGCAACATTACTGCCAGAATTCCCTGAAATTTGGGTAAAAGGGGTCAAAACCAAGGAAGGAATTCTCCGCTCCCCACGCGGCCTGGGAGAATTGTGGGAGGGCCTCCCGACATTTTTTACGCCCCCCCGGCGCCGCCGCGATTCCCCCCCCTCAGAAAAATCACCGCTCGCCGTGAAAACAGCGATTCTCCGAGCCCGATGGGCCAAGCGGCTGGCCCTTCACGCCCGTTTCACCACGGCAGCAACCACACCTGGTCGCTGCATTCATGAAACGGGCGCCAGATGACCGTTTGGGGCATGTAGGGGCCCGATTTGGACGGGAGCACCGATTTGGACAGGCCCGCGATCGGTGCCCACCGATCATCAGACCAGCGTCCAAAACAGACGCACTCTTTCCCCTCCGCCGCCCGGCAAGATCAAGCCGCCCGTCTTGCCGGGCAGCGGTGGAGAAAGACGGCACCGCGCATGCGCGGATTTATGCCGTCTGCGCGGTGATGTCATCAGCGCATGCGCGGGTTGGAACCGGCAACCGCGCATGTACGGATGACATCATGAAAAGCGCCGTTCGCGCATCATTTCTGGCGGCCGAGGTCGCGTCCGGGAACGACGGGGGCCCGCTCCTAGCCCCCCGGTTGAGGGTGAATTAGGTGCGGGGAGCGGGCCCCGAGGCCGTCGTGAACCACGGCCGTGTTCACGACGGCCTCCGCGATTTTTGGCCTTAGCAGAGAATACCGCCCAATGCCTCTAGATAGGAGCCACCCTGTGTGCGACCACTCACCTCATGGCCGCCACTGGAAGTCCAACATTTTCTGTTTTAACATCATTCACAGAATTTTGTTTTAACGTAAGTGCCAAAGATTTAGTGCTGTGAACCGATGTGCACTGCCAATTGACATTACGTTATAACTGCTCATTCCACAGGAGGTGATTTCAAGCCATCAAAGTAATTCCATTTTCTTTTTTCCTTTGGTGAATCCTAATCAAAAACCGTAAACTCCTCAAGAGGGAAATATAAAAGGATAAATTGTGGAGCTTAACAATCAAAAGAAAACTTTTCTATTCAATAAGAATTGTGCAACATCCCACAACTTCTCCTAAAGCCTCAGAATAAAGTTTCAATAGTTAACAAGGATGAAAGAATTGGCAGTGAATTAGATTGATCTTCCAATCACTGTTCTCACCAACCTACCTTGTGCATGGCTACCTCAGAGAATTCAGAATCAAATTGGTGAGATCGGAAATAAATTGTGCACTTGAAATGGACCTGACTCTGTTTTTTTTTATGCTCACAGTAAACTTTAGCTTTGATCTATGGTACCAAAAAAGAATGCTTCAGCATATAAAACTCATCTGTTGTCTTTACAGTTACACTGTGGTTTCGCAATTGGCCACTGTGGAGGCAGAAGATACATTGAAATGAAATCAGCTGTGGCAGCGTAAACAGAGAAAAAAAAATATTTTCATTAAAAAAATAATTCCAAAGCGAGGACCTGTGGCCAGGGGTACAGATAAGAACATTTTACTGGAATGGAGAAAGCCTTCATAAATCAATTTGAGTTTTAAAAACTTATCCAAGGAATATTGTTCCCACTGGGTAAGAGCTCTTAAAGGCAATTGAGCTCGCTGTTCTTGTTGAATGATTCACTTAATCAATGATTATTAGTATTTTCCAAGGCCACCATTCATTTAAATTACAGAGTTCTACCCACAGTGTCAAGTTTGTCTGTTGCAGAATATCTGATGTGTTATATTATCTTAAGTAATATATATATTACTCTCTTGAACCAGCCGAGTTGTAGAAATGAGTAATAGTCTTCTTTTAAATATAAACTAATTTATTAAGTAATATAAATAAATATTGTGAGTTCTGTAACTTAATACCCAACTAGCAAATAGAGAAACTATTGTAGAGATAACTAATTAAATTATACAGTACAATGCTTTGATAACAAATAACCTCTCTCTCTCGTTTTACCATGACTGTTCTCACTGCATTCCTGATACACACTGTCATCAGAAAGAGCGGGAAAACCATTAATATAGGTTCTGATAGTGAGATGGGAGGTCAAATCTCTTAAGGAATTTTCTCTCCAGTAACAGATTATCCAACAAGAACATGACAGATCAATGAATAGAACTGAAATATGATGCCAGCCTTGATAGACATACACGTGTTTCCAAAGACTCTTCCAATGCCTCATGTAGTGACCTCTGTATATCACTATATGAGGCATTGGAAGAGTCTTTGGAAACACATGTATGTCTATAAAGGCTGGCATCATATTTCAGTTCTATTCATTGAACTGTCATGCTCTTGTGGGATAATCTGTTACTGGAGAGAAAGTTTCTTAAAAGATTTGACCTCCCATCATTTCCTCATTTCTTTTACTTGTCTGTCGAATTGGGGACAATTTTATTTCACTGTTCCGTGTTGTTTCCATCATATGCAAGCATTGTTTGCTTCACAAAAAAAATTCCAACAGCCTTGTTAATGTAGGAACTCATCCCAAGTTACTTCAAAGGGGCAAAAGCAGGCAAATAAAACGAGCAAGAGAGGAGAAAACAGAAGAAGTTATGAAAAGTTTGGTTTCATGCTGTCAGCGGGAGAGGATCTCAAATAAATCTCTCAAAGCCCAGGGTTAGTGGTTCTTGCATCAAACGGTTTGTTTCGCCAGCGGGGAGATGATGTCTATTAAAGTCTCAGACCATCTCTCCACCGAACCAAGGAAAACATCCATTCTTTTATGTTTTAAAACAGCTACACAGCCTATTTTGACTGGACCTTGTCCAATAATATTGGTTATACATTAACATACATTCGTTATATATCCAATTAAATTTGACATTGCGTAAAGTGATTTGGTATCTTACCGGCCCCCATCTTCATGAAGAAGTCACTCATACTAACTGTTAACGTTATTAATCCTGCCTGCAGCTGACCTTGGGCTGGCGAGGATACATAATGCTCTTTGTCCTGTGGAGCTGTTGTCAGTCGCTGGTGAAGTCCTCCCTAGAATCTCCCATAACTGTTTCCTATTCAGTGCCTTGATATCCATTATTCTTGTCTCCCTGACTAGCTCTGCTGTCTATAATTAAATGCTGTTATTTATACTAGTTTGCAACTCAACCCAGCTAATGATTGTTCAGGAATGTGACCACTTCAGCTCAAAGCCATTTTGTGTCTTTAGTATGGCTAGCTCAGCTAACAGCCATTTTGTGTCCTTTCTGATATTAGTAATTCTGAGGTTATAAAATCACAAGCATTGTTTATATACTATCTATTCTTACAAATTGCCTATTATGCAGGCATCTAAGCCAATGGGTACCATTTGTCTAAAAACCTTCTTTCTAAATCTGACTTCAACAATGCCAAAGCTCGATGCAGGTGAAACAGCTGGAAAGGTGGAATTTCTTTTAGGGAGGGGAAGCTGAGGACCAATACCAAGAAGCACTCCCAATTTTAGGACCAAAGGAATGGCGGACATGTAAGACGCCAGAATTGGAGGGATGCAGGAAATTTATAGCATTGAAGATATTGTGATACATGTGGGTAAGATCATGGCAGATTTGAAACCGGAGATGAAAGTTTTCAATTGAAAAAGACAAGGATTCAATGCAAGTTAGCTTTCTCAGGGGTAATCCATAAGCCAGTCTTGGTGAAAGCAGCAGACGTTTGGATGATCATGCATTTGAAGGCACCCAAGAGGGCAGCAAATAAAGCAAGTCTGAAGACAACAATGGCAAATTTTATCCTGATTAAGAAGTTAAAGGTGACCACTGCATTTCATAACATCCAAGCAATATACGCAGTAACTTATCAATGTCAAAGATGCATTCTCATCTCATGAAGTATGAGGTTTAACTTAGAGATGTGGTTATTAGTGTCAAGTTATCAGCCAGGAATTTCATCAAATTGATTTAGTCTGTTCCTGCTCAGCAGAAAACATGTGGCAGAAGATCTGCTGCCATTTTACATCCCATCCAAATTACTTCTTCCTGAAAAAAGAACAAAGAACACAGCACAGGAACAGGCCTTTCAGCCCTCCAAGTCTGGGCCGATCACATGCCCTATCGAGACCAACCTTCTGTACCCCGTCTGTTCATGTATCTATCCAGATAAATCTTAAAGGCCGCTAAAGTATCTTCCTCAACCACCTCACTTGGTAGTTCATTCCAGGCCACCAACTTCCCTGCACATCTCCACTGAACCTATCTCCCCTCACCTTGAAATTGTGCCCCCCTTGTAATTGTCATTTCCGCCCTGGGAAAAAGCATCCAACTGTTCACCCTATCTATACCCCTCATAAATAAAAATAAATACATTTAGAGCACCCAATTCATTTTTTCCAATTAAGTGAAAATTTAGCATGGCCAATCCACCTGCCCTGCACATCTTTGGGTTGAAGGTGCATTACCCATGAAAGCACGGGGAGAATGTGCAAACTCTACACGGACAGTGACCTAGAACCAGGATCGAACCTGGCACCTCAGCCCCTTGAGGCAGCAGGGCCAACCACTATGCCACCATGCTGTCCTATCCCTCATAATTTTAGAAACTTCTATCAGGTCGCTCCCCTCCGCCTCCGCCTCTCTAGGGGAACCAGCTTAGTTTATTCAATCTCTCCTCATAGCTAATACCTTCCATACCAGGCAACATCTTGATAAACCTTTTCTGTGCTTTCTCCAAAGCCTCCTCATCCTTCTGGTAGTGTGTTGACCAGAATTGGACACTATTCCAAATGTGGCCGAACCAACGTTCTTTATAACTGTAACATAATTTGCAAGCTTTTCTACTCAATATCCTGCCCGATGAAGGCAAGCATGCTATATTCTTTCTTTACCACCATTTCCACCTGTGCTGCCACTTTTAAGGATCTGTAGACATGCACGCCCAGATCTCTCTGTGTCTCTATGCTTCTGATGGTTCTGCCATTTATTTTATAGCTCCCACCTGAATTGGATCTACCAAAATGCATCACCTCGCATTTGTCCGGGTTAAATTCCATCTGCCATTTCTCCGCCCAATTTGGCAGCCCATCTATATCCTGCTGTATTCTCTGACAATCTTCATCACAATCCACAACTCCTGCAATCTTGGTATCATCCGCAAACTTGCTAATCTAACCAGCTACATTTTCTTCCAAGTCATTTTAATATATTACAAACAGGCGAGGTCCCAGTACTGATCTTTGTGGAACACCACTAGTTACAGATCTCCATTCGGAAAAAGATCCTTCCACTGCTACCCTCTGTCATCTATGGCCAAGCCAGTTTTGAATCCATCTAGCTAGTTTACCCCTGACCCCATGTGATTTAATCTTTTTCACCAGCCTGCCATGAGGGACCTTGTCAAATGCTTTACTGAAGTCCATGTGGAGAACATCCACAGCCCTTCCCTTGTCAATCACTTTTGTCACCTCCTCAAAAAACCTAATTAAACTAGTGAGACATGACCTCCCTCGTACAAAGCCATGCTGTCTGTCGCTAATAAGACCATTCACTTCCAAATGTGCATAGATCCTGGCCGGGTTTCTCTGGTCCAGCACCAGAGTGCCGGCGCTGGCACCAAAACAGGAGTACTTTACTCCAGTGCCTGTTCTGAGACCCGATTCTTGGGTCCTGGGGGGGCCAGCACGGCGCTGGAGCAGCCCACGCTGCTCCAGCTGCTGGTCCTGGCGCCGCGGGGTCCACGCATGCGTAGTTGGGCCGGCACCAACTAGCGCATGAGCACTGGCCATCATCCCCGCGCCTGCCCTGATGCCAAATGGCGCAGGGATCCAGGAGCCCACGTGGAAGAAAAAAGGTCCGCAGCCCCAGGCCAGGCCACTACGGAAGGCCTCCCCGTGGTTGGACCCCCCCCATAGACCACCCCTGGAACTTTCAACCCTGAGGTCCCACCGGTCCAGAGCATGTTAGACGGCACCGACGGGCCTCGGATTCTTTTGGACGGCTGCTCGACCCATCCGGGCTGGAGCATCGCGGCGCGCCGGAGGATCGTCACTACGGTCGTTTGCGCAATTCTCCATGCGGCCCGGCAGCATTTGCGCGTGGCCATTTTCACAGAGGTGGGAGAATCGCGTCCCGGCATCAGGGTGGCATGGCGCGATTCGCGCGGGGCCGCAGTGATTCTCCCACCCGGCGGGGGTTCGGAGAATCCTGCCTCCTATCTCTCAGAATCTTTTCCAACAATTTCACTATCACTGACATCAAGTTAGTGGCCTATAATTACCCGGGTTATCCTTGCAACCCTTTTTAAATAATGGTACAACATTGGCTGTCTTCCAATCCTCTGGGGCCTTACCTGTGACCAACGAAGAAACAAAGATTTCAGTTAGAGGCCCAGCGACTTCATCTCTTGTCTCCCCCGATAATCTGGGATAGTTGCCATATGGCCCTGGGTTTGTCTACCTTAATGCTTTTAAACACACCTAACACTTCCTCCCTCATAATAAGGCCCTGTTCTAAAGTGCTTACACATTCTTCTGAGACACCACCAATCGACGTGTCCCTCTCCTTTGTGAATACCGATGCAAAATGCTCATTAAGGATCTCACCTGCTTCCTTTGGTTCTAATTTCCCTCCTTTGTTCTTGAGTGGACCAACTGTTTCTCTGGCTACCCTCTTGTTCCTAATATAAGTATTAAATACTTTGGTATTCTTCTGACATTTTGTGACCCCTTTTTGCCCTTCTAACTCCCTATGTCAGCTATTTTCTACTTTCCGTGTATTCTTCAAGTGCTTCATCTGTTTTTAGTTGCCTCAACCTCACGTATGCATCCTTTTTTTTTGACTAGACTTGCATTTTCCCTGGTGATCCAGGGTTCCTGAATCCTGCCTTTCCTGTCTTTCCTTTTTACCGGCATGTCTTGCACTCGCTTCAACTGCTCCTTAAAAGACTCCCATGTGCCAAATGTGATTTACCCTCAAACAGCCTCTCCCAATCAACAGCCTCCAAATCCTGCCTAATCTGGTTGTAGTTAGCCTTCCCCCAATTTACCACCTTAATCCTCGGACAACACTCATTGTTTTCCACGAGTATCTGAAAGTTTACGGAATTGCGATTCAAGCTTTGTGTTTATCATTATCATTGTCTGATCCAAGTGTCATGAGTGAAGGAGGAGGTGTTGGGGAAAAGGGAAAAATAGATAGCTTCCAGGCTATCTATCAGTCCACAACTTTGCTAGGGGTGCTTCCAAGCCCCACAGGACATAAATTTTCTTTCACCAGGTAGATTTATTGTTATTCAAGTGGCATTCCTAGTTATGCAGATTGAACTTGGGACCAAAGTGCGACATTCTCAATATATCTATCCCTACTGGTATTCAGAATGCTTTGCACGATTATTACCAAGGCTAGTGCAGATAAAGATTAAATCCTCCAACTGTGTGATGCTTGTTCACTCTTTATTGTGCCAAACTTCATTATTAATTAAAATATAACCACTCTAGAATATTGCTTTAAATCACTTGGTGTTGGCCATGTAAATAATTTGTTATTGAAAGTCTGCAAATCTCTTCACTTATGTTTACTCTGCAAACGTACACCATTGATGCCCCAAATTCATCTCATCAAACAATAAAATGGCACTTGTTCATTCAGTAAGAAGCAGAGGTTTGTTTGAATCTTAACTCTGCATGTTGTATTTCTTTGGCTGTGAGCTGCATCCATTCACAACTGTGAACATTATTAAAATCCACCTGCACTCTTCCTCTACGCTCATCACCTGCAAGGTTGCATTAGATTCAATAGTAATTTGCTTCCATGGCTTCCTGACAGCAACATAAGCGTATAATCGCATTTGTCAATGCTGCTTCAAAAAAAGAGGTCAACATCTGCTTCATAGCAACATGTTTTGTACTGTCTCTCTTCGTTCTCATCTGTTTACTTGGATTCCAGCCAGTGAAGAAAAACAGATCGGGAATTGTTTTTGGGCAGGATGATCTCAATTTTAAATGCATACCACTCCCCAAACAGGAAAAAGACTAAAATCCTAAAAAATCAAGACCCTGCCACCACGTCGCCAATTGTGACTTCGTGAGGCTAAATTACCACTCCCACCTGCCGACCAGGTAGTGAATCTGACCAGCCATCAGGCAGGAGTCCAGGAAATTTTATTTAAGTGAGGTTTTACCATTAATAACAGCAAGCATTAACATCCCTGATCTGTCCAGGTGCTTTACCCACTAATGGAGTTATATCAGACCCTCTACCTGGCCTAAAGGTATTCTGGGTATCAATGGTACATAATAATGTGGATGTTATTGTAGTAAATATGGCACACCTTTATTAAACCATTGAGCAATAGTACATACTCAAAATAAATACTGGTTTCACTGTGAGCTGGAGTCTGTCTCAGTGGGTAATCCATCAACAAGCCCTCCATGTGTCACTTCTGAGCGACTGACCAGGTTACATAGACATAGACATAGAACAGTACAGCACAGAACAGGCCCTTCGGCCCTCGATGTTGTGCCGAGCAATGATCACCCTACTCAAACCCACGTATCCACCCTATACCAGTAACCCAACAACCCCCCCTTAACCTTACTTTTTAGGACACTACGGGCAATTTAGCATGGCCAATCCACCTAACCCGCACATCTAACCACTACTCTAACCACTACCCTAACCATTACCCTAACCACTGTGACAACACTGTCTTTGTGTGCTCTTTGTTCCTACTGTTTTTGGTTCTGGCCTTATGCTTTACAAGGTTACATTTTTTTCCAAACCATTCAATTGGTCTGTCATACCTCGCTGCCCTTCCCGATACAAATCAGTGGGTTCACAGTTCTTTCCCCAAATGTATCCTGGCTGGGCCCCTCACAGGACTCCCAAGGTCAAATTTGATATATCGAAGCCAGTTTGAATCTGTTTTGTATCTCAAACATTGTTATTAATCTCCAAGGGTAAGAGAAGGAGACATTTTTATTAACCATGACAAAGAGAAGTCTGTATCATTTCCCTGATGCAAGCACTTCTGCAATTCAATTCATTTTTCAGAATTTGCTGACTCTAGCAAGGTTTTGTCTTGGCTAAAGTAACCAACATGCCGCTCTCAATGCTGATACTGCATAAATCTGAGATACCTTTGGTCTTGGGTTCTTCTTTCATCACCTACCACTTGACAAACTCTATACACAGGGCCACACCACAACCAGTCTACATACGTTAATATAAAATAAATAAATAAATAGTAGCATAGTTAAAATGTAGTTGTACATTAAAAGCTAAGTGATAAATTAGCTTCCACTTGTGACCACCCTTTTCACCTCGGGTATTCAAGGAGAACTTCTTCTACCTCTTCCTCAGCCAGGAGCAGGTCTTGGGTAATTAAAATTCATCACCAAGGTGATTATTGTACAGTGCCACCTCCTCCAACCAGACCTGCAACTGTGGAGCAGGTTTAGGATGGTGCTACCAGCGACTGTGAAGATCACTGTAGCCCTACATTTCAATACAAGCCAATCCTTCCAGACAGGAGCCGGAGACATTGTTAACACTTCATCATTTACCATGAACTGCTGCATCAGGGACATAATGGAGATCCTGTGCATGAGGAGAGGGGCTTCTGTCGAACTTATCAGCTATCATCTTGCACCAGTCAGCAGTTCATGCCATATTTAAGCTGCCACAAGAGACCCACTCTACATATGACTCATGACCTTCCTCCAGGGTGCAACTCAACACAAAAGAAGCCATGATGCAATCAGAAATGTCATGGAGCTGACAATAGGCATTTCAAAACAATGGCTCTGCTGCTTGGATTAGTTGGGGGGGGGGGGGGGCAGCCCTCCAATACTCACTCGAGCATGCCTACTAATTTTGTGGTGGTCTGCTGTGTCGTTCACAAACTAGTTCTCATTAGGGTGTAGGCCTTATCACCAGGTCTTCAGTGTGCAGTTCAGGATGAGGAAAAAACGAGGAGGCATCAGGGACCCCTTTGCTTCAGATGGGATATCTGTGAATGGCTATTCAAGTTCTATTCTTTGAAATTTCAGCCCCACTTTACTGCTGCTCTACAATTCCTGACCTTTCCTCATGTCTTCTATGTGTTCTCCATGTCAAACACCCGGAAAACCTCCTGAAATAAAATACACCACCAAAAATAAAACCCTTTCCATTATAACTGTGCCCAACAACACTCTCAGTAAGACATACAAAATGGAACTGTTCACCCTCAACCAGTCTTGCTTTTGTGCCTTTGTATTTCTTTGGGCTTCTACCCAGTGCCTGCTACATGCCTGATGGAAGGCCGCTGACTTACATTGGGGGAAACTGCCAATAACCTGGCAGGAGGCACCTCTGGGCCTTGAGGACCCGGCTTCAGTCTACTCCACCGATGGGGAGGTGCAGTCTGGGTTGAATGGCTGACACGCTTCAGGAAGGGTGTTGGCAGGGTGGTAGGAGGGCAAATATGAATGCTGGCATCCAGAGATGGACAGCAGGGGTCCATGCTTTGTGGGGCCACGAGCAATCTTCCAGGGCAGTGCCTCAGCAATCCTGATAATCTGCTGGAGCACAGATTAGTGGACTGCTGTATGAGTCTGCAATGGTATCTTCAACCATGACGGCAGCAGCCTGAGTATACATGACAACACGCTGGACTTACCTGACAAGAGGTCTCATGACATCACCTTGAGCTTCCACTGCAACACTCAGATATTAGGTATCTACATGTACTGCAATGGAAACTTCGACTGAGGCCATTAGACATTGTGGTTGGATTCGTAAATGTTCACATGGAGCTGGCCGCCACTTTCATGTGCAAAGCCTGTGCCAATTTTGAACTGAGCTTCTCCTGGCTTTGAGAGTGATAATAGTCTCTGTGAAGGGCCTTTCTATTCACTTGTGTGCAGTTTCTTCAAAGTCCTGATCAGAGAATCATGAAATTTACAGTGCAGTAGGAGGCCATTCAGCCCATCAAGTCTGCACCGGCCCTTGGAAAGAGCACCCTACTTAAGCCCATTCCTCCACCCTATCCCCATAACCCAGTAACCCCACCTAACCTTTTGGACACTAGGGGGCAATTTAACCTGGCCAAACAACCTAACCTGCACATCTTTGGACAGCGAGAGGAAACCGGAGCATCCGGAGGTCTCACGCAGGCACAGGAAGAAAGTGCAAACTCCACACAGTCGCCCGAGGCTGGAATTGAACCCTGGTCCCTGGGGCTATGAGGCAGCAGTGCTAACCACTGTGCCAACATGCTGCAACCTCCGTAGCGCTACTTATTCACACTTTGATAGTGGGACCGCATGCTGTGCGTTAGTCCACTTCTACTCAGATGCAGACTCCACTTCTACACTTCCCTCTAAAGTACATACTATGCAAATATCTGAGATAGTGGCTTTAAGCATCAGATCAAGAGATGATGGTACTTTATCAGCCATCTTCTCTTGTTCTCACCTTCATGTTGAAGCTGCAGAAGCTGGCGAGATGATAGTTCTTGGGGTCCTGAAAGCAGTGTACATAAGGGAGGGTTGAGTTGAATAAAGGAGTTGAGGTGGAAAGCAAATGACAAAATATCCATGTTTATACTATCTTGCACTTTGTGCCCGGTACCAGATGAGGGTGTAGTGGGGATCTGGTAAAATCATAAGGCAGAAACACACTTTCATCCTGAGTGTTCTCTGCAACAGCAGATGCAATGATCTCAATCACAACTGGCCCCATGATGGGCCGCACCCTCAAAGGATTCAAAGGACTCAGGCAGACATTCCTGTCCCCAGTTCTCTGCTGTGCTGCATCTTCTGTTATGCATGACCTTGTCCTGCAAGAGTGGGAGATGAAGATCAGTGGGTGTATTGCAGTATTTAGTTGATCAGCCTTTTATAACTGAAGAGCTGGAAGTAAGTGAAAGGTCAAGATATGCAGGCAAAGTTTACAGTTGTGCTGAATGTAGGGGGATAATATGGAGAATCTGAATGTTAAATGTGCATCCTGTACATTACTGATAGCAAAGTGATAAGACATGTGGTGCTTTGTGAAGCCTATGAGCTTGGTTGTGCAGTGCGTAACATGTGGCATTTGAAGATGTATTCTCTAATCATGACAACTCGTGTGAGATAATGAACCTTTATGGCACTGCAGTCAGGTCTTCAACATGACACCTGACCTTCCACTCATTGGTCTTCTCATGGTATGCATTGAAGGGCCCCTGCCGCAACATAACCTCTCTCCATTTGACCTTCTGGTCTAAGGCCTCCAGCGTTGCCAATAGAGAACTTCAAAACCCACCCTATGGCCTTTTGTTGTAATATTAATATTGTTCCTTTCCTTAAAGCCTTTGACTAAAAATGTCACCAGTTGCTGCAGCCTGAATGAATCTTCCCTCTGATAGGTGAAGGCTGGCTTTACCAGAGCAGGCTAGTAGTACCTGTGCCCCCTGCTGAATGTGCAGACAGTCAGCAGAGAGTTGCATGCTGGCTGCATGCCACAGTCATTGAGATGAGCAGGCACCCTGAACTATGAGTTCTGCATGCATCACCTCGTGCATTGTGATCCCTGCTTTCACATACGAGCCTCATCAAAATTTCAACCCTATGTGACTTGGCTATATGGCTCCATGATCATGTAGCCTATTAATGTTCAATGTTCATCTTCATACATTGTCAAAAGTCCAATTGAACAAAGCCTCAAATGCTTCCAGAATCACTGACGGTGTTTTCTGTGGATTAAACTGGCAGAAATATTTCAGGCACCCTTACTCGAACCATTAATGCCAATGGTTCAGAACTTGGGTGACCTATATACAATATAAAGTGTTGTCATTTTATACCCCCATCAAAGTTGAAATTTCCACCTCGTCTTCCAGCATGAATTGGGGAAGGTTGTAATTGGGAAAATTGGGCAGGGTCCAGAATGGTTACAGAAAATGCTTCTGTGTACATTTAAAAAAAATACTCTGTAGGCCACTAGCCAAAGATGAGGTCTTGGCAATAATTTGATTTTTAAAATGCTTATTTATCACTATTCAAACCATGTGATGCTGCAGAATAAATCCTAACTCAACCCAATGTGTACCTTGTTTCTTTTTTCCGATAAAGGGCAGCTTCAGGCAAGACATTCATCTGCTGCAAAATAGCATATAGCTTCTCTTAAATAGCTCGGAACCTTTATAGAGTTAGACATCCAACAATGAATGAATATTTTATCTGCACAGATCTTTAGCCGTACCTTACCCAGGAGCAGCAGTCACTGTGAATGAATACAAAATCAGGTGATTATTCAGAGAATTGACCAGAATAACCAATCCTATATATAGGTTCTCTCTCTTTTCCTTTCTCTGTGCTTTGTTTAGTGAAGACTGCCATCTAATGGAATAACGTAGCAAGGAAATTGAATGTACAACTATCGAAATAGGCAAGCGGACAGTGCAAATTCCCATCTGTTGAAAAGAAAAGAAAATTCAATGTTCTTTCATTTTCTGAAAACTAGCTCCCTTTCCTTTGAGGAAGATTTTAACTCCCATGATTTTCTCTCCCGTGATTTGATGGGAGCAGTTAGGCTTTGATGCCCCTCCTACTTGGCCAAAGGTGAACCTGAACAGAAAGTTTTAACAGACCAACCTAGCACAGGGCACATCTTAGTGGAGTTTAAACCTGTACTGACACGAGCCTGCCCTCTCAATAAGGAGCAATAGGGAGAAAGGGAAGCTTATTTTCTCCTCGCATACCCAAGCCACTGAAGGCAATTCTTGTTTCCTTCTCATTGCCCCAGTTTAGACAGCAATTCAGCTGTCCTCGGAATGGACATCGGGCCAGTCTAGGCTCTGCGGTTCAGGGACAGCCAAAGCATTTGAGGTGGTATGTAGGAATGCAGCTTATAAAAAAACCGTTTTCAAACGATGTGATGTGATTTTACCTCCTTCATGAACACCATTGTCATAGGAATAGGTCACAAAAAGCTGTCATCTGTTTTCTAGCTATAAAAGAAAATATCTTTCTGTACGTTTGACTCATGACGAAATTGTATATTTCTATAAACACGGAAGAGCCTTGTGACACTACCACATGAATATTGCAAAAGTGCCAAAAATTTGAAAAAGGTGTTTGCAGCATTTCTTTTCTTCCAAGAGATACATCCTACTCCCTCCATTTAATGCTATCTACAAAGATCATGAAATAAATATGTGGGGGCAATAAGATGGATTAATCACATTGTAAACAACAAACAAACCATTGTAAATTGACAATTCAACCAATTCTGATCATTTCTCTTTTTGTTGAAGCTCGCCATTTTGATAAGTAGAAAAACCAGTAACCTGGGGCAGTTTTAACTGACGAAGTGGGGGCGGATACATATGAGGGCAGGAGAGTAGAAGTCCTGAAAAGTAGTATTGGTTCATAAACCAGACATTATCCCACCCACTTGTGCGTTTAACTGAGCCACATTTGGAGGTGGGTGGGGAGACCCTTGGAGTTGATGGATAAATCATATGAAATGGACAACTCATTCTGAACCCAGCATTGTGGCTTTGACAGCCAACGCATTGGTTTTCTGAGCTGTGTGGAACTCACTACTGTCAGTTGGAGAGCCATTGCTCAAAGAAACTGGCAGGCTGGAAAGCCTTTAAAGAGCTAAATGTATTGCTGTTGGCTTGAAATGTTTACGCTCCGTGCAACAAAAACAGAAAATGCTGGACAGCCTCAGCATTGGTGGAGAGAGAACGTAGCTAACGTTTTGAGTTTGGGTGACTCTTTGTCAAAGAACTTTGACAAATCTCCTTGAAGGAAGCAATAACTCCCTAGCATTAGCTTCTTGAAGGATGTGAGAACTCCCCGCCCTGCCCCAGTGTTAGCTCCTTGAAGGGGTGATACCACCCCCCCACCCCCCTCCCCCCATGGACTATGCAGGAAGGGATCCAGTTTTCTCAATATGAAAGAGCCGCAAACCTTCAGGAGGTTTCAGCTTTCATGGCACATCATCGTTGACTTCTGCATCTCTTGGATAGGAACTTTCTGTCAAGAAAGTATGCATAACTAGCCCCTCACCGGACACAGCATCAGTGAGGGGGCGCCACCGATTTTGTCCACAAAAATGCCATGGATTCTCCGCATTTAGCCTCAGAATCGGAGAATCTGGCCCGATGTGTTTGGTGGCGTGGGGGGTTCTGACTGCATTGCCATGCGGCTTAACACACTCGGGTCATAGAACATAGAAAATACAGCACAGAACAGGCCCTTCGGCCCGTGATGTTGTGCCGAACTTTTGTCCTAGGTTAAGAACAAATCAATCTACACCCCATCATTCTACTGTAATCCATGTACCTATCCAATAGCCACTTGAAGGTCCTTAATGTTTCCGACTCAACTCCTTCCACATGCAGTGCATTCCATGCTCCCACTACTCTCTGGGTAAAGAACCTACCTCTGACATCCCCCTATATCTTCCACCATTCACCTTTCATTTATGTCCCCTTGTAATGGTTTGTTCCACCCGGGGAAAATGTCTCTGACTGTCTACTCTATCTATTCCCCTGATCATCTTATAAACCTCTATCAAGTCGCCCCTCATCCTTCTCTGTTCTAATGAGAAAAGGCCGAGCATCCTCAACTTTTCCTCGTAAGCCCTACTCTCCATTCCAGGCAACATCCTGGTAAATCTCCTTTGCACCTTTTCCAAAGTTTCCACATCCTAAAATGGGGCAACCAGAACTGCACACAGTACTCCAAATGTGGCCTAACCAAGGTTTTGTACAGCTGCATCAGCAACTCACGGCTCTTAAATTCAAACCCTCTGCTAATGAACCCTAGCAGACTATAGGCCTTCGTCACAGCTCTATCCACTTGAGTGGCAACTGATGGAACCATCAATTCACGAGACACGTGCTTTCAGATATGAACAGTGGTTTTAATCTACTTACTTCAGAGCCAGCCTGTTACCCGTTGAACTCTCGATGAACTCAGGCTGGCTCTGGACAAGGGTATTTATACAGTAGTCCAGGGGGAGGTGTCGTGGGCGGAGCCAAGGGTGGAGCCCTGTACAAACTCCTGAGCATTCCCAGAGCTACTCCCCCTAGTGGTCGGATAACGCTACTGCGCTTACAATAGTATTGGTAAATACAGTGTGAATTACTAAGTGACATTCACCACAGCAACTTTCAAAGGCAGTTGACATGTGCTTGTATGAGGCCCTCACTGCCTTCTCTGACAGCCAGATGAGCGGCTGCAGGTACCACAGAGGAGGATGAGACTCATGGAAAAGGAAAGAGCCGCAGAAGGGGCGGCTATCAAGGACACACACAGTTCTGAATTGCTTTACTTCTGGCTCCTTCCTGGGATCTGCTGGTGACATCTTCAGGATCTTTCAATCTGCTGCCCACAAGGACACTTTCCAGGTGATGATACCTTGTTTACCACGCTCGGCATTTCTGTTCACTGTGACATTGATGAGGCTATTCAGACACAGTGGGCTGTCAGATTTGCTGCAGTGACTGAATTCTCAAACGTGCAGGAGCCATTGACTGCACACATGTGGCAGTCAAGATAGCCTCAGGCCTGTCTGGAATGTTAATTTTTGTGCTGTCGAGAGAACTGGAGCTGCAGGAAGAGGGATGTGCTGCTGGTCGGAATCTTCCTTTTCCATGAGTCACATCCTCCTCTGTGGTACCTGCAGCCGCTCATCTGGCTGTCAGAGAAGGCAGTGAGGGCCTCATACAAGCCCATATCAACTGACCCGAGTATGTTAAGCCGCATGGCAATGCAGTCAGAACCCCCCACGCCACCAAACACATCGGGCCAGATTCTCCGATTCTAAGGCTAAATGCGGAGGATCCATGGCATTTTTGTGGACAAAATCGGCGGCGCCCCCTCACTGATGCTGTGTCCGGTGAGGGGCTAGCAGCTGCGCCATGTACAAAACCCCGGCCTCCACAAAATAAACGACCAGAGAATGGCTGGGTCTGTGGGAGCGAATGCGCACGGCGACGACCTGCAGCTGTCATGCCGTAAAACATGGCGCTGGGCGTGTACGGACCCGACATGTCTGATAGTGCCCCCCTGGACACCCCTTCACCACCCACTGGCCACTCCCCACCTGTGCCCCCAGCCCTCACGGAAGCCCCATCGACCAGCAGCACAGCTCCCGCCTGACTGTGGCGGCTCTGAACACGGTCCGCAGCTGCCTGGCCGGGTTCCCACACTGCTGGGAAGTGAACCGCGCCACCGTGAACTTGGCCCATCGGGGGTGGAGCATCAGGAGAGGGCCTTCAGTTAACACGCTGAGGCCGTCCCAACTCTGTACGGTACACGCCACAACACCCCCGTTTTGGAGGGGGGCGGAACATACGAAACATGCGTCAAACAGCCGTCGCCCCCGATTTTGTCATAAAAAGGAATTCTCCGCCCGATCGGCAATTACGGAATTGGTGTTGGGGAAATGGAGAAGCTCGCCCATCATTCCCACGGTCCATAATCAAACTGTTACATTCACACTTATTCCTTATCTTCCAGCCTGGTCATACCTGAGGTTTAGTGTGCCAGTGGAACTCAGGATCCAACAAACAAAGAGGCTGGGAATCAAAGAAAGTGTTTTATTCATTAAAATAAAAATATACAGAATAATATACAGAATGCTGTGAACATCGCCACACAAACCAAAGTGATTGCACTCATTGAATTATTATGTCTTTATCACACATTTACTATTACTTCTAATTGGTACAACTCCGGTGGCTTCATCAGAGCTTCATCAAGGCACACTGTTGTTTTTGTCTCCTCTCACAAAGGGTGTGTCTTTAGAGCCCGTGAGGCCCCTGCCAAAAACTGCCCCACTGTACCTTTGCAAGGGTGTTGTAATGGTTTGTTCAGTGTCTCACTAAAAGAGCTTCAGGCTAGCATGGTTGAATATTCAGTGTATATTTGTAACTCAAGACTATATACATTTCCTTTTTTTTTATAAAATTATTTTTTTTCTTTTAAATAATTTTTATGGAAATTTTCTCCATGCTTCTGCTGGACTACTGATGCCACCTCTGAACCCAAACTAGCTGCAGTGATTATCAAAATAGGCAGCTCTGACTGATCAGTGGCCTGAAGACTTTTGAAGGCTAGTTCAGCCTTAGAACTGAATTTCTTTACTGACCATGGCTTGGCTCGTTGACTCTGCAGTTGTTGGGGGATTCACAGTGGACCTCCGAGTGCTCTAGTGAAGTCCTTTAGCTGAACAGTAGATTTTCCCCCCCCCAACTTTTTTATATTTCAACCAGTTCTACTTTCCCCACTATTGCCGGCCTGTGAGCGGACAAATGATCGAATATGGGGCACAATCGGTTATTGCCGTACTGTGGTATCTCCCAACTCCCATGTCCCATGAATGCAATGTGAGTTTGTTCTTTTGTAGCCAATATAGTTTCCATTGTATTATTGGCTGTGGCATTAAACCTGCACATTACTTCTTCAGTGTCAGATATTGGATGTGCACATGCCACATGTGCTTGTATGAGGCCCTCACTGCCTTCTCTGACAGCCAGATTGCTTCTATCCTGCACCCTCTAATGTTGTGCTAACTATATTATCTATTATTACAGTATATGATGGAATGAAATCTAATATAATGATCATCCCTTATCACCCTGGTATTCTTTACTCCATATAATGCTCTGTCGGGTATAGACATGGTTAAAATGGGTATGCTTAAGACCTACGAACATATGACTATTCGTTGTACATTCAATATTAGTTCTATATATATGCATTAAGCCCCTTAAGCTGGCATCCGGCAACCCATGGTTTGTATGTTGTGAGAGGTTAAACAGATATTCATTTGTAACCCACAATGGGACCACTCCCTCACTAAATTGGCTAACGTTTTACCATGCTTGTTCAAGAGCCCATGATCCATACGTGCCGCAGACATCATTTATACTTGCAGTACCCAAAGTATCCTCTCTATCTCAATCAATTTATGTTTTGCACTATGGGTTCCAGCCCATGGTGTATATTATCACACAAAACCTTATTCTCATTGATTAATCCAAGTCCTGGACTCATGATTGGATAAAGTGAGTCAGTTGGCATGGGTGGAGATGAAGCCTTGACTGCACTGTAAAGTCATTTGTTCTCCGACTGTCACATTCAGGATTCTACGTTGAACATTGCATTCTGCATGGCCCGTGATTTCTCAGTGCCCTGATGATGATGTCAGGTGAGAGGGTGCACTTCCCATACCTGTGACTATGATCGTCAGTCCCACGAGAATCAGTACAGCTATTGACATGCTGTTAACTTAAACAAATAACTGTCCCAGTTATCACCGGTCAGCCAGTGTTAATTCTGTAAAGCAAGATCAATTCACTGGTCATCATTACTTCAAATGGTCCCACCCACTTAGGTTGAATCCAGGTTTATCAGGCAGCAATTTAACCATTACTTTACCCCTATTTTGTGTACCTCAGCTTGCTCTGTCTTGACCTTCACTTCTATATCTCACATGATCCTCTGATCCCTGACCTCCTGTCTCAGCACATGCAATTGTTTCTACAGCTCCCGCACAAACTGTTTCACTCTCTCTCTTGCTGGCCCTATTTCCTCACTCCCTATTACAACATCTGGCAATCTCATAGCTCTTCCCATCATCAGCTCATAGAGTTAACCCGGTTGCCATAGTGTGTTGTCCTAAATACCATCAGGATACTGGGCAACAAGTCAGCCCATCCCTTTCCTGTCTCTTGAATGGCTTTAGCTAATGCTTTCTTGAATGTTCTGTTCATTCGTTCAAACGTGCCTGAACTCTATGGATGGTAGGGAATATGCAACTTTTGTTTAATCCCTAATAATTTACAAACCTCCTTAAGCACCAGTCCTATAGTATGTGACCCTTGATATGAATCAATCTGTCGTGGTATTCCCCATCGAAGGATTACTTCCTCCAACATTACCTGAGCCGCAGTGTTGGCTGGCAGTCTCATGTGGGAAAGGCTTCTACCATTATTCCTTTCTATCTCTTTTCCTGAATCCATCTTATCGTCAATTGTTACTAAGGGCAGGATTCTCCGTCCTGGGACCCCCGATTGTGTTCTCTAATGGGACAGGGAATCGGGTGTCAAGGCAAAATTGGGATCGCCGCCGGGTGCTGGTCTGATTGCGATTCTCCAGCTTGATCGCGATGCCCCGACCCCACGCTGGCGGCGGGAACAAGGTCCACGGCCACCGCTAGTGGAGGAATGTAAATGAATGCTAATGCTTCTTACTGACCAATTTGCATCCATTTAGCAGGCCTGGCACCCTATGCTCCAGCCTTCCTTGATTCTCTGGTCCCCAAGGCTGGGAATCGCGTGGATGCGGATCACTTGCAGTCTCTCCCAGCATGGTCCTGGTGTAGTGGACCACGCAGTGGGCCAAGGGGGTAGTTCCCTCAAGGAGTTCCCGCTTGGCCCACCGTGAAATCCACCATGCCAGCGCCACGCTGGTGGAGACCATCTGAGCCCAACTGAGGGCCACGCCACCCCCACAATGCACTGTCTGCCCGCACTCCCTCTATCAGATCTCCTCCCACTGATAGGAACCCCTGTAATAGGTGGAGCCAGCCCCTCAGAGATTCCTGCAATGGGAATCCACCCCCCTAGTGACCCATGCAATAGGGGGACCCTCCCACAGACACTACCTGCCCACCGAACCACATCCCTTCGAGAAAAAAGGCTCTTGTCTGGAAGCTAGACAGCAGTCCAGACAGGGGCAGTGAGAAGAATTACGGCTGTAACACTTACTTTGAAGCTCCACGTATCCATTCCTGAAAGGAGAACAATGTGACCTGCATCTGGTTCCCACAGATCCATTAGCTCCAAGCCATTCATAGGTTTCTAGTAGTGGTCTATGATTGACAGCTTCTATAAACCATCTGCAGCTTTGATTCATTCATCTCCCTTCACAGTTCAGTGGCCTAAGTAGTGAAACCCCAATGTTTACAAACAGTGACCATTTCAAAGAGAGATAAGTGTATTCCAAGTATTAAGTGCATTCCAATCACTCAAGTGTGTGGTTGCACTGTAACCTCTCTTTGATGGTCAATATTTGTAAACATAGACCAGGTCAGTTCCTCCCTGGTAATAGGAAAAGGAGCTGTACTTTTCTTTATCAACCTGCCTTCAACTCTGAATGGCGTTCAATTAAGGTTTGCAAAAGGTTTTTCATAGAAGGAGACAATTTTTTTTTTACAAGCCTGAATTTTATTTATGGTTTGGCCAGCTTCGTTCTAATTCTTTCATTTTATCGGCCAGTTTCCTATGCTTTCAGGTGGGGTAGATTGACATTGTCCCCTCACCACCTCACTCTTCAACAAATGTGACTTTCTTCAGGTTTAGTCCTTTGATTTCCGAAATCTGTTTGTTATGACCATGGGGCGTGCATGGGCTTAGGATCAGGTCGATTGGTGACTGTTTTTATTTTATGGGATGGCCCCGCCCCATATGCTCATCAGTGTCATTGTAAAATGTAGCAACTGGTTTTTCTGGATTTTGTCATTAATTTGTCCAACCATTTGTAAATATAAACTGGTGACAATCATTACCCTTTCTGTTATTTATCCTTATTTTGAACTACCCACCAGCTATTTTGTCCCATGGGGATTCCTTCTGGGTTCCACCCGTCCTTCTGTATTTTCTTAATGATTTTTGACTGTTATTCCGCGGCAAACTTTGTGATCAAACCCTCTTCCCCCCCCCAATTTTTCCTCTGCGATTGGTATTACCTAACCTTGTCTCCTATACGAACAATTGTGCGCCCACTTATCGTTCTTCTCCATTCTCTTCGAACTCACTTCTTTGCGACCATTCTCTGCTCTTATTTCTCTGTCCCAACCTGGTCTGAGCTCTTTCTTTTTATTTATAAAAGCTTTTTTGTCAACAAAGTACTCTGAAATTATATAGATTTATTTTGGGCGCTATGTACCCGAATGGAGACAGAGTCCCGTAGCAAGCGGGTTTAGCTGGGTATTTCCCAGCGCTTGAAGTGCCGAGAAACACCGTGCTATTGAACAGCTATTCGGACAGCTACGTGGCCTCAGTGGGGAACACACTGATGAGACCACACTTAGTCTTATTTTCTGCACTGAGGAGCTCCACTCACCCCAAAGCAACAACTCATCTATGAGGGGGTCCTCAGGCTTCCCCCACACCCCAGCAGGACATTCCTAGGCCCAATCCACAGCATGGGGAAAATGCCAGCTTGCCACTGCTAGCCTGGCACCCTCTCTGCCAACTGGCAATGCCACCTGGGCACCTTGACAGTGCCAGCTAGGTGGCAGTGCCAGTATGGAAGTGCCAAGGTGCCCAGGTGACACTGCCAGGGGGCCACCTTGCCAGAGGGCAAGTATCTGTCAGCTTACAATCCCATGGGAGACTCCTACAAGTGCTGTTCCATCTGGTACCTATTTGTCAAGGTCAGCACTGATCAACAATCACCCTAGATCTCCAAAGCAAGGGGTTTAGATTCCAGGCCTTGGGTAGATCATGGGAGTGCATTTTAAAGTGAGACTAGCTGTCTCACTCTAATTTGCAGATTTGCTAAAAAGTGATCCCTCCCACATCATAACGACTCGCAAGATCGTGTTACATCTCATGAGGCACGGCAAGCTGGGTAGATCCCAGAAGAGTTATCTCCCAGCATCCACAGCTGTACCACGCTGCTTTACAGACACAACGCGACTGGTAGGTCGCACCCTTAGTTTGGTACTCTTGATACTCGACTGGACTGTTCCTGGGTGGGCGTACTCACTAATTATAGGTGGTAAATAAAATACACTCACCCCTTTGCAGAGCTGTCCCAAGGGTCCGATGTGGGTAGCTTGCTTGTTATAAACGGTCAATGTGGTATTGCTGACTTCTTATGAGTTAATCACAGGAGACTCAGAGCATGTTACAATAGTTTATTCAAGCATATGCAGGGAGAGCCAGTTCAACCCAATAGCTGATCCAAACTCATGTTTACAGAAAAGCTGCACATTTATATACCATTCTTTGCACATGTGCAGACAGTGTTTAAATTTCGATCTGACGTTACACACATATATTTACCAAAACAGGTACATCTTGTGCTAGCCATCCACTTATGTTTACACTCTTTCCAAGACTTATAGTTTATCCTGGTATGACTACTGCTCTTATCTCTGTCTGGTACTAAGTCCTTGCTATCTGACTCCAAGACTTTGTCATCGCTAATGCGGACCTTGCGGGTGGAGATTTTATTGGCGTGGCTTTATGTGTTCTGAAGGTTAACTGCCGCTAGAATGTGCTTGGATGATGACCTTTACAGCAAAAGCGATAAACCAACTTTTAACAAAGATATTTTCTATTTCTCAAAATTAATTCTTAAACCTCACTGCGCAATAATATTTAAACTTCCACCTTCATTATTTCCCCCCCAAAACTATCTCCATGCTGGCTTCTGCCAGACACTATTGTTTTCAGTCCATTGGCATGTGACTCCCGACATCACACTATGGGCGGTAAAGTTCTCCAGTCCCACAATAACTTTGCCATGCTAAACATTTTCATGTGATAAAGGGCAGTTTCAATCATCAGGGCAGAAGCAAGCATGTGTGGTTCTGACTGGGGGATAGTGACCGGCAAGGGATAAGAAGATAATTCCCCAATGTCATGTTTAATATTTTCCTTCCTTCCTCTCATGGCCAACCTACTAATTCCCTGCTCTTCAAGAGATATGTAGAATAACAATGGGAAACATTTAAATGATGAATGCAGGAAAAATATATTCCACTAAAACAAAAGAAAAAAATCAACCCTCGTGAGATTCCATGGTGAATAAATATATAAGGGAACAATGGAGGGTTAGGAAAGATAAGGGGCGATATGAAAAGATTAAAAGAGTAGTAAAAAAAACAATTAGGAAGGCAGAGAGGAACTATGAAATTGAATTATTAAGAAACATCAAACAAAATAGTAAAATATTTAAGGGTATATCAATAAAATAAAGGACGGCTGTGATAGGAAGAGGATCATTAATGGATAACACCACATGTAATAGTAGAGAGATGACAGAAATATTAGATAATTATTTCACTTCCATATTTACCAGGGGGCATCGAACATGACATTGAATGATGAGCTGAACATTCAAATAAGTGCATTTAAAAGAAAAAAGGGATATATTAGTCTTTGGGGGTTGTATTTGAATTAATGGTTGCTAAGATGTTCACTGTATGTTTTAAAAAGGTTAACTTGAGTTCATAGAATAAACATTGTTTTGCTTTAAAAAATACTTTTCCATTTCTGCTGTACCACACCTGTAGAGTGGGCCATGTGCTCCCCATATCACAATCTATTGAAAGTTGTGGGTCAGGTGAACTCCATGATACACTTTGGGGTTCTCTAAACCCTATCCCATAACATTGGTTACAGTGTGGAACAAGGGGCCAAACAAAGTAAATACATGAGCAACAGCAGCATAGGGCATCATAAATAGTGTTCTTACAGGGAACAGATCAGCCAAGGGGAAGTCGCTGGGAAGTCTTGTAGCAGTGGGGAAGAAGCTGTTCCTATGTCTGGATGTGCGGGTCTTCTCCATCTTCTGCATGATGGAAGGGTCTGCAAGAAGGCAATGCCTGGGTGGGAGGGGTCTCTGATAATACAATCTGCCTTCCTGAGGCAGCGGGAGTTGTATCTAGAATCAATGTGGGGGGGTGGCAAGCTTGTACGATGCGTTAGGCTGAGTGAACCCTGTGGTGGTATGAATATGAGCACTGCCATTGGTGCAGAGCATGGGTTTCCCATTGGCTCTGGCTGGTCATGTGTCTCTCGTCCAATTGGCTGGGACTAGTCATGTGACTGCTCACCAATTGGTTGAGAGGCAAGTAGACCCCGCCTCCGAGGCGGGGTATAAGTACCCAGAGTTCCCGGCGGTCGGCCTTTCTCTGTAGTCGACCACCGGGCTAACAACTAGCTGATTAAAGCCACAGTTTAGATCTTAATCGTGTCTCGAGTCCAATTGATGGTACATCAAACCCCCTTTGCAGTTTCTTGCGATCTTGGACGGAGCAGTTGCCATACCAAGCTGTGATTCAGCCGGATAGGATGCTCTCTATCGCACATCTATCAAAGTTTGTGAGAGTCGATGCAGACATGCCAAATTTCTTTAGCTTCCTTAGGAAGTAGAGACGTTGTTGGGCTTTTTGATTGTTGCATCAACGTGAGTGGACCAGGACAGACTGGAGGTGATGGTGACACCCCAGGAACTTAAAGCTATCAACCATCTCCACTTTCGAGCCATGGATGCAGATGGGAGTGTGTGTCGTGCTGCGCTTCCTGAAGTCGATGATCAGTTCCTTGGTCTTTCCAACATTTAGAGAGAGGTTGTTTTCGGTCCACCATGCAAAAATCGGGAAACAGGCACCATGGCTGATGAGGGAGAGAGAAGAGGGTCGGACATGCTGAGTCACGATTGTGGGCCGCTGGTCCCCCGCCTATCTGGAGGCTGCAGATTGGCGGAGTGACACCCTACAATGAAGCCCATGCAGCAACCATAGGCATGATCGTGCAATGCTTCAGAATCCTGAAGATGCGGTTCAGGTGTCTGGATTGCTCTGGAGGGCCCCTCCAGTATAGCTCTGGGAGAGTCTCCCACATCCTGGTGGCTTGCTGCATCCTCCACAACATCGCACAGCAGAGGGGTGATGTGCTGGAGGAGGAGGATGAATGCCAGGCCTTGTCCATAGAGGAAGATGTAGGGAAGGGTGAGGATGGGCAGGACATGGAACCCAGGCAGACACGGGAAGCCACACAACGTTTGCGCATGGGCTGGCGCGCATGGGACGCTCTAATGGCCTCCAGGCTCACTGACTAGGGGCCCTGGCCAGTGGCACGGGCATCCCAGCCCACCCCCCCACCCCTGGGGCGGCGAACCCCGCCCATGAACACGTACCCTGCGCCACCCCCCACCCCCCTTGCAACCCCCTTCCTGATTCCTACCTGTTACCTTTGCGAGCAAAGCTAACCCCTGAGGTCCACTCTCCACCTGAAGCTGCCAGTTCTGGAGGCCCACTCCCATCCCAACCAAGGTCTCAGTGTTCGTGGCCATATAGTCCCTGGCTCTACGATTGTGGTGTGGGGGGGATGGTGGAAATGGCGATATACGTGCCATGGGGAACCGCAACTCAACGCGGTGTCACTTACTCAACGCGGTGTCACTTGCTCGCCCGATACCAACATGCACCTCGGTGTCTGCCGTCCCTCCGGGCCCTCTGATAGTGCAGGAGCAGGCTGGGAGAGAAGGATGAATGCCTTGCCTTGTCCATCGAGGAGGATGCAGGGGAAGGCAAGGACGGGCAGCATATTGAGCCTGGGGAGGCACAAGAGGCCACACAACGTGCGCGCCTGAGCTGGCGCGCATGGGCTGCTCCAGGTTCACTGACTAGGGGGCCTGGCCAGCGGCATGAACATCCCACACCAGCCCCACTCCTCCGGCCGACCAACCCCACCCATGAACATCCTCCCTGCGTCATCCACCACTTGCTAACCCTCCGTGATTCCCACCTGTCACCTGTGTGAGTGGAGCTAACCCCTGAGTTTCCTCTCTCCACCTGATGCCGCCAGCCCTACAGGCCTGCTTTTGTCCCAACCAGGGTCTCAATTCCCGCAGCCATGTAGTCCATGGCTCTGCAACTACGGTGTGGGGGTGGGATTTACATGCCATGCGGATCTGCAACTCAGTGGGGTCACTTGCTTGCCCGATGCTGACCTCTGCCTCGGTGACTGCCCTCTCTCCCGGCCCACCAATCAGATCCAGTGCCCGCTGCTATGCTGCGATGAGGGGCCACATTTCCAGCGGTCCTCCTTCGGTCTTTTCCCTCTCCCAGCGGTTGTGTTCTTCCTTTTCCTGGTGGAGGGGGTGGTGAGATAGAAAACGCAGAGTGTTGGACAATCGGATGCATGCACTACAGGGGGTGGGCAGATGGCAGGCGATACGCGTGCTGGTAGATAGTGCAGAGTGGGGGTCTGGCCTTCCTCTGGGTGGGGGGAGGGGTGTGGTTACAGGTGTGTGAGACAGGGGCTGGTGCCAGTGGCACAATGCTGCCTACCCAACCTGGCCACCTTGAGGAGTTCTTGTGATTTATTTTATCACCTTGCTGACCAGTCCTGGCGGTTTTTTTCCTTGACGCTCACGGCCTCTCCCAGATGCACCCAGGCCTGGTACACGGCAACGGGTGGCAACCTCCTTCCCACCCTGGGTACAGGGTGGCCTCCTCCACTGCGTCCAGCAGGGTCTGCAGTTCAGTGTCAGTGAATCGGGTTCCGCTCTTCATGCTGCCATCTTGTTGGCTGGGATGAGGGGGGAGTGGCTGCAGCTTATTAGCTTCTCGTATGTCAATCCAAACTCTGGCAAATCGGACACCATTTTCCATTAGAATCGATCGTGGTCCACAATTAATGGTTGATGAATTGTCCTGGGAACGGTGCCAATTCTGCTGTTGTAGAAGTCCACAATTAGTCCCGGCATCAACACTTAGTTTCTGAAAAGGAGAATCCCATCGCACATATTAAGAAGAGGAACAGAACACACTCAGGGAATTATAGAGGCTCAACATCTGCGGCCAGATCAGCAGAGCTTGAAATGTCCTGTGTCCTCCGACAGGGAACTGCTCCTCCTCACTTGGGATGTGTGCTTCACCATGTGAAAACTCAACGCTCTCCCTCGCTGTCCCCGTCAGGATGATTGTATATGAGCTGGTGGAAGGTGTGTATGAATCATGTGAAGGTCCATCGCTCAGAGTGCGTGACCTCTTCTGAGGAGTCCTGAGGCTCCTCCCACTGCAGTCCCACTTCGCTGCTTGAAGGACCTGTAAAATATGAAAGAATTGACTATATTCATAATAATAATCTTGATTATTGTCACAAGTAGTCTTGCATTAACACTGCAATGAAGTTACTGTCAGTTTTTATGTCTCTAGTTAGCAATTAGAAAATACCAATAGCTGCACTTAACCCTAAATAACCCTTAAATAGCTGCACTTAACCCGACATTTCCATTCCATTCACATCACTCCACAGCATTCTGGGGGCGGCATGGTAGCACAGTGGTTAGCACTGCTGCTTCACAGTGCCAGGGACCTTGGTTTGATTCCAAGCTCAGGTGACTGTCTATGTGGAGTTTGTACGTTCTTCCCGTGTCTGCGAGGGTTTCCTCTGGGTCTTCCGATTTCCTCCCGCAGTCCAAAGATGTGTAGGTTAGGTGGATTGTTCATGCTAAATTTCACCTCGGTGAGGTTACAAGGATAGGGTGGGGGATTGGGCCTAAGTAGGCTGCTCTTTCAGTGGGTTGGTGCAAACTTGATGGGCCGAATGACCTCCTACTGCACAGTAGGGATTCTATGATTGTGCATGACAAGGTGTTCCCATAATGAAAACTTTGGTCAGCGACGATGAAGGAATGGTGATACATGTTCAAGTTAGGATTGTGTGTAATGCGGAAGAGATGGTGCTTTGTCCTTTTAGCTGGTGGAAATTATGTATTTTGTCAGGTCTTGTCACAAAAACCTTGTTGATTTGCTTTGATGTTTTCTGCAGATAATCCATGCTATGGCCACAGTAAATGGGTACCCAGTTTCTAACCTTTTCTAGGAGCTATCCTGTGAACTCTCCCTTGTTTGGGATAGTCATTGCCTAGTGCTTGTGTAGTGCAGTTGTCACTTATCACTCAGCAGTGCATGCCTGGAAATTGTGAATGGAGTTGAACACAGTGCAATCATCCATGGAGAGCCACACTTTTGACCTTAGATAGAAGGGAGTTCTTTAATTAAGATGCTAGTGATTGTTCAGCTTAGGGCACTGCCATGAGGAGTTCTTGGAGGAGGTTAATTGGCCTCCATCAACCCTATCCATTTTTCTTTGTGGCAGTTATAAAAGCATCAACTTGAGAGACTCCTCCTGATCCCCAGCCACTCATTTTTCGCAGACCCTATGATATCACACTTATCAATGCTGCATTGTTGCGAAAAGCAATCATTTTCACCTCACCTCTAGATTTCAGCCATTGCATCCTTGGTTGTACTGAGGCTGGGGTTGGCTGGACAGCCATTTTGTGATGCAAAGCAAGGTCAACAGTGTGGGTTCAATTCTTGTACTGGCAGAGGTTATTCTTGGGCCTTCTCAACCTTGGCCCTGCCTGAGATGTGGTGGTCCTCAGGTTAAATCACCACCAGTCAGATATCTGCTTCAAAGGGGAGAGCAGCCTATGGCCATCTGGGATTATGGCGACTTTACTGTACATTAATGATGTCTGGAACCAGGTGGACCTGGTGAAAGCCAAATTTAACATTGGTGAATCAGTTATTCAGTGCATTTTGGTTGCCCACAGTTCCCCGTACCAGAATTTCAAGGTCCAGTTGAAATGTGGTGGAATTGAGATCGTAATCCGTGTTTCTGCTCACTTCAACAATTTGAGGGAATAGATTTTTTCCCCCCAGAGAATATCACTGTAAAAGTTGTTTAAATTTCTATAAGTCTGGCAGTTATGTTGCTCCTTCTTGAATTTATGCAGTCCATGTGGTGCAGGTACTCTTGGAGTGCTGTCAGGTTGAATATTCCAGTGTTTTGACCCAGTGCTGAAGTAATGGCAACATAGAATCAAATTATGACAGTGTGTGACTCGGAGGGGGAGCTTGCAGATGGTCACGCTCCCTTGCATCTGCTGCCCTTGTCCTTCTCGCTGGTCAAGTTTGTTGGTGTGGCAGATGTTATCCAGGGAGCCTTGGCGAGTTGCTGTGGTGCATCTTGTAGATGGTACACACTGCTGTTACTGTGCTTCGGTAGTGGAGGGAGTGACTGGTTAAGGTTATGGATGGGATGTCGATCAAATAGGCTGCTTTGTCCTGGATGTTGTTGAGCATCTTGGATGTTGTTGGAGAGCTGCAGTTATCCAGGAAAATGGAGAGTATTCCACCAGACTCCTAATTTGTGCCGTGTAAATTGTGGACAGACTTTGTAGTATCAGACATTGAGGGCACAGCTCTGGCCTTGTTATGCTCTCGCTCAAGCGAAATGAGACTGGTGAAGAACGGGAGAGGCCAAAAACGCGATCTGCGCCAGGCACCAAATAGTTTGCGATGCAATCGGCCCGCTCCCATCGGCGAAATCAGGATCTCACCTCAGCGTGCCGAAAAACCAATTATCACCACTTAAGCACCATTTCCATACAGTTAACGGGAGCCACCCCATATCCAATGGCCTCCTGTCATTCATCGGCCTCCCCAGCAAGTCCTCGCGTTGGCGCCGATTAGTACTCCTTTTGAAAAACTTGAACCTGGTGGAAGAGCTTCTATGGGGAGCCGAGGTGGTGAGTAGCCATCTTTGCTCACAAGCAAAGAGCCCGTTGGCGCTGGGCCTGTCACTCCTGCGCTCCAGTGCCCGTTGGGCTTGAGGAACCCTTAGCTGGGGGTGGTGGAACCTTCGCAGGGGTGGGCCGCCATGGGAGGGAGGGGGTAATGGGGGCAATCGGGGGCAACCGCTCGTGGCAACATTATACCAACCACATGGGTTGTGAGCACTTCACACATGCCAACTGGATTCTCGTGGGTGGGCGGATCATGTAGCATGTGGGAGGCATTGCCTAGCATCCCAATTACACCTTGATGCCTGTGCATAAATAATGCAGGAGACAACACCACACATGCAACAGCCAACATCTGAACACCCAGGGGTTGGGTCACAGCTACGGGGACCATGTCCACGGCAAGAGGGTGGATAAGCGCCACAGGGAGGGTGGGGGAAGATGCCTGGAGAGAAGGGCAAAGGGTCCAGAAGTCAGCCCGCATTGTGGAAGAAAGTGTCAGAGGCATCTTAATGGTTGTGCAAAAAGGTGTTTCATGTGTTTAATGGAGCGGTGACGATGGCCACCAGCACTCCCAAGTTCCACCCCTATGATGAGGCCGCCCCTCACAGCCAGGACATGGGACAGAGCGGCACGGCTGTGCATGTGTCGCCGACAAGTGCACAGGGGCCCTCCGGCCCCAGAGGACGCCTGCCAGGGGTATTGAATGCCACGGGACGAGGTAGGCAGCTGGCAGCCTCCACCTCAGATGTGCATCCTGGGGAAACACCAAGACCTATTAATAGAGTTAGGAGGGCCAAACATGTTGAGAATCACTGAGGGCACTAGGGGGAGCGGGGAGGGGGCAGCACCATCAGGAGTGGCGCATTGTGGAAGACATTAAAAATGGCCAATAAGGCATGACTTGGGCACTCAGCCTGGCTGTGAATCCAGGGGTCAGCAGTGAGAATGGCTCTGCGACCTGATTGAGGTGAGAGGTGAATGTCTAGAGCTCCAACACCTGTTAATTGAGGGAAGAGATCCTATTTATTCTCTCCTTCACTTTCCCTCCAATCCCTTCACCCCCACGAACAATTGGAGTTGACTGTAGTGTTCTAAATGAGGAAAGTGAAGTGGAGAAACATAGGAAGGGAATTCCTGAGCTTTGGCCTTGGCAACTGATGGCGCAGTCATCAACAATGGAGCAATTGATTCGACTTCCGGGCGGCAAGCGGAGCGGTCGCACGGAAAGGGGCTCCCGCAGGGTGACGAGGTGGGGGGCTGTATCTTGGCAGCAGGGAGAGCAGAGCAAGGCAAGGAAGGGAACCCCCCCCCACCCCCCAACGAAACTGCCAACAGAGGATCCTCGGCAGCGGAGCGGTCCGACGGCAGCGGCAGGTCCACCCTCCCCCCCACCCCAGCGGCACCACAGCGCAGGCCAGGAGCGGCAGCGGCCAAGTCCGAAGCGGGGCCCAACCTACGGAAAGGAGGTCACGGAGCGTCCACCGACCTAACCCCCCCCCGAGAGAGCGCGGGGTGCGACGAGCGGCGATCCGGACGGAGCAGCGGGGACAGCAGCAGTGACCGACCTAACCCCCCCTCCCCCACACCAGCGGCAACGACCACCACGAGGCAGGAACAAAGAGACTCTTGTGGCGCTAACAATTATACTCAAAGCCGAGAGACTAGTACAATAGAGGCTTTATTGCTGTACGATGTTGTCCCTCCATCCGCAACTGTAGACTGAGGGTCTGAGCAGCTCTCATACATTTATACATAAGCTCCCTGTGGGCGGAGCTATCCAGCAGGGGCTGACCGGAGGAGCCTGTATTACAGGTACAGGCATACATCCCCCTACTGCAGTACACATAACTACAGTGGTTATCTCACCACATTCACCCCCTGTAAAAATGAGTCCGGCGGGGGTGACATGTAACTCTAATACAAAGGATGCTATTTACAAGAGGGTCCAACAAGGAAAATCAAGAGTCCATCCGGTTAGCAGGTTACAGGTTGAGCCGAATCGGTGGTCGGACGTTCCGCTGTGATCGGCGTAGCTGTGGTGGTGACGTCGGCACAGGCGGTGATGGCCCCGATGGTACAGGTGCTGGCGGTGTTGGTGCTGGCTGCTGGCGGGATGACTCCGAGAGCAAGCCGAAATCTTCCATGTCCTCCAGGGTGGGCAGGGGGATGAGGGATGGACCTGATGGGGACGAATAGGGGGGCGCTGGGGTTGGCGCAGGAAGGGGTGTGGGCATGGGATCGGCACCTGAGGGAGCCAGGTCCCGGAGCGAGACTGTGTCCTGGTGGCCGTCGGGGAACTCCACGTAGGCATACTGAGGGTTGGCGTGGAGAAGGCATACTTTGTCCACCAGGGGTTCCGCCTTGTGGTGCCGTACATGCCTACGGAGAAGGACTGGGCCCGGAGTCGTGAGCCAAGTCGGGAGCGACACTCCGGATGTGGACTTCCTAGGGAAGGCAAAAACGCGTTCATGGGGTGTACTGTTAGTTGCGGTGCACAGTAGCGACCGAATGGAATGGAGCGCGTCAGGGAGGACCTGCTGCCAGCGAGCGGCTGGGAGGTTCCTGGACCGTAGGGCCAGCTGGACGGCCCTCCATACCGTCCCGTTCTCCCTCTCTACCTGCCCGTTTCCCCGGGGGTTGTAGCTGGTCGTCCTGCTGGAGGCGATACCCCTGCTGAGCAGGAACTGACGCAGCTCATCGCTCATGAATGAGGATCCCCTGTCACTGTGGATATAGTCGGGGAAACCGAACAGGGCGAAAATGGAATCCAGGGCCTTGATGACGGTGGCAGACGTCATATCTGGGCATGGGATGGCAAAGGGGAACCTAGAAAATTCATCGACCACACTAAGGATGTAGGTGTTGCGGTCGGTAGAGGGAAGGGGCCCTTTGAAGTCCACGCTGAGGCGTTCAAAGGGGCGGGATGCTTTCACCAGGCGCGCGCGATCTGGCCGGTAGAAGTGCGGCTTGCACTCCGCACAGATCTGGCAGTCTCTGGTGACTGTCCGTACTTCCTCGACGGAGTAGGGCAGATTGCGGGCTTTGATCAGATGGTACAAGCGGGTGACCCCCGGATGGCAAAGGCTGTCGTGCAAGGCACGGAGCTGGTTCACTTGTGCACTGGCACATGTACCTCGGGAGAGGGCGTCTGGGGGCTTGTTGAGCTTGCCGGGGCGATACAAGATCTCGTAGTTAAAGGTGGAGAGCTCGATTCTCCACCGCAAGATTTTGTCATTCTTGATCTTGCCCCGCTGCGTGTTGTTGAACATGAAGGCTACCGACCGTTGGTCAGTGAGGAGAGTGAATCTCCTGCCGGCCAGGTAATGCCTCCAGTGCCGCACCGCTTCAACGATTGCCTGGGCTTCCTTTTCGACAGAGGAATGCCGAATTTCGGAGGCATGGAGGGTGCGTGAAAAGAATGCCACGGGTCTGCCGGCCTGATTCAGCGTGGCGGCAAGGGCGACATCTGAAGCGTCGCTCTCTACTTGGAAAGGCAGAGCCTCGTCTACAGTTGCGGATGGAGGGACAACATCGTACAGCAATAAATTGTGGCGCTAACAATTATACTCAAAGCCGAGAGACTAGTACAATAGAGGCTTTATTGCTGTACGATGTTGTCCCTCCATCCGTAACTGTAGACTGAGGGTCTGAGCAGCTCTCATACATTTATACATAAGCTCCCTGTGGGCGGAGCTAGCTGGCAGGGGCTGACCGGAGGAACCTGTATTACAGGTACAGGCATACATCCCCCTACTGCAGTACACATAACTACAGTGGTTATCTCACCACAACTCTGAACCAGAAGCCTCTGTCTCTCTCTCTCTCTCTACCCTGGGTGAGTGAGGGGAAAGGAAGGGGAAAAAAAAAGAACTGTTACAAAAACAAAACACAAAAGAAAACTGTTAAAGAGAGGGAAGGGGGAAATATATATATATTTTTTTCTCTCTTTTTGCACTCTCTTTTCCCACCCACAACAAGCCCACCTGACAGGAGTAGTATAAAAGGGGAAAAATAAAGTAGCAAAGGAAAGGAGGGAGGATGGAAGAGACAAAAAATAAAAATAGGGTATGGAAAAGGGGGGGGAAAGAAAAACAAGGGGAGAAGAAAGGGAAGGGGAGGAAAAAATGCCAGAAAGGAGCCAAAGCAGAGGGAGAGGGGGCACCAGAAGCAGACGGGGCAAGGGGCAAGCCAGCTCACGAAGTGGCGGAACGGAAGTATCGCCGCATCGAAAAGAGCTGGACCGACAGGTGCCCTCTCCTTCGGGGCCGGGGGGAGCGGGAACTGGAAGGCAGCCTTTACCGAGGTGCTGAGGGAGCATCTGCAGGTACACAAGGCAGAGGTGAAGGCAGAAATAGAGGCCGCAGTGCAGGCAGCAGTGGCCAGGGCCATGTCGGGGGTGCAGCAGGCCCTGACCAGACTAGAGGAGAAATTGGATGCCCCAGGAGAGAAACTGGAATCCCAGGAGGCGACCACTAAGGAGCTGGAGAAAGCAGCGACTGACGTGAGCGACCGGGTCACGGCCCTGGAAAGGGAAGTGGTGAGACTGGGCGCAACACAAGGGAGCCTGAAGGGCAGAGTAGACGACCAGGAAAACCGCTCGAGAAGGCAAAATGTCAGGATAGTGGGCCTGCCAGAGGGGAGGGAGGGTAGAAACCCCACAGCATACGTGGCTGCGATGCTGGGCAACTTAGTGGGGAGGGACACTTTCCCCAACCTACCGGAAATGGACAGAGCACATCGGTCGTTGCGCCCGAAGCCCAAGGTAGGGGAACAACCGAGAGCAGTCATAGCTAAACTGCACCGGTACCGGGATAGGGAGACAATCCTGCACTGGGCCAGGGAAAATAGAGCTTGCAATTGGGAAGGGCACGCCATTCAAATCTATGAGGATCTTGGGGCAGATATAACTAGGAGACGGACTGAGTTCAATAGAGCGAAAGCAGCTCTCCACAGGAGCAGAGTGCGTTTTGGTATGCTGTACCCAGCGAAACTCTGGGTCACATACCAAACCAGGGAATATTTCTTTACAGCCCCCGCTGAGGCGAATAGGTTCGTCAAGGAACACGGGCTGGAAAACAACCAGCAAGGGTAGGGATGAGGGGCCCCTGGCAAGGGGCAACGACACGCCGACGGGGGGGGTGGGGAGGGGTGAGGCAATACCAGGCCACCCCGCCCCGGCAAGAACACCCAGAACAAAGAACAAACCGCTGCCCGAGGGACCGCTCCAGGTGGGAGGCCAGGCCCCAGCACGAGGGAACAAGAGTATTGGAGAAGGGAGAGCAGGCGAGAGGGGTGCAGGGTAGGATGGGGGAAGAGCGGGCAGAAAACCGTAGAGGCCAGGCAGGGGAGAAGCGGGACAGCAACCTCCGAGAGGGGAGCCACTGTACTAGCAGGAAAGCTAGCGCCGGGGGCACGCAACAAAGCAGGGCCACAGCGCACCCCCAACAGGGGGGAAGGCACCAGGCAGGGGAGGGGGGGAACACCCGTCAAAGTCGGGAGAGCAAACGGAAACAGGAATCGGGGAAAGAGGGGCAAAGGAGGGGTATACGGGGGAGGAAGGAAAAGGGAGAGACCGGGGGGGGGCACACAGGGAGCGAGAGACCGGGGTGGGGGGATGCAGGGACGAAGGGACAAAAGAGGCCAGAAAAGGAACAGGGCTACAAAGTGCCACAACCAAGGGCTCGAAACAAGGAACCGCTGCAAGCACCCACCCAGTACGGTCTTTGGGCGAAGGAAGACCCCAGAGTGCAGGGGACTACCCGCGTGGCAGACACACAGTGGACGGCCATGGCGGGTGCCCCCGGGACAAGGGGAAACCCCGGAGCGCAGAGACTCGACTGCATGGGGAGAGCAGCGACAGCGGCCATCCTGGACGGCCCCCTAACAAAGGGAAACCCCGGAGGGCAGGGGCGCGTCCACCAGATAAGTATGGTTAATCCCACAGGAGCGAGGGGGCAGAAGCCCCCCACCAGGATAGTCACCTGGAACGTAAGGGGACTTAACGGCCCAGTGAAGAGATCCAGAGTCCTCACCCACCTCAGAAACATGAGGGCCGACATAGTCTTCCTCCAAGAGACGCACCTGAGGGAGCAGGACCAACTGCGGGTAAGAAAGGGCTGGGTGAGACAAACCTACCATTCCTGCTATGGGACAAGGGCCAGGGGGGGTGGCGATCTTGATCGGCACGAGGACGATGTTTAGGGTGACAAAGACGGTTACAGACCCGGGGGGGGGGGGGGGGGGGGGGGCGGTACGTCATGGTCAGCGGGGCCCTGGATGGGGCACCGGTAGTCCTAGTCAACGTGTACGCGCCCAACTGGGACGACACGAGTTTCATCAAAAAGACCATGGCAGAAATCCCAGACATAGCGACGCATCGACTAATCATGGAGGGGACTTCAACTGTGTACAGGATCCAAAGCTGGAAAGATCAAACCCCAAAACGGGGAAAACCTCAAGCATGGCAAGGGAACTCAGTCACTATAAGGAGCAGATGGGAGCAGTGGACCCCTGGAGGTTCGCCCACCCGGGGGAGAAGGAATTCTCCTTCTTCTCCCCAGTACACAACGTATACACCAGAATTGACTTCTTTGTGGTGGGGAAAACGGTGCTTCCAGGGATAGACAAAGTGGAATACTCCGCAATTGTGGTATCAGACCACGCTCCACATTACATGGACGTGCGGCTAGAGACGGGAAGGGCCCAGCGCCCCACATGGAGGTTGGATGGTGCCTTACTAGCTGACAAGGCCTTCAGCGAAAGGATAGTGTGGGCCATAGCGGAGTACACGGAGAACAATCAAAATGGGGAGGTATCATCCTCCACGTTCTGGGAAGCGCTAAAGGCCGTACTAAGAGGGGAAATCATCGCCTTCAAAGCGCAAAGAGATAGGGAGGAAAGAGTGGCTAGGCAGCAGCTTATCGACTCCATACTGGAGACAGACCGTAAATACTCCGAGGCCCCGACCGTAGAGCTCCTGGTGGAGAGGAAAGAACTACAAAGGAACTTTGACCTGCTCTCCACCAGGAAAGCAGTGCACCAACTCTGCCAGGCGTGTACGAACACGGAGACAAAGCCAGCCGCCTGTTGGCACACCAGCTGAGAAAGCAGGCAGCCACCAGAGAATTTGCGCAAATCAGGGGTACCGGAGGCACGTTGGAAACAGAACCAGAGAAGATTAACAAAACCTTCAAGGCCTTCTACCAAGAGCTGTATACCTCAGAGCCCCCAACGGGGAAGGCTGGGATGAACCGGTTCCTTGATGGACTGGACATACCAGTCATGGAGGAGGGCAGAAAACGGGGCCTGGAAGCACAACTAGCACTGGGAGAGATGATGGACAGCATTAGCTCCATCCAGACGGGGAAGGCGCCGGGACCGGACGGATTCCCGGCGGACTTCTACAAAAAATTCGCGACAGCGCTGGCCCCGCACCTGCAGGAGATGTTCACAGACTCGCTAGCTAGGGGCACACTGCCACCCACATTAGCACAGGCCTCAATCTCGCTGATACCTAAGAAAGACAAAGACCCAACGGAATGTGGGTCATACAGACCCATCTCACTGCTGAACGCAGACGCCAAAATCCTAGCCAAAAGGCTAGAGGACTGTGTACCTGAGGTGGTCACAGAGGACCAGAGGGGCTTCGTCAAAGGTAGACAGCTTACCTCGAACATCAGTCGCCTGCTGAACGTGATAATGACCCCCTCCGGGGAGAGAACACAAGAGGTGATCGTCTCCCTGGACGCAGAAAAGGCCTTCGACAGAGTCGAATGGAAATACCTCATAGAGGTACTGGAGCGTTTCGGGCTTGGAACAGGGTTCACCGCTTGGGTAAAGCAACTATACAACGCTCCCATGGCGAGTGTACAGACCAAGAATACCAACTCCCAATACTTCCAGCTGCACAGGGGCACCAGACAAGGATGCCCACTGTCCCCGCTGCTGTTCGCACTAGCGATCGAACCGCTAGCTATCTCGCTCAGGGCAGCAAAAAGTTGGAGGGGGATCCGAAGGGGAGGCAGAGAGCACAGAGTCTTACTCTATGCAGATGACCTGCTCCTCTACATCTCGGACCCACAGAAAAGCATGGACGGAATCATTGCGCTCCTGAAAGAGTTTGGAGCCTTCTCGGGCTACAAGCTCAGCATGAGCAAAAGCGAGATCTTCCCAGTGCACCCGCAAGGGGGGGGGGGGGGGGGGGGGGGGGGGGAGGCAGCACTAAAGGGGCTGCCGTTCAAACAAGCCCGACACAAATTCCGCTACCTGGGGATCCAAATAGCCCATGACTGGAAAGGGATCCACAAATGGAACCTCACCAGTCTGACGGAGGAAGTAAAAAAGGACCTGCAAAGATGGAACACACTCCCACTCTCCCTCGCGGGGATAGTCCAGATGATCAAAATGAACGTACTGCCCAGGATCCTCTTCCTGTTTAGATCCATCCCGATCTACATCCCCAAGGCCTTTTTCAAAGCGCTGGACAAACTAATCATGGCGTTCGTATGGGGGGGGTAAAAATGCGAGGACCCCAAAGAAGGTCCTACAAAAAACAAAATCCAGGTGGGGGCTAGCCCTCCCAAACCTACAATTCTACCACTGGGCGTCAACAGCCGAGCGAGTAAGGGGATGGATCCAGGAGCCAGAGGCCGAGTGGGTGCGCGCGGAGGAGGCCTCCTGTGTGGGGACCTCCCTCCGGGCCCTCGCCACGTCAGCACTCCCATCCCCACCCAAAAAACACTCCAGCAGCCCAGTGGTTACAGCCACCCTCCAATCCTGGAACCAACTGCGGCAGCAATTTGGCCTGACCAAAATGTCGGACAAAGCTCCCATCTGCAACATCCATAGGTTCACACCAGCACTGACTGACACCACCTTCAAAAGGTGGAGGCAGGACGGAGGGACACTGACAGTCAGGGACCTATACACGGACGGCAGGATCGCAACACTGGATGAACTGACAGAGAAATTTCGGCTAGCCAGGGGGAACGAGCTAAGGTATCTGCAGCTCAAAAACTTCTTACGAAAGGAGACAAGGACGTACCCACAACCGCCACGACAGACACTACTGGAAGACCTACTGGATGCAAGTATCCTAGATAAAGGGAACTGTAGAGACATGTATGACCGATTGGTAGAAAGGGCCGACACCGTACTGGACGCAACAAGAAAGAAATGGGAGGAGGACCTGGGGATTGAGATAGGGTGGGGACTCTGGAGCGAGGCACTGCATAGGGTCAATTCCACCGCCGCGTGCGCAAGGCTCAGCCTGACGCAACTAAAAGTGGTACATAGAGCCCACTTAACAAGAACCCGTGTGAGTAGGTTCTTCCCGGAGGTGGAGGATAGATGTGAACGGTGCCAAAGAGGCCCGGCCAACCACACCCACATGTTCTGGTCTTGCCCTAGACTTATGGAGTACTGGACAGCCTTCTTCAAGGCCATGTCCAAAGTGGTGGAGGTGAGTGTAGAGCCATGCCCGAAAGTGGTGGTCTTCGGGGTCTCGGACCAGCCAGATCTATTCCTGGGGAGGAGGGCGGACACCCTTGCCTTTGCCTCCCTGATCGCCCGCCGTAGAATCCTGTTTGGCTGGTGGTCAGCAGCACCGCCCAGAGCTGCAGACTGGCTGTCCGACCTCTCGGAATCTCTCCAAATGGAGAAAATCAAATTCGCCATCCGAGGGTCAGACGACGGCTTCCACAGAACGTGGGAGCCATTCGCGCAACTGTTCCGGGACCTGTTTGTGGCCAATGAACAAGAGGAAGAATAGCCGGATGGCCAAGAATTAGGGAAAAATGGTCGGGAATCGGGGGAAGTTAGTCGGGCATGGAGGGGAGAGATGGACTGGGGGGGGGGGGGGGAGGGGGGGGGGGAATGGCTAAACCTGAGGAGGGAGGGGCGAACTACAGGGGGGGGAGGGGGGAAGAAAGCTAAACCTGGGAAGAGGGAGGCGAACGGTGGAGGGGGGGGAGGGAGAGGAGGGCCGGCGGGGTGGGGCGGGGGCAGGGAAGCGGGAGCCGGAGGGAGGGCACAGGATGCCAAAATGTAAATGACACCTCCAGGAGTGGGGAACGAGGAAAATGGAGATGGAGGACGGGAGGAGTGGCAGAAGCGGGGGCGAGCGTGGGACGGCAGCGAGACCCGTCCGGGAGGGGCGGGCGACAACAACACACAGCACAGCCAAATATCGCACACTGTGATTTTCTCCCCTTCACCCAAATGTGTGTGTGCCCCCCCCCCCCCCCTGCAGGCAGTCGCCTACTTACGTGGTGTGGGTAATTTTGCCAGATGTACAGAACTGGCCCCACCAGTTATTCTATTTCATATTTTATTATATTTGTTTTATGTTGGGGTGTGCCCTTCTCTAAATATGTGTATATATATATATATGTTTCTTATTCTGTGTACATAACGGTAGTTATACCTTGTTCAAAAACCCAATAAAAACATTTATTTAAAAAAACATCAGCAGCAACCCGTGGGGAGGGGGGTGGGGGGGGGGGGAGGGCTACGGGTTCGTTATGGGGGTTTGTTCTCATGGTTTTATGCTTATTTCTTTTTCTTGTTAATTTATTGTTTTTGTATTGGAGGGGAGGGGTTACTGTTTTTCTCTTTTGTGATAAAATTTGTTGTTGAAAACTTGAATAAAAATTATTTTTAAAAAAATCAATGAGCAATTAAAATGGGGGATGTGTAAAAAGCCAGAATTAGAAGAGCACAGATATCTCAGACAGTTGTGGGGCTGAAGAAAAATACAGCAATAAGGAGAGATCAGGTCATGGAGCAATCTGAAAACAAGGACGAGAATTTAAATTCAATGTGTTGTTTGACCGGGAACTAATGTAGGTAAGCGAACACGGTGGCAATAGGGGAACGGGATTTACTGCGAGTTCAGATGTGGGCAGCAGAGTTTTGTAGGACCTCAAGTTCATGTCGTGAAGGAAATAGAAGACCAGCATCGAAGACCAGCTAGGAGTGCATTGGAATAGTCGAGTCTAGACCTAACAAAGTTTTTAATTGTTGAAGAAAATGCAGAGTTTACATCCCTGCCAATTGATAACACTTAGTTTAGGTTCTAGTTTATTTAGGTGATGGTTAAAGACTTTCTTTGTTACTTTTGCAGTACTTAGCATTTAGGCCAGAAATGTATTGCAATCCTAGACTTCTTAATAAAATGCCATAACAAAGCTGGGCAGCTATTGGGCTATTGGGCAGCACGGTAGCATTGTGGATAGCACAATTGCTTCACAGCTCCAGGATCCCAGGTTCGATTCCGGCTTGGGTCACTGTCTGTGCGGAGTCTGCACATCCTCCCCGTGTGTGCGTGGGTTTCCTCCGGGTGCTCCGGTTTCCTCCCACAGTCCAAAGATGTGCAGGTTAGGTGGATTGGCCATGATAAATTGCCCATAGTCCAAAATTGCCCTTAGTGTTGGGTGGGGTTACTGGGTTATGGGGATGGGGTGGAGGTGTTGACCTTGGGTAGGGTGCTCTTTCCAAGAGCCGATGCAGACTCGATGGACTGAATGGCCTCCTTCTGCATTGTAAATTCTATGATAACCTATGAAATGTTAGGGAGATTCTAAACATGCAGGTGTTCTCATAGAATCACATAATCTCTGTAGTGCAGAAGGAGGCTATTCAGCCCATCAAGTCTGCACTGACCCTCTGAAAGACCCCCCTCTCCCTCTGAGCCCAATCCCGTACCCTGTCCCCTTAACACCACCTAACTTGTACATCCATCCCGAGACATTCAGGCGTAATTATATCATGGCCAATCTGCTGAACTGGCACATCTTTGGACTGTGGGAGGAAACCGGAACACCTGGAGGAAACCCACGCAGACACGGGGAGAAAGTGCAAACTACACAAAGTCACCTAAGTTCGGAATTGAACCTGGGTCCCTGGCGCTATGAGGCAGCAGTGCTAACCACTATGCCGCTCATGGGTCGGATTCTCCCCTACACTGCGGGGCGGGGGTGTCCCGACGTAGCGGAGTGGCGCCAACCACTCTGGCGTCGGGCCACCCCAAAGGTGCGGAATTCTCCGCACCTTCAGGGGCTAGGCCCGTGCCGGAGTGGTTGGCGCCACGCCGACTGACGCCAAAACCGGCGACAACGGCCTTTGATGCCGCCGCCCGGCGTCGGGGCTGGCCGAAAGGCCTTCGCCAGTTCGCGCATGCGCCGGTGCGTCAGCGGCCGCTGATGTCAGCACCGGTGCATGCGCGGTAGGGGGGTTCTCTTCAGCCTCCGCCATGGTGGAGGCCGTGGCAGCGGCAGAAGAAAAAGAGTGCCCCCCCCCACGGCACTGGCCATCCGCCTATCGGTGGGCCCTAATCGCGGGCCAGGCCACCGTGGGGGCACCCCTGGGGTCCGATCGCTCTGCGCCCCCCCCCCCCCCCCCCCCCCAGGACCCCGGGGGCCTGAAACCACGTCGGCGGGATTGGCCTCTCAGCGGCGGGACTGCGGCCCATCGCGGGCCGGAGAATCGCCGCAGGGGGCACGCTGATCGGCGTCGGGGGCCCGCCGATCGGAGCGGCGCGATTCCCGCCCCCGCCAAGTCCCGGGTGGTGGAGAATTCCGGTCAGTGCGGGGGTGGGCTTACGCTGGCCCCGGGCGATTCTCCGACCCTGCGGGGGATCGGAGAATTTCACCCATGACAAATGGCAGCTACGGGGAGGTTGTACCTTCACATTTGCCGAATAAATCTACATTTGTGAATAATAACCAGGTATGAGACATTACTCTGGCTCCTTATTTCCATTCTGTTTTTGAGAGTGGTGATTATTTCAGTAATATAGCACCAGGTGGCACTGTAGTACTACAATAGTTATCTGAATTTTTGATGCACATCCAGTTTGTATTTATACTGAATAATAAACATGAAACATTTCTTGACAAGTGCTTTGATTGCATTTCTTTTAATAGAACCAAATATATAAATGACTTCTGCCACTGGGATAATTTTTTAAATCTATCACTCGCCTTAGTTCTTCATGAGTGAGTAAAACTTAAATTTCTCTGTGAAGGAAAGCTGATGAATATCACAGTGACTAAAAGTTGTTTGCAATTGCATGGAAAAATAATTTGATAGAAATGGAAAGATTCTGATCACATGTTTCAAATTTTGAACTAAATTAATTCTCAGTTTTGCCATCTGACACACAACCATCCCAAAAGGTCACTACACACATTTCCTCTCAGCTCTGCATAAACTTAGTGTCCTTTTGCACTAGTCCAGTGATGTGCAGGTTAGGTAGATTGGCCATGCTAAATGACCCATTACTATCCAAAAGGTTCAGTGAGGTTACGCAAATAGAGTGGGGGCATGAGCCAGTGCTCTTTCGCAGGGTCGGTGTAGATGTGGTGACGATGGAATGTGGCGACGAGGGTTTTTTCACAGTGACTTAATTTGAAGCCTACTTGTGACAATAAGCGATTTTCATTTTTCATTTCATGTGCAGGCAGTCATGTGCTGCGAGTGACATGGATTCTCCCTTCTGTGACCTGGAATGTTGCTGCACAAGCCACCTGACTCCACGGTGTGCCCCTCAGCCAGGCCCTCTGTTATTGCTGCCCACCCAACAGCCCAACTTTTATTATTTTTCTATCCTGCTTTGTGGGAGTAAATTGTCAACAGGAGGTGAGAGGATTAACAGAAATAGCTGGAGATTGCCAACCAGGCAGGGAAATTGGGGAGACTGGCCTTCCAGAATATCGGGTAGTGTGACTGGGATGGGAGCTCCCCTTGGTGCTTCATGCCTAAGCTATTCAGCGTGCACCAGAAAGTAATAATTAGACTTATAATGAGATCCGTTGTCACCTTATCCGGAAATCCACAACAAATAGTGAAGGAGATCAGGAGCCATCCAGATCCCTCTAATTTGTTCTTCGGACTAAATGTGGTCTCGTTCCCCAACTTAATTTCACAAAGCACCTTCGCAGGCAGGAACCATTCATTGCAAATATCCGAGAGATCTACCCAGACTTAGATTTATTTTCCCAAAATACAAAGATTTATTTCACCTCCAGACATATTTTCTGCCGAGAGTTGTTGCAAATTTATGCAAACTTTTGCAAGATTCAAATGATAATTTATTTGTCACTATTCTTTCATGTTAGATTTATATTTTCCAAGGAAATAAAAGCCTTAAAAAGCAACCAAAGCACTGCATTACAGAAGGGTAGGTCCATAACAGTACCCAAGGCATTGCATACAGAAGGTCCTTTAATACAGATGTCTAATAAGGAAGTTCTGTATCGACATGTGTGAACCTTCAGCTCCTCAGTGAATGATCATAGTTCAGACCAGTACATTCACAGCTCAGCTCCTCATCCCTTTGCTCTGCCAACCTCACCCTGATCTCAGAAGAGTAACTAGAATGCATCTGGAAACTCTTCACTCCCTCCGCCCTATTTTTCGTGAACAGTTTTGATTTAAATAACCTGGTTGTTTTCAATGACAGTGGAGAGTTTTGAAATTCAGAGTCAAGGTTTAATTTTTTGGATGATTATCAGAGCATTGCCGTGTCATTTCAAATGGGTCCAAGTAGGATTGCAGGGAAGCAGTTAATAAATGGATTTGCCGTGGACGCCATGAATATACTTCAGGAGACATAGGCTCATTGTGCTGCAAATCCAGGAGACTAATCTGAAAGCACTTGCAATCTTGTTGATTTTGTCATAATTAAATGTACAATGCACGACTCCCGATACTCAAGTGGAACGGGGAAGCTGGCAAAAGTGAGAAACTTTTACAACCACAGGAAATTGGGCTTTTCAAATGAAACAAAATCTGTACCAAATTTGTAATGGTCCAGATGTTTCCCGTGGCACTGAAATTGGTGACAAACACCATGGGCTGGATTCTCGCCTACCCGGCGGGGCAGGGGATCCCGGCGGGATGAAGTGGCGTGAACCACTCCGGCGTCGGCCCGCCCCAAAGGTGCGGAATCCTTTAGGGGCCAAGCCTCACCTTTAGGGGCTAGGCCCGCGCCGGAATGGTTGGCGCGCCGCCGGCCGGAGGGAAAGGCCTTTGGCGCCACGCCAGCCGGGGCCGAAGGGACTCCACCAGCCGGCGGAAGTCCGTGCACGCGCGGGAGCGTCAGTGGCTGCTGACGTCATCCCCGCGCATGCGCGGGCGGGGGGGGGGGTCACCTCCGCGTCGGCCATCATGGAGGCTGATGGCCGACGCGGAAGGAAAAGAGTGCCCCCACGGCACAGGCCCGCCCGCGGATCAGTGGGTTCCGATCACGTGCCAGGCCACCGTGGGGGCACCCCCGGGATCAGATTGCCCCGAGCCCCCCCCAGGACCCCGGAGCCCGCCCGCGCCGCCTGGTCCCGCCAGTAAATACCTTGTTTAATTCACGCCGGCGAGACCGGCATAACAGCAGCGGGACTTTGGCCCATTGCAGGCCAGAGAGTCGCCCGGGAGGGGAGGGGGGGGTGGCTCGCCGATAGGCGCGGCGCGATTCCCGCCCTCGCCGAATATCCGGTGCCGGAGAATTTGGCGACCGGCGGGGGCAGGATTCGCGCCGGCCCCCATCGATTCCCCGACCCACCGTCGGGTCAGAGAATCCAGCCCCATAACTTGCTATGTCGTGCCCCTATCTCACCGTTGTTCATGTAGTCCATAGTTTGCTGCATTTTGAATTAACTGCAGCGATCACCAGAATTAATCAGAAGCGTGGAAAGACGGAGGTTGAGGGGAGACCTGATTGAGGTCTCCAAAATTATGAGAGGTATGGACAGGGTGGATAGCAACAAGCTTTTTCCAAGAGTGGGGGTGTCAATAACAAGGGGTCACGATTTCAAAGTGAGAGGGGGAAAGTTTAAGGGAGATGTGCGTGGAAAGTTTTTTACGCAGAGGGTGGTGGGTGCCTGGAATGCTTTGCCAGCGGAGGTGGTAGAGGCGGGCACGATAGCATCATTTAAGATGCATCTAGACAGATATATGAACGGGTGGGGAACAGAGAGAAGTAGACCTTGGAAAATAGGGGACAGGTTTAGATAAAGGGTCTGGATCGGCGCAGGCTGGGAGGGCCGAAGGGCCTGTTCCTGTGCTGTAATTTTCTTTGTTCTTTGTTCTTTGACACAGTCATAATTTTCCCAGTGTTTCAAGAAATGCATTTGGTGCAAAGTGTTTCACCTTGAAGAAGTGACAGGGATTAGCTGTAAGAAACCGTAATAGAAATTCTTCTTCACAATTACAGTCTAAAAGAAGAAACTGAAGGACAACGGCCCAACAATTAATCAGGGGCCTTTATTAATATTGAGCAAAAGTAAGGCAAGATTTATGAAATAAACAGGCCTATAAAACTGGCATTTCGTATAAATACAGAATACTTTCATACACCTCTGAGGGACAATTTGCAGTCTCGTCACCAGAGAGTCTTTTAACTTGACTCTCTGCATTCTCGAGCCCAGTATTTGTGCAATTGTTTCTGTCAATCATACTAAAAAAAACTATGCTTTTGATGGCAATAAGCAATGTTTTAAAAAGTAAAGAAATTAATCATTAAAAACTAATTTTTTCAAGATGACAAAGGCCTGTCTTTCAACAAGTCCTGATATACAAGCACATTAGCACAAATTAAATTTGTGACAAACATTTAGACTTAGTAAATCAGAGTGATTTGAAAAAATCTAAGGGCGCGATTCTCCGCTCCCCACGGCGGGTGGGAGAATCGCGGGAGGGCCCCCCGACAAATTTCATGCCCCCCTGGCGCCCCCCGCGATCACCCCACCCCCCCCCCCTCGCTCGGAAGAATAGCCGCCTGCCGTTTTTCACGGTGAACGGCGATTCTCCGACCTGGATGGGCCGAGCGGCCTGCCGTTTGCGGCCGTTTCACGGCGGCGGCAAACACACTTGGTCGCTGCCGTCGTGAAACGAGTGAGAAGCCTGTTTGGGGCTTGTATGTGGCCTAGCAAGGAAAGAGCATGACGACTGTGCTTGGGAGGGGACAGGCGTGCGATCGGTGCCCACCGATCGCCGGGCTGGCGTCCAAATCGGATGCACTATTTCCCCTCCGCCGGCCCGCAAGATCAAGCCGCCAAGGTTGGAGCCGGCCAACCTGCGCATGCGCGGCTCACGTCATTAGGCGTGCCGGCCGTGTCATTCTTGGCGTGACGCCCCCGTGGCCGAGAGTTACGGAGCGCCGCTCCTAGCCCCGCTGGGAGGGGAGAATAGGGGGCGAGGAGCGGCCTCCGAGGCCGTTGTGAAACTCGGCCAAGTTCACGACGGCCCTCCTGATTTTTCCCGGGAGCGGAGAATTCCGCCCTAAGTATCCAAATAGTCATTTGGTGGTACAGAACCTGAGTATTGCTGGAAAAAGACACATGTCGTAGCTTTACATCTTGCATTCATCTGGACATTACACATGAATGCCATTATGAGGGGAAAACAACCATTTATACTATATGGGAAGGAAATGCTGATTGGTTAGCAAGTAAACTCTTTTTTTTAAATTTAGAGTACCCAATTTTTTATTTCCAATTGAGGGGTAATTTAGCATGGCCAATCCACCTAGCCTGCACATCTTTGGGTTGTGGGGGTGAAACCCACGCAAACACAGGGAGAATGTGCAAACTCCACACGGATAGTGACCCAGAGCCGGGATTGAACCTGGGACCTCGGCGCCGTGAGGCTGCAGGGCTAACCCACTGCGCCACCGTGCTGCCCAGAAAGTAAACTCTAATTGGTAGAGTTAGCATGGAGAATACGCACGGTAACTAATCATTAACTGACAAGTATTGTTTGGAATTTAAACTAGGCAGTTTGACCCTGAATTGTCAAGGCATTGCCCTGAGGAGTGAGCCAATGAATGGCAGTCACTTACCTTGCTCAGCTGAAACAAGTGCCATATCTGTATGTGTTTTTCTCTGTCTGCAAAGAACAGGGCCCTGTGTATTAATATATGTAGCTTCTAATGCACCCTGAATCTGAATGTCATCACACAAATCCCCAAGAAAATTGGGACCAATCTCTTTGAATAACGAGTGTTGTACAAGTTTTGTTATTCCATCTTGGTTTTTTTTCTGATACTAGTTTAAACATGTACTTTCTCTTTTCATCTTAGATTCTTACTTTGGCTGTCATTATCCGTGTTTTTAAAAACAAATGAAGCATGCAATGGAAGTAGCTAATAGTGTTGATGTAGCTTCAACAGACTGTAGCTCATGTGCTTGTAAGGAATCACTCCTTAATTACGTAGAAGGTGGGATTTTCTGCATCCCCGCAAAGTGTTTCACAGTGATGGAATGTTCTGATCCCACCATAGTCAGCAGTTTTCCCGTTCTATGCATTCCCAACACCAGGAAACTTGTGGATTGGGTTTCCATTGGCTCGCCATTGGCGTGACCAGAAGATCCCACTGGTAAGAATGGCTGGAAGATCCCGGCCTACATGTGGAAAGAAAGCATCATTTGGATGAAGGGATAGTTTTTCACCAAGTGACAGTATTCCAGTCAGTGTAGGGCATTGCAAAGGGATTCCTATTGGATATTGGAAGGGAGACTTTTAATTGCTGCCTGCTCATTTTTTACCTGAAGACAGATAGTAAGCAGTTGAAAATTTGATGGGAACCTTGGAGATCTATTTACCCACCTGATCTGACTTTCAGCTGTTGAGCACTCCCATAAAAAACAGGTTGCTTTAATCAGCAAAAAACCTCCTTGTCTGCAGGAGTCCAACAGCAGCCTTCAAAGAGAAGTGGGCTTTTCTGGAAGTCTTCCCAGAAGGTAAAGTGTTGATTTTATTTTGCATTTTGGACAGGAAGAAGGAGCACAACTACTACTTCAGGAACTTCGGGCCTTCTGCTGCCAACCTGTCCTTGGCCCTCTTCGGTATCCACACTCCCTTCAACAAACCTTACCGGCTGGCACAGTTACATCCCAGTCCATTCGCCTCCTTCCTGAATCTGCAAACTGAATATAAGTTGGGCCCAAACTAAAAAATGTTTCCAACCTTTAGACTGCTCTGAGGAGGAATGACTAAGTGCTGCTAGTGCACCGTAAATCACATCATTTCAGCACGTGGTGCCTTATCCCAGTCATTATATTAAACTCGGGGAAATGGCAGCTTCAAATGATCTCTCAACCCTAAAAAGAGAAAGATGGCTTTAAAAAACAGCCTGACGAAAGGTTTGCGACCAAGACAACTGCTTAAAGATGACTGAACGATTGGATTATTGGGTGGTGAGGCTTCATCAGCAACAATTGAAACTTCATCTTGACGATCCACCATTTTTATTGCAGGGGAAAAATAATGAAGTACACAAAAGTGCAATTTACTGATATAAAACATTCTGAAGGGGCAATTAAAAGCTTCACAGTTGGCTTGCTAGGACATTTTGATTTTTGACACATTTACCTTTGCATTTTTCAGCATTTTACCGTGCACCGTTATTGATTGTGTTGCCTGTTTTGCCTGTTCTTTTATGATCAGCTGTATTGTCCACTGGAGTCTAATGATCTCCTGACTCTAGTTTCCAGTTTCCATTCTCAGTGTCATGCTGAAAGAATGGTTAAGAGCAGCTTTTATGCCTCGACCAATATTATTCCATAAATAACCATAAAAGGTGGCCTGGCTTTTCTTCCTTTCTGTGGGCGATCATCAGCTAAATGTACAGTGACCATGAATCCTCATCTTTCCATTGCACAGCTCACCTCATTAATTCTGTACTATTCTAAACAATGCAAAAGTTGTCTTTACCCTCCAAATCACACAGAGACATGTTTGGAAGATACACTATAAAGCATCAATTATTTGTTGAAAATGCATAGTATTTAAAAATTACTAGTGTAACACATTTACGACAATGTTCTGTAAACACTGGAGCTGTGACAGCTGAAGACTCATATTTTATGCACGGCTGTATCTGCAAGTTGAATTATAATTGCCAACCAAGTTTGGCTAAACTTAAGTTACTGATCTAATCTCAAGCTAATTGTTGCAAATCATGTACACTTATGTTCATAAATTGTTTCCGAATGCTCCAAGCTGCGCTTTGTTTTAGCTGTAGATTGAAGGTTCTCACTTGAAGATGCCATTTAATTGTCTTAATTGTGGGGTAACACAGGTAGGTAGACTTTTTCCCAGCAAAAGGTCAAAATAGCACAGAAAGTGGAAGGATTCCAGTTGCAAATTAAGCTCAAAAGGACGACAGAATGTGGAAACAAGTTCTGCAAGAATCTGTGATAAATGAAACTGACTATCTAATACAGTATTCCTTTCCCAACCCCTTCTTCCTAACTACCCCCACTCTCGACACAGACAAATGTAATATCAAGCAACAACAAAATAGCAAAAGATACTGGAGCTGATATTAGAAGTACATTTCAACCCACTTCCTCACAGTTGTGGAGCAGGGAAGCCATGTGAAATTTCAGCCTCCAGATATCTTATGTGAGAGCGTGACTTGCCCGTTTTCTGCACACAGGGCCTGGGATCAACTACCTTCAGGAATAACCCCATCAGAAAGAAGCAATCATTCTCCTGCATATACATTCCCTGCAGCATTTCATTGACACTCATTTCTGGGGGATTAATTTTAGGATCCTGCAGATTGATGAAAAATTCTATCTGGCACACAGTTTTATTCACTATAAACAATGGTTGTTAGTTTCTGAGTCACACCCCTGACAAAGAATAAAAACAGATAATCAGAATACTGTTCTCAAATTATAAATCAATTGTGCTGAGGGAGCAGAGAAAAATAATCATCCTGAAAATAAAATCCACATCGCGCTATTGATCAAGCAATATTCACCACTGCAAGATTCATATTTGTTTATTTACTTTGTTCCCATTTGTTTCATGTTATTTGATTATTTTGGTCCGTAATCAAAATGTGCCTTTAGGCAGCAGGGTCAAAGTTGAAGCAGCCTGCTTGCCAGGATACTGTGTTCCCAGTTTTTGTTTTTGGAAAGGAGTAGTCAGACTCCTCAGCACTGAGTGGATCTTAGGAACGAGGTTTGGAGGGAGCCGGATCTATTAATTGGCTGGCAATCGGTGGGTTGCCCAGGCACAGTATTCTGCCTGTCAACGGTCAGTGATTGGTTGCTGCGCGATGCTTTCTGAGAAGATTGGGCAGAAGCCTTTAGACCTTAGAAGTGAAAGGAACGCTCACTCCCCCCCCCCCCCCCCCCCCCCTGCTTACTGAAGTGAAAGAATTGCTTTATTGTTCGAAAGCAGTGAGTGCCTGGACCATCCATTGCTGTGAACATGGAATAATGCCGAGTCTGTGGAAAAGATAGAAAACCTTGCTAAAGAAAACCATCTCAAGACTAGAAGAAAGAAGTACCAAAGCAAAAGCTGAACGTCGGAGAGGCATTAACTGGAAATCATTCCAGTGCATAAAAGATCTTTATCCTTTTATTTTATTAATATTCTCTTTACCTTTCCACCACCCTTTCCCATCTGTCTATAGAGTAGGGGTAGTTAGGACGAGGGGTTGGGAAAGGCGTATTAGACAGTCATTTACATTTTCTATTCATTTAATTAGAATATTGTACATAATAAAAATATTCTTGTGTTCAAGTTACAAACCTGAGTTTAATGGGCTCAGCCAAGGACCTTGGTAATTTAAATAAAATCTAATTTTACCTGTGTTGCGACTCCCGGTCAGGTGGGGCTGGAATTGACCGCTCACTAGACCAAGGTGTCATGACACCATGTATTCAAATGAAAAAGGAGATACGTGGAGTTATTGTGTCACAGTTTGTTACTCCCATTGAGTCTCTGCTGGCTCTCCCTGGGGCTTATCCCTCTTTACCACTACAAACTTATATCCCTCAAATGTCTATCCAATTTCCTTTTGAACCACTGATCATCTCTGTTTTACTATCCTTACGGGCATCAGGTTTAAGGTCATTAACACTCAGTGTGTTGAATAGTTATTCCTAGCATTGCCCTGCGCCTCTTGCTCATAACCTTAAATCTGTCTTCCCTGGTGCTTGTATCATCAGCTAATGGAAACAGCTTTTCTATGTCTACCTTAGCTAAACCTATCATAATCGGTACTATTCTCAGAATCTATACCCCTCCATCAAAGCTCCCCTCAAATCCTTTTTTGCTTCGAGGAAGATAAATCTAGCTTTTCAAACATAACCGTATAGTTAAATTCCCTCATCCCTGGGACCATTCTGGTGGAACTTCTTGCACTCTCTCAAGGACCTTCACATTCTTTCTTCAATGTGGTGACCAGAACTGGATGCCGTACTCTAGTTATAGCCTAACGAGAGATTTATAAATGTTCACCATTACTTCCCTGCTTTTATGATCAATAACTATTTATAAAGCTTAAGATTCCCATGTGTTTCATTGACTCTCAGTATGTTCTGCCAACTTCAATGATCCATGCACCTGAACCCAAGATCCCTCTGTTCCATTAAGTTTATATTGCATCTCGATATCCCTTCTATCAATGTTCTACATCAATCACTCAGTATTAAATTCCATCCCCGACTTGTTTTTTTATTTTATTTATTCTTGTTCTGAGAGTATTACTGCCAAGGCCAGCATTTATTGTAAATCATTAACTGCCCCATGAGAAGGTGGTGCCTGTCCATTCTGCTAGCCTATTGGTGTGGTATTGCATTGATTGGTGTAATCTTCACCATTTGCCATACCTCCAAGTTGGTATCATTGTCAACATTTGAAATTTTTCTCTGCATTCCACTATCTAAGTAATTTATGTGTATCAAAAAAAGATAGTGGGGGGAATCACAATGGTTGTCACTGCTGCCTACGCCACTGAGATCCCGGGTTCGATCCCAGCCCCAGGTCACTGTCCATGTGGAGTTTGCCCATTCTCACCGTGTATGTGTGGGTTTCACCCCCACAACCCAAACAGGTGCAGGGTAGGTGGATTGGCCGTGCTAACCTTCCCCTTAATTGGAAAAAAATAATTGTGTACTCTAAATTTATTTTTAAATTTTTTTTAAAAATAGTGGTCCAAGCACTGGGCCTTGGGACACACAACTGTCGACCATCCTCCATTTTTTAAATCAGCATTTACCACAATTGTTGTTTTCTAACTCGAAGGCAATGTTTTTCTATCCAAATTGACACTGATCTCCTATTCCATAGTCTCAATTGTGTTAGCCACATCTGTGTGGTACTTTGTCCATGTAGACAACATCCATCAAAAAAATAAATGTGATTAGACCAATATGATCTGCCTTTTACTTATCCATGCTGGCTCACCTTAATTAACCAAACCACCCCAAATTTTTTTATAAATGTTTTTTTATTGGGTTTTTGAACAAGGTATAATTATCGTTATGTGCACAGAAAAAGAAACATATATATATATACACACATACCTAGAAGAGAAGGGCACACCCCAACATAAAAACCTCGCCAAGTTAATTATTTTCCATGATTATTGTTTCTAAAACCTTACCCATCACTGATATTAATCTAATTGCCTGTGATTGCAAGGGATGCCCTTACCCCCTTTCTTGAACAAGGGTGTCACTTTTGCCACATTCCAATTCTCAGGCACTTCCCCCTTATCGAGGAAAGATTGGAACACACGAACATATGAATTAAGAACAGAAGTCGGCCATTTAGTCCCTGAAGCCTGCTCACCACCAAATAAGATCGTGACTGATCCGTATGTATTCTGAACTCCACATTTCCATCTACACTCAATAACCCTTGCCTGACAAAAATCTATCTACCTCTGCCTTTAAAATATTCAATGGCTATGCCTGCACCTCCTTCTGAGGTAGAGAGTTCCAAAGTCGTAGAACCCTCTGAGAGAAGACATTTCTCCTCATCCCTGCCCTAAAAGGGTGACTCGTGATTTAAAAATAATGTTCTCAAGTCCTGGACTTTTCCACAAGAGGAAAGATCCTTTTCATATCCACCTTGTCAAGGCTGTTCAGGATCAATCAAAAAACTCCAGTGGATATAAGCCCAGTCTCTCCAACTTCTCATCGTAAGGTAACCCGCCCATTCCAGATATCAATCAGGTAAAGCTTCTCTAAACTCCCTTCAATGTATTTACATCGTTTTTTAAATAAGTAGACCAAAACTGTACACTGTACTCCAGATGTGGTCTCACCAATACCCTGTCTGACTGAAGCATGGTGGCACCGTGGCTAGCACTGCTGCCTCACAGCGCCAGGGACCCGGGTCCAATTCCGGCCTTGGGTAACTGTCTGTGTCTAGTTTGCACTTCCTCCCCGTGACTGCCTGGGTTTCCTGCGGGTGCTCCGGTTTCCTCCCACAGTCCAACGATGTGCAGGTAGGTGGATTGGCCATGCTAAATTGTCCCTTAGTGTCCAAATGTTAGGTGGGGTTATGGGATTGCAAGGGGGTGGGCCTAGGTAGACTGCTCTTTCAGTGCAGACTTGATGTGCCGAATGACCTCCTTCTGCACTGTCGAGATTCTATAATTCTGTGATTCTATGTTTAATTCCTCTAGTGATAAAGGATTGCATTCCATTCGTCTTTTTAATTACTTGCTGTACCTGCATACTAACTTTTGCGATTCATACACTGGAACACCAGGATCCCAGCATTTTGCAGTCATTCTCCATCTAAGTAACACTCTGCTCTTTTAGTCTTCCTGCCAAAGTAAACAAATTCACATTTTCCCACATTGTACTCCATCTGCCAATTATTTTTCCTGGACACTCAACCTATATTTCTATATCTGTTTGAAATCTCCTTATGTCCTCTTCATGTCACATTTTCTTACATATCTTTATGTCATCTGCAAATTTAGCTACTATGCCTTTGCTCACCTCATCTCAGTCATTGATATACATTGTAAAAAGCTGAGGCCCGAGCACAGACCCTTGCGGAACTCCATTCATCACATCCTGCCAGTCAGAAAAAGATGATAGATATCTCCACAATCACTTCACTTAGCAACTTACCCACTGTAAGCATTGTTGGCCTTTCCTGAACGTCATGGCTCTCAAGTTTCACCCAATCCATTAGCTCTGCCATTTCAGCTTCTACTGATATTTTGCCATCATTGTATTCTTTAGTAATCACTGCTATAAAGTATTCATTCTGTGTTTTCACCTTGCACTGCACCTCTAAGAATTTATCAATCATTTTATTCCTAAGGAGCCCCACCCCACCCCACCTCTTAATATCCCCTTACTATTTACATGCCAGTTTAAGTTTTTTGAGTTGCCTATTGTATTATATTATATCATTATATTATCTCTCTGTCAGTCTTTTTTCCTCTTCTCTTCCTCTTAATTTATTGTATTTGAAATGCATCTTGCTTGAAGAATGCTCCCGACATGCATCATACACCCTCTTGTTTTTAGTTCTGTTGCATTCTCTGCCTCTCATGTCATATAAGGAGCTCTGGCTTTGGTTCCCCTGCCTGTATTGTTGAAATGCACCTAACCAATATCTGAATCATCTCTTCCTTAAAACTCAACCATTGCTTTGTTAGCTTTTCTTGTCAAATTTTATTTCCATTCTACCCTGGCTAGATCCCCTCTTATCTTGTTGAAATTAGCCCTCTTTGAAATTTAGTTCTAATGTATATTGTTCCTTACTCTTCCCCATTACTAATGTAAAGCTTATGGTATGATCATGACTCCTACCCAGTTGTTCTTCCAAAGACACTTGGTCCATTTGGCTCACCTCATTTCCCAGCACCGGACCCAGTAATATTTCTTTCCTAATTGAACTGGGAATATATTGGTCCTCAGCACATTTCAAAAATTGCATCCCACCCACCTTTTTCTCACATTACTCAAATTATATTTGGGGAATTAAATGCGCAGAATTGAATGCCCACCCCCGAGTCAAGTTTGGTGGCAGGGGACATATCGGGTTGGTGCAATCATTCGGCAAACACGCAGTTGCAAAGAGCAGCAAAGTTTGGCCAGGTGGGCAGCATGGTAAAAGTCTGAGTGAAATATTCATGAAAGTACAAACAAGCTTCAGCAGTGGGACTGAAAGGTCTACCTTCACTCATGTACAAAGAACAAAGAAAATTACAGCACAGGAACAGGCCTTTCGGCCCTCCCAGCCTGCGCCGATCCAGATCCTTTATCTAAACCTGTCTCCTATTTTCCAAGGTCTACTTCCCTCTGTTCCCCGCCCGTTCATATACCTGTCCAGATGCATCTTAAATGATGCTATCGTGCCCGCCTCTACCACCTCCGCTGGTAAAGCGTTCCAGGCACCCACCACTCTCTGCATAAAAAACTTTCCACGCACATCTCCCTTAAACTTTCCCCCTCTCACCTTGAAATCATGACCCCTTGTAACTGACACCCCCACTCTTGGGAAAAGCTTGTTGCTATCCACCCTGTCCATACCTCATAATTTTGTAGACCTCAATCAGGTCCCCCCTCAACCTCCGTCTTTCCAACGAAAACAATCCTAATCTACTCCACCTTTCTTCATAGCTAGCACCCTCCATACCAGGCAACATCCTGGTGAATCTCCTCTGCACCCTCTCCAAAGCATCCACATCCTTCTGGTAATGTGGCGACCAGAACTGCATGCAGTATTCCAAATGTGGCCGAACCAAAGTCCTATACAACTGTAACATGACCTGCCAACTCTTGTACTCAATACCCCTTCCGATGAAGGCAAGCATGCCGTATGCCTTCTTGACCACACTATCCACCTGCGTTGCCACCTTCAGGGTACAATGGACCTGAACTCCCAGATCTCTCCGTACATCAATTTTCCCCAAGACCCTTCCATTGACCATATAGTCCGCTCTTGAATTTGATCTTCCAAAATGCATCACCTCGCATTTGTCTGGATTGAACTCCATCTGCCATTTCTCTGCCCAACTTTCAAATCTATCTATATTTTGTTGTATTCTCTGACAGTCCTCCTCGCTATCTGCAACTCCACCAATCTTAGTATCATCTGCAAACTTGGTAATCAGACCACCTATACCTTCCTCCAGGTCATTTATGTAGATCACAAACAACAGTGGTCCGAGCACGGATCCCTGTGGAACACCACTAGTCACCCTTCTCCATTTTGAGACACTCCCTTCCACCACTACTCTCTGTCTCCTGTTGCCCAGCTAGTTCTTTATCCATCTAGCTAGTACACCCTGAACCCCATACGACTTCACTTTTTCCCTCAACCTGCCATGGGAAACCTTATCAAACGCCTTACTAAAGTCCATGTATATGACATCTACAGCCCTTCCCTCATCAATTAACTTTGTCACTTCCTCAAAGAATTCTATTAGGTTTGTAAGACATGACCTTCCCTGCACAAAACCATGCTGCCTATCACTGATAAGTCTATTTTCTTCCAGATGTGAATAGATCCTATCCCTCAGTATCTTCTCCAACAGTTTGCCTACCACTGACGTCAAGCTCACAGGTCTATAATTCCCTGGATTATCCCTGCTACCCTTCTTAAACAAAGGGGCAACATTAGCAATTCTCCAGTCCTCCGGGACCTCACCTGTGCTCAAGGATGCTGCAAAGATATCTGTTAAAGCCCCAGCTATTTCGACCCTCGCATCCCTCAGTAACCTGGGATAGATCCCATCCAGCCCTGGGGACTTGTCCACCTTAATGGCTTTTAGAATACCCAAAGCTTCCCCCTTCCGTATGACAACTTGACCTAGAGTATTTAAACATTCATCCCTAGCCTCAACATCCGTCTTGTCCCTCTCCTTTGTGAACACCGATGCAAAGTACTCATTAAGAATCTCACCCATTTCCTCTGAGTCCACGCATACATTCCCTCTTTTGTTACCCTCTTGCAAAGTGCTGTATATTCTTGTTCTGTACATGTGACAGTTTTACAAATTTGTACATCTACCTGACTATTTCTAAACTGTGAACCAATAAATAAATATCAAAGAACAGAATTTAATCTAGCCCACTCTATTGTAATGATCAGTGATTGGGTAAATTGCGCATAAAAGCATCTAGTAGCTGTTTCAGGAACACAGTATCTCATCATGCAAACTATATTACACATCATAATGTGCATTTCATCTGGTACATATACTGTGAAAAATGTTGAACAATAAGAATGTATAATCAGTATATTCTCCTTTCCCATGTAAAATTGATCTATTACAGATATAGAATTTTCATTCATAATGCACAATATTTATGTTCAAAAGTTAATTTTGGTGGGTAGGGATGCACAAGCCTGGAGGTTCACTGAGGCTGCCATGCCTAATGCGCTTACACCAGCTCCGGGGGGTAGTTTCAATAGGGCAGGAGGGCGGTAGGTGGGGACCCCATGCCTTCCTGCCTCTGCCATCATTAAATCCATCCTGCCCCATCGCCAACTGAGGCCCACTAATTTCCCAAATAAGGTTCTCATCCATCGCTAATGGTATTTTTCCAGCGGCGGGCAGGGGACCTGACCTGCACCAAGAGCCTGGCATCAGGAAGATGCCGCGAGCCATTCCCCGGCCTTATTGGCGACTCCCCCCTCCCAGTTCCCCGCCATTCCCATACCACCATTTCTCACTTGTGGTCTGAGTGTTTTGGTGATCCTGGGCATTCGGTAGTTGTTTTGCCAGTGGCAGCCACCACTCCTACTGGTGCTTCAGAGCAATGCATAGCTGGCAACCTTTGATTGGCCGATAGGCAGGTCTTGGGGGAATTCCAGGAATAATCTGTGGCTGCCCAGTTAAGTTCTTGATTGGCGTTTAATTTAGCAGGTTTCTAAAATGGGTGACATGGGATCTCATTGGCTCTACAGCCAGTGGAAATTCACCCACCACATGCATTAAGTACCACCTAACAGCATCACTCTACATAGATAACATAACATAGAACATACAGTCCAGAAGGAGGCCATTTGGCCCATCGAGTCTGCACCGACCCACTTAAGCTCTCACTTCCACCCTATCTCCGTAACCCAATAATCCCTCCTAACCTTTTGGACACCATGGGCAATTTACCATGGTCAATCCACCTAACCTGCACGTATTTGGACTATGGGAGGAAACCAGAGCACCCGGAGGAAACCCACGCAGACATGTGGAGAACGTGCAGACTCCGCACAGACAGTAACCCAGCGGGGAATCGAACATGGGACCCTGACACTGTGAAGCCACAGTGCTAGTCAGTTCTTACACATCTGGGATTTCCCTGCTTCACTATCTCTCTCATTATTTGGAGGCCATAGAATACCCTCGGTAATGTGATCATTGCCTTTTTGCTTCTCCGCTTTTCTTTCCAACACTATAATGTCGTCACTAATCTGTACTGCCATCCCACCTCCCTTTTTTCCTTCCCTATCCTTTCTGAATGCTTCATGCCATGAATATGGGTGGCACTATAGCACAGTGGTTCGCACTGTTGCTTCACAGCGCCAGTGGCCGGGTACGATTCCCGGCTTGTGTCACTGACTGTGCAGAGTCTGCACGTTCTCCCCGTGTCTGCGTGGGTTTCTCCTGGTGCTCCGGTTTTCTCCCACAAGTCCCAAAAGATGTGTTTGTTAGGTGAACTGCACAATCTGAATTTTCCCTCAGTATACTTGAATGTGGCGGCTCGGGGATTTTCACAGTAACTCCATTGCAGTGCTAATGTAAGCCTACTTGAGGAACTAATAAAGATTATTATTATTAAGGCCCAGTCCTCACCATTTTTAATCCACATTTCCATTCGTGCCATGACACCTTATTCCCACCTGGCCAAGTGTGCTTATTGCTCGGATATTAGCCTAAGGCCACAATAAGGAGTTTAAGAATAGTTTGTTCTTAACTTCAACAACATTCTGTCCATTGGTTTTGAAATCGGGGAGATGGTCCCTTATTTTTATTGCGCTGAGTACAATGATGGTTTTCTTTGTTTATGTCTCAAACTTTGACTCCTATTTTAGAAATATTGGGGAAATATTTATCCCGTGGATTACGAGTGACAATATTATAATTACCTTTTATTAATCTGTTGATGAGTTTGTTATACGTGACAAATGGATGTTTATTTTAAATTTTGCTGTAACTCATCAAAAATGCCATGGAACATAACAGGAAAATTAAAGATCAGAAAGGCCACTTGGTTCAAAGGACCACCCTCTTGCAAAGCAATACTTAATAATGCTATCTAATTGTACTTCGAGTAAGTTTAATGATTTTTAAAAAAATTTAGAGTACCCAATTATTTTTTTCCAATTGAGGAGCAATTTAGCATGGCCAATCCACATCTTTGGGTTGTGGGGGTGAAATCCACGCATACATGGGGAGAATGTGCAAACTTCACACGGACAGTGACCCAGGGCCGGGATTCGAACCAAGGTCCTCAGCGCCGCAGTCCCAGTGCTATCCACTGTGCCACATGTCGCCCTCTAAGTTTAATAATTTAAGCTGTTACTTCAAACATTTGTAATGCCCTGCACAAAAATAGGATGAAGAAAATTTCCAACATATGATCTGATGTTATTTTATTGTTCGCTCCATCCACTGTCAGTCAGCAGTTTTTATTCCACTAGCTCTATTGGTGTGGTACAGGTACAAGTTTGCACATGCAACTGATCATTATTGCTGACTAACCTTAGGCCGGATGGTTATCTGGTTGGAGTGTCAGTTACTGTTTGCCCAGACCACACTTCAGATTTCATTTCAGTTCAGTCTACCACCCTTTGCTCAACAAGTTAGTCAGTTGTCTGCGATAAGATTCCACTGCTGCTTTGATCTCCATGCCTTGATCTGAATTCTTAAAATACTGTACAGAGATGGAGCTTTTTTCGCTGATTTTCATGTTTATGCCTGGCTGAGTTAACTTACTGCCTGTGAGGATTTTTGGCGTGGATTCCTTACAGCTGCAACAGTGTTTGGGTTCATTTCAGCTGTCAGTTTAGGAAGAGCAATAATAGCTCACGCGTAGATTTGCCGATTGCAACGAGTAATTAAAGTAAAGCTTAAGCAACATGCCAAACGGGTTCATCATCGCAAACTTTCCAAATATTGAAAGGTGAAGAAACACACTGTTAAATGGCACAGCGGTGATGAAAGATACCAATGTAGCTGTTGAAAGAGGGATGCGTAATTTACACACATGTCTCCTATGAAACCAGAAAAGTGGAGCAGCTCAGTCAATTCTGCACTGTGTATTTCAGTGAAATTCAGATCTATGTGAAATCATTGCCTCCACACTGAGATTAGATTCAGAAAAAAAACATTTGAAGACTTAAAACACTGGCAGGCCATTATTTTCAAGTCTTTTTTCATCCATTTTAGTTCCAGCAAATGCCATTCAGATTCCACTATTGGCCTTGGGCGGTCTGGGGAAATAGCTGGAATTCACTTCAGATATAATGGGAGGTGGGGTGAATTTTCTCCATTGGACGGGGATGGGGGGGTGGTGGTGGGGGGAGGGGGGGTGAAAAGTAAATGAGGGAGTGGGGGAGGCTTTTGGACAGTTTCCTGACATGCTTCCTCTTCCTTTTATCTGAGGTCAACCGGCCTGGCAGCAGTGGGAGGCAAACTGATTACAGAGGATTATATCGGATATGAGACACCAAGGCAGCCCAGGAACAACCAGTTTTTATCAGTGTTTATGCTCCACTTGTGAATGATTCAAATATCAGCCATTTTGTCAGGACAATAGAATCTTTTCAGTATTGCACGAGGCCTATGCAGTGTCTGCAACTCGTCAGCTCGCAAGAGGCGAATAGACAGTGGGATGAGACGGTTCAAGTGGTGTGAAGTGATATGCAATCTGGGTATGAAAGTGACATGCAATCTGGGTGTGAAAGTGACATGCAATCTGGGTGTGAAATGGGGAAGTCAGTAAATCTGGGCACCTCTGCAGTCAGAGTCTTGGCATTTCATGAGCAGATTCTGGAAATTGCTGTTACGTACAATACCAGCGGTAAAACTTCCTTCGCAACATTCACCACACCGGCACTCTCAGTGCAGCCACAGCGAAACTGGTCAACTGCTCTTTCAGGTGGGTGTGCTGCACCACTCTCCTGTCTTGTTTACTGTGCCTAACTGAATGGCGACCTCAGAGGTAAGTTCTGAACTGGACGTCTGCCGAAAGACTTTAACCTCACTTTGGCTCCAGGTTATGGATTTGGAAATAAACCACTTTGCACTTAAAAACTAAGATGGGAACATTCAGCCAATAACACATCAAATAGTTTCAAGGAGCACGGATGCAATATTTAAACATTTTTCTCTCTTCCATTTGTTAATCAGTGTGAGTGATGTTCATCTAAGTGGCGTTCCGAGTGGCGCTGGTAAAGGGTCTTCTGAATTTACCGACTGTAGCAACAGTGGACGACCTTGTTTTTGGAGATCTTGTTGAGCTAGTTTTTAATGTTGCCCATCTCCTTCTCTTCCATTAATCCTTCTGGTGCTGAGTAAGCACTCTCCACATGTCAGAAGAACTCCACTTGTCATCTTTTTAATCTATGAGTTCACTTGTCCTTCCAGTCTTCATTAGTTCTGTTCTCTACCCAGCTTATGCTCAGGATCCTCTATTACACCACGTTTTGAAGCTGTTAATTTTGTTTTCTTCCTCTTTCACAATGCTCCAAGCTTCACAGCCATAATTCATGACTGACCAGAGAGAACGTTTTAATACATGGATTTTTATTTCAAGACTCCAACTGACGTTTCTGAGAATGTTGCTTGATTTTGCAAAAAACACTTTTCGGCTCCATCCTTTTTAGGATTTCAGTACTTCTTTTGAAGTTGGATGTTACTGTGCTTCCTCGATAGTTGAATTGAATGGCATGTTCTAACTTTCTTCTATTTACTGTGTTATTGCATTCGGGAATGTCCTTTTTCTTTGTCACCATAGTGTACCTTTCCTTGGAGTTGAGGGTAAGCCCATAGCCACCACTTCCTTTTACAATTGTATTGATTAATTTTTGCAAGATGTCTCTATTTGTTGCTATGAATATGATGGCATCGGCACGGGAGATATTGTTCATGACTCTCCCTTCCACCTTTGTACCATCATCCCTTGAATTCCTTCAAGAATGCATTCACTGAAACATACTACCAGTGCAAGAACACAGCCTGGTCTCACTCTTTTAATCACTTTCCAGTCACTGAATTTGTTCTCCCATCTGGTCGTTACTATCTGATTTCAGTAAATATTCCTGGTGAGTCGAAGAGCGTTCCCTTCGATGATGATGTCTTCCAGCATTTTCATGAGATGATTGTGTTGGACTTTTATCAAATACTTCTGTATGATCAATAAAACATAAGTGGAGGTTGTTTTGCATTTCAATGGCTCTTTCTGCCAAAGTTTTTAAAAGATAGATGTCATTTCATGTTCCTGTAACTTCTACAAAATCACACAGAGTGTCTGAAATCTCTGATTTAACTTCCTCTCTAACTCTGGCCAATAGGATTCTAAGGATGATCTTTACTACTTGACTCATTAGGCTGGTTGTGCAGTGTCACATTCTATTGCGTCAGGTTTATTTGGCAAAGCGATAATTAGATCCTCTGGGATAGTGCCACTATAATAGATTTTTATGGGGATAAGATCAGTTTTCAGTTCCTAGCTTTTCCATTGCTTCAATAATCCCTTTTGTTATTCTATCCAGTGCCGGTACATTCCCCTTTTTCACTTTCTTCAGGACTTCATTCAAAGCTTCTGTGCCAGTGCCTTGTATTTTTCATTGGTGGTCAAGGTCACTTCTTCCTACAATCCTCCTGTGTGTACAATCCATCTTTCCCTGTTTTTTTTTTCCTTTTTCCATTCAAATTGAACAACCCTTTCAACCATCCACTGGAACTACAGTCTTCACGACAATTTCACCAACAAGTCGGTGAATTTTCCCGATGATGCAAGATTATCATTGTGTTGATTAAAAGTAGTTTATCATTCAGCCATTTTTCCATTCTTCTATGCAACTTCTTTTTATTTCTCGGTTCAATCTGTTGTATCCCAGTTCTCTTTTGCTTTCCTCCATCAACTCCATGATTTATTTTGTTATATATTTTTTACTTGAAACACCATTTTTGTTAGTTTTGACCACAAAGTACCCCCACTTCCTCCTCAATATCTGGGCCCAACCTGATTAATCCCCACCACCCGAGTCACTCCCACAGACCCAACCCCACCATTGGACACCCACCTGACCCCCAACTGTACTTGACTAATTTGACCTGACAACCCAACCTGACTAGCCTCTGACCCACCTGCCTCTCTACCCATCTGCCAATCTACCCCATCGCCTACTTGCCACCATACCACCTGCCATCCTAAACAACTGCCACCCTACATCCTCACTCAATTTACACCTTCAACCACTCCCTTTCTCTCTGTAGCTTTTCAAAGAAACTTTGGGACAATTAAATGTATTAAGTACAGAAACAGCAGGTGATGCGATAAAAGGGGTGCATGATTTCTGCGTAGATTCTCTTCACTGATCACTCTGAGGTTTCCTGCACTGTGTGAGTTCTGCAGGATCTTCCACTGGATCACTGCCCAGAAATATCAGAGGTAGGTGAGTGCCTCGATCTCTCGAACCCCTAATGCCCCAACGTACCTGTGGGGCGTCCTCTAGCCCTCCGCACCCCACCTCATAAGGGCAGGTCACCCCTAGGCCTGAACACCAGCATGGGCACTGACCATGCCATGTGTGTGCCAGTCTGGAAGTACCACCTTGGCAGTGCTAGACTGACACCCACATGGTACTGTCAGTGTGCCAGGCTGGCAGTGCCAGGGTGCTGCCATGCACAAAGAGCAACCACCTGGGGGCCTCTGATCACCTGGGAGAGCCCCACAAGTGCCTTTCCACCTGGTTTCCATTTGTGAGACCAGTGCAAAACAGCGGCCGGCTAGAATTTCCTCGACAAGGGGATTCTATCCCGGACGCTTTTTAGATCCGACGAATGCATATTCAAGTGTGCCGAACTGCATACTTAAATATGCAAATTATACCTCACCCATTGTGGGAGAGATCCACATTGCAATGTCTCACAAGATCCTGTTAGATTTCGCAAGGCATAGTGAGCCGGGTAAATCTTTCGAGAATCGCAAGATTTACGGGCCACATTGCGTCCCGAGTCGGGCACGGCCTGGCCATTAGATTTTACCCATAATACTTCAATTAAGCTATCTCATTTTAGATTTCGGATTCTGCTCAAAAGGAAAACAAGGATGCAGCAGTGGGACCTTAAATTTAAAATTTGGGCCCTAGCCAAGCTTTTCCAGTACAGCCACAGCACTGGCATCTACCCAGCAATGTGAAAACTTGCCCAGGTATGTTCTATACACAAGAAACAGGACAAATCCAACCCAGCCAATTACCATCCCATCAGCCTAGCCTTGATCATCAGGAAAGTGATGGAAGGGATCATCAACAGTGCTATCGAATGGCACTTAATCAGCAATAACCTGTTCACGGACGCTCAGTTTGGTTCTGCCAGGATCACTCAGCTCATTACAGCTTTGGTTCAAACATAGACAAACAAGCTGAATGCCAGAGGAGAGGCGAGAGTGACTATGCTTGACATGAAGGCAGTATTTGGCCGAGTATGTCATCAAGGAGCCCTGGCAAAACTGGAGTCAATGGGAATTAGGGGGAAAACCCTCGGTTGGTTGGAGTCATACCCAGCACAAAGGAAAATGGTTGTGGTTGTTGTTGTTGTGATGGTTGGAGGCCAATCATCTCAGTTCGAGGACATCACTGCAGGAGTTCCTCAGGATAGTGTACTAGGCCCAACCATCTTCAGCTGCTTCATCAGTGACCTTCATTTCATCATAGTGTCTTTGATACAATTAAACATCCCAATGTGCTTCATAGGTGCATTTTCAAATAACATTTGACACCTCATAAGGCAATGTTCAGGCATAAGCAAAAAACTCGGTCAAAAAGGGTGGTTTGAAGGATTGTTTCAAAAGAAGGGAGCCAGGGAGAGAGAGGTTTAGCGAGGGAGCGAGGGGCCTGGGGAGCTGAAGGCATAAAGTGGAGTTATTAACTTTTGACATGTCCAGAGGCCAGGATTGGAGAAATGTTGATATCCGAGAGGGTTATAGTTGTCATAGAATTTACAGTGCAGAAGGAGGCCATTCGGCCAATCGAGTCTGCACCGGCTCCTGGAAAGAGCACCCTACCCAAGGTCAACACCTCCACCCTATCCCCATAACCCAGTAACCCCACCCAACACTATGGGAAATTTTGGACACTAGGAGTAGGCCGTTCAGCCCATTGAGCCTGCTTCGCCATTCAAACAGATTGTGGATGATCATCTATCTCTATGCGTTTTTTTCACCACTATCCCCCTATCCCTTGATGTCATTGGTATCCAGAAATCTATCAATTTCCATCTTCAACAGCTCAATGATGGAGCTTCAACAACCCTCTGGGGTAGAGAAATCCAAAGAAGAAATTCCTCTTCATCTCAGTCTTTAATAGCCAGCCCCATATTCTGAGACTGTATTCATGATTAATTATAAGGTTTCGTAGTTGCAAAAGTAAGTCGTAAAGAAGTAGGAAAGGTTGTTGGGAACAGCAGTGTTTTTTTAATTATAAATTAATGAAGACAAGTAAATTAATTCACACATTATAAAAATAGCAGGGCAAGTGATGTGTGGCGACTGCAGAATGTGGGAGCTCCTGGACATTGGTGTGTTCAAGGGCAAACATCTGCAATATGTGGCTAACAGCTTGAGGAGCTTTGGATTAGAGTATTTGAGCTGGAAGCCTTGTCGCAGATACTGCAATGCATCAGGGAGGGACATAGTTACCTGGACACTTTGTAACAGAGGTCAGCCACACACCTTCGGATAGGGTCCTCTGTTTGGTCAGTGATCAGGGACTGGAGGGTGTTAGAGTGTGAGGGAGGCAGGTATGGCAGCCCAGAAGGCAGAAGTGGAGGAGCCTCAGCCTTTGCAATTATTCAACTGGTTCTAGATTCTTGCAACCTGCATGGATGAAAGTGATGGCTACAGGGTGGATCAGCAAATTGACTATGACACCATGGTAGAGGAAGCCATTGAAATGGGAGAACTAGGAGGAATGTAGTGGCAGTAAGAGACAGTGGAGTCAGGGGGATAGACACAGTTCTCTGCAGCTGAGAGCGAGAGTCCAGAAGGTGTTGTCTACCTGGTGCCAGGTTCAGTACACCTGTTCTGGGCTGGAGAGGAACTTGCAGTGGCAGGGAAAGCATCCAGTGGTCGTGGTCCATGTAAATGCCAACACAGGTAGAATTAGGAAAGAGGTTTTGCTGAGGGAAGATGAGCAGCCTGGGGCTAACTTAAACGCATAACCTCAAAAATAATAATCTCTACATTTCTATCTAGGCTATGAGCAAATTGGTGAAGCGTAAATCAGAGTAGAGAGTTGAAAGATTTGTGTGGGAGAACGAGGGCACTGGCACTAGTACTGGGGAAATCTGGAGCTGTATCTTGGAACGTTTTCACTTGAACCATGATGACTCAAGTTTTCTGATGAGTCATATAACTAGGGTGGTGAAGAGAGCTTGAAACTAAATAGTGGAGGTGAGGGATGAAGTCTTGGAAGATAAGAGAAACTAAACAGAGAAGACAAGGCAAGAGAGCAAAGTAAAAATAAGGGAAATGATGATGATCCTGACTGGAAGAGACAGCTGATCAGGCTAGAAGATACAAAAGCACTTTAAAAAGCTCTGAGCAAGAGTTAATGCACAAAAAAAAGTACCATTTTAGATGTGTATGGGGGGGGGGGGGGGGGCGTCTTTCTCAATGCTGACCCTGCTTTCTAACAGGACTCCTCTGGATTTTCTGGCCCTGGTGAAGAATGCCTGCCAAGGCTGCACTTACCTTAATTTCCTGCACTAACAAGTCCAGCTCGTTAGTGCACGAAGAGATTGGGGCACGAATTGAAAATGGCAACCAGATCTTTCAACCGCCCTCTGAACTCCCAGTGTACCCTCCGGAACCCCACCTGGCGTCAATTGCAGTTAGAACCTTTCCTCTTCAAGTTGCAGAATTAAAAATCGGGGCTGTTAGAACATTAAATAATGCAGCTTTTCTCACCATTCCTGTTTACAAAGTGTGGGAGTCACCACTGTTGTATTGTATGTACCGCTTATGAGGTGTATTACGGTAAGGCCCCTGTACTACAGGTATGGGGGTAGAACACGCTGGCGAACACCCCATCGTGGACCCCACCAGGGCCGCCCCCAGCCAACCCCAGGCCTGCGCCGTGCGGCAGCTAAGCAACCCCGGGGGACCCAAGTGCTACTTCTGCGGACAGACAAAACACCCCAGCAGCACTGCCCGGCGCGGAGCGTGCTCTGCAAAGCCTACGGGAAGAAAGGACATTTTGCTGCTGTGTGCCAGGCCCGCTCCATCGCCACTATTGATAGTGCATCACAATGAAAGATGCCCCAGATGTGTAATCATCTCTAAAATATATGCACATACAGTGTGTCTGAGCAATGATCATTTCCACAGAGGACAACTTGACGAGTATTAACTGATTCTGAACATGTAAATTAGATTTCTTCCTGCCTTTTGAAGGTATGTTGTTCCCAAAAGATTATCAGGCATAAAAAGGGCTTTCACTAAAACTCTGCACATCTTTATAATCTCCTGAATAAAATGTGAAATGAGGTTAACATGAGATCGTGCAAATCTGAGAAGGAAAGCAAAATTGGGTGCAGTAAAAATCATAGGTCCAACAACCTTTCACTACAACACTTTGACACATCACAAACTCTGAAATGTTTCCATTGTTTCTGCTTCGTGCAATCATATGGAAACTAACTAAAATTCATCCTTCAGGGTTGCTCTGTCTGGTAGAATGTGCTGTAGGCAGACTCTGCCTGCTGCTTATCTGTTTAATGCTCGGCCTGTTTTATTAGCCTGTTGTCAGTTTATGCTAGTACTCCTCACCATGCCATCTCCCTCCCCAACCCCCACAGCAGAATCTATCGAGTTCTCTTTTGAAAGAAACTGCAGATTCCACCTTCCCCACCAGAGGGACATTCGTTCCACGCTTTGATACATTCCAGAGCAACTTTTCTTAAACTCTTATTTAGATTACAGTTTCTCACATTTCACTGTGTGGCTTCTTGGACTGTATTTGCAATTTAATGACAGAAAAGTATTCACTGCTGCTTCCTTAGCTTCCCTTTCTGGAAACAAAGTGAATTCTATTTTATCTTTGCTCACGAGAATCAAGTTAAAATTATTATCTGCCGCTTGAACTCAACAGCCCAAGTGTAAAAAAAAAATCTGGTCTGTTTCTAATGCTTCATGTCACTTTAGCGGGAAGAAAATGGCTCCCGTGGTCAGTTGGGGAAAGTATTTTACCTCATGACCAAGATTAGGATGTTCTGGATTTTGTGTCTCACTTCAAGAGAGCATAGGCCAAGAAGTTGGTTGGGCAATTTGCAGCCTTCCAGGTTCAACATTCAGATCACCGATTCTAATTTATAAACTCTGCCTCCATTTTTGGAGGAGAGTGGCAGCTTTTAATGGTTCTCCTTTTGCCATTTGCACTTCTTCTGGGCTCCGTTATTGTTTCACGTCCCATTATTAACTTGTACCACCACCATCCCTTTCATCATTTAACCCCACTTGCTTTCTACTCTTTTCCCTTTTCATCCCCACATCACTACCATCCCCCACCCAAAGCATTTTCATGCCTCTGAAAACCTGTCATATCTTTATTTTTTTTCTCGTCCTGGCAAAAGGTCATTCGCTTGAAATGTTAACTCTTATTTTCCTCTCTCCAGAGATGCTGCCAGAACTGCCGAGTGTTTCCAGTAATTTCTGTTTTTACCTCTGGGATGACTAATCCAGTAATGGCACGGTGGCACAGTTGTTAGCACGATTGCCTCCCAGTGCCAGGGACCTGGATCGGGATTCTCCCCTACCCGGCGGGCGGGGGGTCCCGGCGTATTGGAGAGGTGTCAAGCACTCCGGCGTCGGGCTTCCCCAAAGGTGCGGAATTCTCCACACTTTTAGGGGCCAAGCCCTCACATTGACGGGCTAGGCCTGCACCAGAGTGGTTGCCGCTCCGCCGACCGGCGCGAACGGCCTTTGGTGCCACGCCAGCTGGGGCCGAAAGGCCTTCACTGGCCGGCAAAAGTCCGCGCATGGGCCTGTACGTCAGCGACTGCTGACATCATACCGGCGCATGCGCAGGGGAGGGGGTCTCTTCCGCCTCCGCCATGGTGAAGGCCCCCCAGGACCCCAGAGCCCGCCCGAGCCACCAATCCCGCCGGCACCAGAGGTGTTTTGATTCCTGGCGGCAGCATTGGCCTGTCAGCGGCGGGCTTCAGCCCATTGGGGGCCGGAGAATCACCGCGGGGGGCCTGCCAACCGGCGCGGGAGGTTTGCCGACCGGCGCGGCGCCATTCCCGCCCCCGCTGATTCCCAGGTGGCGGAGAATTCGGGCCATGGCGGGGGGTCGGAGAATTCCGGCCCTGGTTTCAATTCTGGCCTTGGGAGACTGTCTGGGTAGAGTTTGTATATTCTCCCCATGTTTGTGTTGGTTTCCTGCAGGTGCTCTATTTTCCTCCCAAAGTACAAAGATGTGCAGATTAGGTGGTTTGAGCATGATATATTGCCCCTTAGTGCCCAAAAGATTAGGTGGGGTAATGGGGGTAGGGCAGTGTATTGGGCCTAGGTAGGGTGCTCTTTCGGAGGGTCGGTGAATGGCCTCCTTCTGCACTGTAAGGATTCTAAGTAAATTCTAAATTAACAACCACCATACGTTTGCAGTTTATCCTACAATAGTTTTCCAACAGTGACTGCTGGCTATGGAGATGTGCCCTTTTTATTTTACAAGTCACGTTGAGAACGCAGGTTTTGTTGCTAATCGCAGCTGCACAAGCTGTTTACATTGTTTATTTTCACAGTAATTAACACGCCCTTAACTAACATTTTTTTGTTGCTCCTGTTACTTTTCTTACTCTTATTTCAAGCTGAGCAATACTGAAGCTAATCTCACTGAAGAAGAAAAAGTTGTGACCAATTTATTTTGCCCATTTAATTGAATCTACCTTTATCATTATTCCTAACACACAGAATAAATGAAAAACCCAAAACTCCACAAGATTACTGCACGATAATCTCCTGAAATAGTGGAGCCTTGTGCAAGCATAATTTTACTTTCCTAATTCTAAAAACTCTGACCATCAACAGGACAGCAAATTCACATGTTACTCTATTCATTTGAACAGATGAACTCCAGATAAGCCTAAATCTTGTCGTCAATTTTGGTGCTCTTTTGTCTCATTTTTCCGACACTGGTTTTGAAATAAATTCGTAAGGTAACACAGTAGCCAATCTTTCTCTGAGAATGAAGACTTATTAATAAGGTTCTGGTCTCTGATTGATTTACAGGAGGATTGTGCCCTTGTTAAAGTGCTTATTTTGTACCAGCTGTTGCACATATATGTCTTAGTCATGGAAGTTTCATTGTCCTGCAGTGAACGTCAAACGTGGCATAACCAAAATAACAGGAATGCTAACTTCACTTAACATTCTATCATATGCCCTCAATAGTAATGAAGCGGATTAAGCATTTGAAACATGGCCTTAATTTCAATTGAAATTTTAAATGGTAAACTCCGATTTAATACCTAATAAGTGCTGCTAGACAGTAGGAAAACAGACTCACAGTTCAAAGCGAACTCGAGAAAAACATAAAATGTGAAACAAAATTGAATGCAGTCTACATGTGTATTGCACTAAAAATCATAATCAGTTGAATTGTGTTTCTAAGCCTTTGTCTTATTTCTTTCAGCAGGGATCCTCTGGTGATTTGATGATCAGAAACATTCAGCTTAAGCACGCTGGTAGATTTGTTTGTATGGTCCACACCACTGTGGACAGTGCATCAGCTGGAGCTGATCTGATTGTGAGAGGTAAGTACCCTAATACACTCAGAAAATGACTGAAAGGTTTTCCTTGGGTTTCTGGTGGTGCTTTTTAAAAATGTATTAACTTCTGGATACTGAACTATCCTTGGTCTTCTCAGAGTGCAGCCCTTTTTTAATCATCAGGTCTGACACAATGAACCGTTCAAAAATTGTGGTTTTCAATACTAGAAAGTTTGTATTGTGATAACACTGAAGAAAACTCTCAACGAACAACATATCAAATATAAAAGTTCTAGTGACATACTCACTCATTTATTTATTTAATTCATTTCTGGGATGTGGGCATCACTGGCAAGGCCAGCATTTATTGCCCATCCTTGAGAAGGTTGTGGTGAGCTGCCTTTTTGAACCGCTGCAGTCCATGTGGTGTTGGGGCACCCACCGTGCTGTTAGGGAGGAAGTTCCAGGATTTTGATGAGCATCAGTGAAGGAATGCGATATATTTCCAACTCAGGATGGTGAGTGACTTGGAGGAGAACCTCGATGTGCTGGTGTCTTCTGTGTTGCCCTTATCCTTCTCGATGGTAGCGGATGCAGAGTGCATCTTGTAGATAGTACACACTGTTGCCAGTGTTCGTCAGTGCTGGAGTGAGTGAATGTTGGTGGAAGGATTGCTAATCGAGTGGGCTGCTGGATGATGTTGAGCTTCTTGAGTGTTGTTGGAGCTGCACTCATCGAGGCTAGTGGAGAGTATTCCATTACACTTCTGGCTTGTGCCTTGTAGATGGTGGACAAGCTTTGGTAGTCAGGAGGCGAGTTACTCGCCACAGAATTCCTAGTCTCTCAGCTAGCCACAACATTTATATTGCTGGTCCAGTTCAATTTTTGGTCAACGGTAACCCCCAATACATTGTTATTTCTTAAACAACATGCAAAATGTAATTATTGTTAACCTGAAGAATCAGAGTTTTATATAGCATTGTGTGAGTAACTTTGTGTCATACACTTGTTGCTTTTGGAAGAAATTTGTATTCAAAATCCAAAATTTGAGTGAGAATAAAATCTAACTGTCAAATCACGTTTTTTAAAAAAATGTTTTTATTCTCCATTTTCACATTTTCCTCCAAAATTCCCACCCCATCCCCAAACAGTAAACGGTAACAAATACAAAGTCAATCCCCTTAACAATAACAACGATCCCATCCTCCCACCACTCCAAACAATGGCCCACCTGTCAATATATGCATCCAATAAAACAAACCCTCCCACGGTGGAAACAAAAAAACAAAGGAGAAATAAGAAAGGAGTCCGGGACCCGCCCATGGTCACCCTAGAGTCCTCTCTATCCCCCCCCCCCCCCCCCCCCCACCCCCACCCCACCCCTGGTCACCCTAGACTCCACTCCCCCCCCCCCCCCCACACTCAATGCCGTCCACCTCTGAAAGAGTACCGTATGTGATACCCAAGTGTTGTAAAACCCCTTCCCCTCCCCTCCAACTCCTCCCGCCCACTGCCTCTTGTAAAACTCCTTCCCCAACCTCGGTTCCTTCCCCCCAACTTTCCACTCTGGGTAGACCACTCGGACCCTGTTCTGCCAGGCTCCGACGGACGCAACCCCTCCCCCCGCCTCACTCCCGTTCACTGATCGGTTTAATACCGGCCAGCGCGGAGGCCCCCGCCCGGGTCCCTTTCCCCCTTGCCCGGCCCAAGGAAAGCCCAGAAATGCCCTTTCAGCACACACACCACGCATATTCACCTACACCCCAAAGAGCCCTCGCTTCGAGTGCAAATCCCATCACTTCCCTTGTCCAAATATATACACCATTTTCTCCTTTAGCCCATACACCCGGACGCAGTGAAACAAAAAAAGAAGAGACAAAAAAGAAGAAAATACAGTCCTGAGGTTACATCGGCACATGGCCATTTCTCAATTTCTCAGTTCTGCCACAGTCCTTCTGCCTTCGCAAACACCTCCGCTGCTTCCGCCGTTCCAAAATAAAAGTCCTTGAGCTTATAAGTCACCCTCAGCTTTGCTGGATATACAATGCCGCACTGCAACTTGCTGATGTACAGTGCCCTCTTCACCCGGTTGAAAGCAGCCCGCCTCCTCGCCAGCTCCACCGTAAAGTCCTGGTATACACGTATACCAGCTCCAGCCCACTGCACCACCCGCTTCTGCTTGGCCCAGCACAGGACCTTCTCTTTCACACAGTACCTACGGAAGCACAAAGTCGCTACTCTTGGTGGCTCACCCGCCTTTGGTACAGGCCTTCCCGACCGATGAGCCCAATCCAGTTCATGTCGGGAGGGATCCTCCCCCTCCCCCAATAGTTTCGCCAGCATAGCTGCAAAATGCTCCTTCGACCTCAGCCCATCAATTCCTTCGGGCAGCCCCTCAATCCTCACATTCTGTCACCTGGACCTGTTTTCCAGGTCTTCCAATTTTCCTCGCAGATCGTTGTTCACCTCCATCGCCTTCCGCATCTCCTTCCCCATCGAGGTAAGTTGATCACTGTGCTGCGCCACCGTCTCCTCCACTACCTTCAGCGTCTCCCCTTGCGCCTGCACCTCCGCCATTGCACTCGCCACCGATGTCGTCACCGTGGAAATCGCCTCCTCCACCAGCACACTCAAAACCTCCCTCATCTCCTTCCTCATCGCCTCCAGGTGTTTTGTAAACTGCCTTTTGAATTCTGCAGCCATTACCTTAGTTATTTCTTCAGCCTTCAGCAATGCAGCCTCTCCTGGTGCTGCAGCCTCCTTTTTCCCTGGTGACCCCGTGGTGACGTCTCCACTCCCCGACGGGCCCTCAGCTGTTCTTTTACCGGCCGTTTTCTTGCTGATCCTGGACATCTTCTTCTACTGTGCCTCCTCCGTGCCTCTTCCGTGCCTTCCCCCTGCCTTTGACGCCTCCGTGGACCCTGGGACCAGGCTTAAAGCCCCGAAAATGCTGACCCCGATCGCCAAATCACGTTTTTTAACTGAATTTCTTCTTGTCAATTTTGAGGCTCAGGAATTCTTTAACTCTACCCATCAGGGAGTTGGTTCAATTAATCTTTCAATGTTCTAGTTTGACATTTTCTCAGCAGCTGAATGAATGCTTAATTTGTGGCTAACCACATGGTACATGCAAAGTTGGGGAAAAAAGTGTTACCGGCAAGACAGTGTTCTTGGCTTACCACTCAAAACTTGCAGGGTTTCCCTGGGTGAAATGCATGTAACCCTCAGTGAGTATAGTATGGGAGCTCAGTCAATCCTGGTGACAGCTTCAGGAAATCCCCTTTAGCAGCCATTCAGCTACAGCCTTAATGATAATCTGGACTTCTAAATGAATGAAGGCCATCAACATTAAAATTGATTGAATGGAAATGAGTTTCAAGTAGCATCGTTCTTATTATTTTTCGGGCAATGTCAACGCACATAAAACATGCTAACACTGAGATGTAGGTTAAATAATTTTGGTTAAGACTTATTCATTGAACTAGACTCCAATTTATGATTGACCTTGCAAAGCATTTAGAATTAAAATGTCAGATACGTGTAGAGTAGTAAGTCTGTCAGTCAATGAAAAATACAGTTCAAAGCATTTTAGTGAACAGAACAAAAACATTTCCATAAATTATTAATTTAGAATTGATGAGTCAACAACTTCAGGCATCCCAGTTGCACTCATTTGTCATGTCACTAATGCCTTAAGTTTGCAATTAATTGTGATGCCGCAAGTAACAAATGATCAATTATTTATATGAATGGACTTCTCAGTTGTATGTTAATCGCTTTCCCTTGAGTGCTTTGTGATTTCAGCCTTGGGGGCTACCAGCAAAGAATATGAGTTGATATTGGAACCCCCAATATCAAGGTCACATCTCCCTTGAATTCGATATTCACTCAAAGCGATATTTTACTGAGAACTTCTACATCCTTCCTGGTACATTTAGTTCACTAATTGTCCAATAGATGAAAGGCTATTTTGTGCTATCCCATGTGGAATTTAGCACTTATCTCTCACCACTTCAGTTTCCCAAGTTTACAGATGAACATACGGACAAGGAGCAGTTGTAGGTCATTCAGCCCCTTCAACCCGACCCGCCATTTAATAAGATCATATCTGATCTGATCACAATCTCAAATCTGCACTCCGCCTACACCCGATAAACTTTCACTCCCTTGCTTACCAAGAGTCTATCTACTTCTGCCTTAAAAATATTTAAAGACTCTGCTTCCACCTCCTTGAGTTTGTCCAAGTGCCTGAAATTGCTTTTTAAGCTAACTGGCCTGTAGTTTCCCACTTTCTGTGGAGTTACATTTCCTATCTTCCAATCTAATGGGAACTTTCCTCAATCTAGTTGTGGAAAACTAAAACTAATGCATCAACTATCTCACTAGACATTTCTTTTAAGCCCATAAGATAATGTTGATGGGGCCCGGATTCTTATCAGCCTGCAGCAATTTACGCAAACCACTTCTCTGGTGATTGTAATTTTCTCGAGTTCCTCCCTCCCTTACATTCCCTGGTTTGCAGCTGCTTCGGGGATATTACTTCTATAATGAAGACTGATGCACAGTACCTGTTCAATCCATCTGCCATTACCTTCTTTTCCATTATCACTTCTCCAGACTCACTTTCTACAGGGCCAATGCTTACTTTGTCAACTCATTTATTTTTTAAAATACTTATATAAATTCTTGCTGTCTGTTCTTATATTTCTGGCTGGATTTCTCTCAAAGTCTAACTTTTCTCACCTTTTTCATCTTTTATTCATCCTTTGCTGATACTTATATTCTGTCTAATCATCCGACCTGACACCTACCTTTGCAAAATTATATGCTTTTTCGTTAAGTTTGATACTTTCTCAAATTTTTCCAGAATTACAATCCCACACCAAATCCTGGCAGTGGTTAGGATACTGGACAGAAACCACAACATTTTATTTTTGCTTTGTGAAAGAAAAGGTACCTTGCTCCTGGAGGGATCTCACGGAGAAATTGGGATATGGTATATTGATACAAACTTTATTACAAACACAGTATTAAAATATCCTTAACATCACACCAAAAAATAACTTACAATTACCCCTTAAATAATGCGACTCAAAACAGTGAATACAATGCCCTTAATTGCTATCTTTATTCCCACTTAAACAACTAGCTTAAAAAAAACATCTCCGCTCTCAATCCACTTTAGCTACCATTGGCACAATGGAATCCTTGCTTTAAAAATATGGGGCGAAATTCTCCGACCCCACGTAGGGTCGGAGAATCGGCCGGCGGCGGCGTTATTCCCGCTCCCGCCGGGTTTTTAATTCTCCGAGCGGCCAAAAACCGGCGTTGTGCAAATCCCGCCGGCAGCCTCTGAAAACCACTGGTGCCGGCGGGATGTCATTGATTTTTAACAGACAGACATTCTCCGTGCCGGATGGGCCGAATTCCCGCCGACGTGACCCGTGGAAAAACAGAGTAGCTTTAAAACGGCGTCAACCATTGATGATGGTTGACGCCGTTCAGTGACCTAGAGCGAGTGCGGGGGTAGTGGCGTTGGAGAGGGGTGGATTGGGGGGGTTGCGGCATTTGGGGGGGGGGGTTGCGGCGTTGAGAGGGGGGGTTGCGGCGTTGAGAGGGGGGGTTGCGGCGTTGGGGGGGGTTGCGGCGTTGGGGGGGTTGCGGCGTTGAGAGGGGGGGTTGCGGCGTTGAGAGAGAGGGGGGCGGCGTTGGAGGGGGGTAGGGGTGGTGGGGAGGGGGGTAGGGGTGGTGGGGAGGGGGTAGGGGTGGTGGGGGGGGGGGTAGGGGTGGTGGGGAGTGGGGTGGAGGGGGTGGTGGGGAGGGGGGATAGGGGTGGTGGGGAGGGGGGTAGGGGTGGTGGGGAGGGGGGTAGGGGTGGTGGGGGAGGGGGGTTGTAGGGGTGGTGGGGAGGGTGGGAGGGTTGGGG